>NC_071440.1:11369297-12569297 GCF_017976375.1 Cuculus canorus
GATGTTCAAGAACGATTAGCAAAGACTCTCTTTGTTTTAAGCCATCTATGTATATTTGGAGATCAGAAAGAACCAGCAGCATGGATCCATAGTCATGATAGTGATGTGCAAAAGAATTCACCAATGTTTGTTATGTACAGAGATCTAACAACGGGAACCTGGATGGGGCCAGCAGAAGTTAGATATATGGGTAGGGGTTATATGTGTGTGCTTAGCCCCACAGGACCAAAATGGATTCCTAGTCGTTGGACTAAAGCTTCCGTAGCTCCTGATACCCCATCTGGCCCCGGCATTGATAATACTGTTGATCAGCAGGAAACCGCTCGAGAGTAAGCAGAAATTTGACTAAATATCTATGCAACGGTTGCACAACATCCTGACAGAGGAAGACAAGAGAAGAATAGAAGAAAAGCTGCCGCTGATTCTGCGACCGTTGCTGGCACAATTGAAAGGATGCTCAAAAGCTATCGACAGGACGTTAAAGCACTGCCAGACTTTTGAGTGACTAACCATAACCATTGAACAGTTATCGGAATTTTATATACAAGGACCAGCGGGGAAAAATTGTCTCGACTGTAATAGTCCATGTTGTGCCGCTTGGGTAGCTTTAAATTGCGGGGGTTGTAGTAAGATTTTCTGGATAGAACAATCTTTTGTGCGGGCTTTATGGTGTAGCAAATGTGAATTTAATCATAACTTTAATAACTGGCAGAGAGACCTACAGAAACAAACAGGACTAGCAACGACCGCGGCTTTAGCACTGCATGAAGCACCTGAGCAGAAAATATTAGCTTACTACCGTCGGGAATTGAAAAGCATTGTTAAAAGGATTACAATTCAAGGCAGATCATGCATTGTCTCGATGAGATGTAAAAGGGTGGTGCCCATAACACAGCATTCCGTGGTAGGGCCCATTATAGGGGATCCTGACAAAGAATTGGATCAGTGTTTAAGCAAATTGCAGGAGTTAAAACTGCAACGATTAGGAACAGTAAGATTTAAAAGAAATAAGAGAAGAAAGAGAGGGGAAGAAAAATGAGGTTTAGTTGTATTATCGCTTGGTGCTGTGATGCAGTAGGAATCACATGCTTTAATCAGCCAAGAGATAACATCTGGGTAACATTAGCAAGCCAAACTAATCAATCGTTGCTTTGCCTTAGCTTAGGAGGGGTTACTAATCCTTTTCAAACTTGTTTGGTAGGTTTGCCTGTTTGGTCTCCAGGGGAATTTTGTAGTTTTATAAGTAATAGTACCCTATGTGGACAGTCAATAAGTTGTAACATGTCAATGTATGGAAGCACACCGTCACAGGATGATGGCTGCCACCAATGTAATATCATATTGTCCTTGAACACCACCCTGAATTCTCCCCCAGAGGAATTAAATCTCTTTGGAAGTGCAAATGCCAGTTTATCCAATGCCAGACAGGGGGGTTGGCTCAGTTTTTAGCCACTGAACCTAAATGACTTTAACAAGAATCACAAATATTGGGCCACCCTAGACTCATCCCTGGAATCAGGGACAGTGTATCGCCAGCTTTACTCCAAATGTAACAGTGCCAACATTACGGCCCAGAAGAAATTGCCCCACGGTATATTTTTAATTTGCGGGGATAGAGCTTGGAATGGTATACCGGCAAAACCACAGGGAGGACCTTGTTATTTGGGAAAGTTATCATTATTTCACCCCAATATATCCCTACTGATGCAATGGAGTCAAAACGCAAGCAGAGTAAAACGCAGTGTGCATGAGCTAGACTGCGATCAGATAGGAGACCCTACATTTTGGAGTGAATTCAAACAGGTAGCAATTGCGACTGTCCTCCCTGGAGCTGCAGCTAATAAGGCAATGAATTTAGCAAAACAATTGGGGTGTTGGGCAAAAGACGAATTAAATAAGACATCAGATATTTTAGATATGCTTACTACAGATGTGCAAAGTGTTAATCACGCGGTGCTTCAAAATAGAGCTGCTATAGACTTTTTGCTCTTAGCGCAAGGACAGGGGTGTGAGGAATTTGAAGGTATGTGTTGCATGAACTTGTCCGATCATTCTACATCCATCCATGCTAAAATAAAAGAATTGCAACAAGGCCTTCACCGCCTTACGCAAGAAGAAGGTTGGGGAATCGATAGCTGGTTACAATCAATCTTTGGATCCCTACCCCCTTGGCTCCTATCGATAATTAAGGAAGCATTGCGCTGGTTTGGGCTGATATTATTGCTCGTAGTTGTATGTAAGATAGGTTACAATTGTATTATGCACAATATAATGAAAAATCAAAATGCTTTGCTTGCTCAAAAAGAAAAAGGGGGAACTGTTGGAGAATGGATGCATGAATGGCTAACTGAACAAGGCCATGGATCTATGGAAAGGCTGTGCGAGACACGGTTATCATGAGGCTTTTGTTTAGCATGAGTATCTCAGTGGAAACTTATCAGCTGCAAGGAAGATGTACCAGAAGTATGTTAAAACATGCTGATAAGGAAGAATGTGAAGATCGAATGGATCTGGAGATAAGCTGAACAAACAACTTGAAGGAAGCAGAAAGCAGGAAGCAGGAACATATCTTGGGCCCCCCCAGTTGTATCCGCAAGTAGAAGGGAATAAGATTAAATGAATGTAGTAGTAGCCAATGATTGTTTGACAAATGTATAACCAAACCAATCAAGTTTAGGGAATGACTAAGCAAAATGTAGTAAAAGGTATATAAACCGCAACTGTAATCAATAAAGTTGAAGCTTGCTTTATCACTCATATTGAGTCGTCTGCTTGCTTCCCTCGCCCGTCGCAGTGAGGGGCCCAGAACTGAACACAAGTACTCAAGTTGTGTAAAATGCATAGTTTTGAAAAGGCATCATATTTCCAATATTCCATACTTCCAATGCAAACTAGTGCTAGCTGTCCTTCAATATCTTTCTCAAAATACTCCCTTACACATACCTAGGACAGTTTCTCCTACATTTTACTGGGAAGAGTATGACAGAACACTGCAGTAGCCTGAGCCATAATGGGGCATCACCTCCTCCAGTCCCAATGAAAAACAGGCAAACCTCACAATAACCAGGACTCACTAACTCTGCAGTGACACTGCAGTGCAGTTGCTCACACAAGGACCAAGTTAACACAAATGCTCAAAATCATATAGTTTGAGCAACTGCTGTGAAGGTATCCCCCTAGTATATTACTGATGTGTAGTATACTTCATGTGCTGCATCACATATGTAAGTGATACAGCAAAATATATAAACCATTAACAGCAATGAAAATAAGTACTGCTATGTTCAAGAGTACCGTCCTCACTTCTGATATTACAAGTGAGCAGAATCCATGGAGGGGAGAAGCAAAGCATTCTCATGCCCTATTTTCCAAAGGAATTAAAAAAAAAAACCCAGTAAAATTTGTTACAAGTTCACACAGGCCTCAGAAAGGCCTGCTTGTTTTACAGGTTGCTACAGTGAGGTTTTCTGAAACCTGTTCTGGTTTGAGCTAAAGCAGAATCATGAGGGTGTCGCTCTCTTTAATGGCTGACATCCAGTGAGGACCTTGTCTGTCTGTTTACCCTGATCCTGAATTTGTGCATTCCTGAATCCAGTTCTCTCCTGACACCTTTTGAAGGGTAAGGGCACGATTTAATATATTTATATATATTTTATTATTTTCTTTATTATTATTATTATATCATTAAAGCTGTAGTTTTAGTTTCCAACCCACAAGTCTTTTCCTCTAATTTCCCTTTTCCCTGGTGGTGAGGGGAAGGGAATTGGAAGCCCAACTGCCAGTTTTATCTGCCAAATTGGCCGTGCCAGTGCTAAACTGTGACAGTTTCTTGTCACCCAACGTGAGGCGGTGAATTTGGATGAACCAAACCAAATCATACCACTCTGAACCGCTCTGGAATGTTCGCCCACCTAACTCACTTGGATAGCTCAGTCAGGACTGCACCAGATTTTTATTTTGAAGTGTCTGTCTCTCAGTGCAAGCAGCAGCTCAGCCAGCAGCCTCAGCCAGCTCTGCTGATACAGTTCAGCTGGCAGAGTACCAGCACTGCAAGCCTGAAGGTCCTGGTTTGAATCTTATCAGGAGAGATTTGCAAAATACAGTCAGAAATTGTGACATTGTTATATTGAAGAGCTGGAAATTAAGAGAGACAGCTGGTTTATGCTGCTTTTGAGAAAAGTATTGCATTTTGTCCTTGTAAAACTTTTCCAACTCTTGATTAAAATAACATTTGCAGCAATGATGCAGATGCTAATGGCCGACATATGGGTCATAGGACTTGTGGGGGTCAGCTGCATAGTGGCCCTCCGTTTTACCTTGTTTGTTATCTATTATAGGCGCTGGGAAAAGGCATGTTACATCATGGATGGACTAAGCGTGATCTATTTGGTAATATGTATAGTAGTCCATTTCCCTGTGAATTTTGAGTTCAAAATACCATATGATGCCCTTATGAAATTCTGTTTGCAGCTGGTTTTCTCAGTGTGGCATGTGAGGCAGGAAATATGTTACAGCTTAGTTGCTCTCTGCATCATCCTGGCAGTTACCAATTTTAAGCGCCGGATACAAGCGATACTCATTATTTGTGGCCTCATTGTAATATACCTTGTGATATGTGTAGCTGTGGCCTTACCTGACAACCTTGGGCATCACTTAGCAAACTTTGTTTTTAATTATACTTTTGGCCTTGTCTGGGATAAGGAGGACACTCAGTTTGGCTGCCAACCAGAGGAACTGAACTGGGGAAGCTACACTTCCTCATATTATGGTGAGCTGATTCCACTAGATTTCGAACAAAATAGCATTCTGTTGTTACTAAGGCTTCTGAATTTATTACTGAATTTATTTAATGTGTTTCAGGGGGGTATGCAATTAGGTTAGTAAGCTACTACCATAGGAGTTATGCAATCACCTCAGCTTCCACCAAACGTACTGCTTTGATAACAGGCCCTGTAAAACGGAAATCTAAGATGGCTGCTACACGCAGACAGCACCAGCCTTAATGAGCACAGCAACTACACAGACAACACCAGCCATTGCAAGCACAGCAGCTACTCAGACAACCACCCCACCAGTACCAGCACCAGCCCTCATGAGTACTGCAACTACTCAGATATCACCAGTCGTTGCGAGCACAGCAGTCACTCAGACAGCATCAGCCATCACATGCACAGCAGCTATGCAGACAGCTACTCAATCCAAACCCATACCAGTGGCCCCAAGCACTGTAGCTATGCCGAGAGTTACCAGGGAATCAGTCTCTCAACGTGAACCGGATACACTTGTAGCAAGCACTTCAACAGCTACTATATGGATACGCCTACTGAATCCATACCGGTCCCGGATGTTGCAAGTACTATGGCTAAGCAAACAGCTACTATGGACACTCCTATTCAATCCGTAATGGTGCCAGTTGTCCCTGTGAGGATGAGGAAATACAGGAGAGGAGGAGAAACAGCCTGAAAAGGCAGTTAGCAAGGACAAGCATGAGAGTGAAGAAGAAACAGCTCCTATTCCAGTGCAGGAAGAAGACCAAGGATAGGGTCCTTCACAGCAACTAGAGAGTCCTTCATGATCACCAAGTCCTTCGTGACAAGAAAGTCCTTCAAAACCAGTACCATCACAGGATCAGCAGGGAGATGATTCAGGACAATCGGAACCAGAAGTAGTCATCAATCCTTATCCATAAAAGAGTAGTGACTTCTAAGAAAAGACTTTAGCCGTCATGAGGGTAGGACAATTGCTTCATGGTTGCTCCGGTGTTGGGACAATGGAGCCAATACCATAGACTCAGATGGTAAAGGAGCCAAGTGGATGGGACCCCTAGCCAGAGACAGAGCTATTGACAAGGCGCTTTGGAAAAAGGCAAAGATCCTTAGCCTCTGGAGGTGGCCCTTGGTAGCTGTAAGGGGCGGGTATCCCTCTAAAGATTAAACTGAATGCCACCCAAGCAGATGGAACAGCATTAAGAAAGGTATTAAATGCCTGAGAGAACTGGCTGTGCAAGAGTAGAACATGACATTCAATTATAGATCCTAATGAATTACCATGTCACCAAGCTATGCTGTGGGAAGCCTGCGGCCTCCCAGGAGCCCAGGTTAGGGATATCGCTAGGAAACTTTCCAGTCTGGTAAGGCCCTCAGACTACTACCCATTACTGCTATTCCACGTTGAAGGTGACAAAGCTGCAGTATGTAGCCCAAGGGTGATCAAAAGAGACTTCAGGGCTTTGGGACGGCTGGTGAGGGAGTCTGGGGCCCAGGTGATTTTCTCCTTCCAGTTGCAGGCAGTGGCACTGGAAGGATCAGACAGGCACAGTCTATTAATACATGGTTCCGTGGCTGGTATGGGTCATGGATGGGGTGCCCTCCACCTGCTACCCCGGGGCATGCTGGGGACACTGCAGCACAGTTGAAGTCTTGTGGAGATGAGCAGGAGGCTCCTGAGGTAGTAAGAGACAGCAAGGAAACTTCCCCCCAAAAAATTAAGGATCTTCCACTAAGAAGGCAATGCGGCCAACAGCCCAACTGAAGGGCCTCTACACAAACGCACACAGCCTGGACAACAAACAGGAGGAGCTGGAAGCTACCATGCTGCTGGAAAGCTATGATCTGGTTGCCATTACTGAAACTTGGTGGGACGAATCCCATGACTGGAGTGTGGCTATCTATGGCTACAGGCTGTTCAGAAGAGACAGGCTGGGAAGGAGGGGTGGAGGTGCTGCCCTCTATATCAGGAAATGGACAGAGTGTGAAGAGCTGTCTTTAAAGAGTAGCCACAAACAGGTCGAAAACTTATAGGTCAGAATAAAATACCAAGGCAGCAAAAGGAACCTTGTGGTTGATATCTACTACAGGCCATCTGATCAAAGAGAGCCTGCTGATGAAGCTTTCTTCCTCCAGCTAATAAGGGTAACATTGTGCCCATTTTTAAATAGGGTAGAAAAGACGACCCTGGAAACTACTGATCTGTCAGCCTCATCTCTGTGCCTGGGAAGATCATGGGACAGATCCTCCTAGAAGCTATGCTAAAGCACGTGGAGGATGGGGAGGTGATTCAAGACAGCCAGCATGACTTCACGAAGGGCAATTCCTGTATGACCAACCTAGTGGCTTTCTATGATGGGGCAACCACATCAGTGGACACGGGAAAAGCAATGGATGTGATCTATCTGGACTTCTGTAAATCCTTTGACACGGTCCCCCACAACATCCTTCTCTCTGAATTGGAGAGATATGGATTTGATGGGTAGACTGTTTGGTGGATAAGAAACTGGTTGGATGGTCACATTCAGACAGCAGTGGTCAATGGCTCGATGTCCAGATGGAGATCCGTGACAAGTGGTGTCCCTCAGGGGTCCATACTGGGACCACTACTGTTTAATATCTTCATCAATGATATTGACAGCGAGATCAAGGTCACCCTCAGCAAGTCTGAGGATGACACCAAGCTGAGTGGTGCAGATGCCACACCAGAAGGATGGGATGTCATCCAGAGGGACCTGGACAAGCTTGAGAAGTGGACCTGTGTGAACCTCATGAGGTTCAACAAGGCCAAGTGCAAAGTCCTACACTTGGGTCAGGGCAATATGCGGTTTCAATACAGGATGGGGGATGACGTGATTGAGCACAGCCCTGCAGAGAAGGACTTCGGGGTGCTGACTGATGAGAAGCTCGATATGAGCCAGCAATGTGAGCTCACAGCCCAGAAGGCCAGCCATATCCTGGGCTGCATCAAAAGAAGCGTGGCCAGCAGATCGAGGGAGGTGATTCTGCCCCTCTACTCTGCTCTCGTGAGACCCCACCTGGAGTATTGTGTCCAGTTCTGGAATCCTCAACATAAGAAAGATATGGAACTGTTGGAATAGGTCCAAAGGAGGGCTATAAAGATGATCGGAGGGCTGGAGCACCTTCCATATGAGGACAGGCTGAGAGAGTTGGGGTTGTTGCTCTGGGGAGACCTAATAGTGACCTTCTAGTACCTGAAGGGGGCCTAAAAGAAAGCTGGGGAGGGACTTCTTACAAAGGCATGTAGAGATAAGACGAGGGGGAATGGCTTTAAGTTGGAGAGGGGCAAATTTAGACTAGACATAAGGAGGAAATTTTTTACAATGAGGATGGTGAAGCACTGGCATAGGTTTACCAGGGAAGTTGTGGATGTCCCATCCCGTGAAGTTTTCAAGGCCAGGTTGGATGGGGCCTTGAGCAGCCTGGTCCAGTGGGATGTGTCCCTGCCCATGGCAGGGGGGTTGGAACTGGATGATCTTTAGGGTCCCTTCCAACTCAGACCATTCTATGATTCTATGATTCTTTGACTGTACAGGTCAAAAGAAGCCTGGACACAAGTGTGTAGCTTGTGGATCCGGGGCATGACATTTTTGGCATAGTGGCAGGATTTATCTGTTTGCAATGGCAACAGAGCGAAATCGTTAAGGGATAACAGCTTGAAACTGAGAAAGGAAATTGTGATTTTCAACATAGTTATGATAGCTCCCCTGGATATGCCTTCTTTCTATTGCTCCCAATTGTTTTTAGAATTGCTGGTGATGTTTGGAGTCCTGGCAGCTGCGTGGGTGGCTGCTTGGAAAGGGAAGTCGGAGAGACTTAAAATTGAGAGAGAATATTGTGAGTGATTCGAGGCATTGGAGACAGACCTGGAGGCAAAGAGGACAGATCTGCCAAGGGCTCAGAAGGCACTGGTTCATCTGAAAAGGATGAAGGAGAATTTGCAAGGTAGCTTAGAAGGTATTTATGCACGTGAGGAGAGGTTGAGATTGCAGTTGCTCAATGGTGATGGTTGTGGGTCCAGTAAGGAAACTGGTTTCTCGAGTCTTACAGGCCAGGCCACTGATCTGGCAGGGATGAGGGGGTAGGTAAACTTGATCCACTGCCTCATCCTGCCCCCAAGCTAAGACCCCTGATTAAAACAGAGGTTACTTACGAGGAGGAGGAGTCTGAACCCTCTATTGTGACAAAGGAAGTCCCATACACTGTTAGGGAACTGGCTGAGCTGCAAGAGAAGTACTGCAGGCAGGCTGGGGAGACCAAGACAGAGTATGTGCAGCCTGTTAGCCTGATGGGACGGGATAGGATTAGACTTTCTGAGCAAGAAGCTGAGGGATTCTGAAGACCAGGAGTTTTTTTGACTGTGGAAGATGAGAGAGAGACATAGTCTTTGACTCGGATATCAGCTTTCTGGGCTAGACTAGTTGACCCTTGGGAACCAGTGATCCAATTGCCATTCCTCCCCCTGGGATCAGCCACCTCAATGAAAGCATACAGAAGACAGCTTGCTTGCAATTTATGTGTGAAAGACGTTTGATTCTTTGCCAGCCTTCCCCAATGTTAATGTTAGTGAACCCAGACAAGATGACACCCCTGCCAGACTCCTTAAAGCTTTACGTGGTGCAGATTCAAGATTGGTTAAAAGCTGCTACAGTAGGGGGCCCTTGGCAGGGCTGAGTCCTACTTGGGGAGAAGTTGCCGGAGAATTATTTAACTGTGGTAGAAGTGTGGGGTACATAGGTATGGAGGAAAAGTCACAAGCCTCAATTTGGTGGGCTGAGGCAGGGAGAAAAATAGTTTCTTCCTGGGATAAAGTACTGATGGGAAGTTTCATGGAGTCAGTTGTGGAATGTGGGTATGAGAAAGGGGAGTCATCGAGAACTAATGGATGGTCAGTCCATATCTGATCTGCATTTGTTGGTAAAATAGTGGGAGCCCCCAGACAGCTGGTTTTGCTATAGGGAGAAGCAAGGTCAAGGGACCTGCACGAGAGATCCAGTTACTAGGAATTAAATGGCAAGATGAGCATCTCCAAATCCTATTAGATGGGATCAACAAAATAACAGCTATGTCCCCACCAACTAACAAAAAGGAAACACAAGCTTTCCTAGGCGTTGTGGGTTTCTGGAGAATGCACATACCTGGTGAGATCTCTCTATGTAGTGACTCAAAAAACCCAGTTTTAACTGGGGCCCTGAGCAAGGACAAGCCTTTGAACAAATTAACAATACATCATGCATGCAGTAGCTCTGGGGCCAGTCCAAACAGGACAAGACATCAAAAATGTGCTCTACACCACAGCTGGAGACAATGGTCCTACCTGAAGCCTTTGACAGAAAGCACCAGGGGAGACATGAGGTCGACCCCCAGGATTCTTGAGTCGAGGATACAACAGCCCCAAGGCAAACTATACTCCCACTGAAAAAGATGTCTTAGCAGCATATGAAGGAATTAGAGCTGCTTCAGAAGCGATTGGGACTGAAACACAACTCCTCCTAGTACCCTGGTTACCAGTTCTGGGCTGGGTGTTCAAGGGTAAAGTCTCTCCTACTCATCATGCCTCCAATGCTACCTGGAGGAAGTGGATCGCATTAATCACTCAGCGAGCCCGAGCCCGTATAGGAAGCCCTAATCTTCCAGGAATCTTAAAAGTGATCACGGACTGGCCAGAAGGCAAAGACTTTGGAATGTCACCAGAGGAGGTGGTGACACATGCTGAAGAAGCCCCACCATATAATCAGCTATCAGAAAATGAGAAACAGTATGCCCTGTTCACTGATGGATCCTGCCATATTGTAGGAAATCACTGAAGATGGAAAGCTGCCATATGGAGTCCTACACGAGTCACAGAAGTGACTAAAGGAAACGGTGAATTGAGCCAATTTGCAGAAGTAAAAGCCATCCATCTGGCTTTAGACATTGCAAAATGAGAAAAGCAGCCAGTACTTCATCTCTGTACTGACTCGTGGATGGTAGCAAATGCTCTGTGGGGGTGGTTAAAGCAATGGAAATGGAACAACTGGCAGTGCAGAGGTATACCCATTAGGGCTGCCACATTGCGGCCTGACTAGAGAAACTAGTCATAAAGGTACATCATGTGGATGCTCATGTACCCAAGACCGAAGCCACTGAGGAACACCAAAACAACCAGCAAGTGGACAAGGCTGCTCAAGTGTTCCAAAAGGATTTGGTCTGGCAACGTAAAGGTGAGATTTCTCTAGCTCAGTGGGCCCATGACACTTCAGGTCATCAAGGAAGGGATGGAACATACAAATGGGCACGTGACCAAGGGGTAGATTTAACCATGGACGCTATTTTGCAGGTTATCCAGGACTGTGAATCATGCACTGCAATAAAACAAGCTAAACAGTTAAAGCCTTTGTGGCATGGGGAACGATGGTTGAAATATAAATATGAGGAAGCCTGACATATTGACTACATCACACTCCCTCCAACTTGCTAGGTTAAGAGCTATGTGCTTACAATGATGGAAACAACCACCAGACGGCTGGAAACATATCCTGTGCCCCGTGCCGCTGCCCGTAACGCTGTCCTGGGCCTTGAATCCTTCTACAGACCTTCTACACACAGTAGAGGGGCATAAAGTCCCTGTGGTGCATGAAGGGAATTTGCTGGGGAAAACTGTTTGGGTTTCTCCTGCTTTGGGCAAAGGCAAACCCATCTGAGGAGTTGCTTTCGCTCAAGGGCCTGGACGTAGTTGGTGGGTAATGCTGAAGGATGGTGACGTTGAACATGTACCTCAAGGAAATTTGACTCTGGGTGAGAATGCTCAGTCTTAAGCTCTATTTCTAACAGTGTTTCTAAGTGTTTTTCAGGATAACAAGCTAGCTCCATCATCTGGCATCCAGTGACCTTCTTGAGGTTGACATCTCTAACCTGCAACCTGTGGGAATGAACCACGATGAATCCTCAACCATTCCTCTTGCACTGAGAGACTGCTATAATGGATGGACACCCACAGCCATGAACTTAACGAACTTTTCTGTGGATAAATCATTGATTAGCAATTGATATGTGCATATATATACATATATTTGAAGATATAAGTAGTAATTACCCGAGCACGATGTAAATGGTATGGAATAAGGGGTGGAATGTTGTGGGTTGAGCTGTAGAAGAATCAGTTTCCTAACTTCAACTCAGGCTCGTCTGAGTAACTTGATTTTCTGAAAGTGAACTGCATGTTTTCAAACAGTGTTTCTCTCTAGCAGTGATAACACAGGGCACTGGTACGCAGAAAGGCCATTGCTTATGCTTATTCCTATAGAAACCAAGGCCATCCTTGAGCTGGTGGAGTGCTGTAAGTCAAAGACAAAGAAGGGTTGCACCTGCAGGGAGAGGCGGACTGGACAGGTGACCCCAAACTGACCAACAGAGGATTCCATCCCATAGACATCATACTTAGTATAAACTTGAGAGATCACAAGGGTCTCACTCTCTTCTTCGATGGCCGACGTCCAGTGAGGACCTCGTCTGTCTGTTTGCCCCAATCCTGGATCCTTGTGTTCCTGAATGCAGTTCCTGAGCCCAGCTCCCTCCTAGGTGTGGACCCTTTCCCACATGCCTGCTCTGCAGCATTTGTGGTAACATACAGTCATCGAGGGGTGGGCTGAGAGCATGATTTTGTGTATTTGTATTTATTTTATTATTTTCTTATTATTTTCTTTATTATTATTATTTCATTAAAGCTGTAGTTTTAATTTCTAACCCACAAGTCTTTCTTCCTCTCATTTCCCTTTTCCCTGGGAGTGGGAAGGGGAAGGGAACTGGAAGCCCAGCTGCTTGGTTTTAGCTGCTGAAATTGGCTGTGCTGGGGATAAACTGTGACAGAGATCTGCACAAGTTATGCAAATAACTGCCAGACCTATCAGATTCTTCATGTGACACACAAGCCATTAAGCACAAATTAAGGAGTTAGGTTTAATATAGTGTTCAGCCAACCAATATTTTATTCTAGGGTTGAACTGCAGTATGGGACATGAGAAGGCAAGCTGCATAAAGCTTGTTGGCCGCTTGTTTCCTGCCTCATGATAAAATCACACTAACTTCAGTGCCTTTGACCTTCTTCCCCTAAAAACATCTGCTTATTCTTTAGCAAGCTACTGAACCCTGGAGAAGAACAAAAAAAAAGACTTTTCAGAAAATCCCAGCAGAACCACACCCCTGTTTAGTAGGCTTCATAGATCTCACAGAGGCCAAGAACAGATGATATATTCTCACTCAAATCGAAGAGCTGAATTCGTGAGTGACCTGCCACTGATTCAGTCAGTGAACTTTCCATTTCAGTTCCCTCCTTCCAGACAAATATGAAGATTTAGTACTCTAAACCTGACACATATGCTTCCTTTATTCACGTATTTCTAGGCAGCACCATACATCCTCCCATCAAGAGATGCTGGGCAATATGAGAAACACTGGAACCTCAGCAAAGAAATAACAACTCATGGGCATAAATCGCGAGCATTCTTCTTATATTTTAATCATAAGGAAAATCTGAAATAACATAAAGGATTTTTTGGCAAATTATGTAAATGTCCAAAGGCATTTCTGACAGAGTATACTGCTGTGTCATTTTTTCAGAACACAGCTCATATGACAGAGAAAATAAGAATTTATTACTTTGCATTGAAGGCCTTTCGACCATCCATCACCTTCTCCTTTCCCCTAAGGCCCTCCCACCTCCCCGTCAAAACCTCTCCAAGGCTTTCCTCCCCATCCACGCCCATCTATCCGCCCGCCCCCCCAAATCACCTTATCACTCTCATCCACAGCCACCCCACACGTCTCATTTCTCACACTTGTCCCGTTTTTCTCTGTCCCATGACTTCATCCCATCCCTGCTTCATTCCCCCCGCACCCACCTCGCCCTTCTCCCCCCGATTTCAGCCCCCTACCCCACCGCCGCCCCTCCCCGCCCTGCTGCAACCTCCCAGTCTGCAGCCGCTGCTCGAGCTACCCTGACAACTGCAGCGTGCGCCAGGTCCGGCCACTCCCCGGTCCCGAGCACACAATGGGCCCCGCGCGCACAATGGGCCCCGCGCTCAGCCCTCTTCCCTGTCCCCTCCCGACGCCGCGTATCGGGGCTGCGGCCGCTCCGCCGGCTCGGCCCCTCCTGCCGCCCCTGGCCCCACTGACCATCGCTGCGCTTGATCTCCACGTAGATCCCTATCTGAATCTTGCCGAAGTTGGCCGCTGCCATCGATCATGGGTCAGTCGGGGAGATCGGAGGCGCTGCTGGCCGGGCTCACGGGGGACAAGGAGGGCGCACCTGTGCTGACCGCGACGGCTGAGGAAGGGCAGGAAGGAAGGAAGCAAGGACGGACGGGGAAAGGGAGGAGAGGGGAAGAGAGAAAAGGCGCCGGGCGGATACAACAGGCGCTGGGAGCTGCTGCGCCTGTGCGGCTCGCCGCGGCGTCACAACAGGACCGGCTCACGGGGGAGGCGGAGGCAGAAGCACTGCCGCGGTCGTCCTCGTCCTCCGCCCTTCGCGGCACCTCGGCGGGGCTGACACAAGATGGTTGCCTCGCTACCCTGGGGCCGCCTCTTCGCTCACTCGAGCCTGGGCCGGGAGAGGCTCGTCCCACCTGCGAGCCTCTCTTCTTGGCCCTGTCCCTGACTTACAAACACACATGCGCCTATTTGGCACATGGTGAATGAGCTGCCTTAAAGTTTTAATATAATAGCTTTATCTACCTAATATCTGATCATAAGGCTCCTCTGTGCCGGGTAGAGCAGCTTAGGAGCATGTTCCCCAACCTTCCAGCAGCTATCCAGTCCAAATAAGGCTATGTTATCAACAGCATCCATACATCCTCACCTCATGACTGCCTTTATACAACTTAAATAAAACCCAAAATACACTTCATGTTCCTCATTTCTCTATAATGATTCCTGTACCTCAGGCAAGCCACTTCATTAAACATTGTCCCTTGGATTTCTCCTCCGAAGGTAGTTCCTAACATGATGAAGCTATCACAGGTTTAAAATTGCCCTTCCTGTACAGTTTCCTAGTCACCTTGAGCAGCATCACAATAAATTCATCTAAACACACTGATACAATATGTGAAATATTTCAAAGTGGAATATTTTGATTTAAGCTAAAGTACAGTTAAGTTTCGTCTAAGCAGTTGTAGTCTTTGAAAGTTAGACCGAATGTCCCTCTGATAGCAGGTTTCTTTACAACGGTGTTTTCTAGACATTGTTTGTTCCTTGAAAATGATAATGTATTGTGTGAGCAACGATTTGCGCTGAACAGATGTCTCTTCTGTAATCACCTCTATTTGGAATCCTGACTAATCTGAAAGGCAAGGTCCAGTAGAGAGCTGGAGCCAGCTCCAAATTAGCAAGAGTTTTGACTGTTGCAAAGTTTCATAACATTAAAATTAGCCCTTGGAAAGTAATAGAATATGCATAAGATTTCTGGGATAATTTATACATATGCATGTAAGCGGGAAATATATTCTGTATCTAGCCTTTGTCTTGTTGCACATGATTGATGGAGATCATTCCTGCATGTTGCCCAGGCCTGAGAAAGGATGCTTGCTTTCTAAAACTCCAAAACGGGTCTTAGAGAGTTTTATTTGCTAACATTTTCAGTATCATTTTGGTGACCCAGATGGGACTTTTTTTAGGATTTCAGATCTGTGGGGGTCGAGGATGCTCAAGCCAGCAACTGAGAACCTCTCCAGGGGGCACCTCCACCTCCCCGTGTTAGCGTAGAGACAAACACATAACCATTCCGGGAAGGTTATATGTGTTGCTTTATTTCGAGGCCCTGGGAACCATGGGTATGCACACCCAAATCAGGTTCCAAGACGATCCTGGCGTGTCCGCAATTTAACCCTTAAGTGTTTTGCAATCTAATGTATATTCAACAGATTACATCATTTCTTCATGCATATGTATTTGAGGATTGTCTCATCATTTGTGTGGACACCAGCATTTCCTTATCTTCACTTGACTACCCTTGGTATGCTTCTGGCCTTCACAAATGTAGGCTGTGCTCAGATAAGGTTGTTAGTAAAAGCGTAGGCTCTGCTCGGATAAGGTTGTTAGTACATTCTTTCTAAGTACTCCCTAATATCATGTACTTGTGAAGGTTATATGTGGTTTGTGAGAGAACCGTCACTGTCTGCAGAGGCAGACACAAAGTCTGCACATACTTAACTATAAAGATCAACAAAATGAAATGCTAAATACAATATATATCAAATACTAAATACAATATATATCTAACCTATAATTTTAATCTTATTTTAATTGAGCCCTGATTCTTCAGCTAAATTAACGTTTTCCAACACAGCTGAGAATACAGCTGGCTTTCTGGGCTGTGAGCACATTTTGCTGTCTCATGTCCAAATTTTTCATCCACCAGTATCCCCAAGTCCTAATCTCTAACAGTTTTGGTGACCCAGGTGGGACCTCGCGGGCATTGCTGAGGCGGCTCGCGCATCGATCTTGCTCCAGCCGGCACCGAGTGATTCTGCCCCCGACAGACCAGGGATATTGGTAAGACACCAATTTTATCAGGAATGGTACCAACTTTTTTCTGGTCTTGTGCCTAATTGGGAATGGTACCAAATTTTTTTCTGGTCTTGTGCCTAATCGGGAATGGTACCATATTTTCTGATCTGGTAAAAGCCTGCCTGTTAGACGCGGCGAAAGCTATGCTTGGTTGGGCTATGGAGCTCCAGAGGGAAGCCTAGGCGCCGTCCGTAAGACAGTAGCGAAAGCTCTGCAGGTTCGGCATCAGTGGTCTGGTTTTGTATTTTCGGTAAACTGTATTATTTGTAATCTGTATTAATCACTCCGCAGGTTCGGCAACTGTATTCTGATCTTGTATTTTCGGTAATCTGTATTATTTGTTACGTGGAATTTTGTTTAGTTTTTGTTGTTTGGTGTTGGTCTGGACTGTTATAAAATGCCGCCGATACCCAGGTCATCACCGTTAGGGTGTATTTTGATGCATTGGAAAGAGGGGCGGTTTGGGCAAGACATGCAAAAAAAGAAATTGGTTGAGTATTGTAATGTATGGTGGACATAATTTAGAGGATTGGGTTCGTTGGCCAGAAAATGGAAATTTAGACTATAATACCATCCTACAATTGATGTTATTTTGTAAGCGCAAGGGCAAATGGGATGAAGTACCATATGTAGAATTGTTTTTTATTTTAAGAGGGAAAGAGGAATGGAAAAAGGCGTGTGGGATAATGGCTGTCGGCACAAAATCGGATGAGCAATGTGAGGGATGTGTGACTGCGAAGAAATGTATGAAATGTCTGGCAGTGGAAAATGCTTTGCAGCATAAGGAAGATGATGATTTTGATTTATTAGTGGCTCCGTCGGCCCCACCAGCCCCCAGAGATACTGGAGTAAGAGGTGATGGGGAGGATGAGGTAGAAATAGATAGAAAATATGGGTGCGAAGAGGAACAGGAGTATCCCACTACCCCAATATCCCACCAAACACGGCAGCAGGATATTCAAGTTAGACAGCAGACATCCAGTGCAATATTAGCACCGCTTCAGCAAGGGGTTGGGGCAGAAGGACCCGTGTATGTTAAAGTACCTTTCACTCCAGGAGACCTGATACTCTGGAAACAATCTGCTGGAACTTATCGGGAGAACCCGAGTAAAGTGGCACGAGTTGTAAAGATGATTCCGAAAACTCGGAATCCTGATTGGGATGATATACAGGTGTTACTGGACACCCTAATGGACTCTACAGAGAAGGAAATGGTGTTGAGAACTGCGCGCGAGCAAGTTAGAGAAGACATTAGGCAGGGGATTGTCTCAGGGACAGTTGATCAGAATTTTCCGACTGAAGATCCCATGTGGGATTATAATACTGCAAGAGGAATGGGAAATCTGAGGAGATACCAGGAGTGGATAGTTGTTGGAGTACAAAATGCTATGCCAATAACAATCAATTGGTCAAAACTGTATAATGTCAGGCAAGAGAAAACAGAATCCCCGTCTGCATTTTTGGAGCAGCTTAAAGAGGTGGCAAGGAAATACACAGATTTAGACGTAGAAACAGAGCAAGCTAAGGTGCAGCTGGCCCTGATTTTCTTAGGGCAGTCGCAGGATGATATTAGAAAGAAACTGCAGAAACTGGAGGGCGCAGAGCTGCGTAATCTGGGTAGGCTATTAGAGACTGCTTGGAAAGTATACAATAACCGTGAGAGGGAGAGTTCTCAAAGACAACAGCGACATCTACTGGCGGTGATGCAGGGCAGAGGCCAGAACAATCCTGGAGGTCGAGGTAGAGGAAGAGGCTTGATACGTGGACGAGGAAGGGGGGTTGGATTTAATTACTTGTCTAATGACTTAGGATCAAAGTTGAATAAATTAGGTATTAACCAATGTGCATATTGCAAGCAGGAAGGACATTGGAAGAATGCGTGCCCGCAGGGAATGAGATAGAATTTGCAGCCAGGAATCCCATTCGGAAACACCGAGGTGGCCAAGGCAATGGTTTGGGGAGAGTATGGGAATCAGAGCTGACTAGAATCAGGAAAGGATGAACCCCTAGTGAAAGTAAGGCTAGGGGGGAAAGAAGTGCAATTTTTAATAGATACTGGTCCAACATACTAGGTTCTAAATGATTTATGTGGACAGATAGGGAAAAGGACAACCACAATAGTGGGAGCCACAGGGAAAGAGGAAACATGGCCATTCATGCAACCCCTGGAACTATGATTCGGAGGAAAGGAAATATGGCATGAATTCTTGTATATGCCTGATTGTCCAATCTCTCTGTTGGGACAGGATTTATTATCTAAATTAAATGCAAGAATTGTCTTTGAGGATGGGGAATTAATTATGCAAGTTCCAGAATCAAAGTCAGGACAGATACTAGTGTTGAAGGAAAATCCAAAAGTTCAAGTACCCAGAGAGGTAGAAGAGGCAGTGATGCCTACAGTATGGGAAATTGATATACCAGGGAAATTGAAAATGGCTCAACCGGTAGTAGTAGAATTGAAGGAAGGAACGAAACCGGTACGGATAAAACAATATCCCAGAAAATTAGAGGCCCGATATGGAATAGTGAAAACTATTGAAAAGTTCTTAAAGTTTGGAATATTAGAAGAATGTGAATCAGAATATAATACCCCAATTTTTCCAGTAAAGAAACCAAATGGAGAATATAGATTGGTACAGGATTTAAGGGCTATTAATGAAATCACAAAAGATATACATCTGGTAGTAGCTAATCCATACACATTGTTAACATCTGTGAAGGAAAAATACAAATGGTTTACAGTAATTGATTTAAAAGATGCCTTCTTCTGTATTCCCCTTGACAAAGATAGTAGGAAATTCTTCGCTTTGGAATGAGAGAACCCGCACAATGGACGAAAAATGCAGTTGACATGGACAAGGCTTCCACAAGGATTCAAGAACAGTCCAACGCTTTTTGGGAACCAGCTGGCAAAAGAATTGGAATCATGGACAATGCAGGAGAAAGTTCAGGTACCGTGATCACAATATCTTCTGCTACAATATGTGGATGATATTTTCATTGCAACAGAGCACGAATCAGTATGTATCCAAGTGACAATTGAAATTTTAAACCAATTAGACCTCAATGGGTACAAAGTCTCAAAAGAGAAAGCTCAAATTGCCTGTACAACTGTATTATATTTGGGTTGCAAAATAACACAGGGACAATGATGACTAGGAATGGATCGTATTAGAGCAATCTGTGCGATTCCAGAGCCTCAACACTTACATGAATTAAGGACATTTTTGGGAATGGCAGGCTGATGTAGGTTGTGGATATTGGATTATGGACTCATAGCAAAACCTCTATATAAGGCACAGAAGTCACCAACTTTCATCTGGGAAGGACCTCAGAGGGAGGCCTTTAAGAAATTAAAAGAAGCCCTGACTAAGGCACCAGCATTAGGCCTGCCGGATTTGACTAAGGACTTCCAGTTGTTTGTCCATGAAAGGCAACGGCTGGTACTAGGGGTCTTAACGCAGAAGTCGGGGAGCTGGAAACGACCAGTAGGGTACTTTTCTAAACAGTCAGACCCTGTGAGTGCTGACTGGCCATCATGTTTGAGAGCGGTAGCAGCGACGGTGATTTTGATACAAGAAGCCAGAAAATTGACTCTGGGAAAGTGTATTGAGGTATATGTACCTCATATGGTATTAACTGTCTTAGAACAAAAAGGGAGGCATTGGCTTTCCCCTAGCAGGATGATGAAATTCCAGGCGGTACTGACCGAACAAGATGATGTAAGCTTAAAAACAACTAATTTGTTAAATCCAGCAGCCTTCTTAGGAGCACCTGTGGAAGACGGCCCTTTGGAACATGATTGTGTGGAAGTTATTGAACACACTCATGCAACAGGGGCTGACCTGAAAGACACCCCACTTGAACAGCCTGATCAAGAACTTTTTACAGATGGAAGTAGTTATGTAGAAAACGGGACATGATATGCCGGGTATGCGGTAACCACACAAAATAGGGTAATAAAAGCAGAGGCTCTTCCTGTAGGAACTTCAGCACAATGAGCAGAAATAATAGCTCTCACGAGAGCCTTGGAATTGAGCAGGGATCAATGAGTAAATATATGGATGGACTCAAAATATGCATTTGGAGTGGTTCATATACATGGAGCACTATGGAAAGAATGAGGACTCTTATCTTCACAAGGTAGGAATATAAAATACCAAAAAGAAATTCTGAATTTGATAACTGCTGTACAGTTACCCAAACAGGTGGCGATCATGCACTATAACATGCACTTGACATGCATCAAGGAGGAGATTCCAAAATAGCTGAAGGGAACACGTTGGCGGACCGGACAGCTCGACGGATTGCACGACAGGTATCAAATATGATGGCCTTAATACCCACGACGGTAAGCCCTTTACAAAAGTATTTAACGCAGAAGCCAAAGTACTCGGAGGAAGATGAGAAATTAGCTAGACTAATGAAGGCCCAGTTGGGTTCAGATGGATGGTACCTAACTGCAACTGGACAAGTGATTGTACCACCTACCATCATGCGGACAGTTTTACAGACAGAACATCAGAAATGTCACTGGGGAGCAGAAGCTTTAGTGGCATATTTAAAGCGCAGCATAATCTCGACACAGATGTTAACAATGGCAAGGTCAATAAATTCGAAATGTGAAATCTGTTTGAAGAACAATCCGGTGGTTCGAAAAAGAATAGAAATGGGACATATCAAAGTAGGTATGGAACCAGGTGATTATTGGCAGATTGATTTTGTAGAATTGCCTAAAAGTCAAGGATACAGGTATTTGTTAGTCAGGGTTGACACTTTTTCTGGATGGCCGGAAGCCTTTCCTTGTCGCACCAACCAAGCTAAGGAGACAGTGAAATGGCTGCTGCGAGAGATTATTCCACGATTTGGGGTACCCCTAGGCCTATCGTCAGATAGGGGACCACACTTCGTAGCAGCTATAGTTCAAGAGGTAAGCAAGATGTTAGGAATCTCTTGGAACCTCCACACACCGTGGAGACCACAGTCAAGCGGACAAGTAGAAAAGATGAATCAGACAATTAAGCGGCAAATCAGTAAAATATGTCAGGAGGCTAAAATTCAATGGCCACAAGCGTTACCAATAGCACTCCTAAGGATAAGAATTAAGCCAAGGAGTGGGATGACAGTAAGCCCTTATGAAATCCTTTTTGGGAAGCCATATGAGGCACCGCAACCAAATCCAAATGTACATATCAAAGGGAATCAAGATGTATATAACTATGTACTGTCTCTCAGTAGAACTCTGACACGGCTACGAAGTGCCCTGATCTGGAACCATCCATTATCATTAGAAAATCCAGTACACAAAATTGAGCCAAGAATGGACCATACTTGGTGCTACTAACAACATTTACTGCAGTAAAAGTAGAAGGAATAGAGTCTTGGATTCATTATACCCGAGTGAAACCCCCTTTCTTTGTGCAGTACCTTAATTCGATCAACTGCACTCTGAGGTTGGAACCAATGAGCTTTTGCCCACTCTTGGAGCAGGGAACTTGGGAGACATTGATGTTCTTTTAATAAATCAAACAACTGTTCCACCCACTCAACCAGTGAGGGTCCCTGATCAGGAGTATCTATAGACTTGTGAGCGGCCATCTTAACCAATATGTAGGGGATTACTGTCATACTGAGGTGGTGTCACCTTAGAATACCACAATTCCCCTAAATTCGCCCTCAGGAGGTCACACCTTTCCAAATATTTATCAGGCTCAAACACATTTATGAATTCACTGGCTTTGACCTTCTCCAGCTGGTACCCATGCGGGTAGATAGAGCTACAGATCTGGACTCTGCACTCGCTTCCTATCAAGGTGCATCTCAGTCACACACAAACCTTCCAGAGCCTCAAAGAAATAGATTCAAAAAAACAGCAGCAATCACTTTCTATGACACAGCAAACTGTGCCCCTTGTTCCTGTGTTTCAGTAACAGTGAAACTTATAAAATTGGATAACCGTACCATCTTACTGCTTCTTACTTCGCTAGCACAATGAGAAAAGAATATTGGGACCAGAAGAAATTACTGCATAACTTCCCCGTCAAAGAAGTTGATTGATTGACATCTTGAGTGCTATCGTGAAGCACATTTAAGAGAACCGGGTGATCAGGCCCAGTCAACACAGGTTCATGAAAGGCACATCTTGCCAAACTAACCTGATCGCCTTCTATGACAAAGTGACTCAACTACTGGATGGGGGAAAGGCTGTGGATGTAGTCTTCTTGGACTTCAGTAAAGCCTTTGACACAGTTTCTCACAGCATTCTGCTTCAGAAACTGTCAGCCTCTGGCCTGGACAGGCGCACACTCTCCTGGGTTGAAAACTGGTTGGATGGCCGGGCCCAGGGAGTGGTGGTCAATGGAGTTAACTCCAGCTGGAGGCCAGTTACAAGTGGGGTTCCTCAGGGCTTGGTACTGGGTCCAGCCCTGTTCAATGTCTTTATCAATGACCTGGATGAAGGCATTGAGTGCACCCTTAGCAAGTTTGCAGATGACACTAAGCTGGGTGGAAGTGTGGATCTGCTGGAGGGTAGGGAGGCTCTGCAAAGGGATCTGAACAGGCTGGACTGCTGGGCTGAGACCAATGGCATGAAGTTTAACAAGGCCAAATGCCAGGTCCTACGCTGTTACAGACTAGGAGAAGTCTGGCTAGAAAGCTGCCTAGAGGAGAAGGACCTGGGGGTGTTGGTTGACAGCTGACTGAACATGAGCCAGCAGTGTGCCCAGGTGGCCAAGAAGGCCAATGGCATCTTGGCTTGTATCAGAAACGGTGTGACCAGCAGGTCCAGGGAGGTTATTTTCCCTCTGTACTTGGCACTGGTGAGACTGCACCTTGAGTACTGTGTTCACTTCTGGGCCCCTCACCACAAGAAGGATGTTGAGGCTCTGGAGCGTGTCTAGAGAAGAGCAACGAAGCTGGTGAGGGGGCTGGAGAACAAGTCTTATGAGGAGCGGCTGAGAGAGCTGGGGTTGTTTAGCCTGGAGAGGAGGAGGCTGAGGGGAGACCTTATTGCTCTCTACAACTACCTGAAAGGAGGTTGTGGAGAGGAGGGAGCTGGCCTTTTCTCCCAAGTGACAGGGGACAGGACAAGGGGGAATGGCCTGAAGCTCCATCAGGGCAGGTTCAGGCTTGACATCAGGAAAAAATTTTTCACGGAAAGGGTCATTGGGCACTGGAATAGGCTGCCCAGGGAGGTGATTGAGTCACCTTCCCTGGAGGTGTTTAAGGGATGGGTGGATGAGGTGCTGAGGGGCATGGTTTAGGGATTGTTAGGAATGGTTGGACTTGATGACCCGGTTGGTCCCTTCCAACCTAGTCATTCTATGATTCTATGAAAGTAGATGTCAGCCTCAATACAGTTACAGCTGAATTTCTACTTTAAGTTTATTTGAAATGAAGGATTCCTTTACATTTGATGAGCAGCAAAGCAATGCACTGAAAGAACTTAATCTGTTTATGGCAGGTGACATGAATAAAACCTGAAATTCTACTAATTTCTAAGACACAAGCAGCATTGGAATGGATTCAATGGCACAGACAGAGTAAAAACTAAATGGAGTGAGATTTCCCTTCAGTATAGAAGGGCTCAGACTGGCATCAGTGTCTGGGCAAGTCCTTTTCTGCTCAGATGAGGTGGCAGGAGTTCTGAGTCTCTGAATCTGGAGACACAAAAGCTGCCATACTGAGTTGTGGACAGAGGTGTCTTTGAAGAAGACATGATGCCTGGCTGAAAGACATGGCATGGCTATGTTCAGAGACAGCTGCTGGTGTCGAAGGAGAGGAATTCTTTGGAAATATCAGCATGCCTCAATACACTGTGAATCTGTTGTAAAATTCTTTCACCTGAATGTTCGTAACTGTTGTGTGAGCTGAACACAGAGTGCAGGAACAGCCACAAAGCCACTGATAAAATGAAAAGAATAAATTTATTTCCATTACCTCACAATCTGAGACAACTCCGAAACAGCACCTGGACAGAGAAAATGCAAACAGCAATGCAGACACCACAAGACTTGGTCCTTGCTCAAAAAAGTGTCTGTGTAGCCTGCCACTTTGCCTGTATTTATCAGGGGAAAGTAGAGCATTTTTCCACTATGCTTTGATCTTTCTCACAGCAGGGCTGGGATCTCAAGTATGTTTTCTAGGATGACTTTTTTTTTTCCAAGTCTGATCCTTTTAAAAAATTACACTCTTTCTTCTTCTTAACATGATGTCAGAAAAGAGGGAACAGTCCAAAGTGACATAGAAGTGTAGATAGTATTGTAATTACCTCAAAAATGTAACCTCAAAGACCAGCTTTGTCCAAACTTTGTCCTATACTGCTTCTTACAGGAGCTGAAAAGCGAGTACTCAGAAGACATTGGCTGACCTAGCAGGCAGGCTGGTCTAGCACAAGCAGCCTATTGCTATACTGGGTGTGTGGAAGAAAGTTACAATTTCCAAGAATTAATACATCAACAAGATTAAATGTGATAATGTAAATATTAGACTCACAAATATTCAAATGTACTACTCTAGGACACAATAATAGTGTTTTGAAAATTCCCCTGGTTTATACTGTAACCACACTGAATACAACCCAGTGTCTTGCTCTTGCAAAAGAAGCAGCCAGTGCAGGCTTGATATGTTCATGAAGAGTTCTGTGGGGAGAACTGAAAGTAGCTGCTTTGCTTTTCACAGTGTCACTCCCCAGTTCCATGAGACATATGCTTGCGCCCGGGCTTATTCTGACCTGCACAGCTGAAAGTTCATTTATCCGAGGCTGACAAGGTCACTCTAAGGGCAAAAATCAAAAGCAAAATTCTGGCTTCAACCAAAATAAACAGACCAAAGTACTTGGGTGCACAGCCAAGATAAGGGAGTGCAACTCCCCAAAGTTACAGAAACAGATCCCAACCTGTTCAGATCACAATTTGATCCCTGAATGCAGCCAAGGTCACTTGGATCCAATCCGACACACACTGATACCAGATCAGGAACAGTAAGGTAAATGGAAAGTAGGGATCTAGAAAGTTTGTTAGATGAAGCCTGGAGAATATATAGTAACCGAGAAGAAGAAAAGAGGAAGAATAGGATGATGTTGGTCGCAGCGTTGCAGGAAGCATGAGAAGTAAAGAAACCAGGGCCTAGGAGGGCGAAATCAATGTGCATGGTGTAAAAGGGAGGGTCATTGGAAAAATTACTGTCCTGGAGGAAGAAAAGGAAACAGGATACAGACTCACATCAAGGAGGACTGACGGGGATGTGGGGAATCTACCCTAGCGGATCCACTGGTTGTATTAAAGCTAGGGAAACAACAACAAAAATTAGAGGTTTTGTTTGATACAGGAGCAACATTTTCAGTTTTGAACCAAGCTTTAACACCTATTGATGATGATTTTGTAACAGTAAGGAGAGCTACTGGCCAGAAGGAAAAGGCATACTTTTTGAAACCTCTTGGTTTTAAACTGGGAAAACAATGAGGGGTACATAAGTTTTTGTATATGTCAAATTCACCAAAACCTTTGTTAGGGAGGGATTTGTTGGAACAATTGGAAGTGGAAATAAAATTTGAAAAAGGAAAAGTAGAATTTAAGGTAAGAGACCAACAATTAATTGAAGTTTTAAGCTTAGCCCTCATCAATACTCCCATCAAAACTGAGATACCTGAAGTCCGAAATCAGGTATACCCAGGGGTATGGGCATTGGAGGCACCGGGAAAAGCAAAAACTGCCTCCCCAGTAGTAGTTAAGGTAAAGCAAGGGGCAAATCCTGCAAGAATCAAACTATCCACTAAGAATGGAAGACCGTGAAGGAATCCGACTAATAATAGATCAGTTCATTAAATATGGGCTATTGATAGAGTGTGAATCAGAATATAATACCCCTATTTTACCAGTAAAGAAACCACATAGGAAATACAGGATAGTACAAGATCTTAGGGCTATTAATAAAATAACTGAGGACTTACTCCCTGTGGTGGCTAATCCCTATACATTACTAACCAAATTAGTATCTGAATTAACTTGGTTTACCATACTGGACCTGAAGGATGCCTTTTTTTGTCTGCCTTTGAGCTCAGAAAGCCAGACGTTGTTTGCTTTCGAGTGGGAAAATCCAGACTCTGGGAGACAAACTCAACTTACATGGACAGTGTTACCTCAAGGATTTAAAAACAGTCCTACTCTTTTTGGAAATCAATTAGCCAAGGATCTGGAACAATGGGAACAGCCATCTGGGGCAGGAATAGTATTGCAATATGTAGATGACCTATTAATAGCCACCAAAACAAAGGAACTATGTATGATATGGACAATTAGTTTGCTAAACTTCCTTGGACTAACTGGGTATCCAGTCTCTCCACAGAAAGCCCAAATGGTTCAACAACAAGTAATATACCTAGGATATGAGATTACTGCAGGACAACGGACACTTGGAGCAGCAAGAAAGGAAGCCATCTGTCAAACTCCCAGACCAAAAGCAGTTAAAGAGCTCTGCACCTTCCTAGATATGACAGGATGGTGCTGTTTATGGATCCGTAACTATGGACTTTTGGTAAGACCTTTTGAAAAGAAACTCGAAGTATCTTGTCTGGGGCAGAGAGGCTGACAAGGCCTTCCATCAATTAAAACAAGAACTGATGAAAGCACCAGCCCTAGGCTTACCAGACACAACAAACCCCTTCTGGTTATTCTCTTATGAAAGACAAGGAATAGCCTTAGGAGTTTTGGCCCAAAATTTAGGGCCATAGAGAAGAGCAATGGAATATTTTTCAAAGCAGTTTGATGAAGTGAGCAAAGGATGGCCAAGCTGCCTGAGAGCAGTAGCAGCAGTTTTACTCAACATACAGGAGGCCCAAAAATTCACACTAGGCCAGAAAATTAGTGTTTGCATCACATACTGTGTCTGCAGTATTAGAAGTAAAAGGGGGACATTGGTTATCACCACAGAGATTCCTAAAGTATCAAGCCGTTATGGTAAAGCAAGATGATGTGGAAATAGTGGTTACTAACGTTGCCAACCCAGCATCTTTTCTTAGTGGAACTACGGGAAATCCAATATCTCATGACTGTTTGGAAATGATCGAAGCCATGTACTCCAGCCACCTGGACCTGAAAGAAGAACCACTGGAAGATGCTGAAGGCTCCTGGTACACAGATGGGAGTAGCTTCATTCAACAAGGCATTTGTAAGGTTGGATATATGGTGACCACCACAGATCAGGTGATGAAATCCAAGGCCCTTTCCCCAAATACCTCAGCACAAAAAGCAGAGATTATAGCCCTGACTCGGGCATTAGAACTGTCAAAGGGGAAAAGAATCAATATTTGGACAGATTCCAAATATGCCTTCAGCGTAGTTCATGCCCATGGGGCAGTCTGGAAAGAGAGGGGACTTTTGTCTACCCAAGGAAAACAGATAAAACATGCTGAAGAAATTCTTAAGTTACTGGAGGCAGTCCAATTGCCAGAAAAGGTGGCTATCGTGCTTCAAAGCTCATCAAAAAGGAACAACTAGTCAAGAGCCGAGAAACTCTATGGCAGACCGTGAAGCTAAAAGAGTGGCTGAGTTTAGCCCACCAGAAATAGAAGCTCAATCTCTGTTCCCTGATGGTAAAATAGAAAGTGATAACTGTGATCCTAAATATTCCAAAGAAGATCAAAAATTGAAGATTTAGGGGGAAAGGTAGAAGAAGGGCAGTGGGCAGAGACTCCACAAGGGAAAATAATAATACCATCTACAATATTACGGGCCGTAATTTTGGCAGAGCATGGAAAGACGCATTGGGGAACAGAGGCCCTATATAAATATTTAAGTCAAAATATAGCTGCTCGTAACCTATATACCACCGTCAAGCAGGTAACTCAACAGTGTGAAATATGTCCAAACCCAAATCTTCCATTAAACCAGAAGACTAAGTTAGGACAAATAGGAAAAGGAAATCACCCGGGACAGCATTGGCAAATTGATTTCACGGAACTGCCAAGGAAAGAGGGGTATAGGTATTTATTGGTTTTAACCTTTTCAGGATGGACAGAAGCTTTCTCTTGCTGAACTAATAAATCTAGAGAGGTAACTAAAGTATTGTTACAAGAAATAATACCAAGGTTTGGGGTCCCAGCAGTAATATCGTCAGATCGAGGGCTCCATTTAATTGCAAAAACTGTTCAGCAAGTTAGTAAAGTATTGGGAACAGATTGGCAATTACATACACCTTACAAGCCACAAGCAAGTAGCCAGGTGGAAAAGATGAACCATTTGATTAAGTTGCAAATTGTAAAATTGGGGCAAGAAGCTGGATTGCCCTGGCCTCAGTCGTTACATTTGGCCCTATTGAGAATCAGAATGAAGCCAAGGGCCAAGGAAGGATTGAGTCCCTTTGAAATATCATACGGCAGACCTTATGATATACAAATGGGTACAACACAAATCGGAAATGAGATATTGTCTGAATATGTGATAAGTTTACAAAAACAACTCTAAAAGGTTGAAAGACAGGTTTTGGGAACTCGAGCAAGAGGTCTTGATGAACCAATTCATAATATTGTGCCAGGTGATTATGTATGTGTCAGATCTATTTCAGACTCATCTTTAGAACCAAAGTGGGAAGGACCCTTTCAAGTTCTACTAACATCTCATACCACAGTTAGGATTAAGGAACAAGCATCATGGATACATCATACCAGAACCAAGAAAGCTCCTAAGCCACAATGGGAATCAACGCCGACTGGACTCCTAAAGCTCTGAATCCAACAAAAGGATGGAAAATAACTGTTTGTCATACTGGAATCATCGGTAGAAATAGTGATTGCTTGGTAACAGAACTCATATATACAGATGGCTAAATCCATAGCAAGCCATCTTAACCATTCAGATGGTTGCGTGCGTACAGCTCTTCCTAGAGGAAGTCCGGAGTTGCCTTTGTTTGGAATACTGTCTACAAATTTTACTATGAATGCCTGGGATAGGACCCACTGCACGTTTGGAAAGGATGTGCAGAAGGAGAAGGGGCCCAAATTTGATTTACAAGTATGAGACTGGAAAAATATAATATACCTAAACAACCAAACAGGAGGCCAAAATGTAGGGACATTTGAATCACTTAAAAATCTGAATGTAACCCTCAAAGAAATTAAGAAGAAAGGCAGAGGCAGGTTGTTCTATCTAAGTAGGAAAACTAAGGAATGTAAGCTGGGCCCTGGATTTTGGTGGCTTTGCGGGGACGGACGAGCTAGAAAGAGTCTACCCATTAATTGGACAGGAACATGTGTGGGAGGATTCTTGATGACCCAGATCGATTCAATCGATCAGAAATTCCTAGTGGTATACTAAGGTCATCACGGAAAAGAATAAAATGAGGAACTAACCCCCTAGTATAAAGGCCAACCGCTTTTCATAGCTTTGTGAGGTGGTTCCTTCCCTGGCTAGGAGTTAGCAAACTCGAAAAAGCAATAGTAAACATCTCAGCAGAAATGGAGGTTATAACCAACCGAACTGCAGATGCCCTTACAGCTCTCCAAATTGAAGTAACCTCATTGAGTAAAGTTATTTTACAAAACTGAATGTTCTGGATATGCTAACCGTCCAACTAGGAGGGATATGTACCTTGATAATTACAAGTTGTTGCACTTATATTGATCAGTCAGGAAAAGTGATAAGAGATATAGATGAAATTTGGAAACGGGCCAAAGTCTTGCATGATGTAGCCTTGGATGATACCTCATATGGGTTTCCACAGCTGCGGGAAAAACTAACTTCTTGGCTACCTAACTTTGCCTGGCTGAAACAATTATTTGTTGCTATGATAGTTATAATCATTTTAGTAATTCTAATCTGTCTTATGTTGCGATGTTTTATGCATTTTGTTTGACTACTTGAGAAAATGGTATTATGTAGGCAAAAGAACTTGCTTAAGATAAAGGAAAGGAGGGAACTGAAAGAAGAAATCATTTGTTACTAACCTATTTAAGTTTAAACAAGGAATTTTAACAGGGCTGTGACTATATCTGGTTAAGCCAGATAACAAGGACTGGTACAATGATAAGAGTAAGAAGAACCAGCTGGGCCAGATACGGCCTTGAAGAGGACCCAGAGAGCCTAAGAGCATGCGCAAGGAGGAAAGGTGAAAAGATCAATGCGAGAAAGACTGCCTGCCTTCATCCCCAAAGACCCTATCGACCACTACCACGAGAAAACATGCAAGCGCTAAGAGGAGGAGACCTATGATAACGAGTTCCCAGAATTAATCTTACTATAATAACGAGTTCCCGTGACTAATCTTACTAACCCTACCCACTTCTTGGAAAAGTCATGACTATGTATGTTAGCGCCATGCATATGTATAATATAGCACAATAAATATGTGTCAGCTTTGATACTTGATGTGCAAGCTTGGAGGACAAATCCCCCTTGCACTCTGTGGCAGCCACATGCCTGCACCTAACTCTGAGTTTGGTGTCATTATTCCGTGAGTCAATACCACTTCCATTCGATATAGCAGGCATTAAGAAAAGGCAGAGGAAAATGAAAGACGGTGCATAAGAGAGAAACATAAAATGATCAGTTATCTGAAAGAAGATGACTTCTGCGAAGAGGTTGGAAAAACTAGGTTCCTTCAGTACAGAAAGACAGGATAGCCTAACAATCTTCCTCTATGTGAAAGGATTGAGTTGATATTGCTGTCTGTCTGTGAAGAACTAGACAAGAAGTTGATGCTGTGAAAAAGGCCAAACTCAATATCCAATGACAATTTGTTTATTAAGCAGGTATTGCTTTAATAAATAATATGACGTCAGACATACAGCGAATCATTTTGCCTAATGTGTCCATTGAGGCTGGTTACAGGACTTACTTACTGGTTAAACATACATATTCATATAGATTCACTTACAGATTTATATAGAGAAACACTGGTTACATATTCCAGGAAATATTGGTTAAACATACATAGAACTCATTATCATATCTTATCACCCACTCTGGAATGTACATCACAGCTCCTTTGTGTCTTCAGAATCCTCTGATGCTCTTTATCTTATCTCTTTCCTCATTGTGTCCTCTTGGTGAGCTCAGGTCTGTCCTTTGTTCCTGCTGGGGAACTGCCCTGGTTTCAACTAGTAAACAAGCTAAACTCCTGTTACAATCACATTCTTTCTTGCTACAAGCTGGCCAAGATTTGATTCTTATTATTCTTAATGATTTATTCCTTCCTCCAATTCCCCCCTTTTCAATTCCATTGCAAATTCTTTTGCAATTTTAGAAGACATCATCCTTTTCAATGGACTTGACTTAGCTAAATACTTTCCTGTTTCTATTTCGTGTCCTTGTTTTACTTCCAATCGCTATAACTTTTAGCTGAATTTTGGCAGCACCATAAGAAATGTCAAAACATTATATAGGCCATGACAATTAATATTTAAGCCATTTCAAATATGGCAGAGAGGATGTAAGCTTTTCCCAGGTTTTCTGAAATCCATGTGAGGTGTCATCCAGTGAGAATCTATACATTAAATCAGTTCATTTCCAAGTTTCATCTAAGTCTGTTTCTATTCATTTTTCCTTGTTAATATAAGAGCAATTGCTAGCATTTATTACTACAGAAACATCACCTTCTTTGGCAGGTAAGAGATTTAGTACCATTCAATTTTGTAATACTACTTTACTAAGGGAGGATACATCTATTTGCAAGGGAAGAGCCACCTAACAAAACTATGATATCCTGTGGGCCTTTCTATTCCTTATGCTGCGGACAATTCTTTTCCAAGGGGTGTGTAGTTGTCCCAGAGGGGTATGAGAATGGTTATAAATTCAGTCTTGGAGTACCAGATAACCAATGGCACATGTGCAATACCAATGTATTGGTAACCCTTTCCTAGCATACCCATCACCACACAACTGATGAGCAAAAGCAGACAGGGGGGTTGGGAATGCTCACTGGAACTTGCGCTGCTCATCAGAGATGGCCTTGAAGACCTTGGAAGTTGATAAGAAGAGAGACCTAGATTGCAGAAGTTTACTGATAAGCGGGCATTGGAATGCAGAAAGCTGGCTGCACTTGATTCAGTAGTTTGAAAACAACTAGAATGGACTGTGCCTGCGCACAGTTCAAGGAGAGAAAAAAATTCATTCTGAGGAAGACTTCTTACTTCATCCCTGAGACCCCGGCCCATGACCACCAGAAGGCACTATGCAGGCGCAAGACTGGAGCGAACCTTCCAGAATTAATTATAATACAAAGCAGGGAAAAGTTAGGAATATGTAGTAGGCGCTTATAACTATGAATGTCTTCACACTATAAGTAGATGTTTGTTAAGTTATATGGTGTGCAAGCTAGGAGGAGAACCCCCTTGCACCCCAGCGCTGGAAATAAACATACCTGCTTTATAGCTTATTTTGGGTTATAGGGTTTGATTCTGCCAAACAATTTGGCGCCCCAGATGGGACACCCTCTCTGCCCGGCTGCAGGATCAGTGGGGAGCGGAACGTTCTAAGGCACGCCCCGGTAAGCTATTTCTCCGGAGAATCTCCCATCTCTACCCGATCGCTGCGGAGGGAGAGATGGCCCATCAGTGGGCAGACCAGGTATGTGATTTATGTATGATAAGTTGGATGTACCTGCAGGAGATGGAGGGGACAAGTCTGTAAATCGTAGATGGGACGCCTCACTTGATGACGAAGGGTTAGGGTCATTTTTCTGAGACCCCATAAGTCCACGAGGGGGGATACAAATCCCCTACTTGCGCCAGGTGAGAAGGTGGCACTGCTCATCCCTGGGTAAAATACCGAATTCGCTGCTGTGGTCTGGTATGGGTGCTCCCTGCTGTGATAGCAAAGCACCAGGTAAAATATAATCTTAAGATTCTTGTTAGACGGAGATGCAGGGTGAGGGATTGTGATATAATCCCAAGATTCTCGTAAGGTAGTCAACGCAGGGTGAGGGTTTATGGTATTATATATGGTATTATAGATAAGATAATATTATCATTGTATATACTATTATTATTAATTGGGTACTCCTTGCTGAGGAAGCAGGAGTACTGCATTTCAGATAGCTATCATCTTCTACACCTGTTGCAAATCTTCAGTATCGGTACCGTGTATATTTTAACATCGTTAAGAGCTCATTTTAAACTTCTCATATGTTGTGGAGTGTTCGTATGTGAGTGCGTGGTAGCGTGAGATGCGCAACTGAGTGCAAAGCAAGTGCGGAGTTCCGATCTGCGGTTCTGCTCTCCTGTGAAGGAAGCAACTGGAGACGAACGAAGTGAGTGATCACTGCTATACGTTGTTTGTTTTATGTCATAAGTATACTCTGTGAATTGTATAAGAGTACCAGCAGAATTGAGAGGGATAGCTTACCGGGGGACGTTCTTCCTCCATAGACAGGAGCCAGAGGCGGACTGAGCATAAAATGTTGAAAGACTTGCAGATTGTTTAGAAGCCCTGTTTGTCTTGATCCTAGGAATGCACCTATGAAGCCTTTTAATTCCAAACGTCCGTTGAGCCAGCAAACGGGTATATTTACCTCGGACCTTTGGAATGGAGCACTGCAAAGGATGAAATTTTACAATACCTAGCATAGAATAAGGAAAAAAAAAAAAAAAAAAGGAGAAAAAAACGGGAGAAGCAGCTGAGAGTGCCCCTCCCTTTCCCCCCTCCCTGGAATGTGAGTTAAGTGCTGTATGTGCAAGTTAACCCGGAATGTGAGTTAAGTGTTCTGTGTGAGAGAAAAAAAAGAAAAAGAAAAAGTTGAAAGTGTAAAAGCAAAAAGATTTGCGTGGACAGGGGGGGCAGAATTCTGCAGGCTATGGGAATGGATCAGTTTTCAGTGTTCAGACTGTCATACGGTTTTATTGTGCTATTCAGCCTGGTTGGGAACACTCTATTTTCCTGAGTGTTTATAATCTGTAGACTGGAATTGTTGTTGCTAGTCTTGTGGGAAGTCCCTGAGAACTTAAGGACAAGCCATTTGTAAGTGTTTAAAGGGTTTGTGGAAGTTAGAGAAAGGTAGAGTTGGAAGGTAGTATAATGGGGGCAAAATTGAGCAAGAATTTCCTCTTACCCTTTAGGATGCATATTACAGCACCGGAAGGAATTGGCAGGGGGAGCCGGGGGCTCAATGAGTAAGAAGAGGACTGCAGTACTGTTTTGCAATTGATGTTGTTTTTAAGGAGAGAGGGAAAGTGGAATGATGTGTTTTTCACTCTTTGAAACCATCCAGAGTGACAAAGGGACTGTGGGGTTTTATAGCCGCAGGACCCTATGGTACTCGCCCTTGAGGAGGAAAATAACAAAGTAACCTTATGTCCTAAGTGACCTCGGAGTCCTCAAGGAGCCTTTTCCCAGTTTTCTGCACTGGAGTGTCACCTGGCAAGTTATGGAGCTTTTAGGACCTTTTTATTTTGCTTTGGCGTAAAGATGCCAGAGGAACAGCAAGCGTTTGTGTCTTGTACACAGAAATGGCTTTGTCCAGAAACCAAGGCCACTGCAACAGGTGCAACATTGAAATGCTGTAGCACAAACTTATGTGCCTGAAGAGGAGGGAAAGGAGAAAAGGGCATCCAGGAAAACGTTCTTGCTGATGGACTGTGAAATGTGGAGGGAGTCACTGTAAGGCCAACAATAGTGGTGGGAAATAATCTGGGATAAGAGCAGAGCTCTTGAGGAGAGCAAGGAGACCAATGTAGAGCCCATCAGAAGAGACAGGCATTAAGGAGGGAGGGTGTCTTCTGAAAATCCAGTCATGGGAAGTTGGGAGGTCATATGGAAGACTTGCTTGGATGTCTGGAATGGCTTTAGGGTATAGTTGGCCTTATTGTAGAGGGAATGACTTTGGCAGAGGGGACAGCAGACTTCCTAGGAGGATTTTGAAGTATTTGGGGTAGGAAAGAACATGTGAAGAGCAACTTCAGTGGTCTGGAAAGGAGGAGCCAGTTGGGGTTGATTTTTCAGGAGACAAATTATCCTCAGAGGAAACTGAATATTCTAGGAAATCCAGTCAAGTCTGTCAAAGCTGGATGAGATGTCCTGCTTTTCAGGCTGAAATTGTTTGCTCTGTGGGAGTGTTGCGTGTCTTCCATATACTTCCCAAGTGTCTTTTGGGAGTAGTGTCTGAAGTTGCTGTGGATATCCAGGTTTCTCTGTAAGGTGTCCTGCTGCCTACCTGCTTTTGTTGGTTTTGCCTATGCTGTTGGGATGGAAGTAGGAATGGAAAAATTAAGGAAAAAAAAAATTCTGTTAGCATAAAGTACATCTAAAAGGATTTGATTAAGAACAGGCTGACTGGAAGGATTGATATGTCAGTCACAACATTATTGTCCAAGATTTGTTATGAATTTTAGTGAAATTCTTTCTGCTCAGGAGTAATGTGACTCTGAGGCTGCCAAAGGGGGGTGTGTCTCACCAAACCCACAAGCTCCTTCATTGTCTCAAACTCTCTTGTTGATCTGTTTTGTGTTTTATGACACGTTGCCAAGGTGTTATGCTGTTAATGTGCCAAATGCATTTTCTGATGCTGTTCAAAAGATGCTCTTTAACCTCTCCTATGTCCTTCTGTCAAGTGCCAAAAACACTGAAGTCTGTTTATAGCAGACTGGTTTTCAATCCTGCTTGTCTCCATGCATCTCTGAAATGAGCAAATGTGTTTCCCTTGTCTGGATTTGTTAGTTTTTTGAACATAAGAAATTAGCATGTCACCTTCCTGTGCCACACAGTCCCGTCCAGGGGTATTTCTACTCTGCGAGCAGACCTCTGGGCTTTCCTTTCAGGTGGACCACCGACAGCAGAATAACCTTGCCTACGTCAGGCTGTCAGCTTTTATGACTTTAAAGTCAGGTACATCACTTGCAGTGGAATGTGTCTCTGGAGCACAGAGGAATCCCAGGCTCATTTCAAGCTTTAACATATATTGTAGTGATGAGGAGAAAAGAAATAAAAAATTAAATAGCTTCTACTGTGTTTTCAGAGGGTTGGCTTATAGATAATTAGGTTTGAATGAACTTTCATTGCTTATCCAGTTAATTGTCCTTCTGCTGAAGGTGATGGCGGAGGGAATCTCCACCCTTTAGTCCAAACATCTCCAAACATCATCCCCGCTGTCTGGTGGGCAAATCATGCCTGCTGAATTTGATGGCCTTCTATGATGGGGCTACAGCATCGGTGGGTAAGGGAAGAGTAAGCAACATCATCTACCTGGACTTGTGCAAAGCATTTGACACTGTCCTGCATGGCATTCTGGTCTCTAAATTTGAAGAGACATGGATTTTATGGATGGACCAGTCAGTGGATAAGGAGTTGGCTAGATGGTTGCACTCAAAGAGTTCTGGTCAACTGCTCACTGTTCAAGTGGAGACTGGTGACGAGTGTCATTCCTCAGGGGTCAGTATTGGGACCGGTGGTGTTTAGCATCTTTGTCATAGACATGGACAGTGGGATTGAGGGCACTCTCAGCAAGTTTGCTGATGAGACCAAGCTTTGTGGTGTGGTTGACACACTGGAAGGAAGGGATGCCATCCAGAGGGACCTTGACAGGCTTGAGAGGTGGGTCTGTGATAACCTCATGAAGTTCAATAAGGCCAAGTGCAAGGTCCTGCACCTGAGTCAGGGCAATCCCAAGCACAAACACAGGCTGGGTGGAGAATGAATTGAGAGTAGCCCTGCAGAGAAGGACTTGGGAGTGCTGGTGGATGAGAAGCTCAACACGAGCCAGCAATGTCTGCTTGCAGCCCAGAAAGCCAACCATAGCCTGGGCTGCATCAAAAGAAGTGTAAGCAGCAGTTTGAGGGAGGTGATTGTCTTCCTCTACTCTCATCAGACCTCACCTGTAGTACTGTGTTCAGTTCTGGAGTCCTCAGCACAGGAAAAGCATGGACCTGTTAGAGTCCAGAGGAGGGCCACAAAGATGATCAGAGGGCTGGAGCACCTCCCATGTGAGGACAGGCTGAGAGAGTTGGGCTTGTTTAGACTAGAGAAGAGAAGGCTCTGGGGACACCTTCTAGCAGCCTTCCAGTACTTAAAGGGGGCCTACAGGAAAGCTGGGGAGGGGCTCTTTATCAGGGAGTGCAGGGATTGGATGAGGGGGGAACTGTTTTAAGCTATAAGAGGGGAGATTTAGATTAGATATTAGGAAGAATTTTTTTACTGTGAGAGTGGTGAGGCACTGGAACAGTTTGTCTAGAGAGGTGTTGGATGCCCCAACCCTGGGGATGTTCAAGGCCAGATTGGATGAGGCTTTGAGCAACCTCATCTAGTGGAAGGTGTCCCTACCTGGGACTGGAGGGTGGAGTTGGAACTGGATGATCTTTAAGGTCCCTTCCAACCCAAATCATTCTATGATTCTATGAAAATCTCCCCGCACCTTCTTTGCATACCTGACCACAATTTTTGGTTCATTTTCTCCCCATCCAGGTTTCCAAAGGCACCAACCAGAACTGAGCAAAGAAGCTGTACAACCGACACACCAGGACCCAGCACTTCCAGAAGTCCCGTGTGTCCAACACCTCCTTCATCATCCTACACTTTCCCAAGAAGGTAACTGTGTGTCTGTTGCATGCACTTGAATGCAGAAATGGCAAAATGGGAAATGCATGGAGAGGGAAAAAGAACCGCATGAGGATAAATTAGTTTATAGCACCGGTAAGCTGCTTTTTGGTAATAGGGATGCCTTGTTGGCAGTAATCTTGGTTAGGTGCTCAGATCTGGGTTGGAGGACTTCAGCCTCTCAATTGTTGCACTAAGCTTTAAGTTGTTGTGCTTTCTAGAGGAGAGAAAAATCCTTTCTCAAAGCTGTGGGAAAATGGATTTCTGTTAGGGCATCTTGAGTGAAAATGTATTAGAAAAGAGAATTATTTTTGAAGAGCAGGAGCTGTGAGTCAGCAAGGCACGGTGGAGAGGAGCATGTGAGAGGTGACCCTGGGCTGGTTCCACCCTTCTGAGGGAGATGATGCCGACTGTGGGACTCTAAATCCCAGTGTCTGGTGCTGTACAGTCTCACCCATGGGCTCCAGCTTCATTGAAACCCTGATGTGACAGGTGTCACTCATAGCAAATAAGAATCTTAAAAGCTTGCAGTTATCCAAAATACATTTTAGAACGGATAATATAATGCCAACCTAGGAATGTGTCCAAGGAGCCAGATGTCATGCATGTGCTGCGATCCCATACAGGTGCTTCTCCTAACCAGATTTGCTCTGGATGCAAGTAGCACTTTTCATGGCAAAGGTTAATACTTGCCTTTCCTTAGACATATGGTTTTGCACATGTATCCCTCACAAATATTGTTCTGTTGCAAGTTTTACCTGTCTACTTTGTGATCAGTTATTTCAGCCAACTTCAAATGTGGAAAATAATTTTCTTCCATCCTCTCAGAACTCTCCCTGTGCTGCCCCAACCCTCTGTGTCTCAAACACAAGAGACCTACAAGAGATGTATCAGGAGGTCTTTTGAGGTTTATTGATAAGCTTACAAGGAGTTCAGGAGTGAACAAAAGAGTGTGTAGAGGGACTGATGATCTTTGTGGTTTTACCCCTGGTTTCCATGGAAGTGTGGTTGGGTCCCATACAGATCAGTGTAATGACCAAGAAACACTGTAGGTTTGTGTTAAGGATTTTTCTTTATTTGATAAATTCCAATTATCCCCCTCACTTCTCCCTCTGGTTTCTCAGGTGAGCTCTGACAGTAGGAAGGTGGTGGGACACAGCACCTTGTCCCTGTGCGGTTGGACTTTATACTCTGGGCTTCTTCCTTTGTCTCCTCCTAGGTGGAATACCAGAGTGAAGGATTTCTGGAGAAGAACAGAGACACCATGTATGAGGAACAGATCAACATCCTGAAAGCCAGCAAGGTAAAAGCAGCAAGTTAGGAAATAAACAGCACTGCTGCTTTCCAAAGTGTGAGCTTTGTGCTTGAGTTCCTGTGCCGTGCCATGGCAGGTCATGAATGCTAAAAGTGATTGGAGGCACCTTCATGAACAGCAGCAAAGAAGGCAAATAAATGGGGTATGGAGGAGGAAATAAGGGGGGAGAGGAGGGACAAGGCTTCTGGGAGCTATGGTTACACCCAGGTGTGGATGTGCATGGTCCTCTGCTGTTCTACACCTTGGTGTTGGCGTCCCATTGAGGTGTATCAGAAAAAAACCCTTTCTGAACCTGCTGATCCTATTCATTCTGGTAACCAAGAGCAAAACTCAGGAACAGTCAGTTATGGGGCAGTGAAATTCCACTTAACACTTGCTTGGAGCTCCCCACCCATCACCTGGCACTGAAGGTATTCTTAAAAGCATGTGGAACCATAGGTGATCTTGGGGTTAAAAGCCGTGGTCAGCAGTGTAGTTTGTACATTGTGGGTAGCATTGCTGACAGCCCCCCCCCCCAATGAAAATGGTAGTTCCCCTTTGTCGTTGTTGGGACGGACACGACATTCAAAAGTTTGTGAGCAAAAGCCAAACTTTATTGTTTTACAAGCATTTTTATATTTTTTCTTATCTATCAAGCTATGTTCATGCACTAAAGCTGTTGAAGTGATTTGCTCAACCACTCTGTCCACCCGCCTAAAGCTTTACTATGATTCGTTGAACAATGTTGTCCACATGCTATCCGCATCTAATATTTTTCTTGCCAAATTTTGATTCCTGTTAGATGTTACTTGTTTCTCTTCCTTCTTCTTTGGGACTTTCCAGCCTTGTTACGGGTACATGGTTATCTGTTCAAGGTCAATATCCATTTTCTCTGAGTCCTCAGACCAGCTGTGGACTCCCACACCCCTTAGCTGTATTCCATCATACTTGGCTCTGCAACTTTTAATGACTTTAGTAATTAGTATGCAAAAAATAGGGCTAATATAAAATGATGGAAATCTAATGCAAATTGTGAGACATTCCAGCTGCTGTAGAGCTATTTTACACTGCTGCCAATTTGTAATATTAACAAATTAATGCATATTGATGATAATGTTTGCAGTTGCTCCTGTATTACAAGATTTTGTGCCATGTACCTTTCCTTTCCTGAGTATTGTAAAAACAACTTGTTGGCATCTCATTGCATCAGTGCCAATAGAGATGTATTGACTGACCTTGAATGCTAAGTCTCCTAGGAAATAGCTTTTTGGTAACTGAGGTTTAAAATCTCTGTTAGTCCCAAGGGCTGTGAACTCGGTTGGCTGTTGGAAGCAGAAAATCAGTAGCTGTGGGGCTCTGCAGGCTTCAGCATGGGTCCATAACACCAACATCTAATGTATTTCAAGTCCTTCTTGTTTAAAACCAGACCAAAAGTTCCTCCCTGCAAACCTTGATTCTTTCATTGTCAGTTAATGAGTTGAGACTTTAAACTACCTTAAGCTTTCCAGGGGCAGCTGGAAGTTAGTATGAAAACCCAGCCCTGCAAAGTCCAACATGCCATCCAGCAGCCAAAATCAAGACTGAATGACTCTGGGGCACCGTTGTTTCCGCCAGACTTTGTATGGTGTAGGGAAGGAATATATCTGCTTTTCTCCAAACCATTTCAAAATCTCCTCTAGCACTGACCAGCTCATTAGCTTGTATTTATTTTTTTGCATTACAAATTACAAATTATTGCAAGCAGATGTGTCTCCTCTTCATGCCACCCTCCCTTGGGTTTACAGCTGGGTGTGACCTTCTAAATGCCACTCTAAATAAGGAGTGTGATGAAGGGTGAAACAAGGAATGAAAGGGTTAACCAACAGAAGTATTCAGTAACAAGAACTGAAGGCATTTTTCAAAACAAGGACACATTATCAGGAACACTCCGGACCCAGGCAGAAGCTGTGAAGCTGTGCTTCAGTGAGAAAGGAGACTGTCCAAGGCTAACCGTTTCTGTGGTTTGAAACACAGCCAACTCAGCTAAGGTGAGGAGTGGACTTATGGTAATGGAATAATGGAAATAATTGTAATAGTAACGCCCTTTTAACAAACTAATTGTAATAGCCTAGCCCACGTTAATGAATATGTATGTCTTTACACTATAAGTAGCTGCTTGTTAGACAATACGGTGTGCAAACTAGGAGGAGAAATTCCCCCTTGCACCTCATCTGGCAATAAAACATACCTGCTTTATAACTCTCCTGAGTTTTGAAGTTTGATTCCACATGTCAATTTTGGCACACGAGATGGGACCCTCTCTGTCCGACTGTGGGACCTGCTGAGGACAGGGACTCCTCTGGGCGTCCCCGAGATTTCTTGGGAGGACTCCCTTCACTCACCCTGATCACCACAGAGGCAGACAAGGACCATCTTTGAGCAGAACAGGTATGTTAATATAAGGTAAAGGTGATAGTACCTGTAAGCCAACCGAGGACGCTCTGCGTGAGGGAAAGAGGGCGGTGTCTCACCCCTGGGGAAGAGCACAGTCGCCCGCCCCTAAGGAAAAGTGCACTTGTAGGGTGGTATGACCGGTAATTGGGTTCTCCTAGCCACCTAGCTCGGGTGGTAGGAGTGGTATGAGAACCTGGGTTCGCCCAGCTGGGTGACAGGAGTGGTATGTGGTGTCGTCATAGTTACAGCCATTCGTTGTAAGTGTTCGGTACCATGTATATTTTAAAGAACCAGTGTAACATCAAATATTTTGGATCCAATGTTCTGAGCGTTAAACGAGGTTTGGAATAAGTGATTTGTGTGCTTGAGACGCGACCCTGTTGTGAAGTGAGTGTGGAATTCTGATCTGCAGTTCCATAGTCCCATGAGGGGCACGGCAGGAGACAAACGAAGCAAAAGTATTTACTTGTGTTTGTGTGTGATTTGTCATTGGTGTAATTTGTTTGTACATGTTAAGTGCCGGCATTGTCATAAACCTATCACTGCACACACACAGGGGAAATAAGAAGTTAAACTGAGATATTGTTCAGATTTCGGGTGCATTCGTTCAGGAAAAGTTGCGGGAAAGTACACCGTTGCATCTTGCACCCTGGATATGGTTTTATTGTAGCAGAACTAGTTAGTCAGTATTCTTATGTGAAAGTAGTTGAGGGGGAGGGGAGGTGCTGGAGTTGGAAGCATTGAGACAGTTATTTCGGGAAATAACCCTTCGGTATACTTATGCCCACATATGTAATCGTTGTCATCTGGCAGTGATTGTTAAATGTAAAAATTGTTGGTTTGATACACCCTTGGAAGTAAGTTTATGAGGAAGTTTAAATCCTAGCTTCCAGGAACATGGGCAATTGTTAGCTGTTGCTAGTTTTTTTGGAATGAAACAAGAACCAGATACCCTGTAAATCATGGTTGGTGCTGTAAAGGTGACAGGTCTGAGTTACCATGACATGATGGAAAGCAATTGCACATCAACAAAGGAGTAAACTTCTGTGTTAGCAGGATTCGATCCTGAATAAGGTTATATGAGATGGGAGGGAAGCAGGAAAAGTCTTTTTTAACAGTAAGGTGAACCACTGGCCAGAGCAAAAAGGCATACTTTTTGAAGCCTCTTAATTTTAAATGAGGTGAACAATTAGGGGTACATAAATTTTTATATATGCCAAATTCACCAAAGCCCTTATTGGGGAGGGATTTGTTGGAACAATTGGAAGCAGAAAAAAATTGAAAAAGGAAAAAAGAAAAACCGTGGCTATGTGTGTAAATTCCCCTCCCCCCCTTTTTCTTCTCTGAATGTGTTTTTTTTTCCTTTTCAGTTTCTTTGCTGAGTCCAGGGGAGTTGGCCATGTTATCTCTGTAGGGGGATACTAAGTTGTGAGAACACTCTGCATTCCAGTGTTCCTTATCAGATCAGCAACTGCTGGGCTCTGGTACAGACAATAGTGAATGGGATTTTTAGCAGATACTAGTGAAAGTATAGTTTAAGGGCCCAAAGGAGTATGCCAGTGACAATACACTCTGAGATTAAAAGACTGCAAAGGAACAGAAAGCCCAATTAATAACTTTTTTTACAACATAGACCTAATAGTGGAATGCGAATCTGACTAATGAAAAAGCTGGATGGAATTTACCAAGTAGTGCAGGAAAAAGTTTGTCAAAGATTTGAATAACCAGATATTGTTTACAGTGTTAAATTTAAAAGATGCATTTTTCTGTCTGCCACTAGTCAAATAAGTCAAAAGCATTTGAAGGAGAGAGTCCTACCTCTGGTAGGAAAACCCAACTTACTTGAACGGTGTTACCCCAAGGTTTTAAAAATAGCCCAACAATTTTTGGAAATCAATTGGCATGAGAAATTGAAGTATGGGATTCTCCCTCCAGAGATAAAATCCTTCTACAACATATGGATATGGATATGGATAATTTGTTAACAGCAACTGAAAAAGATCTGACTGCATTCAGTGGACTGAGTTTGTTAAATTTTCTTGGACTAAATGGGTATCGAGTCTCTCAGCAGAAAGCCCAAATGATGCAAGAACGAATGACAAACTTGGGATATGGACTATCCAGGGAACAATGAGAATTGGGAACTGAATGAAAGGAAGCCATCTGTCAGACCACACTCCCACAAACAGTAAAAGAAATCAGGACCTTTCCAGGTATGGCGGGGTGGTGCCACCTGTGGATCTACAACTATGGACTCCTGGTAAGACGTCTCCATGAGCTTTTAAAAGCTAACCCTAAGAAACTTGTGTGGAATAAGGAAGCAGACAAGGCCTTCCACAAACTGAAAAAAGAACTAATGAGAGCACCTGCTTTGGGTTTGCCAGATACTACTAAGCCCTTCTGGCTATTCTCCCACAAAAGACAAAGAATAGCCTTCAAAATCCTAGCCCAAACTTTGGGGCCTTATCAGAGGGCGGTGGCATACTTCTCAAAACAACTGGATGAGATCAGTGAAGGATGACCAAGCTGCCTAAGAGCAATTGCAGCAGTTGTAATTAATATCCAGGAGGCCCATAAATTCACATTGGGTCAGAAAATCACTGGTTTAGTGTCCCATGCTGTGTCTGCGGAGTTGGAAGTAAAAGGGGGCTGTCACCACAGAGATTTTTGAAATATCAGGCTATCATGGTAGAACAAAACGTTGTGGAAATAGTAGTTACCAATACTGTCAATCCAGCACCTTTCCTTAGCGGGACTTCGGAGAGTCGATATCCCACGATTGCCTGGAGACAATCGAGGCAGTGTATTCCAGTCGACCAGACTTGAAAGAAACACCACTAAAGGCCGCTGAGGATTCCCGGTATATCGATGGAAGCAGTTTTGTTTGACAAGGTACCCATAAAACTGGATATGCAGTAACTACTAGGAACAAGGTAACCGAATCCCAACCATTACCTGCAGGGACTTCGGCTGAGAAGGCTGAAATCGTTGCCATGACCAGAGCCTTGTAACTGGTAAAAAGGAAAAAGATAAATATTTGGACAGATTCTAAATATGCCTTTGGAGTTGTTCATACTCACAGAGCAATCTGGAAAGAATGAGGGTTATTGATGGCACAAAGAAAACAGATTGAACATACTGAAGAAATATTTCGCCTATTGGAAGCAGTACAATTACCAACCAAAGTAGCCATCATGCACTGTCAAGAGCACCTGAGAGGTAACACTGACCAGGAAACCAATAATAAATTGGCTGATTATGAGGCTAAACGGGCAGCAGAAAGAATACAAGAAGAGCAAACTTTAGAACTTGGAGGCACACTTTATCACAACATGATAAAACCCACTGAGAACCAGACCTTTTATATCAAATCCTAAATAAAAAATGGATAGGGAGGAATTTTATATACTGTGGTTCAGCAAGTGACTCAACAGTGTGAAATATGTTAAATTGAATACAATTAGAAATAATTAGGTAAGGAAATGTGCCTGGAAAGTGTTGGCAAGTTTATTTTTCTGAACTCCCAAGAAAAGGGGGGTACAGATACTTGTTAGTATTCACAGATACCTTTCCTGGATGGTCAGAGGCCTTTAGCAAACATCATGGATACACTACACCAGAATTAAAAGGGCCCTAAGCCACGATGGAAAGCAACTCTGACCAGACCTATGAAACTACGGATTCAACAAAAAGATGAATATTGATTACATTTGTTAATGGAATGTTATGTACAGGAACAGCAAAATCTTGGGACCAAAACGCATATTTGCAACTGACCCCAAACATATCCAAAACCTTTAATCTGTCAAATTGTTGGTTATGTACAGCTCTTCCCAGAGGTAATATGGAAATGCCCATGTTTGCAGTGGCATCTACAAATTGGACGTGGGGACCAGAGGTGTGGATAACTCCAACAGGAGGAGATCACTGTAAATTTGGAAAAGAAGTCATGGTTGGAAAAGGGCCAAAATTTGATTTGACAGCATTAGAACCTAAACTAACTCTTTTTGTAGAACAAAACAGTACAGGAGAAAATGTAGGGGTTAGGAATATTAGTGGAATGGGTTGCAGTTGGAGTTTTGATAATCCAGGATAACTATCCGGTATCAATTATGCATGGGCACAAGGAGAAAACTGTAATTCATCAAAGCCTGGGCAACTTGATCACGTGAGTGCAGGATTAGCCCTGCAAACTCAGTCATATTGCGAGTTACCCTATGGATATTGGTGGCTCTGTGGAGATGGACAGGCACTTGTATAGCAGGTTATCTAACTCCACAAAACACTATTCATAAAGAACTGAAAGGAATATTAAGAACTCCTGGGATACGAACCAAGAGAAATACTAATCCTCTCATCGAAAGACCATCTAAATTTCATAAATTTATGAGATGAATTTTTCCTATGTTAGGAGTTAGTGAACTTGAAGAGGCAATAGTTAATATCTCAGCAGAAATGGAAATCATAACTAACTACCCTGCAGAGGCCCTCACAGCTATCCAAGCTGAAGTGACATCATTGAGCAAAGTGGTCTTACAAAATTGAATGGGTTTAGATATATTAATGGCACAAATGGGAGGAGTATGTACCTTAATCAATACAAGTTGCTGCACCTACATTGACCAATCAGGAAAGATGACAAAGGACATAGATGAAATCTGGAAACAAACCAAGGTTTTACACGAAGCAGCACAAGACAGTACTTCTTTTGGTTTTACTGAACTTTGAGAAAAGCTTACCTCTTGGTTGCCTAACTTTGCTTGGCTTAGACAATTGTTTGCTTTGATCGTTGCTTTAATGATTTTAGGACTTTTATTGCGTTTTATGTTGAAGTGTTTTATATGTTATACTAGAGGGGCTATTAATGATTATGAATAATGGAAAAAAAATCAACTTCGCCAGAAGATAGAATCGGGAAAATACTTTAAGAAGAGCCTCAATACAGAAAGCACCCTTTAAATAAGTAAAAGAATTTGCTAATAGGCTAGAAAAGGGGGGAATTGAAACAAGGAATGAAAGGGTTAACCAACAGAGGTATTCAGTAACAAGAATTGAAGGCATTTTTCAAAACAAGGACACATTATCAGGAACACTCGGGGCTCAGGCAGAAGCTGTGTAGCTATGCTTCAGTGAGAAAGGAGACTGTCCAAGACTAACCATTTCTGTGGTTTGAAACAGCCAACTCAGCTAAGGCAAAGTGTAGACTTATGATAATGGAATAATGGAAATAATTGTAGTAGTAACACCCTTTTAACAAACTAATTGTAATAGCCTACCCACATTAATGAATATGTATGTCTTTACACTATAAGTAGCTGCTTGTTAGACAATACGGTGTGCAAGCTAGGAGGAGAAATTACCCCTTGCATCCCAGCTGGCAATGAAACATACCTGCTTTATAACTCTCCTGAGTTTTGAAGTTTGATTCCGCACTTCACTCTTTAATCTGAGGGGAACTTTGGGGAATGGAAGAGGGTAACAAAATAATTTGTGCAACCTTCTGATTTATTGGTATGCAGCACAGGGTTTGAACAGCAGCTAGCATTATTTGAATTTGACCTATATAGTATGAGTCAGTTATTCTCAGCTATACTTATAAAGTTTGTTTTGAAATACTCGAACACCCCACAATCAGTCCTACATATCCCATCAGTAAAGGTCCACACATATTAGTTCCTACACTTTGAAATTCATGTGGTTGTAAAAGAGTTACTTCTGAGACAGTTGCCAGATCCAATCCGGCACTGCCTGTTGTAATAACTGAAAGGTTGGAGATTAAGCATCTATCAGAGGTGGGGCATGGTTATATTGTACAGGAGCATTCAATACCCTGTTGGTTTGAGGGTCACCGGGCTGCACACCCCTCTTCCCATTTCCCAAGAGAGGTTGCCTACTTTTGTCAAATTTAGATTTACACTGATTAGCCCAATGATATCTTTTCTGACATTGGGGACATATCTGTTTAGGTTTTTTGTAAAACATTAAAACATTTCATAGTGTCCTGATTCATTTACAATTGAGCTAATGCAGCAGTGAGAACTGACACTCTGTGAGTTTCGGTTCCAACATTTTGACATACTTTAATATATTCTCTGAGGTCAGTTGCCTTTCTTTTCAGTGGTTTTAGTGCTGTTTGACAGTCAGTGTTTGCATTTTCAAAAGCTAATAGAAGTAACAAGCATTTAGTGGCTTCAGGGTTATTTACTTGCCATGTAATTGCTCCTTGCAATGTATCTATAAAGGTCATATAGGGCTCCTGAGAACCTTGTCTTATTGTCGCAGAAGATCCTGTAGGTTGTTGAGAGTCAGGCACCTATGTCCATGCGGCTACAGCAATATATGAGACTTGTTCAACAACTTGCCTATCAAGGGCTATTTGTGCTTGTATAGTTATATATTGTCCTGTACCTGTTAGCATATCCTGATGAATTGGTATTCCCGCGGTCAAATTGTCCATCACAGAAATATAGATTGCTAGTAGAATGTGAATCTGAATACAATACTCCCATATTACCAGTAAAGAAGCCAGATGGAAAGTAGAGAGTAGTTCAGGACCTTAGGGCCATAAACAAAATAACTGAGGATTTATACCCTGTGGTGGCCAATCCATATACGTTGCTGACAAAACTGAAATCTGAATTCGCCTGGTTTACCATACTGGATGCTTTCTTCTGCCTACCTTTGAGTCCTAAAAGTCAGTTGCTGTTTGCAACAGTGGGAGAACCCAGAGACAAGGAAGAAGAACACAATTTACATGGACTGTGCTCCCATAAGGCTTTAAAAATAGCCCTACTCTCTTTAGCAACCAGCTGGCTAAAGATTCAGAGCAATGGGAGTGACCATCTGGGGCTGGAACAGTGCTGCAGTATGTGGATGACCTCTTGGTAGACACTGAAACAGAGGAGGAAAATATAACATGGACTGTAAGCTTATTGAATTTTCTTGGACTAAGTGGTTATCAAGTTTCTCCACAGAAGGCTCAGATAGCCCGACAAAAGGTGACATATCTGGGATATGAAGTCACAGCTGGTGAGCAGACCTTGGGAGCAGCATGGAAGGAGGCCATCTGCCAGACTCCGAAGCCACAAACAGTTAAGGAACTCCATACTTTCCTGGGAATGACAGCTTGGTGTTGGTTATGGATTTATAATTACGGACTTTTGGTGAAGCCACTCTATGAACTTTTAAAGAGTGACTTAAAGAATCTCGCTTGGACTGGAGAAGCCATTCAGGCTTTTCACAAATTAAAGCAAGAGTTAATGCAGGCACCGGCCTTAGGTTTACCAGACCCCACGAAACCCTTTTGGTTATTCTCTCATGAGCAGCAAGGAATTGCGCTGGGAACATTGGCTCAGAACCTTGGCCCAGACTGGAGGGCAGTAGCATACTTCTCCAAGCGATTGGATGAAGTAAGTTAAGGATGGCCCAGCTGCCTGAAGGTAGTGGTGGTAGTAGTGCTTAACATCCAGGAAGCTTGCAAATTCATGATGGGCCAAAAGATGACAGTGTTAGTGTCTTATACACTGTCCACTGTACTGGAAGCAAAAGTGGGGCACTGGCTATCCCCACAAAGATTCCTCAAATATCAGGCCATTATGGTGGAGCAGGATGATGTCCAAATAACAATAACTAACATTGTCAACCCAGCATCTTTCCTTAGCAGAGCGACAGGAGAACCAGTGACTCATGATTGCCTGGAAACCATTGAAGCGGTCTACTCCAGTCGACCGGACCTGAAGGAACAGCCGCTGGAGGATGCTGAGGACACATGGTATACAGACAACAGCAGCTTCATCAAAAATGGTCAGCGCAAAGCAGGGTACACAGTGACTACTACGAATGAGGTAATAGAGTCTGGGCCCCTTGCCTCGAGCACCTCTGCACAAAAGGCAGAAATAATAGCTTTAACTCAAGCATTAGAAGTTGCTAAAGACAGGAAAATTAATAAACATACCTGCTTTATAATTCTTTATTGAGTTATAGAGTCTGAGCTGCAAAACATTACAATACGATCCCGTAGCTTTCCCGTTCAACAGGTGCTACTGTAACATTTATTAAGGGTTGTGGCCACAAAAATCCTGAAAAAATGAACAAACTCACCCATCAGATTGCACATTCACCCAGAAGAGTCTCACACAGGGCACCATTCTGTAGCAAGGAAGGAGATGCAGACCTCGCAAATTTCTTTAAGCATATTCTTTTTAATCATCATGGCATACAGGAGTCCAATTAAGAAAGTACTACTACTGTTTCTCTTAGTATTGGCTTCTCTCATTCAGGCAGATCTTTATAGAGTTCCTTTGTTTTCCGACCTTCAGACAAACAGGATGTTGTTGGTTTTGTTTATTCCACACTCTCTTGACTGTTTTCAGCCATATCTCAAATTCACTTATTCCCAGGTGGAATTATCACACATTCAAGACACGTCATCCTATGTGTGTGGAGCTCGGAACATCTGGTCTTACTAATAATGTTTATTGTAATACGCTTGGTACCAGCTTCATGCTTTATCTTAGTCCCAATAATTCTTCCATATACTTGGCGTTGCCACTGATGAGCAAAAGCACACAAGGGGAGTGGGAAGTTTTATTGTCCTATTCAGCTAGGTTGGGATCACTCTATTGTCCGGAGTGTCTGTAATCTGCAGATGGGAACTGTTGTTGTTGCTAGTCTTGTGGGAAGTCCCTGAGAACTTAGAGACAGGACATTTCTAAGTGTTTAAATGATTTGTGGTAACTGGAGAAAGGTAGAGTCAGAAGGTAGTATAATGGGGGCAAAATCGAGCAACAATTTCCTCGGGCAAGCCCATTAGGATGCATATTACAGCACTGGAAGGAGTTGGTGGGGGGAGACGGAGGCTCAATGAGTAAGAAGAGGATTGCAGTACCATTTTGCAACTAATCTTGTTTTTAAGGAGAAGGAAAGTGAAATGAAGTGTTTTTCACCTTCCGAAACCATCCGGAGTGGCAAAGGGCCTGTGGGATTTAGCAGCCGCAGGACCCTATGGTACTCGTCTTTGAGCGGGAAAATAACAATTTAAAGGTAAACCGAGGTGGTGTTGCGTGACGTGCAGTATTGAGCAAGGGTGCACTAGAATAAATAAAATTCACCTGACAACAGAACAAGATTTATCTGATTTGCTTAAGCCTCCCCCTTGATCACAGGAATGGAATATGGGCTCGAATGGGTACCCCCACCCCCCTGAATAGCCCGGTATCTTCCTGCGTCAGGGAAAGGTCTGCTTTGACAGTCTTACAGGCACCTCTCTGGGAAGAATGAGATGATTAAGAAAAAAAAAGAAAAAAACAACCAAACAAAAAAACCCCAAAAGCAAAAAACCCAACAAGAACAAACAAAACTGTTTGTAAAACTGTATGGCATTTGGAAAGAGCATTTCCCATCCAAGACCCAATCTAAACATGTAGAAATATTACAGGTATATCAGGAGTAAATCTCAAAGGGAATGAAAAGGGCCATTCCCAAACAAGTAAACAAGGTCCCTCTAAATCACCATCTGAATTCCTAAATGAACTGAGGAATATAATGTGCTGCAAAATTGCTGGATCCTAGGTCAAGGGTAGGAATACAACAACTAGGTTTTTGTTTTAGGCCAGTCTAAAAGAGAATTAGTGGCTCATGAGAAGGAAGACTGACGGGGATCCACCCGAGCGGATCCACTGGTTATAATGAAGCCAGGGAAAGAGGAAAAGAAAGCAGAATTTTAGTTGACACAGAGGCAACATATTCGGTTTTGAACCAAGCTTTGATGTCCCTAGGAGATGACTACATTGTGGTAAAAGGGATAACTGGCCAAAGTGAAAAGGCGTATTTTTGTGAACTTGTAGGATATAAACTGGGAATACAATGGAGCATCCACAGATTCTTGTATATGCCCAACTCCCCGAAGGCACTTTTGGGGAGAGATTTATTAGAACAGTTGTGTGCAATAATCAAATTTGGAAAGGGAGAGATTACTCTGGAGGTAAATGACCAGCAGTATATGCAAAGAATGGGTTTATCCTTAGTCAGTGTTCCCACAGAAGGAAAAATCAGAGAAGAAATCACGAACCAGGTATACCCCGAGGTATGGGCCACCGATGTGCCCGGGACTTACAGAATGTAAATAAAATAACAAAATCCCTTTACCCATTGGTGGAAAATCCATATACCCTGTTAACTGTATTAATACCTGAACTAACCTGGCTTACTGTTTTAGACCTGAAGGATGCCTACTTTTGCCTCCCTCTCCATGAAGCCAGCCAGAAAATATTTGCAATTGAATGGAAAACCCTGAAAGCAGGTGCAGAACTCAACTCACCTGGATATTTGGTAATCAACTTGCAAAGGATCTTGAGGCCTGGAAGCCCCACCTGAGGAAGGGAGTCTGTTACAGTATGTAGGTGATACCCTGACTGCCACCAAGACAACACTTGCATGACCTGGATGGTGAGTCTGTTAAACTTTTTAGGGCTCCAGAGATACTGGGTATCTAAAAGAAGGGCCAAATAATGCAATCTACTTGGGCTATGAAATCAGCGCCAGACAAAGAACTTTGGGATAGGCCTGAAAAGAGGCAGTATACCAAAGCCTGAGACTGTAAACAGTGAAAAAGTTACGAACTTTCTTGGGAATGACTGGATGGTGTTGGCTATGGATCTGTAACTATGGACTGCTTGTTAAATCCCTGTATGCACTAACCACTGCCTAAGAGAAATACCTCCAACAGAGCAAAGAGGCTGTGCAAGCCTTTGAACAGCTGAAGAAAGCCCTGAAGTCAGCCCCAGACTTAGGACTTCAAGATGTGAGTAAGCCATTTTTCCTCTTCTCTCATGAGAAGCAAGGGATTATCCTAGGGCCTTGCTGTTTACAAACGGTTGAGGTCATCGTGCTAAATAACTGGGAGGCACGAAGATTTAACCTGGGCCAGAAAATGACTGTGTTAGTGTCTGGAAGCAAAAGGTGGGCACTGACTTTCTCCACAAAGGTTCCTAAAATACCAAGCCATAACGTTGGAACATGATATGGGTATTGTGGTTACTAACATCATCAACCCAGCTTCTTTTCTCAGTGGAAATACAGGAGAACCAGTACACCAGGACTGCTTAGAGACCATCGAGGCCACATACTTGAGCCATTCGGACCTGAAAGACAGTCCCATGGAAGACGGGGAGGGCTGGTTCATGGATGGAAACAGATATGTCTTAAGCAATAAAAGACATGCCAGGGCAAAAACATCAAGCATGCAGAGGGATCCTGAGACTGCTGGAAGCAGTCCAGCTACCTGCGAAAGTGACAATCATGCACATCAAGGTTCACGAGAAAGTGAATTTGGAATTGGGGAGAGGAAATGAGCTGGCAGACTCATTATAATCATGAGAAAAATAATTTTCCTGCTTGGACTTGCATGACCCTCCATGGGGATTTATGTGCCTTTTTCACTTAGATGTGATGGATCCATGCACTCTGCTCCTTGATTTCGATTGCTGTGAAGGAGGCAAGGAACATCTGGAATGGTCCTTCTCACTGCAGTTCCAGAGTCCTCTCTGCAAGAGACTTTACATATACATAAACACCAGGTCATATGTTATGCACAGGTTCATCCAAACCCCTACTTTGCATCTCAGCCTCATGTTTTTCAATCTTTTGGAGCTGTTTATCCAATGCCACCATGTAGGAGGTCATGATTTCATATGCAAATAGTGACTGATCTGTTGTACTACTTCTGAGATAAAACGTGGTCCCCTATCAGGAGACATAGTTGCTGGAACCCAAAAGCGTGGTATTATCTCCTGTATTAATGTTCTGGTTATCTCCTTGTTCTAGTAGGGAATGCCTGCAGCCAACCTGAAAAGGTACCAGTTAATACCAATAAGTATCGACATTCCTCCTGTCTTGGGAGTTCTGAAAAATCACTCTGCCATTATTGCCCAGGCCCATTGCATCTTCCAATTTGGCCCATTTCTGCTTTGGGGTAATTTTGGGATTAGTCTGGAGGCAAAGGTCACACTGCTGAGCCACTTGTCTCACAATGGTGTATAAATTTCTAGCTGTGATCCCTTTAATTGGGTGTCTATATAAAGCTTCTGCCCCCCCATGTCTCTTCTGTGTTCTTCCCTCATCAAAAGCCATATTAAATAAGGGAGAATAATTAGTTTCCCTTGTGGAGGGAGGACCCACTGCTCTTTACTATATGACCCTTCCAGGTCTATAATAAATTTCTGATTATCTGATCTTCCTTGGTATATTCTGGCTTATTTTCTATGGAGATTCGCCTGTCAGGGATCAAAGCCCCTTTTGTTTTTACCTCACCTTTGGCTGCCAGTTTTGCCTCTCTGTCCACCAGCTCATTTCCTCTCCCCAATTCCAAATTCACTTTCTGGTGCACCTTGATGTGCATGATTGTCATTTTCGCAGGTAGCTGGACTGCTTCCAGCAGTCTCAGGATCCCTCTGCATGCTTGATGTTTTTGCCCTGGCATGTCTTTTATAGCTTAAGACATATCTGTTTCTATCCATGAACCAGCCCTCCCCGTCTTCCATGGGACTGTCTTTCAGGTCTGAATGGCTCAAGTATGTGGCCTGGATGGTCTCTAAGCAGTCCTGGTGTACTGGTTCTCCTGTATTTCCACTGAGAAAAGAAGATGGGTTGATGATGTTAGTAACCATAATTCCTATATCATCATGTTCCAGCATTATAGCTTGTTATTTTAGGAACCTTTGTGGTGAAAGCCAGTGCCCACCTTTCGCTTCCAGACACTGACATGTAGAAACATTTTATATTAACGAAGGCCACGATGCCCTTGAAGGACCATGAACGGTGTAGTAAGAGGAAGCAACGGATAGCAACAGTAAGCTATGGTTGTATGCCCAGAAGCTGAGAGGGAGGTGTAAGTTAGAAAAGTAGAAATCATGATAACTTAGGGGAAAAGCATGTAAAATATGCAAAGCTAATTAACCAAGTAAGCATTTGATCTAGATGCATGGACAGTAGCAACTAACCAATAGTAGTATAAACTTATACACGTGAACAATTGTTTCTAACTAAAGGATGCCAAGTTTTAGATGCAACATAACATTGTGTATATAAGGAGCTCGCTAAGAGCAATAAATGTCTTCGATCCAAGATATCGGAGTCCAGGTCATCAATCTCCCCAAATGGTGACCCCGACAGTCACGTGACGCAGCAAGAGAGGTGCTGATCTGGGGATCTGAGAGACACTGGAAAGGATAGCGCACAGGGGAGACGTCTCAACTGAACGATCATCTTGCCGGCTGGACCGAGCAGACAAAAGGAGAAAGCCCTGGGGCCCACAATCACCCGTTCCACGAGATTCAGGTGAGCAGCTGAGAAACTAAGTAGTGTAAGATGGGGGAGAATATGTCGACAGAAGAAAAGGCAATAGTAAAGATGTTTAAGCATATTTTGAAAAGGAAAGGAGTTCATTACGAAGAACATAAACCAGAATCGTTATTAGCATGGTTAAGGAGTAAGAATATGTCCGCGGAATCACCACGTGTTTTTGACATTGGACATATGTGCATATTTTAAGTGTTGTATGTGTTCGGTACTGTGCATAGTTTAAATATTCATACCATCGTGCTGTTCTTATTGACTGGTCGTAAACAACATTTATGGGTATATTAAGCTAGCTCTCAAAAGAGTGGTTCTGTGTGTGTGTGTGTGTGTGTGTGTGTGTGTGTTTAAAGTGCTTTAAATGTTTCTTAGATTTGCAAATTGGGTTTTGGTTATAGGAGTTTGAGCCTCTGTTTTGATTAATCTTAAAAATGCAACTCTGGGACCTTTCAATCTCAAACATCCACTAAGCCGGCAAACAGGTAGATTTACCTGGGACCTTTGAAGTGAGAGGCTGCAGAGGACAAAATTTAAAAATACCTAGAAAAAAAAAAAAAAAGAGAGAGAGAGAAAAAAAGAAAATGAAAAAAAATAGAAAAAAGAAAGAAAATGGAAAATAAAGAAAAAAAAGAAAAGAAAATGGAAAAAGAAAAAATAGAAAAAAGAACATAGAAAATAGAAAAAGAAAATGGAAATGGAAAAAGCTCAGCTCTGTGGCTGTGTGTGAGTCGTTCCCCGCACCTTCCTCCCCCTCCTTCTCCTGATTTTTTTTTTTAATGTGAAGATTTTATTTTCTTTCAGCTTGGGAGTCCTTATCTCTCTAGGGGAGTAACAATTTATGAAGAACACTCTGCATTCCAGCGTCCCTTATCAGGTCCTAGTGCAGACAATCATAAAGGCGATTTTAGACAGACACTAATGAGAGCATGATTTAAGTGTCCACAAGGAGTATCCTCTGAGATTAAAAAAACTGCAGAGGAATAGAAAAGTTAATGCATTTGCAGCCTTGAAAATTCCCATACAGGTAAAAACAGACAAAAGGAGCCATGAATTCGACAACACCTGGACCATTACCATAAATGTCGAAAAGGTTGTCACTTTACAAATCAACACCATTTCAAATACGATATTGGGGGTAAACTGTTAACATTAAAGAACCAAGGAAACCAGCAACGAGTGTCACTTTGCAAAGTCTTTTTGTGTAACCTGGTGTTATTAATTCTGATTTTACTGGACAAATACAAGCTATGGTGTATCTTCCTTTCCCACCTGTGTATATCGCCCAAAGCAGTTGTGTTGCTCAATTAATACCATTTCAAAGATTGTATTAGAGAAAATAGGCCTTCAAGTCGCACCTGAAAAAAATTCAAACCTGGAAATATCTCGAGTGGAAAATTTTGAATGCCACAATTGAACCTCAGCAAGTCAAATTGCAAATAGTAGTTAAAACGATTTACAAAAGCTCCTAGGAACAATCAATCGAGTTAAACCTTATTTGGATATTACTAACACAGAACTAAGTCCATTATCTGATCATCTTAAGGGGGACATGGCTTTAACAGCACCTCATACTCTTACCAGTGACCCACAACAAACTTTGGGCAAAACTGAAAAAGCCATTACTCAGAGAGGACTTGATGGTCATCCAATATGTTTGTTTGTTTTTGTTACTCTGTGTCAGGCATTTGGTCTAATAGCACAATTAGTACCTTTTAAAAGTAAAGCTCCCCAAACTGAAAACAAAGAAAGAACGAGTGGAGGCTTTGGATCTACAGGACAGGAAAAACAGATAACATGGGCATTAGAAATTCAAAACTTGAAACCACAACTAAAGGTGACATTGATATTAGAAAATCAAACAATTCAAATAACAATGTTGGTGGATACTGGTGTGGATGTCACCATCATGGCTGAAAAAGACTGGCCTGAAGGATGGCCATTGGTCAGTCCTCAAGGATTTATAGAGACTGGAACATTTTAGTTATTGACTTAAAAGATTGGTTTTTTACCATACCTATTGACCCCAGCAAATGTGAAAAATCTGCCTTTTCGGTTCCGACAACAAACAGACGGGGACCAGTGCAGAGATATCAATGGGTGGTGTTACCACAAGGGATGAAAAATGCACCAACAATGTGTCCACTATATGTTGACCAAGCCTTACAAAGTTTTCGGAAAAAATATCCACAGCTGTTAGTGTATCCTGTACTAGTGGCGGGGAAAGATAATTTGGAAATGTATAAACAGGAGTTATGTGATATGTTGCAAAAACATCAATTGCAAATCGCACCAGAAAAGGTGCAGAGTGTCGCACCATGGATGCATTTGGGGTGAAAAATATTGGATAAAACCATCAATCCACAAAGGGTATCATTTAGAATTAACATCCAAACACTTAACGATGTGCAGATCTTGCTGGGTAATATCAGTTGGATCGGGAATTTGATAGGGGTAGATAATCAAACGTTGTTACCTCTGTTTGAGTTGTTAAAAGGAGATACAGATATATTAGCACCAAGGAAACTAACAAAGGAAGCAGAACTAACGCTGGAAAAAAATAGAAAATGCAGTAAGCAACAGACAAGTACATCATGTAGTATATGGGTGGCCAGTTGATTTTTTGATCATCAGTAACGCTTATCAGCCTGTTGGGTTAATAATGCAATGGGTTGAAACTGATTTGGACAAATTAAAAATTACAGAATGGCAGTTCTTACCTAATCAGCCATCAAAGACAATTGTAACAAGAGTAGAAATGTTTGCACAGTTAATCATGAAAGGTCAAGATTGGATAGAGGAATTGAATGGGAAAGAGCCTGAAACAATAGTCATGCCAATGACAGAACAATATTTACAATGGAGTATGCAGAACAGTTTAGAATTACAAGTGGCCTTGATGAACTTTAGTGGGCAAATCAAAACTCATCATCCAGGCCATCGGTTGATAATCTTTTTGCAACAAGAATGTCTAGAGGAAAAATCTAAGTGTAGTACCACACCGGTAAATGGGCTGACAGTTTTTACAGATGGGAGTGCAACACCTTATTGGCATTCCACATTCCCCAACTGGACAGGCAATTTTAGAACGAATGCATTGCACCATCAAAACTCTATTGCAAAAACAAAACCAGGGGGAACAGGGAGAAACACCAGCAAATAGGTTAGCTAAGGTAGAATATGTCATGAATTTTTTACAATTTCGGGAGATACTTTAGTCCCTCCAATAGTGAAACATATGCAAACCATGTCAACAGGAATGACTGAACATAAAAATCAAGTGAAAGTCATGGTAAGAACTTGGGAAGGAAATTGGGAAGGTCCATTTCCATTGTTAACCTGGGGACAAGGATATGCTTGTGTCATTACAGACAGTGGTCCAAGATGGGTTCCAGCAAAATGGGTCAGTAACAATGGATGCTTGTGTAATGTATAATTATACCTATAACATCACTCGAAAAGGTCAGAATGTAAATGCTACTTTACCTCTGTATAGAAATGCTACAGCCTGTTATAGTTATACCTCTCCTAAATTATCATGTTCTTTTTCTTTTCCAGTTGCTTTGCCTGTAGGATTTTTTTCTGATTTGTGGAGATAGAGCGTGAGGAGGAATTCTGTCGAAATTTAATGGTGGGCCATGTAGCCTTGGATGGCTTATGCTACTAACTCTCAATCTCATTATAACTTATAACAAGAAATGAAGCAAATGAAATAAATGATCTATCCATCAATTTGGGGCTGACTGTGAGAGTACAGTCACCTTTCTGGGAATCTGGAGAAATTGTAGCTGCCTCAGCATTGGCTCCTGGGGTAGCAACTGCAGCAGCCTTGACAAAGCTGACAAATTTGGGATGTTGGTTGAGTAAGCAGACTAATGCTACTGCAATTGTTTTGAGTGGCTTGTTAGCTCATGTTGATAGTGTTAGGCATGTTACATTACAAATAGAGCTGCAATAGATTTTTATTATTAGCGCAAGGACATGGGTGTGAAGATTTGAAGGAATGTGTTGTATGAATTTATTGGATCATTCTGAATCAATACACCATCAATTGAAACAGTTGAAGGATTTGACAAAACAATTACAACATAACAATGATCCAGATTGGTTAAGGCAGTTGTTGTCTGGATGGGGCATTGGAGGTTGGCTTCAAGAACTAGTTATGAAAATTTGAATCATTTTACTGGTGATCACTGTGATTTTAATGATAATTCCTTGCATACTACATGTGCTCTCAAATGTACTCCCAACACCCCCTTGTCTGCTTTCACTCATCAAGAAGTGCTTAGAAGAACTACCACGAGAATTAAGCCATGCTCTTCACAGCGCTGTGTTGTGGGAAGGCAGGAGTCAATGGCCACAAATTGACATGAGAGATTTAGACTGGAGATAAGGAAACATTTTTTCTCTTCATGTGGATGATCTATCAGTGGAGCAGGCTACCCAGAGAGGTTGTACAACCTCCATATTTAAAGGTTTTCAGCCCATGACTGGATAAAACCCTGAGCTATGAGTCTGTCCCCATAGCTGCTTGTGGGAATAAGGCTGAATGTGGGGAGAAATGGGACTGGGTGCTCCCCCCTTGCCATGGGCTGAGTACAAGGCTTTCAACAGAAAGGAATGAATCAAGGGCATATCAGTATCTGAAGTAGAGGATGAGACATCTAGAAGTATGTGTAGTCACCCCTTGCTTATCAGCAAGGCCCTTGCAAGGACAGGAACCTAATTACTTTCTAAGAAGGTGGATTGCAGCTGCTGCTCTGACAACTCAGCCTCCAGATAACCTGTACCCATCATTATAATATTATAATGCTAAAACACACCTCAACACCTAAGGCCACCTGCCTCCTCCCCTCCTCTGAGGCAAACCACTCCAAAAACTACTCCTGGGAGCAACAATCAGCAGAGCTTGATGTAGTGACTTCAGCCACTCAAGCTCCACCTAAAACTCTGCCCAAAGGTGCAAGTTACTATAAATAGTTTAGAACAAAGGGAAAAGCTGATGAGGGGAGGAAAATGTGATCAAAACTTTTGGGATCAGCCAAGAGGCTAGACCCCATCTCCCCCGCCCCCGGATTCCATTGGGGGAAGACTTTGTGTTATGTGCACTAAATATGTATCTTAACATCAAGCTAATTAACATCAAGCTAATTATTGGTATCTCTCTGTACTTTAACCTTAACTATATATCTTCTCTCTACGTGTTATTTTTACTCACATCTGGGTGTTATTGCTATGCGTATATCATTGCTCGTTGCGTTCTTGTATTTGTTCAGGTTTTTGGTCATATATAGGGTTGTTCAATGTACTTTTGCAAACAGTACCTTATTCTGCAGCCACCATCAAACCTTATTAAGTCATGCTGTTATAATCAATTATTCAAATAAAATCAACTTGTTTGTATATATACAAGTCTCATAAATTTTACTAAGAGAAATTTAAAGGGCATTTCTGGTTTGAATTCAACAAACTAGACTAGACTAATTGTCTTTGCAAAATTGTTGCTAATAATCTATAAGTGAAACGGTATGTAGAGCAAGCTGGATAATATTATATTGATTATCCTTGTGTCATTACTCATTAATTACTGTGGGTAGCGTTATTCCTCATTAATTACTCTGATTGACAGGCTGGGCAATATATATATATTCACCCTTGTGACACTGTTGGTTAAAGGGTTAACCAGATTGGTAAACTCTCCTTTTGAAGTCTCTCATATATGTTTTCAAATTTTCCCTGCTCGTGACGTTTGTCACAGTGCATGACACTGCCCCAGCTTTTGAACATAGGAGGTTGAACTAGAGATCTCCTAAGGTCTCTTGCAACCTGCATTACTCTCATTCCTACTTTACATCTTGGTGCAAATGTAAAGTTTGTTTCTTAGGGAGGTGAGGAGTGTCAGACTTCCAGCTTGGAGGAAACATTAGTACCACACAGTGATATTTGCTGCATCTGACTGCAGGCTGCTTCTGAGGTTGATTCCTCATGGAGAAGACTTCAAAGATAGAGGTACAAGGAGAATGCCTGACTTCAGCTTGTACCTTTGACAATTTACCTTCCAAATTTTGTTTCAGGTAGAATTTGTGATCTCTCACTTGGGTTTCCAGGACAAAAGCAACCTGCCAGGTGCTTTTGCCTATCACAGCAAGGAAATGAAGTTCATATTAATGTGTATTGTCCCACTTTTAAGCTCTTTATTTCAACTTCGCCCCATAGCTGGAGTTGTTGCTAGGGAGGATCTTGGCTTTCTATGCTGACAAATGACTGCAGCTGTTCTGGTTACTGCATTTCACCCCTACTGAGCAGGGCTTGGCCACATTACAGAAAGTTCCCCTTGTGTATAATGTAGATTGCCCTGAGATCTTCCAAGACTGAAGCTTCCTTGTCCATCTGCAAGTTTTGTTTATTATTTATTGTTATAGAAATTGTACTCTTGTGGATTCTTCCTTGAAGCGAGTAACAGCCAAGACTGATTTTCCACCCTGCATTGTGTTTTCAGTACTGCAGTACTAATACAAAGCCAAGATGCCATTGGCCTTCTTGGCCACCTGGGCACATTGCTGGCTCATGTTCAGTCAGCTGTCAACCAACACCCCCAGGTCCTTCTCCTCTAGGCAGCTTTCTAGCCAGACTTCTCCTAGTCTGTAGCACTGCATAGGGTTGTTCTGCCCCAAGTGTAGTATCCGGCATTTGGCCTTGTTAAACCTCATGCCATTGGTCTCAGCCCAGCGGTCCAGCCTGTTCAGGTGTCTTTGCAGAGCCTCCAGCAGATCCACACTTCCTCCCAGCTTAGTGTCATCTGCAAACTTGCTGAGGGTGCACTCAATGCCTTCATCCAGGTCATTGATAAAGACATTGAACAGGGCTGGACCCCGTACCGAGCCCTGAGGAACCCCACTTGTGACTGGCCTCCAGCTGGAGTTAACTCCATTGACCACCACTCTCTGGGCCCAGCCATGAATCTAATAAACTAAATAATACAATCTAATCTAATAGATTAGATAATAATATAATCTAATAGATTATATAGATCTAATATAATTGAATCTAATAAACTAAATCCCATAAACTAACATCATGGTGTTAGTTTACATTTAGAATGAACTCCTTAGCTTCTCAACCCCTCCCTGTGTGCTTTCGCTCATCAGTGTTTGGGATGCTTCAAGGACAGATTTTTGTTTATTTTAATGTTTCTAGAAGACAATTGTATACAGAAACAGCTCTGCACTAAGTAAGGTACTCTCATTTTGGTCTCTGGTAGTTCTTCACCCTCCTTGTTTATAAAATTCCAGTTTTGAAAAGCCAGAACCAGATGTTGTGCAACAACGTTGAAAGATTGTGAATAATCTGTGTATTTGAATTGGTTTTATAAGCCAGCTTGGCAAAAATTGCTTCCACGGGATCTTATTCCGTAAGGGAAATGTAATAGATGTTTTAGTTCTTTCTGAGATTTTACAACTATGAGGTGTCGCAGTTTTCATCACAGTGAGCATTGATTATTCCTCTGTATTTCCTTGTATTTCAAAACAAGTTTGGGTTGTTTAAAGATAAAACCAAAAAGGAAGTTATTGCTTTAAATTTAAACCCTGTGTGAAGGCTATAAATTTAAACTGCTTAATAATCGAAAACTTGATCTTTGTGAGTTTTGCTTCACTTGAGTGTAAGCAATTTACCTTTAGAGCAAGAGAGAATTTTCAAAATGCTTTATCTCAAGAAAAGTTTTATTACAGAAACAGGAGAAAATGTTTATTTTCATCCTGTAGTATTTACATCTGAATATTTTTCAGCATACTGTCACAAGAGTAACTTCTGAGAGTGATGTATCTTTGGGACAGATCTCTAGTTAAAGCCACCATCATGGTTACTTTATAGGTTGAAGAATTGAATGTTTTGAGGCTTAGGTAATTTTTTTTTTTATCTGGTTCCTTTAAGAAAAATAATAAGTTTTAATACAGCTTTTAGTGTTCTTCAACCCATGTAAGACATGATATATTCCCACTGAAAGATGAAGTTTCATGCTCGCCTGGCTTTATTTTATCATTGCCATGGTATGCTGCACTCTGCAGCTATCTCAAGTAAGTTGAAAATGTATCATTTGGTTTGAAATGTTACACAGCAGTTAAATATATTTGTTAATACATACATAAATGACTGATGAATGGACTGTCTTAGATGTGTAGATAGTAAATCTATCATCAACTTCTGTGGGTAAAACATGGAAGATGTCTATACTATAGAACAGTCCATTTTTATAGAAAATGGCTACAGAAATATTAGTCAGTAGAGAATTAATTGGTGCAGATCTCCATTAAAAACAAAATACTCTTTAAAACAAGTTTTTGATTTGCATTTTGTCAACACTGCATTTTTTTTCTTGCTGGATCTCATGGTTTCTAGGCAGTGCTACAATAGCAGTGATCGCCCACTGTGAATAATGTTGTCATTACAGTCTCTCCAAAATACTCTTATTATCATTGTTACTTATGAAATTTGTTGTTTATTTTTGGCATTTGACTGCTTCCTCTATTTGCTGTAGCTGACTGTCAGATGCAGCATCTTTTATCAATTCGGTATGGAACCACAGCTGCTAAAATCTGTAAACATTAAACATTCAAAACTGAAATGTTATTATAGGCATCCTTGGATAGAAAAAAAAAAAATTTATTTTTTATAATGTGCCTTTAGCTGTCTTGCAGTCATTTCAGGGAAACGACCTATAAATGACTGGCTACCAGCAGTTCTGTTTGCCCCATTCCCTCTACTCCCAACAAAGATAATACGTAAATAGATGTGGTGGGTTCTTTTTCCCCCTCATTCTACTCTTTGAATATATTCCAGATAATTTCAAGACATGCCAGCCTGCATGTTTTAGAGCTAATTGAAAGGCAAATCTGTTCTGCTGTACTACATAAGGCAAGAGTAATTTTCTCCCTGAACTGCAATTTCTAAAATAATTTCATGTCAGAAATATTCACCCTGCATGCCCCTAAACAGGCTTCAGTTCCTGTATGAAGTCTGATATAGTCCAGCTCTTTATCACTCAAACCATTGATCCCTTCAGGGGATGGAACCATGTGGTGCTGGCAGGATTTCTTACACAAAGCTGGGTTTGCTCAGCAGATGGTCACTAGGATGGTCTTGAGGGGCAATGAATTTATTTTAACCTTAATGGAAAGGCTTTGCATTCAGTTATTTTAGGCCACCAAAAGAAACCATTTTATGGTTAAGTCGTAAAAGCTTCAAGTTGTTCTTATATTCCTCCTTTCAAGCTCTTCATTCAGTGCTGCTGAAATAACATTGCTTTAATCACCCTAAAACAATAGATTAGAGATATTTGGGGCAATTGCTGACTGCTTTTCAGAGGCTTCAGAATTTCACCCCTTTTCTTACCTGAACCCTCCCTTTAATTGCGAGATTGTAATAAATCCAGCTGGCTCTGCAGCAAAGCTTAAATTGTGACCTGTGTTATGCCCTATTCCCTCGATTTAATTCCTGTAGACAACAAAGAAACTGCTGCGTTGACCGAGACTCCTGCTCCTGGCTAAGCCCTTTAGCATCCTCCTTGCTGCTCAAGTCCAACAAGGTTTTTTTTTTCCACAGGCATAAGTTATTTTCCTGTCTCCTTCCATTCTTTTTATTGACCCTTCCCTTTAGCGACCTGTGCTGACTTCAAAGCAAAATCTTGATGTTCAAGGTTAGTTGTGCTTGATCTCAACCCTAAGATGATTCTGATTTTTTTTTTTTACCCCCTTGGGAAAGTTTGAGTAGTATCTGTCCAGTCCTTCGTGCCCCCTTCTCAGTTGTGAAGGTACAAAAATCCTCCTGGTTGTAGTTCTTTGTCTTTGCCACCTGTCTCTCCTGACCGGTTAGGCTGTGGTGCACTGAGGCACGGACTCCGAGTCAGGATCAAAGACCTTTACTAAGCAAAAGCCATCCCTTTTATACCTCTGCCTCATCAAGGCAGTACTTTTCCACCTGCCCAAATAGCTCAGTTATGCTTTCTTGTTTCCCAACCTTGCATAGTCTGATTTTAGCACAAAAATCTACAGCTCTTAGCAACAATCTTCAGCCCATGGTTTCCTCCCTTTTGATCCTTGCTTCTGCTCACTGATCCCATGGTTTCTTGCCCACTAAGGCAATAATGTTTTTACTGGTTTTGGTTAACAAATTGCCAATTGGCCCCACAGGTACCCACCACCAACATTGGCTGCACTCCATCCTACACCCATATCAGGAACTGTTTCTTCAGCAGAAACAGCCAAAAATTGTCCCCAGCCTGTCAAGCGCAGCCATGCTGCCTCCCTCCATCCCACTGGAGCACCTTGTGCTTCAAATCACACTTAGAAAGCACTTTTTGAGCCCAAGAAGGATGATGCAAATGCAAAATATTCCTAATTGCTATTCATTATATAGTCAAGGCATTTTGCATATTAACTAAGCAGGCAGAAAATGTGCTTATTCTCTGCCACAGTTGTGCACTTCATAAGCAGGGATCCTTCCTCCCATGGTTTTGGGCTGTGCCACTCACAAGGCACACGCAGCCTGTCTTTAAAGCAATGCTAGTGGCATCTCATCCTCTGTTCCTCCTCCCTTGGCGGGGTTAAACTACCCTCCCACCCCCACCCCGCCTCTCTGGCATCTTTTCCCTTATTTCCCCCCAGAGCCTGGCAAGTGCCACGGATAGCCGGACCTCTTCCCGGTTTCTGTTCTCCATCGCCTCCCGGGTTCGTGCCGACAACCCGGCCTCTGTTTGGGTGCTGCTCTAATTCCAAGCTCCTCCTTTGAGTGCTCTAACTTTCTTACCTTCTCTCAGCTGCTCTCTCTTGGAGCATTCACTCTTACACCAAGCTCCTCCTTTGAGTGGTCTCCCTAACTGCTCTGCCATGCCAGGCTTTATACACCCTCATCACCTCATTAGCAGCTACCCCGGTGGACGATTGGCCACTTCTCAGGATCCCACAGCTGCAGCAATTAAGACTAGCTCAGCTGCCCTACAATTATCTCTTATTTACAACCCACAATTTTCTTACATTTACAACATGACATCATTTTACATTTTACATCATTTTACAACATTAAATCATTTACAACATTTACATTTCCCTACACTACAGGCAAGGAGCAGCACCGATTTGGTGGGAGGGCAGCCAGCATCACAGGTATCTCTCTTTTCCAGCTCTGATGTCCTTGATGCAGGTAGCTCTGGGGGAAGTTTGAGAGGGAGCAAAGAAGGGGAGAAAAACCTGCACCCTGTCTAGAAATTATCCTGGGTAACACATTTGATAGCATAATCTCTGCAAAGCCTCCAAGATAGCTTTGTTGGGCAAACAAAACTTGCTCTCGTTTTGTTAAATCAACTGTAGAAACAAAATGTGAAGTACCGGCACAATCGGAAGTGAAGGCTTCAGTGAAGCCTAGGTAGCAGTGGTAGTCCAGAGGCAAAGCACAGCCATTCCCATGAAATATCAGCCAATGCCATGTGTAATTTTCCATTAATCTAAAACTTTAATTAAAGATAGAAACTAAAACCTCCAAAATACATACAGAATCCCTGCAGTATGTTTTAAGTGCTGCATTGCTGGAAATTATCTCATTAGGAAGGCAGAAGCTTCTTTCCATTTGGGAATCAAACCTTCTGTTGATCATAATATCTAACAAGCACTGGCTCTTAAATAGCATTTTATGGTACCACCTCTTGCATTCACATCAAAGGCACTTAGAGGTGCTCCCCCAGATGCTCACAGGTCCCAGCCTTGTCCCTGTGTTGCAATGACATATGGGGACCTCAGGGATGGACGGATGGATGGATGATGGCACGGAGCAGCAAGGGACTCCAGAGAGCTCAGGGAGGTGGGCTGGGTGCTACAGTCTCAGGATACCAAGTTCTACACCTGGTCTGGCACTGACTCCTTGTGAGGACTAAGGAATCGGAGAGACCCTGAGTTGATGGAGATTTTGACCTTAATGATTTGAAGATCAGGTGCTATATTTGTATTTGTAAAATAAAATCTATATATACAATGTGCATTTTACATAAAATGTATATACATAGTTGGAAAGTGCATTGTGTGGAGTTTGTATATGTATACATTTTTAACATATAAAACACATGCACAATACACTTGTTCAAACATGTAGATTGCTCTTTATTCAAATGAAGACTTAGAATAGGTTTACTAGTCACGTGAAAGCTTTCATATTCAGAAAATACTCTGAGAGTGGAAATTTAGGTTACAAAGTTGAATAGGAACCACTAGAATTTATTAATTTTTTAAATGAAGTTTTGTGGGATAATTCAGAAAAGTTGCAATGAAAGTCTGGAGAAGATAGAAAGTCAAACAAGTCATGCATTTTCAGTTTTCATTTACTCACTGCAATGGAGTTGCATATAAGCAGATATTTATCTTCAGTTGAACACGTGACTAGAGAGTCTGCTTTTATTTTTACAAACAAAGCACTATTGAGATCAACATATGCTATCAAGCAATATTTAATTTGGACGATATACAAGCATTTTAATTCTGTTCTATAACTAGGATACAAATTTTCATTAAATCAAAATGTGATACGAGCAGACAGCGGTGAAGATCTACAAGCATTAAGAATCTATAAGCTCTAAAGATATGTGATAGACACATGAATGCTGTGAAGTAAAAAGATGCCTCACAATTTCATGCTGAATGAAGCCATCTTCTACATATTATTGCAATGCTATTTAGGAATTCAAAGCAGATATAATTGCTTGAATCTTGAACCACTGCATGACAGCAGTAGTTACCTGTACAATGTGAATTACTATTACTTTGTACAATGTTTATCTGACAATCCTGTGTAGCAAAAATATTAAATATTCATCAAGCAGCTGTCTCATAGCACTATCAGTCTCCACATCAGGATAGTTATTTAATTTTCATAACTACAGCAATGAAACAAAATATAAATGAATTCCATTGCCTAAGATATTTTTTTTTACTTAAAACAAAGTTAAGTTTGCCAGCACTAGAAGTAGATATTTGGTGGTTTACTTTTTCATGTTCTGTGGCTCTGCTAAGGATCTATCTTTGCAGTCTTCACTTTGTCCACTTAGATACCTAAGTCTAATATCTGCTGTTGCCATATAAACCCACATCTATATTCCCTGACCTGGGTTTCAGGTATAGAATTAATAAGAGCATTATTCTCTGTCTGGGGCCATGGGTTCACACCTCCATGGAGGCTACGGAAATTACGCAAATTTGGCCTCTCCCTGAAGTCATTTGCTATTTCCACTGGCAACGAGGTGAACAGGGAAAGAGTTTAGCAACACAGGAAGTGACTGGTGGTCAGTAACTTATTTCTGCCCTAAAACTAGCAAGACTGTGCTATAGAATAATGGTTTCTTTACTTGACACTGCTCCTTTGTCACCTCCCACTCACCTCCTGCTAACAAGCACAGAATGAGTGCAGCTCCTGGTATCATCAATATGTGGATGAAGCAATTACCAGCGTGTAATAATTGTGTTGTCTTAATAGATTTTCCAAAGCTTTACTAATGAAACTCCATGCTAAGCCATCCTGATAAAAATTACTTAGATGAGATAGATGAGATAATTATGGATAGAAAGAATAATTTTCTTACTTAGCACCAGAATTATAATCAAGTCCTGATGTTTCATTAACTGTTTCATTAATTATTTTACCAATGTAAAATTCATTCCAATGAAAGAAAGAGGGTCCTGAAAGGGTAAAAGAAAATGTGAACCATCATCGGAGGGATGTGTTGTTTAGATGGTCCGCGACTAGCATTCTAAATAAGTTGTGTCACCCCATTATTGTCCTTCTGATGCTAGTTTTAGTTAGCTTTGTTTTCTCTGCTATGTTATTTATTTGGAATTGGAGAATGCTACAACGGCTAACAGTTTTGACTTCCATGGCTAGTGCCCATGAGAATGCATTAAAAGTAAGTTTCAAGCAAAATATCATCCAATTTCCCTTTGAGAGATAAATTACACATTTGGCAAATGAATTTGCCCATGTTAAAAGACAGGGGGGAATTGATGAGCGAAAGCAGACAGGGGGTTGGGAATGTTCACTAGAACTTGGCTGCTCGCCTTGAAGACCTTGGAAGTTGATAATGAAGGAGCCAGCTAGCAGAAATTTTACTGGTAAGTGGGCATTCGAATGCAGAAAGCTGGAAAACAACCAGAACTGGAACAACCAGTACTGCGTCTGTACACAGTTCAAGGGGAAAAGAGACTATTTTCATCCTGAGGAAGACTTCTTATTTCATCCCTAAGACCCCGGCCCATGACCACCAGGAGGCACTACGCAGGCGCAAGACTGGAGCAAACTCTCCAGAACTAATTATAATACGAAGCGGGGAAAGGTTATGAATATGTAGTAGGCGCTTATAACTATGCGTGTCTTTACACTGTAAGTAACTGTTTGTTAAGTTATACAGTGTGCAAGCTAGGAGGAGTACCCCGTTGCACCCCAGTGCTGGAAATAAACATACCTGCTTTATAACTCATTTTGGGTTATAGGGTTTGATTCCACAAAACAGGGTTTATAAACTGTGAAGAGCATTTCCCTGAACAGCTCTCCTCTGGTTCAGAGCCAGCTGAACAAGCTGCTGACAGAGAGAAAAAGTGACAGTGTGGAAAGTCAGCTTGACCCTATTCTCCGTGCCACAGTGAGAGCCATCCAACAAGTCAAACTTACAGTGGAACAGTGCAAAATCAGAGCTGTGACTGCAGAGGGGAAAAATTGCTACACCTCGCTCTCCCTTGGTGCTGCAGGAGTGAGATACAGTCAAAGAACATAATAGTTGACCTGTAACTTCATGCAGAAGTAGGGGTCTCACCACATTTTCTTTCTGTCAGTATTCACTGTTTACTGCCTCACATTTCAACTGTAGGCTTCTGGGACGAAGGGCATATCTCTCTTTATCCTCTATTTGTAAAGCACCTAATGCATGGCTCTCTTCCTGAGAGCTGGGCTTGTATCCTCTAAAGGAGAAACTGTCCCTGGAATGAGGAACGATCTGCAGCTCAGGTCTTCACAAGAGAAGGGTGAAGAAATACAGGGATGAAGGAGCAGACACCAGGGCAAGCTAGTGAAAAAGGATGGCTGTTTTATGTCCTTGTACAAGATGGGAACCAGTCCACACCCCCACCCTGCAGTGAGCAGGGACCTCCAACTGGATCAGGTTGCTCAGAGCCCCGTCCAACCTGATCTTGAATGTTTCCAGGGATGGGGCATCCATCACCACTCTGGGCAACCTGTGCCAGTGTTTCACCACTCTTAGTGTGAAAAATTCATTCCTAATATCTAGTCTAAATATCTCCTCTTTTAGTTTAAAACCATTACCCCTTGTCCTACTGCTACAGGCCCTGCTAAAAAGTTTTTCTCCATCATTCTTATAAGCTCCCTTTAAGTACCGGCAGGCCACAATAAGGTCCTCTCCTCCCCTCCCCTCCCCTCCCCTCCCCTGGTTTACAGCAGCAAACCCAGACCACACAGCTAATAAGAGAGCTGCCTTTCTGGAAAAATGTACTGGAGCATTGCACACTATAGGTGCTTCGGTAACTCAGGGCTGAGAATCTGTACCTGCAAAAGAGTGAAGCACCTTTATTAAAGTTAAGAGAAATGTAAAGAATTCTGTATTAGGTTTCAGAAAGAAAATAAAAATAGTTGTAAATTCACAAACTAGAAGAAAAAGAAAATCGTGTCTATCTACCTGTTACTGATTTGTGGAATCAAACCCTATAACACAAAATGAGTTTTAAAGCAGGTATGTTTATTTCCAGTGCTGGGGTGCAACGGGGTTCTCCTCCTAGCTTGCACACCATATAGCTTAACAAGCAGCTACTTATAGTGTAAAGACATGCATAGGTATAAGCGCCTACTACATATTCATAAACTTTTCCCTCTTCATATTATAATTAGTTCTGGAGAGTTCGCTCCAGTCTTGCACCTGCATCGTGCCTCCTGGTGGTCATGGGCCAGGGACTTAGGGATAAAGTAGGAAGTCTTCCTCGGGATGAATATTTTTCTTTTTGAACTTTGCGCAGACTCAGACTCCCCAGACTGTTTTCAAACTCCTGAACCAAATGCAGCCAGCTTTCTGCATTCCAATGCCCACTTCTCAGTAAACTTCTGCTAGCTGGCTCCTTCATTATCAACTTCCAAGGTCTTCAAGGCAAACAACCCAAGCTCTAATGAACACTCCCAACCCCCTTGTCTGCTTTCGCTCATCAATTCCCCCCTATCCTTTTAACATAGGCAAATTTATTTGCCAACTGTGTAATTTATCTCTTGAAGGCGAATTGGATGATATTTTGTTGGAAAATTACCCTTTTAATGCATTCTCATGGGCACTAGACATAGAAGACAAAATTGTTAGTCGTTGTAGCATTCTCCAATTCCAAAGAAATAACATAGCAGAGAAAACAAAGCTAACTAAAACTAGCATCAGAAGGGCAATAATGGGGTGACACAACTTATTTAGAATGCCAGTCGCAGTAGGGGACCATCTGAACAACACGTCCCTCCAGTGATGGTTCGCATTTTCTTTTACCCTTTTTAGGACCCCTTTCTTTCCTCTGTGTCATGGTGGACTGTTATCAGGGTCTTTTCCCGCTTTCCTGGACCTCATCCAGAATTATAATCTACTCCTGATGTTTCATTAACTGTTTCATTAATTATTTTACCAATGTAAGATTCATTCCAATAGGTACAGGTGATAATTTGTGAAATATTGTATAATCGGATTTATCATCTGATGGGATACAACTGGTGCTAAGTAAGAAAAGTCACACCCAACAATCTTAACAAGATTACAAATACAGAAATTAGAAAGATTCTCACTATCCATAATTATCTCGTCTATTCCTACAGAGGTACAAGCAGTTCTCAAACACACACAACCCTGGCCCATATATACAAGTACAGCCCTCTGATTAGCATCTAGATGGATCTCAAAGTGACAGATGCTTTGCTCAGTGTTGAGGCAGATGTCTTGAGCATCGATTGCATTATTTAGCAAATGAATCCTTGTTGTCCTTGTGCAATGCAAGATTCTAAATTTACAGTTTGCCATTTCCCGTTCACTATTTGTGTCCATTTTCTATGTTCAGAAGGATAGAGCACAGATTTCTCATGGCTTAATCATAATGCAATGATGGGGTGGATTTTATATATTGAAGCATTACGTATGGTGAACACAAAGGCTGTGGGTGTATCAGTGATGGGGTCATAGGTGAAATTTACCAGAGTCTACAAGGATTGAAGCTTCCTCTCTAAGCCACTGGCACTGTCCCAAACCACTTTCCGGATTTCAGTGGGAAAGTACCCTCACCACCTTCTCTTATAATTAAGGTGGCCACTTATTGCATCCATAATTGTGCCTGTATACAACTGAGGGCCAAAGAAACGTTATCTTGGATCACACTGAGTGCATTTAGAATTAATTCATGATCTTGTTCCTCTACCTTTTCCACTTTGGTAACATTTCTGATAGTCAATTCCATTTAGGACCTCCGGTCCTGTCTGTAACACTCCAGTCAGGACCCTTTGTGTTCTGTCCCTCAAGGGCACTTGTTTTCACAGCCAGATTGTCCAGCCCTCGAAGGATGTTTTTAGGAAATGAGAGCATGCTGGTTGAATTTCGGAAATATCAGTTTGCATTAGCAGTTCAACACATTTAAGAGACCATTCTGGGTTGAACAGCATTTGGTATAATATTTATTTTAAATATGAATGTGTTCCCAATGGTATCATAGGCCCGGAGACAAACCACCTTAACCGTCTGTACTAATGTAAAATTATGCCAACAGTCTAATTCATTGGAAATACAGGTCTTTGTATTCTTATCTGTAGGTGTAGTTGAGATAGTAATTTGGGATGCCTTTTTATGGATAGTCCTATTAACCATTCGACATCCTACTTTGATTTCTCCTCCTACAGTGCCCTGAAACTGCTGAATCCCCTGTTCTCTATCCACATTCCATTTTTGCCTCACGTATACTTGATTTTCACGCATAACCACAGTTGATAGATTTAAAGCCTCTTGATCAGAACATTTCCCAGGGCTCCAGTACACCAAATAGAAGCTTGAGACCAAGGCCACTCAGTATTCTTTTGGCTAGAGGTGCCTTTCCCTCCCTGAATTATAATTATAAGCATGAGAAAAATAATTCTCCTAGTTGGACTTGCGTGACCCTCCATGGAGATTTGTGTGCCTTTTTCACTCTGGTGCGATGGATCCACGCACTCTGCTTGATTTTGATTGCTGTGAAGGAGGCCAGGAACATCTGGAATGGTCCTTCTCACTGCAGTTCCAGAGTCCTCTCTGCAAGAGACTTTACAAATACACAATCTCCAGATCATATGTTATGCACAGGTTCATCCAAACCCCTACTTTGCATCTCAGCCTCATGTTTTTCAGTCTTTTGGAGCTGTTTATCCAATGCCACCATGTAGGAGGTCATGATTTCATATGCAAATATGACTGATCTGTTGTACTACATCTGAGATAAAATGTGGTTCCCTATCAGGAGACATAGCTGCTGGAACCCAAAAGCGTGGTATTATCTCCTGTATTAATGTTCTGGTTATCTCCTTGTTCTAGTAGGGAATGCCTGCAGCCAACCTGAAAAGGTACCAGTTAATACCAATATCGACATGCCCCCTGTCTTGGGAGTTCTGAAAAAACAATCTGCCATTATTGCCCAGGCCCGTTGCCTCTTCCAATTTGGCCCGTTTCTGCTTTGGGGTAATTTTGGGATTAGTCTGGAGGCAAAGGTCACACTGCTGAGCCACTTGTCTCACAATGGTGTATAAATTTCTAGCTGTGATCCCTTTAATTAGGTGTCTATATAAAGCTTCTGCCCCCCCATGTCTCTTCTGTGTTCTTCCCTCATCAAAAGCCATATTAAATAAGGAAGAATAATTAGTTTCCCTTGTGGAGTGAGGATCCACCCCTCTTTACTATATGACCCTTCCAGGTCTATAATAAATTTCTGATTATCTGATCTTCCTTGGTATATTCTGGTTTACCTTCTACAGAGATTCGCCTGTCAGAGATCAAAGCCCCTTTTGTTTTTACCTCACCTTTGGCTGCCAGTTTTGCCTCTCTGTCCGCCAGCTCATTTCCTCTCCCCAATTCTGAATTCACTTTCTGGTGCTCCTTGATGTGCATGATTGTCACTTTTGCAGGTAGCTGGACTGCTTCCAGCAGTCTCAGGATCCCTCTGGATGCTTGATGTTTTTGCCCTGGCATGTCTTTTATTGCTTAAGACATAGCTGTTTCCATCCATGAACCAGCCCTCAGCGTCTTCCATGGGACTGTCTTTCAGGTCCGAATGGCTCAAGTATGTGGCCTGGATGGTCTCTAAGCAGTCCTGGTGTACTGGTTCTCCTGTATTTCCACTGAGAAAAGAAGATGGGTTGATGATGTTAGTAACCACAATTCCCATATCATCATGTTCCAACATTATAGCTTGGTATTTTAGGAACCTTTGCGGAGAAAGTCAGTGCCCACCTTTTGCTTCCAGACACTAACACAGTCATTTTCTGGCCCAGGGTAAACCTTCATGCCTCCTGGATGTTTGGTATGATGGGCGCAACCCCTTGTAAACAGCCAGGCCCTAGGATATTCCCTTGCTTCTCATGAGAGAAAAGGAAAAATGGCTTACTCACATCTGGACGTCCTAAGGCTGGGGCCAACATCAGGGCTTTCTTCAGCTGTTCAAAGGTTTGCACAGCCTCTTTGCTGTGTTGGAGGTATTTCTGTTCAGCAGTGGTTAGTGCATACAGGGGTTTAACAAGCAGTCCATAGTTATAGATCCAGAGCTGACACCATCCAGTCATCCCCAAGAAAGTTCGTAACTCTTTCACTGTTTACAGTCTTGAGGTTTGGTATATTGCCTCTTTTCAGGCCTGTCCCAAAGTTCTTTGTCCAGTGCTGATATCATAGCCCAAATAGATTACCTTGTGTTGCATTATTTGGCCCTTCTTTTAGATACCCAGTATCTCTGGAGCCCCAAAAAGTTTAACAGACTCACCATCCAGGTCATGCAAGTGTTGTCTTGGTGGCAATCAGGGTATCATCTACATACTGCAACAGTCTCACTTCCTCAGGTGGGGCTTCCAGGCCTCAAGATCCTTTGCAAGGTGATTACCAAATATCCAGGTGAGTTGAGTTCTGCACCTGCTTTCAGGGTTTTCCATTCAAATGCAAATATTTTCTGGCTGGCTTCATGGAAAGGGAGGCAAAAGTAGGCATCCTTCAGGTGTAAAACAGTAAGTCAGCTTAGTTCAGGTATTAATACAGTTAACAGGGTATATGGATTTGCCACCACTGGGTAAAGGGGTTTTGTTATTTTATTTACATTCTGTAAGTCCTGGGCACATCGGTGGCCCATACCTTGGGGTATACCTGGTTCGTGATTTCTTCTCTGATTTTTCCTTCTGTGGGAACATTGACTAAGGATAAACCCATTATTTGCATATACTGCTGGTCATTTACCTCCAGAGTAATCTCTCCCTTTCCAAATTTGATTATTGCACCCAATTGTTCTAATAAATCTCTCCCCAAAAGTGCCTTCGGGGAGTTGGGCATATACAAGAATCTGTGGATGCCCCATTGCATTCCCAGTTTATATCTTAGAAGTTCACAAAAATACACCTTTTCACTTTGGCCAGTTGCCCCTTTTACCACGATGTAGTCATTTCCTAGGGACATTAAAGCTTGCTTCAAAACTGAATACCTTGCCTCTGTGTCAACTAAAATTCTGCTTTCTTTTCCTCTTTCCCTGGCTTCATTATAACTAGTGGATCTGCTAGGGTGGATTCCCCAGGTCCCCGTCATTCTTCCTTCACATGAGCCACTATTCCTCTTTTAGACTAGCCCAAAACCAAAAACCAAGTTGTTGTATTCCTACCCTTGACCCAGGATGCAGCAGTGTTGTGACACATTATATCCCTCAGTCGATTTAGGAATTCAGATGGTGATTTAGAGGGACCTTGTTTACTTGTTTGGGAATGGACCTTTTCATTCCCTTCGAGATTCACTCCTGATAGATCTGTAATTTTTCTACATGTTTAGATCTGTCTGGATCCCACATTGGGTCTTGGATGGGAAATACTCTTTCCAAATCCCATACAGATTTACAGTTAGTTTCGGTTTTATTTTGTTTTGGTTTGGTTTGGGTTTTTTTGTTTTTTTTTTTTTTCTTTTTTGTCTTGGCCTTCCCATAGAGGTGTCTGTAAAACTGTCAAAGCAGACCTTTTCCTGATGCGGGAAGATACCGGACTATTCGTGAGGGACCAGTCCGAGCTCATATCCCATTCCTGTGATCAAGGGGGAGGCTTAAGCAAATCAGGTAAATCTTGTTCTGTTCTGATGTCCAGTGAATTTTATTTATTCTAGTGCACCCTTGCTCAGTACTGCATGTCACGAAACACTGCCTCAGTTACCTTTAAATTGTTATTTCCCCCCTCAAGGGCAAGTACCATAGGGTCCTGAGGTGGCTAAATCCCACTGTTCCTTTGCCACTCCGGATGGTTTCAGAGGGTAAAAAGCACTTCATTCCACTTTCCCCCTCTCCTTAAAAACCAACATCAGTTGCAAAATGGTACTGCAATCCTCTTCTTACTCATTGAGCCCCCGGCTCCCCCCGCCAATTCCTTCCAGTGCTGTAATATGTATCCTATGGGGCTTGCCCGAGGAAATTGTTGCTTGGTTTTGCCCCCATTATACTACCTTCCAACTCTACCTTTCTCTAACTTCCACAAACCATTTAAACACTTACAAATGTCCTGTCTCTAAGTTCTCAGGGACTTCCCACAAGGTTAGCAACAACAACAACAATTACCATCTATAGATTACAGACACTCAGGACAACAGAGTGATCCCAACCTAGCTGAACAGCACAATAAAACTTTATGATAGTCCAAACACCAAATCTGATCCATTCCCGCAGCCTGCAGAAATCTGCCTCCTCTTGTTGCAGGGTCCCCGATGAAGACGAGTCCCAAGTAACAACAGTACACCGATAGGATGCTAAATCGTTCTCACTCTATTGCTGCAAGTGCTTGTCATTTATACATCCTTAGGCTGTCTGCCCGCCCAATACTATTACATTATTGATTATAGCACATTGTTCACGCGCTCAGGGTTATCATTGATTGGCTATCATGCAGCAAGCTGCTACTGTCTCTCCTCCTACATTGCGGTTTATCATCCTGCTCGACTTCCTCAAAGTTGTTTACAACATCGCTCCTAGTTCTTCATATGACTGAGTCAATGACAGTTCAAGGATTTTTTACATGCCTTCAGTCTCGTACGCCTCTGTCTCATAGCCTGGGTTGTTCACTGCTATAGTGAACAGATTGTGGCCTCCCTGGGCTAAAAACTCTTCCACATCCCCTGTCCATGCAAACCTTTTGCTTTTACACTTTCAAATTATTCTTTTCTCTCACACAGAGCACTTAACTCACATTCTGGGAGGGGAAGGGTTAACTCACACACACAGCACCTAACTCGCATAGCTCGCATACCAGGAAGGGGGGAAAGGGAGAGGCACTCTCAGCTGCTTCTCTCCTTTTTCTCCTTTTTTTTCATTCTTCTATGCTAGTTATTTTAAAATTTCATCCTTTGCAGTGCTCCATTCCAAAGGTCCAAGGTAAATACACCCATTTGCTGGCTCAATGGACATTTGGAATTAAAAGGCTTTGTAGGTGCATTCCTAGGATCAAGACAAACAGGGCTTCTAAATAATTTGCAAGTCTTTCAACATTTTGAGCTCAGTCCACCTCTGGCTCCTGTCTATGGAGGAAGAACATTCCCAGGCAAGCTATCCCTCTCAATTCCACTGATACTCTGTTATACTTCAAACAGTTTGCAGAGTATACTTATGACATAAACCAAACAATGTATAGCAGTGTTCACTTGCTTCGTTCGTCTCTGGCTGCTTCCTTCACAGGAGAGCAGAACCGCGGATCGGAACTCCGCACTCGCTTCATGCTCAATTGCGTGTCTCATGCTACCACGCACTCACATACAAACATTCCACAACATATGAGAAATTTAAAATGAGCTCTTAGCAATGTTAAAATATACACAGTACCGATACTGAAGATTTGCAACAGATGTAGAAGATGATAGCTATCTCATATGCAACACTCCTGCTTCCTCAGCAAAGAGTACCCAATTCATAATAATACTATAAACAATAATAATATTATCTTAACTATAATACCATATATAATACCATAATCCCTCACTCCGCGTTTACCGCCTTATGAGAATCTTGGGATTATACCATAATCCCTCACTCCGCGTCTCTGTCTCACGAGAATCTTGGGATTATATTTTACCTGGTGCTTTGCTATCACAGCAGGGAGCACCCATACCATACCACAACAGCGAATTCGCTATTTTACCCAGGGGCGGGCAGTGTCACCTCCTCACCCAGCACAAGTAGGGGATTCATATCCCCCCTCACGGCCTTATGGGGTCTTGGCAAAGTGACCCTAACCCTTTGTCATCACGTGAGGTGTCCCATACACAATTTACAAGACTCGTCCCCTCCTACCCTGCAGGTAAATCCAAATTATCGTACCATATCATACATAAATCACATACCTGGTCCGCCTGCTGATGGGCCGTCTCTCCCCCCACAGCAATTGGGTAGAGATTGGAGATTCTCCAGAAAAACAGCTTACCGGGGCACGCCTTAGAATGTTCCACTCCCCACCGATCCTGCAGCCAGGCAGAGAGGGTGTCCCATCTGGGGTGCCAAATTGATTTTCGGAATCAAACCCTATAACCCAAAATGAGTTATAAAGCAGGTATGTTTATTTCCAGTGCTGGGGTGCAAGGGGGTTCTCCTCCTAGCTTGCACCCCATATAACTTAATGAGTATCTACTTATAGTGTAAAGACATGCATAGTTATAAGCGCCTACTACATATTCATAAGCTTTTCCGCTTCTTATTATAATTAGTTCTGGAAAGTTTGCTCCAGTCTTGTATCTGCCTAGTGCCTCCTGATGGTCGTGGGCTGGGATCTTAGGGATGAAATAGGAAGCATTTTTTTTCTTTTTAACTTTGCGCAGACTCAGTCTCCTCTGACTGTTTTCAAACTCCTGAACCAAATGCAGCCAGCTTTCTGCTAGCTGGTTCCTTCGTTATCAACTTCCAAAGTCTTCAAATCCAACAACGCCAAGCTCTAACGAACACTCCCAACCCCCCCCCCCCGTCTGCTTTTGCTCATCATTACTGAAACAACCTTCCCAGGTTCCTCTGGGTGTGCCCCAAAGCAACCATCTCCCAAGTGGGATGTGCAAGACAATCCGTTGGGGTGGGGGAAGAAAATATGGTTTGAACTCTTAATAAATAACAAGAAAAAATAGTGTTTATTTCATATTTATCTCACCTTCTTTTAATTTCTATTTTTGCATATGTTTTTGTAAAGACCAAGTCATTTACTGGTATTGTTTTATGTCTTAAACATCGTCTGAGTGCAGGGCTGTGTGCACCTGAAGGGCTTTTCTGTGGCTCCTGGTTCAGTGAGAGGTGTAGGAGTGGGCACTGCTCCCATTCCCCTTGCTTGCGATGGGGCAGCTGCCACAGAGGGAGGGGGGGAAGGAGGTGCAGCAGCAGGCACTGCCCCCTGTTTCACCACAGGAGCTTTTAGCAAAAATAATCATAAAAGCCCAAAATCTCAAATACTCTGTGAAATCAAGTTTTACTGAAGTCATTACAGAAAAAAAGAAAACAAATGATTAGTAGCCATCAACAAGTTAACAGTAACAGCTTTTAAAGGCAATGCGTCTAGTCATTACTACAAGAGAATAAGTACAGTGATTAAGAAAGATATATCACTGTTTTCTTATCATCATCCAGATCCGCAGTTGCTGGGGGGGGGGCTTTCTTTTTCACAGTGAGAACTTAGAGAGGCTGTCCCAGCAATCGAGAATGCCATGCAGTGCGTCCACTTATGGGTGAGATCTCCCAACCATTGTTATGAGGGGCTTAGCTTTTATACCATTGAACAAACAATTTACATCATCCCCAAAACATAGCCCCACCTGCTTACTGCTTCTCTTTTTCACACTTTCTTGCACCAAGAATAGCACAGCACAATCACACTGATAATAAAACACTTTCTCACACTCATACGTATTAAGAATAGCACAGCACAATTCTACTGATAATGGCAGTGTGAGAAGTTACAGATTGAACAGTGTGCATAGCAATGCAATACGAATCATCCATGGGTCACCCATATCATTTCAGGCCTGTTGATCAGGCCCTGTCACTTCACCCCCCCTTCCTGAAGGAGCTTCTGCGCATGCACAGCAAGACCACCCCTCGCACATTAATGGGGATTGGATTTGGTCTATAAATAGAACTTGCAAGAAGGCATGACACATGCACCTACCACTCTGTATGGAACCGGCCTGAAGAAGTGACCACATGTTCCTGAAGAATTGTTGCAGGAGTTTCTGCCCGATGGACCACATTTTCCAGAGAAACTGCCATGCCCCATTGGAGCGGTGACCTTTTTTTTTTTTTTCTTTCTCTCCGCTACCTACTTTTTTTCCTCTCTCTCTTTCTTGCTTCTCTTACTGTGACTTCTTTTTTCTTTCCTGGCATTGTGGTATGCGTCGGATCAAATCCAAGTTTTGTTTTGAGACCTTGGCTATGTTCAGAGTATCAGATTGTGTTCTTGCAACTTTGGGAAGTTGCCACTCAGGGTGCACCCAAGTATCTGGATTGTTAATTTGGCTGTGTCCAAAATAAACACTGCATTTGATTTTACCCTGAGAGATTTGTCAGTCTCCAAGTTGCTGCACAATTATCAAATGACCCTCCCTCTTCATCTGTGCAGGTTGGAGGGGGCCTGAACACTAGTGGTGTCAAGGAGTGGGCCCTGACAGCTTTATAATGCATATAATAAACTAGTACAGTAGTACAAGAATTAATTTGTAAATAAGCAAACATCTTGGAGGTGAGTGCTAAAAAATTTTACTGATAAGGGCACACAATCAAAGAGGTTTGGAGACCAATGCCCTAGAGGGCAGGTTGTGACACAATTATAGATTTCTAGTTGTGGGTCTTCAATAACTGTTGGTCTCCTGAGCATCAAAGCCTGTTCCAAATCTCTGCATGGACCAGGATGGTTTAGGAGGAAGAATAACATCTAACAGTGGGGGAAAAACAGATTTGTGGCTATTTAAAGACAACAAATACATTCAGAATCAGATATTAGAAGCTACTAATTAAATCAGAATCAATCACCATAGTAGATACTTCCTTTCTAATTAGAAAAGGACAGAGAAGGAAAGACTTTAAAATATTATTATGCATATGCATGAAGAAAGATATCTGTCATCTGAAGAAGAGATCATCAGAGTTAACTGTTGTCAGCTGGTGTTAATAAAGTAGGTTTTTTTTTAATAAGGCCCTTAATTTAAAAGGAAAAAGAGACAGCTAGAGGAACGGAGTGAGGAACTAACTATGGAAATGTATTTCCATTACATCAGGACAATCAAAGAGAAGGACTCTGCACCGTAGGATGAAGATTCGTTTGCAAAGATATTCAAAGACTGCCACTCACAACAGAAAGATGATTTCACTGCCTCTAAATCCTCTGAAATATTGCAGCCAGCAAAATGCCACCTAGTAAAGCTCCAGCAACACTTTTTAATGGGATGCTATGTGGCATGAATATTGCCTAGACCCAAGAGCAGACTAGGAAAGGTAGAAGGATGATAGGAGTGATCGTGTGAGAGTGAGTGAACCATGTATCAGTAGAGTTGTACTGGGAAGAAAGAGGACCAGAGACACTGAAAAAAAAAGCAACTGCAGCATGAAGGTCCAAGTATGTATCACCAGATTATGAGATTCGCTGGTGGGATTCATTTTGCAATTAAATATCTAAAAGTAGGCATCTAAAACAGTAGTCTACATGTCAGTTAATTTCCCATTCTAATTAATGGGAACCTAATCAATGCAGTCAGTGGGGGCTAGAGTGCGGCTCAACTGGCAGACCAGCACACGCCTCCTTTAGTATGACATTAGTTTTCCTTTACTGTCCTGATCTCAGTGAAGATCATTTAAGTAGAACAGGATTTCAGATTCCCAGTGAATATACAGATATCAACACTTAGACACCTACCTTTAGGTTTGCCTAAAGGTATTTAGACACCTACCTTTAGGTGTCTAAATGGCAAACTGAATCCCTTCACCTTGACATGTAAGACAAGCTACAAGTACAAAATAAAAGGAACTCCAGCAGCATCTCCTCTAAACAATTTTAAAAGTGAATTTCAACCACTCTATTTGATGAGTAGAGAACAAACTAGGAACTGTAAATTGTGAGTGCCGTATTTCAAAGCCAGCATGTGAATTTAGAAGTGCATACCCTGCCTTAACACTTGACTCAGTCAATAAAACCCACATTTAAGAAACCAACATTTAGCTGTGAAATTCGTTTATGCACAAGTGAAAACAAGTGTTGATTTTTATCCCTAGCCTCTGCACAGTGAGAAGCAGGTGTTGTGGATTTCCATAGAACTGTGGGAGAATGGGAAGAGACACTTCAAATGGTTACAATTAAATTATATTAGTATTATTTTCATCCCTTCCTCAGAAAACCAGATTTCCAAGAATTGAACAAGTCAGATTTCATGCCAAGGCCTCAGGGCTTGATAAGCACCTGTAAGTCTTGGTGACTTCAAAAGATGCTGCCAAGCTTGGCATCCCGAAGACTTGGCAGAAAACTTCAGGTTGCGTTAAAACCACAGGTTAGGCTGGTATTCTTGAAAAGTATGCAATAAATAAAAACAGTACTTTTTTGGACAATCTTACCTTTTCAAGGATCTTCAATGTATTAGCTTAATAAGTATGATTTAGGCCAAATTAACTTTCTATGAACCCTTTCCACTCCAGTAACAGAAAGCTGAAATAGAACTATATGCCAAAACAAGGAATTATAAAACCAGCTGACCTGGGAGGTGAAAGTGCAGGAATATTCACATAGGACAAGGAGTTTCACACTACTCTTGGAAGAATGTTTTTGTGGTGTCTCAATACTTGAATCAAATAATGGAGACAGTACAGTTCTCTGTACCTGTTGCCTTCATCTCTATTAATGAAAATTATTCTCATACACTTAACCGAGCATTACAGCATTGCAAATTTGGATCTCTAATCTTTAGAGGCTGTACCCCTTCATTGAAAGAAAGAAAAAGACTATACTCTGCTCCACTGCATACAATATAACTGAGGCCTTTCAACTTCTGGCAAAGTTCATACACCTCTATCCAAACCACCTTAATTTTTTTTTTTTGTTTTATCATTTCAATCACATTCATCTTTCCTTCCTGTTTATTGTTGCCACTTTCTTGTTAAATTGCCTCTTTGTATTTACTTAATCCAAATTATCTTTTATGTGATACCTGAACTGCTGCTCTCATTTCTCAGCCACCAGTTGTTGTCTTTCTTTTTCTCTCTTCTTAGTAATTTTTGCTTGTTCCCTCATTTTCTCTTGTTTCTCCAGTACCGTTTCTTCAAGTGACTCCATCTTAGTGAAGTACCTACTTTCCTCTGCTTTGAGAAGCTCACAAAGCCTGTAATAAAAACATTTAAATAAGTCCTTCTGTTGAATTATAAAGTTCTACTTTATTTGTAATGAGCACAAAATGAGTACATTGGCTACATCCTCATAGCCAGTGGAAATGGGCTCAGATAGATCCCCGTGAAGCACACTTTATTCACATTCATGCATGAACAGGTGTCTTACTGGATAGGCACACACCAGTATACACTTGGCACACTTTTAATCCTTAAACTCCTGACTGATTGTCCCTCCCTTATTTCCCCATTGGCTGGGTACTTTAAGGTTGACAAACTATCTAATGCTCCTAATTAGCCTATCAAGCTTCCCGCCCCTGTTCACATCTCCCACCATATCTCCCCAGTCACCCCCTATAGACCCTTTCTTCCGTTGTTTTTTTTTTCTTTGAACTCTTTAGGCTTGCCCCTTTGAACTCTTTAGGCTTGGGCCATATCAGTTAGCACTGGTATTACCATGTGTTATACAAAGATGGCATTGTTCTGTGTTTTGATCTTTGACTGCAGACCTAACTTAGGTGAGGCACAAAGTTTTGGGTGTCTTTGTCTCTGGTCCCTATTGGGCAAAATTCAGTACCTATACTGCAAAAGCATTTCTTTTCCTAACAGGTACTGGGCTCCTTTCAACAGTTCTTGCAAATGCCAAAGAAGGGAACATCAAATTTTAACTTGGGGATCACTCCTATTGTGCCCATGGAGGGGATCTTACAGCACAACATGAGTGATTCTGTCCTGGAACAATTCAAGCTCCTTATCTTACAAATCCATTTCCAATGCTGCCTTACAACTTCCCATTAAACAATTCTAATTTCCAGACTACATTTGTCACCAGTTGATATCAATTTGATCTTGTAATATTGTTATCCTTCAGCATAATCCCTCCCTGGTATTTACCGCCCTTCTCTACTCATCTATAATTGTATCTTCTCTCAAACTACCTTTTGTTATTTTAGCATCACTCCATAAAACACTTAATCCTGAAAGATCTTTAATGAGAAAATTATGTCAAATTGGCAATTTTTAAACATACCACCATTTGCCTCTATTAATCCTAGTAGTAAGAAACCTGGGTCTAAGAAATCCAGGAACTCACTAATTCCAGCCCAAATGCCACAGTGGCCTCTGGGAAACCACTCTCACTTTTATGCAGTGGTGTGCCCCTGCTACTGTGTGAGCAATAGTGATATGGACCTACACTGGCACTGCTGGTGGGAGTCACAACAGCAAAGCCAAAGACCTACTAAATCTGGAAACCAAACTGCATTCTCTTCACCATGTACTGAGCCGAATCTCCCTGAAAAGACAGCATGGGGATCTTAAGCAGCTAAATAAGAACAAACCTCATGAAATTCAACAAAAAATCCTGCACCTGGAGAGGAATAACCCCATGCATCGGTACCCACTGGGGGCCAATTGGCTGGAAAGTGGCTCTGCAAAAAAGGGCCTGGGGGTACTGGCAGACAGCAAGCAGAACATAAGCCAGCAATGCATCCTTGTGGCAAAGGCAGCCAACAGCATCTTGGGTTGCATGAAGAAGAGTACTGCCAACCAGTCAAGGGAGGTGATCCTTCCTCTCAGCATTGAGACCTCATCCAGGATGCTGGGTCCAGTTCTGGGCTCCCCAGTACAAGAAAGATACAGACGTAGTGGAGTGAGCCCAGTGAAGGGCCACTAATATGATTAAGAGACTCGACCTTCTTTCCTAAAAGGAGATTCTTTCCTAAAGATATCTCTCTCCTGTGAGATTTGGAACTGTTCAGCCTGGAAAAGAGAAGGTTCAGCAGGATCTTATCAATGTATATAAATATCTGCAGGGAGGGAACACAGAAAAGGAAGACAGTTTCTTCTCAGTAGTGCACAGTGCAATGGACACAAATTAAAACATGTGACATTCCACCTGAACACAAGAGAACACTTTACTGTGGGGGTTGTCAAATACTGGAACAAGTTGCCTGCAGAGCTGGTGGAATTTCCATGTATGGAGACAAGCAAAACCCAAATGAACACAGTCCTGGGCTGTTGGAGAATGGCTCAAAGAACAAGGACATGGCTCTTTAAAAATGCTACATTCAGGCAAGGCTGTGTAGGTCCTAGTGCAGACAACCGTAAAGGGAATTCTAGCCAGACACTAATGAAGACATGATTTAAGACCCCAAAAGGAGTATCCTCTGAGAGTAAAAAACTGCAAAGGAATAGAAAAGTTAATGCATTTGCAGCCTTGAGAATTCCCATACAGGTAAAAACAGACAAAAGAAGCCGGGGGGTAAACCGTTAACATTAAAGAACCAAGGAAACCAGCAACCCAGCATGCAGCAGAGACGTGTGACAACAGTAAATGCTCCAGTTTGGATCTTCTCCACAGCCTCCTCAATAATAAGGGATTGAAACGCTCACAAGGTTTCGCTCCAAGTTTTTGGTCCTATTGGTAACGGTTTAAGTGCTTTGGTTAGTAGGTCATTCGAGTGTCACTTTGCAAAGTCCTTTTGTGTAACCTGGTGTTATTAATTCTGATTTTACTGGACAAATATAAGCTATGGTTTATATTCCTTTCCCACCTGTGTATATCACCCAAAGCAGTTGTGTTACTCAATTAATACCATTTCAAAGAATGTATTAGAGAAAATAGGCCTTCAAGTCGCACAGGAAAAAAAAATAAAATTCAAACCTGGAAATATTTTGAGTGGAAAATTTTGAATGCCACAATTGAACCCCAGCAAGCCAAATTGCAAATAGTAGTTAAAACAATTTACAAAAGATCCTAGGAACAATCAATCGAGTTAAACCTTATTTGTGTATAACTAATGCAGAACTAAGTCCATTATTTGATCTTCTTAAGGGGGACATGGTTTTAATAGCACCTCGTACTCTTACAAGTGATGCACAACAAACTTTGGGCAAAATTGAAAAAGCCATTACTCAGAGAAAAGCCCATAGACGACTTGATGGTCATCCAATATGTATGGTTTTGTTATTCTGTGTCAGGCATTTGGTCTAATAGCACAATTAGTACCTTTTAAAAGTAAAGCTCCCCAAACTGAAAAAAAAAAAAAAAAAAAAAAAGAAAATCCAGTAAGCAACAGACAAGCACATTGCATAGCATATAGGTGGCCTGAAAATTTTTTGATCATCGATAACGCTTTCTCAGCCTGTTGGGTTAATAATGCAATGGGTTGAAGCTGATTTGGACATATTAAAATTTTATATAATGGCAGTTCTTATCTAATCAGCCATCAAAGACGATTGTAACAAGAGTAGAAATGTTTGCACAGTTAATCATCAAAGGTCAAGATCGGATAGAGGAAATGAATGGGAAAGAGCCTGAAACAATAGTCATTCTGATGACAGAACGATATTTACAATGAAGTATGCAGAACAGTTTAGAATTACAAGTGGCCTTGGCGAACTTTAGTGGACAAATTAAAATTCATCATTCAGGCCATCGGTTGATAACCTTTTTGCAACAAGAATGTCTAGAGGAAAAATCTAAGTGTAATACCACACTGATAAATGGGCTGACAGTTTTTACAGATCGGAGTGCAACACCTTATTGGCATTCCACATTCACCAATAAGTCAAGCAATTGTAGAACACTCTCATGCAACCTTAAAGTCACTTTTGCAAAAAAAAAGGGGGAGAAATGTTACCTCCTAGCGAAAGAACTGCAAAGGTGACTTATGTGTTGAACTTTTTACGTTTAACTGGAAATAGAACTAGTCCTCCTATTGTAATCCATCACCGATCACTAGAGTCAGGACTGAATAACCAGGACCAGCAAGGTATCAAAGTACTATAGAAAGACTGGGACTCAGGCGAATGGGAAGGACCTGTTGAGCTAAAAATGACAGGAAGAGGTTATGTTTGTGTCATTACAGACAGCGGTCCAAGATAGGTTCCAGCGAAATAGGTCAGTAATAATGGATGCTTGTGTAATGTATAATTGTACCTATAACATCACTCAAAAAGGTCAGAATGTAAATGCTACTTTACCTGTGTATAGAAACGCTACAGCCTTGTATAGTCATATCTCTCCTAAAGTATCACGCTCTTTTTCTTTTCCAGTTGCTTTGCCTGTAGAAATTTTTTGTCTCATTAATGGAGGTAAAGTGTGCGGAGGAATATTGTCAAAATTTAATTGCAGGCTATGTAGCCTTGGATGGCTTACGTTACTAACTCCCAATCACACTATGATTTATAACAAGAAACGAAGTAAACAAAATAAATGATCTATCCATCAATTTGGGGCTGACTGTGAGAGTACAGTCACCTTTCTGGGAACCTGGAGAAATTGTAGCTGCCTCAGCATTAGCTCCTGGGGCAGCAACTGCAGCAGCCTTGACAAAGCTGACAAATTTGGGATGTTGGTTGAGTAAGCAGACCAATGTTACTTCAATGGCTTTGAGTGGCTTGTTAGCTGATGTTGATAGTGTTAGGCATGTTACATTACAAAATAGAGCTGCAATAGATCTTTAGTATTAGCACGGCCATGGGTGTGAAGATTTTGAAGGCATGTGTTGCATGGATCTGGCAGATCATTCAGAATCCATACATAAACAAATAAAAGCCTTAATTGGACGCACTCAAATAATACAAGAAGACACGGAGTTTTTTGGTTTGGACAAGTTTTTTAGCTGGTTTAGTCTCTCCGAGTGGCTTTCGGGACTGTTAAAATTTTTAATTATGTTGCTTATTATAGTGATAGTTAGTGCTATTGACATGTATTATGGGTATTTGCAAGCAGCTACTCATTAAAGCAGCAGATCAAACATTCTTGGTACAAAAAAAAAAAAAAAAGGGAATTGTTGGAAAATGGCTCGAAGAACAAGGACATGGCTCTTTAAAAATGCTACATTCAGGCAAGGCATAGGCCTGCACAATAGACCGAATGGAGGAGTACCGAGAAGCTGCACAATCATGTTGATAGCGCAAACTGGCAAGGACACTGCGGCCTTGACTAGTTCCATAAATAACCTTAGGGAACTAGCTGTAGAAAGTATGAGAAACTAGCTTAAGCTGAAACCACAAGTAGGAGGACACATGCAAAAACCTAACCATTAGGCTTCACCAATTAGAGCAGGACTAGTAGGCATAATTAACTCATGCTGTATAGAACTGAGCTATCTGAAGGCAATAAACGGAGCCTGCTTATAACTCATATTGAGTTGTGCATGTCTTCCTTTCTCGACAAAAAACAAGGGCCTCTGAACCTCCCTCACAAGACTGAGCAGCCTGCTCTAGGTGAATGCTTGAGCAGGGGGTTGGACTACATTTTCTCTGGAAGTTCCTTCCAACCTCGGTGATTCTGTGCAATTGCTGTACAATTCCGATCCTGTGAAGACATATCAGACTGGGATACCAAACTGATGACTGTAATGGTTTGAGCTAAAGTAGAATCAATTTTCCAACTTTTCAGCTTAGCCTCGTCTAAGTAACTTCATTTTCTGAAAGTTAACAACGTATTTTCAGGCAGTGTCTGTCTCTAGAGGTGATAACATTTAAAATTCATTATTATCACCAAAGTAATGGGGTGTTGGTATGCAGAAAGGCCACTGCTTACATCTAGCCCTATGGAGACAAAGGTCATCCTCAAGTTGGTGGGATGCAGTAAGTCAAAGGGACGAAAAAGAGTCATACTTGCAGGGAGGAGCAGACAGGACAGGTGACCCAAAAGTGACCAAGAGTATTCCATCCCTTATACATCCTACTCGGTATAAAACTGAGGGATCATGAGGGTCTCTCCCTATTCTTTGATGGCCCACATCCAATACAGACTTTGTCTGTCAAAAAGACAGATCCCTGATCCTGGATCTGTGCATTCCCAAATCCAGTTCCTGAGTCCAGATCCCTCCTGCCACTGAGTCTAGCCCGAGACCTTTTCACTGTGCTTGCTCTGCAACATCTGTGGTGATGTAGTCTAAAGTAGGCTAAACCGTGACAAAGACCTTCACAGCTCCAAAGTCATAGAATCATAGAAGAGTCATAGAAGAATCATAGAATCATTAAGGCTGGAAAAGATCTCTAAGAGCATCAAGTTCATGTGTCAGCCTAACACCACCATGCCTACTAAACCATGTTCTGAAGTGCCATGTCTACACATTTTTTTAACATCTCCAGTGATGGTGACTCCACCATGTCACAACATGAAAGAGTAACTGAGAAATTAAACCATATGATTTTTGTCTAAGATCAGCACAGCACAATTCTGTTCTTTATAAGACACTAATATGCCTCACCTTTATTATTTTTTACAGACTTCTGACAAATTTTCATTTCTTTCAGCTGCCTAATGCTGGAAAATATTACTTATAGGACTTAAACATTAACTTGATGAGGTTGCAACAAAACCCTCATTTACACCCAATAATTAGAGATTCTGACATTTTTACCAAAGCACTATATAAAAATCAAGCAATGAAAGTACTATAATACTACATTTATTTTGCATTTGGCAGACAAGGCTCTAAATGCTACCTAAACTGTACTAGTTATTATGTTTGAATATGTATCTCTAGTGATTGGCTCAGTGACTAGTACTAGTAACGAGAGCCCAAAGGCTGTTTAATCTATGTTGCTGCTTGACCACCAATTAAACATGCCTAACACGGCAAAGCCAGCAGCAATGGTTAATCGATGTGTTAGCGTAGAGACAAACACATAACCATACGAAGAAGGTTATATGCGGTGCTTTATTTCGAGGCCCCGGGAACCAGGGGTACGCACCCAAATCTGCTTCCAAAGACCGTCACATCGCGTTCGCCATTTATCCTTAAAGTGTTGCTCAATCTGTTACATATTCAAAAGGGATGCAACCTACTCTAATACATATTCATTTCGGTGATTGCCACATCAGGTCTTGCAACATTTTCAGCATTCTTTACATTTTTATGCAAACTGTTATCTCTTTGCAAGTTTACTGCTTGCATTAGATAAAGATACCAACTCTATGTTCTGTTAACATAGATAAGATTTCTTCTGGCTCAGTAAGAGTTTTCAGCATTCCTTCCCAAATGAGGATACCTGGAGACTATACCCTGGAGCAAGCGAAATTTCAATGGAGTAGTTAGTTTTTAACTATATTTAATAGAATTGTTAGAACTATTAGTTATTCAACTACATTTTAGTAAGACAAACTAGAGTTTTCCAACATTTCCCCCCTTTGGAAATACTTTCTTTCATTAAGAAGGTATTTCCATTTTTCAGTTTTTCACCTTAGTTCTCCATTCTCGTAGTCTCGTAGTACTTCGGTGGTGGGGTCAGGCGTCGTGGGTATTCCTGGGTTACTGCTCCTATAATCTTATGCGTCCAGCTAGTGTTACGGGTGATTTCTTGACGGATACACAAGTATACTAGGTAGATGACCAGGAATACTAACAAGAGTGTGCAAATAGTTTCTAAAAGCGATTGTAGCCACCCGCCTAAATGAATCCCCAATCCATTAAATAATTCTCCTATCCAATTATGGCCGATCTCTTTTCTTTCTTCTTCAGCTTCTTGTTCAATTCTCTTGAGTTGAGATATGTCATATTCTATATCCATGGTTACATTCGGTATATGCACACAGCAGTGATCAACTCGATCCTTTAAATATCCGCAAACGCCATGTTCCTTCAATAATAAGATATCTAATGCCCTTCTGTTCTGCAAAGTCATTTTTGTTGTTGCTTGGAGCTGCATATTCAAATCTCTGAACCCCTTTTTAGTAACTCTAGCTAACCTTTCAGTCTGCCCTATTAATTTGTAAATCATGTCTCTATTTCGGTAAGTAGCTACTGGAGCAGCAAAGAGAGATTCAAGGGCCCATCCTACCTTCACTCCTGTAGAGGGCTTCTGCCATGTATCATCTTCCTTTATATCTCTTTTGATTCTGTTGATTTGTAGAGTTTCCAGTTTCCCTTTAAAGGGGGAACGTTTCCAAATTGGGCATAAGGTGGGTAAGCCTAATGTGATTTCTTTAACCTTCCCCGTAACTGGTAAATGGGTAGTCCACGTTCCATCACTATTGGCCCATACAAAATTTCCCATACTCTTAATAGTTGAATACTTACAATCTGGTTTATGATAGGGGATCATCTGTCCTCCACTTTTGTATCCCCGGCAGGCGCACCCAGCCTTTAAAGCCACTCTTACGGGGGGTATTGTTATTTCATCTGGGTTTGAATCACAGTCCCATATTTCAGAACAATTCCACCAAGGTACGTTTTGTATCACTTCTCGACTAACTCCATTATTGGCCAAAAGGGTTTCGGTTGGAATTGTTGCGTCCTGCTTTCCCTCCCATTTGATACACCACGAAGTGTTACCACCATAGTGGAATTTTTGCAAGATATTAGTTGACCAAATGGTTTCCCATTCTAATTGTTTTTGTCTTTCTTGGCATTCCCATTGTGTCTCTGTTTTTGTGATAATTCTATCATACGTACATACCCCAAATTCTCCTCCTGAATTCTTAGTAATGAAGGTGGAGTTTGCGAGCTGGTTACAAATCTGTTCTGGCAGCCATTCCCCTTTCACCCTGACCTGCCGTTCCTTTTCTATGGTTATTTGTTTGCACTCAGTCTTATTTCCCTGTGATGTCGGCAGAGGGAAAGTTATTATTCCCCAGTTTATAGGTTCCCCCGCTGCCTTAGGAACTGGAAGGCAAGCAGTAATTTTACTGGCATTCTGTATTCCTGCAAAATCCTTAATTAAGCCTATTATTAGGTTTTCCTCGGGGTCCCTTGAGGGGAGGTGTATTACCTGTGGTGTTGGAGTGGGCTCTATATCTCGCCTTTTTCTATGGGATACTATTATCTTTTCCAATCCTTTGTTAATGTCGAATTGGATTCCTTTTCCCGATGTTACTTCCACTTTCTGATTTCAAACCGTGCAAGACAGAATGGCATTTTGTTCTGGATGATATCTCACATTTCTATTCTTCCGGTGGGTGCCTGTGGAAAAAGTCATATTCATCAGAAACCATATTATTATGATTGTCCCATAGACGTAATTAGACATCCTTCTGGTATGTAAGTTTCAGCTTTGTAGGTCCAGTTACTTCTGCTTGCCACTCTCCGGGAACCTTCTTTACCCGTGTGTAGTGAATCCAGGAATCAATTCCCTTCATTTTAACTGCGGTAAAGGTAGTTAGCAGCACCAGGTACGGTCCGTTCCACTGTTCTCTCAGTGGTTCCTCAACCCAATCACGGACGTAAACCTGGTCTCCTGGATTGATATTGTGCACTGGGTGTTCCAATGACAAGGGTCGATTCCAAACCAGAGTACTCCGCAGCTGCGTCAAAGTTCTAGCAAGGGATAACACATAGTTATATACATCTTGCCCACCTTTTATATGCACATTGAGGTTAGGTTGTGGCGCCTCGTAGGGTTTTCCGAAAAGAATTTCATAAGGGCTTACTATCATCCCACTCCTTGGCTTAATTCTTATCCTTAGGAGTGCTATTGGTAACGCCTGTGGCCATTGAATTTCAGCCTCCTGACATATTTTACTGATCTGCCGCTTAATTGTCTGATTCATCTTTTCTACTTGTCCACTTGACTGTGGTCTCCACGGTGTGTGGAGATTCCAAGAGATTCCTAACATCTTGCTTACCTCTTGAACTATAGCTGCTACGAAGTGTGATCCCCTATCTGAAGATAGGCCTAGGGGTACCCCAAATCTTGGAATAATCTCTCGCAGCAGCCATTTCACTGTCTCCTTAGCTTGGTTGGTGAAACAAGGAAAGGCTTCCGGCCATCCAGAAAAGGTGTCAACCCCAACTAACAAATACCTGTATCCTTGACTTTTAGGTAATTCTACAAAATCAATTTGCCAATAATCACCCGGTTCCATACCCACTCTGATATGTACCATTTCTATTCCTTTTCTAACTACCGGATTGTTCTTCAAACAGATTTCACATTTCGAATTTATTGACCTTGCCATTGTTAACATCTGTGTCGAGATTATGCTGCGCTTTAAATACGCCACTAAAGCTTCTGCTCCCCAGTGACATTTCTGATGTTCCGTCTGTAAAAATGTCCGCATAATGGTAGGTGGTACAATCACTTGTCCAGTTGCAGTTAGGTACCATCCATCTGAACCCAATTGGGCCTTTATTAGTCTAGCTAATTTCTCATCTTCCTCCGAGTACTTCGGCTTCTGCGTTAAATAATTTTGTAAAGGGCTTACCTTCGTGGGTATTAAGGCCATCATATTTGATACCTGTTGTGCAATCCGTTGAGCTGTCCGGTCCGCTAACGTGTTTCCTTCAGCTATTTTGGAATCTCCTCCTTGATGTGCTTTACAGTGCATGATCGCCACCTGTTTGGGTAACTGTACAGCAGTTATCAAATTCAGAATTTCTTTTTGGTATTTTATGTTTGTACCTTGCGAAGATAGGAGTCCTTGTTCTTTCCATAGTGCTCCATGTATATGAACCACTCCAAATGCATATTTTGAGTCCATCCATATATTTACTCGCTGATCCCTGCTCAATTCCAAGGCTCTCGTGAGAGCTATTATTTCTGCTCGCTGTGCTGAAGTTCCTACAGGAAGAGCCTCTGCTTTTATTACCCCTTTTTGTGTGGTTACCGCATACCCGGCATATCGTGTCCCGTTTTCTACATAACTACTTCCATCTGTAAAAAGTTCTTGATCAGGCTGTTCAAGTGGGGTGTCCTTCAGGTCAGTCCTTGTTGCATGAGTGTGTTCGATAACTTCCACACAATCATGTTCCAAAGGGCCATCTTCCACAGGTGCTCCTAAGAAGGCTGCTGAACTTTCTCCTGCATTGTCCATGATTCCAATTCTTTTGCCAGCTGGTTCCCAAAAAGTGTTGGACTGTTCTTGAATCCTTGTGGAAGCCTTGTCCATGTCAACTGCATTTTTCGTCCATTGTGCGTGTTCTCCCATTCAAAAGCGAAGAATTTCCTACTATCTTTGTCGAGGGTAATACAGAAAAAGGCATCTTTTAAATCAATTACTGTAAACCATTTGTATTTCTCCTTCACAGATGTTAACAATGTGTATGGATTAGCTACTACCAGATGTATATCTTTCGTGATTTCATTAATAGCCCTTAAGTCCTGTACCAATGTATATTCTCCATTTGGTTTCTTTACTGGAAAAATTGGGGTATTATATTCTGATTCGCATTCTTCTAATATTCCAGACTTTAAGAACTTTTCAATAATTTTCACTATTCCATATCGGGCCTCTAATTTTATGGGATATTGTTTTATTCGTACTGGTTTCGTTCCTTCCTTCGATTCTACTACTACTGGTTGGGCCATTTTTTATTTCCCTGGTATATCAGTTTCCCATACTGTAGGGATCACTGCCTCTTCTACCTCTCTGGGTACTTGAACTTTTGGATTTTCCTTCAACACTAGTATCTGTCCTGACTTTGATTCTGGAACTTGCATAATTAATTCTCCATCCTCAAAGACAATTCTTGCATTTAATTTAGATAAAAAAAAAAAAAAAAAAAAAAAGAAAAAAAATCCCATCCCAGCAGGGAGATTGGACAATCAGGCATATACAAGAATTCATGCCATATTTCCTTTCCTCCAAATCGTAATTCCAGGGGTTGCATGAATGGCCGGGTTTCCTCTTTCCCTGTGGCTCCCACTATTGTAGCAGTCTTTCCCTATCTGTCCACATAAATCATTTAAAACTGAGTGTGTTGCACCAGTATCTACTAAAAATTGCACTTCTTTTCCCCCTAACCTCACTTTCACTAGGGGTTCATCTTTTCCCGATCCTCTATTTCTACCTCATCCTCCCCATCACCTTCTACTCCAGTATCTCTGGGGCTGGTGGGGCTGACGGAGCCACTAATAAATCAAAATCACCATCCTCCTTATGCTGCAAAGCATTTTCCACTGCCAGACATTTCATACATTTCTTCTCAGTCACACATCCCTTACACTGCTCATCCGATTTTGTATTAACGACCATTATTCCACATGCCTTCTTCCATTCCTCTTTAAATATAAAGAACAATTCTTAAAATAAAGAACAGTTCTACATACGGTATCTCATCCCATTTACCCTCGCGCCTACAAAATTGCATCGACTGTAGGATGATATTATAGTCTAAAGTTCCACTTTCTGGCCAACGAACCTGATCCTCCAAATCACACTGTGTCCACCATACATTACAATACTCAAACAATTTCCTTTTTTTGCATTTCTTGCCCAAACTGCCCCTCTTTCCAATGCATCAGAATACACCCTAACGGTGATGACTTAGGTATCGGTGACATTTTATAACAGTCCAGACCAGCACCAAACAACAAAAACCAAACAAAGTTCCACATAGCGAATAATACAGATTACCGAAAATACAAAACCAGACCACGGTTGCCGAACCTGCGGTACCGAAAATACAAAACCAGACCACTGTTGCCGAACCTGCAGAGCTTTCGCTACTGTCTTATGGACGGCGCCTAGGCTTCCCACTGGAGCTCCTTAACCCAACCAAGCGTAGCTTTCGCCGCGTCTAACAGGCAGGTTTTTACCAAACCACAACTATGGTACCATTCCTGATAAAGCACCGTGTCTTACCAATATAATCCTCGGTCCGTCGGGGGCAGCAGAGGTCGGTTGCGGTCGATGGCTCCCTGAGAATCACTCGGTGCCGGCCAGAGCGGGATCGATGCGAGCCGCCTCAGCAATGCCCGCGAGGTCCCACCTGGGTCGCCAAAACTGTTAGCGTAGAGACAAACACATAACCATACGAAGAAGGTTATATGCGGTGCTTTATTTCGAGGCCCCGGGAACCAGGGGTACGCACCCAAATCTGCTTCCAAAGACCGTCACATCGCGTTCGCCATTTATCCTTAAAGTGTTGCTCAATCTGTTACAATTCAAAAGGGATGCAACCTACTCTAATACATATTCATTTTGGTGATTGCCACATCAGGTCTTGCAACATTTTCAGCATTCTTTACATTTTTATGCAAACTGTTATCTCTTTGCAAGTTTACTGCTTGCATTAGATAAAGATACCAACTCTATGTTCTGTTAACATAGATAAGATTTCTTCTGGCTCAGTAAGAGTTTTCAGCATTCCTTCCCAAATGAGGATACCTGGAGACTATACCCTGGAGCAAGCGAAATTTCAACGGAGTAGTTAGTTTTTAACTATATTTAATAGAATTGTTAGAACTATTAGTTATTCGACTACATTTTAGTAAGACAAACTAGAGTTTTCCAACAGATGCAGTTTGGCGGCAGACATGGTAAGTGCTGCAGATAGGCACCAGATTAAGGCAAAGGGGCAGTTGCTAGGGCGAGGGAAGCCCAGGAACCCTGGAAGGAGTCCAGTGAGCGGTCCCGGACTGCAGGAAGCCGAGCTCCTACGTGGTGGCTGACGCAGGAGGGGGGGCGGTTCCAGAAGCAGCTGCAGGAGATTTAAATGGTCTCCAGGGAGTACCATGACCGGGAGCGCCGAAACAGGAGTGGGCCTTGTCAGAAGGGTGAGCTCAAGTAGTTTGCAAGAGCAGTTCGCGTGGGCAGGGAGGGCGCAGTCTCCATGCTCAGAAAGTAAGCTTGGTAGGTGAAAGGGAGCCCAGCCATGGTGTCCACCGGATGAGTGGCTGCATCCTCTGCACCTGCCAGAAGGGACATGTCAGTACACACTGAGCTCCCAGAAAAACATGCAGCTGTCCAGGTCTCAGGCTGCATGGGGTGCCACCAGCTTGTGCTGGAGACAGAGGACAAGGGCAACAGCTGCATAAGGTGTAAGCAGGTGGACTACCTCCTCAGCCTGATAGCAGAGCAGAAAGAGGAAGTAGAGAGGCTGAGAAGCATCAGGGAGTGTCAGCTAGAGATAGGACTGGTGGAACCACAACTTGAGCTCCAGGATACAGGAGCAGAATCAGCCACAGGAAAAAGGGATATGGTATCTTCCCCCCATCAGGTTGTAGGCAAGGGCTCAAAAGGAAGTAGTGAGTGTAAGCGAGTCCACCAATGAGGCAGAAAACCAACCTCCTCCTTGTCCACATCTCCCCAGATGTCTCTCCACAACAGATTTGAGGCTCTTGATACGGAGGATGGACCGGAGGAAAATGTGGGGGGTGATGCACCTACATCAGAGCAAGGGCTGAGACCGCAATGGCACACACGCCATATTACCACAACTGCCATGAGGATGGAAAGGAGAGTCATAGTTGTAGGAGACCCTCTACTGAGGGGGACCGAGGGTCCAATATGTCGAGCAGACCCTACTGACAGAGAAGTCTGCTGCCTCCCAGGTGCCCAAGTAAGGGATATTGCCAGGAAACTTCCCAACCAGGTGAGGCCTTCAGACTACTACCCATTACTACTGCTCAATTAATACATCTAAATACATGGCTCCGTGGCTGGTGGCACCACAACAACCTTGTTTTTTTGAAAACAAGATGGCCTACACGGCACCAGGATTACAAGTACCTAATGGGAGTCACCTTTCTCAAAGGGGCAGGAGGGTCTTTGCTCAGGAGCTTGTGGGGCTCGTTGATAGGGCTTTAAACTAGATGTGAAGGGGGAGTGGGATAATATCAGGCTAGCTTATGATAAACGGTGGGAGGACAGACAATGGCTGGAGGGATGGGGTGCCGGTATGGGCCCTCCACCTGCTGTCCAGGGGCATGCTGGGGATGCTGTGGCACAACTGAAGTCCTATGGAGATGAGTGGGAGGCTCCTGAGGTAGTAGGTGTCAGGGAGGGCACTTCTCCAAAACCCCTTATAGGTAATAAAGGGTCCACTAAGAAGACGATGTGACTAGCAGCCCAGCTGCACAGCTGAAGTGCCTCTATACAAAGGCACAAATTTGGGGTAACAAGCAGGAGTAGCTGGAAAGCTACCATGCTACTAGAAAGCTATGATCTAGTTACCATCACTGAAACTTGGTGGGATGAATCCCATGACTGGAGTGTGGCTATCGATGGCAACAGGCTGTTCAGAAGGGACAGACCAGGAAGGAGGGGTGGAGGCATTGCCTTCTATCCCAGGAAAGGGATAGAATGTGAAGAGCTGTCATTAAAGAGTAGCCACAAACAGGTTGAAAGCTTGTGGGTCAGAATAAAAGACTGAGGAACCAACAGGAACCTTGTGGTTGGCATATACTACAGGCCACCTAATCAAGGAGAGCCAACCGATGAAGCCTTCTTCCTCCAGCTACAGGAGGCTTCACGCTTGCAAGCTCTCATCCTACTCGGGGACTTCAACCACCCTGACATATGCTGAAAAAGTAGCATGGAAAGCTGTAGGCAATCCAGGAGATTCCTGGAGTGTATTGAAGATAATTTCTTATTCCAGCTAATAGAGACCCCCACCTGAGAGGATGCAATACTGGACCTGATGGTCACCAATACAAGTGAACTCATCAGTGACAGTCATCAGGGGTCAAGGGAGCAGAACAGAACTGGCAAATATTTAAGAATGCTTTCCATGAAGCACAAGAGTGCTCAGTCCCCATATGTAGAAAATCAGGCAGGAAAGGAAAGATATCAGCATGGCTGAGTCAAGACCTGCTGGTTAAACCAAACAAGAAGAGGGAACTGCACAGGCAGTGCAAGCAGGGACAGGTAACCTGGGAAAAGTATAGGGATGCTCCCCGGTTGTTTAGAGATGAGGTCAGGAAGGCCAAGGTGCAGCTGGAACTGAATTTGGCAAGGGAAGTAAAGACCAACAAGAAAGGCTTTTACAGGTACGTCAATCAAGAGGAGGGTTAAAGAAAGCATACCCCAACTGATGGTTAAAAATGGTTACCTTGTATCAACAGACGAGGAGAAGGCTGAGGTACTCAACAACATTTTTGTCTCATTCTTCACTGACAGCCACTCCCCTCATCCCTCCTGGGTCAATCGACAACAAGATAGTGACCAGGGAAGTAAACCTCCTCCCACTGTAGAGGAGGATCAGGTTCATGACCACCTGAGGAACCTGAACATATTTAAGTTAAGGGACCTCTGCATCCCAGAGTCCTGAGGGAATTGGCTGATGTAGTTGCCAGGCTACTCTCCATGATATTTGAAAAATCATGGCAATCAGGAGAAGTGCCTGGTGACTGGAAGAAGGGTAATGTTGTGCCCATTTTTAAAAAGGGTAGAAAAGACAACCCAGGGAACTAATGACCTGTCAGCTTCACCTCTGTGCCTGGGAAGATCATGGAACAGACCCACCTAGAAGCTACGCACGTGGAGGATGAGGAGGTGATTAATGGTAGCCAGCATGGTTTTACCAGGGGCAAATCCTCTATGACCAACTTAGTGGCTTTCTATGATGGGGTAACCACAGCAGTGGACACGGGAAAACCAATGGATGTGATCTATCTAGACTTCCGTAAAGCCTTTGACACGGTTCCCCACTACATCCTTCTCTCTAAATTGGAGAGATATGGATTTGATGGGTGGACTGTTTGGTGGATAAGGAATTGGTTGGATGGTCATATTCAAAGAGTAGTTGTCAACAGCTCAATGTCCAGATGGAGATCTGTGACAAGTGGTGTCCCTCAGGGGTCTGTATTGGGACCAGTGCTGTTTAATATCTTTATCAATTATATCGACAGTGAGATTGAGTGCACCCTCAGCAAGTCTGCAGATGACACCAAGCTGAGTGGTGCAGTTGTCACACCAGAAGGATGGGATATCATCCAGAGAGACCTGGACAGGCTGGAGAAGTGGGCCTCTGAGAACCTCATGAGGTTCAATGAGGCCAAGTGCAAGGTCCTACACCTGTGTCTGGGAAATCCCCGATTTCAGTACAGGATGGGTGATGATGTGATTGAGAGCGGTCCTGCAGAGAAGGACTTGGGGGTTCATGTCGATGATAAGCTCGACATGAGCCGGCAATGTGCACTCGCAGCCCAGAAGGCCAACTGTATCCTGGGCTGCATCAAAAGAAGTGTGGCCAGCAGGTTGAGCGGAGTAATTCTGCCCCTCTATTCCTCTCTTGTGAGACCTCATCTGGAGTACTGTGTCCTGTTCTGGATTCCTCAACATAAGAAGGATATGGAGCTATTTGAACGGGTCCAGAGGAGGGTTACAAAGATGATTGGAGGGCTGGAGCACCTTCCATACGAGGACAGGCTGAGAGAGTTTGGCCTGTTCAGCCTGGAGAAGAGAAGGCTCAGAGGAGATCTTATAGTGACCTTCCAGTACCCGAAAGGGGCCTACAGGAAAGCTGGAGAGGGGCTATTCACAAAGGCTTGTGGTGATAGGATGAGGGGGAATGAGTATAAACTGGAGAAGGGCAGATTTAGACTAGACATTAGGAAGAATTTCTTCACCATGAGAATGGTGAGACACTGGAACAGGTTGCCAAGGGAAGTCATGGATGCCCCATCCTTGGAGGTGTTCAAGGCCAGGTTGGATGGGGCCTTGGGCAGCCTGATTTAGTGGGATGTTTCCTTGCCCATGGCAGGGGGGTTGGAATAAATGATCTTTAAGGTCCTTTCCAACCCGATTTATGATTCTGTGCCTTCTGTTATGATGAATAATGAATACCATGCCACAATGCACAGTGTAACATACAGAACTGAGTGGAACTGTTTTTCCCATAGTCATTCCTCTAAGCATGCAGTTAAGCCGAAAATACTATGGCAGATATTGGTATTAGCTACTTGATTGCTATCTCTCTCATCTCTCATTAGACTCTGACAGATACTCCTGCACTGTCACATCCACCTTTCTCTGCATGACACTTTGCAGCCATTTTTGTTCTTTGGATTGCTGCCACTCATGGACATTGTGATAGTGGTTGTACAGCTTTAAGAAATCATCATATTCAAGGAGCTCCTTTTTTCTCTGTCTGTGAGCCAAGACAAAATTTTCACTTGTTTGTTCTTCTGTTCATCCTCCAGCTTTATCTGTACCAAGGTTTTGTCCATCATCTGCTGCCTGATTTTTAAGGTCTTTTTCCTTGAGTTATAGATTTGGTCCCTCTCATCTTGTGGTGCAGGACATCCGGTACTTCTCTATTTCCTCTCCTGCTTAGTCATTCATGTTAACGAAGTTCATTTATGCTAACAAGACCCACTCGTGCGAAGCTATACAAGTTACAGTTTAACTCTAAGCAATCACACAATTCTAACCTTCTGTAAGTAAACTTATTTTGATCCCCGACAATAAGCATATAACACCAAATGATGAAAGTTCAGGGTAATTAGGGGTAAATTCCAACAAGCATTGCCTTGAAGAGCACAACACCCGTACAGGAGCATGAAATGTCTTCAGGTGCCAGCACTTGTCTGTGACAGTGGGAATTACACCTGAGTGCTTGCTCTCGCACTCTCTTGTGCTCTTCACTTACTGAGAAGTGATCTCATTCTGATTGCATTCTCTCCTGTTTCACTGAAGTATCACTCTATTGCTCATTAGCGTTACTCCTGATTTATACCAGCAGTCAAAACACACTCTTCTCTTACTCTTTTGTCTTTTCTTTTGTTAATTTCAGCTCATCTTTGCCCTTTTTGAGATCCATAACTCCAGCAGGCACAAGCGAGTGCAGTTATACAGTACAGGTGAAAAGGCAGCTGCTAATTAAAGCCCCATTATTCATTGTCATTCCTACATGAGATAGACACACCACCATTGGAGCAATCCGTCTTATCCGCTTCTTGGGTCACAGTCCAAGCAACTAACCTCATCAGCATAAACATCCATAAGCACTTCCATCTGTTTGAAATCTAAAAAAAAAAAGGGGGGCTGTAGATCCTCTGATCCCCCTATTGATGATTTTTGTGAAGTCCTTCCACCAGCTTTGAAAAGATTTCCTCATGAAAAAACTAATTTTAGTCCAAAAGCATGACGAATGTCTTGTGACTGAGCTTATTTTACATTACCATTAGATGAAAAAAACAGATTCTTCTTAACTTGCATGTCAAAGGGGATCCTGGCCTCTGTGTTGTTCTCCAGAGTTTCCTCACGGGGTGGATATATATAAGGGTATATGTAGCATATGGTCTGTCCTGGGTTTGCTGGCTTGGATTCTCCTTCCTGAAACCTCTCTCTAAGGAACAGCCAAGGAACTTTCCAGGAAAAAGTGCCATTTGACACTCAGGTGTCAAAAACTGCACAGAAGTTAGAGCTTTAGATGTGGGCCAAGGTTTCAAACTGCTTTAAACAGAGGGCAGCCAGACACAAAAAGGGTTGGAGTCACCTGTCCTTTTGTTCCCTGTTCAGGTAGATCAGCACAAAGATACAGATCATGTATCTGAACCCTAATAACAGGATGATGTCACTCCTCGGGCTTGATCTGCCTTGGCTCAGCTGCAGGAACACTAATGTTGGCATGAGTGAAGGACAGCAACGTGTGATGAGTTAGAGTCATTCAGCAAACCAGAGCCATATTTCAAGAGCAAAATCTGTGGTGGGAAGATCCAGCAAGGACAGTAGGGCCTTTCTGCTCTTTGAGGAAGTATAAGAAGTTGATTGATATCAACTGATGAACAATTCCACCTCTTCTTTGCACGAAATAAACTTTTTACTACTTCTTCCAGAAGAAAAATTAAGTAATTTTAAGGGAACCACAGTCATCCCCACCCCTCATAAAAGACAAAACTTTTCCTACAGTGGCTGCCTGTTCCTTTTGTGGGGGATCATGGTGGCTGCATGAGTCAGCACTTGGACACACTAAGTCCCTTCCTTCTACAGGATCAAAAGTCCTCACCCCCAACAGATGCCCTGGGCTTCCCAGTCTGGGGCTCTGAGAAGTTGCCAATTCCTCTCTGGTTCTGAATTGCCCCGGGGTTTCCTTACTGGTCACACTTCAAACTTTCTCTGGTTCCTTTGGTCATATTCCCTTCTAATCCTTCCTGCCAGTGCCTTCAGTCAATCTTCAAAATACTTTCTTAGGGAAATCATTACTCCTGTTTTTTTATGTCTTTTGAGTACTTTTATTCTTTTTTTTTTTCTGAGGGATTTGCTGTTTGCTCAAATCCACATGACTGCCTGAGTCAGGAATAGGGATAGGAGAGTCACACAAACTCCAATTACATGGTTTGCATGAGTAGCAGAGCTCAGAACTTATACTAACATATGTTTAAAAAACAAGTTAAAAATAAAGCCTGTTCTTCAGTTGTGTGTCACATACAGTACCTGCCAGCCAGCACTGCATCTTGGTGCGGAGCCCCAGCTGAGGCAGGAATGTGCCATTTCCTCCAAGAAAGCAGCCTCACGTCTTGGCTCTCATCTCTCACCTTTGTGATTAATTTGAATTTGTGCTGGTAGTAAGTTCTGCAGCCTGAGTCCTGCAGATGTTTCCTCATGCAGCTGTAAGGAGCATTCTTTGAGGTTCTTTGTAATAAAGCACACATTTCTGTTGTGGCCATGTGTCTCCCCATGGAACTGCATGGCAGCAAGATGCAAGCTTCTAGTGTTGGCACATAATTTGGAGAGGAGTAATTCTTAACATTAAATCAACTTTGAGCTTCTTGTGAGGGCTGAGAAATTTTGAGTCGGAGCCCATCAGTAGCGGGTCAGCTTTCAAATATTAGGAGCTGAAAAGAGATCTGTGAACTTTCTGAGTGAATAAAGGAGGCAGCTGATGGGACACATCTACATTTGGCCTTGGCTAGTAGTATCAGCTGCATGCATGGGTCACGCTTGGTCATTGTGGTTTAAATGTGAAAGTGCAAAGATCAGAGTTCTTCCCTGACCATGTCTGAGTCGGGTGCCATCAGGCTTTCTTTTACCTCTGACCAGCACAGCAGAAGGGAGTGGGAGAGAAGATCAGCTACTCTTCTCTCTACACACCCATGGATGAGTAGAGAAGACATTATTCTCCTTTCTTTCTCTCAACCTTGAAAGAGCAAAGAATAACCACAAAAAGGGAACACAGCATGGAGGAGGGATAGTTAGTTCCAGCATGAAGTTCCCTGCCCCAAGAGCTGATATGCCAGTGTTCTCCTCAGCTAACTTCTTTCCCTTTCCCTGCCTGCTCCAGATTTCACTGGGAAGACTCTGTCCTGCCTGGGCTTTCCAGTACCCAGTGCTGCCAGCATTCCTGTCCCTCTTGAGCTACTGGTTTAAGTCCTGTGCTGGACACAGCCCCAGAGCCTCATCTGGTTTTAGGTGACAACCTTTCACTGCTGCTTCTGGGACCCAGACATCAAAACACCTTTGAGTTGATTTAGCTGTACTTTGTAACTACAATGAAACATCACAGAAAAGCTAACCAGGTATCTCTTAGGGTTTCATCAACTACATCCTCAGTCATCAAGTCAGCAAGTGGGGTAAGACTGATGGTGTGGTCAAAATTCCCCTCCCAGCAAATCAGGGTCAGTGGAGTAGAGCAGAGCATGAAGCCTGAAATCGCTGCAGTCACAGCTTCAGGATCAGTGCAGCATTATCTATAGTACCTGCTCAGCAGAGTACTGAAGTGTGGTGGAAATCAAAATCCTACATCTAGAGCTATAGCAAGGTCTAAAGTGCAAACCCTCACATGTGAGCTGCCATGGCTGGTGTGGGATGCAGAGTCCTCACCTTCCTAATTAAACTCCATGCAGGAACAATTTCCCTACTGTAAAAATGAGAAAATGGGGATATTTGTTGCTGAGAAACACATTTTTTTTATGACTGGGACAAGAACTGAGTATGTAACCCAGCTGGAGTCTTTAAAGAGGAACTGAAAGTATTTGAGTTTTTCAAACGTTGCTTTTTGCTAATTCTGTGATCTCTATAAAAGATTATTTTAATGGTTTTAGCTAAAACGCTATCTCTGATGACTGTAAACTTTACTTCCCATTATTTTTACTTGAGTCTTTTCAAGAGAGCCAAACAATTCTAAGAAATAAGATTGTGTACTATGAAAGGTGCTTCTGTGTCATCTTCACATGAAGAATGATTGATTTTCTGTCCCCATTGCACCGCTGGTCCCCAGCCCCAGAACAGCTTCCTCTGCCCCAAGGCATGGACCAGGGTGTGATCATCTCCAAAACCATGCTGCTACTGCTCACCCTTGCCTTCTGGGTACCACCACCCAGACCTGTGTGGGTTGCATGGGGGCTGTGGTCCCAGGTGTGATGAAGGCAGAGGGAGATGGTGCTGTGGGATGTGACCACGTTCTCCTTAACTGGGGTTTCCAGACTTAATTGGGCATTTACTTTACTGTAAATGACTCTTACTGATTTCTATAGGTAACCCTACATATATATATTTTAAAGAACAAGAACATTTGGGGTTTTAAGTTTCTGAGAAAGAAAATTAGTTTTGAGGTTTGGGAAGGTGTTTTTAATGTAGTAGTGTTTTCAGTAGTGTTTTTAAAGCAGTCTACCAGCTAATTTTGTGATTAGAAACAAATGGAGCAGTTTGGCTGTAGTGGGGTGTATTTTGGTAAATGGGTGTGGCCACTTCTAGATGAAGACTGGAGATACTGGTTTAACTCAGGTAGCCTAAAAGAGAGAGAGGAAGGACTACAGGAGACTTCTATGTTCCTGGCAATGTTTTGTGAGGGGATTTGTCTGGGTGTGATGTGATGATGATCCTTGAAAGAGAGAGGTGAAATGCTGAGGTTCGCTTGCTTGTTCAAGAGAAGAAACTGGGACTCCTAAAACCAGATGAAGATTTGATGCTCTGATATTTCCATATAATGTGATCTGAACACTGTCCTAGGTTGCTGTTCTTCTAACCCCCCTTCTTTAATACCAAAACTGTGTTGCTGAATTCAGCCATTAGCACTTTGCCCCTGCTCACCTTCTACTTCAGCTTTGTTGTCACTAAACAGACCTCTGCTTCTAGAGAGGGTTTGATATCCACCAGGACTCCTAGGGGCTTCATCAGTAAAAGGCTACCTTATGTAACAATTAAAGGTATGGACTCCATTTTGGGGTGACAAATGAAATTGCTTTAATGTGAAAAGGCAGAGGCTTATATAGTGTTTCTCTACCCAGCTAACAGCTACTCCAGTGAATTTCCATTTAGCAATGACTAATGCTGCAGCTGTGGTCCTTATCTTCATGTTTTGGTTTTCTACTTGGTCTTACGCATTCCTTCAATGATTCCAAGGTCTTAAACTTGCTAGCAAGCTTCAGGGCCTCGGCCACTGGCTCTGTGCTTGCTGCTGATACCACAGGTATGCCAAGGCATCGGCCGCTTGCGTTGGCATACGCACGGCAGTGGAATCTTTTATGCCTGCAACCTCATGCATTGCTGCAATGAAAACCTTGTTTTCCCACGTTTCCCATTCACTTTTTAGCAGAGGTGGGCGCATCCCCAGCCTTGTTTCACTTGCCCAACAGCAGGGAGGAGGATAAAGATAAGTTATGGCCTGGGTGGTTTTAGCAGGACCAGTGAATTTGAGAGGGCAGAATTTGATCTGTTGATAGCAATGGGACTGTCCAAAGGAGGAGAAGCCCAGGAGAGTGATCTCAGTGCTGGTCCATGGTGTAGTGTGCTCTGCCTGCGAACAATGAAGCCAGACTCCGATTTCCCCAGCTGATTCCGGTCTCTCTCTGCAAACACTCAAGGTGTGTTTGAGCCCATCACAGGTCATTCAGGAGCTTTACTAACTCTTCAGAAAACCCAGCTGGGTTCTGCCTCTTTGCTAACAAGAGTAGTGAACTACAGTTTTTGGGTTGGGATTTGACTCCAGATGGTTGCGGGAGTCATACATTGACTGGAGAACAGAGAGGGGCTCTGCCTTCCTGCCTGGTCCCTGTTCAGAATGTCCCAGCACTGCAAAGCTCATGGTGGCCATCTTCCTTTTCCACCCTCTCCAGCACCCTAGATCAGGTGATTTTTGCAAATATCTTTGGATTTGTGACCCAGGAGTTTCCAAGGAGTATGAATCAAATGTATTTTGGGGTACTAGTGTCATCTCTGCTTTAAGTGAATACTTGTGCTGGTCTGGGGATCCTGAAGTACCTGTCTGTTTGGTCTGTGCTTAATCTCTCTCCTTTACACTTGGTGCATCCAAGATTGAAAGCCACTTATTTTCAACCTTACAGTGGTTTGGTGAGTGATGTAAGAGGGTGTACTGGAAGCTCAAGCAATTACAATATTGCTGTGGTATCCCTTTAAAATATTTTTTAGTAATTGTGAGGGATAAACTTCTCCATAAGAAAAAAAGTTTCTGCATCTATGAATGGTTTGAAATCGCTCATGCTGGTGATGGGTGGTTTGGGAATGCTCACTCTGAAGCTTCAGTCGGGGAGAAAAAACAGGGATACTTAAAAAATAAATGAAAAACACCCAGTGAGGAAGAGTTTTTTTTAAATCCCTCAATGGGATTAAAAATGTAGCGAATAGCAAAGGTTATGTGGAGATTATTAGTGCTAGAAACACATTTATTTTTAAGGATGGAGATGTTACTGTTGTGGACTTCAACTTTTTTTTTTTTTTCTATCTTGTGCAAGCTTTTTTGCAAGTTAGCTTGACCTTATGATTAATGGTATCTGGTGTACTGGAATTGATGTTGTTCTGTAGAAGAGAGGGAAAATGGGATGAAGTTTCATATGTGCATAAAGTACAGTTGAGAACTGTATATATTGTTAAAGTATTGTACACTCAAATTTTATGTTAGATAGGTTTAAAGCAGTGAATTAGCTTAAACAATAACTCTTTGCCAACTTGTGGTGAGAAAGTATGTGACTGTACTTAACTAGGCAGATAACAGGCAGGGAATCGGATAAAAAAAAAAAAAAGAAGAAAAGCAGTCGGAACTGCCTGGTATTTACAAGACCTTGAAGCAGAGCCCAAGGAGCATGCACAGCCAAGAAAAGTGAAAAGTTATAAGTACTTTTGTAGTTTTTATGGAGATAGGGCATGGTGTCGTAATCACTGTTACCATGGGACAGTCAACAAGCTGGCATTCAGCTGCTCATGCACTGGCCACACGAGGGGCAGGTGATGTTGCTAACCCTTTTCCAGTCCCCAAGAGGAAGATAAAAGGATCTGGGCTGGATGGGTAGGAGTGGAGAAGGACTACATGCACGCCTTTTACCAGGGGATGCCCTGAAAGGTGCAGTACCTATCGACTCTGATCGTCCAAGCATCATGCTCCATTCTCCTTCTCCTGCTTGGTGAATGACCAATCCACAGGTCAGTAAGCTGATAAGTTTTCATGTAGCCAGGTGTAATAGGTTATTTGAACAATAAAACATATTTGATTTAACCTTGATTTAGTGGTCTTGTCCTTGCACGCTGGGATCTATAGACAAACCTAAGACAGCATGTCCTGGAAAGTAGCTTGGCAGAGAAGGCCCTGGGGGTCCTGGTGAGCACAAAGCTTACCGTGAGCCAGCAATATGCTCTTGCTGCAAGAAGGTGGAGGGCACCCTGGGCTACATCAGGAGGAGCATTGTCAGCAGGTAGAGGAAGGTGGTCCTTCCCTTCTGCTCAGCACTGATGAGGCACCATCTGGAGTGCTGGGTCCAGTGCTGGGCTCCCCAGCAGAAGAGAGACAGACCTATTGGAGAGAGGGCAACGAAGATAATGAAGAGACTGAAGTGTGTTCCCTATGAGAAAAGGCTGAGAGACTGTTCATCCTGGAGAAGAGAAGGCTCAGGGGGATCTTATCAATGTACATAAATACCTGCAGGGAGGGTGCCAAGAGATGAGCTCTTCTCAGTGGTGCCCAGTTACAGGACCAAAGTTAATGGGCACAAGTTGAAACACAGGACGTTTCCTCTGCACATCAGGAAACACTTTTCATTGTGAGGGTGACTGAGCATTGGCACAGACCGCTCAGAAAGGGTAGGGAGGCTCTGCAAAGGGATCTTAACAGGCTGGACCGCTGGGCTGAGACAAATGGCATGAGGTTTAACAAATGCCGGGTCCTGCACTTGGGGCACAACAACCCTATGCAGTGCTACAGACTGGGGGAAGTGGCTGGAGAGCTGCACGGAGGAGAAGGACCTGGGGGTGTTGGTTGACAGCTGACTGAACATGAGCCAGCAGTGTGCCCAGGTGGCCAAGAAGACCAATGGCATCTTGGCTTGTATCAGAAACGGCGTGACCAGCAGGTCCAGGGAGGTTATTCTGCCCCTGTACTTGATGCTGGTGAGACCGCACTTCGAATCCTGTGTTCAGTTCTGAGCCTCTCGCTACAAGAAGGATGTTGAGGCTCTGGAGTGTGTCCAGAGAAGAGCAATGAAGCTGCTGAAGGGGCTGGAGAACAAGTCTTATGAGGAGCGGCTGAGGGAACTGGGGTGATTTAGCCTTGAGAAGAGGAGGCTGAGGGGAGATCTCATTGCTCTCTACAATTACCTGAAAGGAGGTTGTGGAGAGGAGGGAGCTGGCCTCTTCTCCCAAGTGTAAAGGGACAGGACAAGGGGGAATGGCCTCAAGCTCCACCAGGGGAGGTTCAGGCTGGACATCAGAAAAAAATTTTTCACAGAAAGGTGAGGAGAACCATTATACATTCTGAGGGCCTGAAAGGGTCAAAAGCAGAATGATGAAGCCAGAGGCCTAGAGAGCAGTGTTCTGTAGGGCCTGGAAGGGTCAATAACAGAACACTGTGCTGAGATCAAAAGCCGCTCCTCCTGGAAGGGAGGATGTGGACACAGAGGTTCTTGGCAATATAATGTGTTTCTCCCCATTCCAGGGCCCAAGTTAAATGAATACACTCCAGGAACACCTGCAGATTTAGTTAAGGATGTTATGTGAACTCTGGCCAGACACGTAGACCCTTGTTTGTAGAACTTATAGAGCCTGCTTTCTCACGACAAGAATAGTAATAAAGTATGTAAATAGTGCATGCAAGCACGATGTTATCTTAACTAGAAGCACTTAATCATTGTCCAAAGAGGAACCAGAAGAGTATAAAAACTCCATTTGGAGAATAAAATATCGCTACTTGCCACCAGAGCAGTAGTCCATCTGTCTCTTTAAGGCGTCCCTGTGAGCTGGTCTCTGTCATTTGGTGCCGAAACCCGGGATACTCGGTTGCTAAAGGACAGGACGTCGCTCGCCTTCATGAGCCGCGGTTGGTGAGTTGGAAACGAAGGCGAGGAAAAGAGTATTATAGACAGACGATAGAAATGGGAATTGCTTAAACTAGCGAAAGCTTGGAGAGAGATTACGAATTGTATAAAAGTTTACAAGGTAGAAAAACAGTTAGATGTTGAAATCCAACACCAGAAAATAATAGTGAGGAATCAGAGGAGGAAGAAGATGCCACGAAAATGCTGTAACAACCAAGGACTGTTACCTGTTAAACAATTGATACAAGCCTTATTTTGTGATATATGTGCATGTTTTGAGTGTTGTGTGTGTTTGGTGCCATGTGTAGTTTAAATATTCATACCATCATGCTGTTCTTATTGACCGGTCGTAAACAATATTGTATAAGTATATTAAGCTAGCTCTCAAAAGAGTGGTTCTATGTGTGTATGCGTGTGTGTGTTTAAAGCGCTTTAAACATTTGTAAGACTTGCAAATTGGGTTTTGGTTATATTGAGCCTCTGTTTTGATTAATCTTTAAAATGCAACTCTGAAACCTTTCAATCTCAAACGTCCATTAAGCCGGCAAGCAGGTAGATTTACCTGGGACCTTTGAAGTGAAAGGCTGCAGATGACAAGATTTTAAAATACCTAGGAAAAAAAAAATAGGAAAAAAGAAAGAAAATAGGAAATACAGAAAGAAAAACAGAAAAGAAAATGGAAAAAGAAAAAACATAGAAAAATAGAAAAAAGAACATAGAAAATAGAAGAAGAAAATGGAAAAAACCCAGCCCTGTGGCTGTGTGTGAGTTCCCCTCCCCATCTCCCCCCTCTTATTCCTGTAAGGTTTTTTATTTTGTTTCAGCTTGGGAGTCTTTATCTCTCTCTAAGGGAGTAACAATTTATGAAGAACACTCTGCATTCCAGTGTCCCTTATCAGATCAGCAGCTGCTGGGTCCTAGTGCAGACAGCCATAAAGGGAATTTTAGCCAGACACTAATGAAGACATGATTTAAGACCCCAAAAGGAGTATCCTCTGAGAGTAAAAAACTGCAAAGGAATAGAAAAGTTAATGCATTTGCAGCCTTGAGAATTCCCATACAGGTAAAAACAGACAAAAGAAGCCAGGGGGTAAACCGTTAACATCAAAGAACCAAGGAAACCAGCAACCCAGCATGCAGCCGAGACGTGTGACAACAGTAAATGCTCCTGCTTGGATCTTCTCCACAGCCTCCTCAATAATAAGGGATTGAAGGTTTCGCTTTAAGCTTTTGGTCCTATTGGTAACGGTTTAAGTGCTTTGGTTAGTAGGTCATTCGAGTGTCACTTTACAAAGTCTTTTTGTGTAACCTGGTGTTATTAATTCTGCTTTTACTGGACAAATACAAGCTATGGTTTATATTCCTTTCCCACCTGTGTATATCACCCAAAGCAGTTGTATTACTCAATTAATACCATTTCAAAGATTGTATTAGAGAAAATAGGCCTTCAAGTCACACCTGGAAAAAATTCAAACCTGGAAATATTTTGAGTAGGAAAATTTTGAATGCCACAATGGAACCCCAGCAAGCTAAATTGCAAATAGTAGTTAAAACAATTTACAAAAGCTCCTAGAAACAATCAATCGAGTTAAACCTCATTTGGGTATATCTAATGCAGAACTAAGTCCATTATTTGATCTTCTTAAGGGAGGACGTGGCTTTAACAACACCTCATACTTTTAGGAGTGATGCACAACAAACTTTGGGCGAAATTGAAAAAAACATTGCTCAGAAAAAAAAGCCTATAGACGACTTGATGGTCATCCAATATGTATGTTTTTGTTATTCTGTGTCAGGCATTTGCTGATCATAGACTTAAAGGACAATCAATCGAACAAGCAATGGCAGTGATGAGAGGGGGACAAAAGCTGAGAGTACCAGGTCCTCCAGGGAGTTGTTATACCTGCCGACAAAAGGGACATATAGCAAAAGTTTGTATGTCCATCCACGACAAAGGAACCAGGGCTATGTCCAAGGCGTCGTCGAGGAAAGCATTGGGTTAACGAATGTCATTCAAAAAGAGATAAAGATGGTAATGCCTTAACAAATAATACCTCCCCATTTTCGGGGAAATGGCCAGAAGGGCTTGCCCCGGGCCCAGAAAAGAATACAGGGGACATACCCAGTGCAGGGAAAAAATCCATTTCATCCCTCATTAGAGCAACAGCCGGTAGTGCAGGATTGGACCTCTGTACCGCCTCCCACATCGTATTAACACCTGAAATGGGAATTCAGGCTGTACCCACTGGAGTTTATGGACCTATGCCCCCAGAGATATGTGGATTAGTAATGGGAAGAAGTGGGTTAACTATTAAAGGCCTGAAGGTCTCTCCAGGTCTAATTCACCCAGATTACGAGGGAGAAATCAAAGTCATGATGTATACGGAAACCAGTATTTTCAACTTCCCCCAGAATACAAAAATTGCTCAATTACTGCTACTGCCGTTTATTTCCTCTATAGGACAATCGACAAGTAAAATTAGGGGAACGGCAGGCTTTGGCTCTTCTGATGTATTTTTTCATTCATCAGATAGGACAGGAACAACCAGAATTACATTTGTGCATAGAAGGCAAGATTTTCGTTGGGCTACTTGATACTGGGGCTGATGTCACAGTTATGTCTAAAGATAAATGGCCAGAGGAATGGCCCTTGCAGCTATCGGCTACTCATTTAAAAGGAATAGGGATGGCAAATGCTCCATTACAAAGCGTTAAAATCTTGAACTGGAAAGATGAGGAGAGACACGCTGGGACTGTACAACCCTACGTATTGCCAGCCCTCCCCGTTAACTTGTGGGGAAGAGATATTCTGATTCAGATGGGAGCCTATTTGTATAGTCCTAGCCCCCAAGTTTCTAATATGATGTGTAACCAACAATATTTTCCGGGAAGAGGACTTGGGAAAAGCTCAACTGGCCACTCAAAGCCGGTGGAAATTCAAGAAAAAACAGATCGAACAGGACTGGGTTTTTCCCTGTAGTGGCCACTGATGTTCCTGCCCCCCACGCAGACAAAATTCACTGGAAATCTGATGAACCAGTGTGGGTGGATCAGTGGCCACTGCCCCAAGAAAAATTAATAGCGGCCAGGGAGTTGGTGCAGGAACAACTCACCTTAGGGCATATTGAACCATCTACTTCTCCATGGAATTCTCCTATATTTGTAGTGCAAAAGAAAACAGGGAAATGGAGATTATTACAGGATCTTCTGGCAGTGAATAAGACTATGCACCCTATGGGAGCTTTGCAACCTGGACTACCTAGCCCTGTGGCAATACCAGCAGATTATCAAAAAATAATAATTGACTTGAAGGACTGTTTTTATACCATATTGCTGGATCCTGATGACTGCCAAAGATTTGCTTTTAGTGTTCCTTCTATTAATTACAGCGAACCTATGGACCGCTATCAATGGAAAGTTTTACCTCAAGGTATGGCTAATAGTCCTACATTATGTCAGAAATTTGTGGATAAAAGTCTTAAACAGACGAGACAGTGTTTTCCATCATTGATTTGTATCCACTATATGGATGATATCTTGTTGGCCGCTGAATCTGTCGAATTACTAGTAGCGGCCTATTCCCATATGGAGCAACAATTAGAACGAAGCGGGCTGAAGATAGCCCAAGATAAAATACAGCGAACTTTTAAATAATTGGGGTTTCAACTATATCCTAAGTATTTTGCACCACAAAAAATTGCCCTTTCAGTACAACACCTGACAACCTTAAATGATTTTCAGAAACTTTTGGGTGATATCAATTGGATAAGGCCATTCCTGAAACTTACCACTTCAGAGCTTAGCCCTTTGTTTAAAATATTGGAAGGAAAACCTGATCCTAATTCTCCTCGTAAATTGACAAAAGAAGCCTCTCAAGCCTTGGCAAAAGTTGAGAAGGCCATGGCAGATGCAAAATTGACTTATGCTGATTTAACTAAACCTTGGGAATTACTTATTCTTCCCACTAAGTTGTCTCCCACCGGGGTATTGTATCAAGACAGAATCCTCTGTTGGATTCATGGCCGTCACAGTCAAAATGTTGCCCTAAAATCATATCCCCATAAAATTGCAGAGTGTGTACAACAAGGGCGAAAATTAAGTATAACTTATCTTGGAAAAGAACCAGCTAAAATAGTCCTGCCTTATAAACCAGATCAAATTACATGGCTGCTCAATATGATGGATGAGTTTGCTTTATCCCTTGCAAATTTTCCAGGGGAAATATCCCATAAATATCCATTGAACAAATTACTTAACTTCGCCACATACCATTCTGTCGTTTTCCCAACGATTGTAAAACGAGCACCTATAAAAAATGCTTTGACTGTGTATACTGATGGTTCTTCAAATGGTCGCGCTGTGTTATTAGCACCACCTAATCATTATGTTTGGATATTACAGGACGTATCTGCACAAATGGCTGAATTATATGCTGTCTATCAAGCCTTACTAAAATATGCTCAGCCTTTGAATATCATCACGGATAGCCTATACATTGTGCAAGCTTTGTATATGCTTGAAACAGTACCAATCATAAATTCTAAAGTGACTTTTATCCAACAGCATTTGAGCCTTATACAATCCCTGTTGTTACAAAGGGATTGTCCGGTTTTTGTGGGACACATTCGTAGTCATTCTAACTTGCCTGGTCCTATGGCACAAGGTAATCAAGCAGCTGACAATTTGACGAAACCACAAGTATATAACATATCCAAAGCCACACACCTACATGAATTACATCATTTATCAGCTCGAACTTTAAGGAAAATGTGTAGTATTACTCGAGAACAAGCGCGATCAATAGTCAAGAACTGTCCCTCCTGTGCTCCATTATTACCTGCCTCTCAATATGGTATCAACCCTAGGGGCTTATTACCTAATGATTTATGTCAAATGGATGTCACTCATATTCCAGCCTTTGGAAAACTTTCATGTGTTCATGTCACCATAGATACTTTCTCACATTTTTCCGTGGCATCTGCCTTGTCAGGAGAAAAATTATCACATGTATGCACTCATTTACTCCATTGTTTTAGTGTCCTGGGAATCCCAAAAACGATTAAAACTGATAACGGCCCTGCCTACACCAGTCAAGGATTCAGAACCTTTTGTCAGCAATTTTCCATTCAACACAAGACGGGTATTCCATATAATCCACAAGGGCAAGGAATTGTTGAAAAGTATAATCATCTCTTGAAAACTCAAATTAATAAAATAAAAAGGGGGACATGGGGGGTAAAGGATACCCCATTTTCTTTATTATCACATGCCCTATTCGTCCTCAATTTTTTAACATTGGACGAAGATGGTCAATCTGCTGCTGACAGACAGTGGAATCATAAAATTAATATTAAGCCTGAGGTATACTGGAAAGACCCAATGGATGGAAAAATGCGTGGTCCTGATCCGGTACTGATCTGGGGCAGAGGGTATGTTTGTGTTTTTCCTACAGACGAAACTTCGCCACGGTGGATTCCGGAAAGGTGCATCCGACATGCCAAAAACAAGAATGGGGAGACTACGGCGACGAATGCAGAGGCTGTCGTTGAGCAGAGAATGGGAGACGGGGATTCGATTGTTAGCAATGTTGCTGAGCACCCTATGGCTATTACAACGCGGATGTAAAGCAGAAACATATTGGGTATTTGTTCCCAACCCTCCTGTTATCCATCCAGTTACATGGGAAGAGCCGACAGATATTCCCGTATATAATAATCAGACTATGTTTATAGGACAATATTCTGATAAACATATTGCGATATTTTCAGCAAGTTTTAACTTTTCTGGAAGATTAGATGGCAATCCAATGTGTTTTCAAATCAATCGTACCCAATCATCATGTGAGGAAGTGATTATCCAACATGACTGGGACACTAATGTGTCGGCAGGAATTCATTGGGCCTTAGATTTTTATTATCCAAATCTTAAGAATGGAAACAAAGGTCCTGGAACACCCCCACCGCATATTTCCCCATGCCGAAGTATATCTCCTCCAAGGATGGACTTTGCACCATCTTGGAGAATGTGTTATGCCAATGAAACAACATGTTCTAATACGTCCCTATGTGACTGGAACATGATTAATAGGCAATCGCGGCCAATAAATCTAGTCTCTGGAATATGGACAAAAAATAATCGAACATTTTATTCCAACTTATGGAAGGCTGTTGCTGCCTTGGGAAAAATTAAAGCAAAAAAAAAACCTGAACACCACATGGATCCAAATGGGATCAGTATGGGCAATGGAAGAAACACAAAATGTCACTGAATTCTATATGCGGGCTTGTGTTCCAGAACCTTATGCGTCCTTAAGCGGAATGTTGATCGTTGTTAACGATACAGTTAATTGTACCAACTGTCAAATCTCTAATTGTATAAACAGTACTAGTGATTCCTTTTTATTGGTAAAACAACCTGATTATGTATATTTACCTGTCAATTTATCACAAAATTGGTACGCTGATAGAGGATCGGAAATATTAGAAAAAGCGATGCAGCAGCTAATGTATCGGCATAAAAGAATGATTGGGCTAATAATAGTGGGAATTGCAGCCCTAATCGCTGCTATTACTGTAACAACAGTGGCTTCTATTTCCTTGACCACCAGTATTCAAACAGCTGCATATGTCAGTGAGTTATCTATAAACATATCAAAGGCATTTCAGAGTCAAATGAATTGGGATGAAAAAATAGAATTACACTTAAATTCGCTTAAGGACACTGTTGATGTTTTGGGAAGACAACTGCAGGTTTTAGCGACCCGAGAATCCCTTTTGTGTCATGCAGAATACCGTACTATTTGTGTAACTCCAGTAGAATATAATTGTACTATATTTTCATGGGATAAAATCCAAAGTCACTTACAAGGCATTTGGAATAATGCTAACACTTCTCTGGATTTGGATAAATTAAAACAACATATTCAAGATATGTTAAACTCTCATAAGATAGATCTATCAGTAGCTAAGCAGACAGGAACCTTTGTTAATGCTTTGAAATCTGCCTTTCCATCTTTTGAATCTTTTAAACAAGGGATTTATCGCTTAATAATAATTGCTATTGTAATTCTTTTGGGACTACTTGTCTGTCCATACATCTTAAGGCTTATCCTGAAACAGTTTCGACAAATAATCGTGGACATGAGAAAAATGAAATTGGAACACATTAAAGATAAGCCAATTCCGTTTTCAATTTAAAAAGAAAGGGTGAAATGAGGAGAACCATTATACATTCTGAGGGCCTGAAAGGGTCAAAAGCAGAATGATGAAGCCAGAGGCCTAGAGAGCAGTGTTCTGTAGGGCCTGGAAGGGTCAATAACAGAACACTGTGCTGAGATCAAAAGCCGCTCCTCCTGGAAGGGAGGATGTGGACACAGAGGTTCTTGGCAATATAATGGGTTTCTCCCCATTCCAGGGCCCAAGTTAAATGAATACACTCCAGGAACACCTGCAGATTTAGTTAAGGATGTTATGTGAACTCTGGCCAGACACGTAGACCCTTGTTTGTAGAACTTATAGAGCCTGCTTTCTCACGACAAGAATAGTAATAAAGTATGTAAATAGTGCATGCAAGCACGATGTTATCTTAACTAGAAGCACTTAATCATTGTCCAAAGAGGAACCAGAAGAGTATAAAAACTCCGTTTGGAGAATAAAATATCGCTACTTGCCACCAGAGCAGTAGTCCGTCTGTCTCTTTAAGGCATCCCTGTGAGCTGGTCTCTGTCAGAAAGGGTCATTGGGCACTGGAACAGGCTGCCCAGGGAGGTGGTTGAGTCACCATCCCTGGAGGTATTTTAAAGACGGGTGGATGAGATGCTCAGGGACATGGTTTAGTGGTTGATAGGAATGGTTGGACTTGATGATCCAGGAGATCTTTTCCAACCTTGTGATTCTGTGAAAGCGTTGGGAGTCTCCATTCTTGGAGATATTCAAAAGCCACCTGGATGTGATCCTGGGAAACCAGCTCTAGGTGGCCCTGTTTGACCAGGAGATTGGACCAGATGACCTCTAGAGGTTCTCTCCTACCCCAACCCTTCTGTGCTTCTGTGACCTGGTACTGCAGCCGTGTGTGGCCAGGTTGTCTGGCGGTGGCTGTGAGCTGTGTGTCCAGGAGCTGCTGCACATGGTAGATACATCCCCTCCGAAGCAGTTGTTGCCTGCATGGCCATCTGATAAACACACTGGAGCTTGCCTGCTGCTCTGTATTGCAGATGGAGGCTCACAGCCTGTAAGGTGGGTAACACAAGTGTGTAAAAAAAATTGATTTATTAATCAGAGACACAAATACCATATGTGGGGTAGGAAATGGTATCTGAAGCCAGGAGGTCCCTCACAGCTGGCAGAGTTGTAAACCTGAGACAGGAAAAGGGAGAGGGATCCGTGCAAGTGGTATGGGAAGTGCTGAGCTAGAGTTACCCTAATTGCTGGGAAAAAAAGCAGCTCTGTCTTGGGCCAAGGAAGACTGTCAGGTCTGAGGAGCTGTGGGGTCCATATGGGCTAAGTAGAGTTTTAAACAGGAGTTGTAAAGCCATTAAAGCAAGCATAAAATTAAGAAAGCTTTCTTGGTAGTGTTCATTGCTTTTGCTTTCCCCTGAAGTCACTAAAAAAACTGTTGACTCCATGGAAATGGAGTAACACAGCAGCTAGGGAGGACTTGAAAATCTGGTGGTGAATGGGAAGAATAAAACTTGCAGTGCAACAAAGCAGCAAGGGAGCCAGAAAGAGTAATTCCCCTTGCCATGTATGCTGGCTGTTGGGTAATAAAATAAATTATATATGGAGGAAATGGTGTGCAAACCCTTTTGAGCAGAGGATTTACATGTCAAGGTAGATCAAAAAACTTTTTTGTACACAAAAATTAAAGACAAGGAGTATCTTCTGTGTTAAGGAGGGGTGTGCAGCTGTAATTGAGACTGGTGTTGCTGAGGCTTGATTCTAGATATAGGGGGCATGGGGACAGCACAGTAGTGGCAAACACATGGCAAACTAATAATTGAAGATGAGAATCTAATCTTTCATAGAATCATAGAATGACTAGGTTGGAATGGACCCACTGGGTTATCGAGTCCAACCATTCCTAACAATCCCTAAACCATGCCCCTCAGCATCTCGTCCACCCGTCCTTTGAACAACTCCAGGGAAGGCAACTCAACCACCTTCCTGGGCAGCTTGTTCCAGTGCCCAATGACCCTTTCCGTGAAAAATTTTTTCCTCATGTGCAGCCTGAACCTGCCCTGGTGGAACTTCAGGCCATTCCCCCTTGTCCTGTCCCCTGTCACTTGGGAGAAAAGGCCAGCTCCCTCCTCTCCACAACCTCCTTTCAGGTAGTTGTAGAGAGTAATGAGGTCTCCCCTCAGCCTCCTCCTCTCCAGGCTAAACAACCCCAGCTGTCCCAGCCGCTCCTCATAAGACTTGTTCTCCAGCCCCTTCACCAGCTTCATTGCTCTTCTCTGGACACGCTCCAGAGCCTCAACATCCTTCTTGTGGTGAGGGGCCCAGAAGTGAACACAGTACTCAAGGTGTGGTCTCACCAGTGCCAAGTACAGAGGGAAAATAACCTCCCTGGACCTGCTGGTCACACCGTTTCTGATACAAGCCAAGATGCCATTGGCCTTCTTGGCCACCTGGGCACTTTGCTGGCTCATGTTCAGTCAGCTGTCAACCAACACCCCCAGGTCCTTCTCCTCTAGGCTGCTTTCTAGGCAGACTTCTCCTAGTGTTTAGCACTGCATAGGGTTGTTATATCCCAAGTGCAGTACCCGGCATTTGGCCTTGATAAACCTCATGCCATTTGTCTCAGCACAGCGGTCCAGCCTGTTAAGATCCCTTTGCAGAGCCTCCCTACCCTCCAGCAGATCTACGCTTTCACCCAGCTTAGTGTCATCTGCAAACTTGCTGAGGGTGCACTCAGTGCCTTCATCCAGGTCATTGATAAAGACATTGAACAGGGCTGGACCCAGTACCGAGCCCTGAGGAACTTCACTTGTAACTGGCCTCCATCTGGAGTTAACTCCATTTACCACCAGTCTCTGGGCCCGGACATGCAACCAGTTTTCGACCCAGGAGAGTGTGAGCCTGTCCAGGCCAGAGGCTGACAGTTTCTGAAGCAGAATGCTGTGAAAAACTGTATCAAAGGCTTTGCTGAAGTCTAAGAAGACTACATCCACAGCCTTTCCCTCATCCAGTAGTCAAGTCTCTTTGTCATAGAAGGCTTAGAGAGACTAAGGATGAGGGGATCTGAGGTACAAGTACAGAGACTGGGAGCATCGCCATATTGTGTCTGTATTTGTGGCAGAAGATTATGACTTGGTGCGTGCTGGGGAGTCATGGTGCACCTGCCTGAAATTTCCAAATAATCTGAGAAACCAGAATAGCATTACTCTACAGCCATACCCATGTTTACCAGGAAGTCTTCGAAACACAGCAACAAATGGAGTCAGGAGTTACAGTCAGGATGAGACAACTACGACAGTAACTGTATCATTATTCATGTAAATGTTTTGCCATGCAAAAGTAGGGTTTTTAAGTCAACCCAGAACATCAAGCTGTTCCTGCTGTGGTCACTTGGATGTTTTCCATGGCTTCCATGGGAGCAGGGGCCAAACTCTAGACCCTTTCAGGATTTGTATGAGCTGCTTTCCAAGCTGGTGCTGGCCCAGCTGAGCAGAGCACTTCCGTGGTTAATAAAAGCCCTTGCATCCTCTGTCTTGAATCTGCATTGTTTTCACTGGGTTTGGGGCCAATATGTCCAATCACAGTGCTTGACAATAAAATATTAGAAATAAACGATACGCTGGGCAAATCACATTTTTTGCATGATGATGGATAGTTAGCCCAGGAGCATTGCTTCCTTCTCCATGGCTGCCCTTGCCCGGATGATGCTGTTCCAGAATGGAGAATAAGTGGACAGCCACATATGCATCCAGCTATCCAGGCCAGACATATTGGATGGACCTTTTGAGTCATACACCTCGCTCTTTTTGTGCAATGGAAGGCAAGGCAGGATGGAAGTGCAGTGTCCCCAGTCCCACCTTTAGTGCTGCTACCTCTCCAGGGACTTTACCTTGTTTCGCGGAATCAAACCCTATAACCCAGAATGAGTTATAAAGCGGGTATGTGTTTATTATGTCCGGCGGGCGCGAGGGAGATAAGGTCTGCCCAACTCGCGCAACTTATGACTTAACAAACAGCTACTTATAGTGTAAAGACATGCATAATTATAAGCGCCTACTACATATTCATAACCTTTCCCCACTTCGTATTATAATTAGTTCTGGAAGGATCTCTCCAGTCTTGCGCCTGCGCAGTTCCTCCTGGTGGTCGTGGGCCGGGGTCTCAGGGATGAAGTCAACAGTCTTCCTCAGGATGAACTTTTCTAACCCCGAGCTACACACAGGCTCCCTGGACTCTTGGCATTCCTCCAAACCACAAAGTAGGATCCAACCGGTTTCTGTTCAAGATCGCTCATGTCCACATTCCTGTTTCTTCCTTATCAGCAGAACTCTACATAACAGCTCCTCCTTATCAGCTTTCAAGGCTTTTGCTAACAGACACTGAACTAAGCTTTTTCCTTATATGGTGTGGTTTATAATAACCTAAGCTTCTTCTAAGCTGCCAAAAATTCTACATTTTATATGTTTACCTATCAACCTGTCCTGCTTTCAGTACAGGAGTGCACTATTGCAGGAGGAAGAGGCGAAGTAAAAAGGCAATGGCACCCCATGAGCTAAAGTGGTCTCATCCTTTCCCTGCATCCCTAAAAAGGGGCGGGAGGAAAAAGCCCTGGTCGCTGTATGCCTGCAGACAGGGAAATGGGGAACAGATTTTCCTCTATGAGAAGAAAAGTTAAAGGAAGTTTTAGGAACTGCTTTAATCATTACCACCACCTGAAAACTCAATGCATGTGGAGAAGAAAAAACAACCTCTTTAGAATTGGTGATCCTATTCCTTTTCCTGGTATCTCACTCTGTAGAGGACTTGCCATATCTGAGCCTCAGCACAACAGGCTCTTGCATGACACGTGCTAAATGTCTCTAAGGGTTAGTTCGATCCTGGTTTCATCACCTGGTGCATCTGATTCAAGTAATTCTGAGGTACAGGCAGCATCCAGGAATGTGAGAGTGGTGTAGGATGAGAGCTGTCTGAAATAAAGGATGTCCCTTGCTCTTGGAGGTAATTGAAAGGCAGGCACTAGACCTGTCTGGAGGAGAAGGAGCCAAACAAGGTAAAGGAATTAGCAAGTCCTAGCTCCAGTGTGAGGAGTGTGTGGTTTAATTAAAACTTACAGTACTGGGGGAAGTAACAAACTGTTCGTAAGCTGCATGATGAAATCCAGCTGTAGTCTATTGAAAACAAACAAGCTGCTTTTGCTTGAGTTTCCAGAATATGAATATGAATGATGCTTTGTTTTTATAGGCATTGTCTTGTGCTGCAGGATTATAGAGGGTGGATGAGCTGTTGTAATTCTTGAGAGATTTTTTTTTATGCCATTGGTGAGGCATTGGCAGGGCATTGCTGAGTCTTTCAGTGTTGTTTCCAGGGCTGTACCTAGTTCTGTGGATAAAAGCCGTCAGTCTCCAGGGTTGTTAGTTGGGCAGCTGTCACTGGTGCATTGTATGTTGGCCTCAATTAGTAAAACATCCTTTTGGAGAAGAGTTTATTTTAAAGGATGTAGAAATCTGTTTCCTCCAGGAAAAGGAGGGACTGTGTTTTGCTGAGATCAAGAACATCTGTGTATTAAATGTACAGTCATTTTACTAGATCTATAATTATCTCCTATCTGAGCCATATATAAAGACTGAATATGATATCACAACTAGTGAATACAGCTATGCAGTGCCTAGAATAATTCCTTCCTTCCTTCCTTCCTTCCTTCCTTCCTTCCTTCCTTCCTTCCTTCCTTCCTTCCTTCCTTCCTTCCTTCCTTCCTTCCTTCCTTCTACTATTAGCTTGTGGGTACGTTCTCTTGTGGTTCTGTTGCAGGCATTTTAAATGCTTTAACTCAACTCAAGGTCTTGGTTTCTTACAAACGCTTGATAATGAGAATTTCCTTTTAGAAGCAGTTAATCAACTACAAGAAGGGATGGGCTGCCATCTCTGATGAAGGACCTTCCTATGACATTTTCTTAGAGACACAAGGAGGATGCTGTTCCAAGTGATTAATCTTTTTCTTGCATTGTTTTAATTAATGAAGAATTATTATTTTCCAAATCTGATGGAAGTCAAGGGAATGTTGGGCTGCATAGCTCTGATGTATGCAGAGCTCTGTCCTTTTATTTGCAGAGGCCCAATTCCAGAACTTGAGTTCCTGCTGAGAGAACGTTATCAGACCACTGCTTATTTCAGACATCGCAAAGCAATTACAGCTGGCGACAGACAGAGCTCACTGAATGGGGCCTGTGGATGATGCAGGGTAGTTAAACTTAATGAGAAGTTTGGTAAGTCTTCCTTCTGGTGACAAATTTAGAAAGTAGAACAAAGTTCCTGAGATAGCATGAGGCCATCCTACCGGTGATTGCATTTTTCATCAGCGTGTGAAACTGTTAAAAAGAGGTTGTATTGTTGTGAAATAAGTGTATCCTACAATATAGTCATTTCTGTAGCAAAGTCATCATTTGTTTTCCAGGTGAACTTTTTATTGTGGAGGCTGATATCAGAGTTCGCTCAACGGAAAGTGGATAAGTGCTTCCATAGGATCCTCAATATACTGCGCCAATGCCAGAGAGTGAGAGAAGTTCATGGCTCAGGACTTGTCCGCTACATCATCTGCTAATAAGCTTTCTGGATTCTGCTTACCCAAGATACAGAGGGCAGAAGTATGTCGAGATGCAAAGAGATTTTGTTGTCTGCAGAGAGGTTCTATGGGCATTTCTATCCAGCTCCCTTACTTTCTAAAAGGTGGTAACGGGGACCAAGAAGTATTTTTCAGCCATCTATCCTAAATTAAGAGTGGTAATATCAAATGGCCTTGAAGTATTTGAGTCTTGTTTTGAACACTTGACAAGGACTACTGTCTTTTTGGTAAATTACAAATGCAAACCAGAAAGGCAATTGGCACACCTGTGGTCACAGGCTGTCTTAATCGTATTTTCAGGTCAACACTTGAAACTTAAATTCTCTGCATGTTAATATTCCTTTTGTGTTTATGAGTTGGAGATTGTGTTTAAGACTCTATAGCTACTCAAGGGAAGCATTTGATTTTTTTTGTCCCTCAAACCAATTTCCTGATTTCCTTTTCTTAATCTTTTTCTTCTTCTCTTAACTGTATGTTTTAGAATTTCCTGCATCACTTGAACAAGAAGATCCAAGGTGGTTTAAGTGTTTCCAGACTGATGATCAGTAGTTCTGTTAGCCATATGGTTTTCATACTTCATCATGCAGCCAGATTTTTCCCTCAGACCAACACATTATTTTTAATGTAGCAGTGGAGATTTTAAAGTGAAAAGGTTGACTTTTACTTTGAAAATACTGGTCAAGCTTGTCACAGTTTTTATTATAGAGGATTGCTTTCAAATGACCTATTAGTGTAGTAAGTTCCAGAGTAGACTTACTTATTGCGATAAATTTAAACTCTGCAAGTAATCAAAACTGGTTTGATAAGAAGAGTTATGGTCTTTTTCTTCCATGAATCTGCTGTTAACCTAACAACTAATCTAAAATAACTCCTCTTGTACCCTGTCAGTGTTAATATGACAATTTAATGAGCAAAAGACTCTGAATGAACTTTGAACTTTCTCAATAAAGAGATCCTGGTGAGTGCTATATAAACCTAAATTCCCCCTTTTTTGTGTGTGTTTGTGAGGTGGTTGGTTTTGTGGGTTTTTTTGGTCTTTTGCTCTGGCATGTGAAGAACCAAGCTGAGGTCTCTACTCTGCATCATATTGGAATATATTTCATGTTCAGATAAACACACAGCATAAGAGGATGTGCAAATCCATTTCCATAGGTATCAGCTGAGTTCATCTCTTTCTTGCAAAGCTTCTTTTACATTAAATAAACTGTAGAGATTTGGGTCCATGGGTCATCAGGTCTATTTCTTTGTTGTTGTTGTTTTGTTTTCCCAGCTTCATGTACTCTTGATAGTCTTTCAAGATTCATGACTTGCAACTTTTATTTAATAAAAAGAAATCACCTCATAAAGCAGTTGCACTGGCTTGCCTTTTATTTCATGTTTGGTTTTCACATTTCCAGGTGAAATGAGGTGGCTCCAGACTGCCCAGCAGCCTAACTTCTGTTTTCTTCTACTCTTTTCTGATCATCTCACTCATCAGCTCTCCAGTCTGTACCAGGAAGAGATCCCATTGCATAGATGTCCCTAGAGGGAAGTTGGTCTGTTTGGCATGGGGCTATTTCAGTATTTACAGCATGTTGACTTTTCTTCCTCTGGAATTTCTTTTGTGATTATGTGACTTTGACTTTAAAAGTGTGGGGAAGAAGCAAAAAGAGCCATAAATGGACCCTGAAGAACCACATCCAAGTGAACACTTTGCTGTAAGGAGAGGTCTAAGTATACGGGAAAGTTATGGCAGGCTTAGGACGGAACTTGTTGATGGGCAAATGAGAGAGGTGTCTAATATCTCAATTGTTACTATAATCAGGGAAAGATGAGAGACCTTTTCATAACGATTGCTTAAAGGTTGCTGTTCTCAAAATGTTTGATTCTTCACTGTTCAAATGAGCAGGTCTTTGGATCGGGAAAGTCCTGTGGTACCTGTGTAGCACTAGGGACAGGAAACACAGCTGCAGCAGCTCTGCGGGACCTTCTGGCTGGGCACAGGATCTGCACTAGCAAATTTAGAGGCTGGAACAACAGAAATTGGGCAAGCTTGCAGTGACCATGCTCTCTGATAGCTGCTGTAATTGCAGACTGTAGCCAAAGACTAAGTTGTGCTTCTAAACTGGCTGAGCATTGCTTGTACCAGCATGCAATGTGGTTGTGTTCACCACAACCCAATGGCTGCTTGTTGCCGACAGGGATTTTGTATACTTAGGTTGAGGCTGAGATCCTAGAGATTGCCTTCTGCTAGATATTTGTTGTGGTTTGAGCTAAATTAGAGTCAGTTTTGTGACTAACTCAGTTGCTCTAAGTAACTTCATTTTCTGAAAACTAACTGCATGTTTTTGAGACAGTGTTCCTCACTAGAAGTGATAACACAGGGCATTTGTATGCAGAAAGGCCAATGCTTATATTTATTCCTATAGAAAACAAGGCCATCCTCAAGCTGGCAGAAAAAGGCCGCACCTGCTAGGAGGGGCGAACAGGACAGGTGACCCTAAACTGACCAGCAGAGTACTCCATCACATATACATCATACTCGGTATAAAATTGAGAGATCGCAAGGGTCTCATCCCTCTTCTGTGATGGCCGATGTCCAGTGAGGAACTTGTCTGTCTGGTTGTTCCTGATCCCAGATCCATGCGTTCCCAAATACAGTTCCTGAGCCCAGCTCCCTCCTAGCCATGGACCCATTCCCTCATGTCTGCTCTACAGCATTTGTGATGACATACAGGGGAAAATGATCTCAGATATTTGTATATATTTTATTACTTTGTAATTATTTTCAATTATTATTATCATCATCGTAATTTGATTAAAGCTGTAGTTTTAGCTTCCAACCCACAAGTCTCTTTTCTCTCATTTTCCTTTCTCCCTTTCCCTGGGGGTGGGGGGTAAAGGATTTGACAGTCCAACTGCACAGTTTCATCTGCCAAAATTAGCCAGGCCAGGGCTAAACCATGACAATATTAAAAAACAAAATCTGATAGTATACAACATAACCTTGACTTTGGCTATTCACAGTAAAGTCCTGATAGTTTCATCAGAAGGGTTGTTTTGTTTGTGGTTTGGGTTTTTTTTTCTGATCAGGTATCATCATTATGTTGTGGGGGGTTCTTTTACTTGGTACTTTTTTTTGATCTGGGTAAGCTTGGTTGCTGCATGAATGTTTTTCTCCTGCCTATAATTACTTTTAATGTTTTGTTGTAGGGATTGCAGTTTGTGATTAACTAGATATTGGTTAACAGCTTTCAGTCTGTTATTATGGAGTTTTTAATTTTTCCCTCGGGCAGATTCTCACAAATGTGCTCATTATTTTAATCTCTGCTCCTAACATTGTGTTTTCTTTCTTTTACTTCTAATGAGGAAGTCTAGCCATGGATTGTGGTCACTCACTGTACCTTTCTTCCTCAAAAAGTTCACACTGATTTGTGAGTTAGAAGAGCATAATGCCCTGGTGTCCCAGGGCTCAATAAGTTCCTGTCTCTTTCTTTAATAAGTTTCTGGTGTTTTCAAAGTGTTTTGGGGACAAAACGTTCATCTCCAGGAGTTACCTCAAAAGATGACTATCTTCTGCTATATGTTTACTTATATCTCTCTTGGGCTAGTGCTCGCCGTCTCTTTCATCAGCATACATTTGGCAAAAGAACTAGATGACAGTAAGGGTTTCTGATAGTCCTACCCGTTGGTTTAATGTAATACTCCTTCAAAATACAGCTAACTTGTAGCTTTCCACTGCTAATTTGTACTCTTTCAAATATCAGCTTCTCTGATATTTATCTTCTGAAAACAAAGAAATAAAACTGAGGTAACAAAAATTTATTATAAGTACCTGATATATGAGAAAGGAATCATGATCTTCCTGCAGCCTTAATCTGTTCTCCTCAGGATATGGCTCAGTCCATGCTTTCACATCCATGGACATAGCAGGAGCTGTAAGGAACAGAAGAACCAGTTGAGATATATGTATTTGGTGAGCAAAGTTACCTCCTTGGCTGGTTTAGACAGTATACAGAACTTAAGGCTTGCAATAATCTGATATGATGTGGTATATGTCTTGGGCAAAAGCAGAAAGAAATATCTGTTAAATTTGGCTTTGTTGGTCAGAATTCAAACTGAATCCTATTGCCCTGTGCATGGTGAGTGGGTTTAGAGGAAAGATGCTGTCTGACAATGAGAAAGCAATGTCGCACAAACCTGGCAGGAACAGGACTGATGAACTTCCCGACTGCACTGCTTGGAAGAAAGCCAGTGATGTGCGGAGTCCCAGGAGAGTTGGGGTTTGTGCCTGTCGGGGACCCATGCATCCATCTAAAAAGTTGAGACAAAATAAAGGTTTTTTTAAAAATGTTCTTTGTTCCTGTTGTTTTGCTGTTTTGATGGTTAAAAAAAAATGTACTTTTTGTTCTCCTTAACTCCTCTTTTGAAAAGATGCTGATGGAAATAATTATCTGTTGAAATAGGCAAATCTGCTTGCCTTCCCTGCCCCATACATGTGTGTGTGTATGAGCTTGCCCTCATCAGAGGAGTGGCATGGTTTCCAAACAAGCTACAAAACCATTCAGCTATCTACAGAGAAAATCCTGTGCTGACGACAAGGATGGAAAACCAGGAAACTTTGATTTTAAATAATTATTTTTAATCCAGTTTTGCATTTATAGGGTCATTTTTTTCTCCTTGAGTGCTTGATCCTTACTGGACAAGACCCCTTAAGACATATTGACTGCAACCAAAAGCAAACTGAGCTAAATTTGGAACTCGTGTAGGTGGTAACCAGGAGAATATATATTTAAGGATATATATATATAAGGATATATATATATATTAATATATATCCTTGTAATTAAGCTTACCATTTTCCACAGTAAAGTACAAAACCTAAATGGTGCTTTCTTAATTTGGTGATTTTTTTTAATCTGACTTGTATCACATGGAATTTCCTGGGAACTGGGTTGCAATTAAAATGCAGGAAAACTTGTTTAGATGAAACCACTTTAAACATGCCAGGCTTTATGTATAGGCAGGAGCACTTTTACATTTTATATGTATAGACAGAAATATGGCACAAATTTATTCCTACATATGTTGCTTTCAAAGCTGAATGAAAACAAGTATTTTGGAAAGCCATGACTGAAACTGTTTAAGTGTATTTGTACTTCGATGTGTTAGGTTGTAGCCTCTGCCTTCTCATACTGAGAATTGCACTAGGAAAATTGGTTTTCCCATTTCCTCAATTCTTCATGGATTTACTGAATGCACATAAAGTAGAAGAATATCATAGCGGTGAATAGCAATGTGTTTGATTTAATTTTTTTTTTCTATTCCCATTTAGTAGTGCTTCTTATTTAATTGATGTGAGATTAATAAGTGATGATAATTCCAAGCCTTTAAGTCAGTTTGTGAACTGAAGCTGCTTGGAGGCTCTTGGCAATATTTTAAGGCTGTTTCATGTTCAGTAGAAGTCTTGTGGATTTATCCATTTGGAATTTTGCCTTTTTTTTCCTTTTTTATTTTATTTTTTCCCAAATTTCAGAGGGAATTGGCTCATGGGAGCAGCTCAGTCCCTGTTCCCATGTATCTCTTTGCACTGGCCAGCCTTGCTTGTCTCTGCTGATGTAGCTTCTCTTGCTGTGTGCTGAGCAGCAGCATTTCAATTATGAACTAATGTTTTATGTTTGATGTTTATGCAGCAGCTGAAAAACCTAAATAATAAAATTTCCCCATGGCCCGAGCAGGCTAGGAGTCAGATGAGCTTCTTCACATACATGAGCTGTGCTAGCTTAAGAGATTTGCTGGCATAATGTTTGCTACCTGTGTGCTTGTTCCTTAATAGAAACTGCAGTACCAATCATTAATAATTCAGCTGTCGCTCAGCAAATCAGATTAACCATTGGGAACACACTGAGGTTGCTTTTCTGTGCAGCCTTCATCTTCAAAGTAGAAAAAATGATTCACTCATAGCAGGGAAGAGACCTGCAACTTGCTTCTGGATGATTCATTTGGGAGAGGCAGCCATGAGTAAGTGTGACTTTTCAAGTAAGTTATTGTGCAAGTCTGAAACTTATTCAAACTATTGAAATGTTTGGTTTTAATAGTCCATATTTTCCTGTTTGGTTTAATAGTCTGGATTATGTGATGCTTCCAGTTGCACCATAGCACCTGTACCTTGAGCTGCGTGGAGATGTCAGGAAGACCTGCAGAGTTGCTGCAATTGCATACCTGCTATGGGAGCATACGGGCATTAAAGCTCTATCTGGTTTCTCTTTGCTTGCATCTCACCTTGATCTCTCTGGGGAGACCTCATCTCTGGGCATCCCTTTTTTCTCTTCTCAGTTAGAGCTGGATGTAATGAATTATCCAGAACTTCAAGGTGCTGGGTTGTTGAATTTTATTAAAGTCCAATTTGCAGACAACCCTGCTTCCCTAGCTCATGCATCTAATGTTGGCAGACAGTGCTGCCTCACCTTTTCCTTGTGCAGCATCTCAGGACGATGTCAGATACTCACAGGAAGGAGAAATCGGAGCAGGACCAGCAGTGATATATCAGAAGAGACCTGATGATCATAGAGCAGCACAGATTAAAGTAGAAATCAATTATGTGTGGGTATTGCAAAGCAAGCAAATAATAATAAAAACCCATATATATCTATAAAACTAGGTTTACCAAATGGGAACTCTGGTAGAAGTGGAAAGCAGTCAGGCAATGTACTAATTACAGGTGGGTACCTGACTTGGACCCTTTGTCTGTGAGGTCCTGGTGCAGAGGTGGTGTGGAATGCAAAGCTGCTGGGCTTTGCAGAGCTGACCTTTGGAGCAGAACAAGAATAAAATGCAGTTTTTTGAAGGCTTTGCTCAGCTTGCCACTGCTGTGATGGTAGCACAACTTTTTTTGATGCTGATGGGATGCAATGTTTCACCAAACTTCACCCAGGTTCAGCCACTGAAGTGTCTATCTTGCTTGGTGTGGCCATCAAATTCTCCATGCTGTGATTCAGAAGCATGTCCTGGGCTTCCAGGTCCTCAGCCCCTCTGGTTTTCTGGCTCCATATGCGTGCCTACAGCAGCTATCATAAATCTGGTCTGTACTTTCAAGAGATTCTTCTAAATCATTCTTCTAAATTAAATCATTCTTCTAAAGCCTTGATGATTTTGCTCTGGCTGTTCTTGCTGGGCCTAATATCACTTTAACAGCTCACTTATGTGAATTAGCTTGATTAATGACAGAGCCCAAACACAAGGCTCCTCAGCCTGTTCAAGTAATCTTTTCCATGGAAATGTTATAATCTTTTATTCTCTTTTGCTATGGCCAAACTTTTGTCTCAGCTGTTAGGTGGGAGCATACAACCTACAAATACATAGATAATGTACAAATAGGTCATCGAGTTCCCCAGATGATGGGATAAATAAAATTTCCATGGCTGAAAACATCAAATTACAGATTAATATGTTCCACATAACTTAGAGGTCTCCTCTGAAATCCTGCAGCACCTTCCTCCTCCACGTGCCTTGTCATTGACACTCATGGGCTTCAGCGACAGCGATGCTGAGATTTGATGCTTGATATCTTCTGTGCCTTCTGCAGGTTGTCCTGCCAGAAGGTCTCTTGCAGCATGACCTTCAGCATCAGCTTCCCTGCACTGTCTTCTCCTCCTTTCCCAGCCCGCATCTGTGCCATGACAGGACAGGTTTCCAGAAAATATTTTGGTGATGTCAACTGGCTCTCAGGTGGAGGGAAAGAGTTAGGATGAGCTGGCTTGACTCCACATGCTGGTGGTGAACGTCATTCAGATGGGGGTTTTCAGTTCATATCATGCAAAATAAAAAGGCCATGCCTTGCTTGGGGACTGGTGGGGGCTGCAGAAGCGGCAAGTCATGTACTTGGGTTGAGGTGCATGTCTGGATGTGCGGATGGAGCTGGGGCCACTTTGACCTCCCTGAGATGAGACCTCAAGCAGAGTTTAGTGGGTACATGGGGCAGCTGATCCAGAGCTTACTTGGGTTTGAGTGAAAACCCGCTCCTGGCCTCTCACCAGTCATTGCAGAAAGGCTGGTAGAATAAAATCCTGTGGGTGGGTGTGAGGAACAGGGCTGTTCAACACCAGAGGATGGGATTCCAGAGCTGCTGCTGGAACTGAGATGAGGGCTGGGCATGAGGAGCTGCATGCACTCTGCCATGCTTCACCCTGCACCTCAGGCAAGACAAATTACCCTAGAAAATTGTCTCCATTTTTACAATAATCATAGAATCATTAGGTTGGAAAAGACCGTAGAGATTATCAACTCCAGTCGTACCTGTCTACCACTAAATCATGTCCCCAAGCACCCCATCTACCTGCCTTCTAAACACCTCCAGGGATGGTGAATCAACCAGCTCCCTGGGAAGCCTGTTCCAGTGCTTGATAACCTTTTCTGTGAAGAAATTTTTTCCTAATGTCCAATCTAAACTTCCCCACACGCAGCTTGAGGCCATTCCCTCTCTTCCTATCACCTATCACTTGGGAGAAGAGACCAACACCCACCTCTCTGCAACCTCCTTTTAGGTAGTTGTAGAGAGCAATAAGGTCTTCCCTCAGCCTTCTCTTCTCCAGCCTAAACAACACCAGTTCCCCCAGCTGCTCCTCATAAGGCTTGTTCTCCAGCCCCTTTACCAGCTTCGTTGCCCTTCTTTGCACAGGCTCCAGTACCTCAATGTCTTTCTTGTAGTGAGGGCCCAAAACTGAACATGGTATTCTCGAGGCGGCCTCACCTGTGCAGAGTACAGGAGGAGAATAATTTCCCTGGTCCTGCTGGCCATGCCATTTCTGATACAAGCCAAGATGCTATTGGCTTTCTTGGCCACCTTTCTTGGCTCATGTTCAGTCGGCTGTGGAGCAACACTCCCAGGTCTTTCTCTGCCAGGCAGTTTTCCAACCATTCTTCCCCAAGCCTGTAGCGCTGCATGGGGTTGTTGTGTCCCAAGTGCAGGAACCAGCACTTGGCCTTCTTGAACCTCATCCCGTTGGCCTCAGCCCATCAATCCAGCCTGTTCAGATCCATTTGTAGAGCCTCCCTACCCTCAAGCAGATCGACACTTCGTCCCAGTTTAGTGTCATCCGCAAACTTGCTAAGGTTGCTAAGGGTGTACTCGATCCCCTTATCCAGGTTGTTGATAAAGATATTGAACAGGACTGGACCCAGCACCGAGCCCCGGAGGACACCACTTGTAACTGGTGCAATGTAAAGTAATGATGTTTTTTCACCTGGCACTGATAGAGGAGGATATTGATTTTTCACCACCCAGACATCTGTTAGGGAATTACTCTACAAGGGAGCCATGCAAATCCTCCTCTGGGACACTGAGATTTGGCCCAGAGCAGGTTTTGCCTCTGGCCTGGCAGAGGTTGAGCATCATCTGCTGCTGCTACCCTGCCCGGGCTCCACTTGCTGTCAAAGGAATTGCTTCCATAGAAGCTATCTGGCAGCTGGAGTCTTCTCCAGTCTGAAGGCACTGGTTGGCACCAGTGGCCCAGCTGGTTATTCTGGTTTTGTTCTTCAGCTGGAAACATTTTCCCCATCTTGCAATCTTGGGAGGACCAGGGAGGTCAAACCAGCGCTGGAAAAGCCTTCAGGGCTCTGCATGGCCATGTGAACCAGGGCTGATGCTTTCTTCAAATCATGTGAAAGCAGCCCTGGCTAATCCAGACCCTTTCCCAGTGATGAACCACAGTGTGCATCACGAAACAGATGACTCTATGAAATCACGTAGTCCTTGCCTTTTCTTAGAGACCACCAAGAGGAAAAACATGGGTGTGGGAGCCACAAGCCAAGAGGTAGAGTCCTAAGCAATTCTTTCCATCTTGGCACAGTGAAATCTTTGCCTGTGGCCACCTAAGAAGAAATAGAATGGGAGATATGGTCTATGCATCCCTGCTGGCAACCGTCAATGTCCCATACAGAGATGGCATTACTGGGATGACTCCCTGGTCAGTGAGGACATGCAAGGCTTGCTGGCTAATTCCAGGCACAAAAGCAGTGGCTGGAGCCCACTGGGAGAAGGCAGCAAGGAGATGCATACAGGGGGAGCAATCAGGTGCCTCCTCATCCATTTTGGACAACTCCAGCAAAATCCAACCCTGGGGACCTGGGAGGAAGGGGGTGATGGGGACAGCTGGGGTTCCTCAGCTGTCCTGCCCTGCCCCATGTACCATGCCTGGTTTGGGAGCTAAGTGCCTGTCTGCACACCTCCAGCAATGGCCTGGGCTTGCCAGACTTGTCCAGCACCATATGGCTGGAGGAGACCCTACTGGTGGGGAAGAGCAAGCTCCCAGGCCTATCATCATTAGCACCTTGTTGGCAGCCAAATTTTCCTGCCCCGCTGGTGAGCTGGTGACCTGGAGCCCGTGATAGCAAGTCCCAGTGCTGCCAGCTGCCACATGCCAGCAAGCTGCAGCATCGCTTCCTACATCCCATCCTCAAAAGTGCTTGCGGGCTGTTGTCAGAGGCACACTGGAACCTAGAGCATTGCAGGCAGTATGTGATACCAAGGGTGCCATCACAGGGAAGGTTTAAGCAATCTTGAGCTAAATAAATGTCTTATGAATTATTCTTCCCCAAACAGTCATGCTGCCATCATAAGCACATCAGATGCAGGGTGTTTTGCATCTTCACAGCTTTTTCCCTTATTTGAGTCGTGTAATATTTAAAAGAGAGCAGCTCAGCATTGCTGCTGACCTTGCCTTACTGAACTCCCAGCTAAAAGCCTCTAGAAAAGGCACAATAGTATTAATTAAAAGCTCATTTCCCAAACTACCTTGGCATTGTAGAATCATAGAATCATAGAATAGTTTGTGGTGGAAGGGACCTTAAAAATCATCTAGTTCCAACCTCTCTTATCTCAAATGCACTCCCTATGTGACTCCCAGACAAACTGTGTTGGGTTGGGGGACTTCTCTGCAGAGAGGTTGTTGTCAGCATCTGCTCGTTGACCCCTTTGTATTCCCAGCTTTGGAGGATATGGAGTTGAGTTGTAAATTTGAGTTGGCCCCCTATTAAAAGGCAAATTCAGCTAAATACTGCTCAGCTTCAGTATGTCATGGGATCTGAGTCGGTGCTAAGCATAATGGGAATTATGGGCTTTAACCAGGTCAATGGCTGCTACTGCAGGGACCCATCTGTGGTGACAGCCAGCATCAGGCCAAGAGCCAGAAACCGTGGTTACAAAGTATGATCTTTTCCCCATCAGTTAGCAGTCCTGCAGTCTGGGAAGCTGGATGGTTTGCATCACTTCCAAAACACATTTTTAAGCTTTAAAACTCTATTTACAATTAGAATGTCAATGCAGGAAAATGGCCAGTCTTGGGGAGGGATTATCTTGCTGTGTACTTGGCATTGGTTATTTCCCACATTGAAATATTACCCAGATGTTGGATATAAGATACAAAGGGCTGGATGATGCCTCAGGTGGGTTGCTCTCATTTCATCTCCCAGCACAAACAGTGCAGCTTTCCCAAACCAGGCTGCTTAAGGTCATTTGAGAACTTCACTTGCACATGTTCAAACAGCTCCTTCATTATCATCCATCAATCCCTCCATCCTTACCCTGTCCCTCAGATACCCACTGCAGCTGGTGCAAAACCATCCCACTTAATTGAGACCTCAGGGAAGCTGTTCTCATTCTGAATCCTGCTCTGCTTTAATTAATGGATAAAATAATCTATGAATAGGAAGATCTTGACTAACTCCTATTTTTATTCCCCTTCTGCTTCCTATGCTTCTCCCAGGTAATTTGGAGCAATGCTTTCTGAGGGCCCATGCAGAAGATAACGTGGCTGCTTGTTTTCTGCAGGCTCAGTCCTGCAAATGAGCAGGAATGCAAATGCTGGGAGCTGGTAAAACACTTCAGTATCCATGTGAGCAGGTGAGTTGTTCCTGGAGAAGCTCTTTTGCTTAAAGCCAAGCCTATATCCAAGTGCTGCAAGGGATTTGCCCCAAAGGACAGGGAAACAACACTTTTGAGGTGATGCTGTTTAATCCGGACATGGTCTGGTTTTGGCACGCTGGGGACAGTTGTGGCAAAAGAAAGGCATCTGCTTCTAGAAAGAAAAATACAGTTTGGAAATAATTCTGTTGGTTTCCTTTCTTGTGGCGGGATTACTGCTGTCAGTGCAAAAATGCTTAGAGCAATCTGGAAAATTCAGGAGGGCTAAAGCCCAACTAGAAATCAGACTGGCCAATTCTGTGAAAGAAAATAAAAAATCTTTCTACAAATACATCAATAGTAAAAGGAGGACCAGGGAGAATATTCAGTCTTATTGGATGCAAAGGGAACAACTGTGACAAAGGACTGGGACAAGGCTGAGGTACTTAATGCCTTTTTTGCTTCAGTCTTTAATAGTACGGAAAGATGTTCCCTGTGTATATATCTCTGTGAGCTAGAGGAGCAGAACAAAACTCCTACGATCCAAGAGGAGGTGGTTAGAGACTTGCTTGGCCAATTAGACATTCACAAGTCTATGGGGCCAGATGAGATCCACTCGAGGATATTGACGGAGCTGGCAGACATGCTTGTCAAACCCCTTTCTATCATCTACAAGCAGTCCTGGGTGACTGGGGAAGTTCCACTGGACTGGAGGCTGACTGATGTTATACTCATCTACAAGAAGGGTTGGATGGAGGATCCAGGAAACTACAGGCCTGTCAGTCTGACCTCAGTGCTGGGGAAAGTCATGGAAGAGGTGATCTTGAGTGCTATCATACAGCACTTGCAAGAGAACTGGGTGATCAGGCCCAGTCAACACGGGTTCATGAAAGGCAGGTCCTGCCAAACTAACCTGATCGCCTTGAATGACAAGGTGACCCGCTTACTGGATGAGGGAAAGGCTGTGGATGTAGTCTTCTTGGACTTCAGTAAAGCCTTTGACAGAGTTTCTCATTGCATTCTGCTTAGAAAACTGTCTGCCTCTGGCCTGGACAGGCGCACACTCTCTTGGGTGGAAAACTGGTTGGATGGCCAGGCCCAAAGAGTTGTGGTAAATGGAGTTAACTCCAGCTGGAGGCTGGTCACAAGTGGTATCCCTCAGGGCTCAGTACTGGGTCCAGCCCTGTTCAATGTCTTTATCAATGACCTGGATGAAGGCATTGAGTGCACCCTCAGCAAGTTTGCAGATGACACTAAGCTGGGAGGAAGTGTCGATCTGCTTGAGGGTAGGGAGGCTCTCCAAAGGGATCTAAACAGGCTGGACCGCTGGGCTGAGACCAATGGCATGAGGTTTAACAAGGCCAAATGCCAGGTCCTGCACTAGGGGCACAACAACCCTGTGCAGTGCTGCAGACTAGGGGAAGAGTGGCTGGAAAGCTGCCTGGAGGAGAAGGACCTGGAGATGTTGATTGACAGCTGACTGAACATGAGCAGTGTGCCCAGGTGGCCAAGAAGGCCAATGGCATCTTGGCTTGTATCAGAAACGGCATGGACAGCAGCTTCAGGGAGGTTATTCTTCCCCTGTACTTGGAACTGGTGAGACCGCACCTCAAATCCTGTGTTTAGTTTTGGGCCCCTCGCTACAGGAAGAATGTTGAGGCTCTGGAGTGTGTCCAAAGAAGAACAATGAAGCTGGTAAAGGGGCTGGAGAACAAGTCTTATGAGGAGCAACTGAGGGAACTGGGGTTGTTTAGCCTTGAGAAGAGGAGGCTGCTCAGGGACATGGTTTAGTGGTTGGTAGGAATGGTTGGACTCGATGATCCAAGAGGTCTTTTCCAACCTGGTGATTCTATGATTCTATGAATTAAGTTGCTTATTGTGTTATCATCCCGTCTCTCTTCATCCTGCTTGGAAACACACACCCTTGCACCCACCTCATGCTGGAGAGCAGAAGCTCACCGATGATGCTTGCTTGTGTGTGTAACAGCACTGTTGCACACTCACAAATGCCAAAACCTTCAATTTATAGTGTACAGTTCAAGTCATGTCAACACTACATACCCTAAATATGGTATTTCCATTAGTTATGCTTGGCAGCTTCATGATGATAGTGAGCTAACTATTGATGCCTGGAGTTACTGCCATTTAATCACCCTGTTTGAATGGAGGTCCCTTTATCTTGTTAGCATTTGGTACTGATCCTGCCAAGCTGTGGTGCTCATTGCTAAGAGCCACTCTGCAACGTCATTCACAGCACTGACAGAGTTTGCTGTTCACGTGGCACTGCTCAAGGGATGACTGCCAAGGTCCTGTGAGATGCTGAGCACTGCCCTGGTTTTCAGAAGTGCCAGTAATATCCAGACTCTTCACCAAAACCAAACTCGTATTGATACAATATGTGGAATATTTCAAAGTGGAATATTTCGATTTAAGATAAAGTACAGTTATGTTTTGTCTCAGCAGTTGTGGTTTTTGAAAGTTAGACAGAATGTCCCTCTGATAGACAGTTTCCTTTACAACAGTGTTTTCTAGACATTATTTGCTCCTTGAAGATGATAACATATTGTGTGAGGAATGATTTGTGCTAAACAGATGTCTCTTCTTCTGTGATCACCTCTGTTTGGAATCCTAACCAATCTAAAAATCAAGGTCAAGCACAGAGCTGGAGCCAGCTTCAAATTAGCAAGAGTTTTGACTGTTGCAAAATTTCGTAACACTAAAATTAGACCTTGGAAAGCAATTGAATATGCATAAGATTTCTGGGAAAATTTATACATATGCATGTAAGTGGAAAATATATTCTGTAACCAGATTTTGTCTCGTTGCACATGATTGATGGAGATCACTCCCGCGTGTTGCCCAGGCCTGATAAAGGATGCTTGTTTTCTAAAGCTCCAGAAGAAGTCTTAGAGAGTTTTATTTGCCAACATTTTCAGTATCATTTTGGTGACCCAGGTGGGACTTGCTTTTAGGATTTTGGATCTGTGGGGGTCAAGGATGCTCCAGCTGGCAACCGAGAACTTCTCAGGGGAAACCTCCACCCCCTCAGACCGTGTCTTGGATGCAAGGATTCCACTGGTAAGAATTAAAGCATGCTTTTAGGAATTTAGTTTGGTTGCCTGCTCGTAAGTCGGTGGCAAAAGCTCTGCAGGGTTGGTCTTGAAAGGTACCTAATTTGGATTTCAGGTTAAGGTCCCCAACTTGGTATTTTGATATATTTAGTAATCCGGACGTTGGTATTTGGTATTTTGGTTTGGGCCCCAATTTGGTACATAATCGCAATTTTGGTTTTGATTTGTTTCTCATTTGTCTTTGTCTGTGTAATTGTCTGTATGACTGTCTGTGTGAGGGACTCTCTGTAACTATCTGTGTGAATGCTGACTGTGATTGTCTGTGTGAAGAGTCCTAACTGGTTTAAGTTTGGAAAACTGACTTTGGAACGGCTTGCTGACCTGTTTCGTATAAACTGACTTTGATATGGTTTGCTGATTTGTTCTGTTTAAGATCTTGAGACTGCAATCTGTTTTGGTTTGTTTGCAATCTTTCAGCAATCACCTGTTTTAATATGCGTGCAGGACTATTGCAAGGAATTGTTGGTGTTGTTTAGAAATCCCCTCTGTGGTGCATTTTAATGCACTGGAAACAACTAGGTGGGGCTTCAGGGGGAACTCCCTTATGTTAGGCTGTGGAAAATGCATAAATGGTGATTTAGTATAAAATCTCTATTTCCCATTTCTATTACTGATTTGAACAATTGGAAATTAGCAGCTGGAAATCATAGAGACAATTCAAATTGGACAGCCAGCGCTTTTGAGAGAATGATTAAAATGCAAGGCTCTCACTGGAAAGACACCAGGGCAATTCTGCAAGTGTTGTTTCATGATTCATAATGCAGAGATCGGGAGTTTTACAGAGAACAGTGACCATTGTTTTCAAGGAGCTGAGGCACAAGACTCAGGACTAAGTTACTGTGTGTTACTTGAGTGGCATACAGAAATAGGGAGAGAAAGAGAGATTAATAGCGGTGCTAGAAGGTAACATTCATGGAAAAAGAGGATATAGGGAGGATACAGATAAAGGGGCCAAGGCTGGAGCCCCTTACCACAGAAAGTCCAGGTACAGCCATGAGAAAATCAGTGTGCTTGATGTAAAAAGGAGGGACAATGGATGCAGGAATGCCCTCTATTCAATTAAGGTACCCTTCCGAATCCCCTGTTCTCTGTAGAACAGGATTAAAGGAGAACGAAGGAATTTTCCACAGAATCTCTGGTTAAAATCAATCTGGGGGAAGAGGAAACTGAATTTCTGGTGGACACTAGGGCTGTGTATACTGTATTGAATACTTTGAGATTATAATAATAATATATAGGATACATAATAGATATGATATATATTAATAATGCATAATATATTAATAATATATAATGTTATTTATTATATATACATTATATATAATAAAATATAAATACAATAAAATATAAGCATTATTGGTGTGATGGGAGCCAGGGAAAGCTGAGCATTTATTAAATCTTTGAAATTTAAATTAGGAAAACAGTTTTTGTATTTGCCAAGCTCCCCAAAACCATTATTAGGAAAGGATTTGCCTGAAAATTAGAAGCTCAAATAAGATTTGGAGAAGCGGAAGTTGAAGTTTATATACCAGAATCTAAATATATCAAAGTGACAGCTTATTATTAATATAATTTTAATTTTTATTTTTATTAAGAAATTTTTATTTAAAGCTCATTAATAGAACTTTAAACTAATGTGAAAGGGGAGGGGAATGAAACCAGGCTTGACAGAAAAGAGCCTGGAAATGGCACTCCAGTGCCTGAGAGATGGTGTACTGTCGAGGACCTCCAGTATGTCACCTCAGTGTGAGTGGGGATGAGTACATCTCGTGATGGAAAAGATGTAAACAGCTCTGATGGGTTATATAATTTAAGGACCAGTCATTTGGGAGTGAAGACTATTCCCTTTATGAGTGCTGCGGGATTAACAGCCCAACTGAAGTACATCTACACCAATGCATGCAGCATGGGCAATAAACAGGAGGAATTGGAAGCTATTGTAGGGCAAGGAGGCTATGACGTAGTTGCTGTTACAGAAACGTGTTGGGACGACTTATATAACTGGAGTGCTGCTAAGGTGGGATATGAACTCTTCAGGCGGGATAGGAAAGGTAGGGGAGGTGGTGGGGTAGCCCTCAATGTTAGAGAGTGCTTTGACACCTTTGAGCTTGATAATGATGATGGTAGGTTTGAGTGTCTGTGGGTAAAAATCAGAGGAGCTCTCAAAAAGGCAGATATTGTGATGGGAGTCTGTTATAGATCACCTAGCCAGGAAGAGGAGGCTGATGAGCTTTTTTATAAACAACTGGGAGAAGTCTCAAGATCATAGAATCTTAGAATCACTAGGTTGGAAAGGACCCACTGGATCATAGAGTCCAACCATTCCTAACAATCCCTAAACCATGCCCCTCAGCACCTCATCAACCAGTCCTTTAAACACCTCCAGGGAAGGTGACTCAACCACCTCCCTGGGCAGCCTGTTCCAGTGCCCAATGACCCTTTCCGTGAAAAATTTTTTCCTGATGTGCAGCCTGAACCTGCCCTGGTAGAGCCTGAGGCCATTCCCCCTTGTCCTGTCACCTGTCACTTGGGAGAAAAGGCCAGCTCCTTCCTCTCCACAACCTCCTTTCAGGTAGTTGTAGAGAGCAATAAGGTCTCCCCTCAGCCTCCTCCTCTCCAGGCTAAACAACCCCAGCTCTCTCAGCCACTCCTCATAAGACTTGTTCTCCAGCCCCCTCATCAGCTTCGTTGCTCTTCTCTGGACACGCTCCACAGCCTCAACATCCTTCTTGTGGTGAGGGGCCCAGAACTGAACACAGTACTCAAGGTGCGGTCTCACCAGTGCCGAGTACAGAGGGAGAATAACCTCCCTGGACCTGCTGGTCTCACCGTTTCTAATACAAAGCCAAGATGCCATTGGCCTTCTTGGCCACCTGGGCACTTTGCTGGCTCATGTTCAGCCAGCTGTCAACCAACAGATCTCTAGCTCTTGTCCTTGTGGGAGACTTTAACCTAACAGATGTCTGCTGGAAGTACAGTACAGCAGAGAGGAAGCAGTCTAGGAGGTTCCTGGAGTGTGTGGAAGACAACTTCCTCACACAACTGGTGAGTGAACTGACAAGGGAAGGCGCCCTCCTGGACCTGCTGTTTGTGAACAGAGAAGGCTTTGTGGGAGATGTGATGGTTGGAGGACACCTGAGCAAAGTGATCACGAGATGGTAGAATTCTCAGTTCTAGGTGAGGTGAGGAGGGGGGTTAGCAGAATGGCCACCTTAAACTTCCAGAGGGCAGACTTTGGATTGTTCAGAAGGCTGGTTGATAAAGTCCCATGGGAGACAGTCCTTAAGGGCAAGGGAGGCCAAGAGGGCTATGCACTCTTCAAGGAAATCCTGGCAGCACAAGAGCAAGCTGTCCCCATGTGCTGGAAAATGAGCCGGCGGGGAAACCCACTGGTTTTCAGAAGTGCCAGAAAGTTACAAGGAGATTTGAGATATATTTTGAATTGGTACTTTAGATGGGGAAAGAAAGATAAATTTGATTACCCCAAGTTGCCCTGGAATTGCACACAGAAAATCACATGTAACTTTGCCAGGGGCAGATGTAATAACAACAGCTTTATGAGAAGCCTGGATCAACACTTGCAGCTGTTCACAGGCTGAAGTGCCAGCCCCTGGGTACAGCATATGGGTATTGGGAAGTGGGCCTTGGACTACCAGATTATCTTTTACTGAAGAAAATACACCTGTAACCTTAGCCCCCCTGAAACTGTTCCCTATCTGGAAGAGAAGCCCTATTACCCCTCAATATTAGGGATAAACCAAAAGAGCCAGTGATTGGGATAAATGGCAAGGACCAAGAACATGCACTGAACTAGGATGGGGATTACAGAGTTTTTACTCCTGCGATGGATTGCACTGGAAAATCGGATTCTAATTGAAAATCTTACCTGGTGAGTGGATATACCGGCCAGTTCTGTTGCTAAAGGATTCAAATTGATAAGTCAGAAGATAAAACCCAATAGTAAGGCAGTGTTACAACACCACCTGGTTCTAGATTTATTGCTGGCCAAAGAGCATGGAGTCTGTGGGGATCTGAAACTGGACATAGATCACTGTTGCATCCATACCCCAAATGTAACGGAAGATCTTAATAAGCAGATAGAAAAAAATCAGGCTGTTGCCTGACAAGCTCTGGATCTTAGAGAGAATGCAGAAAACAATTGGCTGAATAAATGTTTAAACCATATAGGTGGAATATCGCTGACCGGGTGGCTGGCTTCCTTGTTGCAAACTTTAGTGTTAATCACTGTCATAATTGGGATCGTCTTCTCAGTATAGAGTTGCGTAAAATGCATAGTTTCAGAAAGGGATCACATTTCTAGAACACAGGTAGGTAAACTATGATGATGTTATTCTGCCTTGCTTGCTATCCAGCAGGAAGAAGGATGGTGTGGACCTTTAGATGAGAATCAAAGGTCCAAAAAGAAAAGGAAGGATTTGATACAATATGTGGAATATTTTGAAACTTCACAAAGTGGAATATTTTGATTTAAGCTAAAGTGCAGTTAAGTTTTCTCTCAGCAGTTGTGTTTTTTTGAAAGTGAGACAGAATGTCCCTCTGATAGCCGGTTTCCTTTACAACAGTGTTTTCTAGACATTGTTTGTTCCTTGAAGATGATAATGCCTTGTGTGAAGTATGATCTGTGCTGAACAGATGTCTCTTCTTCTGTGATCACCTCTGTTTCCAGTATTTTCTGTCTTAAAGCCAAGGTCAAGCAGACAGCTGAAGCCAGCTCCAAATTAGCAAGCGTTTTGACTGCTGCAAAGTTTCATAACATTAAAATTAGTCCTTGGAAAGTAATAGAATATGCATAAGATTTCTGGGAAAATGTATCCATATGCATGTAAGTGGAAAATATATTCTGTAACCAGCCTTTGTCTCCTTGCACATGATTGATGGAGATCACTCCCACATGTTGCTCAGGCCTGATAAAGGATATTTGCTTTCTAAAACTCCAGAAGAAGTCTTAGAGAATTTTATTTGCTGGCATTTTTAGTATCGAGGTCTGAAATCCCAATTAAATAACTGACGTTCAGAAAGAAGAATGCTAAACTGTGAGCATCTCAGTCAAGCTCTCCAGGTTGAGTGCTTCGTGCAGGTGGTCTCTGTTTATCTCTTCTTTATACCTGGAGCAGAGACATGAAGACCTGCCTCCAGGTGCTGGAGTAGCTTCTCATTCTGCTTCTGCCTCCTGGACGCTGAGTGACTCAGCAAGGCAAAATCCACCAGAATTATGAGCTGAAATTACCTCTGAATTTCCCAGGTGACGTGAAGCAGCTTACTTGCAGTTTTGGTGGATGCAATTCATTTGCCCTTGCTTAGGCATCTAAAAGTCTCTGATCCGAGCTGCTTCCCACCAAATGAAGGGGACAGGCACCTCCCAAAAGGGATTTGATTTGTTTTGCCTTGTGGTAAACCTCAGAAGCAGGACAAGTGAATGTCTTTCAGTGTACTGAATATCTGAGTTTGAGAGTTCTAAATTTAAGTGAGGTGAATCTCACTCAACACTTGCAAAGCTTGGGATTTAGTCCTTTTGCCTTCATCTTTCCTTTTTTAGCATGACTCTGCTGTTCCACCACTCAGGCCTTTTTTGAGGCAATGCTTCTGAAACTTTCCACCTCCCCAGGTGGGAGGTGTTGCAGAAATGCAACTGCAGGGAAGTGTTTGCAGCTCATCCTCCTGCAGACACTGAAGGCTGGGTTAAAAAACAGCCTGTTAATTTTGTTTTAATGGCTCTAAGCAACGGTGAGGGCCCCACCACCTTTCTCCCATACGTTGTGCCAACCTTTAATTGCTCTCACTCTGGGGAGATGCTGTCTTGTTTCAAGCTTGAACTTATCTAGCTTTGACTTGCTGAGGGGGATGTTGTTGTGCCCTTGACACAAAGGTGACTTTTCACTCCCAGCTCGGTGCCCACAGTGATCAGGTTACCTCCTCATGTGCTTCTCAGGACTCTGAAAGTGTATGGTTTTTGTGGCCACCCTTGGGACTTCACTGGTGTGACCGCATCGTCCAGGTGCTGGTCTGGATGCAGCCATGACCTTGGCAATAACGTGTGTTGGTGTGAGCTTGCTTTCAAACTTCTAGTGGACATATTTCCCATTGCACCTGCAAGGACCACCTCCATTTGCTCTGGCTTTGCTCTGACAGCATATCCCAAATTCTTTTCTGGCTTGGACAGAGATCCCTTTTCTGGCTTTGTGTGTTACTTTGCTGTGTGAAAACATGAAATGTTGGACTGTGACTTCCACAGAGGTGATTTGGGTCTCCATGCAACTGTGCAATCAACCAACCATCCATTAGTTACTGAGGGGAGATTGTGTTACAAATTTATATTTAATATAATCCCCTAGAAGGAATCACAGATGAAAATGCGCAGTGATGAAAATCCCTGAGGACCATGCTTGGGTGCTGCCTTCCATCTCTGGTATTACCCATCAACATCCACTCTTGGGTCTGTGCTGGTACACACCTAATGTGGGGGGGGCTCATTTCACCTGGTTTGAGATTTATCCTCAAAATATTGAGGTCATGGGGCAGCAAGATGGTGACAAGGGGGGTAAACCCCCTCCCACAGTACAGGAAGATCAGGTTCGTGACCACCTGAGGAACCTGAACATATATAAGTCTATGGGACCTGATGAGATGCATCCCAGAGTCCTGAGGGAATTGGTTGGTATGGTTACCAAGCCACTCTCCATGATATTTGAAAAGTCATGGCAATCAGAAGTCCCTGGTGACTGGAAGAAGAGCAACATTGTGGCCATTTTTAAAAAGGGTAGAAAAGATGACCCTGGGAACTACCGACCTGTCAGCCTCACCTCTGTGCCTGGGAAGATCATGGAACAGATCCTGTTCGAAGCTATGCTAAAGCACATGGAGGGCAGGGAGGTGATTAATGACAGCCAGCATGGCTTCACCAGGGACAAATCCTGTATGACCAACTTATTGGCTTTCTATGATGGGGTAACCATGGCAGTGGACACCGGTAACCGACGCATGCGATCTATCTGGACTTCTGTCAAGCCTTAGACACGGTCCCCCACAACATCCTTTTCTCTAAATTGGAGAGATATGGATTTGATGGGTGGACAGTTTGGTGGGTAAGAAACTGGTTGGATGGTCGTATTCAGAGAGTAGTGGTCAATGGCTTAAAGTCCAGATGGAGATCTGTGACAAGTGGTATCCCTCAGGGGTCCATACTGGGACCAGTGCTGTTTAATATCTTCATCAATGATATTGACAAGATTAAGTGCACCCTCAGCAAGTTTGCGGATGACACCAAGCTGAGTGGTGTAGTTGCCACACTGGAAGGATGGGATGTCATCCAGAGGGACCTGGACAGGCTGGAGAAGTGGGCCTCTGAGAACCTCATGAGGTTCAGCAAGGCCAAGTGTAAGGTCCTATACCTGGGTCAGGACAATCCCCAATTTCAGTACGCAGTGGTGGATGATGTGATTGAGAGCTGCCCTACAGAGAAGGACTTGGGGGTGCTGGTCGATGAGAAGCTCGACGTGAGCCGGCAATGTGTGCTCGCAGCCCAGAAGGCCATCTGTATCCTGGGCTGCATCAAAAGAAGCATGGCCAGCAGGTCGAGGGAGGTGATTCTGCCCCTCTATTCCTCTCCTGTGAGATCTCATCTGGAGTACTGTGTCCAGTTCTGGAATCCTCAACGTAAGAAGGATATGGAACTGTTGGAATGGATCCAGAGGAGGGCTACAAAGATGATCAGAGGACCGGAGCACCTTCCCTATGAGGACAGGCTGAGAGAGTTGGGGTTGTTCAGCTTGGAGAAGAGAAGACTCCGAGGAGACCTTATAGTGACCTTCCAGTACCTGAAAGGGGCCTACAAGAAAGCTGGAGAGGGACTGTTCATAAAGTCTTGTAGGGATAGGACAAGAGGGAATGGGTATAAAATGGAGAGGCGCGGATTTAGACTAGACATTAGGAAGAATTTTTTCACTATGAGAGTGGTGAGGCGCTGGAATAGATTGCCCAGGGAAGTTGTGGATGCCCAATCCCTGGAGGTGTTCAAGGCCAGGTTGGATGGGGCCTTGGACAGCCTACTTTAGTGGGATGTCCCTGCCCATGGCAGGGGGGTTGTAGCTAGATGATCTTTAAGGACCCTTCCAACCCAAACTATTCTATGATTCTATGATTCTGTGCTTTGGGGAAATATGGGCAAACACTATGCTGAAGCAGTTGCCTGTGTCATGCAGCCCTGTTGACTGTTAAAGAAAAAGTCTTTTAAATAGACCTAATTCCAGGAAACTCAGCTGGCTGACTCGAATTGTATTTTTAGTCTCCAGTTCATGTATTTACCTGAAATTTTTGACTCGCTGTTCTAGCTGGAGCTGACCTCAGGTTTCCTGCAGCTTCTGCCTTTCACCTTTCATTCTTAAAATACTGCAACTACACAAAGTTTCCCTCTGTTTCACCGGTTGATTCTAAAATGCTTTATTTTAGCAGATGTTTGGCAATACTGAAATCTTTGTCATTAAGGGGTTTTAAGGTAGATTATACAGGACATTGTTGGAAAAGACCCTGCTTTTTTGCATAATGGGGGGCACATGGTTTATCTGAGGGCCAAGTTTCTCTTGTCCTCTTTGTTAACTGTTTTATCTCATTCCCAGCATACCATTGGCACAGAGGTACATGCTTCCAATTTTACTGATGGTACATAATAGTGAATCTAGCAGGTATCTAATCCTCTATTCCTGACATGCTTGAAAAGTGCCTTACTTTACAATTAATTCTGTTGGCTGTTCAGGTTTAATGAATTTCTTTAGAGGTCCTCATCAGTCACTGACCCTGGACATTTGTTTTTCAGTGCCGCTTGTTTTCCCTTTATCTTTTCTGTATCTTTTAGAAAAATTGTGTTTCCATGCATTTTCCACATCTCATTATTGCCAGAATTGTATTTTTTCATTCTTTAATACTTGCTGTTTTTCTGGGTTTGTAAATTTTGGGGTCTTTTGTAGATGCTTTAAGCATATCTCATACTCAGTGATGCTAACAATTGCTTTCGGCTTTGTAAAATTTGCCCTTGCAACTTTAGGCACTGCTGCCATTATTTTGGGTTCACAGTTTCTGTGACTAGCACAGAAACAGAAAGAAGAGGACTTGCATTAGACATGGCAGTTCATTTTTCCTTTGTCCTTGTCATGTAGATCTGCTTGCTGCTCTGTGGACAATTAACATTGAAATGTGAGCTATTCCATGTGCCAACAGCAGCTTTTCATCTGTAAAACATATCAGTGTGTTCCTTGGGTTTGCTATTGATTATTCATTAGTTATTTGCATTGTGGTATTTTTATTTGCCTCTCTGGGTGCGTGTATGTGATGAATAGTGGCAAGATGTTGTACTCCTTGTACCAGTGCAGCTGAATGCTGAAATTCAGGACTTATGGCCTGAGGGCACCCAGCAAATGATCTTCCAAGTGTCTTTGACACCACTGCAGAAGAAAATCACATACTTCATACAGTTTGAATTATTTTTGCGCATTTGAGCACAGAATCACTTCTTTTGTGCCCAGTCTTCATACTCCTCTCTGAACTAACTACTGCCCCTTGCAAACCTCACTGGGTGCACTTCCTAGGCAGGCATGGTGCTGACCAGTGCAGCCCAAGCTTGGCACCAGGAAGCCGCTATGTGTTTCTCATGATCCATGCCAAGATAAGGTTTAACAGTGATCTGCTTCGAGGGTTTTCCAGGCAGAATTGCATGCAAGGATGTATAGGAGCTAATTTCAGCCCTGCTGAAAGGTGCCAGGATGACCTCGCGGGCCAGGTCAGGAGTGGGACAAGCTCCCAAACCTCCCTACTGAAAACTTCCTCTGACTTGGAGTCTGTGGGGGGAATTAGCACTGCTTCTTCCTGAAGCACTTTGCATCCAAGCTAAGCCTGCCTTTAAAAAGGAGCTAGCATGGCCGTGCTTGGAACAAGCAGCTCAGTTTCTATATTATACACAACAGTCATCTCTGTAGTGATGAGCGAAAGCAGACAAGGGGGGTTGGAAGTGTTCATTAGAGCTTGGCGTTGTTCACCTTGAAGACCTTGGAAGTTGATAACGAAGGAGCCAGCTAGCAGAAGTTTACTGATAAGTGGGCACTGGAATGCAGAAAGCTGGAAAACAACCAGAAGAGACTGTGCCTGCACACAGCTCAAGGAAATAAACTTTTTTCATCCTGAGGAAGACTCCTTACTTCATCCCTAAGACCCCGGTCCACGACCGCCAGGAGGCACTATGCAGGCACAAGATTGGAGCGAACTTTCCAGAACTAATTATAATACGAAGCAGGGGAAAGGTTATGAATATGTAGTAGGTGCTTATAACTATGCATGCCTTTACAACTATAAGTAGCTGCTTGTTAAGTTATACGGTGTGTAAGCTAGGAGGAGAACCCCCTTGCACCCCAGTGCTGGAAATAACCATACCTGCTTTATAACTCATTTTGGGTTATAGGGTTTGATTCTGCAAAACAGTAGGAAGCTGGCCAGCACATGCCACTGCAACAGCCTAATGCTATAAGGCTCTTAGTGTGCTTATCCTTAGGGCGTTCCTGGAAAGGAGAAGGGAAATTCAAGGAAAAAACTTTTTGAAGTGCTGATGTGGGCATCCCTGGCACTGTGAGAAGCATTGCTAGGGTATGTGCATGCCTATCAGGTCACTGGTAGGGAGGTTGATGTGTTTTTCTGGGTATACAACCCCTCTGTGGCAGGGAGAGTGGTCCCCTCCTGGGACCCGGTATGGATGGGCCATGTGCAGGTGGGAAACCTGCATTCTGCTCTTGAACCTGTAGTCTTGCATCTCTTCTTGCACCCTCACTGCCTTCCTTGCCATCTGTGACCTGCTGCAGATAAAAAATTACACTCCGCTGTCCAAGCTGTTATCTTACTCCTGTGAAGAGTGTAGATGTAATTCGTGACAGAAAACACAAAGTAATGCCTGTTGGTGCACGACCTGCAAATTAGCATTACAGACGATAGGGGAAAAGGCCTGCTGGAATGATTCAGAGACTGAGTGAAGGACCTCCTAGGGAGGCATGGAACAATAGCAGGAGACTGCGGATTAACTTGATAACGACCTGAAAGATACCTCGTGCAAGAAACCGAGTTCAAAGTACAGAAGTGAAGATAAGGAAGATGAAAAGGAGATCGCCACATGGACAATATCGACCTGCAGAATAATATAAAAGGAACTAAGAGCTCAGACTTAGTTGTGCGTTGTTGGTGGAGCGGAGACTCCCCAGCACACCCAGCGCTGTTTGCTTCTAATGCTTTCCCATATAAATATAATAAAGCAATCTTTTGCAGAAATTACGATTGATTGAGTATTTATAACACTCCCAAACTGAGTGATGGGAGACTTTCTGAATCTGTATGATTTCCCAGGGAAGCAGCTCGGCTGCATTTCAGCTTCACATTAGGATCCCTCTGGAATCGGGGAAGAGCAAACAAACCCCCCAGGCTGATACCTGGTTGGCGTTCATCTATCCTAGCTATTTGTGTTGTTTGTATAAGTCAGTTTTGGTCTACACCTGATTTTACAAGTGTTAATTACATATTAACTGATACACCTGCAACAATTAGCTGAGGGGACTGAGGCACAAACTTCTGAACTTGTATTAACAGAAGACCCTTTACTGCAAAAAAAGGCTGGTTTTATACAATTCTGCTAAATTTCAAAAAACTTGGTGTTATCTGATTGGTTACTAACAACTGTCCCCGAGCTCAAACTTCAAAATAACTGGTCAACAGATAATTGATCACTCACTATTCACGGGCAGTCCCAACTCCCTCCTTGGGCATCAGAAGGCTATAATTGTTTCTTTTGTTCTTCTGTTTACGGTACTTTTCGTAGGTACTTTCCCGGCAATGTTCCTTCGTTGTCTGCTTCTTCAAGGTCCCTCAAGGGCATTCTTCAGCCAATTCTATGTGTGCTGCCCGTGCAGCAGCACGGCGGTGGCCAGAGCGGGGTGGAGGGGAGACAGACGCTTGGCTGCGGGAGCCGGCAGCCCTACGCTCCGTGCACTGGTGCCGAGTGAAAACCTCCCCACAATTAGCTGTGTAAACTAAGGTAAAAAGCCTAATCAAATTTCATGTTTTGGAATACAGGCTGCTTCCATCTGGAGGCTTCTTAAGCCCTCCTCCCAAAATCCCTTCATAAAGGAACCTCTGCATATCATCTCCGGACCCTGAGAGAGGTTTGTTCATATGTGCAAGTGAAGTAGGGCAGGGGGAATGATGTGTATCAGCTATGGAGAAAGTCATGAGCCTTTCTGGAAATTGTTCCCCCCTTTCCCATCTCTTAGTATCATGTCTGTGATGTTGCCGGGTCCCTCTGGAAGGAAGTGGAGGTATCCCCAGCCCCAAGTGCACACTCCTGGTCTAGGGGTTTATGGAGGAGAGGATGCAGAAGAAAATGCAGGCTAGATCACATTTGCAGCCAAGGTGGAATATCATCCCACCAGTTGTACCTGGCCCCTCACTGGGGCTGTGTGCTTCGTTAACTACCTCTGCCCTGTCCTATGAAATACGGAAAGTTTTGAACTATTAGAAAGTGCATTTGGATAATGGTAAATTAAACCCTTGCCTGCTGTGAGGAGGCAGGGCTAGAAATGTGAATGTGGAAATAGATCCTGGCTTAAAATTAGTTCAAGGACAGAGGGTAGATGCTGGGCTTCTCAGGGTCTGATTCAGCTGAAACTGGTTCCAATTAAAACGAGATCTAGGAGAATTAGAAGAAAAGTAGTTATTTCTCTGTATTTCTGTCAGTATTGCAGCTTGAAACACTGGGAATGGTTTGCATCTCTTCTACAAGCAATTAATCTGACCTGGTGATTTCTCTTAAGAATTACAGTTTTTCTTCTCTCTGGGAATTCTGCTTTCTCCATTTTTCTTTTTATTAATTTGAGCTTGTATAAATTTCAGAAAGCCTTTCCCTAGAGCCTGAGATGAGCAGGCTGGCCTTAGTTTCTTTCCACATATTTCCCAAGGTTGAGTGTGTTCAGAAGTGGAGAAATGCCATAAATTAGAAATAGTTAATGCTTTTAATAAGGCTGTAAGCACGGAGCAGACTGCTGCCATTTCTGTGAAGGTAGGCAAGTCTTATTGTCTGGCTAAGGAAGTGTTCCTTGCTCCTGCACGCTCATGCCACTGTTTGCTAAACTTCAAATAACTTTTAATGCAAAGTTGAAATTTCATATGCATGTGTATTTTTTTCTGGTTTTTTTTGCTTTACACTTAAGATCAGTTCAGGATTCTTTGGTACAAGGAAATGTGAAATTTGGTGAGACTCTTTTAGGAAAATAAAGCTCCAGTCGTACCTGGTGGCCGTGAGGGGATCGCGATGCACATAGTATCATCACCAAGTTATCTCCTTTCTTGCTTGAATAAGGGGCAGGGAAACCTTGGATGCATTCTTGATGGGTTTTGTTTGCCGAATAATATCAGTGGTTGATATTACTGACTTTTCAACTTGTCTCACTTGTATTCCAGCTTCACCTGAGTCCTATCTGCTCTTGTTATTAGACAGAGGCTTATTCTGCTTATTTTTTTTTAAAAAAGCATAAATCCTCAGACTAATAAGATGGCTGCATTAGTTCCCAAAATACTTCCTTGATTTTAGGCACAACAAGCCCTGGGTTAGCAGTGGAGGAGATGCCAGGGATGCTCATTGGGCTGATAGAACAGAGTTTGATCACAGCACTTGAAGGGCATTGTTATCTTGTGTGTTTGGAGAGCACTGAGGCAGTACTGCATTCAGGAAAAGCTTTCACAGTCTTTGTCTTCTTAAGAAATACCATGGTCTGCTAGAAAAATGGGTCTAGGGATGAAAAAAAAAACCCCAACAAATCTCTGAGCTGGAAAGCTAATTAATTCCTGTCTGCTTTTCAAACACAATGAGTTTCTGAAAAAGTGAAGAAGTTTGAAGGAAATTCTGATTGTAATACTTGCAACATATCTTCAGTACATGAAAATGTTGTGTGTTTCAGCAGATCCCAGGAGCAATCACAGGATTAATGCAGTAGCTGAACAACTGGGAAAACTGTGTTGGCAAAGTTTGAAAACATCCTTTTTCCCTACGAAGGAGCATGGGTTAGTACTTTTGCTCATCTCACCCTTTTCATTTCACCAGTGCCATGACACCTGGGAAGGGTATGGGGATTTTGCTTTTACCACAGGATATCCCCGATTGGGGATGCAGAATGTCTGTCCCCCATGGAGTTATCAGATCTCCCAATGATTTGGGTTTACATCCTGGAATCTAAGCTCATCTCCTATGCTGGCCTCTTCTAGCTGAATAAATTTCATGCACCTGTTACTACTTGGACAATAAAAATAATCTTTAGTGCCGTAATACATTTGTCAGCTTTCCTTTATCACAGCAAAGTACTGTAATATCTGCAAAATGCTTTAGAAACATAAGCAGTTTTCCAGCAATAGATATTGAAAAGGGGGGAAAAGTAAGTCTCTGAGGCTTGAGTCTTGCAAACCAAACCATTCAGACAGGTTTTCTTGGCATAATTCCTTTTGAAAATGGGTATCCTGCCACCCACTGGAGCCAAAAGTCATGAAATAGGTTAAGACTGTGAAATTGCTCCTTCCCAATCACTCTTTTACAGCCCTGTGCAGAGCAGAAGGGATGTTTCAGAGCAGTATTTGGCTAAACACTGGGGCACTGGCAGTCTAGAGCCCAAGCTGGTACAGAGGACCTTAACTGCATTGCTCTCAACAAAGCGTAGTGTAGGCTGACACTCTAGCCCTACATTTAAATCATCAGATGTGAAAACAGAGTAAACCAGCCCAAGCCTTCAGCATCCTACCAGTTTTGCCGTGGAGCTGCTGTCTCTCTCCTTCCTCCCTTCTGGGCACTCAGATCTTGATGGGGAGCAGGACCGTGCCTAGTTCAGGTGATCCTTGTGTACCAGGCAGGCAACATTCCACTTTTGCTACTGAGATGCTGTTAGGTGGTGAACATATACAACAAAGCCCAGTTTGCATCTTTTTTTTCAACAAAAGGGTACTGGTGGAACATTTTCTCCTCCTGAGTAACGGTAAACTTGGACACAAAATGCTGGGCAATATCTGAGAAGCACAAGCCCCTGTGGGATAGAGCAGGTCTTTCCAGGGCTCTGGAGGACCATGGTACATGGTTGCACCCTCTCAATCATCCTGATTAAGTCCCTTTCTGGAATGAAGAATATTGACTTTGTAACTGTCTTAATTGCAGCTAGTCAATAGCCTGGGTGGTGTGTCCCAAAACAGATTTGGTCCCTGTAACGGGAGCTTGTGGCAGAGCAAACCCAGCACCACTGAGCCTGGCCTTTGTTACAAAGGAGCTGGGTACAAGAGCTGGAGGACTGGCTGTATCTCTTTCCCCCTTCACAATGGCCCATTAAAATTGAAGGATAAAAGTGAGAGGAATTCAAGACAACTTGCTATTTAAGGTTTAGTTCATTTTTAACCTCAAGCATTATCTGGAACTTGTGCAAACCACTGGCAAGGCAATTAAAGTGACTTTTTAATGTGTTTTTTTGGGGTTTTTTGGGTGGAAAAAGGAAGGCACTACAGAGGAATTTGGACAGGCTGGATCAATGGGCTGAGGCCAACTGTATGGTGATCAACAAGGCTCAGTGTCAGGTCCTGCACTTGCGACACAACGGACCCTGTGCAGTGCTACAGGATTGAGGAAGAGTGACTGGAAAGCTGCCTGGTAGAGAAGGTCCTGGGGGTGCTGGTTGACAGCACACTGAACATGAGCCAGCAGTGTGCCCAGATGGCCAAGTCCAACAATGTCCTGGCTTGTATCAGAAATGGTGTGGCCAGCAGGACCAGGGAAGTGATTGTGCCCCTGTACTCGGCACTGGTGATGCCGCACCTTGAATACTATGTTCAGTTTTGGGCCTTCACTTCAAGAAAGACATTGAGGTGCTGGAGCCTGTGCAAAGGAGGGCAATAAAGCTGGTGAAGGGGCTGGAACACAAGTCTTATGAGGAGCGGCTGAGGGAACTGAGATTGCTTAGTCTGGAGAAGAGGAGGCTGAGGGGAGACCTTATCACTGTCTACAATTACCTGAAAGGAGGTTGTAGTGAGGTGAGTGTTGGTTTCTTCTCCCAGGTAACAAGTGATAGGACTAGAGGAAATGGCCTCAATTTGTGTCAGGGGAGGCTCAGATTGTATATTGGGAAATATTTTTTCACTGAAAGGGTCGTCAAGCACTGGAACAGGCTGCCCAGGGAAGTGACTGAGTCAATATCCCTGGAGATGTTTAAAAGCCACGTAGATGCAGTGCTTGGGGACATGGTTTAGAGATGAACTTGGCAATGTTAGGTTTATGGTTGAACTTGATGATCTTAAAGGTCTTTTCCAACCGAAACGATTTTATGATTCTAGGAGAGAGTGATCAGAGATCTCCATCTACAAACAATCCTTGGAAGCCTTCGCCAAACTGATGCTTCCCTGAGGCACCAGGGCTGTTGGACCAAGGGGCACAGACAAACTGTGTACATAGGGAATATGACCTGTAAGCCATCAGAAACAGCTCAGGCTGTTCAAACCTCAAGGGGAATTAATCATACATCCAGGAGACTGTCCAGATGTCTTATTTCACCATAAGCTCTATGATATTTGGCCACTGTTGAAGAGTTAGTCCTTGACCCAAGTGTATGTCTCCTGGAAGATGTTCCCTCTTCAAGGGCAGAATGAATCACCATTTCAAGCCCAAACTGCTTCACTGTTCCTATGGACATAAGCCCTCGCTTATGGTCAGGTTTCCATGGTGCACACCTTTGCCCTGCATTATCTGCCAGCACAATTGAAAGGGTATCCCCTCCAGCTTCACCCAGACATCACATCCCATCTGCCTGGGGAGCAAGGCAGGTCTGACTCACAGAGCGATGACACCAAACGCAGAGTTAGGTGCAGGTATGCAGCTGTGCACAGGGTGCAAGGGGGATCTTTCCTCCAAGCTTGCACATTGTGTGTCAAAGCCAGTACATCTTTATTGTGCCATGTTATACATATGCATTAGGGTAACATACGTAGTCATGTCTTTTCCAAGAAGTGGGTAGGGTTAGTAAGATTAGTCAATGGAACTCATTATCATAGTAAGATTAATTCTGGGAACTCATTATCATAGGTCTCTTCCTCTTAGCGCTTGTGCGTTTTCTCATGGTAATGGTCGATGGAGTCTTTGGGGATGAAGGCAGGCAGCCTTGCGTTGAACTTTTCACCTTCCCTCCTTGCACATGCTCTTAGAGAGCCTAGGCCATCTTTGGGCCTTATCTGGCCCAACTGGTGGTCTTTCTCATGACCGTTATACCAGTCCTTGTTATCTGGCTTCAACCAGATACAGTCACCATACCGTTAAAAAAAACCTCTATGTAAGAATTCTATATTTTAGTTAATTCAAACTTATAACTTTTAACAAATGATTTCTTCTTTCAGGTCCTTCCCAACACTGGGGACTCAGCATCCTAAACTTCAGCCCTCTCCTTGGTCTGATTCCCTAAAGAGCAGGACCACAAGGTCCCACACCTGCAAAGAGATGCTAGAGACAAGGAATCCAACACTAACAACTTCAGACAACAAAACCCCCCTCTTCGGTTCTGAGGAAAAAAAGTCGCTCCTGTTTTAATGCAGGACCTGGCACTTGGCCTTGTTGAACCCCATACAGTTGGCCTCAGACCATTGATACAGCCTGTCCAGGTCCTACTGCAGAGCATTCCTGCCTTCAGGCAGATCAGCATTACCACTCAATTCGGTATCATCTGCAAACTTACTGAGAGCACACTCCACCCTCTTTTTCAAATCATTGCTCAAGATTGTTTTGTGGAATCAAACCCTATAAGCCAAAATGAGTTATAAAGCAGGTATCTTTATTTCCAGTGCTGGGGTGCAAGGGGGTTCTCCTCCTAGCTTGCACACCATATAACTTAACAAGCAGTTACTTATAGTGTAAAGACATGCATAGGTATAAGCACCTACTACATATTCATAACCTTTCCCCGCTTCGTATTATAATTAGTTCTGGAAAGTTCGCTCCAGTCTTGCTCCTGCGTAGTGCCTCCTGATGGTCATGGGCTGGGGTCTTAGGGATGAAGTAGGAAGTCTTCCTCAGGATGAATATATTTTTTTTTTAACTCAGCACAGACTCAGTCTCCTCTGGCTGTTTTCAATCTCCTGAACCAAATGCAGCCAGCTTTCTGCATTCCAGTGCCCACTTATCAGTAAATTTCTGCTAGCTGGCTCCTTTGTTATCAACTTCCAAGGTCTTCAAGGCGAACAACACCAAGCTCTAATGAACACTCCCAACCCCCCTTGCCTGCTTTCGCTCATCAGGAGAGGCTTCTAAGTCATCCATTCTAGGAATTGCTTTATTTAGGTAACAGAAATAATTCTGCTTGTTTTAAATCAGTGTGGTGTCAGTAATTAAAAGTCCATGCAACATGAAAACCGTGGCTGGCAGGACAAGGGCTGAAGGGGGGAGCAGAATGGAAGCGACAGGCTGACCACTTGAAGCTGCTGAAGAGGGCTGCTGCTTTGCTGAGCCACGAGGCAGAGAGGAGCTAGATGGAGGTCTGGTGGCCACTCCACATCAGTGGCCACATCAAAGCCCACGTGTGCAGCAAGGATGAGTCACGGAGAATGAGCTAGCCATTATGTCTCTGCCACTCATTTGCCTATCAGGATGACCAAACTGGCCCCGGTCACCCCCTCCCACATATCAACACAGGTATGCAGAATTACACCATAGTCACATGATGAGCAAAAGCAGACAGGTGGGTTGGGAGTGTTTGTTAGAGCTTGGCGCTGTTCACCTTGAAGACCTTGGAAGTTGATAACGAAGGAGCCAGCTAGCAGAAGTTTACCGATAAGTATGCATTGGAATGCAGAAAGCTGGAAAACAATCAGAAGAAACTGTGCTTGTGCACAGTTCAAGGGGAAAAACTTTTTTTCATCCAGAAGAAGACTTCTTACTGCATCCCTAAGACCCCGGCCCATGACCACCAGGAGGCACTACGTAGGCACAAGACTGGAGCAAACCTTCCAGAACTAATTATAATACGAAACGGGGAAAGGTTATGAATATGTAGTAGGTGCTTATAACTATGCATGTCTTTACACTATAAGTAGCTGCTTGTTAAGTTATACAGTGTGCAAGCTAGGAGGAGAACCCCCTTGCACCCCAGCACTGGAAATAAAGATACCTGCTTTATAGTTCATTTTGGGTTATAGGGTTTGATTTCACAAAACACCCAGAACAAAGAATCAGAGGTGATCATGAAAACAGAAGTATTAATAGAAACCAACATATGTTGTACTTGGATGACTTATGGATGTGGAAACTGTGAGTTTTGTGTGTTGGAAATGGCTTGATGTATGACCCTGGAGTTTTTCGGATCCCTACACATTGGTGGAGGTTGCACCGGCAGGGGGTCCAAAGCAACCCACTGTGTCCATTACCAGCAGCGCCAATGAACAAAGGTAAAGAAGATAAGGAGGTGGGGCAACTGATACCCTAGATGTTATCACTCCAGAAGGGACTATAAGGGGATGAGAGGAACTGGTCATAATTGGAGCTCCCTCTCATCTGGTCTGAGACCCCCCCACCAATGTCAACATAACATCATGGATCTGATGCCATGAAAAAGGCCAAACTCAATAATCAATGCCAATTTGATTATTAAGCAGATATTGCTTTAATACATAATATGACGCCGGACACACAGGGAATCATTTCACCTAATGTGTGTCCATTGAGGCTGGTTACAGGACTTTTATACTGGTTAAACATACATAGTCATATGGATTCTGAGAAATACTGGTTACATGTTTGGGAAATATTAGTTAAACATGCATAGAACTCATTATCATATCTTATCACCCACTCTGTGATGTACATCACAGTTCCTTTGTGTTTTCAGAATTCTCTGATGCATCTTATCTTATCTTATCTTATCTTATCTTATCTTATCTTATCTTAATCTCCTTCCTCACTGTGTCCTCTTGGTGAGCTCAGGTCTGTCCTTTGTTCCTGCTGGGGGACTGTCCTTGTTTAGACAAGCTAAACTCTTCTTACAATCACATTCTTTCTTACTGCAAGCTAGCCAACATTTGATTCTTATTATTCGTAATGATTTATTCATTCCTTCGGATCCAATCCCTCCAGAGCGTCTGCAAAAACTTCACCTGCAGCAACCTCATGGAAACAGCTAAAAAGACTTTATCACTGAACTCCAGACAGATTGCATAGTCCCTCTGAAACAGGGAATAAAAGGATTATCCAACAGAGGCATTCAGTAACAAAAATTGAAGGCATTCTTCAAAACAAGAACATGTTATCAGGAGCACCTGGTACTCAGGCAGGAGCTGTGCAACAGTGCTTCAGTGAGACAAGGAGACTATCCAGCGCGAACCGGTTCTGTGGTTTGATACACAGCCCACTCAGCTAAGGTGAAGAGTTATAGTAACACCCTTTCAGTGTACTAATTATAATAGCCTAGCCCACGTTAATGAATATGTATGCCTTTACAGTATAAGTAGCTGCTTGTTAGACAAATATGGTGTCCAAGCTAGGAGGAGAATCCACCTTGCACCCCAGCGCTGGCGATAAAACATACCTGCTTTATAACTCTTCTGAGTTGTGAAGTGTGTTTCTGCGCGTCACCTCACAAACCCTTATAGGATACTAATATTGGTCTAGACTTGAGTTTATATTCTTGACTTAGAATTGTAACATTATAGGTAATAAACTAAATGTTTGAATGCAGTTCTGGGTCATACTCTCTCTCCCTTGGTGTGTGACACAGGTGCAGCAAAATATGTTGGCTACAATGTATATCTGTCCATCATGGACAGCTTGACACAGGTGTATGCCTTCATAAAGATGGAGCTGGGCTTTTCCAGCTTAATCCCATGTCAAACAAATGCATTTAGACTGGTGGGAGAGAGTGCATTAATTGCAGGGTGTGTGTACTGAACCATGTTTGTTCAAGGCACTGTCACGGTTGCTATCTGGCTGCAGAGCGCTGAGCCCAGAGTAATTTCACATACTGGGTTCCACTGGGAAATGAGACATTTCCCCATGTTTCATCCATGTTCAGCTGTTGGCAGCCCCCTGCAGTGCCTGATTTACCAAAACCAACTGTTTGGCTGCGGGCAGCTGGATTGCTTTCCTGCACCACTGTGAGTGTCAGCAAGTTCTTAATTGTTTTTTGTTCTTTCTGTGAACTAATGAGCATTGTCTGATTTTGTTTGCCCTACCTGTTAAGGAAGAAAAGTTCTATTTTCCTGTGAGAGGTTTGGGCAGCAGAGGTGGCTTCTGCTCATTTCACTTACAGCACAATGGTATGCATGGGAAAATTGCATGTGTGAGTTACTACCATTCAAGCTGGGACTCTGGGGTCATTTTTATGCTGCTTCCCTTTGGTTTTGCCTTCTCCCTCTGGCTTTTCCCACAGGCTTATGGAGATTTCACCTTCCTTCTGCAGCAGTGCTACTTGATGACTTCTGGCCTTTTGCTGGTGGCAGCTCTGCTCATCTCAACAGGTTTCTGTTTGTATCCTGGTATTAAAGGCATCTAATAAGTACTATTTTGAGGAAAACAGGTAGATGGTCCACTCCTGAGCAGGCTGTATGGCTGTTGTTTGGTACAGTTGGGCATGATAGATCCCAAAGGAAAAAATGCTTAATGAGAAACAGGTTACTTCATATCACCTAGGGTACCTGATGTGCTGTGCATTGGTAGCTCTAGCAAAGCTGGGAGGATAAAACACATGTTCAGAAACCCAGACTGCACCCATCAATTTGACTGTAGTAATCTCCAACTCTGCTATAAGCAGCTCTGGCATCCCCATGGTCATCAAACCCTTGACTGCTGCCTTGGGGTTTAAGCAACATGTGTTCCCTTTCCATGGCCATGCAGCCAGGTGGTAACGCAGGGGTAACCTTGCCACATAGGGTGCTCTTTACTGCTGTCCTTGCAGAGCCTCAGAATTTATTTTATCTTCCTTTTTCCCTTCACTCCTTGTTTCTCATCCTTTTCTTCCCTCCTGTGACTATGGACCAAGACATGCCTCTGGCTGTGCATAACCCCACTTCCTAATAGCAAGAGCTATGTTCAGTCCTCACATTCAAAAACCAGTGTTAGATAATTGCTGGATAGAAAATAGGCTGTAATTATTTTTGCTTCCAACTAAAGGAGCAAGCAGTGTTTGTCAAACTGCTTGGTAACTGCTGGCAGATGCTCTTTGGAGGGTATTCCTGCCCTGCCTATAACCCTCCTTGTTGTCATATGGTCCATACATCTTTATTTTAAGCATTAATTGGTTCCCTTTTCAAATAGCTGCTCCGTGCTGGCCTTGATGAGCAAAAGCAGACAATGGGGGTTGGGAGTGTTCATTAGAGCTTGGCGTTGTTCGCCTTGAAGACCTTAGAAGTTGATAACAAAGGAGCCAGCTAGCAGAAGTTTACTGATAAGTAGGGCACTGTAGGATGCCGAATGGTTAATAGGACTATCCATAAAAAGGCATCCCAAATTACTATCTGAAATACACCTACAGATAAGAATACAAAGACCTGTATTTCCAATGAATTAGACTGTTGGCATAATTTTACATTAGTACAGACGGTTAAGGTGGTTTGTCTCCGGGCCTATGATACCATTGGGCTCTCATTCAAATTTAAAATAAATATTATAGCTAAGCCTGTTACAACCCAGAATTTATGAGATTGTTCCGTATATAATCAGGAACATATATTGACATATATAATCAGGCCAACAGCAAATGCTCTTCAACCCAGAATGGTCTCTTAAATGTGTTAAACTGCTAATGCAAACTGATATTTCTGAAATTCAGCCAGCATGCTCTCATTTCCTAAAAACATCCTCCGAGGGCTGGACAATCTGGCTGTGAAAGCAAGTGCCCTTCAGGGGCAGAACACAAAGGGTCCTGACCAGAGTGTTACAGACAGGATTGAAGGTCCTAAATGGAATTGACTATCAGAAATGTTACCAAAGTGGAAAAGGTGGAAGAACAAGACCATGAACTAATAGAAAATGCACTCAGTGTGATCCAAGATAATGTTTCTTTGGCCCTCAGTTGTATACAGGTACAATTATGGATGCAATCAGTGGCCGCCTTAGTTATAAGAGAAGGTGGTGAGGGTACTTTCCCACTGAAATCCGGAAAGTGGTTTGGGACAGTGCCACTGGCTTATAGGGGAAGCTTCAATCCTGATAGACTCTGGTAAATTTCACCTATGACCCCATCACTAATACAGCCACAGCCTTTGTGTTTACCATACGTAACGCTTTAAAATGTGTAATCCACTCGATCATTGCATTTGGACTAAGCCATGATAAAACTGCTCTATCCTTCTGAACATAGAACATAGGCGCAAATAGTGAACGGGAAATGGCAAACTGCAAATTTAGAATCTTGCATTACACGAGAACAACAAGGATTCATTTGTGAAATAATGCAATTGATGCTCAAGACACCTGCCTCGACACTGAGCAAAGCATCTGTCACTTTGAGATCCATCTAGATGCTAATCAGAGGGCTGTACTTGTATATATGGGCCAGGGCTGTGTGTATTTGAGAACTGCTTGTACCTCTATAGTAATAGATGGGATAATTATGGATAGTAAGAATCCTTCTAATTTCAATTTCTGTATTTGTAACCTTGTTAAGATTGTTGGATGTGACTTTTCTTATTTAGCACCAGTTGTAGCCCATCAGCTGATAAAATCCACTTATACAATATTTCACAAATTATCACCTATACCTATTGGAATGAATCTTACATTGGTAAAATAATTAATGAAACATCAGGACTTGATTATAATTCTGAATGAGGTCCAGGAAAGCAGGAAAAGACCCTGATAACAGTCCATCACGACACAGAGGAAAGAAAGGGGGTCCAAAAAAAAAAAAGGGTAAAAGAAAATGTGAACCATCATTGGAGGCACGTGTTGTTTGGATGGTCCCCTACTGCGACTGGCATTCCAAATAAGTTGTGTCACCCCATTATTGCCCTTCTGATGCTAGTTTTAGTTAGCTTTGTTTTCTCTGCTATGTTATTTATTTGGAATTGGAGAATGCTACAACGACTAACAATTGACCTCTATGTCTAGTGCCCATGAGAATGCGTTAAAAAGGTAATTTTCCAACAAAATATCATCCAATTCTCCTTTGAGAGATAAATTACACAGTTGGCAAATGAATTTGCCCATGTTAAAAGGAAAGGGGGGAATTGATGAGTGAAAGCAGACAAGGGGGGTTGGGAGTGTTCATTAGAGCTTGGTGTTGTTCACCTTGAAGACCTTGGAAGTTGATAACAAAGGAGCCAGCTAGCAGAAGTTTACTGAGAAGTGGGCATTGGAATGCAGAGAGCTGGCTGCATTTGGTTCAGGAGATTGAAAACAGCCAGAGGAGACTGAGTCTGTGCTGAGTTCAAAAAGAAAAATATTCATCCTGAGGAAAACTTCCTACTTCATCCCTAAGACCCTGGCCCATACCCATCAGGAGGCACTATGCAGGTGCAAGACTGGAGCGAATTTTCCAGAACTCATTATAATATGAAGCGGGGAAAGGGTGTGAATATGTAGTAGGCACTTATAACTATGCATGTCTTTACGCTATATGTAGCTGCTTGTTATTATACAGTGTGCAAGCTAGGAGGAGAACCCCCTTGCACCCCAGCGCTGGAAATAAACATACCTGCTTTATAACTCATTTGGGGTTATAGGGTTTGATTCCACAAAACAGCCTGAAGCATTATGGCTCTCTTCCACCTTTGATGACCGATGGTTGGAAACCAAAGCAAAGCTCAACATTTGATATTTTCTCCATCATTTTTCTGTGTAACTTCTGCCAGAGAGCAGGAGGGTACCACCAGTGATGCCCTATGCTTGGGGAGTGCAGAATGAAGAACCAGTTTGTAAACCTGCTGCCAATTTAATGAAGCAGCTCTGGTGATTAAGGGTTATAAATGAGGTATTAATCTGGCATGGAGAACTAAACAGGAGCAGATCCATTGTAGTTTTATTTTTTTCCTTCCCTCTGCAGCACTGGGACCAGTGTCTAATCTAGGACATCCCCGTGCAAGGTCATAGCCCTTTTTGTGCAGCTGGCTGGCCCCTGCAGGTCTCTTTTGTCAGGAAAATCCCAAAAATATTGGGATCCTCTATGCCTCTGGCTAAATCTTCATACTTTTCCCCAGCAGATACTATTTGCTTGTTATGCCATTGCCAGCAGTGGGGTGGGGGAGTCTGCTGTCATGCCAGAAGGTTCCTCTGCTGCTTTTCATTTCTTTGAAAGCAAATGCATCTTGATAAAAGATTACTCCATTGCTCAGGGGAGTATGTGTTAGCATAGAGAGGCTTTCAAATATGGGGTTATGCTCCTGAGACGCTGCAACTCACTGCTGTTGCTCACCTTGCTTGTGTTGGGTCCACATTCATTTGTTCCAACTCCTTAATACCAAGGGTATCATAAATTCTTTTCATATTAATAGGAAGCGAAAAAAAACAATTTAAATTTTATCATTCATATATCTTTATTTAGATATATATATTTATTTATTCAGCTGTACTTTCAAAGAGGACCATAGGACCCTATGTTTATTTTCTAGCATGTTTTTGCATGGAGAAGTTCTTGGAACTGTGAAACCATGATTTCCCAGAGAAGAGCAAAGCTCAAAGGCTGCAAGCTGGCTCATGCCTCTGAATGGAGTAGCTGCTAAACTTGGACAGATGGGGGAAGTGGTTTTGTGGCATCTGGGTGCCAAGGACATCCTTACAAAGGCCACGGTGAGAGATGAAGTCAGCTCCTATTTTCTCACATGCTCATCCCACCTCTGAGTTCATCACCAGTAAAGCTGCTGGAGATGCAGGAGGACAGCTACCCATGCCAAGTGGCTCTTGGCAGAACTGGGCACCCAAGCTGTGGTCGCAAGCACTGCTGGTGGATGGAAAATCCCTGCAGCTAATGACATGGCTTGTCCATCTTAATGAGGATGCTCTTCTTCCCCTGGCACACTGAAGGAGAAATGAGTCCTGTCATTAGCCGTCTGTGCACCCCGAGCAATGCAGGAGCATCTCTCTTTATAAATGCACTAAAATGGTGTGGTTTGCTGCATGAAGGAAGGGCTTGGCAGCTCCCCATGACCACAGGCATGGAGCCAGCAGCATCCTCAGGCTACTGCTGAGGTTTGCTGTGGGACTCCAAATTCAGGGGATGTCCCACCCTCGCAGCCAGTTTTTAAGGCTATTTGCAAAACTGACCAGGGTGGCACTGCCTCATTTGCCCAAGCAGCTTTGGTTGTTATAAGCTGAAAAACTCCATGGTCCTCTCTGCTCTCAGCTGCTTGACCAGGAGGGTTCAACACGTGCTTTTCTTGCAATGTGATTTAAATGGACAGTTGGAGACAGTGTGTGCTGTTGAACCTCTTTGCCTTCTGCAAATTGCTCTGTAATGTTTTCAGACAGATTTAAATAAAAATACAATAAAAGGGAAGAGTTCCAGTTTTCTGTGTATTACAAATTGAAAATGAAAAAATAACCATCTGAAAAACACTGATAATGATGCATGCTTTTGGAGAGTTTAATTAATGAGTGTCTTAAAGGTCACAGTTTTACTCATGGTTAACCTTCGGCAAGCCATTAAATAGATAGTGCTAGTATCAAATGAATCCATCTCTTTTCTTCCAGGAGCAGGACTGAGATCTGCTGAGGGATAACAGGGACTTGCGAGACTCATAAACAGAGCTTTAAACTAGATTGGAAGAGGGAATGGGATAATATCAGGCTTGCCCACAACAAGATGTGGGAAGACAAGCTGAGGCAAGAGGGATGGGGTGCTAGTGAGAGCCCTCAGCTTGTTTCTCAGAAATGTATTGAGCACTGTGCAGATCACTTGAAGCAAGGGAATGCTGCGGTAGCACAAGCCAACATGGAAACAATGGGGAAATAACTCAGAGGAACAAAGAAGTGCTCCTCTAAGAATTCTACATAGCCGACAACCCAGCTGAAGTGCCTCTACATCAATGCACACAGCCTGGGCAACAAACAAGAGGAGCTGGAAGTCACTGTGCTGCTGGAAAGCTATGACCTGGTTGCTATTACTGAAACTTGGTAGGATGAATCCCATGACTGGAGTGTGGCTGTTGATGGCTACAGTCTGTTCAGAAGAGACAGATGAGTAAGGGAGGGGCAGAGGAGTTGCCCTCTACATCAAGAAATGGATAGAGTGTGAAGAGCTGTCTCTGAAGAATAGTGATGAGCATGTTGAAAGCCTGTGGCTAAAAGTCAGAGACAACAAAGGGAACCTAGTGACTGGAGTCTATTACAGACTGCCTGATCAAGAGGAGGCGGTTGATGAAGCCTTCTTACTCCAACTTCAGGAGACACTGCACTTGCAAGCTCTTATCCTGCTGGGGGTCTTCAACCACCCAGATATCTGCTGGAAGAGTACCGTGGCAAGCTGTAGGCAATCCAGGACACTCCTGGAGTGCATTGAAGACAACTTTTTAAGCCAGGTAATAGACACCCCTACCAGGGGAGATGCAATACTTGACCTGGTGATCACCAGTGTGAGCAGGCTAATTGGGGACATCAAGGTTGGAGGCTGCCTGGGATGTAGCAATCACACACTGGTGGAGTTCAAGGTCCTGAGGGATATGGGTCAAGCGAAGAGTAAAGTCAGGGCCCTGAATTTCAGGAAAGCAGACTTCCAGCTCTTCAAGGAGTTAGTCAGTAGGACCCCCTGGGAAACTGCCCTCAGAGACAAGGGAGCAGAGCAGAGCAGAGCTGGCAGATCTTTAAGGATGTTTTCTACAGAGTGCAAGAGCGCTCAGTGCCCAGGTGCAAGAAAGGGAAGAGACAGTCATGACCTGTGGCTCAAACTAAAGGGCAAGAAGAAAATGCACAGGCAGTGGAAGCAGGGTCAGAGATCCTGGGAAGAGTATAGGGACGCTGCCTGGTTTTGTAGGGATGGGGTCAGGAAGGCCAGGGCACGGCTGCAGCTGAACTTGGCAAGGGAAGCAGAGAATAACAAGAAGGGCTTCTACAGGTATGTCAACCAGAAAAGAAAGGACAAACAGAGTGCACCTGCCCTGATGAGTGAGACTGCTAAGCTGGTGACAACAGACAAGGAGAAGGCTGAGGGACTCAACAACTGTTTTGCCTCAGTCTTCACTGGCAAACTCTCTTCCCACAACTCTCAAGGGGATGGGCTGGAAGACATGGAGTGGGAGAGCAAAGTCCCTCCCACTTTAAGAAAAGATCAGGTTTGTGACCACCTGAGGAACCTGGATGTACATAAGTCCATAGGACCTGATGAGACCAGCTGGTCAAACTGAAGAGCAAAAGGGAACTGCACAGGTAGTGCAAGCAGGGACAGGGAACCTGGGAGGAGTGTAGGGATGCTGCCTGATTGTGTAGGGATGAAGTCAGGAAGGCCAAAGTGCAGCTGGAGCTGAACTTGGCAAGGGAAGTGAAGACTAACAAGAAGGGCTTCTACAGGTATGTCAATCAGAAGAGGAAGGTTAAAGAGAATGCACTCCCACTGATGGATGAAAATGGTGACCTCGTACCAACAGATGAGGAGAAGGCTGAGGTACTCAACAACTTTTTTGCCTCAGTCTTCACTGACAATGGCTCTCCTCACCCCTCCTGGGTCAATGGACCACAAGAAGGGGACCATGGGGGTAAAGCCCCTCCCACTGTAGGGGAGGATCAGGTTCATGACCACCTGAGGAACCTGAACATATATAAGTCTAAGGGACCTGATGAGATGCATCCTGGAGTCCTGGGGGAATTGGCAGATGTGGTTGCCAAGCCACTCTCCATGATGTTTGAAAAGTCATGGCAGTCAGGAGAAGTCCCTGGTGACTGGAAGAAGGGCAACATTGTCCCCATTTGTGGCGACTGAAGGCACAGACTCTGTTAAGGTGCAGTAACAAAATCCCTTTATTATGCACAAACAAAGCTTTACATACCCTTATTTGCTATATACAGGACATCAGCTGCATTGTCCTGCATGTACGTGGCAGTGGAATCTTCCATGCCCACATCCTTTTTTAAAAAGTGTAGAAAAGATGACCCTGGGGACTACTGACCTGTCAGCCTCACCTCTGTGCCTGAGAAGATCGTGGAACAGATCCTGTTCGAAGCTATGCTAAAGCACATGGAAGACAGGGAGGTGATTAGAGGCAGCAAGCATGGCTTCACCATGGGCAAGTCCTCTATGACCAACCTAGTGGCTTTATATGATGAGGTGACCACATCAGTGGGCACGGGAAAACCAACAGATGTGATCTATCTGGACTTCTGTAAAGCCTTTGACACAGTCCCTCACAACATCCTTTTCTCTAAATTGGAGAGATATGGATTTGATGGGTGGACTGTTCGGTGGATAAGAAATTGCTTGGATGGTTGCACCCAGAGGTTAGTGATCAATGACTCAATGTCCAGATGGAGATCTGTGGTGAGTGGTGTCCCTCAGGGGTCTGTTCTGGGACTGGTGTTGTTTAATATCTTCATCAATGACATAGACGATGGGATCGAGTGCACCCTCCGCAAGTTTGCAGATGACACCAAGCTGAATGGTGCAGTTGCCACATCGGAGGGATGGGATGCCATCCAGGGGGACCTTGATAATATGGAGAAGTGGGCTTGTGAAAACCTCATGATGTTCAACAAGGCGAAGTGTAAGTTCATGCACCTGGGTTGGGGCAACCCTCAGTATTGATACAGGCTGGGGGATGAGGAGATTGAGAGTAGCCCCGTGGAGAAGGACCTGAGGGTCCTGGCATATGAGAAGCTCCACATGAGCCAGCAATGTGTGCTCACAGCCCAGAAGGCTAACCACCATATCCTGGGCTGCATCAAAAGAAGCATTGCCAGCAGGTTGATGGAGGTGATTCTGCTCTGCTCTGGTGAGACCCCACCTGGAATCCTATGTCAAACTCTGGAGCCCTCAGCACAGGAAAGACATGGACCTTTTGGGGCAGGTCCGGGGCAGGTCCAGAAAAATGATCAGAGTCCTGCAACACCTCCCTTATGAAGAGTGGCTGAGAGAGTTGGAGTTGTTCAGCTTGGAGAAGAGGAGACTCCGAGGACACCTTATTGCCGCCTTTCAGTAATTAAAGGGGGCTTATAAGAAAGATGGAGAAAAACTTTTTAGCAGGGCCTGTAGCAGTAGGACAAGGGGTAACGATTTTAAACTAAAAGAGGAGATGTTTAGACTAGATATTAGGAATGAATTTTTCATGCTGGGGGTGGTGAAACACTGGCACAGGTTGCCCAGATTGGTGGTGGATGCCCCATCCCTGGAAACATTCAAGGTCAAGTTGGATGGGGCTCTGAGCAACCTGATCAAGTTGAAGATGTCCCTGCTCACTGCAGGGGGGGTGGACTAGATGACCTTCATGGTGCCTTCCAACCCAAACCATTCTATGATTCTATGATCATCAGGTCTAACAGGAGAGGCCCCTTGAGAGATGATCCTGTGCATTCCCCTCTTTCCTTTCACTGATGCTCTCACCATCCAGCCACGCAGATTCCTTTCTCTTCCTTCTTACTACTCTTTTTATCTCCGGGAGCTGCTAATCCTGCTGTTTATCCCTCTAGAACATCTTCACATTAAACCCTTTCTACCCAGTCACTGAATGCTTTGCTGTGTGACTTGGTGCCCAAATGGAGAGCAAAGGAGCATTGGAGATGAAGATGTTAGCATAGAGACAAACACATAACCATTCCAGGAAGGTTATATGTGGTGCTTTATTTCGAGGCCCCGGGAACCAGGGGTATGCACACCCAAATCAGGTTCCAAGATGATCCTGGCGCGTCCGCAATTTAACCCTTAAGTGTTTCGCAATCTAATGTATATTCAACAGATTACATCATTTCTTCATGCATATGTATTTGAGGATTGTCTCATCATTTCTGTGGACACCAGCATTTCCTTATCTTCACTTGACTACCCTTGGTATGCTTCTGGCCTTCACAAATGTAGGCTGTGTTCAGATAAGGTTGTTAGTAAAAGCGTAGGCTCTGCTCGGATAAGGTTGTTAGTACATTCTTTCTAAGCACTCCCTAATACCATACTTGTGAAGGTTATACGTGGTTTTTGAGAAAACCGTCACTGTCTGCAGAGACAGACACAAAGTCTGCACATACTTAACTATAAAGAACAACAAAATTAAATGCTAAACACAATATATATCAAATGCTAAATACAATATACATAACCTATAATTTTAATCTTATTTTAATTGAGCCCTAATTCTTCAGCTAAATTAACGTTTTCCAACAAAGATACAGGGAAGTTCCAGCCTCCATTAGGTCCTTATGCAAAACACAGCCAAAGCTGAGCGTTTCCCTTTTCATTATCCACCTCCTTGTTGAATGCAAGCATCTCACCTTCACCATCAGAGCACTCTGCAATGACCCCTCCATCTGCAGCCTCATGGTCCTGCCCGCCCCACACCTCACTGCCTTCATGGTCCAGCCCCTGCCTGCATTTCATTCCAGTGATGGCTGGAAGTGCTCGGGCTCTCCATCCTGGCATGGCTGCTGCTCTTGTGTAAGTCTTGGCACCATGGGTAAGAGCTGAGCCCATACCTAACCCAGGTTTAGGTGGATCCTTACCCAAGCATCCCATTGCTGTGCTGGTGACTGCATGATCTCGGCTCCCAAAGCTGTGGTGATGTTTCTCCATAGGTCTTGATAGTCCACAGGACTGTAGCTACTTCCTCCAGGTGGTAGGACAGAAACTTATGTATTTCATAAAAATAAATGTCTAGCCCATGTTTTTAGCCACCGTGGAGGCAGAGCAGACATAGATGTTGGGGCTGGATAACCAGGAATGGGATGCTGTGCTGCCCAGTCAGGGAGCGCCCCCAGCCACTCTCACCAGGACCTCAGGACAAGTCAAAAAATCTTGATTTTCAAACCTCCCATCAGCCCTTCCTAGAATTTTCCCCCTGAGAAAGAGGAGGGATAATTCAAAGCAAAGAGGTGTCCAACTGTATGGCCCATGAGTCAGTGGACCACTAGTAACCTCATTCGACAGGGGAGGGGTTGAAAATGTGTCCAAAACATTCAATGAGTTTTCACAGGGAATTTTCTCTGATACATGAGAGATGCCTGGGGAAGAAAACGTTTGGCTTGTTGCAACATATAGATATTTCTAGTATTTTATTCATATATTTTGCATGGTGCACACACCCCTGAGAACTCAAATCCATCTTGCTGTCAGAGAGGAGAAATGTAGGAACTAAGTGTTAAATCTGTAAAGAGAGTGGCATTCCTTTGCTGAGAAAGGGAGGAAGTTGCTCCGGCCAGAAATTGCACTGGATTGCTACCCTCAAAGTTTATTTTCTTAGGATTTTTCGAGTAAATACCAGTGTCTCCATTGTTGGGAATAATTGCAGTAGCTGAAAAGCGGCAGTCTGTTCGGATAACACCTGGGGGCTTTTGTGCCTCTTCTGATTCAGCAGCATTAGCAAAAATATAACAGCATTAAATTAAACTTCTGAGCTAATCGATCTCCATTGCAAATTATCTTAAGAAAACCAAAACTAAAATGTTCTTTTAAAAGCAATCCCTTTAGGATTTAAAGCTTGATGACTTGCATGTTTGAAAATTGGAACAAAAACCCACATTAGGGAAGAGGAGTGTTATAAACCTCATGGTGTTTGTGATGGTGCACTGCTCTGGGGTTTAGGATGAGAGATGTATCCTATAACATCCTAGGAGATGTTATATAGCATAACAGCATCCACAGTTATATTGTAACTGGAAACAGTTTATGAAACTATATCAGTTAGGATGGAGATTTTAACTGAGTTTTTATGTGAACTGTATTCATGCTGTCATTGCATTTTGATACTCTCCAAATGCTTCCAGACCACAGTGCTCAGTCTTTGTCCCATGAGGTATCCCTTTGTCCCAGGAGGGCATTTCCTTTAAAATCAGGTCAAGCATCCCAACTGACCATCCTTGCTGTAAGCCAGGGCTGACCCATGGGCAGCTGTTCTTGTGTGGGCTCGCCAGGGAGCTCCTGCCCTTGAAAAATTCAATTTCAGCATCAGTGCTGGGAATTGGATGCATGGGAATTCAGCGCCATGTAGCTTGCTGTTACCAGTGGATTCGGTAGCTATGGAAGGACTACAGATATAGGCTTAACTAGAAATGGAATTGGCAAAAGATTGCAAACTGGAAATCTAAGCACTGTGCTTGTGGGTACTGAGCTGGGAAAGGCTTCCTTCACGCACTGGTGGGTTATAGATGGGACCCAGCAAAGTACTTAAATAATGTGCTTAGCTTCCAAAATGTCTCAGATGGTCAAACTGGTATAATCTGCAAATCTGTGCTATTAAAGCCATCTGTTCTTTTGTAGAAGATGCTTCAATACCATGCTGATAAACACCAAATAAGTTTTTGGGGACCAGCAAGTGCTTTGCCTGTTTGAGCACCAAAGCATCTGTTTCCACTGGTGTGTCTGATGAACGAAAGCAGACAGGGGGGTTGGGAATGTTCACTAGAACTTGACGCTGCTCGCCTTGAAGACCTTGGAAGTTGATAACGAAGGAGCCAGCTAGCAGAAGTTTACTGATAAGTGGGCATTGGAATGCAGAAAGCTGGAAAACAAGCAGAAGAGACTGTGCCCGTATGCACTTCAAGGCAAAAACTTTTTTCATCCTGAGGAAGACTTATTACTTCATCCCTAAGATCCCGGCCCACAACCACCAGGAGGCACTACGCAGGCGCAAGACTGGAGCGAATCTTCTAGAACTAATTATAATACAAAGCGGGGAAAGATTACAAATATAGAATCATAGAATCATAGAATCACTAGGTTGGAAGGGACCCACTGGGTCATCTGATGGTGGGGCCATGGTGGGCAACAAGGGCTAACCAGGAAGGAGCGGAGTTGCTCTCCTGCAAGGTGTTGCTGACATATCTCTGCTCTTTCAGGACTGCCTTTCTGAAGGCTTAGCAACTAAATTGTATCGCTCCCTTCGCTTCCTCCTCTCACCAAACAACTACACCAAAGCCATTGACATGAGGGCGGCCGGCTGCATCCTAGCCGAGATGCTGACAGGAAGGATGCTCTTCACTGGTAGGTTTCTGGCTCCCGATGATTAATTTTTTCCTTCCTCCCTTCTTTACCTGCAAGGTAAAGACAAAAAAAAGCACCAGCAAGGAGTGCCTAATTATCAGTGCAGCATTTGAAGCTCAACTCTAATGTTCTTAAGAAGCATATGTTTATTTAATAGAATTCCAAAAATGCTACTGTAGGGTGCAAAGCTGTGCTTCCCAAGCTGGGACGCAGAGCCATTCATTTAGGAATGAAGGAGATGCTCTCCTGCTATTGAAGAAGCTGCCTTCCCGCCCAAGGTCTGCAGTGATGCTACTCCTTGGTTGTCTCTACCATTGCCCATTAGTGTTTTGAATAACAAGATTTAACAGATTTTGTGAGCAGCTGTTCGCAGAGTTGTGTAAATAAACAATTAGACACATTAATAATGGGGAAGAACTTTCACTTCACAAATATTTCAGTGAACTGCAGAGGTCAAGCAGTCAGTGCTTGATTGCAGCTGCTCTGTTGCTCCCTCCATGCTCCTGCCTGCAGCTTCCATATTTCTTTTGTGAAAGCTGAAAATTATGCAGTTGGTATCATTTCAGAGTGTCACGCATTGACAGGAACGGATGCGACCAATGTCATGAGCAGGAAAATTTGAAAATATGCAAGAGACTTCAAAAGGAGAGTTTACCGATCTGTTTAACCCTTTAACGGACAGTGTCACAAGGGCGAAAATATATATAAAACACCCAGCCTGCCAGTCAGATGAGGTCTCACAAGAGAGGAATAGAGGGGCAGAGTCACCTCCCTCAACCTGCTGGCCACACTTCTTTTGATGCAGCCCAGGATACAGTTGGCCTTCTGGGCTGCAAGCGCATGTTGCTGGCTCATGTTAAGCTCCTCATCAATCAGTACCCCCAAGTCATTCTCCGCAGGGCTGCTCTCAATCACATCATCCCTCATCCTGTACTGAAACCTCGAACTGCCCCGACCCAGGTGCACAACCTTACACTTAGCCTTGTTGAACCTCATGAGGTTTTCACAGGCCCACTTCTCCAGCTTATCAAGGTCCCTCTGGATGGCATCCCATCCCTCTGGTGTGGCAACTGCACCACTCAGCTTGGTATAATCTGCAAACTTGCTGAGGGTGCACTCAATCTCGCTGTCAATATCATTGATAAAGATATTAAACAGCACTGGTCCCAGTACAGACCCCAGTATGGTCACCACTTTTCATGGATTGCAGCGATTAAAGGCATGGACTCCATTTGGGTACAGTAATGAAATCTCTTTATTATGCACAAGCAAAGCTTTATATACCCTTATCATCTCATTAGCAACTACCCCAGTGATTTATCACTTCTAAGGATCCTACAGTTGCAGCAATTAAGCATAAATCTACTGACTACAAATTATCTCTTATCTAGCAACCTAAACTCCCCAAAATTCCTCTCACATAGCTCAGCTCCATGCATTATCCTCCCACCTAATGATCCCACGATTTTCTACTAACGAGCACAAGGGCATCAGCCGTATTGTCCTGTAGTCGCTGACACCACGTATGCACAAGGACATCGGCCGTATTGTCTTGTGCACACGTGGTGGTAGAATCTTCTGTGCCCACAATTCCCCTTTCTTTGTTTACAACCATCACAGGTTTCAAAGAACAATCAATTACTCACTGCACTATTTGTAAAAAACACGTCAAACATGATTATGCATAGAAATATACTAATACAGAGTAAAGCTATTTTGACTAAAGCTTTTAGCTAGCCTGTTAATTCCCATCTATTTAGTAAGTTTTCCAACCCCCAGAAAACATCATCTATTTCCAAATTTTTTGTTCTGTCCATGAGTGTTGATATAGCCTTATGAGTAGACCAAGAATGATCACTCAAATTCATACAACACATTCCCTCAAAGTCCTCACATCCATGTTCATGCGCTAGCAACAAAAAGTCAATTGCCGCATGGTTCTGTAGTGTTGCATGTCTTGCGGAATCGACATCATTTGCCAGTTGCGTCAAAATCTCTGATGTCATGTTCATCTGTTTGGGCAACCAGCATGCCATCCTATTCAGTTTGACAAGCGTCTTTGCTGCTGCTGCTCCTGGGACCAGCCAGCTTGCAGCAAACATTTCTCCACGGTTCCACAGCTATACGTTGTCATTGCAGTCACTGGCAAATGCATGTAAGGATCGCCTTTCCCTCTGGTAGCTCAAAAGTGTGATTAAATGTCATTGCTGTATTAGGTGTAAGCATGGCTAATCGCCCTAGGGCACATGGACCTCCCAAAATGCTTGATGGTAAACCTGCCCAAGCTTGATCACCACATACAAAAAACACCCCCAGTGGGAGTTGCCTAGGCTTCACATCCCCGGGAATGTTAACAAAGTCTTATTACACCATAAACTTGCATTTTTATAAACATCATTTTCTGCATCAACATCATTAAATGATTGACAATTATATTGACTCCAGTCACCTGTATATGAACTACAATTAAAATTCATACAGTAATCCATTTTTACTGATTCTAAAATCTCCAGTTCTTGTGGCTCCATCTTTGACTCCTGTAGCCGATACGTGTTGTGCCCTATGATTTGCAGACATCTCTCTGTTGTGTTGTCTCCAGTGAAACAAACTGTGGGATCCCAACCCTTAATTGTTCCAACCATATCATCAAGGGGAAGTGCTACCAGACAAGTATGAAATGGCTGTTCTGGCTGAGCCACTGACACAAAAAAAGTTGTCTGATTCAGAGTTTTCGCTAATAACACCCAAATATTGTTACTGATGATGGGGGGAACCAAACTTTTACCTATCCCCAGCATTATTGCTGTCCATGTTAGCATTACCATCATCTTCATCATGATTACCATCTCTGTTCAAATATGGATGGACGCACTGCACTGGCACCCACTTGAGTCCTTGACCTGTGGAAACACATGCATATCCTCAGCCCCATGTTATTAACTGATATGGTCCTTCCTGATTCCAAAGATTTTACCAATACCTTGGCTCCTTCCTTGTTGAGTTGTTGACCCTCCGTTTGTAAAGATGAAAAATGCCTTACTATAGGCGATAGTTCTACTCCCTGATTTTCTCGCACATGTAAATAATTCACTACATACAGTGCTTTCCCTAATCTGTTCTGCGGTGTTTCACCATTCATTCCCCCTTTTTGTTTTAGTAACATATTTTTCAGTGTTTCATGAGCTCGCTCTATCACTGCCTGTCCTTGGGGAGAATGAGGTATGCCTGTGATGTGTTATTCCTCAAGTTTGAAAAAATTTCTGAAGTCAGTCACTTGCATATCCTGGCCCATTGTCTGTTTTTACCTGTGCGGGAATTCCTAAGGCTGCAAATGCATTGACAAAATGTTTCACTATTTCTTTTGAGGATTCCCTTGTATTTGCTGTTGCCCATATCACATTCGAATATGTGTCAACAGAAATGGGTACATATTTCAACCTTCCAAACTCAGGTATGTGTGTAACATCTGTTTGCCAAATTTGTAAAGCGCTTAATCCCCTTGGGTTGGTTCCTCCAGCCTGTAGTGGTGTTATTTGTTGACAGTTTGGGCACATTTTTATTGTGTTTTGGGCTAGTTCAAATGAAATCTTAAATTGCTTACGCAGTGCCCTGGCAGACTAATGATAAAAATTACGTGACATTTGTGCTTGTTGAATAATATTTGATAGCAAGCCTTGGTGTGGAAACATTCTTAGAAGTTGGAGGCCACGATGTTTTTAAAGGACCTTGTACGGCGAGATGAGAGAGAGTTGGAGGGAGGACTGAGAAGAATTGGCAGCACGTCCAGAGTAGAAGAAAGAAAACAAGGCTTAGGAAAATGCAAGTTATGATAATAATGTAGAAGAGCATTTAAAATATGCGCAAAGTCTGTTAACCAATTAAGTGTCTAGAACAGGCGCACGAACAGTAGTAATTAACCAATAAGATTGTAAGCTTGAGTGCGTGGACAGTTAAAAAAACATATATAAGCTTAGCCTTCTGATCAATAAAGGGTCTTCAGTTTGCACTCGGAGTCCATTATCCTCAATCCCCTCAAATGGTGACCCCGGTGTGCGACCCGGGAACTAAAGGCGCCAGTCATGGAAGAGGGTGGAGTTCTGGAAGGGACGTCTCAGCTGAACAATGGTCTTGCCAGCTGGACCAAGCAGACAAAAGACCCTGGGGCTATTAATCGCCTGTTCCACGAGATTCAGGTGAGCAGCTGAGAAACGTGATAGAGAACAGAATGGGTTCAAATGTGTCAACAGAGGAGAAAGCTATTGTAAAGATGTTGAAACATATTTTGAAGAAATGAGGAATTAAATATGAAGAAATAAATTTAGAAGTTTTATTAGCATGGTTAAGGAGTAAGAACATGCCCGCAGAATCACCACGTGTTTTTGACATTGGGACTTGGAAGGAGACTGGTGAATTACTGTTTGAACATGCCACAAAGGGAGATTTAAATGCTTCCCATGTGTTAACAACATGGCGATTGTTATATGAAACACTGAAAGATTTTAAAGCACAACAAGGTCTAGCAAAGGCTAATGCCTTAAATAATCCTGACTCTCCTGGTCTGGTAGTGAAGGACCTAAAAGTGACTTCTAAAAGGACTTCAAGGAAAAAAAAAAAGCTATCACCATTGTGGAGTGATTCTGAGTATGAGGAAGCTGTTAAGAAACAATCATATCCAACTACAGACAGGACTTATAAGGCGCCTGCTGAACTTGCGAGTGAATCCAAGCCACAAGGTAGAGGTGAACAATTAACTGCAGTACAGTCCTCTGCCCCATCTCTTTCCGATGTAAGATCTCCACTGAATACCACTAATCTGCTCCTCTGTCCTCCACTACCAAGTAAAACCTCTGAGGATGAAAGTAATTCAGATGGGCACAAGTCCTCCTCCTCCAGGAGGGAGGCACAGCTGCGGGGACAGGTTGAAGTGTTGAAAGTTTTTTCCTGTGATTTATTCATGAGATGTAGATCTTTGCTGGGAATCAGTTAGTTACGAAGTGATAAAAGAAATTCGAAAAGCTGTAAAAAGAGAATGTACTGACTGTTTCACCGCCGGCTCCATCGCATGCATGAATAATTCACAACCACCACAGGATAGTCCTTTGCCACGAAAATGCTGTAACAACCTAAGACTGTTACCTGTTAAACAATTAATACAAACCTTATTTTATAATATATGTGCATATTTTAAGTGTTGTATGTGTTTGGTACCGTGTATAGTTTAAATATTCATACCATTGTGCTGTTCTTATTGACTGGTCATAAACAACATTGAATGAGTATATTAAGCTAGCTCTCAAAAGAGTGGTTCTCTGTGTATGTGTTTAAAGTGCTTTAAACATTTGTAAGATTTGCAAATTGTGTTTTGGTTAGAGGATTTTGAGCCTGTTTGTTTTGATTAATCTTAACAATGCAACTCTGGGACCTTTCAATCTCAAACGTCCATTAAGCCAGCAAACAGGTAGATTTATCTGGGACCTTTGAAGTGAAAGTCTGCAGAGGACAAAATTTTAAAATACCTAGAAAAAAAAAATAAGGAGAGAGAGAGAGAAAAGAAAATGAAAAAAAAAAAAGAAAAAAGAAAGAAAATAGGAAATACAGAAAGAAAAACAGAAAACAAAATAGAAAAAGAAAAAAGAAAATAGAAAAATAAAATTAAAACAATTAAAACATAGAAAAGAGAAAAATAGAAAAAGAACATAGAAAATAGAAAAAGAAAATGGAAAAAAACCCAGCCCTGTGGGTGGGTGTAAGTTCCCCTCACTTTGCCTCCCTCTCCCTTTCTCCTGATTGTTTTTGAATATGAATTTTTTTTTTCTTTCAGCTTATGAGTCCTTATCTCTCTAGGGGAATAACAATTTATGAAGAACACTCTGCATTCCAGTGTGCCTTATCAGATCAACAACTGCTGGGTCCTAGTGCAGACAAACATAAAGGGGATTTTAGCCAGACACTAAGACTTCATCTTCCAGAGGTCCTGGCTGACTGGGGAAGTTCCACTAGACTGGAGGCTGGCTGATGTTGTGCCCATATACAAGAAGGGTTGCAGAGAGGATCCGGGGAACTACAGGCCTGTCAGTCTCACCTCAGTGCCAGGGAAAGTCATGGAACAGGTAATCTTGAGTGCTATCATGAAGCACATGCAAGAGAACCGGGTGATCAGGCCCAGTCAACATGGGTTTACAAAAGGCAGATCTTGCCAAACTAACCTGATCACCTTCTATGACAAAATCACTCAACTACTGGATGGGGGAAAGGCTGTGGATGTAGTCTTCTTGGACTTCAGTAAAGCCTTTGACACAGTTTCTCACAGCATTCTGCTTCAGAAACTGTCAGCCTCTGGCCTGGACAGACGCACACTCTCCTGGGTTGAAAACTGGTTGGATGGCCGGGCCCAGAGAGTGGTGGTCAATGGAGTTAACTCCAGCTGGAGGCCAGTCACAAGTGGAGTTCCTCAGGGCTCGGTACTGGGTCCAGCTCTGTTCAATGTCTTTATCAATGACCTGGATGAAGGCATCGAGTGCACCCTTAGCAAGTTTGCAGATGACACTAAGCTGGGAGGAAGTGTCGATCTGCTGGAGGGTAGGGAGGCTCTGCAAAGGGATCTGAACAGGCTGGACTGCTGGGCCGAGACCAATGGGATGAGGTTTAACAAGGCCAAATGCCGGGTCCTGCACTTGGGGCACAACAACCCTATGCAGCGCTACAGACTGGGGGAAGAATGGCTGGAGAGCTGCACAGAAGAGAAGGACCTGGGGGTGCTGGTTGACAGCCAACTGAACATGAGCCAGCAGTGTGCCCAGGTGGCCAAGAAGGCCAACGGCATCTTGGCTTGTATCAGAAATGGGGTCACCAGCAGGTCCAGGGAGGTTATTCTCCCTCTGTACTCAGCACTGGTGAGACCGCATCTCGGGTACTGTGTTCAGTTCTGGGCCCCTCACCACAAGAAGGATGTTGAGGCTCTGGAGTGTGTCCAGAGAAGAGCAACAAAGCTGGTGAGGGGGCTGGAGAACAAGTCTTATGAGGAGTGGCTGAGAGAGCTGGGGTTGTTTAGCCTTGAGAAGAGGAGGCTGAGGGGAGACCTTATTACTCTCTACAACTACCTGAAAGGAGGTTGTGGAGAGGAGGGAGCTGGCCTCTTCTCCCAAGTGACAGGGGACAGGACAAGGGGGAATGGCCTGAAGCTCCGTCAGGGGAGGTTCAGGTTGGATATCAGAAAAAAATTCTTCACAGTAAGAGTCATTGGGTACTGGAACAGGCTGCCCAGGGAGGTGGTCGAGTCGCCTTCCCTGGAGGTGTTTAAGGAACGGGTTGATGAAGTACTTAGGGACATGGTTTAGGGAGTGTTAGGAATGGTTGGTCTCGATGATCCAATGGGTCCTTTCCAACCTTGTGATTCTGTGATTCTGTGATTCTGTAATGAGAGCATGATTTAAGAGTCCAAAAAGAGTATCCTCTGAGATTAAAAAACTGCAAAGGAATAGAAAAGTTAATGCATTTACATCCTTGAGAATTCCCGTACAGGTAAAAACAGACAAAAGGGGCCAAGAACTCGACAATGCCTGGACTGTTACCATAAATGTCAAAAAGGTTGTCACTTTACAAATCAACACCAATTCAAATACGATGTTGGGGGTAAATCGCTAATATTAAAGAACCAAGGAAATCACCAACCCAGCGCGCGGCGGAGACACGTGACAGCAGTAAATGCTCCTCCTTGGATCTTCTCCACAGCCTCCTCAATCACAATGAGGGATTAATACGCTCACAAGGTATCGCTTCAAGTTTTTGGTCCTATTGGTAATGGTTTATGTGCTTGATAGTGGGCGATTTGTGTTACTTTGCAAAGTCTTTTTGTGTAACCTGGTGTTATTAATTCTGATTTTACTGCACATATAAAAGCTATGGTTTATATTCCTTTCCCACCTGTGTATATCACTCAAAGCAGTTATGTTGCTCAATTAATACCATTTCAAAGATTGTACTAGAGAAAATAGGCCTTCAAGTTACATCTGAAAAAATTCAAACCTGGAAATATCTTGAGTGGGAAATTTTGAATGACACAATTGAACCTCAGCAAATCAAATTGCAAATAGTAGTTAAAACAATTTACAAAAGCTCCTAGGAACAATCAATTGAGTTAAACCCTATTTGGGTATTACTAATGCAGAACTAAGTCCATTATTTGATCTTCTTAAGGGGGACATGGCTTTAACAGCACCTCCTACTCTTAGGAGTCATGCACAACAAACTTTGGGTAAAATTGAAAAAGGCATTACTCAGAGAAAAGCCCATAGATGACTTGATGGTCATCCAATATGTTTGTTTGGTTTTGTTACTCTGTGTCAGGCATTTGGTCTAATAGCACAAATAGTACCTTTTAAAAGTAAAGCTCCCCAAACTGAAAACAAAGAAAGAACAAGTGGAGGCTTCGGATCTACAGGACAAGACAAACAGATAACATGGGCATTAGAAATTCAAAAATCAAAACCACACTTAAAGGTGACATTGATATTAGAAAATCAAACAATTCAAATGACTATGTTGGTGGATACTGGTGTGGATGTCACCATCATGGCAGAAAAAGACTGGCCAGAAGGATGGCCGTTGGTCAGTCCTCAAGGATTTATAGAGAATGGAACATTTTAGTTATTGACTTAAAGTTTTGGTTTGGTTTTTTTTTTACCATACCTATTGACCCTAGTGATAATGGAAAAAATATGCCTTTTCAGTTCCGACAACAAACAGACAGGGACCAGTGCAGGGATATCAATGGGTGGTGTTACCACAAGGGATGAAAAACGCGCCAACAATGTGTCAACTGTATGTTGACCAAGCCTTACAAGGCTTTCGAAAAAAATATCCACAGCTGTTAGCGTATCATTATATGGATAATATACTAGTGGTGGGGAAAGATAATTAGGAAAGGTATAAACAGGAATTATGTCACATATTGCAAAAACATCAATTGCAAATCGCACCAGAAAAGGTGCAGAGTGTTGCACCATGGATGTACGGATATATTAGCACCAAGGAAACTAACAAAGGAAGCAGAACAAACGTTGGAAAAAGAAGAAAATACAGTAAGCAACAGACAAGCACATCGTGTAGTATATGGATGGCTTGTCGATTTTTTGATCATCAGTAATGCTTATCGGCCTGTTGGGTTAATAATGCAATGAGTTGAAACTGATTTCAACAAATAAAAAAGTTATAGAATGGCAGTATTTATCTTATCAGCCATCAAAGACGATTGTAACAAGAGTAGAAATGTTTACACAGTTAATCATGAAAGGTCGAGATTGGATAGAGGATGAATGGGAAAGAGCTTGAAACAATAGTCATTGGACAGAATGATATTTACAATGGAGTATGCAGAACAGTTTAGAATTACAAGTGGCCTTGGCGAACTTTAGTGGACAAATTAAAATTCATCATCCAGGCCATCAGTTGATAATCTTTTTGCAACGAGAATGTCTAGAGGAAAAATCTAAGTGTAGTACCACACCAGTAAATGGGCTGACAGTTTTTACAGACGGGAGTGCAACACCTTATTGGCATTCCACATTCCCCAACTGGACAGGCAATTGTAGAACGAACACATTGCACCATCAAAACCGTTTTGCAAACACAAAACAGGGGGAACAGGGAGAAACACTAGAAAATAGGTTAGATAAGGTACAATATGTTATGAATTTTTACGATTGTCGGGAGATACTTCAATCCCTCCAATAGTGAAACATATACAAACCATGTCAGCAGGATTGACTGAACATAAAAATCAAGTGAAAGTCATGGTAAGAACTTGGGAAGGAAATTGGGAAGGTCCATTTCCATTGTTAACCTGGGGACGAGGATATGCTTGTGTCATTACAGACAGCGGTCCAAAATGGGTTCCAGCAAAATGGGTCAAACCAGTGGTGGAAAGAGATTTTTTGCATGGTGGATCTTTGGAGCAACAATCATTGGAAAAGTAGTTGCAGGATGGGTGGTCCCACAACCAAACCAGGTTAACTTTAGCAAATATAACATGTCAAGAAACCTTATGCCCTTCTACCTCTACCCCTGGAAAACCCTTTTCTACCTGTTTGGCTGGGTTGCCTCTAGACTCCTGGCCAAAACCAAATTCTCTGCTTCAGGCAGACATTTGTAATAACCCAAGATCTTGTGTTGATAACTGAGATTATGTATATGCGCATCTGCCCCAGGTAACGCAGGAGCCCCAAGAGTTGGAGTTATTAGGGTGAGTAACAATGGATGCTTGTGTAATGTATAATTATACCTATAACATCACTCCAAAAGGTCAGAATGTAAATGCTACTTTACCTATGTATAGAAATGCTACAGCCTGGTACAGTTATACCTCTCCTAAAGTATTGCATTCTTTTTCTTTTCCAATTACTTTGCCTGTAGGAATTTTTCTGATTTGTGGAGACAGAGCATGAGGAGGAATTCTGTCAAAATTTAATGGTGGGCCATGTAGCCTTGGATGGCTTACGCTACTAACTCCCAATCTCACTATGATTTATAACAAGAAATGAAGTAAACGAAATAAATGATCCATCCATCAATTTGGGGCTGACTGTGAGAGCACAGTCACCTTTTTGGGAACCTGGAGAAATTGTAGCTGCCTCAGCATTGGCTCCTGGGGTAGCAACTGCAGCAGCCTTGACAAAGCTGACAAATCTGGGATGTTGGTTGAGTAAGCAGACTAATGCTACTGCAATTGTTTTGAGTGGCTTGTTAGCTGATGTTGATAGTGTTAGGCATGTTACATTACAAAATAGAGCTGCAATAGATTTTTAGTATTAGCACAAGGACATGGGTGTGAAGAATTTGAAGGAATGTGTTGTATGCATTTATCAGATCATCCTGAATCAACACATCCCCAACTGAAACAGTTGAAGGATTTGAGAAACAATTACAAAATAACAATGATCCAGATTGGTTAAGGCAGTTGTTGTCTGGATGGGGCATCGGAGGTTGGCTCCAAGAACTAGATATGAAAATTGGAATCATTTTACTGGTGATCATTGTGATTTTAAGGATAATTCCTTGCATACTACAATGTGTCCAAGGAATGATAAAAAAACAATATTGTTTTGCGGAATCAAACCCTATAACCCAAAATGACTTATAAAGCAGGTATGTTTATTTCTGGCGCTGAGGTGCAAGGGGGTTATCCTCCAAGCTTGCACACCATATAACTTAACAAGCATCTACATATAGTGTAAAGACATGCATAGGTATAAGCGCCTACTACATATTCATACCCTATCCCCACTTCATATTATAATTAGATCTGGAAAGTTCACTCCAATCTTGCACCTGCATAGTCCCTCCTGATGGTTGTGGGATGAATATATTTCTTTTTGAACTCTGCACAGACTGTCTCCTCTGGCTGTTTTCAAACTCCTGAACCAAATGCAGCCAGCTTTCTGCATTCCAATGCCTACTAATCAGTAAACTGCTGCTAGCTGGCTCCTTCATTATCAACTTCCAAGGTCTTCAAGGCAAACAACGCCAAGCTCTAACGAACACTCCCAGCCCCCCTTGTCTGCTTTCACACATCAATTCCCGCGTCTTTTTTAACATGGGCAAATTAATTTGCCAACTCTGTAATTTATCCCTCAAGGAGAATTATATAATATTTTGTTGGAAAATTACCCTTTCAATGCATTCTCATGGGCACTAGACATAGAAGTCAATTGTTAGTCATTGTAGCATTCTCCAATTCCAAATAAATAACATAGCAGAGAAAACAAAGCTAACTAAAACTAGCATCAGAAGGGCAATACTGGGGTAACACAACTTATTTAGAATGCCAGTCGCAGTAGGGGACCATCTGAACAACACATCCCACCAATGATGGTTTAAATTTTCTTTTATCATTTTAGGAACCCCTTTCTTTCCAGTCATGGTGGATTGTTATCAGGGCCCTGTCCCGCTTTCCTGGACCTCGTCCAGAATTATAATCAAGTCCTGATGTTTCATTAACTGTTTCATTAATCATTTTACCAATGTAAGATTCATTCCAGTAGTTACAGGTGATAATTTGAAAATATTGTATAAATGGATTTTATCAGCTGATGAGATACGACTGGTGCTAAATAAGAAAAGTCACACCCAACAATCTTAACAAGCTAACAAATACAAAAATTAGAAATTAGAGTGTTTCTCACTGTCTATAATTATCTCATCTATTACTACAGAGTTACAAGCAGTTCTCAAACACACACAACCCTGGCCCACATATACAAGTACAGTACTCGGATTAGCATCTAGATGGATCTCAAAGTGACAGATGTTTTGCTCAGTGTCGAAGGCAGATGTCTTGAGCATAGATTGTATTAATTAGTAAATGAATCCTTGTTGTTCTCGTGTAATGCAGGATTCTAAATTTGCAATTTGCCATTTCCCATTCATTATTTGTGTCCATGTTCTATGTTCGGAAGGATAGAGCACAGTTTTATCATAGCTTAATCCTAATGCAATGATGGGGTGGATTACATATATTGCCAAGTTACGTATGGTAAACACAGAGGCTGTGGCTGTATTAGTGATGGGGTCATAGGTAAAATTTACCAGAGTCTATCAGGGTTTAAGCTTCCTCTCCAAGCCAGTGGCACTGTCCCAAACGACTTTCCAAATTTCGGTAAGAAAGTACCCTCACCACCTTCTCTTATAATTAAGGTGGCCACTGATTGCATCCATAATTGTGCCTGTATACAATGGAGAGCCAAAGAAACATTTTCTTGGATCACACCGAGTACATTTCCTATTAATTCATGGTCTTGTTCCTCCACCTTTTCCACTTTGGTAACATTTCTGATAGTCAATTCCATTTAGGACCTCCAATCCTGTCTGTAACACTCTGGTTAGGCCCCTTTGTGTTCTGCCCCTGAAGGGCACTTGCTTTCACAGCCAGATTGTCCAGCCCTCGATGCATGTTTTTAGGAAATGAACGCATGCTGGTTGAATTTCAGAAATATCAGTTTGCATTAGCAGTTTAACACATTTAAGAGACCATTCTGGGTTGAAGAGCATTTGCTGTTGGCCTGTATTCCTGATTATATGGACCAATCTCATAAATTCTGGCTTGTAACAGGCTTAGCTACAATATTTTTTAAATTTGAATGAGAGACCAATGGCATCATAGGCCCAGAGACAAACCACCTTAACGGTCTATACTAATGTAAAATTATGCCAACAGTCTAATTCATTGGAAATACAGGTCTTTGTATTCTTATCTGTAGGTGTAGTTGAGACAGTAATTTGGGATGCCTTTTTATGGATAGCCCTATTAGTCATTCAGCATCATACTTTGATTTCTCCTCATACAGTCCCCTGAAGTTGCTGAATCCCCTGTTCTCTATCCACATTCCATTCTTGCCTCACATATACTTGATTTTCATGCATACCCACAGTTGATAGATTTAAACCCTTTCAATCAGAATATTTCCCAGGACTCCAGTATACCAAATAAAAGCTTGAGACCAAAGCCACTAAGTATTCTTTTGGCTAGAGATGCCTTTCCCTCCCTGGATTATAATTATAATCATGAGAAAAATAATTTTCCTGGTTGGACTTCCGTGACCCTTCATGGAGATCTATGTGCCTTTTTCACTCGGGTGCGATTGATCCATGCACTCTGCTCCTTGATTTTGATTGCTGTGAAGGAGGCCAGGAACATCTGGAATGGTCCTTCTCACTGCAGTTCCAGAGTCCTCTCTGCAAGAGACTTTACATATACATAATCTCCAGGTCGTATGTTATACACAGGTTCATCCAAACCCCTGCTTCACATCTCAGCCTCATGTTTTTCAGTCTTTTTGAGCTGTTTGTCCAATGCCACCGTGTAGGAGATTATGATTTCATGCGCAAATAGTGACTGATCTGTTGTACTACTTCTGAGATAAGATGTGGTCCCCTATCAGGAGACATAGTTGCTGGAACCCAAAAGCATAGTATTGTCTCCTGTATTAATGTTCTGGTTATCTCCTTGTTCTAGTTGGGAATGCCTCCGGCCAACCTGAAAAGGTACCAGTTAATACTAATAAGTATCAACATCCCCCCTGTCTTGGGAGTTCTGAAAAATCCATCTGCCATTATTGCCCAGGCCCATTGCCTCTTCCAATTTGGTCCATTTCTGGTTTGGGGTAATTTTGGGATTAGTCTGGAGGCAAAGGTCACACTGCTGAGCCACTTGTCTCACAATGGTGTATAAATTTCTAGCTGCAATCCCTTTAATTAGGTGTTTATGTAAAGCTTCTGACCCCTCATGTCTCTTCCTGTGTTTTTCCCTCATCAAAATAAGGGGGAATGATTAGTTTCCCTTGTGGAGTGAGGACTCACCCCTCTTACTATATGACCCTCCCAGGTCTATAATAAATTTCTGATTATCTGATCTTCCTTGGTATACTCTGGCTTACCTTCTATGTAGATTCGCCTATCAGGGATCAAAGCCCCTTTGTTTTTACCTCACCTTTGGCTGCCGGTTTTGCTTCTCTGTCCGTCAGCTCATTTCCTCTCCCCAATTCCAAATTCACTTTCTGGTGAAGCTTGATGTGCATGATTGTCACTTTCTCAGGTAGCTGAACTGCTTCCAGCAGTCTCAGAATCCCTCTGCATGCTTGATGTTTTTGCCCTGGCATGTCTTTTATTGCTTAAGACATAGCTGTTTCCATCCATGAACAAGCCTTCAGCGTCTTCCATGGGACTGTCTTTCAGGTCCGAACAGCTCAAGTAGGTGGCCTCGATGGTCTCTAAGCAGTCCTGGTGCACTGGTTCTACTGTATTTCCACTGAGAAAAGAAGCTGGGTTGATGATGTCAGTAACCACAATTCCCATATCATCATGTTCCAATGTTATAGCTTGGTATTTTAGGAACCTTTGTGGAGAAGGCCGGTGCCCACCTTTCGCTTCCAGACATTTAGACTATCATTTTCTGGCCCAGGGTAAGTCTTCAAGCCTCCTGGATGCTTAGCACAATGGCCGCAACCCCTTGTAAACAGGCAGGCCCTAAAGCAATCCCTTGCTTCTTATGAGAGAAAAGGAAAAATGGCTTACTCACATCTGGAAGTCCTAAGGCCAGGGCCGACATCAGGGCTTTCTTCAGCTGTTCAGAGGCTTGCACAGCCTCTTTGCTCTGTTGGAGGTATTTCTGTTTGGCGGTGGTTAGTGCATACAGGGGTTTAACAAGCAGTCCATAGTTATAGAGCCATAGCCAACACCACCCACTCATCCCCAAGAAAGTTCATAACTCTTTCACTGTTTACAGTCTCAGGGTTTGGTATATTGCCTCTCCTCAGGCCTGTCCCAAAGTTCTTTGTCCAGCGCTGATTTCATAGCCCAAGTAGATTGCATTATTTGGGCCTTCTTTTAGATACACAGTGTCCCAGGAGCCTCCAAAAGATTAACAGACTCACCATCCAGGTCATGCAAGTGTTGTCTTGGTGGAAATGAGGATATCATCTACATACTGCAACAGTCTCCCTTCCTCAGGTGGGGCTTCCAGGCCCCGCCCCCCCCCCCCCCCCCATCTACGCAAACCTTTTGCTTTTACACTTTCAAATTATTCTGTTCTGTCTCACAGAACACTTTACTCACATTCCGGGAGGGGAAGGGTTAACTCACACACACAGCACCTAACTCACATAACTCGCATACCAGGAAGGGGGAAAAGGGAGGGGCACTCTCAGCTGCTTCTCCCGTTTTTTTCTCCTTTTTTTTTTTTTTTTCTTCTTCTATACTAGGTATTTTAAAATTTCATACTTTGCAGCTTTCCATTCCAAAGATCCGAGGTAAATATACCCATTTGCTGGCTCAATGTACGTTTGGAATTAAAAGGATTCATAGGATCAAGACAAACAGGGCTTCTAAACAATTTGCAAGTCTTGCAACTTTTTGAGCTCAGTCCACCTCTGGCTCCTGTCTATGGAGGAAGAACACCCCCGGGTAAGCTGTCCCTCTCAATTTCGCTGGTACTCTGTTATACATCATATTATATATATGATATATACATATATATCATATATACAAACAATTCACAGAGTATACTTATGACATAAAACACACAACGTATAGCAGGGATCACTCGCTTCGTTCGTCTCCGGCTGCTTCCTTCGCAGGAGAGCAGAACCGCGGATCGGAACTCTGCACTCGCTTCGCGCTCAATTGTGCATCTCATGCACCCACGCACTCACATACAAACACTCCACAACATATGAGAAGTTTAAAATGAGCTCTTAACGATGTTAAAATATACTGAAGATTTGCAACAGGTGTAGAAGATGATAGCTATCTCATATGCAGCACTCCTGCTTCCTCAGCAAGGAGTACCCAATTCATAATAGTATGTACTATAATATTATCTTATCTATAATACCATATATAACACCATAACCCCTCACTCAACGTTCTCTGCCTTACGAGAATCTTGGGATTATATTTCGCCTGCTATCACAGCAGGGGGCTGACCAGACCACAACCACGAATTTGCTCTTTTACCCAGGGGCGGGCAGTGCCACCTCCTCACCCAGCACAAGTAGGGGATTCATATCCCCCCCCCCACGGGCTTACGGGGTCTCGGAAAAATGACCCTAACCCTTCGTCATCACGTGAGGCATCCCATCAACGACTTACAGACTCGTCCCCTCTTTTTCCTGCAGGTACATCGAAATTATCATACATAAATCACATACTGGTCCGCCCGCTGATAGGCCGTCTCTCCCCCCGCAGCGATCGGGTAGAGATGGGAGATTCTCTGGAGAAATAGCTTACCGGGGCGCGCCTTAGAATGTCCCACTCCCCACCGATCCTGCAGCCGGGCAGAGAGAGTGTCCCATCTGGGGTGCCAAATTATTTTGCAGAATCAAACCCTATGACCCAAATAAAGCAGGTATGTTTATTTCCAGCGCTGGGGTGCAAGGGGGTTCTCCTCCTAGCTTGCACACCGTATAGCTTAACAAGCAGCCACTTATAGTGTAAAGACATGCATAGGTATAAGCGCCTACTACATATTCATACCCTACCCCCCCCCCCCCCCCCCCCCCCCCCCCGCTTCGTATTATAATTAGATCTGGAAAGTTCGTTCCAGTCTCGCGCCTGCATAGTGCTTCCTGATGGTCGTGGACCAGGGTCTTAGGGATGAAGTAGGAAGTCTTCCTCGGGATGAATATATTTCTTATTTTATTTGTTTTGGTTGTGGGTTTGGGTTTTTTTTTAGAATGACATGGTTTTAGCACCCTGTTACTGTTTTCATATAAGCCTATGTATATCTGCATGTAAAAATATGCAGTCTCCCGAAGGCGAGAGAAGCATTGGAATAGTTTCAAGCTTCCTGGACCACATAAATACTCTTTTGTTTTCATGAAAACTGAAAGATGACTTTTAAATCCACATCAGGTCACTTGCTGATCTGAAACAGTCATGTCATCTGTATTGGCAAAGTGCCCAGTTGCTGAAGCCTAAACCAAACTGCTAATTCATTTTATTTATGTTGTTGGGCCAGCAAGACTGAATATGAATTGATAAATGGTAGATTAGTAATTAAATTTGCAAAAGTGCATGTTTAATTTACACACCTAGGTAAGCCCTTCAAAATTGAATTTTCGTTAGGAGTTAATTTTTTTTACAACTGTGTTAATGTTAGAATTAACAAGACCTTATTGTCAGGACCTTACTTGTTTTGAATTAAAAATTCCTTCACTGAAAATATTTTTTTAACAGTAATGAGACTTCCAGCTGCATCCTGTAATAAATCCATGGGTTATCTTTTATCACAATACATGTTTGTGCATTAACTTGTTAGCATGTATGGTATGTCATAGCCAGGTTTTTTATTTCAGCTTTTTAGTACTACGACTCTTTCATTTCCAACTTCTGTTTAGTGATCATAGCCAGCTTGAATGGAAGAAGGAATTTAATGAAGAAATAATATGAAGCAAGTTTGGTTTTTTCTTTGACATTTTTCACATTGTTTCAAATAAGCATAAATGTGAAACAATATGTGGGGATTTTTTGCTTTAGCTTAATTTCAGGTATATCTACATAATGGGAATCCAAGAGATAAATGAAAAATTATTCTATAGGGTATTACAAGATGATATTGAGCGGTTAATGCCTATTGTATACACACCAACAGTAGGCCTTGCATGCTTCCAGTATGGACACATCTTCAGGAGACCAAAGTAAGAATAACAGATGTATATTGCTGCTACTTTTATTATACTTTTCTCTGCATACTTGCCTGAAGTTTGGAAATGTTTTATTTCATTTTCATTTGGATTCAACTATACAAGAGTTGTGCCAATTCAGGGCAGTAAAGTTACCCCTCTGCTCAGGAGCAGATTCGCTGGAGGAAGTCCCAGCAGAATCGAAGCCGTGAACATGTTCCTGCTAGTAGCAAAGAGTCCCAATGCTTGAGAGATTCTTGCTATGATCTGCAGAGCAGCTCAGCATGACATCTTGGGTGCAGAAGCAGAGGCCAGAAAGCAGTGTGTGAGGAGAGACATGGGCAAAGCAGGGAGGAACAGGCTTTACTCATGGTAGCTCAGCAGACTCTGTTGGGTGCAGATAGTCCTTGTATTAAAGCTATGCTACTGGGAGTCAGCTTTCAGTTATTGTGACACAGTAAATACACTTGGCCAGGATCTGGTTTAGGTTCAGTAGTGACTTTAAAACAACCATTCAGGTTATTAGCTCTGTGTTGAGGAAACCAGTTCTTCAAAGTGCATTTCTAGAGCCCTCTTGCTTGCGAGCTTTAGTGCTGTGTAGAGAAGGGCTAATCCTTCGCTGCCATGAGGACTCCAATGTGCAGTGTGGCTGCTGTGATAAAGACAGTAAGAAACTCTTGGTTTTGCTCCTGATCTAGGGCAGGGGATATGAAAGATAGTTCCCACATACTTACTTTTCTTTTCCATGTTTCCGTATATATTATAGACCAGTTTGAAAACTGTCCCCCTCTAGGAGCTGTCTGTACAAGAAACAGCAGCATATACAGGAACTCAGGATGTTCCCCTTTCTTTTCCTGAACCAACGCTTTCCAGATGTTGGTAATTTGTTGCCACCTCTGCCAAGCCCCATTCCTCCTAACCACAGAGGGCTTGCTCAAGCGAAAGAAAAACAGATAATTTTCTTCCCCCTCTGCTCCTTTGCCTCCCCTCCCACGTTCCTATGGAGGAGCACTCAGCAGTGGGAAGCACTGATCTCACGGTCTTGCAGAAGACAGTATGCTCAGTCCTTGTCTTTCTTTCCCCTTCCCTCACCTTATGTAATGCCATGAACAGAGATTGACTAAGGTAAAGCCAGGCTTAGGATCATGTTCCCTTTCCGTATCCTTACAGAGGAGCGTACATATTGTCATGTCTAACCATAAAAACCAGAGGTGTTTTGCCCTAGAGGAGTTCTAAAGGTGAATATCTGTAGTTGTGTAAAACCCAAGTAGCATAATGAAAAGCATTTTCTGTGTTCTTATTTTAGAATGTCAAAGTGGCCAAATAGATGTGTGTATTAGAGATTGTCCTTTGAGTAATTTATGTCAATGACTACAAAACTTTCAATTTTAAGAAAATTTTAGCGTTTGACATTTGGTTTTACAAAGCAAAGTGAAATTTCTAATTGCCACTGAAACAAAGAAACTTACGCTTAATAGTTTAATTTAATCATTAAAGCAGGTACACTTTATACAGCGCTGGAGAAGACTTGGGATTCATCCTCAGAGTGCTTCTACCGAACAGTGATTTCAGAGAACTTTATATACACAGAATTGTTTTCATATTCATATTTTTCCCCAAAATTACTTCATTCCTGGAACCTCATTGCATATCCAGGGGGGATGAGATCAATCCCACAGAGTTGTTAAGGTGTGGCCATATCTGAGTGGTCAATCTTAACGACTCTGGGTGACAAGGGTCCTTATCATTATCTTAGTTGTTAATTTTGTTTTTTAACACATTGCAGCTGACATTCCATCCCATCACTTCAGTACTCCCTTTTTTTCCAAGGCCTTTGCAAATTCTTTTGCAAAAGAGTCAGAAGAAGTCCTCTTGTTTAAAGTTCTTAAAATATTTTCCTGATTCTACTGCATGTCTGATCTGATTTCTTTTCCATGTCTCACCCCTTGGACCTTGGGTTGGTTCAAATCCTAAGCAAGGCCAAAGGAAGTGCTTGATACCAATATAAATTGGCTTCTTGACAAACTTTAGCTAATTGTTGTTTTATCAGCAGCAATCTGATGATTCATTTTCTCCACCTGGCCACCAGCCTGTGGTCAGTATGGAGTATATAACTGCAAATCAATTCTTAAAATTTCACTAACCTTTTTACCACTTTAGCACAAATGTGTACCTCTACCTGATGATATTACTGCAGGCACTCCAAAACAAGGTAAAATTTCATTCAACAATACTCTTGTGACTTCTGCTTTATTTGTCCTGCAAGGAAAAGCTTCTGGCCAACCCGAGAAAGTATCTGTTAATACTAATAAATACCAGTACCCCCCTTTTTATTAGGAGTTCAGAGAAATCTATTTGCATTCCTATTATTTATACAGAACATCTGTGTCCCAATGGGTTTGGTTTGGGGTTTTTTTGTGGATTTTTTTTTTTAACTTACCTAAGACCAATTTCTATAGCAATCCTGATGGCATTATTATTTGTTCATCTGTAACATAAAACCACCCATCATCTACTTCCCTTCCTGCCATATTGCTAATCAGGTTTCTATCTTCCTTTGAATATTTTTCCAGTTTTAAATCAAATATTTGATTTAAAAATATTTTTTGGGGTCAAAATTAAAGACAGAAGAACCAATGGGAACCTTGTGGTTGCTGTATACTACAGGCCACCTAATCAAGGAGAGACAACCGATCAAGTCTTCTTCCTCTAGCTACAGGAGGCTTCACACTTGCAAGCTCTAATCCTACTCAGGGACTTCAACCACCCCGACATATGCTGGAAAAGTAGCACGGCAAGCTGTAGGCAATCCAGGAGATTCCTGGAGTGCATTGAGGATAATTTCTTAGTTCAGCTAATAGAGACCCCCACCCGAGGAGATGCAATACTGGACCTTATGGTCACCAATGCAAGCGAACACATCAGTGACATTACAATCGGAGGCAGCCTGGGCTGCAGTGATCATGCACTGGTGGAGTTCAAGGTCCAGAAGGATATGGGACAGGTGAGGACTATAGTCAGGACACTAAATTTCAGGAAAGCAGACTTCCAGCTCTTCAAGGAATTACTTGGTAGGACCCCCTGGGACATGGTCCTCCGAGACAAGGGAGCGGAACAGAGCTGGAAAATATTTAGGGATGCTTTCCATAAAGCACAAGAGCTCTCAGTCCCCGTATGTAGAAAATCTCAGATCTGGGGATCTGAGAGACCCTGGAAAGCATAGCGCATGGGGAAGACGTCTCAGCTGAATGATCGTCTTGCGGGCTGGACTGAGCGGACAAAAAGAAGAAAGCCCTGGGGCCCACAATCACCTGTTCCATGAGATTCAGGTGAGCAGCTGAGAAACTAAGTAGTGTAAGATGGAGGCGAATATGTCGACAGAAGAAAAGGCAATAGTAAAGATGTTTAAGCATATTTTGAAAAGGAAAGGAGTTCATTATGAAGAACATAAACTGGAATTGTTATTAGCATGGTTAAGTGAGTTAAGTGATGTTATGTGAACTCTGGACAGACACGTAGACCCTTGTTTGTAGAACTTGTAGAGCCTGCTTTCTCACGACAAGAATAGTAATAAAGTATGTAAACAGTGCATACAAGTACGATGTTATCTCAACCAGAAGAGTATAAAAACTCCGTTTGGAGAATAAAATGTTGCTACTTGCCACCAGAGCGGTAGTCCGTCTGTCGATTTAGGCGTCCCTGTGAGCTGGTCTCCGTCAGTTAAGGAGTAAGAATATGCCCACAGAATCACCGCGCAATAAAGGTCTTTGATCCAAGATATCGGAGTCCATGTCAACAATCTCCCCAGTCCCCCACAACATCCTTCTCTCTAAATTGGAGAGTGGTGTTCGTCACGGATCCATACTGGGACCAGTGCTGTTTAATATCTTTATCAATGATATTGACAGCGAGATTGAGTGCACCCTCAGCAAGTTTGCAGATGACACCAAGCTGAGTGGTGTAGTTGCCACAACGGAAGGACGGGATGTCATCCAGAGGGACCTGGACAGACTGGAGAAGTGGGCCTGTGAGAACCTCATGAGGTTCAGCAAGGCCAAGTGTAAGGTCTTACACCTGGGTTGGGGCAATCCCCATTTTCAGTACTCAGTGGGGGATGACGTCATTGAGAGCAGCCCTGCAGAGAAGGACTTGGGGGTTCATGTCGATGAGAAGCTTGACATGAACCGGCAGTGTGCGCTCACAGCCCAGAAGGCCAACCGTATCCTGGGCTGCATCAAAAGAAGCGTGGCCAGCAGACTGAGGGAAGTGATTCTGCCCCTCTATTCCTCTCTTGTGAGACCTCATCTGGAATACTGTGTCCAGTTCTGGAATCCTCAACGTAAGAAGGATATAGAGCTGTTGGAATGGGTCCAGAGGAGGGCTACAAGGATGTTTAGAGGGCTGGAGCATCTCCCATACAAGGACAGGCTGAGAGAGTTCAGCCTGGAAAAGAGAAGGCTCAGGGGAGATCTTATAGTGACCTTCCAGTACCTGAAGGGGGCCTACGGTAAAGCTGGAGAGGGGCTATTCACAATGGCTGTGAATGGGTGAGACACTGGAACATGTTGTCAAGGGAAGTTGTGCATGTCCCATCCCTGGAGGTGTTCAAGGCCAGGTTGGATGGGGCCTTAGGCAGCCTGCTTTAGTGGGATGTCCCTGCCCATGGTAGGGGGGTTGGAATCACATGAACTTTAAGGTCCCTTCCAACCCAAACTATTCTATGGTTCTATGATTCTATGAATCAAAGCAGATATTACTTCTGCTTGTTTTCTGCGGCCTTCCTGGCCTCAAAATTTCCTGCCAATTTGTTACAAATTTCCTGGTCATTATGACCTCTCTGGTGACCGTTGTAGTGCATGATAGCCACTTCTTCTGGAAGATTTACAGCTTCCAGCAGTGTTAAGATTTCTGCTGCATATTAAATGTGTTTTCCTTGGGCGGTAAGGAGTCCATTCCCATGCTCGAGTTAGGGTGATTATTTCAGCTTTCTGGGCTGATGTTCCTTGGGGTTAATGGTTTGGCCTTGATCACTTCTCTGGTGGTGGTCATAGCATACCCAGTCTTACAATGTCCTTGCTTCACAAAGCTGCTTCCATGGATGTACCAGGAATCTTCCGCATCCATAAGCAGTTCTTCTTTTAGATCTGGATGGCTGGAATATACCATCTCCATCATCTTCAGGCAGTCATGTATCACTGGCTCCAAAGTGACTCCACTAAGGAAAGATGCTGGTTTCCCAATGTTAGTGGTGAAAATAACCAGAATGGCTTTGAAACATTGGGAAGACATAAAGCTGGGACCTTCATCAATTCTTTCTTTAATTATTCACATGCCCTTCTTGCCTCCCTGGTCCATGCCAGTTTTCATGATCCCAATGGATATTCTTTCAATAGTTCATACAATGGTTTCACAAAGAGTCCATAGTTATATATCCATAAACGACACCAACCTGTCATTCCCAGAATGGTTCTGAGCTCCTTTACCGTTCCTGGCATGGGTATGCAGCAAATAGCTTCTTTCTGGGCTGTCCCGAGCTCTCTCTGTCCTCTGGAGATCTCAAATCCAAGGTAAGTACCTTGTCATTGCATAGGCTGGGCCTTCTGCTGAGAGACCCAATACCCACTCAGTCCCAAAAAATTCAATAGACCATTGCACACAGTCCTCCTTAGTTTGTGTAACTATCAGGAGGTCATCCACATAATGCATCAGGGTTCCAGTCCCAGGTTTCCAGGTCTCGAGCCAGCTGGTTCCCAAAAATAGTTGGGCTGTGCTCAATACCTTGGGGCAATATTGTCCAGGTTAGTTGTGTTTTTCTACCAGTTTCAGGGTTTTCCCATTCAAAAGAAAATCACTTTTTTTTTTTTTCTTTCTTCAGCCAATATCAAGCAGAAGAGGGTATCCTTTAAATCTAGTACAGTAAACCACATTTGATCATTTTAATTTGGTGGCAAGGTATAGGGATTTGCCACCACTGGATGTAATTCTACAATTTTATTTATGGCCCCTAAATCTTGCACTAATCTATAGCTTTTCTCATCTGGTTTCTTTACAGGCAATATTGGAGTATTATATTCTTATTCACATTCTTTTGATAACCCATATTGCAAAAAATTGTCAATAATCATTTTTATCCCCTTACAATCTTCTAATCACAGAGAGTATTACCTGACATTTACAGGGGTCAATTTTACCTTTACATGCTCCACATTTCTGGCCTTGCCAGATATTTCAGAAGCCCACACACCTGGATAAACCTGTTCCAAAAATCTCTGCTGTTACTGATGTTTCTTTTTCTGCCTGTATTAAAGACAAACTCAATACTTTGATTAGTTGATGATCTCTCACTTTAAATTTTATTCCTCCTGATCCAAATATTATTTCTGCCTCTGACTGCTTTAATAAATCTCCTCTCAATAATGGTCTTGGGGCTCCTAGCAAACAAATTTATGTGTACCCACTTGTTTTCCCAATTCATTTTTAGCAGACTGCATAAGGAATGCTTTTTTGGTTTGGCCAGTAGCTCCTATTGCAATCACAACATTTTATTTTTTATCTGCAGGAATCAATTGCTGGTTTACACAGAGGCTCCCATATCTATCAAAAATACAACCTCTTTACTCCTATTCCCTAGTTTTATTTTAACCAGTGGAATCTCTAGGGTAAATTCCCCAGGTCCCCGTTGTTCAAGCTCAGCTACAACACCCGTTCCTGGGGTACCATGTCCTGATTCCTCTACAGTATGCACACCAATTATTTCTTAATCCCGGACCATATTCTTTTGCCACTTTCTTTTGCCACTCCAGGTGATTTTGCAAAGTGAAAAACATATCTGCACACATTATTTCACCCACTTCTCACATCTCAAGAACAACATTAATTGCAACAAGATGTTATGGACACTTTTTCCCCATAATCAGGCTTATACATCAGCCACCACTGATTGCCAAATTTTTTATCAGGGTTTTTCTGTTTGTCCACCCCCCAGTGGACCACCAATCCCCTTATAATGATCTAAAATACATCTCAGCTGGCTTTTCTTTAAAGTGTGGCCACTCTGCCAGCCTCCCTTCTTATGGGTTCTGTATTCTGTCTCCCCAACCACAAATCACTTGCACTGTATAGGTGGATCTTTCCTTGTTGTCCCAGTCCTTACATTCAGAACAACTCAAATCCCAACTATATGTTACCCACAATTTCTTGTTACACCACATGCATTATAACACAAATATAGGTGTACATTGATTATCAGGATGGAATAGACACCCATCAGTCATCCATATACAATCTGGACAAACCTCACCATTATTATTTCTATGATTTCTATGAGAACAGTTTCCAAACCCTCTTGCTTTCTAGCACTCCTCACTGCAGTGGGAGGCTAGGTGCGGCTGGGCAAGGATTCCAGATAATAACTCAGTAACAACTGGATAGTCATTATTAAGCAGGTATTCTTTATTATTAGCAGCACTGGATGCATGGGGGAGTTACTCCTTCAAAAACACGCGTACCAAGCGAGAAAACTGCATCTTTTATATTACAGATCTATGCATACTCATTTCATCACCCAAAAAGGTTATTACATATTCAGTCCTTTTTGAAGAGTCATTAACATATCTTCACACCATGTTTGTATGCGCAGTCAGTCCATTGAGTGTGAGGACCATCTCCTAGGGTCCAAAGATGAAGGCTAGAAGTAAGGGGAGTGCAGCACAAACTTTGAATCAGTCCTTTTCCTGCTGGCAGGGCAGTGTGGATTCCAGGCTTCCTTATCTTTATCTTGTGAGATGCCTGTTCCTTGCACAGCAGGTCCCCCTTTAGACAAACATCCCTCAAGGCACATATCACTATGGGATATACAAGCTTAGATAATTACTATAGATCAAGACACAAGCTCAAACATTTGCCATTCATCAGTCCCCTTTTAGAAAAACACCATTTCTCAAGACGCATACCACTATAAGACATGCCAACTTAGAAAATTGCTATGGACTAATACACAAGCTTAAACATTTGCCACGTATCATCTGCAACAAAACAAATATAATTTTATACAAATACTCCATTCCACTGAAGGAAGGAATAAATAATTATGTTAAGGGAATGAATTAGGTTAAGCAATAATAAGAATAATAAGAATCAAATCTTGGCCAGCTTGTTAGCGTAGAGACAAACACATAACCATTCCAGGAAGGTTATATGTGGTGCTTTATTTTGAGGCTCCAGGAACCAGGGGTATGCACACCCAAATTAGGTTCCAAGATGATCCTGGCGCGTCCGCAATTTAACCCTTAAGTGTTTCGCAATCTAATGTATATTCAACAGATTACATCATTTCTTCATGCATATGTATTTGAGGATTGTTTCATCATTTGTGTGGACACCAGCATTTCCTTATCTTCACTTGACTACCCTTGGTATGCTTCTGGCCTTCACAAATGTAGGCTGTGTTCAGATAAGGTTGTTAGTAAAAGCATAGGCTCTGCTCGGATAAGGTTGTTAGTACATTCTTTCTAAGCACTCCCTAATACCATACTTGTGAAGGTTATATGTGGTTTGTGAGAAAACCGTCACTATCTGCAGAGACAGACACAAAGTCTGCACATACTTAACTATAAAGATTAACAAAATTAAATGCTAAACACAATATCTATCAAATGCTAAATACAATATACATAACCTATAATTTTAATCTTATTTTAATTGAGCCCTGATTCTTCAGCTAAATTAACATTTTTCAACAAGCTTGCAGTAAGAAAGAATGTGATTGTAACAGGACTTTAGCTTGTTTACTAATTGAAACAAGGACAGTCCCCCAGCAGGAACAAAGGACAGACTTGAACTCACCAAGACCACACAAGGAGGAGGGAGATAAAGACCAGAGGCAAAAAGAAGACACAAAGAAATTGTAATAGGCATACAAGAGTGGGTATGCTAATAGGTTCCCGTAAAAACAATGGATATGTAACATGTAACTGTTTAACCAGTATTTCCCAGAATCCACATGAATATGTATGTTTAACCAGTATAAAAGTCATGCAATCAGTCTCAATAGTGGGACACATTAGATGGATTTGAAGGAAGGAATAAATCATTAAGAATAATAAGAATAATAAGAATCAAATATTGGCCAGCTTACAGTAAGAAAGAATGTGATCATAACAGGAGTTTAGCTTGTTTACTAGTTGAAACAAGGACAGTCCCCAGCAGGAACAAAGGACAAACCTGAGCTCACCAAGAGGACACAATGAGGAGATAAGATAAAGAGCATCAGAGGATTCTGAAGACACAAAGGAACTGTGATGTACATTTGAGAGTGGATGATAAGATATGATAATGAGTTCTATGTATGTTTAGCCCATATGTAACCAGAGTTTCTCGGAATCTATATGAATATGTATGTTTAACCAGTATAAAAGTCCCATAATGATAAGTAAATATATAAAATGTAGAATTTTAAGCAGCTTAGAAGAAGCTTAGGTTATTATAAACCACATCATATAAGGAGAAAGCTTAGTTCAGTGTCTGTTAGCAAAGGCCTTGAAAGCTGATAAGGAGGAACTGGTATGTAGAGTTCTGCTGATAAGGAGGAAATAGGAATGTGGACATCAGCGATCTCAAGCAAAAACTGTTTGTATCCTACTTTGTGGTTCGGAGGAATGCCAAGAGTCCTGGGAGCCTAGGCGTAGTTCAGAGTTAGAAAAGATCATCCTGAGGAAGACTTTTGAATTCATCCCTGAGACCCTGGCCCATGACCACCAGGAGGAACTGCACAGGCACAAGACTAGAGAGATCCTTCCAGAACTAATTATAATACGAAGTGGAGAAAGGTTATGAATATATAGTAGGCTCTTATAATTATGCATGTCTTTACACTATAAGTAGATATTTGTTAAGTCATAATTTGCACGAGTTGGGCAGACCTTATCTCCCTCGCGCCCACTGGACTTAATAAACATACCTGCTTTATAACTCATTCTGGGTTATAGGGTTTGATTCTACAGAACAATAATCAGCCTCAATGGACACACACATTAGGCGAAATGATTCCCTGTGTGTCCAGCGTCATATTATGTATTAAAGCAATACCTGCTTAATAATCAAATTGGCATTGATTATTGAGTTTTGCCTTTTTCACAGCATCAATTTTGGCGAACCAGGTGGAACAACCTCTGCTCAGCTGCATGACCTGGTGAGTACAAGGACCCCTTTGGGTATCCCTGGGATCTTTTCTCAGAGGGGCTCCTTCCCCTGACCGGATTGCTGCAGGAGCAGACAAAGAAAAAACTAGATGTGAAGGAGGAGGGGGATGAGACCAGTCTAGTTGGGAGTGAGCCTGGAAGTGGAACTCCAGTGACTGAGAGATGGTGTGCTGGAGAGGACAGCCAGTACACCACCACAGAACAAGTAGGGGCGATTACACCTGGGGCCAGAAAAGACGAAACTGGCACTGTGGAGTTAGTTATTCCAAGGGCCAGTCAATTTGGAATGAACTCTATTCCCTTTATGAGGGCTGAAAGTTTGCCAGCCCAGCTGAAGTGCATTTACACCAATGCACGCAGCATGGGCAATAAGAAGGAGGAGTTGGAAGCTGTTGTAGAGCAAGGCAACTACGATGTCATTGCCATCATGGAAACATTGTGTGATGGCTCGTATAACTGGAGCGCAGCTATGTGGGGTATAAACCCTTCAGACGGGACAGGAAGGGTAGGAGAGGAGGCAGGGTAGCCCTCTATGTTAGAGAGTGCTTTGATACCCTAGAGCTCAATTATGGTGAGGAAGGGACTGAGCGCCTGTGGGTTAAAATCAGAGGAGCCCACAAGAAGGCAGATATTGTGATTGGAGTCTGTTATAGACCACCCAGTCAAGAAGCAGCTGATGAGCTCTTCTATAAACAGCTGGGGATAGTCTCTAGATCACTACCTCTTGTCCTCGTGGGAGACTTCAATATTCCTGATATCTTCTGGAAGTACAATACATCAGAAAGGAAGCAGTCTAGGAGGTTCCTGGAGTGCGTGGAAGACAACTTCCTCACACAAGTGGTGAGTGAGCTGACAAGGGAGGGTGCCCTCCTGGACCTGCTGTTTGTGAACATAGAAGGCCTTGTGGGGGACGTGATGGTTGGAGGACGCCTGGGACTAAACGATCATGAGATGATAGGGTTTCAAGTTCTAGGTGAGATGAAGAAGGGGATTAGCAAAACAGTCACATTAAACTTCCAGAGGGCAGACTTTGGACTGTTCAGAAGGCTGGTTGGCAAAGTCCCATGGGAGACAGTCCTTCAGGGCAAGGGAGCCCACGAGGGCTGGGTGCTCTTCAAAAATTAAATCCTAGCAGCTCAGGAGCAAGCCATCCCTATGTTCCAGAAAAGGAGCCGTTGGGGGAAAAAATCAGCTCGGTTGAGTACAGAGACCTTGAGAGGCATCATAAAGAAGAGGAATGTCTATGAGCTTTGGAGGAAGGGACAGGCGTCTTAGGTGGACTACAGGGAGGAAGTGAGATCATGCAGGGAAAAAATCAGGAGGGCTAAGGCCCAACTAGAAATCAAATTGGCTAAGTCTGTGAAAGATAATAAAAAATCTTTCTACAAATACATTAACAAGAAAAGTAGGACTAGGGAGAATATTCAGTCCCTATTGGATGCAGAAGGAACAACAGTGACAGGGGATAAGGACAAGGCTGAGGTACTTAATGGCTTCTTTGCCTCAGTCTTTAATAGTAAGGAAAGTTATTCCCCCTGTGTACAAACCCAGGAGTTAGAGGAGCAGAATGAGGCTCCCATGATCCAAGAGGAGGCGGTTAGAGACTTGCTTGCCCAGCTAGACACCCACAAGTCTATGGGGCCGAATGTGATCCACCCAAGAGTACTAAAGGAGCTGTCGGATGTCCTTTCCATCATCTTCCAGCGGTCCTGGCTGACTGGGGAAGTTCCACTAGACTGGAGGATGGCTGATGTTGTGCCCATATACAAGAAGGGTTGCAGGGTGGATCCAGGGAAAGACAGGCCTGTCATCCTGACCTCAGTGCTGGGGAAAGTCATGGAACAGGTGATTTTGAGTGCTATCATGAAGCACATGCAAGAGAACCAGGTGATCAGGCCCAGTCAACACAGGTTCATGAAAGGCAGGTCCTGCCAAACTAACCTGATCGCCTTCTATGACAAAGAGACTCGACTACTGGATAAGGGAAAGGCTGTGGATGTAGTCTTCTTGGACTTCAGTAAAGCCTTTGACACACTTTCTCACAGCATTCTGCTTCAGAAACTGTCAGCCTCTGGACTGGATGGGCGCACACTCTCCTGGGTTGAAAACTGGTTGGATGGCCGGGCCCAGAGAGTGGTGGTCAATGGAGTTAACTCCAGCTGGAGGCCAGTTACAAGTGGGGTTCCCCAGGGCTCGGTACTGGGTCCAGTCCTGTTCAATTTCTTTATCAATGACCTGGATGAAGGCATTGAGTGCACCCTTAGCAAGTTTGCGGATCACACTAAGCTGGGAGGAAGTGTCGATCTGCTGGAGGGTAAGGAGGCTCTTCAAAGGGATCTGAACAGGATGGACCGCTGGGCTCAGACCAATGGCATGAGGTTTAACAAGGCCAAATGCCGGGTCTTGCATGTGGAGCACAACAACCCTATGCAGTGCTGCAGACTAGGAGAAGTCTGGCTAGAAAGCTGCCTGGAGGAGAAGGACCTGGGTGTATTCATTGACAGCTGACTGAACATGAGCCAGCAGTGTGCCCAGGTGGCCAAGAAGGCCAATGGCATCTTGGCTTGTATCAGAAACGGCGTGACCAGCAGGTCCAGGGAGGTTATTCTCCCTCTGTACTCGTCACTGGTGAGACCGCACCTCGAATACTGTGTTCAGTTCTGAGCCCCTCACCACAGCAAGGATGTTGAGGCTCTGGAGCGTGTCCAGAGAAGAGCAACGAAGCTGATGAGGGGGCTGGAGAATAAGTCTTATGAGGAGCGGCTGAGAGAGCTGGGGTTGTTTAGCCTGGAGAAGAGGAGGCTGAGGGGAGACCTTATTGTTCTCTACAACTACCTGAAAGGAGGTTGTGGAGAGGAGGGAGCTGGCCTCTTCTCCCAAGTGACAGGGGACAGGACAAGGGGGAATGGCCTCAAGCTCTGCCAGGGGAGGTTCAGGCTTGACATCAGGAAAAAATTTTTCACGGAAAGGGTCATTGGGCACTGGAACAGGCTGCCCAGGGAGGTGGTTGAGTCACCTTCCCTGGAGGTGTTTAAGGGACGGGTGGATGAGGTGCTGCGGGGCATGGTTTAGGGATTGTTCGGAATGGTTGGACTCTATGATCCAGTGGGTCCTTTCCAACCTAGTGATTCTAAGATTCTATGATTCTAAAGTCCATGTCCTGAAAAGGTATTCTCTAAGTTCTTGTTCTTGGACCGGTAATGGGGAAGACTTTGTAAGTCGTCAGGAGACGTCCCATGCAGTGCACTGTACGACTGGTTGCTGTCTCCTTTGTGTATTTTTGTTGTAGAGTTATGTACAGTTGTACCTGGATTCTTGAGGAAGCCTGGCTTTTGGTAACAGGGATTAAAGTTCCCACTGTCTTGGTTTTGATATGGGGGTTTGAGCCCCCCCCCGCCCGTGTCTTGTTTTGGTATGGAGAGTCTAGCTCCCCACTGATAATTGGTATAGGAATTGTGCGCTGTTTTGGTCTTGAACTCAGAAAGTGTAATAAGGAACTGAATATTGATAATAACTGATTTTAATTTTGGTAAACTTCATAACTCGGTGTGCGTGTGTGTGACTGAGATGTTGCTACGGAGCGAGTGTAGAGTTTTGATCCGTAGTCCTGTTAGGGTTGCGGCTGGAGACGAAGGAAATGTTTTGCAGAATCAAACCCTGTAACCCAAAATGAGTTCTAAAGCAGGTATGTTTATTTCCAGAGCTGGGGTGCAAGGGGGTTCTCCTCCTAGCTTGCACACCCTATAACTTAACAAACAGCTACTTATAGTGTAAAGACATGCATAGGTATAAGCGCCTACTACATATTCATAACCTTTCCCGCTTCGTATTATAATTAGTTCTGGAAAGTTTGCTCCAGTCTTGCGCCTGTGTAGTGCCTCCTGGTGGTCGTGGGCCGGGGTCTTAGGGATGAAGTAGGAAGTCTTCCTCAGGATGAAAAATGTTTTTTATTCCTTGAACTGTGCACAAGCACAGTCTCTTCTGGTTGTTTTCCAGCTTTCTGCATTCCAATGCCTACTTATCAGTAAACTTCTTCTAGCTGGCTCCTTCGTTATCAATTTCCAAAGTCTTCAAGGTGAACAACGCCAAGCTCTAACGAACACTCCCAACCCCCTTGTCTGCTTTCGCTCATCAGAAGTAACTGTACGTTTTGTCTTAGAATTTTTATGACTTGGTTGTTAACCTAATAGCCATTGCATGGACAGTGTGTGAAGAACAGAAACTGGTAAATTATGTCAATAATTCTGGCTATTCTGACAAAAGACTGTGGCCACCACAAATAGTTTTAATATCGAGCAAGAATAAGGAAAAAAAAAAGCGAAGGAAAAAAAAAAGCGAAGGAAAAAAAAAAGCAAAGGAAAACTGAGGCTGTGTTCATGAATGCCCGTCCCTCCTCCTCCCTGAACATGAAGGGGGTTTTTTGTCCTCTAGGTCCACAGGAATTAACCCTGTTATATCTGTAGGGGCATGCCAACTTACCAGCAGTTTTATTTAGATCGCCAGTTATCAATTTATTCAAAATTTGTTTTGTGGTTATTTCTGCAGGTGTTTTTATTGTCGTGTATGTGTAATTGGGGAACAGTACACACAGGTCTAGTGTGTGTGTTATGTGTATCAATAATGTAGGAAATGTTGATCACCTGCCTAATGGGCAGAGACAAAACTTTATGGTTTAAGCTAGAAAATAAATAATCAAAGCAATTAAATTACCAGAGGAACAGCTAGCAAATTTATTGCAGCTGGATACTAGTCTGTTGCATTTCAGCAATGTTCTAAAAGAGATGATCAGAGATTTAAAAAGTTTAAAAATTAGAGTTTTAGAAAGTTTGCAAATCAGAAGCATGTGCCTTTATTGTGTAAACCTTTAAAACACATCCAATGACCACTGCTACTTACACACTTGGTACAAACATATTAACTTTAAATCTTTTTCTTTTCTCTCCTTCTTATCACATACATTTTAAACCTTTCTTTTCTCTCCTTCACTTCACATACATTCTCTACCACTGATCATGCTTCCTATGATGTGCGAAAGCAGACAAGGGGGGGTTGGGAGTGTTCATTAGAGCTTGGCGTTATTTGCCTTGAAGACCTTGGAAGTTGATAACAAAGGAGCCAGCTAGCAGCAGTTTACTGATAAGTGGGCACTGGAATGCAGAAAGCTGGCTGCATTTGGTTCAGGAGTTTGAAAACAGACAGAGGAGACTGCTCAAAGTTCAAGAAGAAAAATATTCATCCTGAGGAAGACTTCCTACTTCATCCCTAAGACCCTGGCCCATGACCACCAGGAGGCACTACGCAGGCGCAAGACTGGAGCAAACTTTCCAGAACTAATTATAATACGAAGCAGGAAAGGTTATGAATATGTAGTAGGCGCTTATACCTATGCATGTCTTTACACTATAAGTAGCTGCTTGTTAAGCTATACTGTGTGCAAGCTAGGAGGAGAACCCCCTTGCACCCCAGCTCTGGAAATAAACATACCTGCTTTAGAACTCATTTTGGGTTACAGGGTTTGATTCTGCAAAACACTATTAAATTGCATAAAGTTTTGTCTCTGCCCATTAGGCAGATGTTCAACATTTCCTGCATTATCGATACACATAACACATACACTAAACCTGTGTGTACTGTTCCCCAATTACACATACACAACAATAAAAGTGCCTGCAGAAATAAACACACAACAAAATTTTAATAAAATGATAATTGGAGCTCTATTAAAATTCTACGGGTGATCCGCCTCACATTTTAATAAAGCCTGTTAGAGAATTCCCCAATAATTATTGGGGTGCTCTTTATTTTTATCTAAGTAAAACTTCTCATAACTTGGCATGCTCCTACAGAGGTAACAGGGTTAATTCCTGGACCCAGAGTTAAAAAAAATAACAAAACTTGACATTCAAGGGAGGAGAAGAGAGGGGGCATTCAAACTCAGTACCGCAGGGTTTTGGGTTGGTTTTTTTTCCTTCTTTTTTCTTCACACACAGTTATGAAGTTTACCAAAGTTAAAATCAGTTATTATCAATATTCAGTTCCTTATTATACTATAATATTAATAAATTATTAAATAATATTAAATATATATTAATATATTAATAAAATATGAAAAAGACCAAACTCAATAATGAATGACAATTTGATTATTAAGAGGGTATTGCTTTAATAAATAATATGACTTCGGACACAGGGAATCATTTGCCTAATATGTGTGTCCATTGAGTCTAGTTAGAGGCCTTTTACACTGGTTAAACATACATATTCATATAGATTCTGAGAAACACTGGTTACATATTTAGGAAATATTGGTTAAACATACATAGAACTCATTATCATATCTTATCACCCACCCTCAAATGTACATCACAGTTCCTTTGTGTCTTCAGAATTCTCTGATGCTCTTTATCTTATCTCCTCATTGTGTCCTCTTGGTGAGCTCAGGTCTGTCCTTTGTACCTGCTGGGGGACTGTCCTTGTTTCAACTAGTAAACATTTTATTCTTATTGTTCTTAATTATTTATTCCTTCCTTCATATCCTTCTGCACAACTTCTATATAAAACCTAATCATCTTTGAAGAGAGCCTTGAGGGGAAAGAGGCGGGGGCAAGGAAGCAGCTTTAACACTTTGAACTGCCTGGCAATGCCTTTCCTTTACATCTTAGGCTCTAGCTCGCTGTGATCTCTCCCCTGTCCACAAGGCCTGCCTGCAGACTTCAGGGGCTCAGAAAGAGACTCTTTTTCCCTCTCCCTCTCTCTTCTTCCCTCTTCTTTTTTTTTCAATGTAGTCCCATATCAAGTGTAAAAGTGAGTGGGTGGAGATCTTTCCTTGTTTTTTTTGAAGCAGAACTATGAACTTCTTCCTTACAATGTTAGTGTGGCTCAGTTTCCTGTGTTACAACCTCGGCACTGTTAGCTTCACACCAGGAAGGGTAGAATTCCATCGTCTCCAGTTGGTACCCAGATTCTCTTCCATGTTACTGGGCCTGTCAGCTCAGAGGGAACTCTTGCTACAGAGATTTGCATGTGAACCCTAAGCAGGAATAAGAGCCTCTGGACAAAATGTAGACTTTAGCTTTTAACAGTTAATGAGAACACTTTTAAATTAGGATGGTTTAATACTCTGGGCTATCTTGCATTAACCATAATAGTGAGCTGGGCAGTGTTTAGGTATGTAAAATTAAATTCCAGTATCTTGGATAGAAAGTAGACAAGAGTTTGTTATGCAGCCAAGCCTTTAGCTGCCATACATAAGTGTAAAAACTACTGTCACCTCCGATGGCTGAATGAGGCCAGCAGCACTATTAAAGGGAGAATCAATCTAATTTTTGCTTGCACTTTTTATAGAATATCAACAGACCATTAGATGTTTTAAGGGAAGATGAAGGGTGGCTAAAATCAGGGGGCCATCCTGTGAGCAATCCTAGCACTGAGTATCAGCGTTTAGAAACAAAGCCTTAGTGTAAGGCTTCGAGGTTGAGGTGATTTCAGAGGAATTTTGCTGTGTGGTGAGAATGAGGGAGCTGGCTCAAGAAAACCAGAACCAAGCATGGGAACAAGATGTGTAATTTAACAATGTAACTTTGCGATTAGAATGTTTTGTAAATATTTTGATTCCATGTAACTTGAGAAATGTAACCAATCACTGTCTGTTGTTAGGATGTGTTGTACCAATCAACAATTAACACGATTACTAATTAGAGCTTAGTTAGGTATAAAACCAGAACGAAAGATTGAATAAATTACTTCACTCTGATCATATTGGTCACTGTGTGTTGTTCCTCCTTCCGTTGCAGGAAGAGGCTCGCTTGTTCCCCATGGCTGTATGTTGAGTCCCAAGGAATTGGACCCTCGGGGTAGTTGTCACTATTAGATGCAGAAGCAAGACAGTGCTGGTTAGATTCAGGTGTGGTAACATGTCTTCACTAAAGTAACTGAGCAGAGTGCTATTTAAAAAGTCTGTACCAAATGGAGAGAGGGTCTTTTTTTTCACCTCTATTGGATCCATATGCCCTTTTATTTATGATTTTCCATAAGTTATTATTTATAGACATGGATTATTTGGATAATTAAATATTACTGGTCAGGTGTAATTTTGTTCCAGTACTTATTAATAAATTTTGTAATGTTTCTGTCTTTCAAATTTTCTCCATATTTCATTTGTTTTCTTAATGCTCTTTAGTTCTCTGAAATCTATTCAGTTTGCCCTTCAAAATGTGTAGTATTTTTCCCTTCCAGATACAGTAATTACCTAGAAAATCCTCTCTGACTTGACTTTGTTGTTTAGCTAACAAAGTTTGTCAGGCAATTAAGGATCAGAGCTGTCAACCCCATGTGTCTCCTGGCCTCAGAAACAGCCTAATCCTGGCTGGTGTGAAATCTTAGGCTAAACTAGGAAATCACTAAGGAAACGAAAATACATCATTAATCTTGTATTCCTTATTCTTTTTCCACTGGATGGCACCTGTAAAAGCCTGATGATGGTTTAGTGCCCTCTGCTGCTGTGTACTGTGTGGGCTTTTGCTGTGTTTTCATTTTCATTATCTTTTGGTCCTGTCCTCAAATGCCTTCATGTGTTGCTCCCTACACAAAAAGGCTGTTATGCATACATCCTAACATTCAAACATAGTTCCTGAGTCGTTAGCTTCTTTGGTAATTTGTTCTTAAATGTAGTGGTCCTGGGGAGCCTTAAATATTTTAAAGTAATATTATTAAACTCATTATTCAGAAGAAAGTCAAGACTTTTTGTCTACGGGGGTTTTACTGCTTGGGGAAAGGGTCATTTATCTGCAGGGTATATTTGCACACTCCAAACCCTGGATCTGTTTTAATATGTCATGCTGATTAAAATGTTTTTCAAAGGAAGGATAAGCAAACTGCATTATTCACTCTTCTCAGAGCTCTCAACAATAGTAGTCTGATACAGCAGTCCCTCCCTTCACTCTCCCACCCATCAGTAAATAAGTAATGTTTTGTTACTGTACTTCTATTTCAGTTTCCTTTTGAAAGTGGCCATTATTCAGCTGTCTTTGTACAGTCCCTATGGTGGTTGGTCCTAGCTCATGGCCACAGTTTCTGATATATGGTTACAGTTATAATAATGGTTAACACACAAGTGCTTTATTTTGTGTGTGAGTAGTTCCTCTAAGTCTTTGCTGTCTTAAACAGCAATTAATGATAAAACAAATAGATTGCTTCCATTCCTTAGAAGGCTGTACAATTCAATGTGTATGCTTGTCTCTTGCTTTCCAGATGTTTGCTGAAGAAACATTGCATGTTCTGCAGCTGCAGAAACATGTAGATGCTTACTGATTCTTGTATCTCTTCCAGGTTCTATTGGGAAGAGTGGGTTTGGCTGTTGTAATTCTGGGGTTGTAGGAATTGAGTCAGCAAGGGATTTAAGTATGTGCTTGTATCAAGTTACATTCGGGAAGCCTTTTTGCATTTGACTGCTCGAGTACCTTCCTGAATCAGTCCTTGAGCTGACTGGGAGCTGTAGGACTTTGGTGTCCCTATATTTCATAATGACTGTATTGCTCTATACTGTTGGCTCTTTAGAAGGTGCCTGACTGTGATTATTCCTCTGTTTAAAAGGGTCGTTGCCTGTTTGCCAGTGGCAGTCCCTTTGAGCTGGTGACTCTGAAAGATGGAAGAACCTTCAAACCAGGCCAAGGAAACAATGCTTACATTTTTCCTGGTAATAAATAAAATTATCATCTTTTAATCTTTAAGACTAGGCTATTAGTGCCTCTTCTTGGGTTCCCTTGCTATACTAGGCACAGTTAGTGAAACAGCATGAAGAGGTGTTAGCAGCATTTAAAGCTGAGAACTCAATCAGAAGAATGAATGAAAGAAAATTAGTTAAGCATGATGTTAGGCATGTGCAGCTACATATGCGACATGCATACAGCGAGATCACCCGGCTAGATATTTCTAAGAAAACAAAAGGGTGTTATTAAAGGCTTTAAAAGCTGCTGCATTATGGGTTCTTCTGCTTCTTTTGGGGGAGGGAAGGAGAAAATAAATATCAGTATGCTCCTCTTGAAGTTATGTCTGTATTGAGGGTACAAAAGAAGCACTAAGGATATTTCTCTGCCTTCCCCTTTCTCTCCCTTTCCTCCCTGAGCTGCTAAGTTCCAACCCCTTGTCAAAAGCCACCTATTATGGTAAATGACTAGCACACATGGTAAAAGTTTTGCGAATGTGTATAGAAAGCAATGGAAATATTTTTAAAAATAACATTCTTGATGACTTGCAGCTTCTCAACAGCAGGCTGCATATTTTAAAATTATGTGGCCCTAATTATCAATAATTTTATTGTAGGCATGGCTCTTGTTGTGATCCTCAGCAGTGTTTGACATATTAGTGATAAGTTTTTCCTAGAGGCTGCTAAGGTAAGTGTTGAAGCAGAGTGGGCTGTGGCTTCTGACATGACGATGGGTAATTTCTCAAATTTTGCTGAAACTTCCTGGTTTCCTGTTTGTTTTCTGTTGGGATTATCTCTCCCCCATGGAAAAAAAGTAGGTTTTAATCAAACAGAATTGTGAAAAATACTAGCTTCCATTGCAAATTTAATTTTTCATCCAGAAACCAAACACTCAAGTAGGAAATCTGTCCATGTGCAAATTGCTTCCCAGCTTCATAGGTCTGGCAGCAGTCCTGTCCTTCTCCCGCTCTGCTCTCAGTTCCATAGCTGATGGTGTGGTTGGAGATGCATACGGCCCCTGTCTCCTGTCCTCTCCTGCCTTTCCACTCTGGAGCAGGAGCATCTACCACATCAGAGTAACCAGTGAATCAGCTGGCCAAACACATGGACAGTCCTGCAGGCATGTTGCGCTCTTCTAACTTATGTGGTTATGGGTAGTTCAGCCTCCAAAAAAAATAGGATCTTATTTTGCTAAATGCTTACAAGTAATAACATGTTTTAGCATGTTATTGATCCTATTTGGGATGCAGTAAATAGAACTTGTTTTTTTTTCTAACTCGGGCATTGCAGAACAGTTGACTTATGAAAAGTTTGCACAAGGAAGACTTTATCCTCCACTGTCCAATATCAGGGAAGTTTCTATTTATATTGCTGTCAAGGTGAGTATGAAGCATAAAAGTAGACTGTACTAAAAGCAATTGCACAGTATGACCCTTGAACACTGAGTGCTTGGCCACAAAATACCCAGTTCTTTGTGCCTTTAATAAAAGACACTTATAAAAAATGGGTTTGTTGGATGCTTCAGTTTGGCAGTGATGATGAGCCAAAATTATGGTCCTTTGATTTCTGAAATTAAGTTTTCAGATCCCTGGTAAGGCATTCAGGAATTCTAAAAAGACTTTGGTGTTTGTCTTTATCCAGTTTGTGAGTCTTAAACATATTGTGTTGGAAGCGTGAATGTTATGTGAAAGTAGTAAAAGGCACAAACTGCATGGTGATTTAACTTTCCAGGTTATGGAATTCTTGTATGCCAACAACATGGCTTTCCATTACCCTGAACCTGCTGACAAGAACTGTTACATTCGATCAAAGGTTTGAACCTATGAATATGAATCCTTCATGCCAGATGTGTATGACTGGCCTGAATCTAAGGTTCACTGAGGTGTCAGAAGATCACAATCCTCAGGCAATATCTTCTGCTCTGCAGGGATCCCTTTTTCAGACCAATTTAAATCATGATCTTTGAGTCCTGTAGTTTATTTTTGCTCATTTTGTTGTCTTTTTTTTCCTCTTCTACCCTGTTTTACACTTGATGTAGATTTCTCCCCACTCTCCCAAGTATCTGATAAACTATATGGATGATGGCATCTGTCACAAGAATGAGAGAGCTCTCCAAAATTAATTTAAATAATGACATTGCATTTCTAGCTTAGAACGTGCACCACACTAAAGAATTCATTAATGATATTTTAGCTACATGTGTTTGATGATGAACTATAGTGCTCTCATCACTGCTGAATTCCAGAATGATTTATTTCTGCTTTTAATAATGTCTTCTACTTGTCCAAGTGTTGTCACACTGCATTATCTATGACATTACCAGAGAGCATTTGTCAAAAAAAAGGACAACTTAAGACAAATTTAGCAGTCTAGCATATTTTCCGTTTTGTCTGATATTTAGAGATGCCCATGTCCAGACAACCTTGTAGCATTGGCTGCTCTGTTTCTTTGAATGGGCTTTGAGGAGCAGCATGATGTGCACATGCTAGATCTGCAGCAGCATTTGTATTTCCTGTTTTCATCATTGTGTGAAATCTGTTATCAGGAAAAATGTGAACTAGTTAAAATTGTCTTTGGAAAGCCTGAAAATAATATTAATCACTTAATAGCTTTTAAAAACAAAGCTACTCTATTGCATAATGAATTATATAATGTAAAGGCAGAATCTGCAGTAATCTACGGAAATCTTTTAGGGATTTTTACAAGGAGATTTTCTGCAGTGGACTCCAAGGTGATGTGCCAAAAGGTTTTTGTTTCGTTTGTTAGTTTTTTCAAGGTTCTGTTTCTTCTAAGCTAAATTGTTCTTATGAAAAAGAGTTGTATGTGAAGTTTTCATGACATTGCTGACTCAAAAGCTCCTAAGTGGACTCACTTGCCACTTTGAACACCCTCACCTCCCCCTCCACAGCTGACAAAGCTGAAACAGAAAGTGTTACAGGCAGCTATTGACACACACATTTACAGAAGTTTCAATGTTTCTTGTAGTCTCAGTCCAGTATATTCAGTTCCATTTGAATATAGGACTGGAAAGATCTAATGCTTAGAAGCTCTAAGTTAATCACTTCATCTTCCTCGCTTTGTTTACAGCTTTAATTTGTCAGTGTTTTTGTGTGAAAACAAAACCTGCAAGCTGAATATTTCCTTGCAACGAATAATACTGCACATCAGATATGGATATCACAACGTGCATTCATTTTAATTTTTTTCATACCAGATTTGAGTGCCCACTGTTACTTTGTATTAGCAAGCAAGGACACACGGTGATAGTTACAGTCTGTGACTTCTCTAAATCTGGTTTCTGTAACAAGAACAAGGGCATGTCAGGAACAGAAATAAATATTATGTGCTGTTCCATAGTTTGCTGCATCCAGGCAAAAAAGACAAAAAATAATATATATATATATAGATGTAAAAGAGCTATACTGGAAAACCTAAAGCTCAAATCCAATGAGATGAAGGAAGGCTTGCTCAGGATTTACTAATGGCAGGCACCTCTCTCATATCCTCATTTATACTGGAAAATGCAGTCTCCACAGAACAAGCCCAAAATAGGACAGGGAAAATAGTCTCTGTACCCCCTTGGACATGGTCTCTGTCGGTCACTGCCCAGTACTGGATTTTAAAATTATATTCATGTATTGGATAAAAAGAGCAGTAGGCTTTGGGAAGGCTTTTATCTAAGTGAGGAAAGAAGATTGATTATATAAACGCAAACAATGGTGATGTAGGTAAAAGACTGTGTATTCAGACTGTGGTAAAGCACTGTCTGGTGGAGCCTGAAATGCTATATTGCCAAGTTAGGCAACATACACAGTTTGCAACTTGTATACATAAGTATATGTACAAAAAAGACCAATGCAAACATATTATGCTTTTACAAAGAATGATTTTTAATCTATTTTCACTATGCCTGTTTTTTATTGTATTTAAATTCGTGATCTTACTGAAAAAATATTTATTTAGTGTACAAATAATTTATACTTTCTGAAAATTCAATTCTAGCTGAAGCCTGTTGCAGTGTGTCAGTGAAACTCTGCATCATTGGATTCAAGTATATTGTGAACACACACTTTGTCACTTCTGCCAATGAACTAATTAGGCAGATGAGTAACAAAAATATCCCATGTACTGATCTCATTTCCCAGCTGAGAATGATCACAGAGGCAGGGCAATTGGTCCATAAATACAACTCTGTCTTACAAAGTAAAGATCTGCAGCTGTCTATTCAGTCTGATTTTTTATTTTTTTTTTCCAGGGAAGAAGTACAGTCAAGGTTCATAATTGGTGTGCATTGATAGTACTTAGGAAAATCTGGTGCTTGGGAAAATAGCATTACCTGCATGCAGCAGGAGTCTTGCTTTGTGCAAGAGTGGTTTCAACTCCCAAAGGCACCTACCATGCAGGAAAATCCCAGTGTCTGCTGTCAAGTTGAGAGAAGGTGCCTGTTTTGTGAAGTGCAGTCCTGGCATGAGTCCCCCACTATCTTTAAGCAGATGCTGAGACAAGATTGTTCAGAACTAGCCAGCAGTAGGATTTTCCTAAGTACAAATGGTCCTGTGTAATTTTTCTCTAAATCCCGTTGCACAGATGAGGAAAAAACAGTCTTTAACTGACTCAGAGGCTCCAGTTACAACACAGCCCTGCCCTGATAGGGCTGCAGATGTGTCTGAGCTCTAGAGCAGAGACGGCCTGACTGTCTCTCTAACCTGTCCCAGTTATGGCAGCCAAATGGTACCAGTTAGACTTCATCTATGCATAACACACCTGTGGACACTGTTTAATCAGATTCTGTGGATCATCTATAGTTTGCAATATAGACACAGCAGGATTTTACGTTTAATGCACAGACGTTGTTTTCTGTCAGCAACAGGTAATGTGTCAGCTCATGAAGTTTTAAGTGCATTTCACTCTCCCTTTCACCTTTTTCAGATTTTTTTTTTATAAAGTGCATAGATTCATCTTCAGTTTTGTGTATTCTTCAGATCTAAGTAATCTTTGAATTAATTACAACTGCTAATCTGTCTGCTTAGTAAGGAACCACAGTATCCTTTTTCATATTCTACTTAACCTATTTTTTTCTATTTGCTGGCTTATACAAAAGCATTTGCCGATCTTTATCTATACAGAAAATTCTCTTGCAGAGTATGCAAAGGGGAAAAGTTGTCACCAGGATGCATTTTGTAATGCTATATAGCATAAGTTAAGTTTATACTCTTTTTAAAAAGAAATGTATAATCTAAAGGATGACTAGCATTCTAGTTTTTCACACAGCTCTAGTGACTTTTACCCTCCACATGGTATAGAAGTCTTTCATGTCTCTTCTGTGAGGATACTGTTCTAGATGCACAGAATACCTCTGAGAGGATCAGCAACTCCCACTGAGTTCAATAACTCAGTCTTTTCCAGGACTGGTCCAAGACTTGATTCCTTAAAACCAACAGGAGCAGGACTGAGCAGCAATGTATAGAAATGTCTAGGGGAGAAGAAATGTTGCTAAGGGAGCACAGCCTTTTTTTATTAAACGTGTGTTCTTCAAAGAAGTTAAAGGTTTGTATGTATCTGAAGCGTATGCCTGCATGCCAACAACTGACATGTACGGGAAGACTATTAAAATGTTGTGGCTGATAGATTTTAAAATCCAAATGTGACTCCTTGCATAAATTGTTGGTTATGTTTGTGAGCAGTAATATTTCATGATGTTGTGTTTGTTTTCCAAGCCTAAAATGAAGCAACACCTAACAAGCAAATTGGTGTTTAACAGGTTTCCTGTGGTAGGGGCATGACTTTGTGCTGTTTTTTTGTACTGCTATCCTGTTTCATAGCAGCCGTACACAGTAGGCAGGGAGTATCATAGTATCATAGTATAGTTTGGGTTGGAAGGGAACTTAAAGATCATGTAGTTCCAACCCCCCTGCCATGGGCAAGGACATCCCACTAAAGCAGGCTACTCAAGGCCCCATCCAACCTGACCTTAAACACCTCCAGGGATGGGGCAGCCACAACTTCCCTGGGCAACCTGTTCCAGTGTCTCACCACTCTCATGGGGAAGAAATTCTTCCTAATGTCCAGTCTAAATCTGCCCCTCTACAGTTTATACCCATTCCCCCTGGTCCTGTCCCCATGAGCCTTTACGAATAGCCCTTCTCCAGCTTTCCTGTAGGCCCCCTTCAGGTACTGGAAGGTGGCTATAACATCTCCCCTGAGCCTTCTCTTCTCCAGGCTGAACAGGCCCAACTCTCTCAGCCTGTCCTTGTAGGGAAGGTGCTCCAGCCCTCTGATCATCTTTGTAGCCCTCCTCTGGACCCGTTCCAACAGCTCCATATCCTTCTTACGTTGAGGATTCCAGAACTGGACATAGTATTCCAGATGAGGTCTCACAAGAGAGGAATAGAGGGGCAGAATCACTTCCCTCAGCCTGCTGGCCACGCTTCTTTTGATGCAGCCCAGGATACAGTTGGCCTTCTGGGCTGTGAGCGCACATTGCTGGCTAATGTCAAACTTCTCATCAACCAGCACCCCCAAGTCCTTCTCTGCAGGGCTGCTCTCAAGCACGTCATCCCCCATCCTGTACTGAAAATGGGGATTGCCCCAACCCAGGTGTAGGACCTTGCACGTGGCCTTGTTGAATCTCATGACATTCTCATAGGCCCACTTCTCCAGCCTGTTAAGGTCCCTCTGGATGACATCCCATCCTTCCGTTGTGGCAACTACACCACTCAGCTTGGTGTCATCCGCAAACTTGCTGAGGGTACACTCAATCTCGCTGTCAATATCATTGATAAAGATATTAAACAGCACCAGTCCCAGTATGGACCCCTGAGGGCCACCACTTGTCACAGAGTAGCATTACATCGAATACTGGAGCAAGGAGAAAACGTAGAGTAAAACTCTAATTGCACCCACTTGACAGCTGAATTTGAGCAATATAATTCAGTTGCCACTAGTGAAGGGACATCTAATTCTGTATAGATCTATGTTGACCAACCTACCTACTCCCAACATACACATTACCATGGTATCGGAAAGCCTGTAGGCGTTCTGGGTGAACTGCGAGGAAAATGCAGCATGCTTTAGACCTCTGCTTTCTACCATCACTTCCCAAGTCACAGTACTCAGTGAGGATGCAGCTTACTCATGCCTTCTCTGGAGCAACATGTGGTAACAGCTAGATGGTACATGGGGAATTCAGTACCTGGTAGCATGGTGGACCATGGCTACAGCTTGTGTAAGATGTTGAGCTTATGGTGCAGGAGCCACATGGTGTGTGCTTATATTCCCCGCATACAAAGTGAGTGCTGGATTGAAGGGAACTCAGAGTACCTTTGACTTGTCCATCCTTTAAGTAGTTCCTTTCTAATGAAAATGGAAATAAAAATACATTTAGGACAATGCAAACACAGTAAGATGCCAGTTTGTTAAGAAATTAAATGTCAAAATAATTTACATTTATTTTTCTCTTAAATATATCTACATTACAAAAATAAACACGAGTCTACTGGAGTGCTTGTGAGAACAGTTCTAGCCTAATCTGTTCAGGGCTGAATTTACCTGGGAGGGCCATTGCTCAGCTGGAACTAAAATTGTATTTAAAAGTGAAATGATTTGTGGGTTGGTTTTTTCTCCTTTATAATGTTGTAACTCTATTGAAATGTGTGTTCTGGTCTTCTATTTTCATAGTAAAATGCATTCCTTTTGCCTAAATTACATTTGATTTTGTTTATTCTGAAACAATAACACTTGACTTCTACAGAATTGGTACACAGTTGCTTATTTATTTGCTGTTATTTACCTTTTTTCCTTTTGTCCCTTGCCGAATGATCAGCAAACAAAACAGGTAATTAGGCTGTAGGCAAAGCAATTAAAATTTTATCTGAAAACTGTTTTTCTAGAACATCTAATTGTTTTATAGCACTGGTAAAGAAGTCCCTTGCAAAGGGACTTCTGTCATGCCTCACTTAACAACATTGTGCTTTGACAATGGTGCTTCCATAGATATGTGACCAACATAGAGTATGTGAACACAGTCTCAATAATGTTCTCTTGAAAGTGCTCTTATATGGAACACAATCACAGGTTTGAACAGCCTGTGCTGTTTCTGATGGGTTAGAGGTTATATTCTCTGTGTACTCAGTTTAGCTGTGCCCCTTGGTCCGACAGCCCTGGTGCCTTGGGGAAGCATCAGTTTGGTGAAGGCTGCCAAGAGTTGTTCATAGATGGAGATCTCTGATCACTCGCTCCTAGAATCATAAAATTGTTTAGGTTGGAAAACACCTTCAAGATCATTGAGTGCAACTGTAAACCTAACACTGCCAAGTTCAATGCTAAACCATGTTCCTAAGCATCACATCTACTCTGCTTTTAAATACCTACAGGGATGGTGACACAACTAATTCCCTGGGCAGCCTGTGCCAGTGCTTGATAACCCTTTCAGTGAAGAAATTTTTCCTACTATTCAGTCTAAAGTTCCCCTGACACAACTTGAGGCCATTTCCTCTCATCCCATCACTTGTTATCTGGGAGGAGAGACCAACACCCACCTTGCTACATCTTCCTTTCAGGTAGTTGTAGAGAGCAATAAGGTTTCCCCTCAGCCTCCTCTTCTCAAGACTAAGCAGTCCCAGTTCCCTCAGCTGCTCTTCATAAGAAATGTGCTCTGTACCTATCACCAGCTTTGTCGCTCTTCTCTGGACACAATCCAGCACCTCAATGTCCTTGTAGTGAAGGGCCCAAAACTGAACACAGTATTCGAGGTGTGGCCTCACCAGTGCCAAGTACAGGAGCACAATCACTTCCTTGGTCCTGCTGGCCACACTCTTTCTCATACAGGCCAAGATGTTGTTGGCCTTCTTGGCCACCTGGGCACACTGCTGGCTCATGTTGAGCTGCCTGTCAACCAACACCCCCAGATCCTTTTCTGCCAGGCAGCTTTCCAGACACTCTTCCCCAGGCCTGTAGCGCTGCACGGAGTTGTTGTGTCCCAAGTGCAGGACCTGACACTGAGCCTTGTTGATCCCCATGCAGTTGTCCTCGGCCCTTCGATCCAGACTATCCAGATCCCTCTGCAGAGCCTTCCTTCCCTCAAGCAGATCAATGATATACTGATACAAAAAGTAGTTACTATTACAAAAAGTGGAATATTTTGATTTAAGCTAGAGTTAAGTTTTCATCCAAATAACTATATTTTTTGAAAGTTAGACAGAATGTCCCTCTGATAGCATTGTGAGAAGCACTCACGAGTTCAATAGGTAAACTGAAGCATGCATTTTGTGAAGCAGCATTATCTATTTATTTATTCATGATTGCAATTGCAGGAGCAACTCCTTCTGGCAAGAAGGAAAGTGTTCAACTTTGTCGAAAAATACAGAAGTTTTTATACTGTTTCTTTCAAGGCAAGACCACCCTCTCCCCAAATTTACAACCTATCCCAAAGCTATTACCAGGCTGTTACTTGGCTAATTTATACATATTAAATTTCTTGCCCAATCTATTGTTTATAAGTACTTATATTCATTCCTAAGCATATCTTGTACTGTACCAGAAGGGTACCAGAAGGTAATATTTCTTACATTATCTTATCTATGTCTTTCTCTGAAGTATCTGTTCAGCCATTTCTCAGTGAAAACCAGCTTATGCCATCATATTCTGCAAGAGTGTTTTAAGTTCAGTTCAGCAAGGCCCTCCATCTTATTGTTAAAACTTCCATTTTGTAAAAACACAAGTAGCCTAACTCTCACAGCATGTTTTTTTATAACATGTTTTTTTCAAGTAGTGTTTTTCCAGACACTGTTACACTCTTCATTCTTTTGGAAATTATATTGTCTTGAGTTAAGTATGATCTGTGCTGAACAGATGTCTCTTCTTCTGTAATCACCTCTGTTTGCAGTCTTTCCCTATCTCAAATCCAAGGTCAAACAGAGAGCTGGAGCCAACTCCAAATTAGCAAGAGTTTTAACTGTTGGGAAGTTCATAATAACATTAAAATTAGACCTTGGAAAGTATTAGTATATGCATGAGATTTCGGGGAAAATTTATCCATATGCATGTAAGTGGGAAATATATTCTCTACCCAGCTCTCGTCTCATTGCATATGATTGATGGAGATCACTCCTGCATGTTGCTCAGGCCTGATAAAGGATGCTTGCTTTCTACAACTCCAAAACGAGTCTTAGAGAGTTTATTTGCTGGCATTTTCAGTATCATTTTGGCGACCCAGATGGCACTTGCTTTCAGGATTTCAGATCTGTGGGGATTGAGGATGCTCCAGCTGGCAACTGAGAACTTCTTGGGGGGAACCTCCACCCCCTCAGAATGCGTCTTGGAAGCAAAGATTCCACTGGTAAGAATTAAAGAATTAAAGCATCCTTTTTGCATTGGGCTAGAAAGGTACCTAATTTGGTTTTAGGGTTAGAGTTTCCAACTTGGTATATTTTGTATATAATCTGGCTTTTCGGTTGGGATTAGTGTCCCCACTTCGGTAGATAATCCTGACTTTGGTTTCAGTTTGCTAGTGGTTTGTCATCATCTGTGTGATTGTCTGCCTGAGGGACTCTCTGTTTGTAATTGTTTCTGTGATAGGTGACTGTGATGGTCTGTGTGAAGGGTTAGAGTTCTAATTGGTTTAAGTTTGGAAAACTGACTAGCACGGTTTGCTGATCTGTTCCGTTTAAGATCTTGAGACTGCAGGGACTGTAATTGCAATCTGTTTTGGTTTGTGATCTGTCAGGAATCACCTGTTTTAAATATGGGTGCAGGATAATCGCAAGGAGGTGTCAGTGTTGTAAAGGAACCCCCTCAGGAAGCAGGTGAACCTTCAGGGGGAACAGCAACAAAAGAAAATGTAATTAAATACTGTAATCAGTGGTGGCCGTAATATAAATCAGATGAAGGAGGATGATGGTCTGTTGATGGGTCACTGAATTATAATACTTTCTTGCAATTAATGCTTTTTCTAAGAAGAGAACAAAAATGGGATGAAACTATGTATTTGAATATGTTTTAAATATTGCGAATCACCCAGAGTGGCAAAAGGAATGTGGTACAAATTTAGCGCCCAGTAATCTCCTTGTTTTAGCCTTGGAAAAAGATAAGGGAAAGGCTTTGAAAAGATGTTGTTCTGCTTGTAGTACTGGGCAAAGATGCTTGAAAGTTTATGAACAATAAAAAGACAGTGAGCTTGAGGACAAAATTGGCTTATTGATCACTCCTGGACGCTGTCTTGGAGAGTCTCACAATGAGGGATCAGAAGTAGATGAAAGAATGGTGCTTGGGGTGGTAGATCGTCAATGGGAGCAGAAGGTTTCAGTCCAATAGCAGGGTGAATGAGAGGTAAACAGGGAGAAGTTACACAAACATGTCAGGCTATGGGAAATGCAGAACTGATGATTTATTATGAACTCTCTATTTTCTATTTCTATTACTGATTTGAACAATTAGAAGTCAGCAGCTGGAAATTATAGAGACAATCCAGATCAGATAGACAGCACTTTTGAGAGAATGATTAAAACGCAAGGCTCTGACTGGAAAGACATAAAGTAGGCATCAGGAGTTTTACAGAGAACAGTGACTATTGTTTTCAAGGAGCTGAGGCACAAGACTTGGGAAAGTTATTGTGTGTTACTTGAGTGACATACAGAAGCAGGGAGAGAAAAAGAGATTAATAGCCGTGCTAGAAGGGAACATCCATGGAAAAGAGGATATAGGGAGGATACAGGGGAAGGGGCCAAGACTGGAGCCCCTTACCATGGAAAGCCCAGGTACAGCCAAGATGAAAGAGGGAATAAAGGGTTAACCAACAGAGGCATTCAGTAACTTCAAAACAAGGAAGTTATCAGGAACACCTGTTGCCCAGGCAGAAGCTGTGCAGCTGTGCATCAGTGAGACAAGCCCTAACCAGTTCTGTCGTTTGAAACAGCCAACTCAGGTAAGGTGAAGAGTGGACTTATGATAATGGAATAATGGAAATAATTGTAATAGTATCACACTTTTAGCAAACTAATTGTAATAGCCTAGCCCATGTTAATGAATATGTATGCCTTTACACTATAAGTAGCTGCTTGTTAGACAATATGGTGTGTGAGCTAGGAGGAGAAATGTCCCTTGTACTCCAGCACTGGCAATAAAACATACTTGCTTTATAACTCTCCTGAGTTGTGAAGTGTGTTTCCACACGTCAAGGAGGAAATCAGTGTGCTTAATGTAAAAAGGAGGGGCAATGGAAGCGGGAATGCCCTCTGTTGAATAAATGTACCCTTCCGAATCCCCTGTTCTCTGTAGAACAGGACAGAAGGAGATCAGAGGAATCTTCCACAGAACCTCTGGTTAAAATCAAGCTGGGGGAAGAGGAAATTGAATTTCTGGTGGACACTGGGGCTGCGTATTCTGTATTGAATATGTTGAAAGGATAATAATAAAAATAGATAAAATATATAATAAAATAGAAATATAATACAATATAAGCATTATTGGTGCAATGGGGGCCAGGGCCTAATTTCAGTCTTTGAAATTTAAATTAGGAAAACAGTGGGTAACTCATCAGTTTTTTTCTTTGCCAGGCTTCCCAAAGCTGTTGTTAGTAAAGGCTTTGCTTGAAAAATTAGAAGCTCAAATGAGTTTTGGGAAGGGGAAGTTGAAGTTTATGTACCAGAATCTAAATATATCAAAGCGACAGCTTTATTATTACAGGATGCCAATATTCAAGGAAAATAATCCCTCAAGAGGTTGGAGATGCTGTGGTCCCAACAGTGTGGGCTAGAGAGATACCTGGGAGGTCCAAGTGAGCAGGACCTGCAAGAGATGATTTGAAACCAGGATCGGCCCTGGTAAGAATTAAACAATACCCTTTAAAATTGGAAGCTAAGCTTGGGTTAATATCAGTAATTCAGAAACTCTTGAAATAGAAGTTGTCACTGGAATGTGAGTCCTGGTTTTACCAGTTAAAAGAAAAATGGTAAGGGTTACCGTTTAGTACAGGATCTTAGAGCAATGAATCAAATTGTTCAGGACATACATCCAGGGGTTGCGAATCCCTATACTCTTTTAACAGCTTTAACTGAAACATAGGGTTGGTTTACAGTATTAGACTTATAAGATGCCTTTTTCTGTATTCCCCTTGAAAAGGAAAGTCAAGAGCTTTTTGCTTTTGAGTGGGAAAATCCTGAAACTGACAGAAAAACTCAGTATACATGGACTGTTCTACCTCAAGGATATAAAAACACTTCAACAATTTTTGGGAATCAATTAGTCAAAGAACTAGAAATATGGAAAAAGAAAATTATAGGGGAACAATATTACAGTATGTGGACGATATCCTCATTGCTGCAGCTGCTAGAGAAGATTGTTTGTGACTGACTACAAATCTTTTAAACTTTTTGGGACTAAGTGGATACAGAGTTTCCAGAGAGAAGATTCGGGTGGTGTGAAGAACTGTGACTTACCTTGGATTTGAGATACAAGGACAACAACAACTGGGAAAAGAAAGAAAAGACATGATTTGCCAACTACCAGAACCCCAGATGGTTAGTGAGTTAAGATCTTTTCTTGGGATGGCAGGATGGTGTCGGCTCAGGATTTCAAATTATGGGCTGTTAGTAAAACCTTTGTATGAGGTATTGAAGACATCTACCCCTGAGCACCTGGATTGGATTGATAACAGCAGGGCAGCCTACAAATATTTGAAATTGTCTTTAATGAAAGCACCAGCACTCGGGCTTCCAGACTTATCAAAATATTTTGATGAGAGATGTGGGACAGCCCTGGGAGTGCTATTGCAATTTCTGGGAGAGCAGAGACGCACAGTGGCCTATCTCTCAAAACAACTGGATAATGTCAGCCAAGGATGGCTGGGCTGCCTGAAAGCAGTTGCTGCCACAGTAATATTGATCTGGGAAGCTTGCAGATTTACAATGGGTCAGAAGATGACAGTATATGTACCACACATGGTCATTGCTGTCTTGGAATAAAAAGAGGACATTGGCTCTCTCCTAATTAAACATTAAAGTACCAGATGGTAATTTTAGAGTGAAATGATGTCCTCCTTAAGACCACCCCAGTTGTTAACTCAGCAGTGTTTCTTTCTACTGACCATGTGGAAGGGACTCCTGAGCATGATTGTTTGCAGATGACTGAAGTATATTCCAGCCACATGGACCTTAAAGATCAACCATTTGAGAATTGACATTGGGAATTATTTATGGACGGGAGCAGTTTTGTGCGAGGAGGAAAAAGGTTGTTGGGGAATGCAGTTACCACAATAAGCTCTGTAGTGGAAGCTCATGCTTTGCCATCAACAACTTCTGCTCAGAAAGCCAAATGAGTGGCCCTAACCAGGGCCTTGGGTTTGAGTCAAGTCAAGAGAGTCAGTATATGAACAGATTGTAAATATGCCTTTGGTGTTGTGCATGCTCATGGAGCCACATGGAAAGAGGTGGGGCTTTTAACAGCACAGGGGACTGGAATCAAGTATACAGAACAAATTCAAAATTACTAGTCAGTATTCAGGAACCTACAGAAGTGGCTGTTATGCATTGTAAGGCACATTAATTGAAGACATCTAATATTGGATTGAGAAATCAATTGGCTGACAAAGCTGCTACAGAGGCTGCAGAAACAGGCATCATGGTTTTAGCGTCAGAGAAAGAAATAAAATTGCCAGAAATGGCTCCTAAATATGATAATAAGGACCCTAGGTTGATTAAAGCATTGCAGGCAAAGGAGCAAAAGAGTATGTGATTTGTCACACCCACTGGGTAGGTGGTAATACCTCCTTTCCTTTTAAGGGAACTGGCCGAAAGGGAACATGATAAAGAAGAAAGTAGTTATAGGAAGGTGACGGAGTCGACGGGAGACAAGCACATCCGATGATGATCAACAAGTCTCAATTTATTGATATGATAGGCATGCTTTTATAATAGCAGTAATAAGGCTCATACATATTGCAAAAGTAAGGCTCATCATTGGTCCGATACAGAATGTCAGCCCTGCCTCTACTGCTACATTCCTAGGATGTTTGTGGTTTTTCTAGATCTTGTTTTTACACCCTGTTATCGCCTACCTTCTTGCTCAAGGAGACTGTGTCCTTGTACAAGGCTGCTATTGCTTCACCAGTTGTATTTTCTCATGTCCCTTCTCCTCAAGCCACGTCTCTACAAAACTCTCCACATTTCCCCCGTTTTCTTTCTGAGCAAGAAGGTTCGTCTGACTCCAAAATGTGGGTTCCCCTATCTGACCGCAGTCTAGCTCGTGCACACTGCGTTTTTCTCTGACTCCATTGCATTAATAAGGATACATTAGGATGGAACAATGATAATTTCCCCAAGTAGCAAGGTCCTCCCTGTGGCTTTGCTGGTATACCATTCCAAGCTCTGTCTCCACAAATTAAAAATATCCCGGGGGCAATTTCTTCGGGGCCGTAATGTTGGCACCGTTACATCGGGAGTAAAGCTGGCTATTCACTGTTCCTGATTCCAGGGATGAGTCTAGGCTGGCCCAATATTTGTGATTCTTGTTAAAGTCATTTGGGTTCAGTGGCTCAAAACCGAACCAACCCCCCCTGTTTGGCATTGGATAAACTGGCATTTGCACTTCCAAAGAGATCTAATTCCTCTGGGGGAGAGTGCAGGGTGATGTTCAAGGACAGTATGATCTCACATTGTTGGCAGCCATCCTCAATCTGATGGTTACCTCCCCACTCGGGAGACACCTGGCTACAGCCCTCAGCGCTCGATAAGTTTTTGCACAGGCTGCTTTCATTCACAAAACCACAAAATTCCCCTGGGGACCAAACAGGCAAACCTATCAGGCAAGTTTGGAAAGGATTAGTAACCCCTCCTAAGCTAAGGCAAAGCGACGACGACGACGACGATTGATTAGTTTGGTTTGCTAATGTTACCCAGATGTTATCTCTTGGCCGATTAAAGCATGTAACTCCTGCTACACTGGCTATTACAGCACTAAGCAATACAATACAGTTAAGCCTCATTTTTCTTCCCGCTTCCTTCTCTTCTTATTCCTTTTAACTCTTACTGTTCCTAGCCGTTGCAGTTTTAACTCCTGTAACCTGCTCAAGCACTGATCCAATTCCCTGTCAGGATCTCCTCTTATGGGCCCTACCACGGAATGCTGTGTTATGGGTGTTATTTCCTACACCTTGCAGAGATAATATGAGATCTACCTTGAACTATAACCCTTTTAACAATATTCTCCAATTCCCAACGGTAGTAAGCCAATATTTGCTGTTCAGGTGCTTCAAAAAGCGCTAAGGCCGTGGTTGTTGCTAGCCCTGTTTGCTCTTGCAGCTCTCTCTGCCAGCTGTTAAAGTTATGGTTAAATGCACACCTGTTACACCATAAGTCACGTACTAGGGACTGTTCTATCCAAAAGATCTTATCGCAACCCCTGCAGTATAAAGCTACCCAAGCAGCACAACACGGACTATTACAGTCAAAACAATTTTGACCCGCTGACCCCGTATGTAATACTTCCGATAACCGTCCAATAGTTGTAATCAGTCCTTCAAAGGTCTGGCAGTGCTTCAAAACCCTGTCGATGGCTTTCGAGTATCCTTTCAACTGTGACAGCAGCGGTCGTAGGATCAGTGGCAGCTTCTCCTCTATTCTCCTCTTGTCTTCCTCCGTCAGATTGCTTGGCAGTCATTGCATCGAGAACAGGTTTAGTCCACTTTGCAGGCACCCATATCGGTCCGTTAAAAGTTCCATAGTCTGTAGACTGTCTGCGGCTTCTGCTTGTAAAATCTGATGTTTCCATAGTCCCTTTTCTTGCCATGTTATTGCAGCAGTTCTGGATTTTCTGCCAGCATCCGTGAATGCCGTAAGAGCATCTGCGATAGGGGAATTTTCTCGTTTTGGCCGAGTGATCCAATCCCACTCCCCTATCCATTGAACTGGTGCCTGCTGGAGCTTTTCTGTTTCAATGGGACAGCTCGCACCTAAAAGTGCCTCCTGTAGCTCCTCACTATTACACAAGTACCAGTCCAAAGTATCCTTTTTTATTGGCATCCTGATTACTGCTGGCTCGGTTCCAGCTACTTGTAGCATTCTCTCCCTGCCTTTCTTTATTAAATCCACTAGCATTTCGACTTTTTGAAACAGAGTTTTGGTTTGTTGTAACGCGGGGGAAATCCACTCCAATACCCTTATCTCCCCCGTTTTCTTTTGCAATTGAGTCAGTGCCCCAAGGAGGTATTTGGGACCGTTCCAGATCGTCAGGTCTATGGATAATTCTGGATCTCGCCAATGGACCTGCCCCTGCGTAACGCAGTCCATTATTTTCTGAAGAGTGTGCTGTTGTTCCGGATTGCTCCTTCACTAGATCATGAGCACACAGGAGACTCTCCCATTTTAAAGGCCATTGCTTAACCCACACCGGAGAGCTGGTTTTCCAGGTAATGGGAATCGGGAAAGTCCAGGCAACGGCCACTACCCCAAAGGGTGCTCACTGGTTAGCACCATTCCCAATTGGGCCAGAATGTCCCGCCCTATAAGGCACTGCAGGGTAGGTGGCAATTGGACTACGGAGAAAGTAGCTGTTAATTGTTTTCCATCTACGTTCACCTTGATAGGAGGGGAACGACTGGCCAGGGTTAAGCCCCCAACCCCGGTCACTGTGGTGGCAGCCGGTTGTAAAGGCCAATGTGGAGGCCAGCAATTAGGGCTAATAATGCTGGAATCAGCCCCAGTGTCCAAAAGGCCTGAAAATGACCTCTTTTGTCCTTGATATTCCACCTCCACCTTTTTCTTGGGCCTTTCATTAAGATTTAAAGTCAGCAAAGTCAGGCCGCCAGTGGATCCGAAACCTTCTTCTCCCCTCTCTTGTTCCCTTACAGGCTTTATCCCTTTTGTCATTTGCTCCAACGGTACCAATTGAGCAATTCTCTGTCCCTTATTAATTTGAACGGGTGGAAAAGGAGTATGCACCATAACCATAATTTCTCCAGTAAAGTCCGCATCAATAACACCAGGTAACACAAATAATCCAATCATAGAGGCAGACGATCGTCCTACTAGCAGTGCACCCACCGCTCGACCTTGTATAACAATAGGTCCTTTAATTCCTGTTGGGATCTTTTGTGGGTGCGATGTCATTAGCGTGATTTCTACTGCTGCTGCCAAGTCCAGCCCGAGGCTCCCTGTGGTGGCAGGCTGGAGGCAGGGAAGGTCGGTTGAGCTGCAGCGGCGACTTGTGTCTGAGCGCGGCCACTGCGATTCGCGCTCCTGCCGGAGTTTCCCGACCTCCGCCGACAAGCGCCCGTAGTGTGAGTATCCGAACGGCACTTTCGGCACCATATCCCTGTAGCCTGGCATTCTCGGCACATGTGACCCATGCCTCCGCATCTGTAGCATCGCGTACGGGTTCCCGATGGAGCTGAATTAACTGCAGCTGACGCTTGAAGGGGTGCGAGAGCAGCTAACACCTGATTTTGTGAAGCCTTTGCCTTTGTTCCTGGAGTGCTTGGAAGACAACTTCCTTGCACAACTGGTTAGTGAACCAACAAGGGAGGGTGCCTTCCTAGACCTGCTGTTTGTGAATAGAGAAGGTCTTGTTGGGGATTTGACGGTTGGAGGACGCCTGGGATTAAGCGATCATGAGATGATAGGGTTTTCAGTTCTAGGTGGGATTAAGAAGGGGATTAGCAAAACAGTCACATTAAACTTACAGAGGGCAGACTTTGGCCTGTTCAGAAGGTTGATTAGCAAAGTCCCGTGGGAAACAGTCCTTCAGGGCAAGGGAGCCCACGAGGGTTGGGCGCTCTTGAAAAATGAAATCCTAGCAGCTCAAGAGCAGGCCATCCCTGTGTTCCGGAAAAGGAGCCGGCGGGGGGAAAAGCCAGCTTGGTGGAGCAGGGAGATCTCAAGAGGTGTCAATAATAAGAAGAAGCTCTATGTGCTTTGGAGGAAAGGACAGGCATCTTGGGTGGACTACAGGGACGAAGTGAGATCATGCAGGGAAAAAATCAGGAGGGCCAAGGCCCAACTAGAAATAAAACTCGCTAAGTCTGTGAAAGACAACAAAAAGTCTTTCTACAAGTACATTAACAGGAAAAGGAGGACGAGGGAGAATATCCAGTCTCTATTGGATGCAGAAGGAACAACAGTGACAGGGGATAAGGACAAGGCTGAGGTACTTAATGCCTTCTTTGCCTCAATCTTTAATAGCAAAGAAAGTTGTTCCTTCTGTGTACAAATCCAAGAGTTAGAGGGGCAGATTGAGGCTCCCGTGATCCAAGAGGAGGCGGTTAGAGACTTGCTTGCCCAGCTAGACGCCCACAAGTCTATGGGGCCGGATGGGATCCACCCAAGAGTATTGAAGGAGCTGGCGGATGTCCTTTCCAAACCCCTATCCATCATCTTCCAGCGGTCCTGGCTGACTGGGGAAGTTCCACTAGACTGGAGGCTGGCTGATGTTGTGCCCATATACAAGAAGGGTTGCAGAGAGGATCCGGGGAACTACAGGCCTGTCAGTCTCACCTCAGTGCCAGGGAAAGTCATGGAACACGTAATCTTGAGTGCTATCATGAAGCACATGCAAGAGAACCGGGTGATCAGGCCCAGTCAACATGGGTTTACAAAAGGCAGATCTTGCCAAACTAACCTGATCACCTTCTATGACAAAATCACTCGATTACTGGATGAGGGAAAGGCTGTGGATGTAGTCTTCTTGGACTTCAGTAAAGCCTTTGACACAGTTTCTCACAGCATTCTGCTTCAGAAACTGTCAGCCTCTGGCCTGGACAGACGCACACTCTCCTGGGTTGAAAACTGGTTGGATGGCCGGGCCCAGAGAGTGGTGGTCAATGGAGTTAACTCCAGCTGGAGGCCAGTCACAAGTGGGGTTCCTCAGGGCTCAGTACTGGGTCCAGCTCTGTTCAATGTCTTTATCAATGACCTGGATGAAGGCATTGAGTGCACCCTCAGCAAGTTTGCAGATGACACTAAGGTGGGAGGAAGTGTCGATCTGCTGGAGGGTAGGGAGGCTCTGCAAACGGATCTTAACAGGCTGGACTGCTGGGCCGAGACCAATGGGATGAGGTTTAACAAGGCCAAATGCCAGGTCCTGCACTTGGGGCACAACAACCCTATGCAGTGCTACAGACTGGGGGAAGAGTGGCTGGAGAGCTGCACGGAAGAGAAGGACCTGGGGGTAATGGTTGACAGCCGACTGAACATGAGCCAGCAGTGTGCCCAGGTGGCCAAGAAGGCCAATGGCATCTTGGCTTGTATCAGAAATGGGGTCACCAGCAGGTCCAGGGAGGTTATTCTCCCTTTGTACTCAGCACTGGTGAGACCGCACCTCGAATACTGTGTTCAGTTCTGGACCCCTCACCACAAGAAGGATGTTGAGGCTCTGGAGCGTGTCCAGAGAAGAGCAACAAAGCTGGTGAGGGGGCTGGAGAACAAGTCTTATGAGGAGCGGCTGAGAGAGCTGGGGTTGTTTAGCCTGGAGAAGAGGAGGCTGAGGGGAGACCTTATTGTTCTCTACAACTACCTGAAAGGAGGTTGTGGAGAGGAGGGAGCTGGCCTCTTCTCCCAAGTGACAGGGGACAGGACAGGAGGGAATGGCCTGAAGCTCCGTCAGGGGAGGTTCAGGTTGGATATCAGAAAAAAATTCTTCACAGTAAGAGTCATTGGGTACTGGAACAGGCTGCCCAGGGAGGTGGTCGAGTCGCCTTCCCTGGAGGTGTTTAAGGAACGGGTGGATGAAGTGCTGAGGGACATGGTTTAGGGAGTGTTAGGAATGGTTGGACTCGATGATCCAATGGTTCCTTTCCAACCTTGTGATTCTGTGATTCTGTGATTCTGTTCCTGTAATCCCAGCCCCAGCTGCTTAATAGGATCTACTAAAAATGCTTGTAACCCTACCGGCATTTGAGCCATCCTTTCTAAGTTTAGGAAAGATATGACTATACAAGGCTGTAGCATTTCTATACACAGGTAAAGTAGCATTTACATTCTGACCTTTTTGAGTGATGTTATAGGTACAATTATACATTACACAAGCATCCATTATTACTGACCTATTTCGCTGGAACCTATCTTGGACTGCTGTCTGTAATGACACAAACATAACCTCTTCCTGTCATTATTAGCTCAACAGGTCCTTCCCATTCGCCTGAGTCCCAGTCTTTGTATAGTACTTTGATACCTTGCTGGTCCTGGTTATTCAGTCCTGACTCTAGCGATCGGTGATGGATTACAATAGGAGGACTAGTTCTATTTCCAGTTAAATGTAAATAATTCAACACATAAGTCGCCTTTGCAATTCTTTCACTAGGAGGTAACATTTCTCCCCCCCTTTTTTTTTTTTTTTTCAGTTTTGGGGAGCTTTACTTTTCAAAGGTACTAATTGTGCTATTAGACCAAATGCCTGACCATCAAGTCGTCTATGAGCTTTTCTCTGAGTAATGGCTTTTTCAATTTTGCCCAAAGTTTGTTGTGCATCACTTGTAAGAGTACGAGGTGCTGTTAAAGCCATGTCCTCCCTTAAGAAGATCAAATAATGAACTTAGTTCTGCATTAGTTATACACAAATAAGGTTTAACTCAACTGATTGTTCCTTGGAGCTTTTGTAAATTGTTTTAACTACTATTTGCAATTTGGCTTGCTGGGGTTCAATTGTGGCATTCAAAATTTTCCACTCAAGATATTTCCAGGTTTGAATTTTTTCAGGTGCGACTTGAAGGCCTATTTTCTCTAATACAATCTTTGAAATGGTATTAATTGAGTAACACAGCTGCTGTGGGTGATATACACATGTGGGAAAGGAATATAAACCATAGCTTGTATTTGTCCAGTAAAATCAGAATTAATAACACCAGGTTACACAAAAGGACTTTGCAAAGTGACACTCGAATGACCTACTAACCAAAGCACTTAAACCGTTACCAATAGGACCAAAAGCTTGGAGCGAAACTTTGTGAGCATTTCAATCCCTTATTATTGAGGAGGCTGTGGAGAAGATCCAAGGAGGAGCATTTACTGTTGTCACACATCTCCGCTGCATGCTGTGTTGCTGGTTTCCTTGGTTCTTTAATGTTAACGGTTTACACCCTGGCTTCTTTTGTCTGTTTTTACCTATATGGGAATTCTCAAGGCTGCAAATGCATTAACTTTTCTATTCCTTTGCAGTTTTTTACTCTCAGAGGATACACCTTTTGGACTCTTAAATCATGTCTTCATTAGTATCTGGCTAAAATTCCCTTTACGGTTGTCTGCACTAGGACCCAGCAGTTGCTGATCTGATAAGGGACACTGGAATGCAGAGTGTTCTTCATAAACTGTTACTCCCCTAGAGAGAGATAGAGACTCCCAAGCTGAAACAAAACAAAAAACCTTACAGGAGTAAGAGGGAGGAGATGGAGGGGGGGGAACTCACACACAGCCACAGGGCTGGGTTTTTTTTCCTTTTTTTTTTTTTTTTTTGTTTTCTACGTTCTTTTTTCTATTTTTCCTTTTTCCGTTTTCTTTTCTGTTTTTCTTTCTCTATTTCATATTTTCTTTCTTTTTTTTCTTTTTTTTTTAATGTATTTTAAAATCTTGTCATCTGCAGCCTTTCACTCCAAAGGTCCCAGGTAAATCTACCTGTTTGCCGGCTTAGTGGACGTTTGAGATTGAAAGGTTTCAGAGTTGCATTTTAAAGATTAATCAAAACAGAGGCTCAATATAACCAAAACCCAATTTACAACTCTTACAAACGTTTAAAGCACTTTAAACACACACACGCGTACACACACACAGAACCACTCTTTTGAGAGCTAGCTTAATATACCTATACAACATTGTTTACGACCGGTCAATAAGAATAGCACAATGGTATGGATATTTAAACTATACACGGCACCGAACACACACAACACTCAAAACATGCACATATATCACAAAATAAGGTTTATATCAATTGTTTAACAGGTAATAGTCCTTGGTTGTTAGTGCATTTTCGTGGCAGAAGACTGTCCTATGACGGCTGTGAATTATTCATGCATACGATGGAGCCGGTGGCTGTTTCGAGCACTGGGGCGGTGGGCAGCTTGGCGATGAAACAGTCAGTACTTTCTCTTTTTACAGCCTTTCGAATTTCGTTTATCGCTTCATAACTAACTGATTTCCAGCGAAGATCTGGTGTTTCCTCTGCCATGCCATCTTCTTCCTCCTCTTTCCAAGCCGTCTTTTGCAAGCGCAGCCCAAGCTTCTCTCCGCTCCCTGGCAATGACCTCCGCTAGGTTGGTGTCTGCCCCAGGAATTGGCTCACTGCCCAGAGGGAGAACGGCCGGGGGCGCTTTCGGCCACAGCCCCTGCTCTTCGGGGGGTGCGGATGGCTCACAAGCTGCCTCTGAGCCAGAGCCAGAAGGCGGTGGCAGCAGGGGAGGTAAAGCCACCTGCGTGACCGTAGGGGGCAATGGAGTGGTTTGGGACCACTCTCTTTCATAGCGTCTATTTTTTGTGTGAGCAGCAGATGCTTGCTCAGCTGCTTTCTTTTCTGCCTGATGCTGTAAAAGCTCGTTATGTACCACCCTCCATAGCTTTCCCAACTTTTTTGCCATTTTATCATCCTGTAGTGTAGCCTCCCACAACACATCCCCGAACTTTCACCACTCTGTCAGCTCATGTACGGTATGCGGATTTATGAACAATCCCTTGGCATGCCCATATACTAAAAGTCCCGGTAACTCCTTCTGCAAATCTATTCACTTAACCTGCCGCTTTTGCAGGAAAGCGGTAAATAAATTATATGCTGCTTGCCTTTCCATACCTAATTTGTGAGCGCTGTTGCAGCCCTTCAAGGTCTCAGCAGCACGTATCGGCCAGGCCCGTCTATACGGTCACCCAGAGCATGGCGCATCCTCAGGCTCGTCTATACGGTCACCTTTTGTATTCACGCTTATTGCCATCCCGGCTGCTTCGGGACCCGACCCTGTCGTCGCTCGTCCGTGGTTCAATGCCTGCGTTTTGCTCCGGCACGTCGGGGGTCACCATTTGACGGAGTCGACGGGAGACAAGCACATCCGATGATGATCAATAAGTCTCAATTTATTGATATGATAGGCATGCTTTTATAATAGCAGTAATAAGGCTCATACATATTGCAAAAGTAAGGCTCATCATTGGTCCGATACAGAATGTCAGCCCTGCCTCTACTGCTATATTCCTAGGATGTTTGTGGTTTTTCTAGATCTTGTTTTTACACCCTGTTATCGCCTACCTTCTTGCTCAAGGAGACTGTGTCCTTGTACAAGGCTGCTATTGCTTCACCAGCTGTATTTTCTCATGTCCCTTCTCCTCAAGCCACGTCTCTACAAAACTCTCCACAGGAAGGGCTATGACAGAAATTGTTCGTTCAGTTCATTCAGAAAATGTGGGGTATGCCAAAGAAACAATCCCAATAATTGAGTAATAGTTGGAAATGTTAAGGAAGGAAATTCCCCTGGAAATTACTGGCAAGTAGATTTTACTGAGTTATCCCCCAAAAGGATACAGATATATTCTAGTTTTAGTAGATAAATTTTCAAACTGGCCAGAAGCTTTCCCTGCTTGCACCAATAAGGCAAGAGAAGTAGTAAAATTTTACTTAAAGACATTATTCCAAGGTTGGGGATGCCTTTAGGAATATCTTTGGACAGAGGTCCTCATTTTGTGGCAGAAGTAATCAAACAGCTAAGCAGTGTTCTGGGAATATCCTGGGATTTGCATATACCTTATAGGCTTCAGTCTAGTGGGAAAGTAGAGAGAATGAATTATACTTTGAAGTTGCAGTTGAGTAAACTATGCCAGGAAACCTCTATTACCTGGGTAAAAACTCTACCTTTAGCATTATTAAGAATTCAAATTCCACCCCGACGAGGAGGCCTTAGCCCATATGAGATATTGTATGGGAGGTCTCATCAGATGCCACACGTCCCACGAGATATCACTGTTAAAGGGAATTTGGACATTAATAACTATTTGATATATTTAGGAAAGACTCTCCAGGAACCACAGAAATTTGTGACTGTTAACAAATCCCTAGAGCTTGATACACCAGCGCATCCATTCCGGCCTGGAGACTGGTTGTATATCAAGTCCTGGGACTCGGAACCATTAACTCCTAGGTGGAAAGGACTGTACCAGGTACTTTTAACTAAATTCACAGCCGTGAAGCTAGCTGGGAAAGGACCCTGGACTCATTATTCATGGATTAAGAAGGTTCCTGCTTCATGGACTGCAGAACAATGGTCCCCAACTGCTCACCACATGGGAAATGAGTGGGTACCAAAGCCTGAGTGGAAAATCCAATGGGTCTCAGGGAACCCACTAAAGATTCAAAGAATTAGATCACGATGAATTTTGGGGTTATGTTTCAAATGACTGTCATTGCAACGATAACTGTGGGTAAAGCGATGGATTGGAATGACAACAGCACATTGGAATTGATAAAAGGTTTTGGTAAAATGAATAGACTCTCTAGCATGACAGCCTGCCTCCCCATGCTACATTCCACCTCAGAATCCATACCCTGGGGAATTATTCCATTAAATTTTATAGCTCTTCAAAAATTGGATAATGTCACCGAGGCGCTAAAAAACAGGCTAACGCGAGCTATTATTTAGATAGCAAAAACAGATGCAGACAAAGAGGGAGAGGCGTATTGCAGGATGCAACACTTTGGAGGTCAGGAAGTAACAGGACTGTTTTCGGCATCGTGCTAACACTCCTTGCCCAGCGGGGCCCATCCCATTAGACCACCATTTCTTAGATTGGGTTGCAGGGTACAGTGAGACACAAGTCGCTGCTGGATTAATGACCCTGTGTGTTACCAACCGCAGCAGTAACATGACTAGTAACATGACTAGTAACATGAACTATGAGAATGTAATATCTTGAGAAAAGGCTCTGGGACTTGGGATAAAAAGTTACAAGGAGTTTGGAGATATATTTCTCCCCTGAACTGGTGCTTTAGATGGGGAAAGAAGGATAAATTTGATTACCCCAAGTTGCCCTGGAACTGCACACAGAAAATCACATGTAACTTTGCCAGGGGCAGATGTAATAACAACAGCTTTATGAGAAGCCTGGATCAACACTTGCAGCTGTTCACAGGCTGAAGTGCCAGCCCCTGGGTACAGCATATGGGTATTGGGAAACGAGCCTTGGACTACCAGATTATCTTTTACTGAGGAAAATACACTTGCAACCTTAGGCCTCCTGAAACTGTGCCCTGTCTGGAAGTGAAGCCCTATCACCCCTCAGTATTACGGGTAAACCAAAAGAGTCAGTGATTGGGATAACTGATGAGGGCTGAGCACATGCACTGAAGTAGGATGAGGATTACAGAGTTTTTACTCCTGCGATGGACTGCACTGGAAAATCGGATTCTAATAGAAAATCTTACCTGGCGAGTGGAAACAGCGGCCAGTTCTGTTGCTAAAGGAGTTGAATTGATTAGTCATCAGGTAAAACCCAATACTAAGGCAGTGTTACAACACCACCTTGTTTTGGATTTATTGCTAGCCAAAGAGCATGGAGTCTATGGGGATCTGAAACTGGACATGGATCATTGTTGCATCCATACCCCAAATGTAATAGAAGATCTTAATAAGCAGATAGAACAAATTCAGGCTGTTGCCTGACAGGCTCCGGATCTTAGAGAGGATGCAGAAAACAATTGGCTGAATAAATTTGAAGCCATATAGGTGGAATATCGCTGACCGGGTGGCTGGCTTCCTTGTTGCAAACTTTAGTGTTAATCACTGTCATAATAGGGATAGTCTTCTCAGTATTAAGTTATGTAAAACGCATAGTTTTGAAAAGGATCATGTTTATAGAAGATAGATAGATAGATAGATAGATAGATAGATAGATAGATAGATAGATAGATAGATAAACAATGTTGGTGTTATTCTGCCTTACTTGTTATCCAGCAGGAAGGAGGGTGGTGTGGACGTTTAGATATGTATCAAAGGTCCAAAAAGAAAAGGAGGGATTTGATACAAGAAGTAGTTATTATTACAAAAGCAGAATATTTTGATTTAAGCTAAAGTAGAGTTAACTTTTCATCCAAGTAACTGTATTTTTTTAAAGTTAGACAGAATGTCTCTCTGATAGCATGTTTTTTTTCTAACATGTTTTTTTCAAGTAGTGTTTTTCCAGACACTGTTACACTCTTCATTCTTTTGGAAATTATATTGTCTTGTGTTAAGTATGATCTGTGCTGAACAGATGTCTCTTCTTCTGTAATCACCTCTGTTTGCAGTCTTTCCATATCTCAAATCCAAGGTCAAACAGAGAGCTGGAGCCAACTCCAATTAACAAGAGATTTGACTGTTGGGAAGTTCATAATAACATTAAAATTAGACCTTGGAAAGTATTAGTATATGCATGAGATTTCGGGGAAAATTTATCCATATGCATGTAAGTGGGAAATATATTCTCTACCCAGCTCTCGTCTCATTGCATATGATTGATGGAGATCACTCCTGCATGTTGCTCAGGCCTGATAAAGGATGCTTGCTTTCTACAACTCCAAAACGAGTCTTAGAGAGTTTATTTGCTGGCATTTTTTGGTATCAATATACCCCAAATCACAGCAATCTGCTTCTACAAATGCTCCTAAGAAGTAAAGTAAGGTTATAGACCTGGAAACCAAGGTAAAAGTAATAAAGCAACAGGAGGAAGGAAAAAGTGTTATTAAAATTGGCCATTATCTAGGTTTGGTGCATTCAGAAATAAAAGAAATTGTGCAGTGTATTACAATACAGTACTGTATTAAATATATATAAGTGATTTTGAAGGCAACCTTTATTGTGATGGCATTGAGTTGTCTTAAACAAACCCTGTGCCTCACTTCACAAGACAAGAGAAGATGGAAGACCAGATCATCTCTCTTGCGAGAAAAGGCTGAGAAACCTGGGTCTCTTTAGCCTGGAGAAGAGAAGGCTGAGAAGGGATCTTATCAATGCTTATAAATATCTAAAGGGGCAAGTGTCAAGAGGGATGGGGCCAGACTCTTCTCAAGGGTGCCCAGCGACAGGACAAGGGGCAATGGGCACAAACTGGAACACAAGTAGTTCCACCTGAACATGAGGAAAAACTTCTTTATTGTGAGGGTGATGGAGCCCTGGAACAGGCTGTCCAGGGTGATGGTGGAGTCTCCTTCTGGTGGAATGGACACATTGTGTAGGACCTCCTAATTGCCAGGAAGGGCTCTCCAAAATCCTCACTGTAACTGGAGCTCCCCAGCAACTGCGGATCTGGATGATGATAGGGCAACTGGTGATGTATCTTTCTTAATTACTGTACTTATTCTCTTGTAGTAATGATTAGACATATTGCCTTTAAAAGCTGTTATTGTTAACTTGTTAATCACTACTAATCATTTGTTACCTTTCTTGTTTTAATAAGTTAAGTAAAACTTGATTTCACAGAGTATCTGAAAGTTTGAGCTTTTGTGCTGATTGCACTTTGTGGTAAAATGATGTATCTGTAATGAGAGAAAATTCTGGGCTTTTTTTAATCTAGCAAGGACAGGACCCAGTGCCTGGGAGCTGGAGTGAGACAAACTGAAGCAGGAATCAAAGCCCAAATCTTTAAGTGCAATTTTTCATCTGTTCAAAACAAATCAATCAGGAACTCTGGAGTTCTTGCTTTTTAAAGAACTTTAAAATCAAACCTGGATGCTCTTTCTTTTTCTGTTTTAATTATGATAATTTCATCTGCTAAATTCAAAACTAGGTACAACACAAATTCCACTTTATATTTCTCATTAGTCTGCAGTTTCCATGTAATGTATCAAAGCGCAACCACGTATCAGAGATAATAAATAATGGTCTGTTGTTGGACATGATAGATATATAGGCAAATGATATATATATATTGTTCAAGTATTGTACACTCGAATTTTAAAGTACTGAATTAGCTTAAGCAACAATTCTTAGCCAGCTTGGGGTGAGAAAGTATGTGACCTTGAAGCAGAGCCCAAGGAGGATGAGTAGCCAGGAAAGGTGTTATGAGAAGAGGGCCTGGTGTCAAAATTGCTGTTAGCATGGGACAAATAACAAGTTGGCACTCAGCCTGCTCGCGCGCTGGCTATGCAAGGAGTGGGTCATGCTGCTAACCCTTTTTGCAGTCCCCAAGAGGAGTATAAAGGAGCTGAGCTGGATGGGTGAGGGTTGAGAAGGAATACATGCACATCTTTGAACAGGGGGGACGTCCTGGAAGTGCAGTACCTATCTACTCTGACAGTTTGGGCACCATGCTCCATCCCCTTCTCCTGCTCGGCGAGCTGGCACCATCCAGCAGGTCAGTAAGTTTATAAGTTTTAATGTAGTCAGGTGTAATAGGTTAAGATATAACAGTGTATTTGAACAATAAAGCATATTTGATTTAACTGTGATTTAGTGGTCCTGTCTTTGCACACCAGTATCTATAGACGAACCTAATACAAACCACTTTCCAGCATTTCCTTGCATTTTAATATGGCAGATGTCACCATTTGATTCTGTTCCATGCTTGTAGCTTAGAAGCAACTAAAACTTCTTTCTCAGGAGTCTTTTCTTGACAAATCAAGCCAAAATAAACCTTGCATGGAAACATACCACTACCATGGAAAAAAAAAATATGTGGTTTGGGATTTATTTCTTAAACACCGATTTTATTTTAGTTTCTCTCCTTCCTTATTTCCTACTTCTTGCCAAAAAGTGATTATTTCTGAGTTGTTATGATGTGCATTTATTTTGCTGTCTTTTTCTGGTTTGTTTTTCTTTACTGGTTGTTCTAATCAACAGGCAGAATTACCAAGTTTTTCATAACTCATCTTCACAGTGACCACTTTTTTGGACTTCCTGGCCTGCTGTGTATCCTTAGCCTCCAAAGTAGCTCTGACCCAAACAAACCACCTGTTGAAATTTATGGACCATTAGGACTGCAAAACTTCATATGAAGGAGTCTGGAGCTTTCCCACTCAACTTCTGTTTCCCTGCTTTCAGGAAAATACATGGCTGGTGTATTTGCATGACTTTATTATTAAGAATATAGCTTTTCTTCAAATACACTTTCTGCTAATGTTACAAGCTTTTTATTTGTATGAGGAATGTGAAATATCAATTGCTATTTATATCAAGGTTGTATTTTTTTTCAGTGAGACAGCTCTATATATAGTGTATCTCTTCTTTAGTGATTTTATTTTTTTTAACCCTGAGAGTCATCATAATATTTATGGATTCTTATGCCTTTATTTACCAGGAGTTCAACCAGGTCTTTTATATGGGGAAACTGAAGAATGGAACTGCAGTTGTTCTAGAAAATGGAGTAATGATTTCTCCTTCAGACACCTTAAAAGACCCTGTTCCTGGAAGAAAAAAAATTGTATTTTGGGGGATTGTTCAGGGGTGGTTGGAGATGCAGCCATGAAGCTTTGCTGTGAAGCAGATCTAATGATACATGAAGCCATGTTGGATGATACCCAAGAGGAAAAGGCCAGAGAACATGATCATAGCATCGGATTTTGCAAAACTGTGTAAATAAAGTTAAGAAACTGGTTTTGACTCACTTCAGTCAGCGGTATAAACCAGTTGCTTAGATTGGTGAGGGAGATACAGACGTCACCAAACTGAAGAGACAGGCAGAGTCAGTGTTAGGTGGTCAAGAAGCAACACTAGCTGAGGATTTTATAACAATAGAAATTTCAATGAAAAAGTAAAACTGGTAGTCTTAGCAAGCTCTGTATGAAGACATAAAAGAGGATGGTATTGAATTGTACTTAAAAATAATGGTTGGGTTTCTCGTATCCAAATTAGTTCTCTTCTGTGGCATGCAGAGAACCATTGCAAACTGGACAGAGTACCAGGTACAGTTAGTGTTGCTTTTGTAAAGCAAGAAAAAAAAGATACTAAAAAATCTGGAACTTGGAATAAATTCCTAAGTGATAGTTTTGGACACCTAGCCTCCCTAGAAAATGAATGTGTAGGCTGGTGCAAGCCTTCGCAGCCCAGGGGTTTTCCTTGGACCACAGATTCCTAGAGTAGAGCACTGGATCATTTGGCTTAATACAAACCCTGGGAAGATTTGTATTCTGCACCAGAATTTAGGATATCTTGTCTGTTACAAGCTTTTGAATAACATCTATTTCAAACTTGTATACAGTATTTTGTGACTGTTATCCAATTTCTATGCAAGAAGACTATTACACTGAAACTGATAAAGTATTTCTAACTCTGCCAAGTGTTTGTAACTGGGGGGTGTTGCTATGATCAAGTTGAGGAGCTTTTATAATTCTCCCTTTGCATGTGAAGTTTTCTCATAAATAAATATAGTTTAGACTTCCTATCAAAAGTGAATCACTCTTAACAATTTGATTAATTTAAAGCTCTGAAGCGTGAGCCCTAAGTTTGCATACCTATTCCATGCATCGGTAACATTTTGTAAGTACGTTCTGGAAGTCTTCAGGCAGATGACAAGTAGTCTTTCCTAAAGTGTTCTCCCAAGTGCATTTTTAAAGACAAATTATCCTGATAAAAGCATATCTTTGTTTGTAGAAATATCCCTCTGGGAGGAATTTCAACTATGTATAGCTCAGTTTGTTTCTGCAATGACTTTTATTCTTTCAGTTAAGGGGTATGTAGACCAACTTTATGTCCTTTTCTTCCCACCTCAAAACAAACTAGAAGTTGGAGTTCCCCAAATTTTAGCTCTGGTCAAAAGTAAAATCGGTATGTCTGAAAAATCCACCCTAAATAAGTTTCCTCTAGTACGGATTCCTGAAAGGTGAAACACTTCATAGCTTTCTAATAAACACTGAAAACTCTGGCAGGTTTAAGTACAGCTGCAAGAGTTAGTGCTTTTACTTTTGTTGATTTGATAGTAATATAGATGGAAAATGAATTGGGTTTAATAGACCATTTCCCTCCCTGCTTTAAATGTAGAATAACAAAGCTCCAAAACCGGAAAACACTCCCAATCTTTAACAATATCTCCTTTGTAAATGGTATACAGTGTATATACAGGTAGATATACCAGTATCCAGGGATAAGCCTCATCCAGACCAAGCTGGTGAGATGAGGATGCTAAATCCTGTGGATAATTTTTCTATACTCTTCACATTTTATTTGCTAAGTGCGTACTTGGCTGTACTTAAGCAACAGTCTTCAAAGAAAAAGAAAAGAAGTGTGATTTCCTAGAGTTTGACTAATTTGATCGAATTGAATTGGATGTCTTACCCCCAACCTTCAAACAGACTCTGTCTTACCTGCAGTTCTCGTAACTCTGAATGGAATTGCACCAACATTACTATTTTGTGCTTCAAATATGCTTCAAATGTAGAGGAAGTCTTTGATTTCTTTAAAAACAAACAACTGGGAAGAGTTCCAAACTTGAAGAACATGACTTCTGGAGCTGATCTCTATCATTTCTCTATTAAAAATGGGGCAGCATCTACAGATCATGCAGTGGTACGTTCTTCCCCCCATAAATAGCTTTTCTTTTGTAAGATAAAATTAATGGCAGGTGCAGAGATCTTGATATCACACTCTGCTTTATGTAGGCAAAAGCTGAACAGACTCCAGCTGTTCTGTTTCATACACTGAAATAATAACTTACTTGGTTGTCCTTACTTGCTCTGCTATGTCTGCTTCCACACTGGAACAACCAAATATTCCTATTACTAAGTCATTCACAGTTGTGATACAAAGTTTAGAGAACAACTTCAAGGCTTTGTGGAGATTCACTGGATACCACCTGCAAATGAAAAAAAAATCAAAGGATGGAAATAAAAAGAAGAGGCAATCCAAAAGCCCATGCAACCCACCACTGCAGCTCATCAATTTGGATACAGAACAGCAAAGGAAAGAGTGTATCAAAGCAGCAGTCCAGGTCCTCTTCAAGTATTAGATCTAGGGACTTTGTTGAACGAAGTTGATGTGTTAGTGCATTTTTTATGGCAAATTATTGTCTATGAACCATCAAGGATGGAAATGCTCTTTTCATCTAAGCTGAGAAGAAATGCTGCAAGTTGCCTGATCTATACTGAAGGTTGAATTAACTGTATGGCTGTCACGTTTTAAAATGGTTTCTTGTCGGTGTATGCTGGTACATTTAGTGCTAGATTTATATGAATTTCCTATATTTTTAATTTAATATATTTCAGTATTGTCTCTTTCTTAGCAGACCCATGTGTCTTTGCTTACCATGGTCCGCTCATATCTAAGTCTGGATACTAAATCTGACTGCTAGTGAGACTTGAATTAAATTAATGGGAACATATGTGCCAGTAAGGACAGAAAAATTTGGACCATAAATTGTCTATTTTCTCAATTAGTTTATCTCTCCACTAACCACTTCTGAATTACCAGAGAACAAAATTCCTTTGCATTAAAATATATTTCCCTGAGAGTATTTTGTCTGACAGCAGATAAAGGACTCTGGTCTGGTCTCGTAGGGACCAGGAGGGTGTTTTAACAAGTTCTGAGTAGGTAAATTAAGATATATTTTAGGCTTTGAATAACTTATTTTAAAAATTCTTCCCCTTTCCTGGAAGAGTTCCTCTAAGTCTGGTTCTTTTTTTAGTTGGTACTAGTGGCAGGATTTGATACACTGCAAAATAAGCTTTTTTATGTTATGGGAAAGAGGAGGAGGGAGGAAATAAGACATGAAGAGTTTTGTAACATAGAATCAAAGAATCACTAGGTTGGAAAAGACCTTTGAGATCATCAAGCCCAACCGTACCTGTCAACTACTAAATCATATCCCTAAGCACTTCATCTACCTGTCCTTCAAACACCTCCAAGGACCTGGGCAGCCTGTTCCAGTGCTTGATAACCCTTCTGGTGAAAAATTTTTTCCTAATGTCCAATCTGAACCTCCCCTGGCACAGCTTGAGGCCATTCCCTCTCATCCTATCACCTGTCACTTGGGAGAAGAGACCAGCACCCACCTTACTATAACCTCCTTTCAGGTAGTTTAGACAGTGATAAGGTCTCCTCTCAGCCTCCTCTTCTCCAGGCTAAACAACCCCAGTTCCCTCAGCTGCTCTTTGTAAGACTTGTTCTCCAGCCCCTTCACCAGCTTCATCACTCCTCTCTGGACACGCTCCAGGACCTCAATGTCTTTCTTATAGTGAGGGGCCCAAAACTGAACACAGGGTTTGAGGTGCAGCCTTAACAGTGCTAAGTACAGGGGCACAATCACTTCCCTGGTCCTGCTGGCCACACCCTTTCTGATACAAGCCAAGATGCTACTGGCCTTTTTGGCCACCTGGGCACACTGCTGGCTCATGTTGAGCTGCCTGTCAACCAACACCTCCAGGTCTTTCTCTGCCAGGCAGCTTTCCAGCCACTCTTCCGCAAGCCTATAGCACTGCACAGGGTTTTTGTGTCCCAAGAGCAGCACTCTGCACTTCGCCTTGTTAAACCTCATCCCATTGGCCTCATCCCATCAATCCAGCCTGTTCAGATCCCTTTGCAGAGCCTTCCTCCCCTCAAGCAGATCAACATTCCCACCCAATTTGGTGTCATCTGCGAACCTACTATAGGTACATTCAATCCCTTCATCCAGGTCATTGATTGAACAGGACTGGACCCAGCACTAAGCCCTGGGGAACACCACTTGTGACTGGCCTCCAACTGGATTTAACTCCATTCACCACCACTCCTTGGGCATGGCCATCCAGCCAGTTTTTAACCCAGCAGAGGGTACGCCTGTCCAGGACAGTGGCAGCCAGTTTCTCAAGCAGAATACTGTGAGAAACTGTGTCAAAGTCCAAGTACACAACATCCACAGCCTTTCCCTCATCCATTAAGCAGGTCATCTTGTCATAGAAGGAGATCAGGTTAGTTTGGCAGGACCTGCTTTCATAAACCCTTGCTGAGTGGGCCTGATCACCTGGTTGTCCTGTGTGTGCCGTGTGATAGCACTCAAGATGACCTGTTCCATGACCTTCCTTGGCACTGAGGTCAGACTGACAGGCCTGTAGTTCCCTGGATCCTCTCTCTGGCCCTTCTTGTAAATGGGTGTAACATCTGCCAGCCTCCAGGGAAGTGGAACTTCCCCAGTCACCCAGGACTGCTGGTAGGTGATGGAAAGGGGATTGGCAAGCACCTCTGCCAGCTCCCTTAATACCCCTGGGTGGATCCCATCTGGCCCTGATGCCATGAAAAGCCAGACTCAATCCCCTGCAGGCATGCAGGGGATCACTCCACCTAATGTGCGTGCAACTTCCAATACAATTCACAAAGGCTATATACAGTCAAAGCATACATATTCATCACTTTTCCTGGAACAGGTGTGTCTATTATAATCAGTTCCCGGAATTTATTTACATAAGTTTCCTCCCCTTGGCGCATGCACTCTGCTCTCCGGGGGTCTTCTTCAGGGGTCTCTGGATGAAGGCTGTAGATCTTCCTCACAGTTGAACTTTTCAGCTCTCCTTCTTGTGCATGCTCTTAGACTCCTTAGGGAACCTCTTCAAGGTTGCATCTATTCCTAGCTGGTTCTTCTTTCTCTTATCATTGCACTATTTCTTGTTATCTGGCTTAACTAGATACAGTCACATTCTTTCTAACTGCAGCCTTGTTAAAATTCCTTATGTAAGCATAAGTATCCAGGCGCAGGCAGACTAAAATTTATTATTCAAGCCAATCCTATATTTTAGTTCTAAAAATCACAAAAACTATACATAATATTCAAATATATAATAGGTTAGTAACTTATAACAAATAATATCTTCCTTCAGCCCCACAGACTTGTGAATGTCTAATTGGCCAGCAGGTCTCTAACCATTTCCTCTTGGATCAAGGGAGCTTTGCTCTGCTCCTCCTCCCTATCTTCTGGCTCAGGAGGCTGAGTACCCACAGAACATCTTACCTTACTATTAAAGACTGAGGCAAAGAAGGCATTAAGCACCTCAGCCTTATCCTGGTCCTTTGTCACTATTGTTCCCCCTGCATCCAGTAAATGGTTGAGATTCTCCTTGGTCCTTCTTTCATTATTGATATATTTGTATAAAGATTTTTTTATTATCTTTCACAGAATGGGCCAATTTAAGTTCTAGTTGGGCTTTAGCCCTTCTGATTTTCTCTCTGCATGACCTCGCTTCATCCCTGTAGTCTTCCTGAGATGCCTGCCCCTTCTTCCAAAGCTCATAGACTTTCCTCTTTTTTCTGAGATCCACCCAGATCTCTCTTTTCATCCAAGCTGGTTTTCTTCCCCACCGGCTCATTTTCCGGCTCACGGAAATGGCCTGCTCTTGCACCACCAGGATTTCTTTCTTGAAGAGCATCCAGCCCTCTTGGGTTCCTTTGCCCTTAAGGACTGTCTCCCATAGAACTTCATCAACCAGCCTTCTGAACAGTCCGAAGTCGTACTTGCGGTCTCAAAAGCGCTGCTTGCCCCGCCCGGCGCGCCGCCGAACGCCAACCACAAAAATAGACCTCGAACGCGCGCGCCTGCCCGCCCCACTCTCCGGCTTTCGGTGGCGCGAAAACCACGAAACGCACAGGTACAATGACAGCGGGCGGCGGCGCGGAGGCGCTCGGCTGTGGTGGCGGCGGCGGCGGCGGAGTGGGGGTTGATACCCGGATGTTGCGCATGCGTCGTGGCGACTGGACGTGACACCGGCGGCCGCAGAACGCGAGTGGCCGGATCCGCAGCAACAACAACAAGGCGGCGGTGGGGGCAGCCGAATCCCACTCTCCTCTGCGCCGCCGGCCTGTGAGTGCCCAGGGAGGGCGAGGAGGTGTGCCGCGCCGCGGCCGGCTGAGGCGAAGGAAGGCTTCCCTTTCCCGCTGTCGCCTCTGCCCCTGACCACAGCCGTAGGCCGCGCCTGCCGCTGCCCAGGTAATATCCGCTTTCGGTTGCCGCTCGCTCGTCTCCTCCGCCTCCGCCTCCGCCACCGCTCCGGGCCCCGCCGTCCCCTCACCCGCGGGCTGCTCCTCGGCCTTGCTGCGGCGTGTCTTTCTCTGAGCTCCTTCCTTGAAAGCGAAAAAAAACAATTCTCCCCCAACTTTTATTATTTTTATTTTTCTTATATCTTGGTGCCCTTTCTGAAAGCTCTTCCTGTTCTCAGTTCAGCTTCCCTGCGCTGCCCTTCGTGCAGACCGCACTCTTCTGCTTTGCGAAAACTGCCCTGGGTAGTTTAGTGCGAGCTGCTTCGTGTTTAGTTCTCCGAAATCTGCCATCTTATTTGCAGTAGCAGCAAACGATGCTTTTAGCTGATTTTCAGACGGCACAGGACTGCTCAACACAAGGGCTGTTAATTAAAGGTTATTCCTTCATCCATTTTCCTCCCTATTCCTGTTTCTGGGGGTGTTGGGTTTTGGGGGAGGTTTGTTACTTGTAGTGTAGTTGAATCTTACAGATTTTATCATGGAAGGCTGGTTAATTTATGGGGAAATCTAGTTGTGGGTTAGATGCGTTATTACTTGGAGCCCAAATTGTACTCCCGCAAACTGATTGTTGTCAAACACATGGTCGGACTAGGATCGTGGGTGTCTTTTACTACCGTTTCTCAAATTATCTGGGTTAGGAATGGTGTGCTACTTTGAATAGGCAAGAGTGATTTCAGACTCTGCAATAGCTGTCATCTTTTAAATTGCAAGACTCTTGTATTGTTGTTACATAATTCAGTGATGTAGGTAATTCCATGGTGAAATAGCTATACTGCCCTATAAACCTAGATATGTTTTTGTACTCCAGCATCGTGATAAATAGGCAACTTGTCCTTCTGGCCCTCCTCTTATCTTGGCCGGATTGCTACTGGAAGGAGTTTCTTCTCACTTTGCATTCAAGAACCTCTTTTGATTTGCTTGTTGCATAAGCATGTATGTTTAACATTAATATATAAACTTTACTTCAAAGAGCTGAAACCTAAGGACAAGCAGCAAGTGTCTCAAGCTCATTAGAATTCCTTTTTTTAAGTAGATGGCTCTTTAAATAATGCATTCAAGTACAGCTAGCACAACAGGGATGTGATTTTTGAGAAGTATCAACAGATTTAATGGAGGACAAAGGTGCTGAGAATAGATAGGTCAATCCGGGTGAGGAGCAACCTTTGCTGTGCTGTTGTTAAGGTCCTGGTGGCATTTCAGGACTCTTTTTCCTATGTTGTTAACCTTGTGAAAAAATCTACTTTTGGTTGTGGCTGGAATTTTCTATGATTGCTTTGCCCAGAGGTAATTTTTTTTTTGAAACTCGAATATTATCCCTGTGCAGATTACAATAAAGAACAGATGTTATCTAATACACCTATTGCTAGTGTATTGAAACATTGTGTACAAATGAAAAATCACACCACTTCTGCCTGAGCAAGGTTTGACTCTTCCTTTTATTCCTTGACATAGCCACAATTGTTTCCTCTGTTTTTGAAGTTTTGACAAATTACTATTTGTCCTTGTTGAAAGAAGCCTTCTGCAAGAAGATGGGTCTTGCAGGTTACTTTGAGGAAGAGTTCAGTTCAGGTTTTCTCTGTTGTTCTACAAGGACTTCCACCACCTGCTTCTTTCTGAGGGTGGTCTCCAGCCGTTCCCAGCTTTTCATCCCCTCCTTACCCCTGGGTGCTAGGATAAGGAGGGGATGCCCTCTTGCTTGGTATGACACCAAGGGTGTCCTCTCGGAGGTAAGGCAGTATGAGTTTCTGTGCTGTTGCAAAAATAGATCCGATTGTAGAGGAGTTTATTGCCCTTTCCACTCTTGTGGTGTAATGTGCAGTGGTCTTCCTTCTCTGATCATACAGAAGCCTGTATTGAAAAGAGGAGTTTTTTAGCAGACAGAGGGAAGTGGAATTAAAATGACAAATGCAGCTTTCTAGGATTTAAAGTGTGTGTGTGTGTAGTCGCATCAGCATAGTAGTGCTGCCTTTTTCATTGTGATCTGTCCCTGATGCATTCAAAGGTAAGATAAGGATTTGGATGTGTTTTTTACTGTTTTATTAGTTTCTTGAATGAGATAAAAAAACCTGGAACCTTGTGTAGCAGAAATGTTTGTTCCGTTTTCAGGAGCAGTCTCTGTTGCACTTGTAAAGTGCTTTTGAGAGTAGTTGAAGTGCACAGGTGGAAACTGAGAGGAGTAAAGATGCTGAAAGCTGAAGTTGGGCAGCTACATCAGATCGATTTCTTCCACAAAGAAATGGCTGCTCATACTTTTTAACAGTGGATTTATGCTAAGATGAAAGAGTTGCCACTCAGAGTTGTCTTAAAACTCTTCTCCAGTTCCTTTTATGCTGTCATGTGTCTTAAATTTTTGTAGCTACTCACAGCAATATGAGCAGAATTGATACTGATGATTCAGATGCACACACAAAAATAGTATTCTGGGGAATGTTAGCTCTTAATATACAGGACAGTTTGAGTGCTTACCTTCTTAGTACTCTTTCTCTTGCTCTTTAATGCTAATTGTTCTTATGTCTACAAACATTTTGTTCCTGTTCACCCTGTGGGCAAGTAGATAATAGCTTTACGTGCTGAAGAGTATCTGCAGTTTAATCACTTATTCGTGGGGCATCCACAACTTCCCTGGGCAACCTGTTCTAGTGTCTCACCACTCATGGTGAAGAAATTCTTCCTAATGTCCAGGGGCAAATCTCTCTCTGCATTGCTCTTTAAAGGCTTCCTGAGCCCTGAATGTGTCATCTGATGCTTAGCATGCGTAAAATCTTTTTTTCTTTGATTTTGACTTTGCAGACTGGTTGGATTTCCATCACAACTGTTTATTTCAGGCTTCTTGTGCATGCAGTTACAAATCCATCTTACATTCTTCATTTGCTTCTGATGTGTCAGTGTATGCTGCGTATTCTCTTGCCTCCCCTGTCTGCAGTGTTTATCAACCTTCCCCACCAGCATCTCTGGACCTTCAGCACTGGATCTGTATCTAGAACCTGTTTTCTGAGCTGATCTACAGGGCTGCTTCCCTTAACTCCATTGAAAGCTTTCCAAAGGGCTCTTGCTGCCCTGACACCTGCAGGAACTATTTTACCAGTTGTGCCAAAACTGTACTATATTTTTTAACGTTTTTTTTCTTTGAATATAGCACTTCACAATTCTTAGCATCTTAGTTTTTAAAACAAAGTTACTTAATCACTCCTGGTCACACTACTTCTTACGTAATTTGTCCTGCAAAAAATGAAGTCTCAAAGAATCTCAGTTGTCTCTTGTTTGGAAAATATTTTGTTTGCTATAGAAACTTAAGAAATAAAATATAGGCTAAGAAAGTGACATGGAGGGTTTTTTTTTTGCTTTTTGCCTATACCTTAAAGTAATTATCTAGTGGCATTTGGATTGTCACTTTTTTAGACTGAGTTTCTTGGTGAATTTGATCCCTTCGCAGTTGCAATTGGCTTATACCCTACTGTAAATGAGTAGAGCAGTGTATTGTATCAGCATCAAGCCTGGATTAACTGTCTTGCCCAAGCTGTTGGATTGCTGACTGCCTAGGTCTTATTCCTTTGGGTTATGTCCCTGACTTCCAGCTCCATCCATAACTGCCTGGTTTGGCTGCATAAAAATATTTCCTTTTCTTGTTTGGGGTTGATTGTTCTTCCTAAATTGCCAAGTGTGGCTTTTGTGAGAAGAGAGGGGGAAGATAAGCAACTTGGGAGTGTAAAAAGTATTCATTTAAGGTTGTTCTTAATATGTAGAAAAGAGTGTGAGTTCTTTTCAAGAAATCTGGATTTGTAACCTCTCAGCAAATTTCAACTGCATTAGAGAATTGCAAATGGAAATTGTTTGGAGGAAGGGACTTTTTTTGAGAAGTTTCCAAATTTGCTTGGGTGGATGGCTAGGGCACATTGACAGGGGTTTAGGTGAAGTCTTCGTATTTTTTATCAGCATCTGCCCTTACATCTCAGTATGACTATAGTAATACCTCTGTAAAAGCAAGGAAATCAAGTCCATGTGTTTTTTTCTAACCATGAAAAGCAGAACAACTTTTTTCTTTTTCTAAAACCCTTGTACATTCTTCAGACAGTGTGTGTGTATGCCTACATCTATATGTGTCTGCATGCTTTTTTGATGAAGAATTTCAAACTGAAATATATTTCAGCAACTCTTGGGCCTTGCATGAGGCCTTCCAAATTATCATATCTCTTAAATACCTAGTATGCTGCCTGAAGAGTTGCTGCAGGTATTTGGAAGTTGTGGCTTACGCTGGTTTTGTTACCCTTGGTTTTTGGCACATAAAAGCACTTGTTCTTAAGCTGTGCTAGCTTATAATGTTATCTTGTTGGTGCAGCTGAAGAGATACTGGCAATCAAACTGGAATATTAATTTTCTGTTTCGTAAATGCATTGATTATCCCTTTGGATAAGATCTTGTCTGCTTTTTGTGCTTTGCTCTATTTTGTCTCATTGATCAGGAGCACCATGCTTCCACAAATGGGAATGCTCTCCTGGAGCTCTGAGCTTGTACTGGGTTTTCATAGCTTTTGCAGAAAATGCTGAATATTTAACCTGGTCTGTTTTCTAGTCACACTAGTAAAATGATTGCTGTTTTGAGAGAGAGATTGTTGGCAGTTGATCTGAGAACAGTGGAAGTGTTTGAATCAGTACGGTGCTCATTTTGCTTTCCTGCCCATAAGATGAATGTAAATGCAATGAGAGCACTAGTGTGAGAGCTCAATAACGTTACTTCCATGTAGATAAGTCAATAAGATACTTGATGTTATTTATATGAGGTAGCAGGCTATTATAGGTGCCTATGTTTTTAGAATCTATTTATGTTGTTTAGGTAACCATTTCTGGCAGAATTATCCACAGACATGAAAATGAGGCATGTGGCACCAGTGTTGCATTTTTAATTTTAGACATGTTTTGAATTTCATTGCACAGGCTAAAGAGATACATCACCTTTCAGCTAGGCAGTCATGGGGAAGTGAGATGTACGAAAGAATTATGGTATTTGTTCAAGTCTGTATCAGTCTTGGAGGAAGAGTTTCAGTTAATGGTTACTTCTCAGTTCTCTGAGATAGTAGTGTGTTTGCTAGGGATCATCAAAGGTGGTTTTGATTACCTGGCAATCTTAACTTCTTTTTGTCTTTCAGATTTCTGTCCTCTTCAGAGGATCTTACTCTTGTTACAGTACTTAGACTATTGCAGAACACTAGTGGTTGTTCACTTGTTTTGTAACATACTTGTTAATATTGTTGAAATAAATTACTTTCTATAACATGACGAAGTACTTCTCTATAACTTATTAGCATTTATGTTAGCTTGTCCCATTTATTTTCCTTTTGCGTTCTGCTCACATCACACTGTAGGAAAAGGGAGTGAATACCTGTTTGTTCCTTGGTAGGCAAAGCTGAATGCTTCACTACAAGCGCTGTCTCCTGCTGCTGCTTTTGTGTTCCCTGTCTTGTCTCTCTACCACTTTCTCCCAAAGCCCTCTTGCCTGTTGCTGTTACCGTGAAATTCCTGGGTAGAGGGAAGTAAGATGATCTTTGCTCAATATAGTTGGCTCTACCTGTTCAACTGTAAATCTAAGCTTGAGCTGTTGTGTGGAAACCCCTACTTGGGCAGGGGGCATGCTGAGGAGTGGTTTTGAAGTTTCATGCTCTCATCAAATAAACGTTAAATTGCACAAGCATACTGTTATTTTGCAGAATGTCTAGCACTCAGTGTCCAAGGTCATGCTGGAACCTTATCTTCAAAGGCTATCTTCTAAAAATATAATGCATTAAGATTGGATTTTTCTTTTATTTGCACACATGAAAGCAACGTAGTAAGATGATGTTGAGTCATATATTCAAGAGGTGCTTTACCTCTTGAATGTATGACTCGGTCAAAGATAGGCTTGTAGAACTATTTTGCAAGAAATTAAATTTGTGGAAAGTGAAAACTTTGCTTGTCTGCAAAATACACTAATGCTTCTGGTACATTGAACGTGACATGAAATATGTCACAGCATTTCTCAGTATGTGCCAGATGGATAGCCACTGACCTCATCCCCTTTTTCTGGGGATCAAAATTGCAAGATTAAATACAGGATTTCTGTAGAGGGGACTTCTAAAGGGAGGCTCCTGAATTACTGTGCAATTATGCACCAGCAGTGTGTAACAGTATTCAAAATACTGAACAAATGGCCTGGCTTTCAAAAGGGCTAAACAGTCAGAAGCTTCTTTTGAGTGCAGTGGCAGTTGAGGGGTAACTTAACTTTTCTGAAGATCGTTCCACTTAAATAAAGATTTATTTGCTTGATTTTAGTCTTTTGAAAGTCAGCAAGTGAAATTCTCATTTGTAGTTTTAGGGTTGTAGAAGATAGACCTGCCTGTCTAATTTTAAGCATCTCTTTATTTAAAGCTCTTTTGGCTAATAACTTTATCTAGTCACTTATCTGTGTTACAATATTCCTTTTACAAGAAGGGAAACCATGCATCCACCCTGTAATTTATGTGATGCGCTAACTTTCTAAATTATTATCCCACTCTTATTTGTTTTCAACAAATAGCTGCTACCTCTAATAACATGCTGTTCTCAGCAATGTAAATAAAATATTTTATTTACATTGCTGAGAATAGCATGTTAGTTACAGAAAGGCTTATATTTTAAGCTTACTCAGAAAATGTAAATGCAGTAAAATCACTTATGTGTATTTGCTGCCAGTGTCTTAAAGTCAGACCACATAGTTGGCAGAATGGTGTTAGCGGATGAGTACCTGAAGCCAGAAGTGCTTGACAAACCGGAGCAGCTTTTTGACAACACTAGACTCCTTTTCTGTGGGTGCACAGAACCTCTTGTCCTATGTGTCTGGATAAATCAAGATAAAGCGTAGTAATTAGCTCATTCAAAATTGAGAAAATCAGGCCAGCTTTTCTTCTAATTTGTAAATTAAAGGGAACTTCAAAAGGATGAGATCTGCTGGCTTTGAGAAGAATGACTTCATGGCCAGAAACCACTGCAGATTCTTAGAAAATGAAGTTTAAAGGCCAAATGCATTAGGATGAACTTATTCTTTATCTTATATTTAGTGTAATTAAGACACTTCTGTTTGAGACGATTTGGAAATGTTTTTTGTTAGTGACTTCAGTCAATTTGCCTTGATTCAGAGGAAGCTGGATCCAAATGAATAAGGACAAATGTGCCAGTTAGGATTTTCATATATAAAGATGCACATAATGCTAATTTACATAAATGTGTTTTAAGCTAATGGCCAGGTACAGTTTTTGCCTTTTTGATTAGCAAAGAGAAATAGAATTAGTCTAAGGTCAGAACATAGCTGAACTATTTGAACAGGATTATTAAATAAAGATGACAGATGAGTCTGGTGTGCATGCATTCGTGCTTCTTCTCTATTCAAATTTTGTTTAAATCAATGCCCCTTGATTCCCAGTCAGTATTTTCAGTTGGTTTCATCTTACTGGTATAAAACATAGGAAATCATTGTCACCATTTTCCTTTTCCTGATTCAGAGCCTGTTCATCTAATAATCCTTACCTTTCTATATGTACATGCATACAAACTATAATCTTTATTTAAATATTGTTACTGGGGGAAAAATTAATCTTGTATCTAAAACTGTGCAAGCAGTGTCTTAAGCATGTTTCGTGGGACAGGCAATGCAGTTTTGTCATGTGCTTTTAATATCCTGCACTTAGCTTGAAAATAAAAGAAGCAAAAAGCCACAGACTTCCTTAGAAACATGATCTGCAATTTGTTAAAAACAATTCTAATGTAGATATTTTTTCCTTCTAGGTTTTACCAAGAGACAGTACATCTAACACTTAAATTGGATCATCTCTTGTTCATCAGCTTGAAAATCATAACAGCCCCCGAAACTGACATTTGATCTGAAAGAAAAAGCTGTGACAAATGGACAATATGTCTATTACTAACACGCCAACAAGTAATGATGCTTGTCTGAGCATTGTTCACAGCTTGATGTGCCATCGACAAGGTGGAGAGAGTGAAACTTTTGCAAAACGTGCAATCGAAAGTTTAGTTAAGAAGTTAAAGGAGAAAAAAGATGAATTGGATTCTTTGATTACAGCCATAACCACAAATGGAGCTCATCCTAGTAAGTGTGTTACAATACAGAGAACGCTGGATGGGAGGCTTCAGGTTAGTACAAGTGAAAATCAGATGTTTTCCTCCTAGTGAAGCTGGAGTAGAAGTGAGTGATGCAGGATCCTAGAGTGTTGAGGAAGAGAAGCTCTTCTCTTGCATCCCCCATTGCCTCTATTTGTAGGCACGTTTTGTGACTGGAGCTCTGTACTGCTGCAGTAGTTGATTTTTCTTTTTTTTTCAGAAGGAGTTGGATCAGCTTTTCTAAACAAGTGTGTGTGTGTGGCAGTAAAAAGCAGGGTCAGGTAACAAATTTGGCTGTTTACCCTGGTATTTTCACTACAAGCTTCTGTTAGCTCTGTGTTAGTCACTAATGTGAAGAAAGACTTATGATCCCTTGCTAAGGTACTCCAAGGAGTTTGCACTGAGGATTTGTTAGTCTTATATTGTCCGTACTCAGTACCTGTATAGCTTGGGGTGTGATTTTCTTATTCAAGGACAGATGTCATGTTTGCTGGCTAGCTTTGTCTACCCTAGAAGCAATTTTTTTCCCCACTGTAATGAATTGGCATTCTTCTACTTGTAAATTCCTTACAGTATAGCTTAGTGCCTCGTTCTTCCTCTTCTGGGGCAAAGCTCCATCATCCATGATGGGGAAGATGACCATACATACTACATTAAGCACAGATTCTGCTTCTGCCATTTTGTATCCAGTATTTTTTTCTTAAGAATCATAGTGTTGACTTAACTGTAGCAAAACAATAATAGAAATGTATTTCTGTTGAGTACACAACTTGGGTAAACTGTACGCCACTTGCTTTTTATTTTTTTGGTTGGTTGGTTTTGGGTTTTTTTCATAATTTGGTGATAGAGAGAGGTTGTGGTGGTGTTTGTTCTCTTCCAGCTTTGCTCCTCATTAAATAAAGGGAAATGTCTTGCTACTTTCCCAATCAACTTTTGTATCTAACTTTTTAGGTGGCTGGTCGCAAGGGATTCCCTCATGTGATTTATGCTCGTCTTTGGAGGTGGCCTGATCTTCATAAAAATGAACTCAAGCATGTTAAATATTGTCAGTATGCTTTTGATTTAAAATGTGACAGTGTCTGTGTAAATCCTTACCATTATGAGCGTGTAGTATCGCCTGGCATCGGTAAGTAGGCTCTTGATTTAAAATGGAATAGTGGGAATGAAATGTAAAATGTTTTCCTTTTGAGTGTAGAAAATACAGGCCTAAATTAGAAAGATTAACTTTTAATGATCTAATTATAAATTGCTCTCATATGCTCTTGTTCATCATCTTAATGGAATTATTCTTTTACCTTTATTCCAAATTTGAAAGAACAGTTTGTGGCTTTTGTTTAAGCCTTTCTGTTGGCTTTGCATACAGTCCTTACAGTTGCTGTGTATTCTAGGAATAAAAGTATTGGGACTTGTGATGCAGGGGGTATAATATGTAATCTGTAGTGCTTATCTGTAAAGGCTTATAAACTTAATGTTCAAATGTTGTTGAAGTTGTGTGTATATAATCCTCCATACCTCCTTTTCTTTTTCTTCTTTTTAAAGATCTCTCAGGACTGACACTACAGAGTTCTGGTAAGTAGTTCTGTTTACTACTGCATTTCTGTAGGCACAAACTGTATTAAACTCTTCAGTATGTACACAGTTTATTCCTGTGTATCTCCTTAGGAGGGAGGGTAGAGAGCAGATGGAAATGCATTTGTGTCTCTGGTTTTGGAAAACTGGCTAAGTAGCATATGAGAGGCAAGTATTGATAAATTCTGAAACTGAGGTTTCAGCTCAGCTTTGTAGGTATGTTTTGTTTTCATTGCCAGCAACTTATTAACCCATACAAAAAAAGAAAAACAAAAACCCCATTGCTGAATACTGCTAAGGGAAAAAAATCTAAACACCTAAGTGTGCATCTGTATAATATACTAATTAATTGAATTGGGAGTAATAGATGCTTATGATTTAATAAGTTGTTTAACAAGAAAATAGTAGAAATTCTGTCATTAATATGCAGTTGAATGAAGCAGTCTAATATTCTTGCTCTCCCTGAAATTTGAGAGAAATTGGACATTAAATGTCCAATGAACCTTATTAAAACATCTGAAGTTGTGCAGCTGTTAACTGCTTTATTTCAAAGCTGATTATTTTTTTTTTCCCTTCCAGAAGAAATTCATAGAGAAGGAAACTTGGGTAGTCCAATGTTTTTAGTGCATTGTTAGAAGTATTCAAGCAAAAATGACTTAAAAAACCCCAAACAACCCGACAAACTATTAACTTCACAAGCTTTAACTTGTGTGCTCATCTACACTAATTTGCATCATTACGTGTCTCTTCTGAAAAATGATTCTTTTCTACAGAATCTAAACTTACTAGCCAGCAGTTAAATAATAATTTTTTCCTTGTCGTGCCACTGTTTTTGCAGTAGAAAACAAAAGATTACTGTCAGATTTCAAATACATTTAAGACTGCTTCAAAACTGAGCATGGGAGCTAATGTAGTGTAAGAATTTTACTTGAACGTGCTCAATAGGATATATAGAAATAAATTCTTGTAGTGGTGATGACGGCAGTGTCCTTGCACTATATGTGGAATATTCTGAATTAGTGGCTACGTTGTTAAATATAGAGTAGTGTTATATTGTCTTTGAATATGAATTTAATATTTCTAGTCAATTTGGATGGGAGTTGCTTAAAATTACTTAAGGGATGCATGAAGTTTTTTATGTGCTGTGTTCATAAATTAAATGTTTCATAGGAGCTTTATGTATGTTATTATATACTAGGAATTGATTTGTTAGCTACTACATTAACATCTATTTAGGTGCTTGACAAAGAGCATGTTTTTCTCTTATTAACCATGTCTAGTCACACAATGATGGGCTAGAAAACAAAATGTTATTGGAATCTACTACTGTGGGGCTAAACTGCTTGTTTGATAGCAGTAAGCGAAATAAACTATTTGCTTTTCCATCTAATTATGCTTCAAAATTTCCTGCTGCTGACTTGCAGTGTTTATTTGTAATTTAGAGGAGTACTTTAGCAATGTTTATATGGGTTAAATCTTCCCCTTCCCCCAGTAGTTTTAATAGCATTGTTATTGCTCAAAAGTAGTAATGCAATTTGTAGTTAAATCCTGAAAATATATTTGCTTTGCATGTTAAACTGTTTGCTTCTTCACAGCTCCATCAAGCATGTTGGTGAAAGATGAATATGTTCATGACTATGAGGGTCAGCCATCATTGTCTTCTACTGAGGGCCATTCAGTCCAAACCATCCAGCATCCACCAAGTAACAGGGCATCTACGGAGCCTTATAGCACCTCAGCCATGTTAGCGCCTTCTGAGGCTAGCACTACCAGCACCACTAATTTTCCCAACATTCCTGTGGCTTCAACAAGTAAGATCATTGAGATTATATGAAATACTAAACCGTGAAAATGTGAAAGCTCAAAGATAAGCACTGATTTTTGCCAAAGTAGATTTTGTATTGCAACTGTGCTGCTGCCATGCTACGCTGGTGAAGTGTGTGGCGATATGATCTAGATAGTGTTAATGTAAGGTTTTAACTTGATGTGTAATTTGAGTAACTTTTCCTGGTGACCCAGTCTTTTTTCAATGAGACTAATACTACATGAGTGTTACAAGTCTATTTTGGATATGCCAAAGGTTTAGTGATACAGTATTAAAACAGTTGATCACTGATGACACATTGTAGCTATTATTTGAATAATTGCTGTAGGAATGGAAGAATTTTATTATTTTATTACAACAGTAAGCAGGACAACAAAGAAATATACTGTAAGGTATTGAGAGGTTTTTGAACAATTCTTTAGTGTTCCACAGCTGACAAAATGAGTCTTCATTTTAACTTGATTATTTTTATAATGGCCTGCTGTACTACCAAAACGACAGCCCTAATTTAATATTTCGATGAGTCTGTTGTAGTATTGCGTTGAAGTTTTTCTTTTCTGTCTGTATTTGGTACAAGTGAAAAAGTCTGGTTTACCAACATCAAACCTCACAATTCACTCCAGCAGGACAGTAAAACAGTTATGTATGCAGTGTCCTGCAGCCCTAACATAGGGAAAACATGAAGTTTGGAGAGGTTTCACATACTCTTTGTCACTTTAATATCAAAGATGTACAAATATAATGAATTTCATGTTCTCAGATTTGAATTATGGTGACATGGTGTTTTGATAACGTTCTTTAATTTTAGCTGACAACTTTTTTGCTAAAACTAATGATGTTTTTGCCAAGCTGAGATACGTCTGTATTTGTCTCCAGCAGAGAAAAAAAGGATAGGCAGTTGAATTGTTAATGCACAACAGTTTATAGTCAATAACTTTTTTCTAATCAGTGATGTAATTGTTGGAGCCAAGTGGGCAAGAAAAAAAGCTCAGTTTTAGTTCAAGTTTTCAATGTATTTAATTCTGCTAGCCACACTAGTTTGAGAGTGCAAGTGTACCTGTGAAACTGCTGATCAGTTTAGTGTTAACAGCTGAGCTGAAGCCTTTTAAAATCAAGTTCTGTTAACATGTTCTGAAATATCTATAGTTTCATTTTAAAGCTTAGACTGTTCTTGAAATATTTCTTTGGGAGAAAAAAAAACAACAGCAACTTTCTCAGGGAGGAGTCCAGTGATGTATGCAGCTCTATTCAAGCACTATTTTAAAAAATAAAATGCCATTCAGTATGTAAATTTAAGCAAGTATCCTCCTTAGGAACAGTAGTTATAACATGCTGAAAACAAGCAACTTATTGGACTTTCTGTTGGCCTGTTTGAATTCATATCACATCTACTCTAGCTATGTTATTCAATAAAACCTGTGAGATCTCATCTTTCCTTTCAAACTGGAAACCAAGATGTGAACAAAACGAAGATGCAGTTGATAAACAGAGTTCTCTGCATACTTCTACTCCTAAAATATGAAGGGAGTTAGAGTCAAAATTAGCTCATGCAGAACATCTTACTTCAAGTTTCCCAAGACACTCTGGTGGGTGGGGAAATAAAATACTGAAACCAAACTTGCAGCAGCTGTGTAGTGCAGTGCCCTTAGTTGGGTGTATTTTCCTACCCACTAGTGCTGAGGTCTTCTGAATTAAAATTTTGAAACGTTCATGAATAGGTAGTGTGTTCTTTTACCAGGTCAACCTACCAGTATATTGACAGGTAGCCATAGTGATGGACTCTTACAGATTGCTTCAGGGCCTCAGCCAGGAATTCAGCAGAATGGGTTTACAGCTCAGCCAGCTACTTACCATCACAGTGAGTATATATATACTTGCACTCTTCTTAGTTTTCTAAAACCAGTTTTCAAATGTTCAGGAGAAATAGAGGAATAGAAGTGAGATGCGGAAAAAAAACCCTTAAAAACCAACCCCTCCTTCCTTTTTCTAGATAGTACTACAACTTGGACTGGAAGTCGAACAGCAGCCTACACACCTACGATACCTCACCACCAGAATGGCCATCTTCAGCATCATCCACCTATGCATCCTGGACATTACTGTAAGCTGTGCAGATTTTCAAATCACTTTGTTTTCAGTCTTTGTTGAATGGTGGAGGCTCGTTTGTGATTTTTCTTTACCCTCAGATCCTTTCATTTTTATTATAAAACTGCCATCACTGTGTTTAGTGTATTTTGACAGGTAAATGTAAGAGCTTGATGAACTTTCCTCTGTTAAAGCAGCAGAAATTAGAAATTCAGATAGCTATAGTGATACTATCTATATTGTAGATGTCTCACAATGCCTAACTAAACTAGCATTTCTTTTCTAAACCTCTGTTTTTAAAGCTTTTTGATCTTATAGTAAGTATTTCCTTTGCAGAAAAGGAAGTTGATTCAGAATGTGTTGTTTGGATGTTTTTCTTTCAAAACTTGGAAGTTTCTGGCTATTTTTCTTTTCTAGAAATGTTGAAGTCATGTCTTAATGACATAACAGTCTACATTAAGCTTTGGAAGATGTGTGTCCATGTACACTAGCCAGTTTAAGAGAACTTTGTGAAAGCTTGTGCAGTGAAGTACTTGTCAATAAAGTGGTCTTGCCACAGCCTGATTCATAAGTACATTTGGTGCGCAAACTTGAAAATCTTTTTCACCTATGAAATAGGACCACAACCTCTTGTTTTAAGGTACAGGAGATGGGAAGAAAAAAAAAAAAGTGATCAGACTTCTAGTGTGTCTAGCGCAATATATGCATTATAAGAATATAGTGCAAAAGACCCCACCTACATAAAAGCTATTCTAAATTTTGTGGCAAAAAGCTAGAACAGTTCTTTATTTCCTAATATAGTATTTAACTAGATCACATGTTTGCAGCAGTCATTATTAGTGGAGGGGATAATATAGTGTTAATGTTAGAATGACTTTTCAGCTTATCTTTATCAAGAAAATTATGATTTACATAAGGTAATTTTCATTATTTTGTTCTGTTAGGATCCCACTTCATTTATCATCTTATTTGTCAGAAATACCAGAATGTAAGAACTTTAGTGGTGCTGTAGATACTCTGTATAGTTTCTCAGTGCATGTATCTTTCCATAATTAATATTTGTAACTGGCTGGTGATACCACATAGAGCTTTTCTTGGCTGCTGCCATTTTTCACTTCAGAGTTGCACGTTTTGACATCTTTTTGCAAAAGCTACTGCTTACTTATAATACTATGTTTAAGTCTTTTCTTGTTTTCTGCTTCCTGTAACGGACCTAGTTAGTTTATAAAAGTGGAGAGAATAAACTGACAAATACCAAGACCATATTCAGTGTTTTGTTTTTTTTTTTTAGAAAATGAGTTCTCTAGGGCCTTTTTCCATCTTCAGGGCTTGTTTCTTATGGTCAAGTCCACAGCATGCTGGACAGCTTGTTCTGTGATGAAACTAATGAAGTGTGGTTTCTGACAGATTTATGTGCCTCTATACAATGATTCTCTCCTTGCCCAACTTGGCAGCAGATGTGAAGCCTAAGTCCTATTTCTGTTACATCTCTATGCTACATTTTGTTTCTCCTCTCTCCTGGAGCCGAGTCTGGTTTGAGCAGTGTGCACCCTCTCTTCCAGGGATCCTAATGGAGCTCTTAGCTCTACTCAGCTTCTGAATTTTTAGGTAACCTCCAAGAGTGTAATTCTTTTGTGGGCATCTTTCTCCCCTGTCAGATTTGGCCAATTGATTCAGAAATTACTAGGATTTATAACATCTGGCATTCTCACAAGTCTTTTTTCATAGGGAAATAATTTAAGCAGGAAAATTTTATTTTACCTCATGTAAAACAAATTGCATGTTTTCTTTTAAAGGGCCAGTTCACAATGAACTTGCATTCCAACCTCCTATATCAAATCATCCTGGTGAGTAAAATCTACCATGTTATGCTAATATTGTGGAAGCTAATAACTTTGTTTTGAGTCTGAATTTTTTTTTGAGTGCTCTGGGATTTGAGAGATATATTCAAAAGGGGAGGAAAGAAGGATTAGAACCATTTTGTGAGAAGTCCTCTTTTGAATTTAGACATCTCTCTCGGAATAGAGACATAGACTGCAAATTGAATGTAATTTAGATGTCCAAGTCAAAAATTGCAATCCTCAAACTCACACTGAGCTGGTACCTACCCTGGAGGTGTCTGAACTCTAAATGTCCTTAATCCTAAACTTTGCAAGGTGCCTGAGGTTGTACTTTTTGCCTGCTTAGAAACGTCATGGAGTTTAGGTCATGCCAAAGCCTTCTTGGATCCATGATCTAGAAGTCAATCATCACAGCCAGGTGCCTTGAAAGATGGGTATTGCCCTCCCTAGTATTTTGGTGCTGAAGTTCCTCTTTGGACCTTTGCATACAAGCTTATTCTTTCCAGGAGTCTTCGTTAATGGCAGCAGTTCATGGAAACAAAGAGGTCTTGCAGTCCAAGTTAGCTCCATTGTAGGTGCAAGGTGGTATTCTTTTTTTTAATAACAGTAAAGCTGTTGCCTGCACAGGGAGAGCTACATAGTTGAAAAGCCTAAAAGTTTAACTCGTTTATTCATTGGCCAGTGACTAAATCAATATCAGAAATAAAACTATTGATAATTGTTGGCTGAACTTTAATGTAGCTAAATTGTATTTCATCTTATTTAGTATGTCTTTTTCACCGTATTGATTCCCTTATTTATTTCACTCTGTTCAGTACTCAGACATGAGTATTTATTTTAAGATAAAAGAATAATTAAAGGAATTCTGGATAAAAAAACTGGCTGGATGGCCAAGCCCAGAGAGTTGTGGTGAATGGAGTCAAATCAAGTTGGTGGCCTGTCACAAGTGGTGTCCCCCAGGGCTCAGTGTTGAGGCCGGTCTTGTTTGATATCTTTATCAGTGATCTTGATAAGGGGGTTGAGTGCTCCCTCAGTAAGTTTACAGATGACACCAAATTGGGCGGGAATGTTGATCTGCTCAGGGGTAGGAAGACTCTGCAGAAGGACCTGGACAGGCTGGATCGATGGGCCCCAGGTAAATTGTATGAGGTTTAAGAAGGCCAAGTGCCAAGTCCTGCACTTGGGTCACAGCAACCCCATGCAATGCTGCAGGCTTGGGGACGAATAGCTGGAAAGCTGCCTGGCAGAAAAGGACCTGGGGGTGTTGGTTGACAGGCAGCTGAACGCAAGCCAGCAGTGTGCCCAGGTGGCCAAGAAGGCCAGTAGCGTCTTGGCTTGTATCAGAAACGGTGTGGCCAGCAGGATCGGGGAAGTGATTGTGCCCCTGTACTCTGCACTGATGAGGCTGCACCTCGAATCCTGTGTTCAGTTTTGGGCCTCTCACTATAAGAAAGACATTGAGGTGCTGGAGCCTGTGCAAAGAAGGGCAATGAAGCTGGTGAAGGGGCTGGAACACAAGTCTTATGAGGAGCAGCTGAGGGAACTGGGGTTGTTTGGCATGGAGAAGAGGAGGCTGAGGGGAGATCTTATCACTGTCTAAACTACCTGAAATAGGTTGCAGAGAGGTGGGTGTTGGTTTCTTCTCCCAAGCAACAAGTGATAAGACAAGAGGAAATGGCCTCAATTTGCACCAGGGGAGGTTTAGATTGGACATTAGGAAATATTTCTTTACTGAGAGGGTGGTGAAGCACTCGAACAGGCTGCCCAGGGAAGCAGTGGTGTCACCATCCCTGGAGGCATTAAAAAACTGTGTAGATGTGACACTTCTGGACATGGTTTAGTAGACATGGTGGTGTTGGGCTGACAATTGGAGTGGATGATCTTAGAGATCTTTTCCAACCTTAATGATTCTATGAATTCAGGCACCTTGGTTTATTCTGTTCTAAGAAAAACAGAACAAGAGTTTCTTAAGATAAGTAGGTGTGCTGTTGGGTGCTGCAGTTTGTAATGAATAAGTATCACATACAACACTGGGACATCTCTTTTTCCTGTTGGCTTATCAGGCTGCTGGTTTTAGGTCCTATCACATTAGCTCTCCTGCTTCTCCTATTTTGACTGTAGTACTGATTTTCTTTGTCCTGCTCAACGAGCTGCTTAAGTGCCAGCTGTGTAACCCTTTTGTGGAAATGGGCCTTTACAGTCAGCAAAGGTGTTAAATTTCTGAAATCCCAAGTAACTTAAGCTTATGGCAACTTCAGGGTTTAATGTGTCTAAAGAGAGAAACTCTAACACTGAAAGCATACACAATAAACCGTGCAGAAGCTTCAACAAACCAGTTGCTCTCAGGTAGCACACAGACAGCAGATACATATATACAAAATCACTTTATATGCTTTGTCAGGTTTCTTCACTTGAGTGTTTGGGTTTCAGTAGCATCTTGTAGGGAGTCAAGATTTCATTTCCTCGCATGGAAGCCTCTTCCAGGTACCATCTTTCCTTTATAGCCAGTTTTTCTTTTTAAAATAGTATGAGTTAAAAGGTACCTCTTTGCTATTAAAACATGCTTTTTTTGTTCTGCTCCCTTGCTTAATACTTCCTTGTTTTATCCCATACCTGACTTTTTTGTGTTCAGACAAGATTAGTATGTGATCTTTGATGTTTTTGCCCCCATTACCCTGCTTTCCAAATCCAGTTTGCTTTGCAGGGAGGATAGAGAAAACTAACTGCACCTAGGAGGTAGTTACTCTCATATCTTAAGCCAGATTGTTTGAGACTTTGTTTCTGTCAGCCTATCCATGAATAGGCATATATTTATTACTTCTTTATGCTAAAGGAGGACAAAATCAAGCTGTAGTCATAAGGTGCAGGAATGCAGATGGTTTACAAAAGCTAACTGGAATTATAAACTGTACAAAGACTTGTAAAATCTTAATTACATGTAGATTTTAACTACTACCCTAGCATTGATGTGGGCTCAAATAAAAATGATAAGCCCATGTTTGTTGTAGTATGTAGTATTTTTCTGAATGACAAATGCAGTTGCAGAAGGCATAACTGATTGTCTGGAATGGGTTTATAGACATGATTTTTATTTTTTTTTTCTGTGCCTTCAAGTCAGTTAATTGTATTTATTCTTTAGCTCCAGAATATTGGTGTTCAATCGCATATTTTGAAATGGATGTGCAAGTTGGGGAAACGTTTAAGGTCCCTTCAAGCTGTCCAATTGTTACTGTTGATGGATATGTGGATCCTTCTGGAGGAGACCGTTTTTGCCTGGGCCAGCTTTCCAACGTGCATAGAACAGAAGCCATTGAGAGAGCAAGGTATTCTGCATATCCCAACAGCTCCAGCTGTCTGTTGTATTTGGTAATATTTTGGTTTGCCTTCACTGTGTGCCTCCCTTTTGAAATTACAAGTATGGTATGTTTCTTTTAACTGAATTAACTATAGTAGAGTATATCTTTCTAGGCCGCTACTGTAATACGAGGTCCAACACAAAAAAAGTGAGACTGTGCCTGTGACTCTTCTTATTGAACAAATTGGGAACTACGATCACCTTCAAAATAGTTCCCTTCTGAGTTGACACACAGCTGCACACGATGCTGCCAATGTTCAAAGCAAATCCACAGATGATTTTCTGAAAGCCTGTTGAGGATCTTAATTTTTGCTTTCACATCTTCTTCCGACAAAAAATGAGTTCCTTTGAGCCCCAACTTGATCTTTTGGTAGAGGTAGAAATCGCAGGGAGCCAGGTCTGGCGAATAGGGTGGGTGCTCAAGCACAGCGATGTTGTTATTGACTAAAAACAGCTTCACAGACAAAGCGTTGCGGGCTGGCGTGTTGTCTTGATATTAACTCGCTGTTCACTCATGCACACCAACGTTTTCCAACCAAGGGTAAGAAAACATCTGTGTTTGAACACGCATCAACTTGTACTGAGTGAAGCGATTGAGTTGAGCCTTGTCTCACTGTGACAGGTTAGAATATCACAGAATCACAGAATCACAGAATCACAAGGTTGGAAAGGACCCATTGGATCATCAAGTCCAACCGTTCCTAACACTCCCTAAACCATGTCCCTAAGTACTTCATCCACCCGTTCCTTAAACACCTCCAGGGAAGGCGACTCGACCACCTCCCTGGGCAGCCTGTTCCAGTACCCAATGACTCTTACTGTGAAGAATTTTTTTCTGATATCCAACCTGAACCTCCCCTGACGGAGCTTCAGGCCATTCCCTCTAGTCCTGTCCCCTGTCACTTGGGAGAAGAGGCCAGCTCCCTCCTCTCCACAATCTCCTTTCAGGTAGTTGTAGAGAGTAATAAGGTCTCCCCTCAGCCTCCTCTTCTCCAGGCTAAACAACCCCAGCTCACTCAGCCGCTCCTCATAAGACTTGTTCTCCAGCCCCCTCACCAGCTTTGTTGCTCTTCTCTGGACACGCTCCAGAGCCTCAACATCCTTCTTGTGGTGAGGGGCCCAGAACTGAACACAGTACTCGAGATGCGGTCTCACCAGTGCTGAGTACAGAGGGAGAATAACCTCCCTGGACCTGCTGGTGACCCCATTTCTGATACAAGCCAAGATGCCATTGGCCTTCTTGGCCACCTGGGCACACTGCTGGCTCATGTTCAGTCGGCTGTCAACCAGCACCCCCAGGTCCTTCTCTTCTGTGCAGCTCTCCAGCCATTCTTCCCCCAGTCTGTAGCGCTGCATAGGGTTGTTGTGCCCCAAGTGCAGGACCCGGCATTTGGCCTTGTTAAACCTCATGCCATTGGTCTCGGCCCAGCAGTCCAGCCTGTTCAGATCCCTTTGCAGAGCCTCCCTACCCTCCAGCAGGTCGACACTTCCTCCCAGCTTAGTGTCATCTGCAAACTTGCTAAGGGTGCACTCGATGCCTTCATCCAGGTCATTGATAAAGACATTGAACAGAGCTGGACCCAGTACTGAGCCCTGAGGAACTCCACTTGTGACTGGCCTCCAGCTGGAGTTAACTCCATTGACCACCACTCTCTGGGCCCGGCCATCCAACCAGTTTTCACTAAAAAAGAGATGGTATAACCATCTCTTTGTCTCTTCCCTCCCACCCTTGGTTCCTGAGCTATAGGGTTAGTCTCGGGTTTTTTGTGTTGGACCTCATACATTCAAAATGTGATCTGTGTGACAAAGACCTTCAGTGCTTTGCAGAAGCATGTTGCTTTTCATTGCTTTCAGAAGTTGTGCCTTCAAGGTTAAAATTAGCAACTCATGCTGTTATGTATGAAAGTGGAGTATTAGCTCTCCACACCAGAGCAATGTGGGAAAAACTAATAGCTCGATAGAAAGCTAGTCGGATTCATTCTCACCATGTATGTGCAAGGCTTTGATCTGGAAGCATAGAGAACTGAAGCTATCTTTCAACTTCTTTTTCTTTTTTGAAAGAAAAAGGAATAAAATGTTTCCATGTCTTAAAAAATGTTTTGTTATGACAGTCAAAATGCTAGATTGCTGTAAAGTGATCCAAATAAACGTACAGTTCTGCATTAAAATGTACCTGAGTGACTTTATGTAGTATAATACTTGTGGAATTTTACACTTCTGAGCAGAACTGAATGCATTTGGTATCCTAGCTCTGTATTGTCAGTGAGTGTGGTAGTTGCTACTCAAATATCATTGCTTCTACATTGCGTTTCCCATAGATCTTTACATGGTATTACAGATGGTTTACAGATTTTGTGTAACTATATACTAATTTACATCTATGATAACAACTACAATTTCAAGTTCTTGTATGAGTGGAGTGTAAATTAATGTGTCACAGATGACTGAGAGCTGGATAATTGTTTGTGGTTTATTTAATAAAGGTCTGATGTATAGTATGTTTACACAGGTGCATTGGAACCGTTTTTCTTTTTAAGGTTGCACATAGGTAAAGGAGTGCAGTTGGAGTGCAAAGGAGAAGGTGATGTATGGGTTAGATGCCTCAGTGACCATGCGGTCTTCGTTCAGAGTTACTACCTGGATAGAGAAGCAGGGCGTGCACCAGGGGATGCTGTTCACAAGATTTACCCAAGTGCATATATAAAGGTTAGTTTGATGTTCCTAGATGAAAATCGTGGTGGAAACAGCATACATTTGGTTCTTGTAAATGTTGGGGAATCTATGATACACTGAAATAAATGTAACCTTGCTTTTGATTATCCTTTAAAAAAACCTAAAACTTTCCATTTGACAAGTCACTTAAGATTATTTTTTAAAATTACTCTCAACTGAAAGTATCATCGAGATACTACAAAAGTAACCAATTTTGTGTTTTGTCACAAAAAATCTTGATAGCAATTTTTTGTATTTTTAGCCTTACACTATTAAATTAACTGCTACTAAAATTTTTAGCATAGGTTATTTGTTTCTTTACATTCTCTACAAAGCAAGACAAGTTGGGAAAGTATGTATAAGTGCAGTAGAAGTGTAAAGTGTGTGTTAAAGTGTTATGAACATGATGTGATCCAGAGGTCACATAAAGTTGCATTATTTTCAGGAGATTCTTACTTGGACATGCCTCTGCCAGATTTGAAACTTCATTTAGGACAAGTCACACTTGTAAAAAATCATTCTTGAATTAGAGATAAACTACTTGAAGTTTGGAGCCTGATCACAAAGATACAAAATGCCACCAACCTAAAATGTAGCTGCTGAAACTTCAGGCCTATCAATTATTGATATTTGTTTTAAATAAACTAGTACATTTCAGTAAAGTGGTGGGAAAAAAAAAAAAAAGTCTGACAGAGTTAAGCAGGATTTGTTGGCTTCCATTTTTATTTATATACCCATTTTCTGGAAATCTTGGGATTTAACTAAAAAGTTAGGATTTTATCAGCTTGTAGTATCCTTCAGACTTTGATCCTGCTATGGGTTCCGCACAGGATACTGCTTTAGCCTGCTCAGCTCAGCTGGATTCTGATATTGCCAGTAGTGGTAATGTCATATGAGAAGAATCTCTAAGAATCGGCTTTAATGGATTATTTCTGTTAGAAATTAAACTAGGGAGAGAAGGTTTCCTTTTATGCAAATGTGTGGTGAGACTGCAGAAGTTGCTTTGGGAGAACAGAGAGGTCCAGATTATTGGGGATGGGAGTTGAGGATGTTTTTCCTTCATAGATTTTGATAAGTCTACATAGTTTGATTTTTTTTTTTTTTTAAAGGTGTTTGATTTACGTCAATGTCATCGTCAGATGCAACAGCAGGCTGCCACTGCCCAAGCTGCTGCTGCTGCTCAAGCTGCAGCTGTAGCCGGAAACATCCCTGGACCAGGATCAGTAGGTGGAATAGCCCCAGCGATTAGTAAGTACATCAACTGCATGGTCTCCTTTTTTTTTTCCTTACCTGAAGACAAATAACACAGCATCCCCCCACCCATCTACCCACTGCCTCTGCAACAGGAAAATAAACTTGGAATAATGAGGTAGCCAGATTGGGTGAGGTAGGGCTGGAGTGCCATCATAGTAAGTCCTTGTTGATTCACTTTGTACCTGCTCCACCTACCAGTTTTCACCCTGTAGTCTTCAGGGGACATTGGATTTGCACTACAATAGAAAATGTTTGTATATAAAGTCAAATAGCATAACCTTATTACTTTAAACAGAGATACTTTTGGCTTCTTAGACCCAGACTTGAAAAATTATCTTTGAAATCTAAGCTCATAAAATCATAAAACAATGGAGATTACCAAGCAATGAAGTCCTCGACTAGGTTTAGGGAAACTTAATTAAGACTCTTGAGAAGAGGAAGAAGAGAGTGTGAGGGTGACTTTGTCTTATTTTTCTTTTCTTTTGCGGGGGAGTGGTGGTGGTGGTGTTTTTTTCATTTGTTTTTGTTTGTTTGTTTGTTTGTTTCTTTTAAAGTTATTCTGGGCTAGAGCTTTCTTAGTTGCTAAATTCTAGATCCATGAAATTATACCCAAGTACTTCTAAAAGTGCAAGTGCTTACGTGTCTCAGGCTGCTTTATGTGCCATGATGTTTTCTGGCTTCTTTGTATCGCCACATGGCTATCCTATAAATTGCTGAAGGCATTTGAGGGGATGTATTTGATTTCTGTCTTAGCCATACTTGTGATTTGAAGTTTGCCAGCTGTAATCATATATTTATTTTATTAGATGCAAGTAGTGTAATTTGTTAACCCAGCTTCCTGCAGGTGGTCAGTCTTGAGTTCTTATGCTGAAAACGCAGCATTTGGCAAACCTCAAGAATAAGTATTTTTTTTACCATATTTCCTAAATAAAGTTTACATGCATTGTATCACGTGAGATGTAAGGTTTCATCACGTCTGCTTTATTATAAGGAGTTTTATATTTCAACACCCTTTTGAGATTGCAGAATGATGAAAATAAATTCAATTTGAAGAAATGCAAAATAATTACTGCTTTCGTTATAGCAGAGATCTAGGAATATAGATTGGCTTTGGCTGTGGTGAGAGGGAATTGTACGTGAAGAAAGAACCAAGCAAACAGGAATGGCTAAACAAACATGATAACAGCATTTCTGTGAGCACCTACTTGAAATCTCCTGTTTAGGTTTGTCAGCTGCTGCAGGAATTGGTGTAGATGACCTTCGTCGCTTATGCATACTCAGGATGAGTTTTGTAAAAGGTTGGGGACCAGATTACCCAAGACAGAGCATCAAAGAGACACCATGCTGGATTGAAATTCATTTACACCGTGCCCTCCAGCTTCTAGATGAAGTACTTCATACCATGCCCATTGCAGACCCACAACCTTTAGACTGAGATACCTCTGCTGCACTGTTGTGGGCCATTATATTGTGAGGATGATGGATTGTAAAACACAATTCTGTTTATAACCTGAAAATATATTTTACTTTTGTTCTACTTAATCTTCTAAAACCAGGTTTTAAAAATGTTTGCCACCTTGCTCTTAGCAGAAAGAAACTGAACATGCAGAATTTGGATTTCAGTTATTTTCAGAACTTAATTGTCATAATACATGGCTCAGGACTTAAAGTGAAAGGCAAATGCCTTATAGAGACTTTACAGTATTAGGTTTGTTCCCTTTGAAACTTTCTTTCTCTATTATTGGCATCTTGGTGATAAGCCTCACAGGAGCCTTTTGTATGCAGAATATATATTATGTATATATTTATATCTGAAAATACCTTCTAATAGTTATAAACATTTACCTTATAGCAACTTTAAAATTCCAAATGATTTGTGATGTTCTTTTTAGGGAACAATAGTTAACAGAAAACTTCTTTATTTTGTTGACTATCTTGCTATGATTTTTCCAGATTAAAACGTAGAAACTGCCAAAAAGTGAGGGATGAGACATACATTCTTGGCATTGATTAAATATAGTGAGGAAAAGAAATGTGGCTTTTCTTTCACTAGATTTTTAAAAAAAGATATTTTAGATTTTTATTTATATAGACACATGAGTTTTAAAACACTAAATGGATACTTTCAGTGCTGGCACTCAATTTAAATATAACATGAAATATCCAGTCTGCAAAGTTGCCACTGAAATTGCATAATGAGTACCTAATGGCAGGTACATATTTTCATAGCTACTACTGACTTCTATGATTTTATTCAAGTAAAACCTGGCAGATATTTAAAAAAGTTGCATGCTTCTTTACTTGCATATACCATTAAAACATGTATAATATTACATCAGTATTTGGGATCCAGTTTTTGTATCTGTTCACCATTTCCACTCGGGGCAAGATGGCAAACTTGGTTTTGTACCTCTTGGTTATTTTAAGCCCTATGCCATCAGTGACCGTATCAATCGGCAATGACTTTGTATAGAGAATTTATAGTAGAAAAAAAATGCAAATGTATTGACTGTATGACATATACAATATGTATGCTTTCTCTCTAGTTAATAGTATAAATAATCATGAAAACTCTGTTTTTTATAAATTTAGTTTGCTTCTATTATGTGATTCTGCACCTTGAAACCATTGACCAAGTGGTGGATTACTTTCCTTTGCAAGACCAGCAGCAGCATCCAATAGTGGTAGGATTTTTTGTTGGTTTAAAATTGCCATGAAGCAAGTCCAATTTTTCTTGCTTTCACTGCTTCTCAATAAAAGCATGTCCTGAGGATATTTCTTTTGGCTATTTGATGGGATATGAAGAGGGAGCAGGAATTCCTTATTTTTTCAGCATCTCTGTAGGGAGTTGGAGCTTAAACAGGCTTAGAAGTATGTAGACTCCAATGTAAGTGCTACCTTCAAGCACTGCCAGTTCAGTATGCCTGCTGTGCTGTACTGAGCTGACCTGGCAACACAGTTGTAGTGGTTAACATAAGTAGAAGTCTTGGAAGAGATCATTCAGAAGCTTTTTTTGCCAAGTTTCTTGCATAGTTTCAGGAATCTGTAGAGGGCTGTGATACACATGGTGTTTAGGTATTGCTTCCTCTATATGCTGAAATTCTCATGAAAGTAGTCAGCAGTTGTCATTGCTGCTTTAGGCATGGAAGCACAGAAGACAGATGACTTCTGAGTGATGGCCAGAAATGGATGAGTGTTCTCCATATTTTCATTAACAGCGTTGCCTTCTTCAGAGTAGCTTCTAATGAGATCGCTTCTTTTCCCTCTTATGTGGCAACTTCTTGATGTTTGGAAAAGCTAGTGTTTGCTTTTTTTTTTTTTTTTGAGACCTTTAGTTTAAAACCTTGTTCATTTTCCTTTCTCTCCTCATGACCTAGTTTTCCTGAAAAGGAAACTTTTTCAGATTCTTGAGGAACACTTTCAGTAGAGGATTCTGACTACATCCTCAAGAAAAGCTTATTAACCAACAGCTTGGTTACACTTCATCTGCAACAGAAAACTTGGTTTGGGGGAAGAAATGAAAAGCCTGACTACACTTTATTCTTGCCAACCTTTCTTTTGAATTGTCTACCCTGTTCTTATTGCTGGGTTCAAGGTGCCTTGGCTTTTGTGAAGTGTCTAGCCTTCTGAGTGATGACTTGCTTATAACAGACTGTTCATTTGATTAGGAGTTCATGAGCTTACTCCCTATGGAACTTTGCAGTTTTGCAAGGTATTTATCTTAGTAGATGACTGATCTGTATATGGCTACTTCACAGAAAACCCTCCGTACCAGTTGCTTACGTTTTGATTGTGCCAAACTTTGATAAAATAGTGAAAGATTGCTTCCGCCTGTTGGTGTTCTTGCCTATATTACAGTCTGAAAGAATTCTGCTGTTAAGACTAGATTTTTTTTGCAGATATTTTGCAAGTCTCTCTCTCTGCTTTATAGAGAAGGACCGAAAGTACAAAGGAGACAATACTCCTCCCCGTCACAAAACAGCTCTGTAGCAACAGTAGTCCTTGAACCTGTGTCCAACTCCTGCGCCTTACCTTTGAGAGACCAGGTAGCTCAGGAATGACTACCTCAATTCTTTTACTAAGAACCATAGAAACAATTCCTATGCCAGTGTATATGGGAGGGGCTTTGCCTCTGAACCCTTCAAATGTTGTTTACATCTCAATGGTGGTCTTTATTGAGACATCCTTTAATCTCTTTTTTGAAGAGTAAATGCTTCAGAAAAGACTGTCTCCTTAATTCACATTCTTTCTTTCTTTGCTACTCAGAGTGACTGAGATCTCTGGGGGCTGCTTTAATGCAACAAGTTAAAGACAGCCAGATGGGTATTCCTCTAAGTGAGATTTAGACTTCATTTAAGAAATCCTCTTTCCTTCCTCTTCCTCCTTCCCCATGCTACTTAACATCTGCTCTATAAAAGTATAAGATGTTTAGTTGTCAGGTATTGTTAAAGGCATAATTTTTGAGAGGTTGCTTTCTTTTTTTTTACTTTTAAAAGTAAGACTTAAATATTAAAAGCCTGGTCCTGCTGATGATAATGAGATTTCCATGACTGGTAACAGGGTTTTGAGGCCCACGGTGCTGTTCTTGGGACTTAGATTTGCAAGTTGCCTATTGTAGGTATTTCTGTTATTCATGAGCGCTAAACTGGTTGCTTCTGCCCCTGATGTGAGTCATTGACACTTTTGTCCTGAACAGGGAAATGGAGCCGATGGAAAGCACTTCTCCACTAGTCATGTAGGAGCTGGATGCTGAATTGTTGTCATCCACCTCCAAAACACTGTTCTTGATGGTGTGTTTCTGAAAATGATCTAGGAAGTGTGACCATGTTGAGTCAAAGCTGCCACATATGATGCTGCTGAGGTCCCCAAGAACTGACTTGACTTTTGTTTCATTTAGTGAGACCTTGTGGAAAGCAGAAATACTGTCGACAAAATCTCCAGAAGTCTTGGCACTGCTGGCTGCTCTTGTGCCTTGTAAGTGATGCATTGCTCCTAAATTTACAGGACTTAATTCTTTCAAGCTCACCAAAACCACCTAGCGCTTTCTTGCTCCAGTACCTTTTTCTGTGTCTTTTTGGTGAAGTTCGGTAGCACTAAGTTGTGATTGAGAGCTGCGAAGTATTCATAACCCAAAGCTCACAGAGAGAGGGTTTTCTGAGCATGAAAGCCTAATTAACTGTTTCTTCTTTTAGCCATTGCCTTTTGATAAGCGGTCAACAGAATTCCCAGTAGTTCCTTTGTAGCTTACTGTATGTTTTTTATTATACTTAGTTTGTCAATAATATACTGTAGTTAACTTTCCTGAAATTCTGTAACAGAGTATGTTTTTTATTAAAAAAAGTTAAGATTCAAGTACTTGGCTTCTTTATTTCATTCAGCGAAGAGCTTTTACCCTGTTTCTGGCCAGCTATCAAAACTGCTTGCTGCAGTCTTTTACTGTGTTGTGGCTGGGAGAGCTCTCCAGGTCAGGACTGCAGTTTCAGGGAGTCCTCTTCTCCAAGTCCCATATGTCAGATAATTGGGTACAACCAGCCTGGAACTTAAACCCAAGTGCAGCGTCCAGCATGGTTGTCTCTCTGTGTACATGAAGGCATGCAGGTACCAGTCTGTCTTAAGCTGGAGTGGTGTGGGGGTCCACAGCGGGCTGAGGACCCCTGCTGACCGTACCCAGAAGGCTGAGACATAAACAAGGAGGCAACACCTGTGGAACTTGGAGATCATGGGACAGTAAGTGAGCAAACGATACAGGACCACGCGAGAAAGAAGTACCATCCAGTCACATACTGTTTATATATAGGCTAATCCAATCATGGGGAGACGTGTGTGTTGATAAAGGGTATAAGAGGTGCACATAAGATCAAGAGCGACCTGGCTAGCCATGTAACTTCAATAAAGAAATTTGCTTCCACATCACTGTGTCATGTCTCAGCCGTGACAGCTGGTGACCCCAATGTGATATAGCTAGCGATTTTCCAAGAGATTTAATTTTGGGGGTTCCCTGAGGTGGCATAGCCACTAAAAGAGTTTTGCTGAGAATAACCAAGAGGAGCGGCAAGAATAGCTGCTTAATACTGGATCCGGGACTTTTAAGAAGATCCCAAGTGCAAGTGAGCTGCTGGGGAAAAAGATGGGAGCCTCATTAACAAAAGAGGAAGAAATGATAATAAGCATGTGGAAGCAAATATTAGAAAAGAAGGGGATAAAGCTGGAAGAATTAATGTTGCAAAAGATGCTTTTATGGAGCAAGAAACAGGGTTATACCCCAGATATAATAACATCATTTACTGTTTCGAATTGGAAAGAAATAGGGAACAGGCTGTTTGATAGCGCTTCACACGGAGACAAAGAGTCAGTATCATTGTTAACCACATGGTGCCTCTTGTTTGATACTTTGAAAGACTTTAAAAAACAGAGGGATCGGGCAGAGCAAGATCTTTCACCCCTTGCCTCCCGAGACGAGCCTCCATTTGCTGAGGATCTGTTAATGGAGCAAGAGGAATTTTCTGTATTAAGTGTTGATCCAGATTCAGCATCTCTATCTGAGTTTCAACACCTAAATTCAAGAGATACAGTAACACCCCCAAAGAATAAACCATCTCTGTTGGTGCGAAAAAATTTTCTTGTTGATGAGTCAGATGATGAAACAGACTTGGCTTGTCTGATATATAAACAAAGCCGAGGGCAAGTTAACCCTATAACGCTGTCTGCCCTTCCACTGCCCCCTGAAGAGCAAGGAACATCTGAAGTGTACAATCACTTTGTACGCCCACCTTTGCCAGATGGGCTGGATGACTGGGACAATCCCTTAGTGCGGGGGGTGCGGTGAGGCGGCTGCTTCAAAAAACCAGAAAGATCAAGGCTAAGGCCGAGCCAACCTCTAGGGGTTCCTCTGGCAAACCTCAAACCCCTCAGGCATGGGATTTACCCCCGGCACAGGTTACTGTGAGACTGTATGATCCCTGTTTATTTTGGCAAAAGGTAAAACACCAGGCTATGCAGGAAGGACTTTGGGTGTTGTCTGAGGCAATAACTATACCCTTAAAGGAACGTGACTCGAGTCCAGCGACAGCTATGGCATTCCCGGTGGTCTGGGGGATCCAGGACAGGGAATTATGAATGAACACAGGCCATACACCTGGAAGGTAATACAGGACCTTCAAAAAACTGTTGCACAGTATGGTCCCAACTCCCCTGCAACAATGCGATTAATTTGGTTATTAATTATGGAAGAAATGACACCATGTGACTTTGCCCAAATTGCACAAATTATGTTTCAGCCTGTTCAGTGCACAGTTTTTCGAAATGTTTGGACCTAAAGAGCAGAAGCACAGGCAATACGGAACCTGCAGCTCCCCTAGTCAGATCCCTGATATGGGAATGGTGCAGATGTTTTAACAGGAACTGGGCAGTTTAATAATCCACAGCATCAAGCTCAGTGGCACCCTTTAGTGCTTCAACAAGTAAAAGCAGTAGGGCTTGAAGCCAAGATCACTGAACCGAAGGATAAATATGCAACAATTAAACAGGGAGTTTGAGAGCCATTTTTACAATTTGTAGAGAGGCTACGGGCTGCTCTAGAACGCCAAGTTTTTGATGACTGTAAAAACAGTGTTGATCACACAACTGGCCTGAGGTAATGCTAATGGACATATAAATGGACAGTTGCTACAGCCAGGAAATGGGAGACAGAGCATGGAGGGGGGCATGCCAAGACACAAATACTCATGCCCATGAAAAACACTTGGTCTCCTGCAATGCGGCCCCAGGCCTTTGCGACCTCTTATCAGGAAAAACCAGTGGAGCAGCAGGGATGGAAGTATCCACCACTCACACAGTAACTATTAATACACAGGGAGTACACAAGGTCCCTCTGAAAGCATGGGGGCCCATCGATTATGGACTCAGTACCTTACTTATCTGATGTTCCAGTGCTATCTTGCAAAACATTCTAGTTCATGTGAGGGTAATTGATGAGGATTTTACAGGACAGATTTGTGCAATGGTTTCTACTATCACACTCACCACCGCCACCCCATGTTACCATAGAAGAGGGAACTCGTATTGCGCAATTGGTACCTTTTAAAAGCAGTGTTCCTAAAACAGAGCAAGTCATCCGTGGAGATGGGGGATTTGGATCCACTGGATCACCTCAAATTTATTGGTCACAATCTCTCTCAGACACAAGGCCACAAATGAAATGCATTCTTGTTATGAACACCGCTTTTCCACATTCCATTCAAATATCTGGACTGCTTGACACAGGGGCTGACGTTACTATCATCGCTCGGAAGGATTGGCCTGATTCCTGGCCCGTGGTACCTGCAACTTCAGGAGTAGTGAGACTAGGAGGTATGGCTACTAGTCTCATAGCAGCAAACCCTGTAAGTATCATGAATCCTGAAGGGCAAAAAGCCACTGTATGACTTTATATTACTCCAGCCCCCTTAAACCTCTGGGGAAGAGACTGGGACAATGGGGAATCCATATAACGACAGATTTTCCATAGGGGTCACTATCCTGCAGGGCACTAAAAAACCCACTTTAAGGTTGCGATGGCTCACAGACAAGCCAGTGTGGGTGGATCAGTGGCCCATCAACAAAGAGAAACTCACAGCCCTGCACACATTAGTGGCAGAACAGGTAGCTGCAGGCCATATTGAAGAGTCACACAGTCCTTGGAACACAACGGTTTTTGTGATTAAAAAGAAATCAGGAAAATGGCAATTATTACATGACCTGCAAAAAATCAATGAGGTGATGGCAACCATGGGGGCATTACAACCAGGACTACCTTCCCCAAGAATGATTCCAATGCAATGGGACATATTTGTCATGGACTTAAAAGACTATTTCTTTACAATTCCTTTAGATGAAAATGATATTGAAAAATTTGCTTTTACAGTTCCTTCGACTAATCATGCAGAACCCACAAAAAGATATAATTGGAAGGTTTTACCCCAAGGGATGAAAAACTCACCTACCATCTGTCAATGGTTTGTAGCCCAGGCACTGAGTGTTGTGTGGCAGAAATATCCTGAATGCTATTGCTATCATTATATGGATGACATCTTATTGACTGCTGCAATGTCAGAACAATTAGGAGAATTAGAAAGAGACACTAAACAAACATTGGAATGTTATGGCCTAGTCATTGCCCCTGAAAAGGTACAATGTGTTCAACTGTGGTTGTACTTGGGCATGAAAGTGCTGGCCAAAACAGTCCAACCTCAGGCAATTAAGATAGTAACTGAAATCAGGACTTTAAATGATGTTCAAAAAATAGTTGGAATTATAAATTGGCTGAGACTCTATTTGGGCCTTACATCATCACAAATACAACCCCTAGTTGATCTGTTAAAAGGGGACACAGATATTGCAGCACCCAGGATTCTAAATAAGGAAGCCAGAAATGTTCTGACACTTGTAGAGCAAGCCATTCAGGAAAAGCATGTCTGGTGCATTGACCTGACTGTAATTATGCAGGCATTGGTCTTTGTGGAAGGCTCAATGCCCTACGCTGAGCTCGTGCAGTGGGATCGGGGTGGGAAGACCCCCTCTATATATTGGAGTGGATCTTCTTACCATTTCAAACAAAAAAAAGGCTGCTCCAAGATTATATGAGGTGTTAGCTCAACTCATTATAAAAATTCAAACACGATGTGTGGAACTATTGGCACGAGATCCGGAATGTATTGTTATTCCTCTACAAGTTCAATATTTTGAATGGTGTCTTGCCAATAGTTCTGCACTTCAAGCTGCTCTCCTGGATTTTACAGGCCAGATATCATATCATTTTCCTTCCCACTCACTTTGTAAACTGGGAACTCAAATCTCTATTGCACAGAAATTGTTAAGCCAAACAGCACCTGTTGATGGACCCACGGTTTTCCCAGATGGGTCTGGGAAAACAGGAAAAGCTGCTGTTACATGGTTTGATGGCCAAAATTGGCAACATTTAATTGAGCATCAACAAGGCTCCTCACAAGTGGTGGAATTACGAGCAGTCACATTGGCACTTCAGCAGTTCCCACGAGCCATAAATGTGGTAACTGATTCTGCTTATGTTGCAGGCCTAGTGCAGAGACTGAATAAAGCAGTTCTTGGACAAGTGACAAACCACCTGTTGTTTGGAGTTGTGAAGCTGCTGTGGGAAACCGTACAAAAACTCATCTTACCCTATTATATCCTACATATAAAAAGCCATACTGATTTACCTGGTTTTATAGCAGAAGGAAATGCCTGGGCTGACCAATTAGTATCTGCGGTAGCATTAGGACCTGTACCAAATATTATGCAACAAGCAATTGCTTCTCATCAATTTTTTTCACCAGGGTCACAGAGCACTCAAAAGACAGTTTCAACTTTCTACTACTGAAGCTCGATCTATTGTTGCCTCATGTCCTGATTGTCAAGGGCAACATTTTCCAACAGTCTATGGAGTAAATCCAAGAGGCTTGCAGGCCTTACAAATTTGGCAAACTGATATAACTCATATTATGGAATTTGGCCAACAAAAGTATGTACATGTATCAATTGATACCTTTTCTTCTGTCATCATTGCTACTGAACATACTGGAGAAACAGCAAAAGATGCTCTTAGGCATTGGCAAAAAACCTTTGCCACCTGTGGTGTTCCTCAACAAATTAAGACCGACAATGGTCCCACTTATGTTTCTGGGTGAGTGAAAGCATTTTTACAGTCATGGGGTGTCAGCCATACTACAGGTATTCCTCACTCCCCCACTAGTCAGGCACTTGTAGAACATGCCCATGGTACACTTAACTGCCTTTTACAAAAACAAAAGGTAGGAATATCTGGGGAATCACCTGAAGCAAGGCTGAACAAGGTGATGTATGTATTAAATTTCTTAACTATCAATGAGGAACATCAGAATCCCCTAATGATTTGACACTTTGAATCCTTGAAGTCTACCACAGCTATCTCTAATGGAGTGAAGGTTCAAGTGAAGGTTCAAGTGAAGGATCTTCAAGGTGGTCCATGGTCAGACCCGTGCAAGTTATTAACTTGAGGTCAAGGGTATGCTTGTGTTTCCGCAGATGAAGGACCTTGGTGGTACCCTGCTCGTTGTGTTCGCCGTTATTGATAAGCCATGGAGGCCATGTGTAGAAAATCAAACAGCCGGAGATGAGTGTATGGGTAACCCTTGCTAACATCACTAAAAAGAACACCATTTCTTGTGGATAATTGGTCTTATCCTCTACAGCTAAAGAACTGTAATAATAACTGTAATGCAATCTATGTATACTTATAATACAGGAACCATGAGAATTAGAGCTGTTAAGATCAGTAAAAATGGAGTCTAAGTCAATGTTTGTATACTTTTCAACTGTACCTACGATATTACTCAGCGCGGTGAAATGTTAATGCTGCTTCGCTTACCTGTTTTAAGAGTGGGTATGTTATTGTAGTTGTGCTATTGATATTGCCCTGTATTGTGTCTCTGCTGCGAAGGGCCCCGCAGCAGATGACACAGGCAATTTTCAACAGGCAAATTTCTTTAGCACAAATACAAAAAGGGGGAATTGTGGGGGTCCACAGTGTGATGCTGAGCATTTAACTCCCCTGCCATGACCATGTGGCTACAGGCTTGGGATAAATCCATACCAGGAAGCTAAGGCTCCCTGTGGGCTTCTCATTCTTGGCAAAAAGTTCATGACTCTGGATAGTACTTTTTCATCTTTCTTTGACCTGCACACACTAATGCCGTGCATGCTGTGCAGGGTAGGGTAGAGGTGCTGTACAGGGGGGATGCAGCACTGAGGACAAGTTGCCTGGTTTTCTCAGCTGAGCCCTGGCCCCATTGCCAGCTGATGGTACAGGACGTACTCAGGGTGAAATCCCTCTGTTTGCCTCATCTGTAGCCTTGCTGCTGGTTGATGCAGTTCCTAGGCCCTGCTGACACTGTGCTGGTCCTGATCCACAGCTGCAGCTCAGAGCCGTCCTGCAAAGCTGTGTGGGTGGTGAGGTGTTTGTACTGTCAGATGTCACTAGCACTTGGACCATAACCCTCCCTAAATGAGCTCATATGCTAATTGTGATCACTGGCAATTGGTGGGAGAAGATGACTGGAGGGCTTTTGGTGGTGTTTGGTGTTGTCCTCCCTTCTACCCGCACAGTGCTCCTCCTTGAAGCATTGCTTTCAAAGAACAAAGCTTAGACTTTCCTTTCTCTTTTGCAACTTTGCAGTCCTTCTCCACACACTCATCAAACCCCCCAACACTCCCATGCTGTATTGCATATCATTGTAAGGGTTGGACAAAGGATCGATTTCTGTCTCAACATTTCTCATCAGATACTAAGCCTCAGAACCTGACTGTATAAATCACAGATGCCGGCCTTATGAAAAAGGTGCGGGGTGTTCGTTCTGTACCAGCTTTGGAATGCTTTGCACCTGCTGAGGCTGGTGCAGAGTGAATATTTTGTACCTGTTTCCAAGCCTCCCTACTACCCATACCTACCTCCTTATCTCCCCACAATTGTGAAAGATCCATGAAGCAAGACAGGAAAATTAATGACAGGGCTTACCACAGACCCGTACTCCAACAGAGCATGTGGAAAGACCAGTTCATCCAAAATTCAAGGTGATGATAACTACTAGCCTTCATCGGGGACTCGAAGTCGACCACTGCTGCTAGGAGGAGCGCATGTGCAAGGGGAGGAGACCAGCTGACCACGCCTCAGACACTCCTCTCTTGGCATGTGTGGCCTACCAGGTGGAGTTTGGCATATCTCCATAGGACTGAGGTGGAACAAAGGCAGGTCACAAGGAAGAACCAGGTGTATTGACTAGCATAAAAGACAGCTCTGGAGCAGCTGAATTTTGAAGATCTTCCCCATTGTGAGATCACATAGATCAAAGACAGAGGCAGAGGAACACCTTCTGGACCGGGACCCCCAGAGACATTGGACATCTGTGGACCCATGGTGGTAGCTATAAATCCCTTTCTCCTTCCCTTTTCTCCGCATCCTTTTCCTTATTCTCTCTCTCTATCGTAAGCCGCTTTACAGGCACAATTAATAAAGTTCCTGTTTGGACTGAAACTTAACTCCCTTGACTTCTTGAATTATTGTTTTGCTTTCTTTTTGCACTCCGAGATCATAGCTGTGAAGAACCATCACACGTCCACTTATGAGTAGACCGTGACAATCATGGAGCAGTCACCTGCCAGCCTCAGTGTGTAGGATTTCCTACAGGCCCATGGCGCAGCTCATTTGCCCAAAATGCATTTGTTTTCTTTGCAACAACCTGCACTCCCAGCTCCTTCAGCTCCTTTTGCATTTATTTATTTTAAAGTTTACCCAAGCAGCTCCTGGAAATTCACTGCAACTTTGGAAAAATTGAGCCAAGGATATTTGAGGAAAAAAAATACATATATACTGTAGAAACATTTTATATTAACAAAGGCCAAGATGCCCTTGAAGGACCATGAACAGTACAGTAAGAGGAAACAACGGATAGCAACAGTAAGCTATGGCTGTATGCCCAGAAGCTGAGAGGGAGGTGTAAGTTAGAAAAGTAGAAATCATGATAACTTAGGGGAAAAGCATGTAAAATATGCAAAGCTAATTAACCAAGCAAACATTTGATCTAGGCGTGTGGGCAGTAGCAACTAACCAATAGTAGTATAAACTTATACGTGTGAACAGTTGTTTGTAACCAATCAAATGATGCCAAGTTTTAGATGCAACATAACATTGTGTATATAAGGAGCTCACTAAGAGCAATAAAGGTCTTTGATCCAAGATATCAGAGTCTGTGTCATTAATCTCCTCAAAATACCACCCTCATTTTATCATACCAGTTATGCTTCTTTCAGGAGTGGAGCACTGCTGCATGAGTATGGAATCCCCACCAGCCTGAGCCCTGCATGTTGTACTGTATTTGGACTCAGGCAGGACTGGCAGCCAGGTGGGCAGGGAGCTCCATTCCAACCCCAAAAGCCAGCTCAGCTTCTGAGGCTTGATGCACTGGCACTTTCATTCCAAGGGATGCATCACCCTTCTGCCTCTGCCAAAGCTACTGACAATGTAAGCCTCCTCACTAGACATGGAGAAGGGAGTTTTGGTTCCAAGGAGTGAGAGGACTCTGAATGCAGCTCCCTGCCCCAGTGTACCAGCCCAAACGCTCACAGAAATAAAACAAGATGAAGCACAAAAGGGTGGTTTATTTAACTTAAAGCATTTTGTTGCCAGTTCCTGCGCTGTACCTACTGTCCCCAAGAACAAGTTGAAAAGATGAATTCTGTCTGATTTTCAGGACCCAACAGGAGATGCTGAGCACAGGCATGTGCCTTCACAGCCTGCACCACCTCCCATTCTGACATTCATACAACTGGTAGCAAGCAGTAACTGCAACATGAAGCAGAAACCCCTGAATTCCTTCCCTGGCAGCTGGGAGAGGTTTCTCATCCATATTTTCCCCTTGCTCCCTGTGAGAGACTAGAGGAGTTAATGTAAATGTCTCAAACGTTACAAAGAAAAGCAAAGCTGCATAGCAGTGGATGAGGCAGACACCGTTAAATCATGATAAGCAGTGTAGCCTTGCTCTGGAGCCATTCCCCTCTGAGATGGTGACCAGGAAAAGACTTTTGCCTCATTATTGGCCAAATGCAAATAAAGGATGACATCCATGCATATGCAAATGAAGATTATCAAGTACATGCTAACTGCAATATCCCATGTAGAGGTGTACCCCTCCCTTATGTCATTGACTGACTGGGAGGGACGGGACAGGCGCATAAAAAAATGCCTCCCCAAGGAGTCAAGTGCATGCACTCACCACCAGTGGACCCTCATCATGACCATACCATCATCATAATTGCAGCCATTGTCATGGGATCCAAGGGTGGTGATATCTTTATCTCTTACTCCTTTTCCTCTCCCTTTCTTTTCCTTCTTATAAATGCTCTGATAGAACCCAAGCTACCTGCCACTAGGCTTTCCCAGTTCAGGTTTATTGCTGCCATAAATAAAACTTTTATCTGATTGTTGTGTCATTTCACCTTAATTTAGCTTGAGGGGATCATGGAACTTTTATGACCTCCTAATTTTCCCTTATATGGGTTGTAACACTCCAAACAACGGCGGCCAGAGGTTTCCCAGAGGAGGGACTGGGCTTTTGGACCAGACAGATGCTGGGAGACACCCTGTCAGATGAACAGCCTGCAAGGCTTCTGGCTCCTGATGCTAAACCAGCCTCACTAATACCAAACCAGCTTGACTGGAGCTCTCCTTGCCTGGGGAGAGCCACTGCAGGAGCTCCTGGACCAGTGCAGAGCCCAGTTGGGAAAGCTTCAGGGACTGAAAGGAAAAAAGAGGGGGAATTTTTTTCCATGAGAAGGACTGGAGTTTTTTTAAGCCTGTGCCTGTCTTATGCAACTCAGAAGTAAATGCAGTGCTACTTGTTCTGCTAAATTAAGTGTTGGAGGGGCTGGGATTTAAATACTCTCTGATCTCTTCCCAAGACTTACTATTAAAAAGGCAGTTAAAAAGAAATATTCTCCACTCTGTCCTCCTGAAGAAAGTGAACCAAGAGTTTAGATTTGAGGACATAAGATCCAGGACAGTGTCTCTGAGGACCCCCAGGCAAATGCACAGGCTCCACTACCTCCGAACACCCCAGGGATGTTTGAACAGTTGATGACGAGGAAGGAAGAAACATCCTCCCCGCAAAGAGTCCCTCAGGCATCTAAAATTCTTGGCCAAGCAGGAGAAACACAAATCAATGCATTTGTGTGCACTGCCAGGAAAGAGCAGCTATTTCCACCCACCCCCTGCAAAAAATAAGCAGACACAAGTGGTGTCCCAGGGCTCAGTGTTGGGTACAGTTCTGTTTAATATCTTTATCAATAACCTGGATGAGAAGGTCGAGTGCTCCCACAGTAAATATGCAATGACGCCAAATTAGGTAGTAATGTCAATCTGCTGAAGGGTAGGGAGGCTCTGCAAAGGAATCTGAACAGGCTGGATCGATGGGCTGAGGCCAATAGGATGAGGTTTAACAAGGCCAAGAACCAGGTTCTGCACTTGAGTCACAGCAACCCCAAGTAGCGCTACAGGCTTGGGGAAGAGTGGCTGGAAAGCTGCCCAGTGGAAAAGGACCTGGGGGTGCTGGTTGAGAGGCAGCTCAACATGAGCCAGCAGTGTGCCCAGGTGGCCAAGGCCATCAGCATCTTGGCTTGTATCAGAAATGGTGTGGCTAGCAGGACTAGTGAAGTGATTCTGACCCTGTACTGGGCATGGATGAGGCCACATCTCGAATACTGTTGTCGTGCCCCAAATCCACAAGTTACACACTTGTGTCTGTGCCTTCTTTCGACCTGCACAGTCGAAAGAAGGTGGTTCAATTATCTGTGCAATGATCTGGAGGACAACAAGGTCACTCTCAGGGTGAAATCAAAAAGCAAAATTGATTCTGGCTTCAACCAAAATAAACAGATCAAAAACTCGGGTGCACAGCCGAGATACAGAGGGGGCAACCTCCCAGAGTTGCAGAAAACAGAATTCAGTCTCATCAGATTACAATGTGATCCCTGAACACAGACAAGTTCACTCAGATTTGATCTGACACACACTGATACCAATCAAGAAAACACAGAAAGGTAAATGGGGGAGGGGGGGGAGAAAGTCACCACTTCAGTGGGTACCCAGCAGTTCCTTAGGAACACGTGGTTGCTACAGCAGCTTCTTCCAGGCCGCTTGGTCCAGGCTAGTCCGACTGGTGTGATGGGCACACACGCACTGTGGGGCTCCTTGCAAGTTCTTTTATAAGGCCAGTCCGTGCCCCGATAGCACAGGGAGGGGGCGTCTTGATATATTGGGAAACAGGCTCAGTAAGAGAGGCTCAAAAAGGAGAGAGAAATCTGAGGATCCCTCTTTGAGCATTCCACCTGACAGTCCTTTAGGGTTGATGCTCAGGGAATGGGGGCAAGGTAGCACCCAGGAAAAAGACAAGGACCATGGCGGATTGTAAAGGTATTCTTTAACTGAATTTTGTTTGGGGCTAGCCAGGAGACATCCTGCACAGGGCTGATATACCGGGTACCAGAACCCAGAGTATGCCTTTAGAAACTTTGAATTTGCAGTGCCGTAGGGACTCTTCAAGAATAATTCAAAGAGCCTTACTGATTGAAACCACATGGTTTCTTGGGTTTTGGTGACAGGGGTTAAAGTTCCCACTGTCTTGGTTTTGGTAACAGAGGTTAAAGTTCCCACCATCTTGGCTTTGGTACGGGGGTTCTGAGTCCCCACTAATAATTGGCATAAGAATTTTGTGCCATTTTGGTTTTGAACTTGGAGAGTATAATAAAGAACTGAATGCTGATAAGTGATTTTTAACTTTGGTATACTTCATAACTGTGTGTGTGTGTGTGTGTGTGCCTGGGACGCAGCACAGCTGTGAAGCGAGTGTGGAGTCCTGATTCGTGTTTCCGATATCCCGCGAGGGGTACAGCCAGAGACAGATGAAGTGATTGTGGTTTTGAACTAAAGTAGATGGGAGGAGATGAATGAAGTGAGTGTAGGTTTTGTCTTAGAATTTTTATGACTTTGTTGTTAACCTAATAGCTGCTACATGGACAGGGTGTGAACAGAAACTGGTAAATTATGTCAACAAGTTTGGCTAATTCTGACAAAAGACTGTGGCCACCACAAAGAGTTTTAATCTAGAGCAAGAAGAAAAATAAACAAACAAACAAACTTTTGTTTGAATGCCCCCTCCCTTCTCTTCCCTGAATGTGAAGTGGTTTTTTTTTTTCTTTCCTCTAGGTCCAAAGGAATTAATCCTGTTATCTCTGTAGGGGCACGTCAAGTTACAAGCGGTTTTATTTAGATAAAAATAATGAACACCCCAATGCTTACTGGGGAATTCTCAAACAGTCTTTATTAATATATGAGGGGAATGACCCTTAAAAATGTTAATAGAGAGCCAACTATCAATTTATTCAAAATTTGTTGTGTGGTTGTTTCTGGAGGCACTTTTATTGTCGTCTATATGTAAATGGGGAACAGTAAACACAGGTTTAGTGTGTGTGTGTTATGTGTATCAATAATGTACGAGATGTTGAAGACCTGCCTAACTGGCAGAGACAAAACTTAATGTCATTTAATAGAAAGATTTAAAGTTATCGGTGGTGGAGAATGTATGAAAATAAAGATTTAAAATGTATATGAAAAGAAGGAGAAAGAAAAATGATTTAAAGTTAATGTTTGTACCAAGTGTGTAAGTAGCAGGGGTCATTGGACGTGTGTAAAAGGTTTAAGCAACAAAGGCATGTGCCTCTTGTGAAAAATAACAATAAGATGTTTGTTCATCGAGAGTGGAAACTTGAATGCAGGAGGAACTATGTAAAGGCTAAACCATAAAATATGAAGGTAGACAAATACTGTAAAATAATAAAATTATTATATATAACATAAAGCTCTGCAGACTTAGCAGGAACTGACAACCACAAGGAAGAGGCCTATCACCCCACCTGCAAATTAGCATTACAGACGATAGTGAAAAAGGCCTGCTGGAGTGATTCGGAGCCTGAGTAAGGACCCCCTAGGGAGGCATGGAACAATAGCAGGAGACTGCGGATTAACTTGATAACGACCTGAAAGATACCTCGTGCAAGAAACCGAGTTCAAAGTACAGAAGTGAAGATAAGGAAAATGAAAAGGAGATCGCCACATGGACAATATCGACCTGCAGAATAATATAAAAGGAACTGAGAACTCGGACTTAGGTGTGAGCCGTTGGTGGAGCGCAGACCCCCGGCTGCACCCAGCGCTGTTTGCTTGCTATCGCTTGCTTTAATTAATAAAATTGTGAATTGATCCTCAAAGGCTGAATCAATTATTCGCCTCCAACTTATAACAAATTTGGTGCCGTGACTCGGATCAGGCAGCCCCGGTGGAAGGCTCCACCCGGGGAGGCGCCCTTGCCGTCTCTTTTTGGCAAGCCCCGCGTGAGAAATCTTCCCTGAAGCCCTGACCGACGAACCTAAAATCCGATAGCAAGCAAAGAATTGCCGGCAACCCCCTTAATCTTTGTGCACAAAGCCCCGGGCGAAGACATCGGATGGTGTAAGTATTCTCCGAAGGACCTTGTGTCCGTAGGAGGTGTCCTGCTTCGGGGAAGTAGGATCGGCTCGGTTGGGGGTTGGGATCCTGGAGTGTGCTGAGTGAGACGTCCCTCTAGGATGAGGCAAGTGCGGACCCCATAGTAGTGCGGTTCCCATATCCGGCGACGGACTGGGCCACGAATTGGGGGAAGTGTGTGTGTGTGTGTGAAGGCACTCCAGAAGATGGGTCAGAGGAAAAGCAAGCCCTCTGAACCCATGGGGGGGGGGAACCCCTGTAAAGCTTCCCCACATTCCAGAGGACAGTCCATTAAGAGTAATGATTAAGTATTGGAACGCTTTCCTCTCTAGGAAGGGAAAAGACAAAACCAAGATGGTTCATTACTGCATGGAGGTCTGAGGAGGAAAGCAAATAAGAGGAGATCAGTCATTTTGGCCGATATCCGGGTCTTTCGAAGATTGGATATGCCAGGCCTTGAACATTTATGTTAATTCTAAAGAATCCTTTAATTTGGAAGAAAGCGAGTATGCGGCCCTTTGGATAGTCGGGGAAACAAGGACAAAGTTATTTATTACTTGTTTTTACTGTGGTAAGAGGGGCCACTTGAAGCGAGAATGTCGGCACAGGATGGCTGATGAGAGATAGTTCAAAGAAGATTGCGGGGGTCAGGGGCTCTACCTGCTGGGGACAAAAAAAAAAAAAGAAAAAAAAAAACCAAACAAACAACATTTTAGTCCCTGGTAAAGCTAAAAAAATAGGTCCCCAGCAGCAAGAATATGAGTTCCTTGTGGACTCAGGGGCGGAAAGATCAACCGTCCAAACCCTTCCCCGAGGGTGCAAAATTTCATCTGAAACAATACAGGTGGTTGAGGCCAAGGGGGAGCCCTTTGGAGTGCCTGTAGTTGAGGACGTACTCTTGGAAAGCAATTCTAAATTAGGGATGGGGTCCTTTTTGTTGGTCCCAGAAGCAGATTATAATCTATTGGGGAGGGATTTAATGATTGAGTTAGGAATAGGAATAGAGATCAATAAGGAAGGATTAAGAGTGAAACTATGCCCCCTTCGGGCTGAAGACGAAAAAAAAAAAAAAAAAATTCTTTAACATTACGTTGGGAAGGCCCCTTTGTTGTCCTGCTTACCACAGGGACTGCAATGGAAGTTAGCACACGTCCCCGTCCAAATTTGGAAAGGCTGGGGCATTGACCTGTTTTCCTGGCTTCCCAGAAGTCCATGGGAAAACAAATCTTATTTTATTTGTTATGTGAATTAGCCACATTGTTGGGTTTTGGGTTTTTTTTTTGTTTGTTTGTTTGGGTTTTTTTTTGCCATGTGCTATTCCATGTTTTATACAATTGATTCAAAACGTTATAACTCTGAATACCAAACCACGCAGTCAAGAATAAGGATTATATAGTTAATGCAATCCCAAGACAACTTTAGTGAACTATTAAACAGTTTAATAGAAAATAAGAACCTGAGAACAATTAACTGTATAACAATTCGACAAAATCCCAAGCGACGCAATCAAAACAGAAATACACCACCCGTGAGTTCAGAACAGTCTTTTGGTGGTTGTCAGGATGATGGACAACCTGACTAGGGACCAGAAGAGGTGGACAAATATGGCTCCGTCTCTCTCTCCCGTAGCGTGCTGCATGATCGTAAGGCACCCGACGCTCACCTGACGATGACCTTCAATCCTTCTGTTCATCGTGGTCTTTTCTCACAGGGGTGATAACGATAGGAAAAGTCCAACAAGAAACTATGCGCCGCATGGTGACTAACCTTGTCCTTTTTTTTTGTTGTTGTTGTTGTTTTTGTTTTTCCTTTTTTTTATAAAGCTGTCTCCAGTGCCTGAACTGAAACTTCAGGCCATGCTGATGGCCTTAGCGGTCTTGGTCTCGGTCCTGGTCTCAGTATTGGCCTCGGACAAGTGGAAGGGGGAGGCGGTCTTCTTCTTCTAAGCCAGCCCCTAGTCACACACTCATATATTGTGATGGCAGCCACTAACACGAGCACCTGCATGATATACCCCACCAGCATGGCAACACAAAGGGGTTCATCCCAGATTCCGGTCATTTTTTTTCCTGGTGGGATGGGTGCTGGTGGCTCGGCCGAAGCTAAGTGCGCAATAAGACCCTTTCACCCCTCCTCACCTCCTAGAACGCATGTGCAAGCCCTGGACACATGCGCTTTAAAGTTAAAGAGGCAGGGGTATATTTTTTTTAATTCTATTTTTTTTTGCTGCTTATGTTTACTCTGACCCTCAAAACCCTACTGCCCAGACCTACTGATAATATGACAAATTGACCATTGACAGGTTAAAATGGACCAAAGAGGATGAAAAGAGATACCAAGAATTAAAAGATCAGTTGATGAGCGCACCAGTGTTAAATTTGCCAGATTTAAACAAACCCTTTCAGTTATTTATAGATACCAAGGACCATACTGCGTATGGAGTGTTAACTCAGGATTGGGCAGGAAGTAAAAAAAAAAACAGTAGGATATTTTTCAAAATTTTTGGATCCCGTGAGCCGGGGTTGGCCTACATGTTTACAAGCCATTGTGGCTGTGGCTTTATTAGTAGAAGAAACAAGGTAAAGTTTACATTTGGGGCTTCCCTGGTAGTGTATACACCACACAACGTCAGGGGAATTTTACAACAGAAAGCCGATAAATGGCTCACTGATAGTAGGCTGTTGAAATATGAGGCCATTTTAATACATTCACAGGATTTAGAATTAAAAACGACAAATGCTCAAAATCCAGCTCAATTTTTGTTCGGGGAACCTCTGGGAGAACCACTACATGATTGTGTAGAAATGATACAATTACAAACTAAAATTAGACCTGATTTAGAGGAAGAAGAATTGGAAATTGGAGAGAAACTTTTTGTTGATGGTTCTTCTAGGGTCATAGAAGGGAAACGTAAATCAGGATATGTGATAGTAGATGGAAAAACGGGGAAGGTAATTGAGTCAGGACCACTTAGTGCGACTTGGTAGGCCCAAGCATGTGAATTATATGCACTATTAAGAGCATTAAAGAGGTTACACAATCAAGTAGGAACTATTTTTACAGATTCAAAATACGCTTATGGCATCATCCATACGTTTGGAAAAATCTGGGAGGAGAGAGGACTTATTAATTCACAGGGAAATGGACTGGTACACGAAGAACTCATTAGACAAATTTTACAAGCTATCAGAGAACCTCAGGCTATCACAGCTACCCATGTTAAAGGACATCAGCATGGGCTACAGTTTAAAACGAGAGGGAACAACTTAGCTGATGAGGAGGCAAAAAGGGCCTCCCTGTTATCAATGTCAATAAAGGAGAATTTAGTTTTTGAGAATAACAACAATGAATATTGTGGAACCAAAATATATAGTCAGAAAGACATAGAAGAATATAAGAAATCAGGAGTTGAGTGGAAACAACATAAATGGTTACTGCCGGACAGCAGAGAAATGCTACCTAAAATTTATGCTCGAAGAATAATACATGAATTACACAAAAAAAAAAAAAAAAAAAAACCAAAAACATTGGGGAACAAAAGCTTTGAGCGAGCAATTTTTAAAATTCTATGGATGTGTTGGCATTTTTGAAATAGCGAAACAAGAAACTCGGGGATGTCTCGTATGCCAAAAAGTAAATAAGAATTATATTAAGAAGACTCCCTTTGGTGGTAGGCCCCTAGCCTATCGACCTTTTGAAAAGGTACAGGTAGACTTTACTGAATTACCAAAGGTAGGACGGTATAGATATCTTTTAGTGATCGTAGATCAATTCACACACTGGGTTGAAGCCTTCTCTACTGCACGAGCTACAGCTCAAAGAGTGGCTAAACATCTTTTGGAAAACATTATCCCTCGTTTTGGTATGATTCAGGTAATCGATTCAGATCAAGGATCGCATTTTACATCGAAGGTTCTCAAAGAGATCATAGTGGCCTTAGGTATAAAATGGGAATATCACACCCTATGGCATCCCCAAAGTTCTGGTAGAGTTGAACGAGTGAATAGAGAAACAAAAATGGCATGGATAAAATATCTTACATTAGCCCTATTAAATGTTACGACAATGCCACATTCGGAGAGTGGTTTAGCACCTTTTGAAATGTTATATGGGATGCCATATTCCCATGGTATGCCCATTGATCACCCACGGGTAAATGATATGTCTATTCAATCTTATATAATACTTTGCCTATTAACACAAAATGTCCCTTTTGGGATTTGCAATACATGAAATACAACTGGGAGATTATGTAATGGTAAAAGGCTAGAAAGAAACCTCCCTCACTCCTCGATGGGAGGGACAATTTCTTGGGCTTTGGCTACAGATACCGCAATACGAACTGCTAAGAAGTATTGGACCCATACATCACGAGTGAAAGAACCTATTCAACCAGGCTTGGATAAAAATGAATGGACAGTGGTCTCCCTGCCCGGAAGCATGAAACTCCAGATTCAACGTCAAACTGATGCAAGAGGAAGCCCAATTACAGGAACAGTGGTATCACAGTCAAAAGATTAATTGTGGGGAACTAGAGTGTGTTTGTTATCCACTTATCTGCTTTATATGCAATTATTGCAAGGAAAAGTGAGTCTGTCATTGTAGATGTGGTTATACTCCCTGTGGGGTATGTCTGGAGTGCCAAAAATACTGAATAGAACCTCCATATCACAGGACTTCTAGGAACTATAGAAATAGATTCCCAAGAGTGGTGGGAATTATTTTTAAACGGAGTCCAAAGAAAATTAAGAGCGCACCCTAATATAGTTGCCCTTGAGTGCAGAAAGAAAATTAAAGTCCCTTGTTCTGCACCAGCAGTAAAGAAAAGGAATTGGGATGTCTTTAAGAAAAGACATGAGTTCCAGCAGTCCTCCCCTGGACTCCCTGAAGAATATCCCTGCTGCCAAGAAGATGGCTCCCCTCGATGCCGGAGGCAACCCGGTAGGCGTAGGAAGAGGCAGAGGGATATGAAAGTGGGAATGGATAATAATCATGCTAAATCTAATAACCGATGGGACTGCTGACTCATGCTCAAAGTGTTACCAAAATGTTAAATATGGATGCCAAATCATCCAAGCATTGGCAATTCATTCACACATTAATGCTGGTTGTTACGAGGAGAGACTACTAGAAAGTTGTTACATCCAAGGGCAAAAATATTGGGTAGCAGAAAACCGTGGGAGTAGAACAGGACGAGTTATTAAAGGATATGGTACCTGCCTGAAAGGAGAAATATATGTATATGTTTTACCCAGGGAGGAATGTGGGGCTATACCGATGGAGGGGGAGTTCAGGACAGATATAAGGAAGAATTAGTTCGGGACGCTAGCCAGCATTTACAGAAATTGAATGATCGGATACAGAAATCGAATGATCGGGTACAGAACTCGAAGGATCGGGTAAAGGTGTTTGCGTAGAGACAAACACATAACCATACGAAGAAGGTTATATGCGGTGCTTTATTTCGAGGCCCCGGGAACCAGGGGTACGCACCCAAATCTGCTTCCAAAGACCGTCACATCGCGTTCGTCACATCGCGTTCGCCATTTATCCTTAAAGTGTTGCTCAATCTGTTACAATTCAAAAGGGATGCAACCTACTCTAATACATATTCATTTTGGTGATTGCCACATCAGGTCTTGCAACATTTTCAGCATTCTTTACATTTTTATGCAAACTGTTATCTCTTTGCAAGTTTACTGCTTGCATTAGATAAAGATACCAACTCTATGTTCTGTTAACATAGATAAGATTTCTTCTGGCTCAGTAAGAGTTTTCAGCATTCCTTCCCAAATGAGGATACCTATATAATGACTATACCCCGGAGCAAGCGAAATTTCAACGGAGTAGTTAGTTTTTAACTATATTTAATAGAATTGTTAGAACTATTAGTTATTCGACTACATTTTAGTAAGACAAACTAGAGTTTTCCAACAAAGGTTGGCCCCTCCCTTTATGAAAATTTAAAACCTAGACTTAGTGAGTGGGATCTCCCCACTCTGGGTAAAAACTTATATGTAGACTTGATGCAGAGAATAGTTACGGAACTGAATATATTGTCCTGTTGTATATGCGGAGGATCCCAAATGACAGAACAATGGCCTTGGAGAGGGAAAGGGACAGACCCCCAACAACTTTTAATCTGGAATTACACCCATTCTTCACAAACATCTAGACCTGAGGGATGGATATTAAGCTATGCAGATCACACTGGAGTAGTGCGGGATACAATGACCAAAATGAGAGAGGGAGTCGAAAAACGAAAGGAGAGAGAGGCCCAACAAAATTGGTACGAAACATGGTTTAATAGCTCCCCAAGGTTAACTACCCTACTCTCCACAATCGCAGGCCCCCTAATATTATTATTATTAGGATTAACATTTGGTCCGTGCATATTCAATAAGGTACTTGAGATAGTGAAGGGAAGGTTAGAAGCTGCACACTTAATGTTAATCAGGGCCAAGTACGAGACCCTCCCCGAAGACCCTGAAGTAGGAGAAACTTTAATACTGGCTCACCCAGAAGTAAAGCGATTTGATGAACAAAATTATGAAAAGAAAAAGGGGGGAATGTGAAAAATAACAATAAGATGTTTGTTCATCGAGAGTGGAAACTTGAATGCAGGAGGAACTATGTAAAGGCTAAACCATAAAATATGAAGGTAGACAAATACTGTAAAACAATAAAATGATTATATATGACATAAAGCTCTGCAGACTTAGCAGGAACTGACAACCACAAGGAAGAGGCCTATCACCCCACCTGCAAATTAGCATTACAGACGATAGTGAAAAAGGCCTGCTGGAGTGATTCGGAGCCTGAGTAAGGACCCCCTAGGGAGGCATGGAACAATAGCAGGAGACTGCGGATTAACTTGATAACGACCTGAAAGATACCTCGTGCAAGAAACCGAGTTCAAAGTACAGAAGTGAAGATAAGGAAAATGAAAAGGAGATCGCCACATGGACAATATCGACCTGCAGAATAATATAAAAGGAACTGAGAACTCAGACTTAGGTGTGAGCCGTTGGTGGAGCGCAGACCCCCGGCTGCACCCAGCGCTGTTTGCTTGCTATCGCTTGCTGTAATTAATAAAATTGTGAATTGATCCTCAAAGGCTGAAGCAATTATTCGCCTCCAACTTATAACACCTCTGACTGGTAAACTTTTAAAACTCTGATCATCTTCTTAGAACATTTCTGAAAGCAACAGAATAGTATCCAGCTGCAATAAATTTGGTAGCTGTTCCTCTGGCAATTTAATTGTTTTGATTGTTTATTTTCTAGGGTGAACCATCCAAGCACTGATACGAGAACTATAAGATTAGTACCTGGTTTATTTTTCAAGAAATTCAAGGAAGATTGTTCATTGTTCAACAGCTTGTGTGTGTCTGAGGAGGTGAACTGTTTGGTCCACCCTAATCTGGGGAAAAAACTCCGAATATTTTTGAGAAAGTTGTTTTAAAAAAGATGTATGATTTTACAAGAAAAGGGTTTTTTTGTTTTTGCTTGTTTGTTTTTCCTTTCTTTTCTCCCTCTCACAGCAAATTGACTTAGTAGCACTCTGCACTCCAGTGTCCCTTATCAGATCAGTAACTGCTGGGCTCTGGCAGGACAATAGTGAATGGGATTTTAGCAGATACTGATAACATAGATTAAGGTCCAAAAGGAGCTAACCCAGTATATGCCAGAGACAATACCCTTTGAGATTAAAAGTTTGCAAAGAAATAAAAAGCCAAATTAATAACTTTTTACTGCATGGAACTATTAGTGGAATAAGAATCTGACTAGTGAAAAAGTTTGATGGAATTTACCAAACAGTACAGAACCTGAGAGAAATAAAAAGATTGTCAAAGATTTGCATCCTGTAGTGGACTAAATTAAGAATAACCAGATATGGTTTACAGTGTTAGATTTAAAAGATGCATTTTTCTGTCTGTCACTAGCCAAAGAAAGTCAAAAGCATTTGAAGGGGAGAGTCCTACCTCTGGTAGGAAAACCCAGCTTATTTGGATGGTGTTACCCCAAGGTTTTAAAAATAGCCCAACAAATCTTGGAAATTAATTAGCACAAGAAATTGAAGCATGGGATTCCCCCCTCTAGAAATGGAATCTTTCTACAGTGTGTGGATGAAACAAGACCTGAGTGCATTCAGTGGACTGTAAATTTGTTTAATTTTCTTGGATTAAATGGATATCAAATCTCTCAACAGAAAGCTCAAATTGTGCAAGAACGAATGACAAACTTGGGATATGGACCATCCAGGGAACAATGAGAACTGGGAACTGAATGAAAGGAAGCCATCTGTCAGACTCCACTCCCATAGACAGTAAAAGAACTCAGAACATTCTTGGGAATGACGGGTTGGTGCCACTTATGGATTTACAGTTATGGAGTGATGATAAAGCTGTTATATGAACTTTTAAAACCAACCCTCCCCAAGTGGCATGATCTAAGGACATTAAAAATGCATTTGAGACACTTAAAGAGGTACTTTGGACCAGAAGATGCCTCATCTAGATTTTTGAAATACCAAGCCATCCTGGTTGAGTCAGATGATGTCAAAATTGGAATAACTAACACTGTGAACCCAGCTTCTTTTCTCAGTGGAATGACAACCAAACTGCTGACACATGGCTGTCTTGAAACATAGAAGCTGTGTATTCCAGCAGACTAGGTCTGAAGGAAGAACCTCTGGAGGATACACAAGATTCCTGGGTTTCAGATGGAAATAGCTTTCCCGACAAGGTACCCATAAAGCTGGTTATGCAGTAAATACTAGCGACAAGGTAATTGAAAACCAACCATTGCCTGCTGGGACTTCGTCTCAAAAGGCTAAAATTATTGCCTTGACCAGAGTCTTAGAACTGGTGAAAAGGAAAAAGATAAATATACAGACAGATTCTACAAATGCCTTTGGAATAGTTCATGCTCTTGGGGTGATATGGAAAGGAACGAGGGCTTTTGACAGCAAAAAGAAAAACAGATTAAACATGCTGAAAAAATACTTCGCCTGTTGGAAGCAGTACAATTACCAACTAAAGTCACCATCATGCACTGTCAAGGGCACCTGATAGGTAACACTGACCAGGAAACAGGTAATAGATTGGCTGATTATGAGGCTAAATGGGCAGCAGAAAGAATGCAAGAAGGGCAAACTTTAGCTCTAATCATAGATAATAGAGATGAAAACTTGGAAAATCAGGAAGATGATAGATATTCCAAGTCTGATTGGGAATTAATACAAGAACTTGGATGACAGGTCCCTTCCCAGAAGTGGGCACAGTTAAAAGACAGCAGAATTGTTGTACCTGCCAACTTGGTCTGGGAACTTGTCAAGAGGGAACATGCACACATTACCAAGCTAATTATAGAAACCAAACTACCATGGACCAAGTGTCTGTCTTTAGTTTAATTACGAATCAGAACTGCCCCAAGGAAAGACTTGGGGGTGTCTCTGTATGATATGTTGTCCAGCCTCCCATTTTTAGGGAGAGAAGAGGGTGTTATGATCCCTGAAATCAATGATATATACCTTAAAGGCTATTTGCATGGAATAACTCAATCTCTTGCAAATTTAAGAAAGCATAGATTCCTGCCCCAAACTGCACCCCTGGATTTCAGCCTACATCAGATACAACTTGGAGACTGGGTCCTAGTGAAATCCTGGAAGGAGAATACTCTAGCCCCGACGTGGGAAGGACCCTTCCTGGTACTTCTGACAGCGGAAGCAGCCATAAGGACTAAAGAGAAGGGGTAGACTCATGTCACTAGAGTGAAAGGATCAGTGGCTCCGCCTTCCAGAAAGTGGACTGTGAAACCAGGAGGTGACCCTTTGAAGCTAACACTTAGGCAATAAGTCAGAATAAGTCAAAGGTGAGTAAAATTGGTTTGTGAAATCTGTAAGGACCTGTATTATTGTTTCTTGTTGTAAGGTATATAATAAAGGACTAGGAAAACTAAATACCCACAAGGGAGACTGGTGGTACTGTAGAGTGTGTTGAAAGTGACAGCCCTTTGAAAATCTAAAAGGTGATTTCAGGTATATGATGTGCACTAAGCCAAGGGCAAGACTGGATTAGCCTCTATATTTGCCACCGAGAAGAATCTAAAACTCCTCTGTTGGCTGCAATCCAACAGGCGCTGAGTGATGGAGATATATGCTATACCAGACCTTGGCTTATGATGGATGCCTGGACTCTCCTACTTTGGGTTATGCTCACCTCCAGTTGTACCCCAGGTACTCCAAATGAATGTTCTAAATGTTACCAATGTCTACGTGTTAGGGGGGCTTCCAGTCTTAGTTACCACACTCACATAAATAAGTATTGTCACAATTTGCGAAGCTTAACCACTTGTAACTTGGGGAAAATACAGTTGTGGGTAGGAAGAAACTTGAGAAAAGAAGGAACATGTGAAGGGGGAAGGGGAGGAGACCAGGCTAGTTGGGAATGAGCCTGGAAGTGGGAAACCGGCGGCTGAGAAATGGTGTGCTGGAGAGGACCACCAGTACACCACAACAGGGCAAGTGAGGGCAAGTACAAGTGGGGACAGTAAGGATGAAACTGGGTCTGTGGAATTAGTTATTCCAAGGACCAGTCAATCGAAAATAAACTCTCTTCCCTTTACGAGGGCTGAAGGTTCATCAGCCCAGCTGAAGTGCATTTACACCAATGCACGCAGCATGGGCAATAAGAAGGATGAGCTGGAAGCTGTTGTAGGGCAAGGTGACTATGATGTCATTGCCATCACAGAAACGTGGTGGGATGACTCGCATAACTGGAGTACAGCTATGTTGGGATATAAACTCTTCAGGCGGGACAGGAAGGGTAGGAAAGGAGGCGGGGTAGCCCTCTATGTTAAAGAGTGCTTTGATACTCTTGAACTGGATTACGGTGAGGATGGGATTGAGTGCCTATGGGTTAAAATCAGAGGAGCCCACAAGAAGGGGGACTTTGTGATAGGAGTCTGTTACAGACCACCCAGCCAAGAAGAAGCAGCTGATGAGCTCTTCTATAAACAGCTGGGGACAGTCTCTAAATCTCTGCCTCTTGTCCTTGTGGATGACTTTAACTTTCCGGATGTCTGCTGGGAGTACAATACAGCAGAAAGGAAACAGTCTAGGAGGTTCCTGGAGTGCATGGAAGACAACTTCCTTGCACAACTGGTTAGTGAACCAACAAGGGAGGGTGCCTTCCTAGACCTGCTGTTTGTGAATAGAGAAGGTCTTGTTGGGGATTTGACGGTTGGAGGACGCCTGGGATTAAGCCATCATGAGATGATAGGGTTTTCAGTTCTAGGTGGGATTAAGAAGGGGGTTAGCAAAACAGTCACATTAAACTTCCAGAGGGCAGACTTTGGCCTGTTCAGAAGGTTGATTAGCAAAGTCCCATGGGAAACAGTCCTTCAGGGCAAGGGACCCCACGAGGGTTGGGCGCTCTTGAAAAATGAAATCCTAGCAGCTCAAGAGCAGGCCATCCCTGTGTTCCGGAAAAGGAGCCGGCGGGGGGAAAAGCCAGCTTGGTGGAGCAGGGAGATCTCAAGAGGTGTCAATAATAAGAAGAAGCTCTATGTGCTTTGGAGGAAAGGACAGGCATCTTGGGTGGACTACAGGGACGAAGTGAGATCGTGCAGGGAAAAAATCAGGAGGGCCAAGACCCAACTAGAAATAAAACTCGCTAAGTCTGTGAAAGACAACAAAAAGTCTTTCTACAAGTATATTAACAGGAAAAGGAGGACGAGGGAGAATATCCAGTCCCTATTGGATGCAGAAGGAATAACAGTGACAGGGGATAAAGACAAGGCTGAGGTACTTAATGCCTTCTTCGCCTCAGTCTTTAATAGCAAAGAAAGTTGTTCCTTCTGTGTACAAATCCAAGAGTTAGAGGGGCAGATTGAGGCTCCCGTGATCCAAGAGGAGGCGGTTAGAGACTTGCTTGCCCAGCTAGACGCCCACAAGTCTATGGGGCCGGATGGGATCCACCCAAGAGTATTGAAGGAGCTGGCAGATGTCCTTTCCAAACCCCTATCCATCATCTTCCAGCGGTCCTGGCTGACTGGGGAAGTTCCACTAGACTGGAGGCTGGCTAATGTTGTGCCCATATACAAGAAGGGTTGCAGAGAGGATCCGGGGAACTACAGGCCTGTCAGTCTCACCTCAGTGCCAGGGAAAGTCATGGAACAGGTAATCTTGAGTGCTATCATGAAGCACATGCAAGAGAACCAGGTGATCAGGCCCAGTCAACATGGGTTTACAAAAGGCAGATCTTGCCAAACTAACCTGATCGCCTTCTATGACAAAATGACTCGACTACTTGATGAGGGAAAGGCTGTGGATGTAGTCTTCTTGGACTTCAGTAAAGCCTTTGACACAGTTTCTCACAGTATTCTGCTTCAGAAACTGTCAGCCTCTGGCCTGGACAGGCGCACACTCTCCTGGGTTGAAAACTGGTTCGATGACCGGGCCCAGAGAGTGGTGGTCAATGGAGTTAACTCCAGCTGGAGGCCAGTCACAATTGGGGTTCCTCAGGGCTCAGTACTGGGTCCAGCTCTGTTCAATGTCTTTATCAATGACCTGGATGAAGGCATTGAGTGCACCCTTAGCAAGTTTGCAGATGACACTAAGCTGGGAGGAAGTGTCGATCTGATGGAGGGTAGGGAGGCTCTGCAAAGGGACCTGAACAGGCTGGACTGCTGGGCCGAGACCAATGGCATGAGGTTTAACAAGGCCAAATGCCGGGTCCTGCACTTGGGGCACAACAACCCTATGCAGCGCTACAGACTGGGGGAGGAGTGGCTGGAGAGCTGCACGGAAGAGAAGGACCTGGGGGTAATGGTTGACAGCCGACTGAACATGAGCCAGCAGTGTGCCCAGGTGGCCAAGAAGGCCAACGGCATCTTGGCTTGTATCAGAAATGGGGTCACCAGCAGGTCTAGGGAGGTTATTCTCCCTCTGTACTCGGCACTGGTGAGACCGCACCTCGAATACTGTGTTCAGTTCTGGGCCCCTCACCACAAGAAGGATGTTGAGGCTCTGGAGCGTGTCCAGAGAAGAGCAACGAAGCTGGTGAGGGGGCTGGAGAACAAGTCTTATGAGGAGCGGCTGAGAGAGCTGGGGTTGTTTAGCCTGGAGAAGAGGAGGCTGAGGGGAGACCTTATTACTCTCTACAACTACCTGAAAGGAGGTTGTGGAGAGGAGGGAGCTGGCCTCTTCTCCCAAGTGACAGGGGACAGGACAAGAGGGAATGGCCTGAAGCTCCGTCAGGGGAGGTTCAGGTTGGATATCAGAAAAAAATTCTTCACAGTAAGAGTCATTGGGTACTGGAACAGGCTGCCCAGGGAAGTGGTCGAGTCGCCTTCCCTGGAGGTGTTTAAGGAACGGGTGGATGAAGTGCTGAGGGACATGGTTTAGGGAGTGTTAGGAATGGTTGGACTCGATGATCCAATGGTTCCTTTCCAACCTTGTGATTCTGTGATTCTGTGAACAAGGCTGGGAATAGGATGTCCTAAGGGAGAAGAATGGATATGTTTCACCAAGGAAGGACATTGGGACATATCGGACAGTGGGGGAATCCAAGATCAATACAAAGAACAGTTAGTAAAGAATGTTACATGGCAATTAGCAAACTCTGTCCAATTGTGGAAATCAAAAGACAGTAAGCAATTATATAATGAAATTCGAGAGGAATTGCAAACGCAACTAGGATTCCTCACTTTGGGAAAGAATTTATTTGTAGAACTGGCTGAAAGAATAGCCAAGGAACTAAATGTGTCTGGTTGTTGGGTATGTGGAGGTCCTTTAATGAATGAAGAATGGCCCTGGAAAGGAACCAGTCTAGATTCTCTCTGAATATTAAAATGGAATAATTTGCTCAGTTCAGAAGAAAGGATGAGACCACTGGGGTGGGTCCTAAGTTCCGAAGTAATTGGTATGGAATGCATAAGTCATATAGGATATGGAGAGTGAGTAGGAGAGACCCCCTGTAAATGGGTGTATACCCACAATGTCACTCATGGGACCTGGTGGCCTGAAGAAACCCTATGGTATTGGTCCAAAGAAAATAACAATCGCATCAAGGCCACTGAGAAAGAAATTTTGAATTGTACCAGAAATAATCCATTCCAGGGGTTACCAAGGATCCTGAAGTTTTGGAAAAATCCATGAAACACCTCTAGGAACTGGTGGAAAGCCCCTGATGGGTTATTCTGGATATGTGGGAAAAGAGCGAGATGGCCCAGAAAATTATGGTGTTGAAGAAAAGAGATTGGAAGAAAGAAGAACAAGATGAGAAATTACAATTAATATTGTGTAAATTAGAACAAAGTTATGGGCTTCAGCAAAAAAAATGTAATAAGTAAAATGAGGTGTATTGTGAGAATTAATTGATAAGTTTTGCTGCAGCTGGTTTGTATGTTTAATTATCTTGTCATACAAATCTGCCTTGTAAAATATAGCTGGTTTAGGTCAGGAGATAACCTGAAGGGAGTCTCCAGACATGGTTGGATAACCGAAAAAAAACCCCACATTCTTTGAGAATTTAGCTTTTTATCTAAAGCTAGTATATATACCCACTGCTTCTTTTTTAGAATAAAATAAAAATATTATTGCCTTTGTTTCAAAGACTTTGGCCTTTTCAATATTTTACCAGTGAATGAGTGTTTCTCACAGATTGTTTTTGAGTAAGAGGTTGTTTTTGAGTGAGAGGGTTCTCTCCAATAATTGGGAGTTTCACCAGGGGGGGCCTAGTCATCTTACTGAAAGGAGATGAAGGAGTGGCTGCTGCTCCCTTTGTTAAAGGGGCCACAGGCATTTCCTTCTCTCGAGGTGGGGGGGGGCGGGCTTTTGTCCAGTGGTTTCCACATTTCTACTTGCAATTGCAGGTCAGATAGGGACAGGCCATCCATTAAATATTGGGGAACCCCCTTTCTCTGACCATCCACACATCAACTGCAAGCAAACTGCCTTTTGTGTGCTTCCAGTGAGGTGGCAGATCTCAAGGGTAGGGATAGAATCATAGAATCATAGAATCACCAGGTTGGAAAGGACCCACTGGATCATCAAGTGCAACCATTCCTAACACTCCCTTAAACCATGTCCCTAAGCAATTCATCAACCCATTCCTTAAACACCTCCAGGGAAGGTGACTCGACCTGGGCAGCCTGTTCCAGTGCCTGATGACTCTTTCTGTGAAGAATTTTTTTCTGATATCCAGCCTGAACCTCCCCTGGCGGAGCTTCAGGCCATTCCCCCTTGCCCTGTCCTCAGTCACTTGTGAGAAGAGGCCAGCTCCCTCCTCTCCACAACCTCCTTTCAGGTAGTTGTAGAGAACAATAAGGTCTCCCCTCAGCCTCCTCTTCTCCAGGCTAAACAATCCCAGCTCTCTCAGCCGCTCCTCATAAGACTTGTTCTCCAGCCCCTTCACCAGCTTTGTTGCTCTTCTCTGGACACGCTCCAGAGCCTCAACATCCTTGCTGTGATGAGGGGCCCAGAAGTGAACACAGTACTCAAGGTGCAGTTTCACCAGTGCCGAGTACAGAGGGAGAATAACCTCCCTAGACCTGCTGGTCACACCGTTTCTGATACAAGCCAAGATGCCATTGGCCTTCTTGGCCACCTGAGCACACCACTGGCTCATGTTCAGTCGGCTGTCAACCATTACCCCCAGGTCCTTCTCCTCCGTGCAGCTCTCCAGCCACTCTTCCCCCAGTCTGTAGCAGTGCATAGGGTTATTGTGCCCCAAGTGCAGGACCCGGCATTTGGCCTTGTTGAACCTCATGCCATTGGCCTCAGCCCAGCAGTCCAGCCTGTTAAGATCCCTTTGCAGAGCCTCCCTACCCTCCAGCAGATCCACACTTCCACCCAGCTTAGTGTCATCCGCAAACTTGCTGAGGGTGCACTCAATGCCTTCATCCAGGTCATTGATAAAGACATTGAACAGAGCTGGACCCAGTACCGAGCCCTGGGGAACCCCACTTGTAACTGGCCTCCAGCTGGAGTTAACTCCATTGACCACCACTCTCTGGGCCCGGCCATCCAACCAGTTTTCAACCCAGGAGAGGGTGCGTCCATCCAGGCCAGAGGCAGACAGTTTCTGAAGCAGAATGCTGTGAGAAACTGTGTCAAAGGCTTTACTGAAGTCCAAGAAGACTACATCCACAGCCTTTCCCTCATCAAGTAGTCGAGTCATTTTGTCATAGAAGGCGATCAGGTTAGTTTGGCAGGACCTGCCTTTTGTAAACCCATGTTGACTGGGCCTGATCACCCGGTTCTCTTGCATGTGCTTCATGATAGCACTCAAGATCACCTGTTCCATGACTTTCCCCGGCACTGAGGTCAGACTGACAGGCCTGTAGTTCCCCGGATCCTCCCTGCAACCCTTCTTGTAGATGGGCACAACATTAGCCAGCCTCCAGTCTAGTGGAACTTCCCCAGTCAGCCAGGACTGCTGGAAGATGATGGAAGGGGGTTTGGAAAGGACATCTGCCAGCTCCTTCAATACTCTTGGGTGGATCCCATCCGGCCCCATAGACTTGTGGGTGTCTAGCTGGGCAAGCAAGTCTCTAACCACCTCCTCTTGGATCATGGGAGCCTCATTCTGCTCCTCTAACTCCTGGGTTTGTACACAGAGGGAACAACTTTCCTTGCTATTAAAGACTGAGGCAAAGAAGGCATTAAGTACCTCAGCCTTGTCCTTATCCCCTGTCACTGTTGTTCCTTCTGCATCCAATAGGGACTGAATATTCTCCCTAGTCCTCCTTTTCTTGTTGATGTCGTTGTAGAAAGATTTTTTCATTATCTTTCACAAACTTAGCCAGTTTGATTTCTAGTTGGGCCTTAGCCCTCCTGATATTTTTCCCTGCATGATCTCACTTCCTCCCTGTAGTCCACCCAAGATGCCTGCCCTTTCCTCCAAAGCTCATAGACCTATCCAAAGCTCATAGACCTAATAGCAATCACATCATCCTTCTCCAAAAATCCAGTTCCTCCACCCCACCAAGGTATTGTTTGAATCACAAAGCATGGTCCTCCCTCATGCTCCTTCAGTTGGGTGAGCTCCATTTGCTTTTGTTCCAGTAGAGGTTTCAGACTCCTCCTCCTCCTCAATAATAATTAGGGGCTGGAGTTTGAAGTCAGGATCAGCATAAAGAGGAGAATCAGATTTTGCCACCCCCTCAATAATGATCAGGGGTTGGTGCTTGGGATCAGAATCAGGAGCAGGGCTGGATTTCACCACCCCCTCCTCCAAAGAACAATGAGCCACATCAGGAACCTCTGACTCCAAACTGGAAAAAACAGCTTCACAACATTCTCCACCACTGTCCTGCAGTGGTGATCTGTCATAAAGGGACAATGCAAAATATTTTATCAATTCAAACAAAAATTTATTATGGAAAATTTATTATCAGGTATTAAATTTTGCAAAGTAAGTAAGCAGTGATGGGCGCATGGCTGAGACTAAGTCACGTCAGACAGAGGCACACCTGGTCCAGGTGACTCACGGAATAACGACACCAAACGCAAAGTTAGGTGCAGGTATGTGGCTGTGCACAGAGTGCAAGGGGGATCTTTTCTCCAAGCTTGTACACTATGTGTCAAAGCTGGTACGTCTTTATTGTGCTATATTATACATATGCATGGCGCTAACATACATAGTCATGACATTTCCAAAAAGTGGGTAGGGTTAGTAAGATTAGTCACTGGAACTCATTACCATAGTAAGATTAATTCCAGGAACTCATTATCATAGGTCTCCTCCTCTCAGCGCTTGCGCATTTTCTCGTGGTAGTGGTCGATAGGATCTTTGGGGCTGAAGGCAGGCAGTCTTCCTCCCATTGAACTTTTCACCTTGCGCATGCTCTTAGAGAGCCTTTGGGCTGCCTTTGGGCCGCCTTCGGGCCGCCTTCAGGCCTTATCTGGCCCAGCTTGTGGTCCTTCCTATGACCGTTGTACCAGTCCTTGTTATCTGGCTTCAACCAGATACAGTCACCGCCCTAAAAAAACTTTTCTGTCAGAATTCTATATTTTATTTAATTCAAACTTATAACTTTTAACAAATGATTTCTTCTTTCAATTCCCCCCTTTCCTTTATCCTAAGCAAATTCTCTTGCCTACACAACACCATTTCCTCAAGTAGTCAAACAAAATGCTTAAAACATTGCAACATAAGACAGATTAGAATTCCGAAGATGATCGTAACTGTCATAGCAACAAATAATTATTTCAGCCAGGTAAAATTAGGTAACCAAGAACTTAGTTTCTCTCACAGTTCTGAAAACCCATATGAGGTATCATCTGAGGTTACACCATGCAAGACTTTGGCCTATTTCCAAATTTCATCTATATCTTTTATCACTCTTCCTGATTGATCGATATAAGTGCAACAACTTGTATTTATTAAGGTACATACCCCTCCTAGTTGTGCAGTTAGCATATCCAGAACCATTCGGTTTTGTTGCACAACTTTTCCCATGGAGGTTACCTCATTTTAGAGAGCTGTAAGGGCATCTGCAGTGTTGTTGGTTATAACTTCCATTTCTGCTGAGATGTTTACTATTGCTTTTTCGAGTTCACTAACTCCTAGCCAGGGGAGGAAACACCTTGCAAAGCTATGAAAAGCAGTTGGCCTTTGTGCTAGAGGGTTAGTTCCTCGTCTTATTCTTTTCCATGATGACCTTATTATACCACTAGGAATCTCTGATCAATTGAATATTTTACTCTGGGTCATCAGGAATCCTCCCGCACATGTTCCTGTCCAATTAATGGGTAGACTCTTTCTGGCCCATCCGTCCCCCCAAAGCCACCAAAATCCAGGGCCCAGCTTACATTGCTCAGTTCTCTTACTTAGATAGAATAACTTGCCTTTGCCTTTCTTCTTAATCTCTTTGAGGGTTACATTTAGATTTCAAAGTGATTCAAATGTCCCCACATTTTGGCCTCCTGTTTGGTTGTTTAGGTATATTATATTTTTCTGGTTTCACACTTGTAAATCGAATTTGGGGCCCTTCTTTTTCTGCACATCCTTTCCAAAGGTGCAGTGGATCTTATTCCAGGCATTCAAAGTAAAATTTGTAGATAATATTCCAAACAAAGGCAACCCTGGACTTCCTTGGGGAAGAGTTGTACACACCCAACAATCTGAACAATTAAGATGGATTGTTATGGATTTAGTCATCTTTACATACGAGTTCTGTTCCCAAGCAATCACTATTTCTACCAATAATTCCAGTATGACAAACAGCTATTTTCCATCCTTTCACTGGATTCGGAGCTTTAGAGGTCCAGTCAGTGTTGATTCCCATCATGGCATAGGAGCTTTCTTGATTCTGGTATGATGTATCCACGATGCTTGTTCCTTAATCCTGACTGTGGTATGAGATGTTAGTAGAACTTGAAAGGGTCCTTCCCACTTTGGTTCTAAAGATGAGTCTGAAATAGATCTGACATATAAATGATCACCTGGCACAATATTATGAATTGGTCCATCAAGACCTCTTGCTCGAGTTCCCAAAACCTGTTTTTCAACTTTTTGGAACTGTTTTTGTAAACTTATCACATATTCAGACAATATCTCATTTCCGATTTGTGTTATTGTACCCATTTGTATATCATAAGGTCTGCCGTATAATATTTCAAAGAGACTCAATCCTTCCTTGGCCCTTGGCTTTGTTCTGATTCTCAATAGGGCCAAAGGTAATGACTGAGGCCATGGTAATTCTTGTCCCAATTTTACAATTTGCAACTTAATCAAATGGTTCATCTTTTCCACTTGGCCACTTGCTTGTAGCCTGTAAGGCGTATGTAATTGCCAATCTATTCCCAATACCTTACTAACTTGCTGAACAGTTTTTGCAATGAAATGGGGCCCTAGATCTGAAGATATTACTGCTGGGATCCCAAAATTTGGTATTATTTTTTTTGTAACAAAACTTTAGTTACCTCTCTAGATTTATTAGTTCAGCAAGGGAAAGCTTCTGGTCATCCTGAAAAGGTATCCATTAAAACCAATAAATACCTATATCCCCCTTTCCTTGGCAATTCCGTGAAATCAGTTTGCCAATGCTGTCCCAGGTGATTTCCTTTTCCTATTTGTCCTAACTTAGTCTTCTGGTTTACTGGAGGATTTGGTTTTAGACATATTTCACACTGTTGAGCTACCTGCTTGATGGTGGTATATAGGTTATGAGCAACTATATTTTGACTTAAATATTTATATAGGGCCTCTGTCCCCCAATGCGTCTTTCCATGCTCTGCCATAATTATGGCCCATAATATTGTAGACAGTATTACTATTTCTCCTTGCACAGTCTTTTTTCAAACAAATTTCTGTGTGTCAATGGCTCAGCCAGAACAGTCATTTCATACTTGTCTAGTAGCACTTCCTCATGGTTGGAATAATTAAAGGTTGGGATCCCACAGTTTGTTTTGCTGGAGACAACATGGCAGAAAAATGTTTGCAAATCATAGGGCATAACACATATCAATTACCAGAGTCAAAAGTAGAGCCACAAGAATTAGAGATTTTAGGATTGGTAAAAATGGATTACTGTATGAATTTCAATTGTAGTTCATATACAGGTGATTGGAGTCAGTATAATTTTCAGTCATTTAATGATGTTAATGCAGAGAATGATGCTTACAGAAATGTAAGCTTATGATGTAATAAGACCTTACCAACGTTCCCTGGAGACATAAAGCCTAGACAGTTCCCACCAGTGGTATATTTTGTATGTGATGATTGAGCTTGGGCAGGTTTACCATCAAGCATCATGGGGTGTCCGTGTGTTCTAGCACGATTAGCTATGCTTACGCCTAATACAGCAATGATATTTAATCATTCTGTTTTGAGCCACCAGAAAGAAAGGCAATCTTTACATGCTTTTGCCAGTGACTGCAACGACAACATACAGCTGTGGAATCGCAGAGAGATATTTGCAGTGAGTCTATTTCTTCCACATGCAGCAGCAGCAAAGGCAGTAACTCAGCTGAACAGAATGGCATGTTGGTGGGCCAAACAGACAAACACGACATCAGAGATTTTGACACAACTGGAGAATGATGTCGATTCTGCAAGACACGCAACGTTACAGAATCATGCGGCAATCAACTTTTTGTTGCTGGCGCATGGACATGGATGTGAGGACTTTGAGGAAATGTGTTGTATGAATTTAAGTGATCATTCTCAGTCCATTCACAAGGCTATATCAACACTCATAGACAGAACAAAAATTTAGAAATAGGTGATGGTTTCTTTGGGTTAGAAAAACTGCTAAATAGCTAGGGATTAATGGGATGGCTAAAATCTTTAGTCAAAATAGCTTTATTCTGTATTGGTATATTTCTATGCATAGTCACATGTTTGCCTTGCTTTCTGCAAATTGTACAACGAGCAATTGATAGTTCTTTGAAGGCTATGATGATTATAAACAGAAAAGGGGGAGATTGGGAGAAAGCATGTATGGATTTGAGCTCGATGAGAGGAGACTGTGCCCCTGAATTAGTACGATCATAAAAGATTCCTTTGTTGTGCGTGTACCAATGCAGGTGGACGATGCCTTGGCATACCTACAATATCAGTAGCTAACTCAGAGCAAGCGGCCATTGTTCTGAAGTTTGCTAACTGGCTTAACAGACCTTGGAATCACTAGCAGTGCTCGTAGGAATGTGGGGGCTTGTAGCAAAGAGAAATAAGAAGATAAGAGGTACATCTCTAGCATTAGTCATTGCTCTTTATCTCTGTAGTCATGGAAACTTCAGTAGTGGAATTTTATTGAGGTAGCTGTTAACGGGACAGACAAGGATATACAAGCTGTACTTTCACTCAATAAACTTGATTTCATTTGTACCACAATTGGAGTCTGTGCCCCCACTGCCACACCAGATGACCATTCCCATTGTTCCAGATCCTTGGATAATTAATTTCCAAAAATAGTAGGACTGTTTTTAAATCCTTGAGGTAACACTGTCCATGTAAGTTGAGTTCATCTCCCAGAGTCAAGATTTTCCCACTCGAAAGCAACAACAGCTGGCTTTCTGGGCTCAAAGGCAGACAAAAGAAGGCATCCTTCAGGTCCAGTACGGTAAACCAAGTTAATTCAGATACTAATTTGGTTAATAATGTATAGGGATTAGCCACCACAGGGTATAAGTCCCCAGTTATTTTATTAATAGCCCTAATATCTTGTACTATCCTGTATTTCCCATCTGGTTTCTTTACTGGTTAAAATAGGGGTATTATATTCTGACTTGCATTCTATGAATAGCCCATATTTAATAAACTGATCTATTACTGGTCAGATACCTTCCTGGTCTTCCATTCTTAGTGGATATTGTTTGATTCTTGCAGGATTTGCCCCTTGCTTTACCTTAACTACTACTGGGGAGGCAGTTTTTGCTTTTCCCGGTGCCTCTGATGCCCATAACCCTGAGTATACCTGATTCCGGACTTCTTTGGGTATCTCAGTTTTGATGGGAGTATTGATGAAAGCTAAGCTTAAAACTTCAATTAATTGTTGGTCTCTTACCTTAAATTCTACTTTTCCTTTTTCAAATTTTATTTCCACTTTCAATTGTTCCAACAAATACCTCCCCAACAAAGGTTTTGGTGAATTTGGCATATACAAAAATTTATGTACCCCCCATTGTTTTCCCGGTTTAAAACCAAGGGGTTTCAAAAAGTATGCCTTTTCCTTCTGGCCAGTAGCTTCCCTTACCGTTACAAAATTATCAAAAGGTGTTAAAGCTTGGTTTGAAACTGAAAATGTTGCTCCTGTATGAACCAAAACCTCTACTTTTTGTTGTTGTTTCCCTAGCTTTAATACAACCAGTGGATCTGCTAGGGTAAATTCCCCAGGTCCCCATCAGTCCTCCTTGATGTGAACCTGTATCCTGTTTCCTTTTCTTCTTTCAGGACACTCATTTTTCCAATGACTCTCCCTTTTACACCATGCATATTGATTTCTTCCCCAAACCCTCCTAGATCCGTGTTTCTTTATTTCCCAAGCTTCCTGCAATGCTGCAGCCAGCATCCTCCTATCCTTCCTCTTTTCTTCTTCTTCTCAGTTACTATATATTCTCCAGGCTTCATCTTGAACAATACCTTCTTGACTTTTTTTTCCTTTTTTTTTCTTGTTTTCCTTTTCAATGTTAAGACCATAAGATCTTGTAGGGGTGTCAGTCCACAGTTTCTCTGATACTCCTGGTGATTTCGGAGGGTGAAAAACATATCCACATGTATTGCCTCATCCCACTTTCTTTCTCTTCTTAAAAACAACATCAGTTGTAGAAGGGTATTATAACTGAGGGTCCCGTTCAAGGGCCATATTTCCCCATCATCCAGCTTGTAGAGAGGCCACCACTGATTACAATATTTTATAAGAGTTTTCTTATTCTCTATTCCCCCATGTCCAATTAATTTTTCCCAATGTGCTAGAATGCAGCTTAAGGGCGTTTTCTTCGGTATTTCCTTTCCCTGCCTTCCTCCCATCCTCTTATCTCCGTCTCTGCTCCCGTGCAAACCTTCTTTTACACCTTCAAATTGTCTTTCCCTATTCCATTGATCCACACACCAATGCCAACACTGTCTCTATCCTCATCTCTGCTCCCATGGAAACCTTTTATTTTTTCAAATTGTCCTTTTTACTGATATCAAGCTTTCCCTTCCACAGACCAATGCATTATCACCCCTCCTTCTCTATCCAAATCCTCGATCCTTATCTCTGGCATACACTTGCTACAGACCTTCTTAAACACACAACAATAGAACTGCTTGCAGAGATAACACTGCTAACTCCATTAACTCCTGCAGACTGAAAAGAAAAAAACCTAAACATTCCAGGATGAGGGGGGGTGGTACTCACAGCCACAAGGTTGGGCTTTTCCCGTGGTTTGTTTTTTTTTTTTTCTCTCTTTTTTCTCTTCTATGCTAGGTGTTTTAAAATTTCACCCTCTGTAGCCTTCCACTCCAAAGGTCCCAGTTAAATCTACCTGTTTGCCGGCTTAATGGACATTTGAGATTGAAAGGTCTCAGAGAAGTATTTCTAGGATTAACCAAGACAGAGGGGGCTCAAACCCCTGTAGCAAAACCAATTTGCAAGTCTTACAAACATTTTAAGCACTTCCTCCATCTCTGGCTGCACCTCTCGTGGGGTCTCAGAACTGCAGATCAGGACCCCCACTCGCTTCGCAGCGATGCTGTGTCTCAAACACACACATACACACCCACTCATTTTAAAGCTAACTCAATACAATGTTGATTACGACCAATTGATAATAACAGCCTGAGTTGTTCAGTATTGGATCCACAATTTTCTGATGTTATGGATATTTAAACTATATACAGTAGCGGGCACATCATACAACACTTAGAGTATGCACATGCAATAATTATTCCAAGGAGTGCAACTCCAGGAGTCCAATACCACAGTCCATCAAAACACCATTGGAAATTGGGCTTTTAACCAAACTGGACCAGACCAAACCAAACCTCCCAAGAGCCCCTGGGGTAAGTCATGCAGACTCTTTTAAACTATATGTGAGACGTCTCTGCACGATTTACCGCCCCCCCTTTTACCTCACATACCTTGTCTGCTCAAAGATGGTCCTTCTCTGTCCCTGTGGTGATCTGGGTGAGTGAGCCCTCCCAAGAAATCCCTGGGGCACCCAGAGGAGTCCCTGTCTTCAGCAGGTCCCACAGCCGAATAGAGAGGGTCCCATCTGGGGTGCCAAAATTGACTCATGGAGTGACGACACCAAATGCAGAGTTAGGTGCAGGTATGTGGCTGTGCACAGGGTGCAAGGGGGATCTTTCCTCCAAGCTTGCACACCATGTGTCAAAGCCGGTACGTCTTTATTGTGCTATGTTATACATATGCATGGCGCTAACATACATAGTCATGACTTTTCCAAGAAGTGGGTAGGGTTAGTAAGATTAGTCACTGGAACTCATTATCATAGTAAGATTAATTCTGGGAACTCGTTGTCATAGGTCTCCTCCTCTCAGCGCTTGCGCATTTTCTCGTGGTAGTGGTCGATAGGGTCTTTGGGGCTGAAGGCAGGCAGTCTTCCTCGTGTTGAACTTTTCACTTTCTCCTTGCACATGCTCTTAGAGAGCCTAGGCCACCTTTGGGCCTTATCTGGTCCAGCTTGTGGTCCTTCCTATGACCGTTGTACCAGTCCTTGTTATCTGGCTTCAACCAGATACAGTCACTGCCCCGCTAAAAAAAACTTTTCAGAATTCTATATTTTAGTTAATTCAAATTTATAACTTCTAAGAAATTATTTCTTCTTTCACAGGCTCCCCTCCCCTTTTATACATTTCCAGAAAACCATTACATTTTGGCGCAAAAGCAGTTAACAATAAGGCCCATCTGCCTCCCTCCCGTCAGAACAATAAGGCCCATCCATCCCCTCATCAGTGCGTGTTGGGGTGGTCAGTTCGATGGGAGAGGAAGGGGAAGAGAAGGGGGGTGAGCGACGCCCAATGGTGAGCACTGCCCCTCCACTGAACCCCACATCACAGACAAGCTGGAGTCATCAAAGAAAGACATTTTGGATCTCCACCCCTCCTCAAGCCAAAAATGCCTGTTTATTCCCTTCTAATTTTTGGCTTGAGGTTGGAACTTTTAATCCACTTTTTTTCCACCGTTTTTCTATACCTAAATTGAATCCATCCCATGTCTGAACTAAAACATGAACAATCCACTAAATTTTAAACAATCATTAGTGTTTTATCTTCCCCCCCCCATAGTCCATCATGAGGGTCTTTAGGGGTAGCATTACATGTCCTTATTTGGCAGTGTTTACTGGCGCAAAGCCAACTATTCTTCCCATTTTTCACAGATCCAATCACTTTTGTTTCATCCACAGTACCTTGCTGCCGAGCCATGAACTCAGCCTCTGGGTCTGCATCCAATGCCTTAACTGTTTCTTTCAAGGCCTCATTTTCTCTCTTAAGTCCCTCTGACTTCCCTTTTGGAGCAGCCACCCGTGTGGCTGCCAGGACTCCAAAAATCACCAACCATTCTAAAACCAATTTGGAGCAGTAGACATCAGGCATATCCCAGGTGGCCATCATCTATGCTGGAAATCACAATTTCCTTCTTAGATTTCCATCAGTTGTTTTGCGGAATCAAACCCTATAACCCAAAATGAGTTATAAAGCAGGTATGTTTATTTCCAGTGCTGGGGTGCAAAGGGGTTCTCCTCCTAGCTTGCACACCGTATAACTTAACAAGCAGCTACTTATAGTGTAAAGACATGCATAGGTATAAGCGCCTACTACATATTCATAACCTTTCCTGCTTCGTATTATAATTAATTCTGGAAAGTTTGCTCCAGTCTTGCGCCTGCGTAGTGCCTCCTGGTGGTCATGGGCCAGGGTCTTAGGGATGAAGTAGGAAGTCTTCCTCGGGATGAATATTTTTCTTCTTGAACTTTGAGCAGACAGTCTCCTCTGGCTGTTTTCAAACTCCTGAACCAAATGCAGCCAGCTTTCTGCATTCCAGTGCCCACTTATCAGTAAACTGCTGCTAGCTGGCTCCTTTGTTATCAACTTCCAAGGTCTTCAAGGTGAACAACGCCAAGCTCTAACGAACACTCCCGACCCCCCCTTGTCTGCTTTCGCTCATCACATTATCCCCTAACAATTTCACCCCATCGCTGCTGCAAACATAAATCCTGCTCGCTGTGCCAAAAATGTCATGCCCCGATCCATGAGCTACACACTGGTGTTCAGGCCTTTTTTTGACCTGCGCATTCAAAGAAGGTGGGTCTATGATTCTATGATTATCTGTGTGGAGATCTGGAGGCCAACAAGTTCACTCCCAGGGTGAAATCAAAAGCAAAATTTATTCTGGCTTCCACCAAAATAAACACATCAAAAAAATTGTGTGCACAGATGAGCTATGGGGTGGCAACTTCCCAAAATTGGAGAAAACAGATTTCAGTCTGTTCAGATTACAATCTGATCCCTGAACACAGCCAAGGTCACTTGGATTTGATAAGACACACACTGATACTGATACAATATGTGGAATATTTCAAAGTGGAATATTTTGATTTAAGGTAAAGTACAGTTAAGAGTTGTCTAAGCAGGTATGGTTTTTGAAAGTTAGACAGAATGTCCCTCTGATAGCATATTTTCCTTACCTGATTGCATGCTTTCCTTAAAATGGTGTTTTCCAGAGACTGTCCTTTCTTTGAAAATGATAACACATTGTGTGAAGTATGATCTGTGCTGAAAAGACGTCTCTTCTTCTGTAATCACTTCTGTTTGCAGCATGTTTTACATCTTAAAGCCAAGGTCAATTTGGGTTTGGGGTTAAAGTCCCCAACTTGGTATTTTGGTATATTTGGTAATATGGATTTTGGTATTTTGGTTTGGGTCCCAATTTGGTACATAATCGTGATTTTGGTTTTGGTTTGTTCGTGGTGTGTGATTGTCTGCATGAGGGACTCTGTAACTGTCTGTGTGAATGGTGACTATGATCGTCTGTGTGAAGAGTTAGAGTCCTAATTGATTTAAATTTGGAAAACTGACTTTGGAACGGCTTGCTGACCTGCTTTGTGTGAACTGACTTTCACATGGCTTGCTGAGTTGTTCTGTTTAAGATCTTGAGACTGTGATCTGTTTGGGTTTGTAATCTGTCAGGAATCACCTGTTTTAATATGGGTGCAGGATCATTGCAAGGAGGTGTTTGTGTTGTTTAGAAATCCCCTCTGTGGTGCATTTTAATGCATTGGAAACAACTAGGTAGGCCTCCAGGGGGAACGGCAAAAAAAGAAAATTTAATTAAATATTGTAATCACTGGTGGTCATAGTATAAATCAGATGAAGGAGAATGATGGTCTGTTGATGGGTCACTGAATTATAATGCTTTGTTGCAATTAATGCTTTTTCTAAGAAGAGAACAAAAATGGGATGAAACTATGTATTCAGATATGTTTCAAACATTGTAGAATTACCCCGAGCAGCAAAAAGAATGTGGTACAAATTTAGCGCCTGGTAATCTCTTTGTTTTAGTCTTGGAAAAGACAAGGGAAAGGCTTTGAATAAAAATGTTCTGCTTGTAGTATTGGGCAAAGATGTTTGCAAGTTTATGAACAATAAAAAGACAGTGAACCTGAGGATGAAAGTGACTTATTGATCACTTCTGGACATTGTCTTGGAGGGTCTCACAATGAGGGATCAGAAATAGACGAAAGAGAATGGTGCTTGGGGTGATAGATCGTCAATGGGAGCAGGTTTCAGTCCAATAGCGGGGCAAATGAGAGGTAAACAGGGAGAAGTTACACAAACTCCCTTATGTCAGGCTGTGGGAAATGCAGAACTGATGATTTATTATGAAGTCTCTATTTTCTATTTCTATTACTGATTTGAACAATTAGAAGTCAGCAGCTGGAAATTATAGAGACAATCCAGATCAGACAGACAGTGCTTTTGAGAGAATGATTAAAACGCAAGGCTCTCACTGGAAAGACATAAAACAGGCATCGGGAGTTTTACAGAGAACAGTGACTATTGTTTTCAAGGAGCTGAGGCACAAGACTTGGGAAAGTTATTGTGTGTTACTTGAGTGGCATACAGAAACAGGGAGAGAAAGAGAGATTAATAGCAGTCTTAGAAGGGGACGTCCATGGAAAATAGGATATAGGGAGGATACAGGGGAAGGGGACAAGACTGGAGCCCCTTACCACAGAAAGTCCGGGAACAGCCAGGAGAAAATCAGTGTGCTTAATGTAAAAAGGAGGGGCAATGGAAGCGGGAATGCCCTCTGTTGAATAAAGGTACCTTTCCGAATCCCCTGTTCTCTGTAGAGACAGAGGACAGAAGGAGATCAGAGGAATCTTCCACAGAACCTCTGGTTAAAATCAAGCTGGGAGAAGAGGAAACTGAATTTCTGGTGGACAGCAATATTGATCCGGGAACCTTGCAGATTTACAATGGGTCAGAAGATGACAGTATATGTACCACACATGGTCATTGCTGTCTTTGAACAAAAAGAGGACATTGGCTGTCTCCTAATGGAATGCTAAAGTACCAGGTGGTATTTTTAGAGTGGAATGATATCCTCCTTAAGACCACCTCAGTTGTTAACTCAGCAGTGTTTCTTTCTACTGACCATGTGGAAGGGACTCCTGAGCATGATTGTTTGCAGATGACTGAAGTATATTCCAGCCACATGGACCTTAAAGATCAACCATTTGAGGATCGACATTGGGAATTATTTATGGACGGGAGCAGTTTTGTGCGAGGAGGAAAAAGGTTGTTGGGGAATGCAGTTACCACAATAAGCTCTGTAGTGGAAGCTCATGCTTTGCCATCAACAACTTCTGCTCAGAAAGCCAAATGAGTGGCCCTAACCAGGGCCTTGGGTTTGAGTCAAGTCAAGAGAGTCAGTATATGAACAGATTGTAAATATGCCTTTGGTGTTGTGCATGCTCATGGAGCCACATGGAAAGAGAGGGGGCTTTTAACAGCACAAGGGACTGGAATCAAGCATACAGAACAAATTCAAAATTACTAGTCAGTATGCAGGAACCTACAGAAGTGGCTGTTATGTATTGTAAGGCACATTAATTGAAGACATCTAATATTGGACTGGGAAATCAATTGGCTGACAAAGCTGCTAAAGAGGCTGCAGAAACAGGCATCATGGTTTTAGCGTCAGAGAAAGAAATAAAATTGCCAGAAATGGCTCCTAAATATGATAATAAGGACCCTAGGTTGATTAAAGCATTGCAGGCAAAGGAGCAAAAGAGTATGTGATTTGTCACATTCACTGGGTAGGTGGTAATGCCTCCTTTTCTTTTAAGGGAACTGGCCAAAAGGGAACATGATAAAGTACATTGGGGAACAGAAAATCTTTAAAACATTTGAAGAAAGTAGTTATAGGAAGGGCCATGACAGAAATTGTTTGTTCAGTTACGGAAAATGTGGGGTATGCCAAAGAAACAATCCCAATACCAATAATTGAGTAATACTTGGAAACGATAAGGAAGGAATTTCCCCTGGAAATTACTGGCAAGTAGATTTTACTGAGTTATCCCCCAAAAGGATACAGATATATTCTAGTTTTAGTAGATAAATTTTCAAACTGGCCAGAAGCTTTCCCTGCTTGCACCAATAAGGCAAGAGAAGTAGTAAAATTTTACTTAAAGACATTATTCCAAGGTTTGGGGTGCCTTTAGGAATATCTTTGGACAGAGGTCTTCATTTTGAGGCAGAAGTAATCAAACATCTAAGCAGTGTTCTGGGAATATCCTGGGATTTGCATATGCCTTATAGGCCTCAGTCTAGTGGGAAAGTGGAGAGAATGAATTATACTTTGAAGTTGCAGTTGAGTAAACTATGTCAGGAAACCTCTATGAGTTGGGTAAAAGCTCTACCTTTAGCGTTATTAAGAATTCAAATTCCACCTTGACAAGGAGGCCCTAGCCCCTATGATATATTGTATAGGAGGTCTTATCAAATGCCACGTCCCACAAGATATCACTGTTAAAGGGAATTTGGACATTAATAACTATTTGATATCTTTAAGAAAGACTCTCCAGGAACTGCAAAAATTTGTGACTGTTAACAAATCCCTAGAGCCTGATATGCCAGCGCATCTTTTCCAGCCTGGAGACTGGGTGTATATCAAGTCCTGGGACTCGGAACCATTAACTCCTAGGTAGAAAGGACCATATCAGGTACTTTTAACTACATTCACAACCATGAAGCTTGCTGGAAAAGGACCCTGGACTCATCATTCACGGATTAAGAAGGTTCCTGCTTCGTGGACTGCAGAACAATGATCCCCAACTGCTCACCACATGGGAATCAAGCAGGCATGAATACCAGTCAAGACAACACAGTAAGATAAATGATAGAGTGCGAGAGAGAGAGAGCAGGGGGAGAAGGAAAGAGAGAAGGGGGAAAAAAGTCACCACTTCAATGGGTACCCAGAAGTTCCTTGGGAACACGTGGTCACTGCAGGAGCAGCTTCTTCCAGGCTGCATAGTCCAGTCTGGTCCAACTGGAGTGATGGGTGCATGTGCACCGAGTGGCTCCTTGTGAGTTCTTTTATAAGGCCAGTCCGTGCCCTATCAGCTCGTGGGGGTAGTCTTGCCACATGAGTGCAGAAGCTCCTTTGGCACCAGAAACAAGGCCCTCAGACAACACAGCTGTTTATGGCAGACAGAGCAGTAAAGTTAGTCTTTACAACTGTGCTCAGTTTTGGGCCCCTCACTACAAGAAAGACATTGAAGAGCTGGAGCATGACCAGAGAAGACCAAAGAAGCTGGTGAAGGGGCTGGAGAACAAGTCTTATGAGGAGCGGCTGAGGAAACTGAGGTTGTTTAGTCTGGAGAAGAGGAGGCTGAAGGAGGAACTTATTACTCTCTACAACTACTTGAAAGGAGGTTGTAACAAGGTAGGTATTGGTCTCTTCTCCTGGGTGTGAGAAACACTCATTCACTAGTGTAAAAAAAATCTATAAGGACTCTCCTTCAGTTAAGGGTTTCTCTCTCAGATCCTTTTGTAGTTCAGGATCCCTTTTTATTTATTTCATTTTTGCTGAAGTCCATAAATTTGTTCTAATTTACACAATATTAATTGTAGCTTTTCATCTTGTTTTTTTCCAGTCCCTTTTCTTCAGCACCATAATCTTCTGGGCCATTTCACTCTGGCCTGAGGCCTTCATCCATGGATTTATCAGCATACTGGTTACCTGCATTCCTTCTACCACGCTGGAAATCAGTCTTATAAAGCATGGTATAAGGCATGGTAAAGAGAGCAACGCAGCAAGTGCACATAATAAAAAGATGCCGACGTTCTTCCACCAAGCTACCCCTAGGAAGTTGTCCCACCAACCAGAATCTATCATAGATCTCCATTACTGCACTGGGAAATGTGCAGTCTTTTGAATCTCAGTCGCGAGGTTCGTTACCGCTTGGCCATTATCATCAATATTAAGACAACAATCAGAAGTATTCCATTTTCCACATATGCCTCCCATTTCTGCCAATAAATAATCTAAGGCCAGTCTGTTCTGATGTATTACTCCTCACATCTGTGTTTGCTGTTTGGCCAATAATTGGAGGCCGGTTGCCATCCGATTAGTAATTAGTTCTACTACTGCCTGTAAACTAATTATTCTGATTCAACATATAAATAGGCATCCAATAGCCCTAATAGGCTCTTTTCCCACAAATCCAGAATAACCCATCAGGGGCTTTCTGCCAGCTCTTAGAGGTGTTTCCTGACTTTTTTTTTCCCAAAACTTCATGATCCCTAGTAACCCCTGAAATGGATTATTCCCTGAACAATTAAAAATTCCTTCCTATGAGCCACTGGTGCAATTGGTATTATCTTTTGACCAATACCATAGGGGTTCTTCAGGCCACCAGGTCCCATGAGTGCCATTGTGGGTATACGCCTATTTACAAGGGGTCTCTCCCACCTATCCTCCATATCCTGTATGACTTATGCATTCTATACCAATTACTTTGGAACTTAGGACCCACCCCAGTGGTCTTTTCTTCTGAACTGAGTGAATTATTCCATTTTAATATTTGGAGAGAATCCAGACTGGTTCCTTTCCAGGGCCATTCTTCACTCCTTATGGGACCTTCACATACCCAACAACCAGACACATTTAGTTCCTTGTCTTTTCTTTTGGCCAGATCCACAAACAAATTCTTTCCCAAGGTGGAGAATCCTAGTTGCTTTCACAACGCCCCTCAGATTTCATTATATAATTGGTTGCTGTCTTTTGGTTTCTCTAGCTGAACAGAATTTGCTAATTGCCATGTAAGATTCTTTACTAACTGTTCTTTATATTGACTTTGAATTCTCCCACCATCCGATATGTCCCAGTGTCCTTCCTTGGTAAAACATATCCTCCCTTCTCCCTTAGGGCATGCTATTCCCAATCTTGTTCCTCCTTTTCCCAAGTTTCTTGCCACCCACAATTGTATTTGCCGTAAATTACGAGTGGTTGCTTTGCAACTTGTAACACTGCCTATTTATGTGAGGGTGGTAGCTAAGACTGGAAGCCCCCCTAACATGTAGATGGTGATAACATTTAGAACACTCATTTGGGGAACTTAGGGTATAACAGGAGGTGAGCACAACCCAAAATAGCAGAGTCCAGGTGGCCATCATAAACCAAAGTCTGGTATAGCCTATATATTCCCATCACTCAGTGTCTATTGAATTGCTGCCAACAGCAGAGTTTAGATTCTTCTTGGCAGCAAATACAGAGGCTAATCCAGTCTTGCCCTTGGCTTAAGTGCATATCATATACCTGAAATCATCTTTGAGGTTTTCAAAAGGTTGACACTTCCAACACACTCTACAGTACCACCGGTCTCCTTTGCGGATATTTACTTTTCCTAGTCCCCTCTTACATACCTTACAGCGAGAAACAATAATAAGGTGACAGTCTTAACAGATTTTGCAAATAGTCAATGCCACCTGCGACTCTTTGCAAATTTCCCAATAGTTTTCTGTAATTAACCTTGCCAGCCATTGACCCACCCTGACCCATTGTCCAAATTTTCACTTCAAAGGATCACCCCCTGGTTTCACAGTCCATTCTCTGGGAGGTGGAGCCACTGGCCCTTTTACCCCAGTGACATGGGTCCACCCCTTCTCTTTAGTCCTTATGGCTGCTTCCATTGTCAGAAGTACCAGGAAGGGTCCTTCCCACATCAGGGATAGAGTATTCTCTTTCCAGGATTTCACTTGTACCCAGTCTCCAGGTTGTATCTGATGTAGGCTGAAATCCAGGGGAGCTGTTTTGGGCAGCAATCCATGCTCCTTAATCTGCAAGAGATTGAGTTATTCTGCACAAATAGCTTTTAAGATATATGCCATTGATTTCAGGGATTGGCACACTTTCTTCTCTTCCTAAATATGGGACGCCGAAGAACATTTCATATGGAGACACCCCCATGTCTGTTCTTGGGGCGATCCTGATTCATAATAAGGCTAAAGACAGGCACTTGGTCCATGGCAGCTTGGTTTCTATCATTAGCTTGGTAAATGTGTGTTTTGAGAGTTGCATTCATCCTTTTGACCCCACCAGAGCTCTGAGGATGCCAGGGGGTATAGAAGTCCCATCGTATTTCCAAGGGTGCACATATCAGTTGCAGTGCCTTAGAAGTAAAATGTGTTCCCCTATCAGAGTCTATTCTTTCTACTATTCCGTATCGGGGGAACAATTTGCTCTAACAAAACCTTTGCAATGTTAGAAGCAGCTGTCATGGTGGTGGGAAAAGCTTCTACCCAATGAACTAGATGGTCTACTATTACTAGTAAATATTTCCACCTTTGTATTTTTGGGAGTTCTGTGTAATCTACTTGTATGCTTTGAAATGGTCTAAGAGATAATGCTTATCCTCCATTGGGGTTTTTCCTCATCACCTTCTTGTTAATTTTCTGGCAAGCCAGACATCGATCTGTTATTTGTTTTGCTACCATATGTACTCCTAAGCAGCCATATGTTCTTAAAAACTGGTCGCACAGAGCTTGAGCTCCCCAATGAGTTTTTAAATGTAGCCTGGACAACATTTCCTTGGTAACTGCTTTGTTCAAGATTTTTCTCCCATCTGGCAGGACCCACTTACCTTCTTGGGTTTTTACACATCCCATCTTTTGGACAGATTTCTCTTCTTCTTCAGCAAATACTGGCAACTTGACTGGCATTTCCTTACCAGGTATCAGGATCGGCATTTTAGTGTCACTTCTTTTGCCTGCTCGTCAGCTAGCCTATTCCCTCTAGCTTCTAAAGTATTCTCCTTTTGATGTCCAGTTACATGCACTACTGTAATCTCCTCTGGCTTACTTAGGGCCTCTAGTACCTCCAATATTAATTGTTTGTGTACTAGTTCCTTTCCCCTGGAAGTGACCAATCCCCATTCCTTCCATATTTTCCCAAAGGTATGGATCACTCCAAAGGCATATCTAGAGTCTGTATATATTGTTCCATTTTTCCCTTCCGGTAACTCTAGGGTGCGTTTAAGGGCATATAACTCGCACATCTGGGCTGACCAAAAGTCAGGGAGTCTTCCTTTTTCCACTACACTATTCTGTATACCATCTTTTATTGCATACCCACTGTGACATTTTCTGTTTATGCATCACAATGACCCACCTATAAAGACTCTCCTTCAGGTAAGGGTTTCTCTCTCAGATATTTTCGTACTTTAGTCTGATACTCTATGATGTCTAAACATGTTCTGGCACTCCATCTGTAGTTTCTCCATATAAATATTGGGAAGGATTGAGGCTTTTATCTGTAGTCAAAATCAAATCATCTTTCTCCATTAGGACGGCTTCATATTTCAAAATTCTAGAGTCGGTCGACCACCTTCCAGACTTCTGGCTCAAAATTGTCCTGATGACACGAGGAGTAGACACAATCAGTGCTCCTCCAAAGGTCAGCTTTCTACTCTCTTCTTCCAGCAAGGCCGTAGCTGCTCCTGCCTGCACACAAGTCGGCCAGCCTCGTGAAACTGGGTCGAGTAGTTTGGACAGGTAGGCCACTGGTCATTTTTGTCCCCCCCATATTTGGGTTAACACATAGAAATTTAACATGTTGGCTAAAATTTTTGATCCATAACCTGCAATACCCTGGTAAGTCAAAAAAACTTTCTTATTTCTTTCTTACTTTTTGGAAGGGTGAGTGCTAGGATGCCAGAGATTTGTTCTGGATTTATTCTCCTCTTCCCTTTGCTAATCAAATGCCCCAAATATTTTACTACTTTTTCCACAAACTGTAACTTAGTTTTTGATACTCACAGTCCCTTTTTCCCTAAAAAGTTTAGCAGCTGAATGGTGGCAGACCAAACCCCTGCCTCCTTCTCCCCCAGTAAATCCTTGGGGCAAAGCAGTCCAACAGAACTATTGTTTCTTCTCTGTCATGGGGTCTTCCCATTCAAAGGCAAACAGGTCTCCACTTTGTAATGCCAAAGGGCAAGTCCAAAAGGCATCTCAAGGATCCACCACACCAAATCACCCATGATCATGGGGGACCCCACTCAACAGTGTGGCTCGAGACCTCCTCGCCCCCCCCCCCCATCTAGGGGGCGGATGGTTCTGCAGGATCATCTTCCTCTTCCTGCACGATTTTCTTCGCTACTCTCTTCTTCTTCACCCTCTCCCATTTCACCTTGATTACTGGGCACTTCACTAGGATTGTATGGAGGTGGTAAATGATCTAGGGGTTCCCATTTATCCTCTTTCTTTTTCTCTTTGTTCTCTCTGAGACCCCTTGTTACATATATAGGGTAGGACTCCTTCCAACATGCAGCATAATCACTCTCCTTTTGACTTATAGGTTCTCTGCTATTTACACAGTTTCAAAGCCTGACAAAGCCAATCTTTCATTGAACCAAACTTTGGCCAATAGAGTGGGTCAGACCTAATGGGTTCCTTCACCCACTCAAACATGGAATATTGTATCATCTTTTTCTCGTCTTTTCCCTGGGTGCTACCTTGCCCCTATTCCCTGAGCATCACCCCTAAAGGACTGTCGGGTGGAATGCTCGAAGAGGGATTCTCAGATTCCTCTTTTCTTTTTGAACCTCTCTTACTAAGCCTATTTCCTATTATACTTATTTTTCCCGTGGGACTCCATTCGCCTGGAACCTTTTTGCTTTGCCCCTTCACTGGTCAGTCTCCTCATGGAGATGCAGAACCACGGTTAGAAGGGCTCCACAGTCACTTTGCAGGAAACCCTACATCTCACTCACACACTTTCAGTCCCGCTCTCCCAGCCACCCAGGTAATACTTAACAGTCAATTTTCTTACATGGGTCCCATGCACAGAATTTATCGTCTGCCACACACAATTCAGATCTGTTAATTCATTGGATTCTCCTCTCCCCTTCTTTGCTTCGAGAGTCCTCTGCCCAGATAACTCACTGCACCTCACGATGCAGGACAGGAAGTTGGAGACTGCAGAAATCAGCAGAACACGCCTCTCCGCTTCCACTGTCCCACCCCGCAAAGACAGGAGTACTTATCCAGGATGAGCCCCCAAATTGTGAGATACACTCATTCTCTGGTAAAAACATCAGAAAAGACAAAGTCTTCGAAGCAAAGGCATAAAAATTTATTTAAAATATACAAGTCAGCTGAGTCAGGTGTGTCTCTCTTAAAGAGAAGAGCATACCAGTTTACAAAAATTTGAGATATTTATCTCTCATTCTTAATTACCTGATTCCCTGTCCCCATCTTTCATTGTCATTGTTCTGTGATCGGTTGCCTTATCATAGACTTTAGTTTGTGCTCCTTTGCTCTTAAGGGAATGTTTATTCTTTCAGGTTATCTAATCTGTATCAACATGTCTGGAGACTGGTTTGTCTGCATGTCATCTCCTGACACTAAACAGCTGCATCTTACAAAATAGTCAAACATACAAAATGGCTGAAGCAAAATCTATGAACCCATTCTCACAAAGGTAAGAAGCGACAGAATGAGAGGAAATGGCCTCAAGTCACACCAGAGGAGGTTCAGATTGGATATTATGAAATACTACTTTATTGAACGAGTGGTGAAGCATTGGAACAGGCTGCCCAGGGAAGTGGCAGAGTCACCATCCCTAGAGATGTTAAAAAAAAATGCGTAGATGTGACACCTCAGGACATGCTTTAGTAGACAAGATAGTGTTGGGCTGACAGTTGGACTGGATGATCTTAAAATCTTTTCCAACCTTAATGATTCTATGATTTTTTAAATAGGTTCTGGCAAAAAATTTAACAATACCCTATGATATCTATCCCACAATGGAGGCCCAACAACGGTTCCTTTCAATGCTGCATGGGGAGCAGAGCCTGATCCACTACCAGGCTGCAGGAAATAGCCTCAGTAGCATTTATAAATACATGCCTCTGAAGGCTGGCCTTAAAATGGCTTTTTCTATTAAGCACTGTCACTCTCCTCCCTACCAGGGAATATTCCATCCTCAGCCCCAGTGCTTTGCTGCAAACCTCCTTTCAAGAGGGGAACTGCTTCCTCTCACATGTCCCCATTTGTGAGAAATGGGAAAGATGCTTCAACAGGGAGCAAGGATAAATTTATATGAACATCATTAAAGTACCCCAACATACTGCAACACTAGCCTGTGCAACACCCAGGCTAAGGAGACGAGAGCAGGGCTCTTTCCAACAGCAAAATCCAAGTCAAAATAGAAGGGATAAGATAACCCATTCCCTGGAAACACTCAAGGTCAGGTTGGATGGGGCTCTAAGCACCCTGATCTGGTTGAAAATGTCCCCGTTCATTGCAGGGGTAGTGGACCAAACTGCCTTTAAAGGTTCCTTCCAACCCAAACTATTCTGCAGTTCTGTGATTTCTGCTGCTGGTTGATGCTCACAACTACAAATGCTGAGAGTTTATATTGCAGCCACAGTGAAATAACTCTGAAAAGGGAGCTCCTGAGCATTGGAGCAACCTGAAGCTTGTGCCCTCTGGAAAACCACAAGTAGCTTTTTGAAGGTGGTGTGTAAAGCCAGCAATTAATGGAAATCAAGATTCTTCGCATATGAAGTCACCCAGGCCCAAAAGCATATTCTGCACTGTGAAAGCTCCTAGGTGGGTGGGTGGGAGGGAGGGAGGAATATCAGCCAGCCCCAGCCTCCACAGGCTGCTCCAAGTGACAACCATGAAGACAGCAAAGCATTCAAGTCAATGAAAACAAGTCCTTATTAAGTAACTTTTAATATCAGAAAAATAAAGCTCTTATAATTCTCTTTACAGCAAATATATAATATCAGTGCTTTGGCCATGATAAGTTAAAGGCCCTTTTATAATAAAATAAATGGGTTTTGAACCTTAATTGAATTGATAATCCCTATGACCTCCCTACATATACATAACAAAAAATGTAGCAAAATTAGCAGATACTAAACTATATTTGACATTTTATCATTCTTTGTTTGTGGTTTATAGAAAGAGTACACACATCTAGTGTCTGTCAAGTCCTTGGCTTATTAGTGGCAGTGTATGACACAATAAAATACAAAATACATGCTTGGTGAATGTTTGTATCCACAAGACTGAAGCTAGAGATTAGGTTTCAGTAGTGACATGTAACTGTTCTACAAGCAATTATAGCACTGAAGTTACACAGCACATCATATGCCAGCAAGGCAACTCTTACACTGAAAAATCATAAAATAAAAACTGTTATTTGTAAACTTGAATGAAATGTAACTTTTCAAGTGGAAATAAAAATAAGCTTTTCTGTATATTTACTAGTTAAATAATTCCTTTCTGTTTTACCAAAAAAAAAAAAAAGTTGTCTTGTGAAATTAATGCTTGGAAAAAAAAAACCAAAACCCAAAACTATCAGAACTCAAATTTGTGTCTTTGTTTTTGTTGTTTTAATATATGCCAGCACAGATTTGGGAATGTACTGAGGATGAAAGAGCTATGATCATCCACGGGTTGAAATGTCTTTTGAGTGCACTTCTTACATTTTTCAATATGACTGGAAAGACAGTTTTGAAATGAAGTAAACTCATTGCAGGGCCACCATCACAGCTGTTGTCATGAATAATACAAGGGGGCACATACACAACTCCCCATTTTTCCTTTTCCTTACTAAAAAAATATATCTTATATATGTGCAAGACAAATGGATTGAACATAATACTTCACATTTTGAACTGTATACTCTCTAAAAATGTAATTTAAGAACAGCTTAATCAGACTAACAAATGGAATGTCAGTATCCTCGCTATTAGTTGAAGTATGTGCATCCCAAATTCCTTACTGAAATGGGATGAAGCCAGCCAGACTTTACATTAAGAAAAGCAGTGGGTAGGAATTCACAAATCAAGATGTTCCTGATCTTCTGAACATACTGCCCTGAACATGTCAGGCAAAGCAGAGATGCATCAGGCAGCTTCTCTCCCCCTCACCATACCTTATTATCCAAAGCTACCAATAACATCATCCATTTCAATAAATCAAAATATGCTTTAAAAAAAAAAAAAGCATTTGCAACACTGCAGAATTAGGCATAAGTTGTCACATAAAACAAAAAGAAAAAATATTTCCCCAAACCTGTTTTTGAAAACTGGCAGTATAAAGAAGGCAGCATTGGAAGTGTTTGATATATTGATAATGCCACAAACCCTCCATGAGACAGGCACTCCTGCACTTAGGCAACCAGGTTCATTGCTGCCAGTACACAGAAGTCAAAGGCTTAGACCCTTCAGAAAGCCTGTAGAATTTGTTTTTCAGTTGTGCAATTGATTCAAACTTGCTTTCACTATGCCTTAAGATCTCAGCAGATGTATCCGCTAAACATACCACCTGCTTACACTGAACTGGACAGAGACACCAGCTAGGTTTAGTGTTACACCTTAGCAGCCTCTTGAGAAAATATTAACAACTTCAGCCTAATTCCAAGAAAGCCCAGTCAGAATTCATTGGGAAGTTTACTAGAGGGTACCATTACATCCATGCTTTAAAGAGTTTTAAAAGTCCAAATAAGATACTATCTATACATATTTAAGAGTGAATTTGGATTGCCTGAGTAACTGTTGTCTGACAAACAGGACATAATGGCATTTCCTTTTCACAGATTTTGTTGGCACACACCATGCAGAAGAGATTGTGGCCACAGGGGACGAGAGCTGCAATGACTTCGCTCTCGAAGCAGATCATGCAGTCTTGCTTCCGTCTCAACTCAGGGGGTGAGCTAGAGGTGGAGCCACCGTTAGAAGAGGAATAGCTGTTGGTACCATTGGAGAAGGTAGGGATGTATATGGGAAGGCCAGCTTGGTGGCCAGTGCTAGGTGGGTCACTCCTCACTCTACCAGCCAGTGGGTGATCCAGACTTTCCAGAAATGTGGGTGACAGACAAGGAGTAGATGGTTGGCTCCCTCGGCACCAAGGCTTGACATTACTAGCTGGGTCACTATCAAAGCTGGAGGGAGAGTTTACAGGTTCAAAAGGAGTCCAAATGTTTTGGGAAGGCATTGGAAAGGAGTCATATGTGGCAGAGTCAACCATGAGGTCTTCCGTGCCCACTGAAGGCAGTGTTTCTCCAAACCAGGAGTTGCCTGGGCTGAAGTCAGCCAATCTATTGCTTCCAAAATAGCAATCTGTGGAGCCACTTCCCAAGGAGCTGGAGCTATCATTTCTATAATTAGAAGCCATTCTGATGCAGCTAAGAGAAACAGGATTAGAAGCAAGCCATGCAGATCCAAAAGTGCCTCCTTCAAAGCTCACATCCATACCATTGTAATGGAAATCATTCTCTTCGTTCAGCTCTATGTAGTTCCCAGTACGCATGGCTATATGCATCTCTATCTCCTCACGCGCACGGTCAACATTTTCAGGCATTCCTGTCACTTCAAAGACAGGCTCCTTGTCTCTGCTGGGAGTGACTATGTAGGTATGAGTCTGCTGCTGAATTCTTTTGATTGTAGCTCCTTTAGGTCCAACCACTAGCCCAACTACACGGTAAGGCACCCTGACTTGGACTGTTGTCTGACCTGGCAGGTTGGGGGCACATAGCAAGCCTTCCAGGGCAGGATTGTTCTTGTTGCGTGATGCTCTGATCATGGAGAAGTGTTCAGCAGCTGAGAGAATTTCCCTTTTGGCCATGGCTACATCCTCTTTTCGTCCAGTGACAACAAAGATGGGTTCTTCTCCACGAACAGGGGTCTTAATATAAGTATTTGTCTTGGTCCTTAGAGCTTTTATTTTGCAACCTGTTTAAAGGAAACACATGCAAGTTTAACAAGACATCTAAGTTTAAAAAGACACAAGAAAGCCACCTATTTTAAGCTGTTTGATAGTTTCTTGAACAGTAGGGTTCAATCAGCAGCAGCTGATTTTATCTTTGCAAGCCACACTAGAGAAAGCAGTAACAACTTCTACCTATTGTTTCCAGACCTCTGACACTTACAACCAAAAACTATTTCAGCAATATTTCTTAGGCCATTTTAGCTTATCTCTTCAATTTCTATTAGACAGTGAGTAAATGTGAATGGCTTTTCCTTCAATATAGTCGTATTTGCAATTAACCCATATATACTGGTGGGGTTTTATTTTTTCCATTGATTTGGTATCCTTCAGCTATTTCTAAGATCCTGCAAAAGGAGTTAAGGCTCACACGTGCATACACTGAGGTCTGGTGATACTTTTATCTTTCACTGACGAGCACGACCTAAAAGCAAATTAAACATTTGCAAGTGAGAAATGTATCTGTATCACAGTCCGTGTAGTACATAGATAAAATTGATATACTGAGAACTCCACCTTTGCTCCCTGTTATCAATAAGTGTTATTTAAATCTTACTCTTGCCTGTGGGATGAAGGAGCCACTCCTTGAACTATCAAGTAGGAGTTCAAACAGTTGTGTGCAAGTAAGGCTTACTATGTAATATTACATGCCTACATGGAATTTCTCTTTAACTGGGTAAATACAACCTGAAAGAGAAGCAAAAAGTTAATGAAACATTTGTCTTTCGGGGGAAGGACTGAATTATAAAGTTTGCTAGGATACAGTGGCAACAGGCTCTTTCCTAAGACACTTAAGGCATTTTGGCATGGCCCATCACAAGGCCAGAAAAGCAGGCAGCACACAATTAAGAGACAAGCAGGTCCATGACATGCAAGACAATCTACTTGATTCAATCTTAACTTAGTTTAGTCTATATTAAAACAAATTCAAAAGCATATCACACAATATCATTTTATAGCAAACTAATGAGTTTTTGCAGATGGAGTATTTTAAGCATCATTTCACTTGCAGACTGAAGTTGTTCCGATTTTCTCATTTAATTATTTCCTAACAACCTGGGTACACGAAATGGTCTCTCAAAATAGTGTTTTGTCAGTCATTTGCACCTAAGGTACTACTAGCAACAACAATTTTACAGTCTGAAATCCGCTCAAAGGCATGCTCTACTCAGTTCTAGCTACTAATAAAAAAAAAAAAAGCAAATATGCAGATGTTAATAGGAATAGATGGAAGGAAGACCCTCTTCTTCACAGGGCCCTTGCAGGCAGCAAGAACAAAGGCTGAACACAACAGCCCTTTGTTTCCAGAGGACAGCTGGAGAGGAAGTTCATCATCTTCAACAGCTTATCAGGAAGGCTCTCCAAGGCCCTATCTCCACCAGGAAGCACCCAGAGGAGCACAGGAGGGCTCCCAAGCAAGGAAAGGAATAAGGGATGCAAACCAGAGAGCCAAACAAGTAGTTCAGTACAAAGAGCAAGTGTCTGCAGGAGAAAAACCCATACGCCTCAACCTTCCACTGCAGTCCACCAAGAAGGGCACTAGTATTCCACTAGATAAAAAAGGGAAAACACAGGCAGGTGATACCTTATGAAAGTAGCAAATCACACATCCTTTGAAGCCATGCCATTTTCCTGCTCACAATGGACAGCAGCACCTTGCTTGGACAATTGCCTTTACTCCCTCCATCTCTTTGCCTGCATTTCTCCCTTTAATGAAAACTGCTCGTCCACTCTGCTTCCCATGTCTTCCTGGTTATGCAGAAAAGATGGTGGGCCTAAAACACAGGGATCCTCAAAAATGGTGCTGCTGAAGTTTTCACATCAACTGAGCCCTCTTTACTGGAACACCCAAACCCAAAGTCAGTCTCCTTCTGTGTATCAATTATTCTCCTGATGTGCGAAAGCAGACAAGGGAGGCTGGGAGCGTTCGTTAGAGCTTGGTGTTGTTCGCCTTAAAGACCTTGGAAGTTGATAATGAAGGAGCCAGCTAGCAGCAGTTTACTGATAAGTGGGCACTGGAATGCAGAAAGCTGGCTGCATTTGGTTCAGGAGTTTAAAAACAGCCAGAGGAGACTGAGTCTGCACAAAGTTCAAAAAGAAATATATTCATCCCAAGGAAGACTTCCTACTTTATCCCCAAGACCCTGGCCAAGGACCATCAGGAGGCACTACGCAGGCGCAAGTTTGGAGCAAACTTTCCAGATCCAATTATAATATGAAGCGGGGGAAAGTTATGAATATGTAGTAGGTGCTTATACCTATGCGTGTCTTTACACTATAAGTAGCTGCTTGTTAAGCTATATGGTGTGCAAGCTAGGAGGAGAACCCCCTTGCACCCCAGCGCTGGAAATAAACATACCTGCTTTATAACTCATTTTGGGTTATAGAGTTTGATTCTGTAAAACACTCCAATTTACACAAGTTACTTTCATTTAGTCCACTCCACCCAAGTATACACTCTTATTTCCTAGAAATCAGTGGCAATATTTAAAAAACAAGGCTAGGAGCATCTAGCATAAGACTTCCCTATATATAAAAAAAAAAGAAAACAACATATAAATTCGTTATTATATAGCACAATTCAGAGCCTGCTTAATTCTAGTTTCTAAACTGCCTTACCAATTCTTATGGTTTACATTTTTGACAAGATTTTCCTGATGTTTTAGAAACTCAAAACAAGTTAGAAGTCTGCAGCTTTAACTTCCTTTCCCATTTCAGCTGCCAACTCTCAGAGATAGCTTTGCCAGAGCCATGTTTCAAAACCACTCCCACATGAAGAAAAGCCTTCTCACCTTTCTTTCTCAGGCTGCAAAATGGCACAGACAAAGGTGAGCAGGGCTTTTCTTTTAAGGTATGAGTCACATACCTAGAAAGCGGAGGCCAAATGCTGCCTCAACTCCTTGCAAAGATAGAACTAGACTTTCAAACATCAGAAAGACGGCTTAAATGGAAAGCTGACTCCACAGACCATCAAGGTCAACTCTCAAACTTTATCTGAAAGTTAGAAAGAAATGTAAAGAGTCACCACACAGAAATGGAGATTCTTGAATGAGTCAGTCAATAGCCACTGGCTTTGTCTGCAAGGAGCACTGGAAAACCCCAGATATAAGGCCTGAAGAAGGGACTTCTAGACTAGAAATTCAATTTAAAACTTTCAAAGTAATTTTAGGTTTGGTATGATAATGGAATTCTATTCAATACAAGTCACCATACCTGGTTCAGCGGTATAAGCATTTCTAAGCAGCACACTCAGCCATGAGTACATATTGACACAGTTAAAGAGAAATCCTTTAATTTTGCTTTTGTTAAAGCAAAGATTTAGTGCTGATGAGCCAAGCCCATACTGAGCTCCACAGGCAGTGTTCATGCTGCACCAGCCGATTTGCATCATTCTTGTCAAGCCTCCTCCCCTATTTCCCTTAAAAGGATTATTTGACTAAACATTTGAAATACTACAAACATACTCCAAGAAACTTAAGGGGAGCTCTGAAGGAATAGTTTACCTCATACACTACCAATTTTAAGTGATCAATTACTTCCTTATAAAAAAGGCGATGGGAAGACATTCTCCCTCCCCAAAGTGAGAGTTAAGAATAGCAGCCACAACACCACAGCCCTCCCCCATCACAGTGATGACCACCTCAGCCTTCGCTCCAACATTCACCTTCCATCACAACTAACAAGATGAGATACCTCAAACCCAGTGCTGCCTGGTTTGTGAGATGAAGCAAGGCAAAGCTACATTAGCACCAACTAATCTCTGACACAGGAGGCATGGCGGATGAGCAATTCTGACCAAAGAATCACAGAATGGTTTGAGTTGGAAGAGTTCTGTAAAGGCCATCTAGGCCACCCTCCCTGCAGTGAGCAGGGCCATCTTCAACTCAATCAACTCATCCAATCTCATCTTGAATGTTTTCAGGGATGGGGCATCTACCACCTCTCTGGCCAACACGTGCCAGTGTTTCACCACCCTCAGCATAAAAAATTACTTCTTTCTATCTAGCCTGAATTTACTCTCTTTTAGTGTAAAATCATGACCTCTTGTGTCCTATTGCAACAGGCCTTACTAAAAAGTCTGCCCCCATCTTTCTTATAAGCCCCCTTTAAGTATTGAAAGGCCACGATAAGGTCTCCTCAGAGCCTTCTCTTCTCCAAGGTTGAACAACACCAAAACCCGACATTCTCCAACTTGGCCCCAGAACTGCTGCAGACAAAGCAGATATCTCACCAATTGCCCTCCACAGCTTGTTAGCACTGAAGAGAAATCTGGAGTTCACAGAAACTCATTTCTCAGTAGCTTCACCTTATCTGATGAAAGGCAATACCATATTACATTCTCCACTCTGAATACAGTCTTTAGCACTGACCACTGATTTCGTAATACCCTGATACCAAGTCAGGAGACAGTGACAGAATAATTAGCAACATTAACCTGGAACCATGAGCTGCTAATACAGTCATGGCTAATTCCTTGCCTAGAAGTAAGGGGAGGGTCTGGGAAGTCCTTGCAGACCCACAGGGGTCAGCACAGCATCCAATGCAGGCCAAGGAGAGAGGGGACTGCATAGGGATTTGTTTTCCATAACCCTGCAACTGTCATGCATAGACACAGCTTTAAAGGTAAGGTCTGCTAAGCTAGCACAGTTCTTATTTCATTGCCAGGTTGCCACAAGCAACAATTAAATGAAGTGCTAACTACTACAGCCAAGGTAACAAAGGATTTGCAGAGACTTAAACACTGAATACATCATAAGGCCAAAGGCTGCTGGGTCTGCAGAGTATAACACCATCCACTTGATTAACAAAAAGAAAAGTTAATCTACATTAAGAATGACTGCTCTACATATTTTTCAGAAGAGCTTTTCATATTCCCACTGGTGGTACAAGCTGTACTGTTTTGACTGTCAGTCTGACCTCAGTGCAAGGGAAGATCATGGAACAGGTCACCTTGAGGCACCAGAAGGTTTTCAAAAGGTATAAAATGGATACATGAAAACCCTTTTTTGGGGGGAAGAAAAACCAACCACCTTACCTGACAGACAAGCCTGAACTTCTCTTCCTCCACCAAGAAGTATCTTGATAAGACTTGCACACCTCTAACTCTGTCAGATGTTTCCACAGGAAAATAAACTACTAACTTGAGTTTTTACTGTTGCTTGCTTTATATCTAATTGCTAACCTGTTGTAAGTGTTTAAGCGCTAACGCAGCACTGAATTTATCAAGGCGATCCCAAATTTGTTTTAATCTGTCACTTGAATTAAACTACTTACTGCCTCCAGCACCCAAAATTGTTTCAGTGACAGGAATCACTGCAAGTGGGTGTTTGGGCCACATGTATTAACACTGTGAGTACCAGTCTCTAAGGAGACTCTCACAGGTAACTGAAGTGCTGGAGCATGTCCAGAGAAGGGCCACAAAGCTTGTGAAGGGGGTGGAGAACAAGTCTTATGAGTAATGGTTGAGGGAACTGGGGTTGTTTAATCTGGAGAAGAGGCTGAGGGAAGACCTTATCACAACTACCTGAAAGGAGGTTGTAGCAAGGTGGGTTTTGGTCTCCTATCCCAAGTGACAGGAGAAGAAGAAATGGCCTCAAGTCCTACCAAGGGAGGTTCAGATTAGGTATCAGGAAAAATTTCTTCACTGAAAGGGTTATCAAGCACTGGAACAGGCTGCCCAGGGAGGCAATTGAGTCACCATCCATGGAGGTATTTAAAAGGCAGACAGATTGAGTGCTCAGAGATATGGTTTAGTAGTGGACAGGTACCAGTTGGACTCTATCTCAAAGGTCTTCTCCAACCAAGTGATTCTATAAGCTGCATTCTTTTGCTTAAAGATTAGGTCCAACAAAAAAAAAAAAAAAAAGAGACTAACCCTATAGCTCAGGAACCAAGGGTAGGAGGGAAGAGACAAAGAGATGGTTATAGAACATGTTCTAACCTGTCACAGCAAGACAAGGCTCAACTCGATCACTTCACTCAGTATAAGCTGATGCGTGTTCAAACACAGATGTTTTCTTACCCTTGGTTGGAAAATGTTGGTGTGCATGAGTGAACAGCGAGTTAATATCAAGACAACACGCCAGCCCACAACGCTTTGTCTGTGAAGCTGTTTTTAGCCAATAACAACATTGCTGTGCTTGAGCACCCACCCTATTCTCCAGACCTGGCTCCCTGCGATTTCTACCTCTACCCAAAGATCAAGTTGGGGCTCAAAGGAACCCATTTTTTGTTGGTATATGTGAAAGCAAAAAATGGAAATCCTCAACAGGCTTTCAGAAAATCATCTGTGGATTTGCTTTGAACATTGGCAGCATCGTATGCAGCTGTGTGTCAACTCAGAAGGGAACTATTTTGAAGGTGATTGTAGTTGATTTTCTTTATTTGTTACATAAAAACAGTTACAGGCACAGACTCTGGTTACTATCACTTCTCACACAAGATCAATTAATTAATATTGCACCTTTTAATTCACAGACTGGAAAATTTCAACTCCTGACAATTTTTTCAGCTGGATGTTGAATATGGTTAGTTAATTCAAGGAAGATGAAGAAAGTAATTGCTCTGAACCTGCAAAACATGCTGATCTGCACAAAAATCTATATGTATGTACTCAGGCAACTATTTATCACCCCTCTAGCATTTTGATTCTAGGAATGAAGGCTACAAAAATGTTGCTTTTCTATTTTATACAAAAATCTTAAGAGACAGCCTAAACTTGGATAATTATCAAATAGAATTTTTTGAAAGCAAGTCTTCACTTATCTTTATGCAGCTTTTTCTCTACAGCCAGAGGTAAGCCAAGAGACACCTCAAAGAGCACAGAATCCACCCTGAAGACAGGATTAGACCAACCACCAACATTTTCAATAGCCCACCACCGATTCTGCAGTACAGATGACAGTTGTGATCACTACTTGGATTAATTAACCAGTAAGACTAGGGCTCCGATGTCACAACTAGACATGATACATGCTAGAGAGCTAACATACGAATACACCAAGAGACAGGCGCAGCTTGCAGCTGGTATTTGCTCAAGCTCACAAGACAGGCCACTGGCAGGTTTGGAAACAGATGACAGTCCCCAAAGAAGAAGAGAGCACTTTAAGCTTGAATGCACCAGATACTGGAGCTAGGGCTTGTCAAGATAACCTGGAGATCTCAAGCGCCTCAACCAAAAGGCCAAGCAATCATGGTCAGCCACTTGGCTGTACCAGACCCCAGGGAGCAGGACTTTGGCCCTGCTGCTGCCAAGCTAATGGATGGGAAAAAGGTGGAAGCTTTAAGAGTCTGCCACACTGGAGAAAGCTTCCCAATGGAAGGCTGCTCACAAGCCCTTGGGGATATTTCACTCTTCTGGAAAGAAGCCCTGGCTCAAGAACTGCATACAAGCTCTTTAATAAAGATTTTAGATCTGTAATCAATTGATCAATGGATTTATATATCAGTCCAGTACAGAATGAAGTCAGCCTCCACACTGTTTCCTCCTATATATCAAGCTGAGACCACCTATCAAATTAGCAATCACACAGGCAGAGGAATACTCAAATTCCCAAGACAAATGCCAACTCAGTAAACAAGTTACATGCAGCAGAAGAACCAGAGAGCAACAACTTGTATTAATTACTTGCAGTACTGTAGCATCAGAACTAAGAGCAGCTGCTGAGCTAAATTAGAAAGATGCAGTAGTAAAAAGGCAATAGTTATGAGAGGGAGTATGTCCAACAAATAAAATAGCTACAGGAAAACAGTTGCTTTCATTAAGAACATTTATCTGTTTCATTCACTAAGTTAATGTGAGCAACAGCGCTGGGAGGACATTAAAATGGACCACTACTCAACACACCAAGCAGCAGCATGCCAAGATAGTCAACAAGAGGAAGACTGAAAAAAGCCATGCAGATCTTCACCTACACCAAATCTCCAATTCAAAAATGCTGCTAGAACTGTGTTTTCATATACAATTTCACAGTATACTGTCAAATGTAAAGCGAACCAGAAAGTAAGAAGATACTGTATCAGTATTCAAAGGAGCAGCAGAGAACTTGGTGCAGCCTGCATAATTACTGACTCACACCAACAAAAGGAACTGAGATCTCAGATGCTGGCAAGATCTCATGAACTTAAAGGAACACCTGAAAAAGAGAGAAAAGGAAGATGTTCTTAAAGAGTAACTGAAATTGGAATCAAATGACTGATTTAGAGCTTTTTGGCCTTTTCTTTTGATTTAAATAAAAATGTTCTAGTGCTCAGTAGACTTTTTGATACAGAAAGTTTGCAACCCTATCACTGTTAATTTTTTTGCCTGCAGTGGGAAATTTGCCCTGTGGGGTAGAAGTAGAGCATCAAACCCAAATTTAAAGCCTTCAATATATACAACACTTTGCTTTGAAAAGAGTTTCTCTTCTAAGAATTCAGACTACAGTGTACTAGGAGAGGTTAACAGGGGCTAAGACAGGGAAACACACATCTGCTGACTTCACTAACAACTTAAAACAAAAAATTATCACCATTTCTCATGCCATAGACATGTTAATCCAGTGCAGTTCAGAAGCATATTCATTGGTACTTCTTTTGTATGCATACATTATAAACTTAAACATACTCTTTTAGAACACAGCAATCCTACAAGAAAAACAAAAGGACCAGAGAATTAAACTTAACATTTTTTCCTCACAAAATTAATATTATTTTAATTTCAGCTTTATCCAAAGATCTTACTTACACAGATAAGATAATAGTCTACTCTGTGTGGTGTGCTTCCCACCTAACAAGCCAACCAAGAGCAGCATTGATGACTGAGGATTTATGGTCCCAGCTGGAGAACCTACACCCTTCTGACACACTTTGCAACTTGAGTTGCATCTTTGCTGTTGTGGTTTGAGCTAAAGTAGAATAAGTTTTCTAATATTTCAGCTAAAGCTCATCTGAGTAACTTAATTTTCTGAAAGTTAGCTGCATGTTTTTAAGACAGGGTTCCTCTCTAGCAGTGATAACTTAGGGCATTGGTGTGCAGAAAGGCCAGTGCTTATACTTATTCCTATAGAAACCAAGGCCATCCTTGAGCTGGTGGAGTGCCTGAAGTCAAAGAGGCAAAAAAGGTTGCACCTGCGGGAAGGGGCAGACAGGACAGGTGACCCTAGACTGACCAAGAGAGTATTCCATCCCATACGCATCATACTTGGTATAAAACTGAAAGACCACAAGGACGTCTTCTTTGATGGCCAACATCCAGCGAGGACCTTGTCTACCTTTTTGCCCGATTCCAGATTGGTGTGTTTCCAAATCCAGCTCCCTCCTAGCCCAGAAACTTTTCCCCATGCCTGCTCCGCAGCATCAGTAGTGACATAGTCGGGGGACACACAATTTCTAATACCGTATATATTTTATTATTTTCTTATTAATATTTTCTTCATTATTACTATAATTGTTTCATTAAAGCAGTTTTTGTTTTACATCCCAACATGCAATTCTTTTTCCTTTCATTTCTCTTTTCCAGGGGATGGGTGAGGAACCATGAGCCTAACTGCTCATGTTTCAGCTGCCAAATTGGGCCAGGACAGGGCTAAACCATTACATGCGTAGCACAAATAAATAGCAGAACTAAAATAATTGTTACACAGTACCAGAGCAATAGGCCACTGAAATTTTAGCAGCAATTTCAGTCTGAGCCAGGCCACAGTATACTCATGTGGTTTCAGTTCCTAGAGTCCCAGGCTCTAAAACAGAGTTGAACTTATCAAAACAACAGCTTTTACATTGGTTTTCAACAAATAGCTCAAGTTTTCTTTCAGTCTTTATTAAATGCCATATTAAATGACTTGTTCTAATCTGCTTGTTGTTATAGAAGATACAAAGCAATCTGAAATGTAACTGCCTTTTCAGCTTTCACTTAAAATAAGTTAGCTGAACCTGTGTTGTCTGCAGCAATCAGCTGAGAGATTGGATGATTTCAGCCGCACAAATTAAACTTATTAATGAGAGTGGAAATGTTAAGCATCCAGTTTTCAAAAAAAAAAAAAAAAACCAATATGCAATTCAGACTAGTTAGTTATACTTATGCTGGCTACTTCTTGCAGGTCAGCAATTACTAACCAGTCAAGGCTATGCAACTATCACCGGTAATTCAGTAGCAGTACAGGCGCAGGCAGCGCAAGCAAGGACAGGGTACCTGGGAAGAGTATAGGGACACTACCCGGTTTTGTAGGGACGGAGTCAGGAAGGCCAAGGCACAGCTGGTGCTGAACTTGGCAAGGGATGCAAAGACTAACAAGAAGGGCTTCTACAGGTACATCAATCAAAAGAGGAAGGTTAAAGAAAGTACACCCCCACTGATGGATGAAAATGGTGACCTCTTATCAACAGACAAGGAAAAGGCTGAGGTACTTCTTTGTCTCAGTCTTCACTGACAACAGCTCTCCTCACCCCTCCTGGGTCAATGGACAACAAGAAGGGGACCGGGGGGTAAAACCCCTCCCACTGTAGAGGAGAACCAGGTTCATGAGGTCATCCCAGGTTCTGGGAGGTCATCCAGAGGGACCTGGACAAGCTGGAGAAGTGGGACTGTGCAAGCCTCGTGAGGTTCAACAAGGCCAAGTACAAGGTCCTACACCTGGGTCAGGGTAATCTGCAGTTTCAATACAGGCTGGGGGATGACGTGATTGAGAGCAGCCCTGTGGAGAAAGACTTGGGGTGCTGATTGATGAGAAGCTCGACACGAGCTTACAATGCACACTCACAGCCCAGAAGGCCAACCATATCCTGAGCTGCATCAAAAAAAGCGTGGCCAGCAGGTTGAGGGAAGCGATTCTGCCCCTCTATTCTTCTCTTGTGATGCCTCACCTTGAATATTGTGTCTAGTTCTGGAATCCTCAACATAACAAGGATATGGAACTGTCAGAACAGGTCCAGAAGAGGCCTACAAAGATGAGAGGGCTGGAGCACCTCCCACGCAAGGACAGGCTGACAGCTGGGATTGTTCAGCCTGGAGAAAAGGCTCCAAGGAGACCTTATAGTGACCTTCCAGTACCCAAAGGGGTACAAGAAAGCTGGGAAAGGATCATTCACAAAGGCTTGTGGTAATAGGACGAGGGGAATGGCTTTAAATTGGAGAGGGGAAGATTTAGACCAGACATAAGGAGAAATTTCTTCACAATGAGGTTGGTGAGACACATGTACAGGTTGCCCAGGGAAGTTGTGGATGCCCCCTCCCTGGAAGTGTTCAAGGCCAGGCTGGATGGGGCCTTTGGCAGCTTGATCCAGTGGGAAGTGTCCCTGCCCATGGCAGTAGATTTGGAGACTACTCTGCCCATTTCAAGTTCTGCAGCCATCCTACCAACTATTCTTACTGAACAAAGAGAAGCATCAGGCTTTAGACTTAAGTAGCTCCAAATGCTTAAGTGAAGTCTAGGGGAGGGGGAAAAAAAAAAAATACCATTGTCAGCTTTATCAAGGCTATAAACACTTGCAAAAAAATCACATTACTTTAATAGTCACAATGTCAGAACGCATTAGCAATTATTCCAACAATTATCCAAGATGCTTGGTCCTCGAGTGCATAAAGAGAATCTCCTATAGGACAGATTTTTATCCCTTCCAGCATCTTTCAGGTTTTCTGTTTGTCTTCGGACACCACCCTCTTTTTGCATTATTCAAAATAGCTTTTAGTGTTTAAAAAAAAAAAAAAAGCACCCTTTTTTTTTTTAGTGTAAAAGAGTAGCAGGTGGCACTGAAGAATCCACTTAAACTTGTCAAACCCTTCAAGGCCCACCAGGCCATGGCAGAATTGCCACAGAAAGTCACCATCACCAACTTCATGTATAGGAAACAGTTTTCAGGCGATTCACAGGAGACTTTTGCAAGCCCTTCACATGATTTAGAGATTAAACCAAAGCCTCCCAACTTATCAAGACTAAAAAAGACTTCTGGAGATATAGCTACTTAAATAGTCTTGAGTATATGCCCTATGCCAGCTTCTCAGGCAAATAAAGTCACTTCCTCAGCAATGCAGCTTTTTCACTATCACTTCAAGAACAGCTTTTCCAGCTTTTTTTAAACCAATGCAACTTTGTGTACATGGGATTTTAGCTGCTGATAGCAAAGAAAAGTCAATTTTCTGATCAGCATGATGACTGGCCATCTTAGCGAAGGGTGGATTCGACAGCTAGTTCAAATTCATACAGGAAGCCTGTACAATGCCAAGAATGGAATCTAGTTTTCCCTGGCTCCTAGTCACATACCTTAACAAGAATAAAAAGATCCAACTATCTTTTCCTTTGTTGTTCACCTTTGAGATTCTTCCACTTCAAAGACTACAAAGAATTATATTACATTACACCAATGGGTGTCCGTCAGCTTCATTTTTGGGGGGCAAAGGCAATAAAATGAGGTTGAGAGCATTTAAAATTAAAAAAAACCAAAAAACAAACAAACAACAAAAAGCACAAATCCCCATCAGGTTTCAGAAATACTACAAGACTTTTTTTAAAGAAGGAACACCTACTATTTATTAAAAAAGTCTTACTTAAGTATGTTTCCAGCAGCAACACATTGAACTACTGTCACAGTAACCCAATAGCCTCTAACAGCTTCACAAGAAAACCATCAATCATAACATACATCTCAGGCACTTCATCTTTTACAGCTGTGACATCCCACATCTGTGCACAGCTTCAGTAAGTGAAGCAACCCATGTGGGAACACCACTTCAGGCAGTGAAGTGCTATATTTATTTCAGAAGCTTGCACATAATTTAAAAAAGTTAAATGCAAGCACTGTAAGGTTTTTGCTTGTTTACAGCTCTCAGAAATCAGGGGCTCCTTCAGTCTGATAACAGTGTTCAAAAACACTTCCTCTGCACAAAAAAAAATTAAAATTGGATAAAGAAAATTGTGGAATTCTGGTTATCATTACTCTTTCATTTAGGGGGTTAGGACTTAAACTAAACATGCTTTCAGCAGCAAAGCCCAGATCAAACTCAGCATTTCTGTTATTTCAGAGTTGATGGTTTCAGGCTGCAGACATTTCAAGTTCTTTTTATACCTCACAAAGACGGTAACAGAAAGAATATAAACTTAACCTTTGTGAAAACCCATCAGAAGCAACATTCCAATTGTATCACCCTTACATAAAGTATTACAGCACAGAGGAGCCTTAAGCCGAATTCATCCAAGCTAGTGCAACCAGTTGGTTATGATGCATTCTAGGAAGAGAACATGCAGCATCTTCATTTTCAGAAAGAGCACTACATGTACTACAGCTGACAATACTTTGCTGGGCTGGAGCAGAGACACAGGCCAAGCGGGTGGATGAGATGCAAGAGTCCATGCAACAAGCCAGCACAGCTTTGGGCCATAAAAGGAGATGCAAGGACTAGTATTTCTAATAGATTTGACAAATATTTAGTGGCACTAATACAACTTATGCTTAGAGACAAACTTCTTACATAAGTCTCCCTTGAATGAGGCTTTTGAAGGGCCGCCCTACACAAAGCTTTCATGCAAGTATATTTAGTAACAGGGTTTTTTAGCTCTCCTTCCACCGCTTCTGCTCCTTTTGTAGCCCTAATTCTTTTTATGATATAATCCCTTCCCACTGAGGCTAAATATTTTATCACAAGTCAAACAGTGTGACAGGGAAGAAAAACAGCAGAAGCAGCAAGTGGACTCTACAGGAACAATAATCCTGGTTTTATGCAAACCATACTCTTGTTTTTTAAGTGACTCAAAGTACTGAGACATATACTACAGAGAACAATCCTGATCTGGCAGAGAATAAACACAGCAGCCTAATCCAGTCCTCAAAGCCCAATAGTTTATATTTCTCTTTTAGAGGGCTGGAACAATAACCATTTTCAATTCTGTTTTCCATCCTCCACCCACCATCCCCAATGGGACACGAGCAAGGCCTTAAGACACTCAAACACTGTTTCTTAGAAAAGGTTTGCTGCTTCTAAACAGAAGGGACTTATCTGCATCAGAGGAAGCTACCTGCCAATTTCTGCAGCACCCAGCAAAACCCCCCACCCTTGACTGCTAAAAGCCCAAAATAAACGTAGGAAGAACCTAAGTATCCATGCTCAGTGGGCATTTCTTCAGACTGATTTTACTATTTCTTCCATACTCAAGAAAAAAGAAACAAAAGCCACAAGACCAGACAGCATAACCACTCATCAGAACGAGTCAGCAAACGAGACACCACCCCCAAACCAATAAAGAATAACACAAAGGGAAGACTAAGCAAATCATTACTTGATTGTCTGCACTCTCACACCTACACCTGATACTGCTCAGGGTTTCTCTTGATATATAAAAAGTGCTTTTAAAATAAGGTTCACTGCCAGAAAGGTCATCTTTCTAAGCACTGCTCCCAAGAGACTATGTGAAAGGCCAACGAACGTGACATCACCAGTATGACCATTAGAGGCCATGAAGCATGGCAATAGTTATCAACATGAGGCCACAACCTGAATAGAAAGACCAGGTCTTTCACACAAGACAGGGCTGCGCATGGCTGCTTTCTCCATCTCACTGGTTCTTGAGATCCAGCTTTGTCTCGGAAAGCTGTCCATATGCTGCTCTGCAAGGCAGACAAGTCAAGTCCTTCACCCAAAAGTCTTTGTAAAACACAGTCCAAAGTTCCTACACTGAAAGGCAACTTCTTATTGAAGACCACAAGCCGAGCATCACGGAAGACCAAAGCCCGCATAAACACCAATCCGTACACAGCTAGACTATATGTTTCCTTTTACAGCTCCAATTAACCATCACAGAAAGGTCGACCTCTGCCCTCCCAAGCAGGGCCGGCCCGGCGCCGGCAACCTGTGCCCCGCTGGAAACCAAGCTTTGGGAGAAGAGGTGGGCCCCAGTGGGGCGAGTGGCTCCTCCCATCACTGCTGAACGGGCCCAGCCCAGAGGCGTACGTGGGGGGGGGGGCTGCCCTGAAGCGCAGGGGAAGGGTGGCAGGCCTAGGCCAGGCCGCACCTCCACCCACCCGGGGTGTTCTCCCTGTCCCGGTCTCTCACTCACCCTGACGCCCCACGATCTCGGCCACGTGCTCGGAGCTGGGCACGGGCACGCACTCGGTGGTGTTGATGCTCTTTCGGCGGAGTAGGGCCGCCGGCTCGCCGCTGAGGCCCGCCGCCCCCCCGTTGCCATAGGCGTGAGATAGCATCGCCGCCATCACGCCGTGAGGCTCGTCGGTCTCGCAGAGGGGCTCCACCGCCCCCTGGGCATCGAAAGAGGACGAGAACAGGACGGAGCCCAGCGCTGGCAGCAGCGGGAGCGGCTGGGAGGGCGAGGAGGACGCGGGGAACAGTAGCGCGGCCGAGTCCCCCTCCTCCTCGTCGTCCGCCCCCGCCAGCAGCAACTCCTCCTCCAGCTCCAAGTCTCCCTCGTCCCCCGCCGCCGCCACCTCGCCAGGTCCCAGCTCCCCAGGGGGGTCGGGCGGCGGCGCTAAGCCCGCCTGCCGCTGCCAAGCCACCTCTCCGCTGTGGCGGAAACCGAGGCCAGTAAGGCGCTCCTGGAACAGCAGTGACTGGGGGGGAGGGAGGTGCAGCGGCTCGGTTGAGGAGATGGCAGCGCTGCTGCTTGGCATAGCGAGAAAACACTGGGCCTAGTAGCGTGGAGCTATCATGCTATAGCAGGCACAGGCTAAACACTAGAGCCGTAATCCTCAGTCTGCCTTTTGTCCCATGGCGCTCCCCGCGGCGGCGGGGCGGGGAGGAGGCGGTAGGCCCCTGCCCCCTCCCGCCACTGCACCATTGGGCGGTGGAGCCGGTTCCTGGGTGGGGCCGGGTGTGGGCAGGGCGGAGGAGGGTAGGTGCTTGCCTGCAGCCCTCACCATACCTGCTGTTTCTTCACCCTGTCCGTCGGCCTCTCGGCCTCGGAGACCGCAAGGCATCTGTGATGAAAAGGTTAAAAAAATAATCAGAAAGCTTTGGTGAATAGCTGCCTTCCCCCATGTTTCATCATGTGCTTCCTCGCTGAGGTGAAGGTTCCTTGATGCAGGAACTTGGGCAAGTTAGTCCTGCACTTCTTCATATCAGTCCCTTAGTGGCTGTAGGTGGAAATTTCAGGCAAAACGTGAAGAAACTAGAGCACAGGAAGTTCCACCTGAACATGAGGAAAAACTTCTTTACTGTGAGGGTGACAGAGCACTGGAACAGGCTGTCCAGGGAGGTGGTGGAATCTCCGTCTCTGGAGATATTCAAACCCTGCCTGGACACATTCCTATGCAACCTGCTCTAGGTGAACCTGCTTTAGTAGGTGGGGTGGAATGTATGATCTCCAGAGGTCCCTTCCAACCCCAGCCATTCTGCAATTGTGTGATTCTGTAAATTTGTTTGAAAATGTGATTACGCTGTCATGAAGAGTCAGAAATGAGAAAGGACTTGTTGGTGCTGAAGTGAAATGACAACCAGGAAGAGAGTGGGCTGTATAGTGCTGATGTGAAGACCACTAGGTCCTGTTCCACGTGCTGGGAGGAGAGCCCAAGGAGGAATACAAAGCAGAGGGTGGCATGGTCCTTTACAAAAACAGACTAGAAAATGGTCTTCAACAGCAGCTTTTGGGGTTAATGTGAGTGGAGCAGGGTTGCTCTTGATATAGTCAAGGAAAGCCACATGCAAATACTTGAAATACCAACGTCGAAGCAAGAATTGGGGTTGTGTAGCTGCTTCCTGAAGATGTTACATGGAGAAAAGGTTGTGAGGAAAAGTCCAAGTCTAGGTTAGAGATGCTAGTGTATTTCTCAGTGCTGGCAAAGGAGACGTTGGAGTAAGAGCATGGGCTGGCAGAGATTAAAAGTTTGGTATTAACCACATAGTTGTGAGCTGGCAGACAGGCATGGGATGCGAGAGGGACAGCAGATCTTTAGGTGGGGTACAAAGGCAGAGGTCTGCAGTAGAAGAATCGATCTGTGCACTGTTGGCAAGAGAAGGGGAAATTTCCAAGAGAGGAGCATGATTTACTGTGCCACAGGTGGCTGATGAGTCTAGGAGAAGGAGGATAGGTCTGGCAAGCATGGCAAAGCCCATAGGGTGCCAGGGTGGAAGATTTTTTAAAAGAAAGGAGGCCTGAACCAGAGGAAAAGCTCTCCAGACAGCAGCAGTTGTACTCAGCACATGTTGTTCTTGGCAGCCAGATGTCCACATCATTGCAGTCACTGTGGGTGTTAATTGGCACCTCGGTGGCTGCTGCTGGCAGCAAGACCAGAGTCCAAATTGCCTTGCTTGCGACTGCTCCATCAGTGGGAGCCAACACTTGTCCTCAGAGGTCCTCTTTCCAGGTCAGAGCCGAGCAGAGCTCCTAGACCTTTGTGGAGAAGCTCTCTAGGTCACTGTTCTGGGGGCACAGCACCCACACTGTGCAGGGACCTCATTTCCCTCTTTCAACTAGTAAATAGATAAATGAACACAATAGCCCCTCTATCAACTTGTAGAAAATACTCGTAAATCAATGATTAGATAATTGCCCACTGGAGCCCGTGGTCAAGACAAAAAGTGTTCTTGGAGATATTTTTTGAGCAATAGGGGCTGGAAACATCCTTCCTACCTCAGGTCAGAGGTAACAGCCAAGATCCCTTGATGCAGCGAGAGAGGCTTTTACTTCCTCTGCTCATGTTTGCTCCATTAACCTACACAAATATTCAGTAAAGACTCTCCCAGCACCACTGTTAGACTTCAGGTTATATTTCAAGTGTCAATAATAACCAAAAGCTCTTTATAATTTTGAAAACCTCCAGTAACACTTTCCCTTTGTATATGTTTCCAAGTGTATATTACCTGAATTATAAACTCAGCTTTGTGAAACCACCTATAATGGGCTGATGTAATTGGCTTGAAACAATCCATACATTAACATTGTTAATTATGATAAGAAGGAATTCCTGTGCTTTGAGGCAGGTGAAAGTAGGGCTGAGGAAGAGAGACCATAGAGAGATTGCTGCAGGAATGAACCCTCCCCAGGCTGTCACTAAGGCTCACACAGGCTTTTATGTTCTTGCTGCTTTTTTTCTCCTTTCTTGATAAAAGCAGATGTAGAGAAAGGCTCAGTGGGACCTTTATACTGTGTGGAACATGTTATGCAATGCCACTATTTATGCTTTTCTTAATAAATCCCAGACAAATTCAAATAATTCCCTCTTCTGTTTCATTATAGGTTAAATTTGGTGTTATGTAGCATTCATTTTTAAATCTAAAAGCAGGCTCTATGGGAACTCTGCCACTTGTACTTAGGCACAAGTATTTACAGGCATGGGGTTTGGGAGTGCACCCAACCTTGAGTGACCTGCTGTCCTAGGGTGACCTTGTAGTTGGAGCCTGGAACCTCTCCTATGTGCTACATTAAATCCTCTGTTCCTGGCATTGTCTGCTCTAAGGGACTTCAGATTTAATTAAAAAATAATTATTTGTGAAGCAGAGAGGTAACATGAAAGGAAGGGGATGGTGATGGTGAAATAAATGTGGTTTTCTTATGTTTCTGTGGGAGGGAAGGGCAAGGGTTTCAGGTACATATAAACAGAAGTCAGCAGTTCAGCTTGCCTTCAGGTGCAGATCTTGGAGAATCAAAGGGATGCCTCTTCCTCCAGTCTCATGCATTAACATGCTGATAGTATGGACACCTGCAGGGACATTCCAAGAAGAAGAGGCCAATGAGATGTTTTACAGACAACTGGGAGAAGTCTCACGATCACCTTGGGCACTGCCACGGCAGATCTGTGTCTGCTAGAGCAAGAGACCCAATGCCACTTCCCTTTGCCATGCCAGCAGGTCAGGCCACCACCACTCCAGGTCCTGAAGATGAAGGCAGGGATCAAGAGCAACTTTTGGGAGGAGAAATAGTAATAATATATATAATAAGGGGTTTCATTCAGACATTAGCATCTTTTTATCACAGACTGCACACCACTTTGCTCCCTTGTACCTATACTTCCTTAAATAGCCCATTTAAGTTAATTTTTATCCTGTTTCTAAGGGCAGACTGGAACACCTATTTTAAAGGTGCCAGTTAACTATCAGTGCAATCAACCCCTAGCAGCCTGCTTCAGTGGAGTACTTGATTAGCTGTGCTCTAATTAACCTCTTCACATAACCTCTTCACCTCCCCATACAGAAGCAGGTAAATGTATTTACAGTCAGGAGTATGCTCAAAACCACGTATTGCCAGACTCTGAATTCCTCTATTTTAGGTTTCTGTTCATGACTGCCTACTTGGAGGCCAAGATGCAGTATCTATACATACATGTACATGTACACAGACCCATTACACAGGGAAGTTTGCTGCCTTCCTGGGGCCTCGGTTAGGGATGTGGAGAGAAAACTACCAACTCTGGTCAGGCCCACGGATTATCATCCATTGGTGATCTTTTAATAAGGTAGTAGCGAAATCTCAACAAAAAAATTGAGAGTAATTAAAAGGGATTTTAGGGCCTCAGGAAGTATGGTGAAGGGTTCGGGGGCACAAGTTGTTTTCTCCTCTGTCATTCCAACTACTGGCAATGACAAGGGAAAGATTAAGAAGTGCTGGGAAATAAATAACTGGCTCCGAACCTGGTGTGAGGAGCAAAACTTTGGGTTCTTTGATTACGGGTTGATGGGCAAAACATCAGGCTTGCTTTCAAAGGATGGGGTACACTTGTCCCCTAGGGGCAAAAGGGTACTCACTGAGAAGATGGCAGGGCTCATCAATAGAGCTTTAAACTAGATGTAATGGGAGAGGGAGACGTAACCAGGACTGATCAAAAAATGCCAATAACAAAAGAAGGACCAAGGAGAAACTCCATCCTTTACTGGACTCAGGGGGAACAACAGTGACAAAGGATGAGGAAAAGGCTGAGGTGCTTAATGCCTTCTTTGCCTCAGTCGTTAATAGTAAGGTGAGATGTTCCCTGGGTACTCAACCTCATGAGCCAGTAGACAGGGAGGAAAAGCAGAAGAAAGCTCCCTTGATCCAAGAGGAAATGGTTAGAGACCATGGGGCCAGATGGGATTCACTCAAGGGTATTAAGGGAGCTGGTGGAGGTGCTTGCCAATCCATCATCTACCAGCAATCCTGGATGACTGGGGAATTTCCATTGGACTTGAGGCTGGCTGATGTTACACCCATTTACAAGAAGGGCCGGAGAGAGGATCCAGGAAACTAAGGCCTGTCAGTCTGACCTAAGTGCTTGTGCAGGCCAGTGGAAGCCAGTTTTTCAAGCAGAATACTGTGAGAAACAGTGTCAAAGGCTTTACCGAAGTCCAGGTACATAACATCCACAGCCTTTCCCTCACCTGTCAAGTGAATCACCTTGTCGTAGAAGGGGATTGGGTTAGTTTGGCAGGACTGCCTTTCATAAACCCATGCTGACTGGGCCTGATCACCCGGTTGTCCTGTGTGTGCTGTGAGATGGCACCCAAGATGACCTGTTCCATGACCTTCCTTGGCACTTAGGTCAGACTGACAGGCCTTAGTTTCCTGGATCCTCTCTCCGGCCCTTCTTGTAAATGGGTGTAACATCAGCCAGCCTCAAGTCCAATGGAAATTCCCCAGTCATCCAGGATTGCTGGTAGATGATGGATTGGCAAGCACCTCCACCAGCTCCCTTAATACCCTTGAGTGAATCCCATCTGGCCCCATGGTCTCTAACCATTTCCTCTTGGATCAAGGGAGCTTTCTTCTGCTTTTCCTCCCTGTCTACTGGCTCATGAGGTTGAGTACCCAGGGAACATCTCACCTTACTATTAACGACTGAGGCAAAGAAGGCATTAAGCACCTCAGCCTTTTCCTCATCCTTTGTCACTGTTGTTCCCCCTGAGTCCAGTAAAGGATGGAGTTTCTCCTTGGTCCTTCTTTTGTTATTGGCATTTTTTGATCAGTCCTGGTTACGTCTCCCTCTCCCATTACATCTAGTTTAAAGCTCTATTGATGAGCCCTGCCATCTTCTCGGTGAGTACCCTTTTGCCCCTAGGGGACAAGTGTACCCCATCCTTTGAAAGCAAGCCTGATGTTTTGCCCATCAACCCGTAATCAAAGAACCCAAAGTTTTGCTCCTCACACCAGGTTCGGAGCCAGTTATTTATTTCCCAGCACTTCTTAATCTTTCCCTTGTCATTGCCAGTAGTTGGAATGACAGAGGAGAAAACAACTTGTGCCCCCGAACCCTTCACCATACTTCCTGAGGCCCTAAAATCCCTTTTAATTACTCTCAATTTTTTTGTTGAGATTTCGCTACTACCTTATTAAAAGATCACCAATGGATGATAATCCGTGGGCCTGACCAGAGTTGGTAGTTTTCTCTCCACATCCCTAACCGAGGCCCCAGGAAGGCAGCAAACTTCCCTGTGTAATGGGTCTGTGTACATGTACATGTATGTATAGATACTGCATCTTGGCCTCCAAGTAGGCAGTCATGAACAGAAACCTAAAATAGAGGAATTCAGAGTCTGGCAATACGTGGTTTTGAGCATACTCCTGACTGTAAATACATTTACCTGCTTCTGTATGGGGAGGTGAAGAGGTTATGTGAAGAGGTTAATTAGAGCACAGCTAATCAAGTACTCCACTGAAGCAGGCTGCTAGGGGTTGATTGCACTGATAGTTAACTGGCACCTTTAAAATAGGTGTTCCAGTCTGCCCTTAGAAACAGGATAAAAATTAACTTAAATGGGCTATTTAAGGAAGTATAGGTACAAGGGAGCAAAGTGGTGTGCAGTCTGTGATAAAAAGATGCTAATGTCTGAATGAAACCCCTTATTATATATATTATTACTATTTCTCCTCCCAAAAGTTGCTCTTGATCCCTGCCTTCATCTTCAGGACCTGGAGTGGTGGTGGCCTGACCTGCTGGCATGGCAAAGGGAAGTGGCATTGGGTCTCTTGCTCTAGCAGACACAGATCTGCCGTGGCAGTGCCCAAGGTGGCAGCAGGAAGACTCTGACACTGTCCCATGGCATCTGCCCGCAGAGAGTCACCTCATGTCCCTGGCATTCATATTGTTTCCAGGTGCTATCTTTCTAAATGTGTTTTATCCTGGTGTGGATAGATGGAAACACAGATATGAGATCAATGTGATCCCACTGTAAATTGAGGAAACTGCTATGCAGGGCACAGAAATCAACCCATTTTTCAACAGATAAGTAAAACTTACCATGTCCATCCAAGATGTTATGAAGAAAATACTGCCTTACCAAGGCTGATTGGAAATCTTTGATAAATGAGTTTTTTGAGTCAAGTGCTATTCATTAGTATGTTTAGAAGACCTATGTTGAGTGGCTCATTCCTGCTAAGGAGAACTTAACAGGAGAATTTAGCTAAGGAGAACTTAGCTGTAGTGCAGGGGAGAGAGAATATTTGCATCTGCATACAGGATTTTCAGCTAAATCCTGAAAATTACACACTCATGTAATTACATACTTTGAGATATTGCTGGCATCTGCGTAATTGCTCAGTTTTTCCTAGGTTGCAGGTAAAGATGATTTTGCTCTTAGCACCAAAATCCCAGGAACTGGCTAAAACTCCTCCCTCTGTGCTGTTGCATGAGGAGGTGTCAGGATGTCCCATCTGACCTAGCACTTATTCACTTGTTATTTGGGTTGAGAGCTTGAAACTCCTTGAGATACATTTACACTAGCTGTGAGAGGAGTCAAACACATCTCCAAATGAAGAAATTCAAAGAATTTCTGAGCCAAACCCCCTTTGCATGGTGCTAGGAGAGCACTTCATTACAGCCTCATTTAAGAAAGCACCCAAATCTGTATTTTTCTCCTAAGAACAGAAACTTTGATCTTCCCTAATATTTAGGAAGATGCATAAACTTATGCTGCCTTATGAATATGCAAACTAATGACATCATCGTGCATGTAAAAGCAGTGATTTGTGATGATGACTTTATAAAAATAATTTTATTTTTAATGAAGACATAGGTCCAGTGTTGCTGTCTCCCTGTTTTGCATTGCTCCATAGCGATGTCAGTGGCTGGGGAATAGGAAACCTCACTTGAAGTCTTTTTATAACGACAGGAGAAAGAGGATCAGGACATTTGCTATATATGGGAGACGTGGGTTCCTGTGGGAGAGCTCCCTTGGGAAGGCAACCACTCCAATTTTTGTGATGCAAGATGGCCTGTTCATTGCTCACATCCCCTCCCGACACTGTTTCCAGGAGCTGGCCATATTCAGCATATGCCAAGCTTGGAAACCACAACAATAATGTGAAATTATTTTGAGACATCAAGAGGCAACTGACGTGAACAGATGTCCACAGGAAAGAACCACTGGGGAGATGGGGCTGGACTGACTAGAGGCTTATGTCAGGTCTGCTGGGGAGGTGTAAAGATTCCCCTTAACTTCAGTGGGATCTGCACATCCCTGGGAGGTTTGCTGCTACATGAAGCCTCTTCATAAATATTTTGGCCAATGCTAATGTCATTTCTTCAGTCACTGAATTTTCCAGGGCAGAGGATGAGCACTGTAAAATATATAAGTAAATACATCTCCCGCATACAGGAGGATTCAGTCACGCATGTTGACTGGATTTTGGGTATATAATGGTGAGGAGGAGGAGCAGGAGCAAGCTGGGTGCCACCTATATTAGGTTCATCTATAGAAGCCAGTGTGCAAAGAAAAGACCACTAAATCAAGGTTAAATCAAATATTTTTTATTGTTCAAATAACCTATTACACCTGACTACATAAAAACTTATCAGCTTATCGACCTGTGGATTGGTGTCATTCACTGAGCAGGAGAAGGAGATGGAGCATGGTGCTCAGATGGTCAGAGTTGATAGGTACTGCACCTTCAGGGCGTCCCCTGGTAAAAGGCATGCATGTAGTCCTTCTCCTTACCGTCCAGACCAGCTCCTTTTATCTTCCTCTTGGGGACTGGAAAAGGGTTAGCAACATCACTCACCCCTTGCACGTCTAGTGCGAGAGCAGCTGAGTGTCAACTTGTTTGCCCCATGCTAATAGTGATTATGACATCAGGTCCTGTTCTCATAACACCTTTCCCAGCTACTCATGCTTCTTGGGCTCTGCTTCAAGGTCTTGTAAATACCAGGCAGTTCCAACCTCTTTTCTACTTTTTTTTATCCAGTTCCCTGCCTGTTATCTGCTTAGTTAAGTACAGTCACATACTTTCTCACCACAAGCTGGCAAAGAGTTATTGCTTAAGCTAATTCACTGCTTTACTCTAAACTTATCTAATATAAAATTCGAGTGTACAATACTTTAATAATATATATATATATAATTTGTTTTTATATATCATGCCCCATTATTTCTTATCTCTGATACGTGCCACTGCATGGTCTGTTGTTGGGACATGTCAATATTCAACTATGTGCACTAAAGTATGACATAACATAGATTCAGCCAATGTGTGAATAAGAGAAATTAAACAAGGAATACAACGAAGTATACATAAAAATCCTATTCCAACTACACATAATAATAACAACCCCCCCTTTTAGCCACTCCCACTCCCATGTCCATCCTGCAAATGAATTCCATCCACTGTCCTTTAAAAGGTGTTGAGTGAGGGTTCGTATTTTTTGCAACTGGGTGTGTATAGAACTCAAATGATCACTTAAATTCATGCAACATGCACTATCAAAATCTTCACATCCATGTCCATGAGCTAATAATAAAAAGTCAATTGCAGTACAATTTTGTAAAGTTGCATGTTGTATGCTATCTACATCTAAAAGCAAGACTGAGATAGCCGTACTGGTAGCATTGCTAAACTTTGCTAACCAGCAGCCTAGTCAGCTTAATTCAGTTAAAGCATGAGTGCTTGCAATGCCTGGGGCCAAAGCAGAGGCAGCAATCATCTTTGCAGCATCCCAAAATTTCACAGTATCTCTACAGTCTGGTACAAATGCATGTATGTAGCATTTTCTCCCATTCCTCTCTGGCCAGTGATGGGGGATGGCAACAGAGCATGCTCTTCTCCACTCTGCACCCCAAGGATGGAGTTGCTGACGAGATGCTCTATATGCTCCCTACATACTTTACATGCTAACATGGTATTTATATCTTCAACTTTTTTCTAGTACATCTTTTCCATCTCTGGCTTCTTGACTGCACACTGCTGTGCCAGAACGGGCAGGAAAATTAATGCAAACCCTGGTACTGTAGTACTTCCCCCCAGATGAAGCCAGGCTGCAGATATAACAATGCAACTCCTATTTACTTTACTTATAAGGCTTTTACTTATTTGGAGTCCTTTGACAGCAGTCAATAAAGATGTTCCCAAACAGAGACAGCTGGTATAAAAGTGTGATTGACAAGCATAAAGAAATAAAATTAATTGAAACAGAAAGGCCTTCTGCTTTATGATGACTACTGAAGTGCTTCACTAAAAATGGATCAACTGCAGAGAACAAGAAAAGAATGAAAAGGTGCTGAAATAAGTTGGGGTGGTTGCTTTCTCTTAGATTTCTTTTTTTAAAGGAAAAGTGGGTTTTTAGCCAGATTTTTTCACTGACCACACTGATTTTCTGTAAAAGATTATTTTTCTGGGCAGATATGAATGCCCCATGTCCTAAAAAGTAGAGTTTGGGGCTGTAATCCAGAACATGGGAGGCTGTAGCTTGGTGGCTCAGCTCTGTTCCTGTACCTTATCTCGCAGTCACACTTTTTCTGGCACGAGGAAGTAGCTGTGTCTTCTGTCACTTTATCTGAGATATAAAAAGTCTGAGCAACAAATTAGGCTTTCTCTCCTCAGGCAATTGCCTCTGCATATCCTCACTCTGTGTAGAGGAAAAAGAGACACCATAACAGCTGCAGATAACTGGGTGAAAAAAGGATAGATATAAAATAAAGCATAAATATCCTAAAAAAAAAAGCCATACATATTCTATTCCTGACCTCTCTGCTGAATGCAGCCTCAACCTGATTTTATTTGCTTTCGTCCAGGATAAGTTAAAGCCTCCTTATTTGAGCACAGTATTTTTAGATCCAGTATACAGAATATCTATTGTGGGCAGTGGCCTTGCCTTCAATTTATTTTATTTTACGTCTCTGTTGTTCTGCTGCACTATAATAATCTCACAGTTCGTGTTCATGATGTACTTATATTTACTGCACAACGTGAAAATTGGTATCTTGTAAAATAACCAACATGCTTCCACTGCCCATTGCAGGAAGCACTTGGTTGGCTCTGGAAAATAGTGAGGCAATTAAAACCCAACCCTACTTATTTCATAATTAAACAGAAGAACCTCCTGTATGGATTTTGCACCACTTAAAGAAGTGGGCAAGGACACTCTTGTGAACAAAATGGTGCGTTGGCTCAAAAGTCCTCTCATCTTATGTTTGCTAGCTGGCATCTTCAAAGGCAGCATGGTGGTGGCCAGGGAGAGCTGGGAAGGTGGTTGTCCTGTCTCTGTGACCATGCTTGAGGGTTTCCACCTCTCCTGGAGATATTGGTCGCTGTGTGACCAAACTTGCGTTTTCCCTTGCTGCAGGGACAACTCATCTCCAACGCTGCAGCACACTATCTCTGTACAAAGTAATTAAGTGGTTTGATGTCGCTGTTGAGACACGACACGGTGATGTGGAAGCAAGTTTCTTTATTGATGTTACAGGGCTGGCCGGCCGGTGCTTGATCTTACGCGCGCTTCTTATACCCTTGATTAACACACGCGTCTCCGCATGATTGGATTAGCTTATACACAAACAATCTGTGAATGGATAGTGCTACTTTCATGCATGGTCCTATATTGTCTGCCCACTTCCCGTCCCATGATCTCCTTCCGGGTGCATTAATCAGGGGTCCTCAGCCCGCTGTGGACCCCACAATTCCCCCTTTTTGTATTTGTGCTGAAGAAAATTGCCCGTTAAAGATTGCCTGTGTCGGCCGCTGCGGGGCCCTTCGCAGCAGACACACAATGCAGGGCAACATCGACAGCACAACTACAAACATACCCATTCTTGAAAACAGGGAAGCAAAGCAGCATCAATATTTGACCACGCTGAGCAATATTGTAGGTGCATCTGAAAAGTATACAAACAGTGACTTATACTCCGTTTCTACTGATCCTAACAGCTCTAGTCTGCGATTCCAGTACATGATATATACTCTGTTTCTACTAATCCTAAAAACTCTAATCTGTGATTCCAGTACATGACTTATGCTCCACTTCTACTGATCCTAACAGCTCTAATCTGTGGTTCCGATATACGACTTATACTCCAGTTGTTATGGCAGTTCTTTGATGTTAGCAAGGGCTATCCATCACGCTCATCTCCAGCTGTTTGATTCTCCACACGTGGCCTCCGTGGCTTATCCACAGCAGGGCGAACACAACGAGCAGGGTACCACCGAGGTCCTTCATCTGTGGAAACACAAGCATACCCTCGACCCCAAGTTAATAGCTTGCATGGGCCTGACCACTGACCACTCTGAAGGTCCTTCACTTGAACCTTCACTCCATCAGAGATAGCTGTGGTAGACTTCAAGGATTCAAAATGTCGAGTCATTGGGGGATTCTGATGTTCCTCATTGATAGTTAAGAAATTTAATACATACATCACCTTGTTCAGCCTTGCTTCAGGTGATTCCCCAGACATTCCCGCCTTTTCTTTTTGTAAAAGGCACTTAAGTGTACCATGGACACGTTCTACAAGTGCCTGACTAGTGGGGGAATGAGGAATACCTGTAGCATGGCTGACACCCCAAGACTGTAAAAATGATTTCACTCGCCCAGAAACATAAGCGGGACCATTGTCAGTTTTAATAGGGTAGGCTGCGTTTTTGTACAGTTTCCCACAGGAGCTTCATAACTCCAAACAACAGGTGGTTTGTCACTTGTCCAAGACTGCTCGTAATTCCACCACTTGTGGGGAGCCTTGTTGATGCTCAATTAAATGTTGCCATCAAACCATGTAACAGCAGCTTTTCCTGTTTTCCCAGACCCATCTGTGAAAACTGTGGGTCCATCAACAGGTGCTGTTTGGCTTAACAATTTCTGTGTGATAGAGATTTGAGTTCCCAGTTTACAAAGTGGATGGGAAGGAAAATGATACGATATCTGGCCTGTAAAATTAAGTAGTGCTGCTTAAAGTGCAGAACTATTGGCAAGACACCATTCAAAATATTGAACTTGTAAAGGAATAACAATACATTCCGGATCTCGTGCCAATAGTTCCACACATCGTGTTCGAATTTTTATAATGAGTTGAACTAACAGCTCATATAATCCTGGAGCAGCCTTTTTTGTTTGAAATGGTAAGAAGATCCACTCCAGTATATGGAGGGGGTCTTCCCACCCCTAATCCCACTGCACGAGCGCAGCATAGGGCATCGAGTCTTCCACAAAGACCAATGCCTGCATAATTACAGTCAGGTCAATGCGCCAGACGTGCTTTTCCTGAATGGCTTTGCTCTACAAGGGTCAGAACATTTCTGGCTTCCTTATTTAGAACCCTGGGTGCTGCAATATCTGTGTCCCCTTTTAACAGATCAATAGGGGTTGTATTTGTGATGATGTAAGGCCCAGATAGGGTCTCAGCCAATTTATAATTCCAACTATTTTCTGAACATCATTTAAAGTCCTGATTTCAGTTACTATTTTAATTGCCTGAGGTTCCACTGTTTTGGCCAGTACTTTCATGCCCAAATACAACCACGGTTTAACACGTTGTACCTTTTCGGGGGCAATGATAACATTCCAACATTTGTTTAGTGTCCCTTTCCAATTCTCCTAATTGTTCTGACATTGCAGCAGCCAATAAGATGTCATCCATATAATGATAGCAATAGCATTCAGGATATTTCTGCCGTACAACACTCAGTGCCTGGGCTACAAAAACCTTTTTTTTTTTTTTTTTTTTTTTTTTTTTTGCGGAAAACCTTCCAATGATATCTTGCATGATTAGTCGAAGGAACTGCAAAAGTAAATTTTTCGACAATATTTCAAAAAACTGTGCACTGAACAGGCTGAAACATAATTTGTGCAATTTGGGCAAAGTCATATGGTGTCATTTCTTCCATAGTTAATAATCAAAGCAATTGCATTGTTGCAGGGGAGCTGGGACTATACTGTGTAACAGTTTTTTTAAGTTCCTGTACTACTTTCCAGGTGTATGGTCTGTGCTCATCCATAACTCCCCGTCCTGGATCCCCCCGGACCACCGGGAATGCCATAGCTGTCACAGGACTCAGGTCACGTTCCTTTAAGGGTGTAGTTATTGCCTCAGACAATGTCCACTGTCCTTCTAGCATAGCCCATTGTTTTACCTTTTGCCAAAATAGACATGGATCATACGGTCTCACAGTAACCTGTGCCGAGGGTGGATCCCACGCCCGAGGGGTTTTAGGTTTACCCGAGGAACCCCTAAAGGGTGGCTCAGCGTTAGCCTTGGTCTTTCTGTTTTTTAAAGCAGCCGCCTCAGTGCCCCCCCCCCCCCCGCGGGATTATCCCAATCATCCGGCTCATCTGGCAAAGGCGGGAGTAGCAGTGGATTGTCCGGTTCGGGTGCCCCTCGCTCTTCAGGGGGCAGTGGAGGGGCGGACGGCGTTACGGGATTAACCTGCTGTTGGCTTTGTTTATATATCGGACAAACCGAGTCTGTTTCATTGTCTGACTCATCAACAAGAAAACGTTTTCGCGCTAACCGAGATGGTTTATTCTCTTGGTGCGTTACCGGATTTCTTGAATTTAGATGTTGAGACTCAGATAGAGATGCAGAGTCTGGGTCGGCGGTTAATATAGAAAATTCCTCTTGCTCCGTTAACAGATCCTCAGCAGATGGAGGCTCGTTTCGGGAGGCAAGGGATGAAAGATCTTGCTCTGCCTGATCCCTCTGTTTTTTAAAGTCTTTCAAAGTATCAAACAAAAGGCACCATGTGGTTAACAAAGATACTGACTCTTTGTCTCCACGTGAAGCACTATCAAACAGCCTGTCCCCTATTTCTTTCCAATTCGAAACAGTAAATGATGTCATTATATCTGGCGTATAACCCTGTCTCTTACTCCATAAAAGCATCTTTTGTAACATGAATTCTTCTAGCTTTTACCCCCTTCTTTTCTAGTATTCGCTTCCACATGCTTATAATCATTTCCTCCTCTTTTGTTAGTGAGGCTCCCATCTTTTTCCCCAGCAGCTCACCTGCACTCAGTGGCTTCTTAAAAGTCCCGGATCCGGAATTAAGCAGCTTCTCTCGCCGCTCCTCTTGGCTATTTTTGCCGAAAACTCTTTGAGCAGCTTCTCTCGCTGCTCCTCTTGGCTATTTTTGCCGAAAACTCTTTGAGCAGCTTCTCTCGCCGCTCCTCTTGGCTATTTTTGCCGAAAACTCTTTTTTAGTGGCTGTGCCACCTCGGGGAACCCCAAAATTAAAACTCTCATAAAATCGTTGGCTATATCACACCGGGGTCACCAGATGTCGCTGTTGAGTCACGACACGGTGATGTGGAAGCAAGTTTCTTTATTGATGTTACAGGGCTGGCCGGCCGGTGCTTGATCTTACGCGCGCTTCTTATACCCTTGATTAACATATGCGTCTCCGCATGATTGGATTAGCTTATACACAAACAATCTGTGAATGGATAGTGCTACTTTCATGCATGGTCCTATATTGTCTGCCCACTTCCCGTCCCATGATCTCCTTCCGGGTGCATTAATCAGGGGTCCTCAGCCCGCTGTGGACCCCACAGTTTGAGTTCTGACAAGAGGATAATTCCATCCTGGAGTGAAGTTTCATGTCACAACATGTCCTCATATGCTATCTGGCAGCCAGCTTCCCTCTTGGACGTCAGGCTCATCGGCAAAGCTTACAATGAAACTGCTGTAGGCTGCAGTCCTCAGGAAATTGCAGCCTGGGTGTTTGGAGAGAGATCAAAGGGGCTCCAGTCAGCCTGTTGGCACAGCCCTTGGTGCATGCTCACAGCACCAAAGCGGTGGCAAAGAATGCAGAGACTGCATTTAGCAACAGTTTAAGTAACATCAGGTCCACCTTGGCTGGTCTGTGCTGGATTGCCGTTCCAGCCTATGCAGTGATGGCTAGTGCCACGCTGTTGCATCTGCCCTCACCATAAGTTGGGATCTCTCCTGCTTCCTACATCTGTGATTTAGGAAGAGATCGTATTTGAAAGCAACCTGGTGAGATTTAATTAGCTTTTCCTCGAGTGATTAATTGCATGCACATATTTTCTCATTGCACATAACCAATTTGGTTTTACTAAGTGTAAATATATTTACCTCCTACCTTGCATTGTTGGGAGACAGTTTGAGTATGCACAGTTAATGGCGAAGGCCTTCCTCCTGCCATCCCAAGGGGCAATTCCAATTGCAATAATAAAACATCAGCATATATATATGCTTATATATGTTTCTACGTGATCTTGTTTCTGATCTTCTCCCAGAAAGAGGGAGGCAAGAGGTAAATACCCACTCTGGGGACAGCCATGCACTCTTCTGCATCCCTTCCCAATAATGCTGATGCTCCAGCTCCTCTGCTTGGTAATCCAATGTCTTGAACCAAGCATCTTGATGTTTTTGAGAAAACTCCTTGTCATAGCATGGATGGACCATTGGGCAGGGTCCAGCTACAGCATGTGCCAGGCCAGGATTGTTGTCCTGGGTGAAATCCCAGGAGATAAGATCTGGGATTGCTTGGGAAAGCACAGCTGGGACTTTCTCTGAAGCAGAGTGTCAGAGGACTGAGCTCGTGTTCCTCTGGTGGTGCTGGACAAAGGTCACGCCGTGGCATACCAGAGATTTTACCCCTGCTGCGTGCATGTTCCTTGGGCTGTTGTGCTCTCTGATAGGCATGATGGATATGAGCTCCACAGTCTTAGTGCATGATAAGCTTGTTTTTAGTAGATTAGCTCATTTAGAAGCTAATAACCTACAGGACACTTTTGAGGAGTAACAGTTTTGCTCCTGGTGCTGTCCCTGGGAAGTGAGGGATGTTGAGAGAAAGGTCCCATTGAGTGTAACAGGCCCCTTGAGCTAATTGAGTGGTGTCCTGTGGTGGGAAGCGGTCCTTGGATGCAAACAAAATTTGCCCCTGGGAGGCTCTGAGGGCCACTAAGCAGCTTGCACCAGGTCCTGAGCTTCTGCTGCATCCCTGATGGCAGCGTTGCTGATGCATAGCTGGGTGCAAGGTGACACCTATTGGGTGAGATATCTGCAGAAGGACAAGCCTCAGCTCTGACATTTGACAGAAGGTGATTGGCATTTTCTCCCTTACTCTGCTGGGAGCTTGAGTGCTTGGGGGCTGCACAAGACAGGTTACTGAAAGCTTATGGGCTTGAGAGATGAGGTGTCACACATTACAGGATGCACTCCATCCCTCAAAATAAGACAGATTTTTTTTAAAAAATCTGCCTGCTTGTTAGATAAAATTTTGTAAGAAACCTACCAGACTTTCTGGCAGAATTTCAATAAACCCAGCATGGTCCCATGTTGTGCTTTAACTACTAGTTTTTTCCTCAAGGTGCTCCCACTCTACAATGATTTCAAAGAGTTTATATTTACAAAGGTGTTTACACATTCATATTTTTTTTCTGCAAAATGATTAACATAAGCATGCCTATTCCTAGAACTTAATTGCATATTCAGGAGGTGAGTCATTCCACAGTTAAAGCTTATCTTATCTTTTTCCTTTCTGGTTCTATGGTTAAAGCTTATCTTCTTCCTGCATGACAGGCATATTTGTAACTGTCTCTGTTAGTTCTTTTTTCAGGCTTAATCATTTACACTATTTAGCAGCAACCCAAAGTCTCAGTCTCATTCCCCTCCTTTTCAATGTATTTGCGAATTCTTTTGTAACATTTCATATGGGTCATACTTCATTAACACTGGCAATGTTCTAATTTTCTTGATAAAACTTCTTAGTTTGAGACAAAACAACAGTTGCACTATGGTCGAAACAATGACTAAAATTAATACTACCAATAGTGGATTTATCAATATATTCAATACTTTAGTAGCCATGGGTGAATTTGCCGCGATGGAGAGATGAGACGCAGCTTGATGCAAGCAAATGTCATCTTTATTGCGCAGCTAACATATATTTATACTACTAGTTACAGATAATTAAGGCTCATACATATTGCAAAAAGCAAGCTCATTATTGGCTACATCGTTAAAGGCCAACTCCTCCTTAAGATACATTTTTGTGATTTCTTGTACTTCTTTATCTATATCCTGTTGTTCTATAACAGCTATGCTCAAGGGTACTGTGGCCTTGCTTATAAGGATTCTACAAAGAAACTAGTGAGAAACTAGAGGCTGCTTACGCGTCAAAGTTCTTATCTCACTCCTTCCCAGGGCCTGTGGCCGACAAGTTCCAGCACATCCCCCTTAAACAATCCTTCTGTACTTTGGGTTTTTCCACTGCCTGTCAGGCCCTGTGCTACATCTCAACTAACAGGTCCCACTAATAATGTTATCCATCCCTTTTCACTCATTCAAAGACATGGTTTATTTCTTCTGTATCATGCTGAACGATGGTTAGGGTCTTGTGTCTGTTGTTTCAGATTTGTTCTAGCAGCTGACACAGATCATCTTGTTGCAAAAGTTTCTTTACTAATGTAAAATTCATTCCAATGGGGGTAGGTAACAAATCTCAAATCAATGTATAATTAGATTGTAGTAATTGATAAGACATAACAGGGGCTGTTTAAGTAAAATCACATCCTATAATCTTAGTAAAATTACAAATACTGCGACGGGCGAGGGAAGCAAGCGGACGACTCAATATGAGTGATAAAGCAAGCTTCAACTTTATTGATTACAGTTGCGGTTTATATATCTTTCACTACATTCTATTTAGTCATTCCCTAAACTTGATTGGTTTGGTTATACATTTGTAAAACAATCATTGGTTACTATTGCATTCATTTAATCTTATTCCCTCCTGCTTGCAGTTGCAGCTGGGGGCCCACGGTACATTCCTGCTTCCTTACGTTATGCTCATCCTGCATACTTTCTAGGTCAGCCTGACCATTACCTACTCCCTTATCAGCATGTTTCAATACTCCCCTGGTACATTCCCATTGCAGCTGGTAGATCTACACTTATGTCAAGCGGCCTCTATGTTATACGAGTCTCACACAGCTTCTCCATAGATCCATGGCCTTGCTCGTTTAACCATTCCTGCATCCATTCTCCAACATTTCCCCCTTTTTCTTTTTGCGCAAGCAATGCATTCTGATTTTTCATGATATTGCGCATAATACAATTGTAACCTATTTTACATACAACTACAAGCAATAATATGAGCCCAAACCAGCGCAAAGCTTCTTTGATTACTGATAAAAGACAGGGGGAAAGGGACCCAAAGATAGACTATAGCCAACTGTCTATTCCCCATCCTTTCTCTTGTGCAAGTTGGTGAAGACCTTGTTGTAGTTCCTTTATTTTAGCATGGATGGATGTGGAGTGGTCGGACAGGTTCATACAACACATACCTTCAAATTCCTCACACCCATGTCCTTGTGCTAAGAGCAAGAAATCTATAGCAGCTCTATTTTGCAGAACTGCATGATTTACGCTTTGCACACCAGTTGTAAGCATATCCAATATGTCCTGTGGGCAGTTTTCTTGGGGTAGTAATGCTGCTGGCATTACAACCGGTATACATTTGTGTGATCACATCAGTCCATTTTAAATGAGAATCTAGGGTGGCCCAAGATCTTCTGGTCTCTATGATAATGCTTGGGTCTACAGGCTTGACAGGAGTGAAACTGACCCAGCCACCCAGGGATTTGTTAGACAGACTGGCATTAGCGCTCCCGAAAAGGTCCAATTCTTCAGGAGGAGAGTGCAAAGTGGTGTTAAGGGACAGTATCAGTTGACACTGTTGATAAGCATCCTCTCGGAATGGGTCTACTTTAACTCTCCCCCCCATTATTTTTACAGCGGATAGATTTTGGCATAGCGTATTATTGTCTACTAAACCACAGAATTCCTTGGGATTCCAGACAGGCAGACCTACCAAGCAAGTTCGAAAAGGATTAGTAACCCCTCCTAAGCTAAGGCAAAGCGACGATTGGTTAGTTTGGCTTGCTAATGTTACCCAAATGTTATCTCTTGGCTGATTAAAGTGTGTGATTCCCACTATGCTGGCTATAATACTACTAAGCAATACAACACAATTAAGCCTCATTTTATTTTCTCTTTCTCCTCTTACTCCTCTTAACTCTTACTGTTCCTAGATGTTGCAGTTTCAACTTTTGCAGTTTGCTTAAACACTGGTCCAATTCTTTGTCAGGATCCCCTATAACGGGTCTCACCACAAAATGCTGTGTTACGGGCAGCACCTTTTTACATCTTTTTGAGATAATGCGTGATCTGCTCTGAATTGTAATTCTTTTAACAATGTTTTTCAATTCCCAAAGGTGGTAAGCCAATATTTTCTGCTCAGGTGCTTCAAATAGTGCTAAGGCTGCGGTCGTTGCTAGTCCTGTTTGTTTCTGTAGTTCTCTCTGCCAGCTATTAAAGTTATGATTAAATTCACATCTATTACACCATAAAGCCCGTACAAAAGATTATTCTATCCAGAAAATCTTACCACAACCTCCGCAATTTAAAGCTACCCAAGCGGCGCAACATGGGTTATTACAGTCAAGACAATTTTTTCCCGCTGGTCCTTGTATATAAAATTCTGACAACTGTCCAATAGTTATAGTTAGACCTTCAAAAGTCTGGCAGTGTTTTATCGTCCTGTCGATGGTTTCTGAGTATCCTTTCAATTGTGCCAGCAACGGTCGTAGAGTCAGCAACAACTTCTCTTCTATTATTCTTCTGTCTTCCTCTATCGGAATGTTTCGCGATCGTTGCATAGGCGTTTTTTCAAATTCCTGCTTATTCTTCTGCAGTTTCTTGCTGGTCAGCGGTATTATCAATGCCGGGGCCAGATGGGGTACCAGGAGCTATAGAAGCTTTAGTCCAATGACTGGGAATCCATTTTGGTCCTGTGGGGGTAAGCACACACATATAACCCCTTCCCATATACCTAACTTCTGCTGGCCCCATCCAGGTTCCCGTTGTTAGATCTCTGTACATAACAAACATTGGTGGATTCTTTTGCTCATCACTATCATGACTATGGATCCATGCTGATGGTTCTTTCTGATCTCCAAATATACATAGATGGTTTAAAACAAAGAGAGTTTTTGCTAATCGTTCTTGAACATCAGATAGATCCATAAATTTTTGAAGATATTGCTTTAGAGTTTGATGATCCCTTTCAATAATAGCTTGACCTGTGGGGGAATGTGGAATACCAGTAGTATGCCGTACTCCCCATGTTTGTAAAAATGTCGAACGCTCATGCTAGTATATGCTGGACCATTATCCGTTTTTATCGCCTGAGGCACTCCCATAATGACAAAACATTGTGTTAAGTGTCTTATAACATGGAGTGCCTTTTCACCCGTTTGCGCAGAGGCCCATATATATTTGCTATAAGTGTCTATGGTGACATGCATATATTTCCATCTGCTGAATGCAGCAAAATGGGTCACGTCCATTTGCCATAATTCTTGAGATCTGAGACCTCTTGGATTTACACCTAACCCTAAACCAGGTCCATGATGACTGCATGTAGGGCAGGTGCGGACAATTCCTTTTGCTTCCTCCATTGTAATGTTGAATTGTCGATGTAGTCCTCGTGCATTTTGGTGAAAGGCATTATGTGCTTCTCGTGCCTTCACAAAATCGCTCAGTGGTGCGGCCAAAGATACGAGTTGATCTGCTCTATAATTTCCTTCTCCAAGTCCTTCTGTCCACATATGACTTCTAATATGTACTATGCAAAAAGGGCATGTTCGTTGTCGGATAGCTGATTGTAGTTGTCGAATTAAATCAAACAAGCGTTGATTGTTGACGGAGTCGACGGGAGACAAGCACATCCGATGATGATCAACAAGTCTCGATTTATTGATACGATAGGCATGCTTTTATAATAGCAGTAATAAGGCTCATACATATTACAAAAGTAAGGCTCATCATTGGTCCGATACAGAGTGTCAGCCCTGCCTCTATTGCTACATTCCTAGGATGTTTGTGGTTTTTCTAGGTCCTGTTTTTATCTCCTGTTATCGCCTAACTTCTTGCTCAGGGAGACTGTGGCCTTGTACGAGGCTGTTATTATTTCACCAGCTGTATTTTCTCACGTCCCTTCTCCTCAAGCCATGTCTCTACAAAAACTCTCCACAGATTGTGTATTTCTTTTATTCGAGCATCTTCTACACGATTCACTATATTGGCAACATACATGGAGTCCGTTACTACATTCAGATCATGATGCATCCATTGTAAAGATCCATTCGAGTACTCTAATCTCCCCCTTTTTCTTTATTTGCGTAAGGGCTCTGATAAATTGGGATCGCTCTTGGAGAATTGTGAGGTCCACAGGCAAGTTGGGATCTATACGGTCCACTGTGCGGTCGACAAGAGTTTCACTAAGGCGTTGTATCATTTGTCGTTGTTCGATTGTTAAAGTAATTTTCCGTGCTGGATCAGTTCCTTTTAAAAGAGGACGCAAAGCATCTAGTTCATTACTGGTGATTCCTGCTATAGGTCGCAACCATTGCAGGTCTCCTAAAAGTCATTGAGCATCATTAACTGTTGTAAGCGAAGTGCAAAAGGTTAATTTTTGTGGTTGTACTTGAGAATTCGTTATGTTCCATCCTAGATATTTCCAAACAGGGGAATGTTGAATTTTTTCCATTGCTATAATCAAATTATGTGTAGTTAATTGTGTCTCCAAATATTTCTCTTGTTGAGTGGTAAATGGCTGGTTCTGTGCAAAAAGAATATCGTCCATATAGTGATAGATCATGGTTTGTGGCCATGCATGCCTTATTTCTCTTAAAGCATTATCCACAAACAACCAACACAAAGTGGGGCTATATTTCATGCCCTGCGGCAATACTGTCCATTCAAAGCGCAAATCAGGTCCTTCCCTATTGATTGTGGGTAAAGTGAATGCAAAGCGTTGAGTGTCATTAGGATGTAACTGAATAGTGAAGAAACAGTCCTTTAAGTCTATGATCAGCAAATGCCTGACACAGAATAACAAAAACATACATATTGGATGACCATCAAGTCGTCTATGGGCTTTTTTCTGAGCAATGGCTTTTTCAATTCCGCCCAAAGTTTGTTGTGCATCACTAGAGGTGCTGTTAAAGCCATGCCCTCCCTTAAGAAGATCAAATAATGGACTTAGTTCTGCATTAGTTATACACAAATAAGGTTTAACTCAACTGATTGTTCCTAGGAGCTTTTGTAAATTGTTTTAACTACTATTTGCAATTTGGCTTGCTGGGGTTCAATTGTGGCATTCAAAATTTTCCACTCAAAATATTTCCTGGTTTGAATTTTTTCCAGGTGCAACTTGAAGGCCTATTTTCTCTAATACAATCTTTGAAATGGTATTAATTGAGTAACACAACTGCTTTGGGTGATATACACAGGTGGGAAAGGAATATAAACCATAGCTTGTATTTGTCCAGTAAAATCAGAATTAATAACACCAGGTTACACAAAAAGACTTTGCAAAGTGACACTCGAATGACCTACTAACCAAAACACTTAAACCGTTACCAATAGGACCAAAAGCTTGGAGCGAAACCTTGTGTGCTTTTCAATCTCTTATTATTGAGGAGGCTGTAGAGAAGATCCAAGCAGGAGCATTTACTGTTGTCACACGTCTCTGCTGCATGCTGGGTTGCTGGTTTCCTTGGTTCTGTAATGTTAACGGTTTACCCCTGGCTTCTTTTATCTGTTTTTACCTATATGGGAATTCTCAAGGCTGCAAATGCATTAACTTTTCTATTCCTTTGCAGTTTTTTACTCTCAGAGGATACACCTTTTGGACTCTTAAATCATGTCTTCATTAGTATCTAGCTAAAATTCCCTTTACGGTTGTCTGCACTAGGACCCTGCAGTTGCTGATCTGATAAGGGACACTGGAATGCAGAGTGTTCTTCATAAACTGTTACTCCTCTAGGGAGAGATAGAAACTCCCAGGCTGAAACAAAACAAAAAACCTTACAGGAGTAAGAGGGGGGAGATGGGGGGGGGGGGGAACTCACACACACAGCCACAGGGCTGGGGTTTTTTTCCTTTTTTTTTTTTTTTTTTCTTCTACGTTCTCTTTTCTATTTTTCTATTTTTCTTTTTTTTTCCATTTTCTTTTCTGTTTTTCTTTCTGTATTTCATATTTTCTTTCTTTTTTTTCTTTTTTTTTTAATGTATTTTAAAATCTTGTCATCTGCAGCCTTTCACTTCAAAGGTCCCAGGTAAATCTACCTGTTTGCCGGCTTAGTGGACGTTTGAGATTGAAAGGTTTCAGAGTTGCATTTTTAAGATTAATCAAAACAAAGGCTCAATATAACCAAAACCCAATTTGCAAGTCTTACAAACATTTAAAGCGCTTTAAACACACACACGCATACACACACACAGAACCACTCTTTTGAGAGCTAGCTTAATATACCTATACAATATTGTTTACGACCGGTCAATAAGAACAGCATGATGGTATGAATATTTAAACTACACACGGCACTGAACACACACAACACTCAAAACATGCACATATATCACAAAATAAGGTTTATATCAATTGTTTAACAGGTAACAGTCCTTGGTTGTTACAGCATTTTTGTGGCATCTTCTTCCTCCTCTGATTCCTCACTATTATTTTCTGGTGTTGGATTTCAACATCTAACTGTTTTTCTACCTTGTAACATTTTATACAATTTGTAATCTCTCTCCAAGCTTTCGTTAGTCTCTTTGCAGTTTTATCATCATCTATAAGTGCCTCCCACGGGATGTTCCCAAATTTGCGCCATTCACTTTCCTCAAATATCTCATTCGGATCCTTAAAACATCCCTTAGTTTTTCCTAAGGCAATGAGGCCCGCAAGTTGTTTGAGATATTGTGAGTCAAGTCCTCGCTTCTCTAAGAAGCTTTGTAATATTTCATAAGCCACTTCTTTATCCATTTCTGGTCAGAGAAAAAAACCCTTATAAATTTATAAAGTCTTACGTGTAGCCCTGTTCCGTCTTATCTCTCCAAAGCCTTATGATGTCGGACGGCGGATCCCTTTTTGACGATTCAGGCGTTCGGACTAGAGTGCAACGATCCCTAACGAAATCATAAGCTCTTAATATTCGCCTTCTGGTCACTGTATCCTGGCACTTTTCCCGACTTTTACAAACAATCTCCATAATTTCTCCACTCGTCTATTAAGTCCTTAATCGGACCTACTCCCTGCTTTTCTAAAAAGCGTAAAATTTCAAATGCTACCTCTCGTTCCGTTGCGCGCTTAACGGACCCTCTTACATTAGCCGGTCCTCAAGTAGTGCAGCCTTTCCTTTATACGAGTAGGTAGTCTTCTTACTCGGCCGGCGAACCTCCTCCTTTGGTATCCGGGTTCAGGCGCGGATCGTAAGTACTGATTCAGTGTTGCCGATCTTCCGCCCCCTGGTCGCTGCTTACCAGTGCTTTGCCGAGCTCGCCGTCCGGTGGAAACAGGGATTGGGGGTCCTTGTTCGGGCGCCACTTGCGACGGGCGAGGGAAGCAAGCGGACGACTCAATATGAGTGATAAAGCAAGCTTCAACTTTATTGATTACAGTTGCGGTTTATATATCTTTCACTACATTCTACTTAGTCATTCCCTAAACTTGATTGGTTTGGTTATACATTTGTAAAACAATCATTGGTTACTATTGCATTCATTTAATCTTATTCCCTCCTGCTTGCAGTTGCAGCTGGGGGCCCACGGTACATTCCTGCTTCCTTATGTTATGCTCATCCTGCATACTTTCTAGGTCAGCCTGACCATTACCTACTCCCTTATCAGCATGTTTCAATACTCCCCTGGTACATTCCCATTGCAGCTAGTAGATCTACACTTATGTCAAGCGGCCTCTCACACAGCTTCTCCATAGATCCATGGCCTTGCTCGTTTAACCATTCCTGCATCCATTCTCCAACAAAATACAAACATTTGCACCACTCCCTGTAGTTGGGGAAATCTATTATTTGTATCCCTGCCCCATTCATTTTCTGAGTATACTTCATTTCCATGCATAACTACAGTGGATTTGAATTTCTGATCTCAGATGGTTTTCCCATACTCCCTGTATACTTGATGTAGGCTTGAGACCATGGCCATTCTACACTTTGACCATGGGTTAGGAGCAGCATTATTGAGGCTTGAGATATCAATATGAACATAGCATTTCCGTTTGACATCTTGCAATGCTGCATGAGAAAAACAAAGATCAGGGCCTTCACTACTAATGTCTGAAAAACTTAATCTTTGTTGGTCTGATTGATTCTGCAGTCCATTGTTCTTCTGGCAACTTCTTCACTTGAGAGTAGTGGAACTAAACCAGGTGCTCTTTAATCTTGATCACTGTGAAGATTGTTAGCAGTATTTGATATGGTCCATTTCACTTCTCTCCCAACAGTTTTCCTGCAAAATCTTTAACACAAACCCAATCCCCAGATTTAAAAGGATGTATAAGTTGATCTAAACCTCTAGCCCACGTGGCTAATACAGATTTTTTCAAGTAAATTTAACTGTTTTCTCAATCTGATTAAATATTGTTGTAAATAATTGTCACCTAATTGTGTAAGATCTTCTCCTGTATACTGCAATTGGTATAGTCTTCCATGCAAAATTTCAAAGGGGCTAACAACTTCCTTGGACCTTGGCTTGGTTTGAATCCTAAGCAAGGCTAAAGGAAGTGCTTGATGCCAATATATATTGGCTTCTTGACAAATTTTAGCTAATTGCTGCTTTATCAGTTGATTCATTTTCTCCACCTGGCCACTAGCCTGTGGTCATTATGGAATATGTAACTGCCAATTAATTCCTAAAATTTCTCTAAACTTTTTTACCACTTTAGCACAAAAATGTGTATGATATTACTGCAGGCACTTGGAACCAAGGTATAATTTCATTCAACAAAACTCTTGTGACTTCTCTTGCTTTATTTGTCCTGCAGGGAAAAGCTTCCGTCCAACCTGAGAAAGTATCTGTTAATACTAATAAATACCAGTACCCCCCTTTTCTCGGGAGTTCAGAGAAATCTGTTTGCCATTGTTGCCTCAGACTATTGCCTTTCCCAATTACTCCAGCATTTTTTGTTTGTAGTATTTGGATTATTCTTTAGACAAATTTCATATCCTTGTGTGACTTGTCTTACTGTAGTATATAAATTTCTACTCACCAGTTTCTTACTCAATTGTAAATACAGAGCCTCTGCATAGAAATCCATAGAAAAAATGGGTTTTTCTATGTTCATCTAAGACCAATTTCCATAGTACTCCTGATGGTATTATTAGTTGTCCATCTGGAACATAAAACCACCCATCATTTCCTTCACTACCTTCCATATCATTAATCAAATTTTTATTTTTCTTTGAATTCTTTTTCGATTTTAAATCAGAATCGAGGATTTGAAGCTTACCATCTGGAATCAAAGCTGATATTACTTCTGCGTTTTCTGTGGCCTTCCTGGCCTCAAGATCTGCCAATTTGTTACCAATTTCCTGATCAGTATTACCTCTTTGGTGTCCTTTACAGTGCATGATAGCCACTTCTTCTGGAAGATTTACAGCTTTCAGCAATATTAAGATTTCTGCCATGTGTTCAATGTGTTTTCCTTGGACAGCAAGGAGTCCTCATTCTTTCCAGATAGCACCGTGAGTGTGCACAACTCCAAAGGCGTATTTTGAATCTGTCCATATATTTATTTTGCCTCCTTTTGCTAATTCCAATGCTCAAGTTAAGGTGATTATTTCAGCTTTCTGGGCTGATGTTCCCGGGAGTAATGGTTTGGCCTCAATCACTTCTCTGGTGGTGGTCACAGCATACCCAGCCTTGTGATGTCCCTGCTTTGCAAAGCTGCTTTCATGGGTGTACCAGGAATCTTTTGCATCCACAAGCAGTTCTTCTTTCAGGCCTGGACAGCTGGAATATACTGTCTTCATTGTGTTAAGGCAGTCATGTACCACCAGTTCTGAAACGACTCCAGTAATGAATGATGCTGGATTCACAATGTTAGTGGTGACTATATTCACGTCATTCTGTTCCACCAATATTGCTTGATACTTCAAAAATCTAGATGGGGAGAGCCAATGGCCCCCTTTCTGCTCCGACACTGTTGAGACTGTGTGTGACACCATTACGGTCATTTTCTGTCCCATAGTGAATTTTCAAGCTTCTTGTATATTCAGAACTACAGCTGCAACTGCCCATAAGCCTCCAGGCCATCCCTTACTTATGTCATCCAATTGCTTGGAGAAATAGGCTACAGCCCTCTTCTAGGGGCCTAGTTGTTGTGCCAGCACCTCCAAGGCTATTCCCTGTCTTTCATGAGAAAATAACTAGAATGGCTTTGAAATATCAGGGACACCTAGAGCTGGGGCCCTCATCAATTCCCTCTTTAATTGTTCAAAGGCCCTTCTTGCCTCCCTAGTCCATGCTGATTTTAATGATCTCATTGGATATTCTTTCAATAGTTCATACAATGGTTTCACTAAGAGTCCATAGTTATATATCCATAAATGACATCAACCTGTCATTGCCAGAAAGGTTCTGACCTCCTTTACCATTCCCAGCATGAGTGTGCAGCAAATAACTTCCTTCCAGGATGCCCCGAGCTCTCTCTGTCCTCTGGAGATCTTGAATCCAAGGTAAGTACCTTGTCGTTGCATAGGCTGGGCCTCCTGCTGAGAGACCCGATACCCATTCAGTCCCAAAAAGTTCAACAGACTTATGGTCCGTTGTATGCAGTCCTCCTTAGTTTGTGTAGCTACCAGGTCATCTACATACTGCAGCAGGGTTCTGGTTTGAGATGGAGGATCCCAGGTTTCCAGGTCTTGAGCCAGCTGGTTCCCAAAAATAGTTGGGCTGCTCTTAAAACCTTGAGGCAATACTGTCCATGTTAGTTGTGTTTTTCTACCAGTTTCATGGTTTTCCCATTTGAAGGCAAATAATTTTTTGCTTTCTTCATCCAATATCAAGCAGAAGAAGGCATCCTTTAAATCCAGTATGGTAAACCACATTTGATCATTTTTCAATTTGGTCAACAAGGTATAGGGATTTGCCACTACTGGTTGTAGCTTTCTACAATTTTATTTATGGCCCTTAAATCTTGCACTAATCTATAGCTTTTCCCATCTGGTTTCTTTACAGTCAATATTGGAGTATTATATTTGGATTCACATCCTTTTAATAACCTATACTGCAAAAAAATTATTAATTATCTCTTTTATCCCTTTGTGATCTTTTAATCGCAGTGGGTATTGCCTGACCCTCACAGAGGTGGCCGCTGGCTTCAATTTTACCTTAACAGGTTCCGCATTTTTTGCCTTACCAGGTATTCCAGAAGCCCATACTTCTGGATAAACCTGTTCCAAAATCTCTGCTGGTACCAGTGTTTCTCTTTCCTCTTGTATTAAGGATAAACTCAATACTTTGATTAGTTGGTCTTCTTTCACTCTAAATTTTATTCCTTTTGATCCAAATATTATTTCTTCCTCTGACTGCTCTAACTGCCTGATCTAGTGGGAAGTGTCCTTGCCCATGGCAGAGGGATTGGAATTAGATGATCTTTAAGGTCCCTTCCAACTCAAACCATTCTATGATAATAAATCTCTTCAGAATAACAGTCTAGGGGCTCCTGGAAAATATAAAAATTTATGTGTACCCACTTGTTTTCCCAATTTATATTTAACAAGCTGCATAAAAAATGCTTTTTCAGTTTGGCCAGTAGCTCCTATTACAGTCACAAAATCTTCATCTATGGGTATCAGTTGTTGGTTTTAAACAGAGTAGGAAGCTCCTGTATCTATAAAAAAATTCAACCTCTTTACCCCTATTCCCTAGCTTTATTTTAAGCAGTGGATCTGCTAAGGTAGATTCCCCAGGTCCCCATCATTCAAGCTCAGCTACAACACCTGGTCCTGGGGGATCCTGTTCTAATTCCAGACACTCTCCTTCCCATGTCCAAATCTTTTACAGTATGCACACTGATTGTTTCTTAATCCCGGACCAAATCTCAGACTAAACTCCCCTTGCATGCAGCCTTACTCCATCTGCCTCGATGATGTGACTGAGAGCAGCCCTGCAGAGAAGGACTTGGGAGTGCTGGTCAATGAGAAGCTCGACATAAGCCGGCAACGTGCACTCGCAGCCCAGAAGGCCAACTGTATCCTGGGCTGCATCAAAAGAAGTGTGACCAGCAGACTGAGGGAAGTGATTCTGCTCCTCTATTCCTCTCTTGTGAGACCTCATCTGGAAGACTATGATTCTACACTTCCTGAGAGTCTGAAAGGACCTTGGTTCTGTTCACCCAAGGTAGCAATACTAGAAGTGGCTATGGTTCTCCATAATTTCTTTCCATCATGACTGTCCCAATTTCTATATATCTTTCAGGTTTCCTCAATCAATCTCTCCAAGTCTCTAACCTCTGTCTCCTTTAACTTCTGCAGCTTTTTCCTTTCATCCTCTGATGACTGTCCTAAAAACAAAGAAACAAGCTGCTGTTTTCCCACTTCCAACAAAGGGTCCAGGGTAGTATATTTTTGCAGTGCTGACCTCGATCTATCTATAAAATTGGTCGGAGATTCTGTGTGTCCCTGCTTTACAGCATACAGGGCTGACCGATTAACTGCTTTTGGTATCTCATTTTCCAATCCAAATTTTATCCAGTCCTGATAACGCTTTAGATACTGATATCCATTAAGGTCATTGGAGACCCATCCTGGTTCAGCTAACAGAACATGATTCAGAAGAGCAATGAAGCTGGTGAGGGGGCTGGAGAACAAGTCTTACGAGGAGCGGCTGAGAGAGCTGGGGTTGTTTAGCCTGGAGAAGAGGAGGCTGAGGGGAGACCTTATTACTCTCTACAACTACCTGAAAGGAGGTTGTGGAGACGAGGGAGCTGGCCTCTTCTCCCAAGTGACAGAGGATAGGACAAGGGGGAATGGCCTGAAGCTTCGCTGGGGGAAGTTTGGGCTGGATATCAGAAAAAAAAATTTTCACGGAAAGAGTCATTGGGTACTGGAACAGGCTGCCCAAGGAGGTGTTCGAGTCACCTTCCCTGGAGGTGTTTAAGGAACGGGTGGATGAAATGCTTAGGGGCATGTTTTAGGGAGTGTTAGGAATGGTTGAACTCGATGATCCAGTGGGTCCTTTCCAACCTGGTGATTCTATGATTCTATGATTCTATGATTATCTACATTTCCTGGCAAGGTCCCCACTGTGATCTGCGCTTTTACCTGAGTCTGAGCGACTCAGGTAATACCAGCTGTATCTCCTTTTCAGTCATAGCATCTAGCATTAAATCTATATCCTTCCAATCAGGATCATGACTTTTGACAATTAGTTCATATCTTTTTGTCATCCCTGTCAGATCATCACGGTACCCTTTCACAATTTCCTTCCATGAATGTAAATAATTCACTATAAAAGTGACCTTAATTCGGGTAGGTCCCATGGGGTCCACTGTCTATCACAAAGGTTCCTGTACCACAGGTTCCCCAGTCCTTTGCTTACTACGAGTTCTAGCCATAATTGGGGTAGAGTCCCCTAGTGCACTTTCTTGCTCTTCCTCACTAGCCACTTCATCCTCTCCCGGGGAGAGAGGACTTGGGGGAATTGGATCTACTACTGGTGGAACCCTTTCCCTGGGAGGGTACAAATAATCTTCTATCCTTTCCTCAAATCCTTTGATCTTTCTGTCCAAAATTTTTAAGCATCTCTGCCCTATGCTACATACCGAACACCACCACCGCATCTTTCCTTGACCTTTCTTCCTTTCTTTCTCCAATGCTAATACTAGCAGTTCTTGGAGAGCTAGATTTATGCCACATTCTTTCTGCCACTCCATGTGATTTCGCAAAGTGAAAAACATATCTGCATATATCACTTCACCCTACTTTTCCTCATATCTCAAATCCAACATTAATTGCAACAAGGTGTTGTAATTTAACGTGCCATTAAATGGCCATAATTCTAAAAATGCAGTCTCTTGTCTCAGCTGGTCATTGCCCCCCCCCCAAGTGTGGCCAAGGCCCCAAGAGAGATGAGGAAGCAGCTGGATATCTCTTATCTTTAAACCAAGAGGCCTATTGAGGTGCAGCACTCCTGCACAGCTCCTCTGTGGCGTATTAACTTGCACAGACTCAGCTTTCGTTTCAAGCCAAGATCAATTTTATTGTTACAAGCTCGTATTTATACCTTACAAAAAATGTCAACACGGGTCCCACAAGTCCTTCATAAAAATTTCCACAGCATGTTCTTCTTCTTCCAAGCTCCTCGTGACCACTGTTATTGTTTTCATGCCTTTTTGCTTTTGCCACCGATGTTGATTATTCTCAGGCCGGTGGCTCGTTTGATATCAAATGCTCTGCACTCCTGCTCCAGAGGCCCAACAACACCCGTGGCTATTTCTTGCTCGCCATCTCTTCTGACACTCCTCTCCTTTCACACAGCGCTCATGCTTGTGCTGATTGGTCAGCCAGGGTGTTCATGGTCTTTTTCTTGTCCTGAACATGCTACAGAAGCTACAATTAAGGCGGCACAGCCCAATTCTACTGATAATGGCAATGTGAGAAGTTACAGACTGAACAGTACACATAGCAATGCAATACAAATCATCCATGGGTCACCTATATAGTTTTAGGCCTGTCGATCAGGCCCTGTCACTTCACCATCCCACTGCACAGGAATGATGGCTCAATTAACTATTTCATCAGTCTAAAAATACAATAAGAGTGGACTTCACATAGGAGCAGAAGAGAATATAGTTGCCTTTCTCAGAACTTCTTCTTTGACTAACAATACACAAATTTTCCAGAAGAGGGCAAAGAAGAAAAATACAACTTTGACTTTTACATTTACAATCAGTCATATGTATTTATCCACTGCAAGTTGTACAAGCATTTATTTATTATTGTTTTTTTTTTACTGGATCAAGCTTCTTGCATTTCAGGGAAATTTTTACTGCTAGTCCTCATCATCAGGACAGGTTGGTGACAGTGACATCCTTATGTTAGAGGGATCATAAGTCAGATCACTGCAGGATGCACTTGAGGTGAGTCTTGGAGATTTTATGACCTAAAAGTGGGATTTTATGTTGGCTGATTATCTAGTGAAAAAGATGTATTATGGTGTGGGGCTGGTATGTGGCAGTCTGCAAAGAATAACGATTTCTGCCCATAACTGCGTATGGGGAAAGCCAAGTGTACAATGTTGATAGCCATCTTTGAAAGCAGATAAATGTACTTCTAATTTGTTAGCATAATTATCACAGCTTAGCATAGCACTCAGCCAATAATTCCTTTCTCAACAGATTATAAATCTTAAATAATTCCCCTGGAAGATTAATTTCTCCCCTTTGTATTTGGACACCTTTCTGAAGAATATTTGCAGAACTCAGCTGGGTATCATTAACATCCCCATGTGATTACTTAAGTCATGTTGTGATCTATAAACATCCCTCTGGAGTGGCTCCTGTGAATCTGAGTATGAAACATCAATCTTCCTCTTGTAATTACATCCTCAGGACAGGAGTGAGTCTTCATCCTCCCAAAGCAACCTACTAACAATTAGCAGGCTTTAAATTCTGGGTAGACATCATGTCATCTGTCTGTTTGAAAGCAGAGTCCATCTCTTCACAGTTACAGTTCTAAAAAAGAGGTATAATGTAGAAGACTGTAAATGTGAGGGTCTTAAACTTCTTTGCAACCACTTTTAACTCTCCTGCAGTCATCTGTACATAGGAATAGTTCAATCTATGAAGCTCAGTATGAATTTTGGATCAAGAAACCTCCCCGAAATTTCTAGGTCTGTTTTTCTTCTTTTTTTTTTTTTTCTCATTCCCACTGTCAAAGTTAATATCAAAGTGTTAACTGCTCCAGGTACTCCTGCATCAGTAGCAGAAACAACGAAGTCCCACTTCTGTGGTAGACCAAGCCCAAGCCTGGTCTGGGCTCTTCCGAAACCTAGCCTTAGATATCTGGGTTTGAACACCAGCCTTATGGGGTCTTGGATCTGCCCCTTTAGTGCCAAGACAGCACTTTAAAGCCAGTCTTGGATTGTTTGTGTAGGCCACGATGGTCAACAGGAGAAAGTGTACAATCTCCTGCAACCTCCCAGGGAGAGGGGATAAGCTCTCTGCTGAGCCACGCAGTGCAATTTGCTTTCAAAAAGTGTTTTTAATGGGTTTTCATAAGCATTTGCTTAACTAGATGTGTGTATATAAATAAAAGTGTGAGACTGCAAAGGCATGTGTCACCATTATCCTTCCCCCTGATTTTTACAATACTTCTGCTCTCTTCCCCAATTTTACCTGCTAGCTGTGGACCTATGGGACAGCCTCTGGTCCCAGACAACATTCAGATCAGCTGAGGATCCATTTTCCTGAATGATAATTGTTGACCTTAATTTCACTGATCTGCTAGTTGCCTGTTTTTTTCAGCCCTTCCAAGACCTCAAAGTACCGTGTTTTTCTTCCACAGCCCTCGGCTGCTGTTGGATGTTTGACCCAGAGCTGCTCTGGCTTGCAGCAGATGACTTGTCTGACTGATCTCAAATGGAATGAGAAAACCCAAAGACTTATTCTCTAGAAGTAGCTGTTTCTTTCTGCCCCTGCGCCAGGGCTCTATTCAGCCATGAAGCATTACTGATCTTCCAAAAATAAATTGAGAGAGGTGTCCCTGGATAAACTCCTTCCCACAGCCCTGGCTATCGAGCTGCTTGTTATTTGAGGAAACCAAAGTCAAGACTGTGTGCTATTTTGTGATTCCTCAGTAGATGAAGCCTTTGTGTAAGATTTGATTTTTTTGAGCTGTAACTGCAGCATCAGCAAGAGAGGTTTTTATTTGTTACTGATTGCAGCCTTCCCTTTGAGTGTCAGCTGACTCCGTGTGGCTCTGTCACACACAGTAGCTGCTTAGTTGTGTTAGAAATGGCTTTTTATTCTTTGCTGTTCTCCTTATGGTTCAGAAGCTGCCCTGGCGCCATGCTGGCATCCCTGGGATGAGAAGAAACCTATGGGTGCCATGCAAACCTTGTACAGCCATGCACAACCATCATCACAGCATATCCCAATGACTGGTCTTTGTCTACGTGCCATTTCCTCATACAAAAATGGCTGCATCTTGCAAAATAACTAAAACAAAAATGGCTGAGGCAAAAAAAACTCTGTGAATTCATCCTCACAATCCACCACTTTTTTATTTATTTCATTTTTGCTGAAACCCATAAATTTGTTCTAATTTACATAATATTAATTGTAGCTTTTCATCTTGTTCTTTTTTCCGATCCCTTTTCTTCAGCACCATAATTTTCTGGGCCATTTCACTCTGGCCTGAGGCTGCCATCCATGGATTTGTCGGCATACTGGTTACCTGCATTCCTTCTACCCTGCTGGAAATCAGTCTCATAAAGCACACTATAAGGCATAGTAAAGAGAGTAACACAGCTAGTGCACATAATAAAAAGAAGCCGACATTTTTCCACCAAGCTACCCCTAGGAAGTTGTCTCACCAGCTGGAATCTGTCATAGATTTCCATTTCTGCACTGGTGTTTTGCGGAATCAAGCCCTATAATCCAAAATGAGTTATAAAGCAGGTATGTTTATTTCCAGCACTGGGGTGCAAGGGAGTTCTCCTCCTAGCTTGCACACCGTATAATTTAACAAACAGCTGCTTATAGTGTAAAGGCATGCATAATTATAAGCGCCTACTACATATTCATAACATTTCCCCACTTTGTATTATAATTAGATCTGGAAGGTTTGCTCCAGTCTTGTGCCTGCGTAGTGCCTCCTGGTGGTCATGGGCCAGGGTCCTAGGGATGAAGTAAGACGTCTTCCTCAGGATGAAAAATGTTTTTCTCATTGAACTGTGCACAGGCACAGTCCCTTCTGGTTGTTTTCCAGCTTTCTGCATTCCAATGCCCACTTATCAGTAAACTTCTGCTAGCTGACTGCTTCGTTATCAACTTTCAGGTTCTTCAAGGCAAACAGTACGGGTTACAGTGAGCTCTGTTTTTCCTAATATGGTGTTAGCTTACATTTACAATGAACTAAGTCCTTCTAACTCCTTAGCTTCTCAACCCCTCCCTGTCTGCTTTTGCTCATCACTGTGACATGTGCAGTCTTTTGAATCTCAATCACAAGATTCATTATCGCTTGGCCATTATCATCAATTTTAAGACAACAATCAGAAGTATTCCATTTTCCACATATGCCTCCCATTTCTGCCAATAAATAATCTAAGGCCAGTCTGTTCTGATGTATTGCTCCTCTCATCTGTGTTTGCTGTTTGGCCAATAATTGGAGGCCGGTTGCCATCCGATTAGTAATTAGTTCTACTACTGCCTGTAAACTAATTATTCTGATTCAACATATAAATAGGCATCCAATAGCCCTAATAGGCTCTTTTCCCACAAATCCAGAATAACCCATCAGGGGCTTTCTGCCAGCTCTTAGAGGTGTTTCCTGACTTTTTTTTTCCCAAAACTTCATGATCCCTAGTAACCCCTGAAATGGATTATTCCCTGAACAATTAAAAATTCCTTCCTATGAGCCACTGGTGCAATTGGTATTATCTTTTGACCAATACCATAGGGGTTCTTCAGGCCACCAGGTCCCATGAGTGCCATTGTGGGTATACGCCTATTTACAAGGGGTCTCTCCCACCTATCCTCCATATCCTGTATGACTTATGCATTCTATACCAATTACTTTGGAACTTAGGACCCACCCCAGTGGTCTTTTCTTCTGAACTGAGTGAATTATTCCATTTTAATATTTGGAGAGAATCCAGACTGGTTCCTTTCCAGGGCCATTCTTCACTCCTTATGGGACCTTCACATACCCAACAACCAGACACATTTAGTTCCTTGTCTTTTCTTTTGGCCAGATCCACAAACAAATTCTTTCCCAAGGTGGAGAATCCTAGTTGCTTTCACAACGCCCCTCAGATTTCATTATATAATTGGTTGCTGTCTTTTGGTTTCTCTAGCTGAACAGAATTTGCTAATTGCCATGTAAGATTCTTTACTAACTGTTCTTTATATTGACTTTGAATTCTCCCACCATCCGATATGTCCCAGTGTCCTTCCTTGGTAAAACATATCCTCCCTTCTCCCTTAGGGCATGCTATTCCCAATCTTGTTCCTCCTTTTCCCAAGTTTCTTGCCACCCACAATTGTATTTGCCGTAAATTACGAGTGGTTGCTTTGCAACTTGTAACACTGCCTATTTATGTGAGGGTGGTAGCTAAGACTGGAAGCCCCCCTAACATGTAGATGGTGATAACATTTAGAACACTCATTTGGGGAACTTAGGGTATAACAGGAGGTGAGCACAACCCAAAATAGCAGAGTCCAGGTGGCCATCATAAACCAAAGTCTGGTATAGCCTATATATCCCCATCACTCAGTGTCTATTGAATTGCTGCCAACAGCAGAGTTTAGATTCTTCTTGGCAGCAAATACAGAGGCTAATCCAGTCTTGCCCTTGGCTTAAGTGCATATCATATACCTGAAATCATCTTTGAGGTTTTCAAAAGGTTGACACTTCCAACACACTCTACAGTACCACCGGTCTCCTTTGCGGATATTTACTTTTCCTAGTCCCCTCTTACATACCTTACAGCGAGAAACAATAATAAGGTGACAGTCTTAACAGATTTTGCAAATAGTCAATGCCACCTGCGACTCTTTGCAAATTTCCCAATAGTTTTCTGTAATTAACCTTGCCAGCCATTGACCCACCCTGACCCATTGTCCAAATTTTCACTTCAAAGGATCACCCCCTGGTTTCACAGTCCATTCTCTGGGAGGTGGAGCCACTGGCCCTTTTACCCCAGTGACATGGGTCCACCCCTTCTCTTTAGTCCTTATGGCTGCTTCCATTGTCAGAAGTACCAGGAAGGGTCCTTCCCACATCAGGGATAGAGTATTCTCTTTCCAGGATTTCACTTGTACCCAGTCTCCAGGTTGTATCTGATGTAGGCTGAAATCCAGGGGAGCTGTTTTGGGCAGCAATCCATGCTCCTTAATCTGCAAGAGATTGAGTTATTCTGCACAAATAGCTTTTAAGATATATGCCATTGATTTCAGGGATTGGCACACTTTCTTCTCTTCCTAAATATGGGACGCCGAAGAACATTTCATATGGAGACACCCCCATGTCTGTTCTTGGGGCGATCCTGATTCGTAATAAGGCTAAAGACAGGCACTTGGTCCATGGCAGCTTGGTTTCTATCATTAGCTTGGTAAATGTGTGTTTTGAGAGTTGCATTCATCCTTTTGACCCCACCAGAGCTCTGAGGATGCCAGGGGGTATAGAAGTCCCATCGTATTTCCAAGGGTGCACATATCAGTTGCAGTGCCTTAGAAGTAAAATGTGTTCCCCTATCAGAGTCTATTCTTTCTACTATTCCGTATCGGGGGAACAATTTGCTCTAACAAAACCTTTGCAATGTTAGAAGCAGCTGTCATGGTGGTGGGAAAAGCTTCTACCCAATGAACTAGATGGTCTACTATTACTAGTAAATATTTCCACCTTTGTATTTTTGGGAGTTCTGTGTAATCTACTTGTATGCTTTGAAATGGTCTAAGAGATAATGCTTATCCTCCATTGGGGTTTTTCCTCATCACCTTCTTGTTAATTTTCTGGCAAGCCAGACATCGATCTGTTATTTGTTTTGCTACCATATGTACTCCTAAGCAGCCATATGTTCTTAAAAACTGGTCGCACAGAGCTTGAGCTCCCCAATGAGTTTTTAAATGTAGCCTGGACAACATTTCCTTGGTAACTGCTTTGTTCAAGATTTTTCTCCCATCTGGCAGGACCCACTTACCTTCTTGGGTTTTTACACATCCCATCTTTTGGACAGATTTCTCTTCTTCTTCAGCAAATACTGGCAACTTGACTGGCATTTCCTTACCAGGTATCAGGATCGGCATTTTAGTGTCACTTCTTTTGCCTGCTCGTCAGCTAGCCTATTCCCTCTAGCTTCTAAAGTATTCTCCTTTTGATGTCCAGTTACATGCACTACTGTAATCTCCTCTGGCTTACTTAGGGCCTCTAGTACCTCCAATATTAATTGTTTGTGTACTAGTTCCTTTCCCCTGGAAGTGACCAGTCCCCATTCCTTCCATATTTTCCCAAAGGTATGGATCACTCCAAAGGCATATCTAGAGTCTGTATATATTGTTCCATTTTTCCCTTCCGGTAACTCTAGGGTGCGTTTAAGGGCATATAACTCGCACATCTGGGCTGACCAAAAGTCAGGGAGTCTTCCTTTTTCCACTACACTATTCTGTATACCATCTTTTATTGCATACCCACTGTGACATTTTCTGTTTATGCATCACAATGACCCACCTATAAAGACTCTCCTTCAGGTAAGGGTTTCTCTCTCAGATATTTTCGTACTTTAGTCTGATACTCTATGATGTCTAAACATGTTCTGGCACTCCATCTGTAGTTTCTCCATATAAATATTGGGAAGGATTGAGGCTTTTATCTGTAGTCAAAATCAAATCATCTTTCTCCATTAGGACGGCTTCATATTTCAAAATTCTAGAGTCGGTCGACCACCTTCCAGACTTCTGGCTCAAAATTGTCCTGATGACACGAGGAGTAGACACAATCAGTGCTCCTCCAAAGGTCAGCTTTCTACTCTCTTCTTCCAGCAAGGCCGTAGCTGCTCCTGCCTGCACACAAGTCGGCCAGCCTCGTGAAACTGGGTCGAGTAGTTTGGACAGGTAGGCCACTGGTCATTTTTGTCCCCCCCATATTTGGGTTAACACATAGAAATTTAACATGTTGGCTAAAATTTTTGATCCATAACCTGCAATACCCTGGTAAGTCAAAAAAACTTTCTTATTTCTTTCTTACTTTTTGGAAGGGTGAGTGCTAGGATGCCAGAGATTTGTTCTGGATTTATTCTCCTCTTCCCTTTGCTAATCAAATGCCCCAAATATTTTACTACTTTTTCCACAAACTGTAACTTAGTTTTTGATACTCACAGTCCCTTTTTCCCTAAAAAGTTTAGCAGCTGAATGGTGGCAGACCAAACCCCTGCCTCCTTCTCCCCCAGTAAATCCTTGGGGCAAAGCAGTCCAACAGAACTATTGTTTCTTCTCTGTCATGGGGTCTTCCCATTCAAAGGCAAACAGGTCTCCACTTTGTAATGCCAAAGGGCAAGTCCAAAAGGCATCTCAAGGATCCACCACACCAAATCACCCATGATCATGGGGGACCCCACTCAACAGTGTGGCTCGAGACCTCCTCGCCCCCCCCCCCCCATCTAGGGGGCGGATGGTTCTGCAGGATCATCTTCCTCTTCCTGCACGATTTTCTTCGCTACTCTCTTCTTCTTCACCCTCTCCCATTTCACCTTGATTACTGGGCACTTCACTAGGATTGTATGGAGGTGGTAAATGATCTAGGGGTTCCCATTTATCCTCTTTCTTTTTCTCTTTGTTCTCTCTGAGACCCCTTGTTACATATATAGGGTAGGACTCCTTCCAACATGCAGCATAATCACTCTCCTTTTGACTTATAGGTTCTCTGCTATTTACACAGTTTCAAAGCCTGACAAAGCCAATCTTTCATTGAACCAAACTTTGGCCAATAGAGTGGGTCAGACCTAATGGGTTCCTTCACCCACTCAAACATGGAATATTGTATCATCTTTTTCTCGTCTTTTCCCTGGGTGCTACCTTGCCCCTATTCCCTGAGCATCACCCCTAAAGGACTGTCGGGTGGAATGCTCGAAGAGGGATTCTCAGATTCCTCTTTTCTTTTTGAACCTCTCTTACTAAGCCTATTTCCTATTATACTTATTTTTCCCGTGGGACTCCATTCGCCTGGAACCTTTTTGCTTTGCCCCTTCACTGGTCAGTCTCCTCATGGAGATGCAGAACCACGGTTAGAAGGGCTCCACAGTCACTTTGCAGGAAACCCTACATCTCACTCACACACTTTCAGTCCCGCTCTCCCAGCCACCCAGGTAATACTTAACAGTCAATTTTCTTACATGGGTCCCATGCACAGAATTTATCGTCTGCCACACACAATTCAGATCTGTTAATTCATTGGATTCTCCTCTCCCCTTCTTTGCTTCGAGAGTCCTCTGCCCAGATAACTCACTGCACCTCACGATGCAGGACAGGAAGTTGGAGACTGCAGAAATCAGCAGAACACGCCTCTCCGCTTCCACTGTCCCACCCCGCAAAGACAGGAGTACTTATCCAGGATGAGCCCCCAAATTGTGAGATACACTCATTCTCTGGTAAAAACATCAGAAAAGACAAAGTCTTCGAAGCAAAGGCATAAAAATTTATTTAAAATATACAAGTCAGCTGAGTCAGGTGTGTCTCTCTTAAAGAGAAGAGCATACCAGTTTACAAAAATTTGAGATATTTATCTCTCATTCTTAATTACCTGATTCCCTGTCCCCATCTTTCATTGTCATTGTTCTGTGATCGGTTGCCTTATCATAGACTTTAGTTTGTGCTCCTTTGCTCTTAAGGGAATGTTTATTCTTTCAGGTTATCTAATCTGTATCAACATGTCTGGAGACTGGTTTGTCTGCATGTCATCTCCTGACACTAAACAGCTGCATCTTACAAAATAGTCAAACATACAAAATGGCTGAAGCAAAATCTATGAACCCATTCTCACAAAGGTAAGAAGCGACAGAATGAGAGGAAATGGCCTCAAGTCACACCAGAGGAGGTTCAGATTGGATATTATGAAATACTACTTTATTGAACGAGTGGTGAAGCATTGGAACAGGCTGCCCAGGGAAGTGGCAGAGTCACCATCCCTAGAGATGTTAAAAAAAAATGCGTAGATGTGACACCTCAGGACATGCTTTAGTAGACAAGATAGTGTTGGGCTGACAGTTGGACTGGATGATCTTAAAATCTTTTCCAACCTTAATGATTCTATGATTTTTTAAATAGGTTCTGGCAAAAAATTTAACAATACCCTATGATATCTATCCCACAATGGAGGCCCAACAACGGTTCCTTTCAATGCTGCATGGGGAGCAGAGCCTGATCCACTACCAGGCTGCAGGAAATAGCCTCAGTAGCATTTATAAATACATGCCTCTGAAGGCTGGCCTTAAAATGGCTTTTTCTATTAAGCACTGTCACTCTCCTCCCTACCAGGGAATATTCCATCCTCAGCCCCAGTGCTTTGCTGCAAACCTCCTTTCAAGAGGGGAACTGCTTCCTCTCACATGTCCCCATTTGTGAGAAATGGGAAAGATGCTTCAACAGGGAGCAAGGATAAATTTATATGAACATCATTAAAGTACCCCAACATACTGCAACACTAGCCTGTGCAACACCCAGGCTAAGGAGACGAGAGCAGGGCTCTTTCCAACAGCAAAATCCAAGTCAAAATAGAAGGGATAAGATAACCCATTCCCTGGAAACACTCAAGGTCAGGTTGGATGGGGCTCTAAGCACCCTGATCTGGTTGAAAATGTCCCCGTTCATTGCAGGGGTAGTGGACCAAACTGCCTTTAAAGGTTCCTTCCAACCCAAACTATTCTGCAGTTCTGTGATTTCTGCTGCTGGTTGATGCTCACAACTACAAATGCTGAGAGTTTATATTGCAGCCACAGTGAAATAACTCTGAAAAGGGAGCTCCTGAGCATTGGAGCAACCTGAAGCTTGTGCCCTCTGGAAAACCACAAGTAGCTTTTTGAAGGTGGTGTGTAAAGCCAGCAATTAATGGAAATCAAGATTCTTCGCATATGAAGTCACCCAGGCCCAAAAGCATATTCTGCACTGTGAAAGCTCCTAGGTGGGTGGGTGGGAGGGAGGGAGGAATATCAGCCAGCCCCAGCCTCCACAGGCTGCTCCAAGTGACAACCATGAAGACAGCAAAGCATTCAAGTCAATGAAAACAAGTCCTTATTAAGTAACTTTTAATATCAGAAAAATAAAGCTCTTATAATTCTCTTTACAGCAAATATATAATATCAGTGCTTTGGCCATGATAAGTTAAAGGCCCTTTTATAATAAAATAAATGGGTTTTGAACCTTAATTGAATTGATAATCCCTATGACCTCCCTACATATGCTACAAAAAATGTAGCAAAATTAGCAGATACTAAACTATATTTGACATTTTATCATTCTTTGTTTGTGGTTTATAGAAAGAGTACACACATCTAGTGTCTGTCAAGTCCTTGGCTTATTAGTGGCAGTGTATGACACAATAAAATACAAAATACATGCTTGGTGAATGTTTGTATCCACAAGACTGAAGCTAGAGATTAGGTTTCAGTAGTGACATGTAACTGTTCTACAAGCAATTATAGCACTGAAGTTACACAGCACATCATATGCCAGCAAGGCAACTCTTACACTGAAAAATCATAAAATAAAAACTGTTATTTGAAAACTTGAATGAAATGTAACTTTTCAAGTGGAAATAAAAATAAGCTTTTCTGTATATTTACTAGTTAAATAATTCCTTTCTGTTTTACCAAAAAAAAAAAAAAAGTTGTCTTGTGAAATTAATGCTTGGAAAAAAAAAACCAAAACCCAAAACTATCAGAACTCAAATTTGTGTCTTTGTTTTTGTTGTTTTAATATATGCCAGCACAGATTTGGGAATGTACTGAGGATGAAAGAGCTATGATCATCCACGGGTTGAAATGTCTTTTGAGTGCACTTCTTACATTTTTCAATATGACTGGAAAGACAGTTTTGAAATGAAGTAAACTCATTGCAGGGCCACCATCACAGCTGTTGTCATGAATAATACAAGGGGGCACATACACAACTCCCCATTTTTCCTTTTCCTTACTAAAAAAATATATCTTATATATGTGCAAGACAAATGGATTGAACATAATACTTCACATTTTGAACTGTATACTCTCTAAAAATGTAATTTAAGAACAGCTTAATCAGACTAACAAATGGAATGTCAGTATCCTCGCTATTAGTTGAAGTATGTGCATCCCAAATTCCTTACTGAAATGGGATGAAGCCAGCCAGACTTTACATTAAGAAAAGCAGTGGGTAGGAATTCACAAATCAAGATGTTCCTGATCTTCTGAACATACTGCCCTGAACATGTCAGGCAAAGCAGAGATGCATCAGGCAGCTTCTCTCCCCCTCACCATACCTTATTATCCAAAGCTACCAATAACATCATCCATTTCAATAAATCAAAATATGCTTTAAAAAAAAAAAAGCATTTGCAACACTGCAGAATTAGGCATAAGTTGTCACATAAAACAAAAAGAAAAAATATTTCCCCAAACCTGTTTTTGAAAACTGGCAGTATAAAGAAGGCAGCATTGGAAGTGTTTGATATATTGATAATGCCACAAACCCTCCATGAGACAGGCACTCCTGCACTTAGGCAACCAGGTTCATTGCTGCCAGTACACAGAAGTCAAAGGCTTAGACCCTTCAGAAAGCCTGTAGAATTTGTTTTTCAGTTGTGCAATTGATTCAAACTTGCTTTCACTATGCCTTAAGATCTCAGCAGATGTATCCGCTAAACATACCACCTGCTTACACTGAACTGGACAGAGACACCAGCTAGGTTTAGTGTTACACCTTAGCAGCCTCTTGAGAAAATATTAACAACTTCAGCCTAATTCCAAGAAAGCCCAGTCAGAATTCATTGGGAAGTTTACTAGAGGGTACCATTACATCCATGCTTTAAAGAGTTTTAAAAGTCCAAATAAGATACTATCTATACATATTTAAGAGTGAATTTGGATTGCCTGAGTAACTGTTGTCTGACAAACAGGACATAATGGCATTTCCTTTTCACAGATTTTGTTGGCACACACCATGCAGAAGAGATTGTGGCCACAGGGGACGAGAGCTGCAATGACTTCGCTCTCGAAGCAGATCATGCAGTCTTGCTTCCGTCTCAACTCAGGGGGTGAGCTAGAGGTGGAGCCACCGTTAGAAGAGGAATAGCTGTTGGTACCATTGGAGAAGGTAGGGATGTATATGGGAAGGCCAGCTTGGTGGCCAGTGCTAGGTGGGTCACTCCTCACTCTACCAGCCAGTGGGTGATCCAGACTTTCCAGAAATGTGGGTGACAGACAAGGAGTAGGTGGTTGGCTCCCTCGGCACCAAGGCTTGACATTACTAGCTGGGTCACTATCAAAGCTGGAGGGAGAGTTTACAGGTTCAAAAGGAGTCCAAATGTTTTGGGAAGGCATTGGAAAGGAGTCATATGTGGCAGAGTCAACCATGAGGTCTTCCGTGCCCACTGAAGGCAGTGTTTCTCCAAACCAGGAGTTGCCTGGGCTGAAGTCAGCCAATCTATTGCTTCCAAAATAGCAATCTGTGGAGCCACTTCCCAAGGAGCTGGAGCTATCATTTCTATAATTAGAAGCCATTCTGATGCAGCTAAGAGAAACAGGATTAGAAGCAAGCCATGCAGATCCAAAAGTGCCTCCTTCAAAGCTCACATCCATACCATTGTAATGGAAATCATTCTCTTCGTTCAGCTCTATGTAGTTCCCAGTACGCATGGCTATATGCATCTCTATCTCCTCACGCGCACGGTCAACATTTTCAGGCATTCCTGTCACTTCAAAGACAGGCTCCTTGTCTCTGCTGGGAGTGACTATGTAGGTATGAGTCTGCTGCTGAATTCTTTTGATTGTAGCTCCTTTAGGTCCAACCACTAGCCCAACTACACGGTAAGGCACCCTGACTTGGACTGTTGTCTGACCTGGCAGGTTGGGGGCACATAGCAAGCCTTCCAGGGCAGGATTGTTCTTGTTGCGTGATGCTCTGATCATGGAGAAGTGTTCAGCAGCTGAGAGAATTTCCCTTTTGGCCATGGCTACATCCTCTTTTCGTCCAGTGACAACAAAGATGGGTTCTTCTCCACGAACAGGGGTCTTAATATAAGTATTTGTCTTGGTCCTTAGAGCTTTTACTTTGCAACCTGTTTAAAGGAAACACATGCAAGTTTAACAAGACATCTAAGTTTAAAAAGACACAAGAAAGCCACCTATTTTAAGCTGTTTGATAGTTTCTTGAACAGTAGGGTTCAATCAGCAGCAGCTGATTTTATCTTTGCAAGCCACACTAGAGAAAGCAGTAACAACTTCTACCTATTGTTTCCAGACCTCTGACACTTACAACCAAAAACTATTTCAGCAATATTTCTTAGGCCATTTTAGCTTATCTCTTCAATTTCTATTAGACAGTGAGTAAATGTGAATGGCTTTTCCTTCAATATAGTCGTATTTGCAATTAACCCATATATACTGGTGGGGTTTTATTTTTTCCATTGATTTGGTATCCTTCAGCTATTTCTAAGATCCTGCAAAAGGAGTTAAGGCTCACACGTGCATACACTGAGGTCTGGTGATACTTTTATCTTTCACTGACGAGCACGACCTAAAAGCAAATTAAACATTTGCAAGTGAGAAATGTATCTGTATCACAGTCCGTGTAGTACATAGATAAAATTGATATACTGAGAACTCCACCTTTGCTCCCTGTTATCAATAAGTGTTATTTAAATCTTACTCTTGCCTGTGGGATGAAGGAGCCACTCCTTGAACTATCAAGTAGGAGTTCAAACATAGATCCATAACCTGCAATACCCTGGTAAGTCAAAAAATCTTTCTTATTTCTTTCTTACTTTTTGGAAGGGTGAGTGCTACGATGCCAGAGATTTGTTCTGGATTTATTCTCCTCTTCACTTTGCTAATCAAATGCCCCAAATATTTTACTACTTTTTCCACAAACTGTAACTTAGTTTTTGATACTCACAGTCCCTTTTTCCCTAAAAAGTTTAGCAGCTGAATGGTGGCAGATCGAAATTCTGTTTCCTTTTCTCCGATACTAACAGATCAGCTACATACTGGAGCAATTTGATTTCAGGAGAAAAGGTAATTTCCTTAAGGAGTTATTCCAAGACTTGTGCAAAGAGGTTGAGGGATTTGGTAAATCCTTGGGGCAAAGCATTCCAACAAAACTGCTGTTTCCTCTCTGTCATGGGGTCTTCTCATTCAAAAGCAAACAGATCCCAACTTTCTAATGCTGAAGGGCAAGTCCAAAAGGCATCTTTAAGATCCACCATCCTGAAGCACTTATGATCACGGGGGATTTTACTTTACAGTGTGTAGGATTTTGGCACAACTGGGTGACGAGCCTGAACTATTTTGTTTAATTCCCTTAAATCCTGTACTAACCTCCTAGTCTCATCTGACTTTTTGACTGGTAAAACAGGTGTATTATAGAGGGACATGCATGGTTCTAAGAGACTATCCTTCAGTAATCCTTCAGTTACAGGTTGAAGTCATCTTCCTTCTAACGATATAGAGTATTGCTTCACACACACACAGGTTGGCTTTCCTTCTTTAATTCGAGCTTCAAAGGGGGTATATTTAATCCCCCTCTGCTACATTCCGCAACACAAACTACTGGGTCTATTTCCTTCAGTTGTTAATTTAAATAGCTGGACTACCATTTTATTGTCCTTTGGGATTATCCTGATCCCCAATGGAATTTGCAAGTCCCTCCCTAGCAAATTTATTCCAGCCTCTGGTATCAATACCAAGTCAGCCGTAATCTCTCTGTTATCTCTCTGTTATTCCTTTGGATCATTACTTGTTCCACAATGGCGACTGGGAATCCTTCCCTTTTTATTCTGACTACACTAGCTGTAAGTCTTCCTGCTTTATACCCTTGTGGAATCTTTACAATGCTTGTCCTCTCATCCCTTGAATCTACTAGAAATACATATTCCTCTTTCTGGGGTCCTAATTTTAAATTTATCAGGGGCTCAATATGATGCTGAGACCCCAGAAGATAGAGCTCCTGACACCCCTAGTCTTGTGAATAATCATCCCGCTCCATCATTTGGAACACTTTTTTTTGTCTCTGTCTCATTGGGCACTGCGTCTTGAAATGCCCTTCCCTTCCACAGTGAAAACACTGCCTGGGGCCTACCGACCAACCAGGTGGGGATTCGTTTCGTCCCTGTGGGGCCCTGACCCCCCACGTCCTGGTCTATAACAAGGCAATCAACCTTGATTAAATAACCTCCCCCCTTCTCTTTCTTTTTCAGGTTGCCTCTTTATTACCTGTTCCACAGTGGCCACCATCAATTTGGCTGTTTCTCATCATCTCTCCTGACATAAACTTTCTGGGCTTCCTGCAATAGTTCATTTAAATCCCAATCATGCAAATCCTCCAACTTCTCCAACTTTTTCTTTCTATCCGGACAGGCCTTTGCCACAAAATTCACCTTTAACAGTTCTCTCCCTGCATCACTTCCAGGGTCTGTTCCTGAGCATTGCTGCATATGTTTCCTTAACCTTTCCAACAACTCTGTAGGAGGCTCCTCTTTTTCCTGTTGACTCTCAAAAGCCTTTTCAAAATTCCGCCCCTTAGGGATAGCTTTCCTTATCCCTCAGATAATCAATCTCCTATAATCGGACATATTATTCCTCCCCTCAGCATCGATCTGATCCCAAATGGAAATTTCATAGGAAATTTCTCTTCCCCTGGAACTCTCCCTTGAGTGTCGGGGAGGGGGATTCTCCCACTCCCAAATCCTGATTCCAGCAGTCTGTATCATCTGTCTCTCTTCTGATGTAAATAGGGTCCCCAGAATAAACTGCATTTCATCCCAAGTGTAAAGATTGGAGACTAAAAGCTGGTCAAGCTGTTCTGACAGCCCCAATGTTTTTTCCAATGACTTCTTCATTTCCTTCTTAAATTTCCGGATCAGTGCTGGTCAGGGGCACATTTACAAATCCCACTCCTCTAGGGGCTCCTGGCATGGATACTTCCCTTAAGGGAAACATTGCACCTCTAGACATCCCCTTTGAAGAGGGCAAAGGGAAATTCTGGATATACCTTCTGATCTGACCCAGTTCTTTGGTTCAAGGCCTCCATAGTTCCTCTATCAAGAGGGTGGATGATCCTGTAGGATCATCTAATCCTGCTAACTATTTTCTTCGGTACTCTCATCTGCCTCACCTTCCCCTACTTCATTCTGATTATCAGGAAACTCCCTGGGATCGTATGGAGGTGGTAAATGGTCTAGGGGTTCCCATTTATCCTCTTTCTCTCTGTCTTTGTTTTCTCCAAGATCCCTTGCTACACATATAGGCTGGGACTCCTTCCAACATGCAGCATAATCACTCTCCTCTTGACTTACAGGTTCTCTGCTATTTACACATAGTTTCAGAGCCTGACAGATACAATCTTCTGTTGACCCAAATTTTGGCCAATAGAGTGGGTCAGACCTAATGGGTTCCTTCACCCACTCAAACATGCAGTATTGTAACATCTTTTTCTTTTCCCCGGGTGCAACCTTGCGCCCATTCCCTGAGCATCACCCCTAAAGGACTGTCGGGTGGAATGCTTGAAGAGGGATCCTCATATTCCTCTTTTCTTTTAGACTCTCTCTTACTAGGCCTATTTCCCATTATGTTTGTTCCCCACCCCGCAGGACTCCGTTCACCTGGAACCTTTTTGCTTGGCCCCTTCACTGGCCATCCTCCTCACAGAAATGTGGAACCGCAGTTAGAAGGGCTCCACAGTCACTTTGCAGGAAACCCTACATCTCACTCACACACTTTCAGTCCCGCTTTCCCAGCCACTCAGGTAATACTTAACAGTAACTTTTCCTGCCTGGGTCCCATGCACAGAGTTTATCGTCCACCACACACAATTCAAGTCTGTTAATTCATTGGATTGGGTTGGTTTTTTTTTTCCTCTCCCCTTCTTTGCTTCGAGAGTCCTCATTCTGTGAAGAGTGTAGATGTAATTTGTGCCAGAAAAGGCAGTGTAATGCCTGTTGGTGCACGACTTGCAAAATAGCGTTACAGACGATAGGGAAGAAGGCCTGCTGGGATGATTCAGAGCCTGAGTAAAGGTCAGGACTCCTAAGGAAGCATGGAACAATAGCAGGACATTTTACGGTTTAACTTGATAACGATCATGAAAAACATGTTGTGCAAGAAACCGAGCTCAAAGTGCAGAAGTGAAGATAAGGAAGAAGAAAAGAAAATTGCCTTAAAAGGAACTAACAAACCTAAACGGCTTAAACCTACTCTTGAGAAATCGCCACGTCGACAATACCGACCTGCAGAAGAATATAAAAGGAACTAAGAGCTTAGACTTAGATGTGCGTCGTTGGTGGAGCAGAGACTCCCTGGCACACCCAGCGCTGTTTGCTTCTATGCTTTCCCATATAAACATAATAAAGCAATCTTTTGCAGAAATTACAATTGATTGAGTATTTATAACAAAACTGGGGGCTCATCCGGGATATCGGCTTGGGTTGCCGGAGACGTTCCTTTGTTCGGGGGGCGCCCCACTAACCGTGGCCTGGCGAAGGAACGATTGTGGTAGATACCTTGCCGATATCAACCCTGAATAGAGGAAAGCTAGAAGCAAAGTTTGAGCTCCCTACAAAATCGCTGCAGCCAAATTTGTACCCATAATTCTTGTGCACGAAGATCCAGATGGGAACGTTGGACTGTAAGTACCATTCGGTTGGGTGAATAGCCAAAGTGTGCGTGCTTGAGACACAACAGGGTTGTGAAGCAAGTGTGGATCTCTTCTAAGGTGCATTTCCAGTCTCCCGTGAGGGACTTGGTCACCAAAGGAGGGAAGTGAGTGAAAAAGGGTGAAAGGAGGCACACTTAGCAGAGATGGGGCAAAGGAAAAGTAAATTCCCTAGCCCCGGGAAGGGCCCACAGAGAGGTCCTCAGAAATGGATAGGGAGTAAGTTACCAGAAATACCCTCAGACAGTCCGCTGGGGTTAATGTCATCCTGGAAGGAGAAGAGTAAGGAAAAAATGGTCCATTACTGTATGGAAGTTTGGACCAGGGAGGAAATAAGGCCTGACCATTTGTTTTGGCCATTTTTCGGATCTTTTGATGATTGGATTTGTCAGGCTTTGAATCTATATGTAAATGGGAAGGAACCATTCAGCCAGGAGGAAAGTGACTATGCTGCTTTATGGCAAGGGTCCTCAATGAGGATATCATTGTACCCCTTAAGAGAGAAAAAGAAGGACAAACAAGATTGGGAGGTTTTAGATAATTTACCATCCCCATATGAAAACCAAGGGGAAGAGAGGGTGGAACCCCCCAACTCTGGATAATAGAGGTCCCACAGCGCCCCCCACAGTCACCACTCGCTTTGTGAACTAGAAGTAGGACCAGAAGAGAGAAGGAATCACCAGAGGAACCCCTCCCTTTACGCGAAGTTCCTCTGGGAGGAAACGTCGGGGGAATAGGATTTGTAGCAGTTCCCCTCAATACAGGGGATGCAAGAACATTTAAGAAGGAAATAGGGTGACTGTTAGATGACCCCTTGGGGGTTTCTGAAAGATTAGACCAATTTTTGGGCCCCAATACCTATACATGGGATGAAATTCAGTTGATTTTAAGTATATTGTTTACTACGGAGGAGGGGGAAATGATAATACAGGCCAGTATGCGAAATTGGGAAAGACGACATCACCAGAGTATGCCAGGGGAACAGAAATGGCCAAATCAAAACCCCAATTGGAATCATCAAAATGTACATGATAGGCAAAACATGTCGGATTTAAGGGAAATGATTATTCAAGGCATTAGGGAGGTGGCCGCTTTCCCAGCCACTCAGGTAATACTTAACAGTAACTTTTCCTGCCTGGGTCCTGCAGCATCCATGTTGCAAGGTGTGCTTGCGGGGCAACCAGAGCCTGTTGAAGCTCTTGCTTTATCCTTACCCGATGCTTAAAAAGAAGGAGAAAAGAGAAATTTCCCCTGACTAGATGCTACCTCTAAAATCGAGGTGCCATGTTGGGATATGCCTGGCTGAGAGACTCTGGGCCCCTGCTTGATGCCCTTTTCAGAGCTTCCCTTTGCATGGGGGGGAGACATGATGAGGTCCCATGGCAGCTGGCCTTGTCTTACCCCACAAGCCAAATTTCCAGCTGCATGAACAACCTCAGTGCAATGCCTCCACAATATTAATTATAAATCATATGATAATTTTTGTAGTATGGAATGCTTCTTTCCTTGCCCAGTTTTCATTAGGAAGTTGTTTCCAATGCAAATATGAAAATTCTCATTGAATGTTAAATGAAAAAGATAAATCATCGGGATGGAGAAGAGAGCTGCTCTCTGACAGTTTTCTTGCTGTGCCCTCAGAAGCTTCAGCATTTATTTTCATTTGTTGACCATATTAATCCTACTAAATCTTTTTCTGGTAGCAGCCAGCACAATAACTCAAGCATGTACTAAGTGCTGGTAACAAATGTTAAATCTCACAGGAGGGATAGAAAATTTTTTTTCTAGTTGTAGGCAAAGAGAAATGGAGTGAAGGAAAACAGAGAGATGGCACCTGGTTGATAACAGCATCTGAGCCCTGGAAAGCATGTGGAACACTCACAGGGCATACATGTATACATTATATTGATAAGTGGCAAATGTTTAAGCTTGTGTATTAGTCAATAGCAACTAAGTTAGTATGTCTTATAGTGGTACGTGTCTTGAGAAATGGTTGGTTTGTTTTTTTTTTTTTTTCTAAAGGAGGACTGATGGATGGCAAATGTCTGAACTTGTGTCTTGATCTACAGCAATTATCTAAGCTTGTATATCCCATGTGCCTTGAGGGATGTTTATCTAAAGGGGGACTCTCTGTGCAAGGAACAGGCATCCCAGGCATCCGGCAAGATGAGATAAGGAAGTCTGAAACTCACACTGCCACATCAGCAAAAAAAGAACTGTTTTTCTCAAAGTTTGGACTGCACCCCCCTTACTTCTAGCCTTCATCTTTGGACCCCAGGAGAGGGTTCTCAGACCACTCAACAGACTGTCTGCACACAGAAACACGGTGAGAGGATATGTAAATGACTCTTCGAGAAAGGAATGAATATGAAATACTTTTGGGGTGATTAAATGAATATGCATAGATCTGTAATATAAAAGACGCACAGTTTTCTTGCTTGGCATGCATGTTTTTGGAGGATTAATTCCCCCCACATCCAGCACTGATAATAAAGGAATACCTGCTTAATAACAACTATCCAGTTGTTATTGTTGTTATTGAGTCATTATCTTGGAATCCTTGCCCAGTCACTCCTAGCCTCCCACTTTCATGAGGAGTGTTAGAAAGCAAGGGGGCTTGGAAACTCTGTCCTTTGAATCAATATATGGGGAGACTGATGACAAGGACTCCGATATCTTGGATCAAAGACCTTTATTGCTCTTAGTGAGCTCCTTATATACACAATGCTATGTTGCATCTAAAACTTGGCATAATTTGATTGGTTACAAACAACTGTTCACGTGTATAAGTTTATACTACTATTGGTTAGTTGCTACTGTCCACACGCCTGGATCAAATGCTTACTTGGTTAATTAGCTTTGCATATTTTACATGCTTTTCCCCTAAGTTATCATGATTTCTACTTTTCTAACTTACACCTCTCTCTCAGCTTCTGGGCATACAGCCATAGCTTACTGTTGCTATCAGTTGTTTCCTCTTACTGCACCGATCATGGTCTTTCAAAGGCATTGTGGTCTTCGTTAATATAAAATGTTTCTACAAATAAATATATATTCTGTATTATTACTATATATATTTTTTCATTTTTTTTAATTCTGTTTTTTGTTTTTTTAGAATTTCTAATGCCCATGTTATCTGTTTATCTTGTCCTGTAGATCCAAAGCCTCCACTTGCCCTTTCTTTGTTTTCAGTTTGGGGAGCTTTACTTTTAAAAGGTACTAATTGTGCTATTAGACCAGATGCCTGACACAGAGTAACAAAAACAAACAAACATATTGGAAGACCATCAAGTCATCTATGGGCTTTTCTCTGAGTAATGGCTTTTTCAATTTTGCCCAAAGTTTGTTGTGCATGACTCCTAAGAGTACGAGGTGCTGTTAAAGCCATGTCCCCCTTAAGAAGATCAAATAATGGACTTAGTTCTGCATTAGTAATACCCAAATAAGGTTTAACTCGATTGATTGTTCCTAGGAGCTTTTGTAAATCGTTTTAACTACTATTTGCAATTTGACTTGCTGAGGTTCAATTGTGGCATTCAAAATTTTCCACTCAAGATATTTCCAGGTTTGATTTTTTTCAGGTGTGACTTGAAGGCCTATTTTCTCTAATGCAATCTTTGAAATGGTATTAATTGAGCAACACAACTGCTTTGGGTGATATACACAGGTGGAAAAGGAATATAAACCACAGCTTGTATTTGTCCAGTAAAATCAGAATTAACATCAGGTTACAGGTTTCCTTGGTTCTTTAATGTTAACAGTTTACCCCCAATATCGTATTTGGAACAGCACTGATTTTTAAAGTGACAGCTTTTTCATCATTTATGGTAATGGTCCAGGCCTTGCTGAATTCCTAGTCCTTTTTGTCTGTTTTTACCTGTATGGAAATTCTCAAGGATGCAAATGCATTAACTTTTTTATTCCTTTGCAGTTTGTTTAATCTCAGAGGGTATTCCTTTTGGACTCTTAAATCATGCTCTCATTAGTGTCTGGCTAAAATCCCCTTTACGGTTGTCTGCACTAGGACCCAGCAGTTGCTGATCTAAGAAGGGACAGTGGAATGCAGAGTGTTCTTCATAAATTGTTACTCCCCTAGCTGAAAGAAAAATCCCAAGCTGAAAGAAAAAAAACCTTCCCATTCAAAAAAAATTCAGGAGAAAGGGGGGGGGGGGGCGGACGACACTCACACACAGCCACAGGGCTGGTTTTTTTTTCCATTTTCTTTTTCTGTTTTCTATGGGTTTTTTTTCTATTTTTCTATTTTCTATTTTTTTCCCATTTTCTTTTTCTGTTTTTCTTTCTGTATTTCCTATTTTCTTCTTCTTCTTTTTTCTCTCCCTTCTTTCTTTCTAGGCATTTTAAAATTTTGTCCTCTGCAGCCTTTCACTTCAAAGGTCCCAGGTAAATCTACCTGTTTGCCGGCTTAGTGGACGTTTGAGATTGAAAGATCTCAGAGTTGCATTTTTAAGGTTAATCAAAACAAACAGAGGCTCAAACTCCTATAACCAAACCCCAATTTGCAAATCTTACAAACGTTTAAAGCGCTGTAAACACACACAAACACACACACACACATACACACACACTCTTTTGAGAGCTGGCTTAATATACCTATGCAATGTTGTTTATGACCAGTCAATAAGAATAGCACGATGGTATGAATATTTAAACTATACACGGTACTGAACACATACAACACTTAAAATATGCACATGTATTATAAAATAAGGTTTGCATTCATTGTTTAACAGGTAATAGTTTTTGGTTGTTACAGCATTTTTGTGGCAAAGGACTATCCTGTGGTGGTTGTGAATTATTCATGCATGCCATGGAGCCGGCGGCAGCTTCAGGCGCTGGGGCGGTGGGCAGCTTGGCGGCGAAACAGTCAGTACTTTCTCATTTTACAGATTTTCGAATTTCTTTGATCATGACTATCTGATTCCCAGCGAAGATCTGCATCTCGTGATAAATCATGGGAAAAACTTGCAACACTTCAACTTGTCCCCGCAGCTGCGCTTCCCTCCTTGAGGAGGACTTGTGCCCATCTGGATTACTTTCATCCTCAGAAGTTTCACTTGGTAGTGAAGGACAGAGGAGTGGATTAGTGGTATTCAGTGGAGATCTTACATCAGAAAGAGGTGGGGCAGAGGGTTGTACTACAGTTAATTATCGCCTTTACCTTGTGGCTCGGATTCGCTCACAAGTTCCGCAGGCATCTTATAAGTCTTGTCTTTACTTGGATATGATTGTTTCTTAACAGCTTCCTCATCCTCAGAATCACTCCACAATGGTGATTGCTTTTTTATTTTGCTTGAAATCCTTTTAGAAGTCACCTTTAGGTCCTTCACTGCCAGACCAGGAGGGTCAGGATTATTTAAGGCACTAGCCTCTGCTAGATCTTGTTGTGCTTTAAAATCTTTTGGTGTTTCATATAGCAATCGCCATGTTATTAACACACAGGAAGCATTTAAATCTCCCTTTGTGGCATGTTCAAACAGTAATTCACCAGCCTCCTTCTAAGTCCCAGTGTCAAAAACACGCGGTGATTCCACAGGCACATTCTTACTCCTTAACCATGCTAATAACAATTGCAGTTTATGTTCTTCATAATGAACTCCTTTCCTTTTCAAAATATGCTTAAACATCTTTACTATTGCCTTTTCTTCTGTTGACACATTCGCCCCCATTTTACACTACTTAGTTTCTCAGCTGCTCACCTGAATCTCGTGGAACAGGCGATTGTGGGCCCCAGGGCTTTCTCCTTTTGTCTGCTCGGTCCAGCCGGCAAGACGATTGTTCAGCTGAGATGTCTCCCCCGTGTGCTTATCCTTTCCAGCATCTATCAGATCCCCAGATCAGCGGCTCTCTTGCTGCGCCACGTGACTGTTGGGGTCACCATTTGGGGAGATTGATGACGCGGACTCCAATATCTTGGATCAAAGACCTTTATTGCTCTTAGCGAGCTCCTTATATACACAATGCTATGTTGCATCTAAACCTTGGCATCATTTGATTGGTTACAAACAACTGTTCACGTGTATAAGTTTATACTACTATTGATTAGTTGCTACTGTCCACGCGCCTAGATCAGATGCTTACTTGGTTAATTAGCTTTGTATATTTTACATGCTTTTCCCCTAAGTTATCATGATATCTACTTTTCTAGCTTACACCTCCCTCTCAGCTTCTGGGCATACAGCCATAGCTTACTGTTGCTATCCGTTGTTTCCTCTTACTGCACCATTCATGGTCCTTCAAGGGCATAGTGGTCTTCGTTAATATAAAATGTTTCTACAAATAAATATATATTCTGTATTATTACTATATATATTTTTTCATTTAATTATAAAACTGGAGAGCTGGATTCGACTTCAAAGTAAACAACTATAGCAATTACACCTTTCAAGTGCATTCCTTGTTAATTTAAAGCCCATGAAATGGGGCATTTTGAAAACAGTGGTGGAACTCATCTGACTGAATGTGAGAAATCAAGATTTCTAAAAGATTTCTGCCTGTCTTATCCTGCAGAAGATGTTTAAAAAAGATTCAATGAATCACTCCCTAAAAGTGCCTGTTTCTCTTCACTGACTAAAGGAATTGGGATGATGACCGAAAGCAGAGAGAGGGGTTGGGAATGCTCACTTGGGAGCAATGGCACTTGCGCTGCTCGTCAGAAATGGCTTTGAAGGCCTTGGAAGTTGATAACGAAGGAACTAGCTAGCAAAAGTGTACTGATAAGCGGGCACTGGAATGCAGAAAGCTGACTGCACTTGGTTCAGTAGTTTGAAAACAACCAGAAGGGACTGCGCCTGCACACAGTTCAAGGAGAAAAACTTTTTTCATTCTGAGGAAGACTACTTACTTCATCCCTAATACCTTGGCCCATGACCACCAGGAGGCACTATGCTGTTATAAATGCTGTTCAACCCAGAATGGTCTCTTAAACGTGTTGAACTGTTAATACCAACTGATATTTCTGAAATTCAGCCAGCATGCTCTCATTTCCTAAAAACATCCTTTGAGGGCTGGACAGCCTGGCTGTGAAAACAAGTGTCCTTCAGGGGCAGAACACAAAGGGGCCTAACCGGAGTGTTAGAGACAGGATTGGGGGTTCTAAATGGAATTGACTCAGAAATACTAATGAATAGATTGGCCACCACAATTAGTGATTTAACAACCTTTACAGTCTTCTCTATTAGCTTTAGTAACTAATCAGTTATCAAAGTGGGAAAAGGTGGAGGAGCAGGACCATGAATGCACTCGGTGTGATCCAAGATAACGTTTCTTTGGCCCTCAGTTGTATACAGGCACAATTATGGATGCAGTCAGTGGCCGCCTTAATTATAAGAGAAGGTGGTGAGGGTACTTTCCCCACCGAAATCTGTAAAGTGGTTTGGGACAGTGCCACTGGCTTAGAGAGGAAACTTCAATCCTGGTAGACTCTGGTAAATTTTACCTATGACCCCATCACTAATACGGCCACAGCCTTTGTGTTGACCATACATAATGCTTCAATATATGTAATGTACTCCATCATTGCATTAGGATTAAACCACGATAAAACTGTGCTCCATCCTTCCGAACATAGAACATGGACACAAATAGTGAACAGGAAACAGTAAACTGTAAATTTAGTCTTGCATTAGAAGAGAACAACAAGGATTCACTTGTGAAAGTAATGTAATTGATGCTCAAGACATCTTCCTTGACACTGAGCAAAGCATCTGTCACTTTGAGATCCATCCAAACGCTAATCAGAGGACCGTACTTGCATATACGGGCCAGGGTTGTGTGTGTTTGAGAACTGCTTGTACCTCTATAGCAATAGTTGAGATAATTATGGATAGTAAGAACCACTCTAATTTCTAATTTCTATGTTTGTAATTTTGTTAAGATTGTTGGGTGTGACTTTTCTTATTTAGCACCAGTCGTATCTCATCAGCTGATAAAATCCAATTATACAATGTTTCACAAATTATCACCTGTACCTATTGGAATGAATCTTACACTGGTGAAACAATAAATGAAACAGTTAATGAAACATCAGGACTTGATCAAAATTTTGAAGGAGGTCCAGGAAAATGGGAAAAAGACCCTGATAACAGTCCACCACAACACAGAGGAAAGAAATAGGATCCTAAAACGGGTAAAAGAAGATGTGAACCATCGTTGGAGGGACATGTTGTTTGGATGGTCCCCTACTGCGACTGGCATTCTAAATAAGTTGTGTCACCCTATTATTGCCCTTCTGATGCTAGTTTTAGTTAGCTTTGTTTTCTCTGCTGTGTTATTTATCTGGAATTGGAGAATGCTACAACGACTAACAATTTTGACTTCTATGTCTAGTGCCCATGAGAATGCGTTAAAAGTAATTTTCAAGGAAAATATCATCTAATTCCCCTTGAGAGACTGTTTATGCATTTGGCAAATTAATTTGCCTATGTTAAAAGGACAAAGGGGAATTGATGAGCGAAAGCAGACAGTGGGGTTTGGAATGCTCACTTTGGAGCAAATGAACTTGCATTGTTTGTCAGAAACTTCCTTGAAGGCCTTGGAAGTTGATAACAAAGGAACCAGCTAGCAGAAGTTTAGTGATAAGCGGGCATTGGAATACAGAAATCTGACTGCACTTGATTCAGTAGTTTGAAAACAACCAGAAGGGACTGTGCCTGCGCATGGTTCAAAGAGAAAAAAATTCATCCTGAGGAAGACTTCTTACTTCATCCCTAAGACCCTGGCCCACGACCACCAGGAGGCACTACACAGGTGCAAGACTGGAGCAAACCTTCCAGAACTAATTATAATATGAAGTGGGGAAATGTTATGAATATGTAGTAGGTGCTTATAACCATGCATGTCTTTACACTATAAGTAGGTGTTTGTTAAGTTATATGGTGTGCAAGCTAGGAAGAGAACCCCCTTGCACCCCAGCGCTGGAAATAAACGTACCTGCTTTATAATTCATTTTGGGTTATAGGCTTTGATTCCGCAAAACAGGGGGGTGATTAGTTCTGAAGGAGACATGTATCCTGCAGATATCTTGCATCAAGGGAGTTGAATCCACTCCGGCTCATGATGAAGACTTCATTTTCACCTGGGGCCCCGGCTGACCTTATAGCTCTCCTTCCTGGCTCCTCTAAGCATCTGTAAAGATTGACTTCTTTACTTGTATTTTCTGTATCTTAAACCTTGTCTCAAGTGCAAGGATGTGTGCATCTGAGGGGACATTTGTGTGGCTCCTAGTTAACAATGAGAGGGGAGAGTGGGAGGTGTATGCCCTCATCCCCCACGTCTGCAGGTCTGTGGCAGTGGGGGCACAGACTCCAGTTGTGGTACAAATGAAATCAAGTTTATTGAGTGAAGGTACAGCTTTTATACCCTTGTCTGTCCCGTTAACAGCTACGTTAACAGCTACCCCAATAAAATTCCACTACTGAAGTTTCCATGACTACAGAGATTAAGAGCAATGACTAGTGCTAGAGATGTACCCCTTATCTTCTTATTTCTCTTTGCTACAAGCTCCTACATTCCCACGAGCACTGTTAGTGATTACAAGGTATTTTAAGCTAGCTAGCAAACTTCAGAACAATGGCCGCTTGCTCTGTGTTTGCTACTGATATCAGGGGCATACCAAGACATCAGCCACCTGCGTTGGTACACACATGACAATGGAATCCTTTATGCCCATGCTGATTCAGGGACATAGTCTTTTCTCATCAAGTTTAAACCCATACATACTTTCACCCCTATCTCCCCCTTTACTCTTTACAGTCATCACAGCCTTCAAAGAATTATCAATTGCTCATTATACAATTCGCAGAAAGCAAGGCAAACATGTGACTATGCATAGAAATATACCAATACAGAGTAAAGCTATTTTGACTAAAGATTTCAGCCATCCCGTTAATCCTCAGCTATTTCGTAAGTTTTTTAACCCAAAGAAACCATCATCTATTTCTAAATTTTTTGTTCTATGAGTGTTGATATAACCTTATGAATAGACCGAGAATGATCACTCAAATTCATACAACACATTCCCTCCAAGTACTCACATCCATGTCCATGCGCTAGCAACAAAAAGTCAATTGCCACCCGATTCTGTAATGTTGCGTGTCTTGCAGAATCGACATCATTCTCCAGTTGTGTCAAAATCTCTGATGTTGTGTTTGTCTGTTTGGCCCACCAACATGCCATTCTGTTCAGCTGGGTTAGTGCCTTCACTGCTGCTGTGCGTGGAAGAAATAGACTCACTGCAAATATCTCTCTGCAATTCCACAGCTGTATGTTGTCGTTGCAGTCACTGGCAAAAGCATGTAAAGATCGCCTTTCTTTCTGGTGGCTCAAAACAGAATGATTAAATATCATTGCTGTATTAGGCGTAAGCATGGATAATTGTGCTAGAACACATGGACACCCCATAATGCTTGATGGTAAACCTGCCCAAGCTTGATCACCACATACAAAAAATACTCCTGGTGGGAGCTGTCTAGGCTTTATGTCTCCAGGGAATGTTGGTAAGGTCTTATTACACCATAAGCTTGCAGTTTTGTAAGCATCATTCTCTGCATTAACATCATTAAATGACTGAAAATTATACTGACTCCAATCACCTGTATATGAACTACAATTGAAATTCATACAGTAATCCATTTTTACCAATCCTAAAATCTCTAATTCTTGCAGCTCTACTTTGGATTCTGGTAACCGATACGTGTTGTGCCCTATGGTCTGAAAACATTTTTCTGTCATGTTGTCTCCAGGAAAACAAACTGTGGGATCCCAACCTTTAATTATTCCAACCATGTCATCAAGAGGAAGTGCTACTAGACAAGTATGAAAGGGCTGTTCCAGCTGAGCCATTGACACACAGAAATTTGTCTGATTCAAAGTTTTTGCTAAGGTTACCCAAATATTGTTACTGTGGATGGGAGGAATCAAACCTTTACTTATCCCCAGCATCACTGCTGTCCACGTTAGTATTGCTGTCATCTTCATCATGATTACCACTTCTGTCCAAATATGGACGGACACACTGCACTGGCACCCAGCTTGTTCCAGAATCTGTTAAAACACAAGCATAACCTCTTCCCCAAGTGAGTAGGTCAAATGGACCTTCCCATTGGCCAGACTGTAGTGATTTCACAAAGACCTTGTCTTTTTGCGGTGTTAAGGTCAGATCCTTAAATTGCAAAGAAGCAAAATATGAAAAAATTTGAAAATAACACAGAAGTGTTTCTGTGAGGATTCTCCTACGATTCCTCCTTTTTGTTTTTCAAACATGGGCCATTATCTGTTTTTATTTTATGTGGTGTTCCTAAAGCTGCAAAGGCTTAGAGCCAATGTTTAATAACACCATGACTTTTTTCTCCTGAGTGTGAGGTGGTCCATATGGCACCTGAAAAGGTGTCCACAGAAACATGAACGTATTTTTGTAGACCAAAAGCAGAGATACGTGTAACATCTTGTTTGCTAAATCTGTAATGCTTGAAGCCCTCTGGGGTTAACACCACTTTAAGGTACAGGAGCAAATTGTTGACAGAACAAAAACATATGATTTCTTTAGCATTTGCCCAGGAAAGGTCAAATTATTTGCTAAATGTTCTGGCATTTTTGTGAAAGAAATTATGAGATAAATGAGCTTGTTGCATAATGTTAAGAGTTGGAACAATATGTACAGATAATATAAGCCAATGTGCACAGGCATTACCTTCCATCAAAAATCCTGGAAGATTAGTGTGACTTCTAATGTGAAGCATATAAAAAGGGAAGTTTTCTATAAGTGTGTAAAAAACATAATCGTTTAAAAAGCAAAAAAAGTTGTCCATGAGTTATATGTTTCAGCCATGATTTCTCTAATCTTTGTACTACGTTAGTGATATATTGTGAATCTGTTACTAAATTAACAGGGCTGCAATGTAAAAACTTGAATAACAGCAAAGAACTTTACAGCTTGTGGTGATCTTGCAGAATAAAAATCTGATCCTGCCATTGCATTCCATCATGCTATGTGAGCACAGCTTTTCCAATTTTTCCTGAGGCACCTGTGAATACTGTAGGCCCTGAAACTGGAACAAGATGACACAAAGGAAAAGAAACAATGATTAAATCATTACAAAGTTGTAAAAGCTTATGCGAGGGAAAATGAATCTTAATCTCTCCTGAAAATCCTTCAAGAGCAACTTGCAATGCAAAACTGTTAGCTAGACACCAGTCTAAATATGCTGTCGTAGTAGGGACAAAAATGTTAATGGCTCATTTCCAGTTATTTGTACTATTCTTTTTCTGCTTTTAGTGATGACACTTGTAATCATCTGAATTTAAGTAAATACAGTGTCCTTAGGCTGATATGGTAAAAAAATCCACTCCAATATCACAAAAGGATCTCAAAGTGTAGGTACCTATTGTGCTATTAGACCAAATGTCTGACACAGAGTAACAAAACCAAACAAACATATTGGATGACCATCAAGTCGTCTATGGGCTTTTCTCTGTGTAATGGCTTTTTCAGTTTTGCCTAGAGTTTGTTATGCTTCACTCGTAAGAGTACGAAGTGTTGTTAAAGCCATGTGTCCCTTAAGAAGATCAAATAATGGACTTATTAGTAATACCCAAATAAAGTTTAACTCAATTGATTGTTCCTAGGAGCTTTTGTAAATCGTTTGAAGTTTTAACTACTATTCGCAATTTGACTTGCTGAGATTCAATTGTGGCACTCAAAATTTTCCACGCAAGATATTTCCAGGTTTGAATTTTTCAGGTGTGACTTGAAGGCCAATTTTCTCTAATACAATCTTTGAAATGGTATTAATTGAGCAATAGAGCTGCTTTGGGTGATATACACAGGTGTGTGAAAGGAGTATAAACCATAGCTTGTATTTGTCCAGTAAAATCAGAATTAATAACACCAGGCCACACAAAAAGACTTTGCAAAGTGACACTCGAATGACCCACTAACCAAGCACTTAAACCATTTCCGACAGGACCAAAAGTTTGGAGCAATATCTTATGAATGGATTAATCGCTTATTGTGACTGAGGAGGCTGTGGAGAAGATCTGAGCAGGAGCATTTACTGTTTTCACATGTCTCTGCCACGTTCTGGGTTGCAGGTTTCCTTGGTTCTTTGATGTTAACAGTTTACCCCCAGTATCGTATTTGGAATGGTGTTGATTTGTAAAGTGACAGTCTTTTCAACATTTATGGTAACGGTCCAGGCATTGCTGAATTCCTGGCCCCTTTTGTCTGTTTTTACCTGTATGGGAATTCTCAAGGCTGCAAATGCATTAACTTTTCTATTCCTTTGCAGTTTTTTAATCTCAGAGGGTATTCCTTTTGGACTCTTAAATCATGCTCTCATTAGTGTCTGGCTAAAATCCTCTTTACGGTTGTCTGCACTAGGACCCAGCAGTTGCTGATCTAAGAAGGGACACTGGAATGCAGAGTGTTCTTCATAAATTGTTACTCCCCTAGAGAGGTTAGTACCTTCTCTTTTTACAGCTTTTTGAGTTTCTTTTATCGCTTCATAACTAACTGATTCCCAGCAAGGATCTGCGTTTCGTGAATAAATCATGGGAAAAACTTGCAACATTTCAACCCTTCCCTGCCACTGCATCTCTCTTCTAACTTGTGCCCATCTGTCTGAGGGACAGGGTGGAAATAGATCAAACTCCTTCTCTGTGTCTATCGGACCAGGATCACAGGGGTTGTTTGCAATCACTGATGGTCCTGCACTTCATGATGCAGCAGGCACAGACATCTTTGCCATAAAGCCAGAACCTGTGTTCTCCTGTGTCTTTTGGAGTTTGTCTCAGCCTTTATCCTTTAACTGTTGTAACGATTCAAACATCAATCGAACAAAGTCTCCCTGCAGGCCTTGGAGGTTAGCGACAGCACTATTCTGACAAAGCTGGCACCACTTAGCATCATAAACTGTTATTTGCATAGATGTTAAAATAGTTCTTATAATGCTTGTAATGTCAAAAGGAGTCAAGTCTTCTGCAAACACAGATTTTATAAGAGTTTGTGTAGATGGTGCATGAAGACCATTCTCAGTGGCAGTCTTTCTGAGGTCTCTTAAAAAAGCCCACACAATAGGTTCATAATGAGCATCACCTTGCTGATTGCAAAAAACTGGGAAGACACTCATCAATTCCCCTTCCAATTGTGCCTATTCCCTTATCTTAGCCCAGGTGTGCAAAGGGTTATGAGCAGGTAGGGAAAAATCAGGAGAGGGGCGGGGGAGGGTGCTCCGCTTCTGCAAGCCAGGATGAAGCAGGGCATGGGGGTAACAAAATAGGCTCTGTTAAAAGCGATATCAGTGCATTAAGCAGGAATGGATTTCTCTCAGGCGACCGAGGTCATTAAAAGAGTCTTGTATTGGTGCCAAAGGTTGTGGCGCAGTACAAATTAACTCTTCCTCCTTCAAATCAGAGGAGGAGGAAGTAGCCGCTACAGCAGCAGTAACAGTTTTCCGATCTTATTTTAGCTTTTTGAGTGTGTCTTTAACTTAATCAATCACCACGTTGTAAGGAGTGACTGTGCAGTGGCATCTCTGCACGTAGCAGTGTCAATCAAAGTTTTTCCCCCCATTTCCCATGTACTAAATTCAAAAGTGTTTTCTGCCATGCATGCGGTTTCATTTTTTCGTAGCTGAACCAGAAGCACACGAACTTTATGCTCATTGTAAATAACCTCCCTTGATTTTAAGATACGCATTAAAACATCTAAAATAGAGCTTTCTTCTTTGGTCATATGCTGACCCATTTCTGTTTTTTCTATATTTTTTCTTTTTCTAAAATTCCCAACTGCTCACCTCAACTCTCCAGAGGTGTGTAGAATACATCGCGACTTGAGCAGCTCTCTGGTCCGCTGCGTTAGCTAAGTTGGGCTACTACTGGCCACTCTGAGGTCTGCAGAATGTTGTACCCCAATCGCAATGGAGTCACCATTTGTGGCAGTAGGGGCACAGACTCCAATTGTAGTACAAATGAAATCAAGTTTATTGAGTGAAGGTACAGCTTTCATAGTCTCTCTGCCCCGTTAACAGCTACGTTAACAGTTAACAGTCAATGGAATCCTTTATGCCTGTGCTGATTCTGATGAGCAAAAGCAGATGTGGGAAGGGGGGGTGGGGGATGGGAATGCTCACTGGAACTTGTGCTGTTCATTGGTAAAGGCCTTGAAAGCTGATAATGGGAGCTAGCTTGCAGAAGTTTACTGATAACGAGGGATTGGAATGCATGTCCTAGCAGAAAGCTGGCTGCATCTTGTTCAGTAGTCTCAGAAGGGGACTGCACCTGCGCACAGTTTGAGGAGAAAAATATTCATCCTGAGGAAGGCTGTTGATTTCATCCCTGAGACCCCAGCCCACGACCACCAGGAGGCACTACACAGGCGCAAGACTGGAGCGAACCTTCCAGAACTAATTATAATATGAAGCAGGGGAAAGTCATGAATATGTAGTAGGTACTTATAACTATGCATGTCTTTACACTATAAGTAGCTGTTTGTTAAGTTATGCAGTGTGCAAGCTAGAAGGAGAACCCCCTTGCACTCCAGTGCTAGAAATAAACATACCTGCCTTATAACTCATTTTTGGGTTATAGGGTTTGAATTCCGCAAAACAATTCAGGGACATAGTCTTTTCTCATTGAGTTCAAACCCATACATGCTTTCTCCCATACAGGTCAGCTCCACAATTAGCAGTCCTGGGTGGCTGCAGCAGAGGAGTGAGGGGGAGGTGCAGCAGTAGGCACTGCCCCACCTGATTGTGCATGTGTGCCCAAAGGCAGGTTGTTATGGCAAGGGTCTGTTGAAGTGTCAGTGACCCTGGAGACCCCAGCCTCGGTTCCAGAACTTTCCCAAAGCAATTTCTGTGCAGTCCCCAATGCCAGAACTTTTGCAGCAAGACCACCCCTCACCTGCTAATAGGGTATGGACTTTCCTTATAAATAGTTCCTGCCAAGTGATGCCATGAAAAGCTAAAATCAGTAATCAATGCCAATTTGATTATTAAGTAGGTATTTCTTTAATGCAGCGTCGGACACAGGGAATTATTTCACCTTATATGTCCATTGAGGCTGGTTACAGGACTTTTATATCAGTTAAATATACATATTCATATAGATTGCGGGAAACACTGGTTACATATTCTGGGAAATATTGGTTAAACATACATAGAACTCATTCTCACATCTTATCAACCACTTGCAGAATCAAACTCTATAACCCAAAATGAGTTACAAAGCAGGTATGTTTATTTCCAGTGCTAGGGTGCAAGGGGGTTCTCCTCCTAGCTTGCACACAGTATAGCTTAATAAGCAGCTACTTATAGTGTTAAGACATGCATAGGTATAAGCGCCTACTACATATTCATACCCTATCCCCGCTTCGTATTATAATTAGATCTGGAAGGTTCGCTCCAATCTTGCGCCTGTGTAGTGCCTCCTGATGGTCGTTGGCCAGGCTCTTAGGGATGAAGTAGGAAGTCTTCCTCGGGACGAATATATTTCTTTTTGAACTTTGCGCAGAATCAGTCTCCTCTGGCTGTTTTCAAACTCCTGAACCAAATGCAGCCAGCTTTCTGTATTCCAGTGCCCACTTATCAGTAAACTGCTGCTAGCTGGCTCCTTTGTTATCAACTTCCAAGGTCTTCAAGGCGAATAACATAGCAGAGAAAACAAAGCTAACTAAAACTAGCATCAGAAGGGCAATAGTAGGGTGATACAACTTATTTAGAATGCCAGTTGCAGTAGGGGACCATCTGAACAACACATCCCTCTAATGATGGTTTAAATTTTCTTTTACCCTTTTAGGACCCCCTTTCTTTCCAGTCGTTATGGACTGTTATCAGGGTCTTGTCCCGTTTTCCTGGACCTCGTCCAGAATTATAATCAAGTCCTGATGTTTCATTAACTGTTTCATTAATCATTTTACCAATGTAAGATTCATTCCAATAGGTACAGGTGATAATTTGTGAAATATTGTATAATTGGATTTATCAGCTGATGGGATACGACTCGTGCTAAATAAGAAAAGTCACATCCAACAATCTTAACAAGCTAACAAATACAGAAATTAGAAATTAGAGTGATTCTCACTATCTATAATTATCTCATCTATTACTAGAGAGGTACAAGCAGTTCTCAAACACACACAACCCTGGCCCACATACACAAGTACGGTCCTCGGATTAGCATCTAGATGGATCTCAAAGTGACAGATGTTTTGCTCAGTGTCGAGGCAGATGTCTTGAGCATCGATTGCATTATTTAGCAAACGAATTTTTGTTGTGCATGACTGTTGCTTTCTCAGGTAGCTAGACTGCTTCCAGCAGTCTCAGGATCCTTCTGCATGCTTGATGGTTTTGCCCTGGCATGTCTTTTATTCCTTAAGACATAGCTGTTTCCATCCATGAACCAGCCCTCAGCGTCTTATATGGGACTGTCTTTCAGGTCCGAATGGCTCAAGTATGTGGCCTCGATAGTCTCTAAGCAGTCCTGGTGCACTGGTTCTCCTGTATTTTCACTGAGAAAAGAAGCTGGGTTGATGATGTTAGTAACCACAGTTCCCATATCATGTTCCAACGTTATAGCTTGGTATTTTAGGAACCTTTGTGGAGAAAGTCAGTGCCCATCTCTCACTTCCAGACACTAACAATGTCATTCTCTGGCCCAGGGTAAATCTTCGTGCCTCCTGGATGTTTAGCACTATAGCTGCAACTGCTGGTAAATAGCCAGGCCCTAGGGTAATGCCTTGCTTCTCATGAGAGAAAAGGAAAAATGGCTTACTCACATCTGGAAGTCCTAAGGCCAGGGCCGACATCAGGGCTTTCTTCAGCTGTTCAAAGGCTTGCACAGCCTCTTTGCCCTGTTGGAGGTATTTCTGTTCGGCAGTGGTTAGTGCATACAGGGGTTTAACAAGCAGTCCATAGTTATAGATCCATAGCTGACACCACCCAGTCATCCCCAAGAAAGTTCATAACTCTTTCACTGTTTACAGTCTCGGGGTTTGGTATATTGCCTCTTCTCAGGCTTGTCCCAAAGTTCTTTGTCCAGCGCTGATTTCATAGCCCAAGTAGATTGCATTATTTGGGCCTTCTTTTAGATACCTGGTATCCCCGGAGCCCCCAAAAGTTTAACAGACTCACCATCTAGGTCACGCAAGCATTGTCTTGGTGGCAATCAGGGTATCATCTACATACTGCAACAGTCTCCCTTCCTCAGGTGGGGCTTCCAGGCCTCAAGATCCTTTGCAAGTTGATTACCAAATATCCAGGTGAGTTGAGTTCTGCACCTGCTTTCAGAGTTTTCCATTCAAATGCAAATATTTTCTGGCTGGCTTCATGGAGAGGGAGGCAAAAGAAGGCATCCTTCAGGTCTAAAACAATAAGCCAGGTTAGTTCATGTATTAATACAGTTAACAGTGTATATGGATTTGCCTCCACTGGGTAAAGGTTTTTTGTTATTCTATTTACAGCCCGTAAGTCCTGGCACATCGGTGGCCCATACCTCGGGGTATACCTGTTTGCTGATTTCTTTGCTGATTTTTCCTTCTGTGGGAACACTGGCTAAGGATAAACCCATTATTTGCATATACTGCTGGTCATTTACCTCCAGAGTAATCTGTCCCTTTTCAAATTTAATTATTGCACTCAATTGTTCTGATAAATCTCTCCCCAAAAGTGCCTTCAGGGAGTTGGGCATATACAAGAATCTGTGGATGCCCCATTGTATTCCCAGTTTATATCTTACAAGTTCACAAAAATATGCCTTTTCACTTTGGCCAGTTATCCCTTTTACCACGATGTAGTAATTTCCTAGGGACATAAAAACTTGGTTCAAAACCGAATACATTGCCTCTGTGTCAATTGAAATTCTACTTTCTTCTCCTCTTTCCCTGGCTTCATTATAACTAGTGGATCCTCTAGGGTGGATTCCCCAGGTCCTCGTCAGTCTTCCTTCTCGTGAGCCACTATTATAGACTGGCCCAAATAAAAACCTAGTTGTTGTATTCCTACCCTCGACCCAGGATCCAGCGGTGTGTTGCGGCGCATTATATCCCTCAGTCGATTTAGGAATTCAGATGGTGATTTAGAGGGACCTTGTTTACTTGTTTCAGAATGGCCCTTTTCATTCCCTTTGAGATTCACTCCTGATATACCTGTGATTTTTCTACATGTTTAGATCTGTCTGGATCCCACATTGGGTCTTGGATGGGAAATACTCTTTCCAAATCCCGTACAGTTTTACAATCAGTTTTGTTTGTTCTTGTGGGGGTTTTATAGCTTGTTTGTTTGGGTTTTTTATCTTTTTTCTCTTTTTTTTTTTTGTCTTGTTCTTCCCAGAGAGGCGCCTGTAACACTGTCAAAGCAGACCTTTCCCTGACGCAGGAAGATACTGAGCTATTTGGGGGGAAGACTCGTCCGAGCCCGTATCCCATTCCTGTGATCGAGGGGGAGGCTTAAGCAAGTCCGATAAATCTTGTTCTGTTCTGTTGTCCAGTGAATTTTATTTATTCTAGTGCACCCTTGCTCAATACTGCACGTCACGCAACATTGCCTCAGTTTACCTTTAAATTGTTATTTTCCCGCTCAAAGGCGAGTACCATAGGGTCCTGCGGCGACAAAATCCCACTGTCCCTTTGCTGCTCTGGATGGTTTTGGAGGGTGAAAAACACTTCATTCCACTTTCCCTCTCTTTAAAAACATTAGTTGCAAAACGGTGCTGAAATCATCTTCTTACTCATGGAGCCTCCAGCTCCCCCCCTCCCCCCCCCCCACACACACCAATTCCTTCCAGTAATATGCATGCTAATGGGTTTGCCCGAGGAAATTCTTGCTCGGTTTTGCCCCCATTATACTACATTCCGACTCTACCTTTCTCCAACTTCCACAAACCATTGAAACACTTACAAATGTCCTGTCTCTAAGTTCTCAGGGACTTCCTACAAGACTAGCAACAACAACAATTCCCATCTACAGATTAGAGACACTCAGGACAATAGAGTGATCCCAACCTAGCTGAATAGCACAATAAAACTTTATGATAGTCCGAATACCAAATCTGATCCATTCCCGCAGCCTGTAGAATTCTGGCCCCCCTGTCTACGCAATCCTTTTGCTTTTACACTTTCAAATTATTCTTTTCTGTCACACAGAACACTTAAATCACATTCCAGGAGGGGAAGGGTTAACTCACACACACAGCACCTAACTCACATAACTCCCATACCAGGAAGAGGGAAAGGGAGGGGCACTCTCAGCACCCCTGTTTCTCCTTTTTTTTTTTCCTTCTTCTATAATAGGTATTTTAAAATTTCATCCTTTGCAGCTTTCCATTCCAAAGGTCCGAGGTAAATATACCCATTTGCCGGCTCAATGGACGTTTGGAATTAAAAGGCTTCAGAGGTGCATTCCTAGGATCAAGACAAACAGGGCTTATAAACAATTTGCAAGTCTTGCAACATTTTGAGCTCAGTCCACCTCTGGCTCCTGTCTATGGAGGAAGAACGCCCCCTGGTAAGCTATCCCTTTCAATTCCACTGCTACTCTGTTATACATCAAACAATTCACAGAGTATACTTATGACATAAAACACACAACGTATAGCAGTGATCACTCGCTTCATGCGTCTCCGGCTGCTTCCTTCGCAGGAGAGCAGAACCGCGGATCGGAACTCTGCATTCGCTTCACGCTCAATTGCATGTCTCATGCACCGACGCACTCACATACACTCCACAACATATGAGAAGTTTAAAATGAGCTCTTAATGATGTTAAAATATAGACGGTACCGATACTGAAGATTTGCAACAAGTGTAGAAGATGATAGCTATCTCATATGCAGCACTCCTGCTTCCTCAGCAAGGAGTACCCAATTCATAATAGTATATACTATAATATCATCTTATCTATAATACCATATATAATACCATAACCCCTCACTCAACGTTCTCTGCCTTATGAGAATCTTGGGATTATATTTCACCTGGTGCTTTGCTATCACAGCAGGGAGCTGACCAGACCACAGCTGCAAATTCCCTCTTTTACCCAGGGGCGGGCAGTGCCACCTTCTCACCCGGTGGAAGTAGGGGATTCATATCCCCTCCCCATGGGCTTACGGGGTCTCGGAAAAATGACCCTAACCCTTCGTCATCACATGAGGCGTCCCATCCATGACTTACAGACTCATCCCCTCTTTTTCCTGCAGGTACATCGAAATTATCATACATAAATCACATACCTGGTCCGCCCACTTATGGGCCGTCTCTCCCCCCGCAGTGATCGGGTAGAGATGGGAGATTTTGATTTTACTACTTTACTAAGGGAGTATACTTCTGTTTGTATGTTATGTATGACATCTATTGTTAAGTTTTCAATTTGTTCTATTGTGGCTGAGATATTAACAAATGCCTTTTCCAATTAGCTTACTCCCAACTGAGGGAAGAACCACCTAACAAAACTATAATATCCTGTGGGCCATTCTATTAATGGATTATTTACACTGCGACCAATTTTCCAGGAGTTGCGTAGTACCCCTGGAGGGGTATGGGAGTGGTTATAAATTCAGTCTTGGGGTACCAGACAACCAATAGCACATGTGCCATTCCAATGTGTTGGCAACTCTTTCCTAGCATACCCACCACACAACCACCATAACCCTTTGGGTAAGCAACCACTGGAATAATTTCCCTAAGTCCTATCATTAGTTGTAGCCTACATCCTGGAAGTTTTCGACATCCATTCGAGCAATTGAACTTGTCAACTGAACATACGGTCCAGTTCAAGAAAGTGTAATCTACTCGAAAATTCCCTACTTCTAAGGCACCAGAATTGTTTCGCTTTACAAAGGTGGCATTTCCCAGGCTTTGCAATTCAAATTGAGGACCTTTGGTATAATTTCCCTTTTGCTGACATCCATGGCTCGTGCCACTAAATGGCCAGCTCCAATTACTATAACTTATCGGAATCCCAAATAAAGGGAACTGCATATTTCCTCTGGGAAGAGCTGTACATACCCAGCAATCTGACAAGTTAAGACTATTACCCACTTCCTGTACCAATCGCAAGTACATATTTTGATCCCGAGCAATTACATTACTGACAATACCAGCTATTAGAATCAACACTTGTGGATTCTTCATCCTATTGTCATTGTAGTCTCAGCTTTAAAGGCTCTAGAGGTTCCAAGGTTTACCTGGAGCCTTCTTCACTTGGGAGTAGTGGATCCAAGTGGGTTGTTCTTTGATCTTGATCACAGTGAAGGTGGTCAATAGTACTTGATATGGTCCATTCCACTTCTCCTTAAGCGGGTCATCTGAAAAATTCTTAACATAAATACAATCCCCAGGGCTAAACGGGTGGATGGGATGGTCTAGTCCTTTAGCCCTTGTCTCCAGTGCAACTTTATTAATTTTCTCCAGTTGTTTTCCCAGAGAAAAGACATATTGTTGGAGATAAGAGCTTCCAAATTGGTTTAAATCTTCTCCTTTATACCTTGTCTGATACAGTTTTGCATATAAAATTTTGAAAGGACTCAGATTTTCTCTTGCTCTTGGCTTTACACGTAGTCTGAGTAAGCCTTGGAATAAGGAACAGGAGGTCAAAGACAAACAGCTGATTAATGCCTGACTCCAAGCCTGGTGTGAGGAGAGAGGCTTTGGATTCTTTGATCATGGAGTGACCCACGCACCCCCAGGCTTGCTTTATTACTAGGGATGGGACATGCTTGTCTCCAAGGGGGACTACAGTACTTTCTAAAAATCTAGTTAGGCTCTTAAATAAAGCTTTAAACTAGATGTGAAGGGGGAGGGAGAGGAGACCAGGCTAGTTAGGAATGAGCCTGGAAGTGGGACTCCAGCGACTGAGATTATGGTGTGCCGTAGTGGACCACCAGTACACCACCACAGAGCAAGAGGGGACGAGTACAGCTGGGGACTGCAAGAATGAAACTGGAACTGTAGAGTTAGTTATTCCAAGGACCAGTCAATTGGGAATGAACTCTATTCCCTTTATGAGGGCTGAAGGTTCATCAGCCCAGCTGAAGTGCATTTACACCAATGCATGCAGCATGGACAATAAGAAGGAGGAGCTGGAAGCTGTTGTAGGGAAAGGTGACTATGATGTCGTTGCCATCACAGAAACGTGGTGGGATGACTCATATAACTGGAGTACAGCTATGGGGGGATATAAACTCTTCAGGCGGGACAGGAAGGGTAGGAGAGGAGGCGGGGTAGCCCTCTATGTTAAAGAGTGCTTCGATACCCTTGAGCTGGATTATGGTAAGGAAGGGACTGAGTGCTTATGGGTTAAAATCAGAGGAGCCCACAAGAAGGCAGACATTGTGATGGGAGTCTGCTACAGACCACCCAGCCAAGAAGAAGCAGCTGACGAGCTCTTCTATAAACAGCTGGGGATGGTCTCTAGATCTCTACCTCTTGTCCTCGTGGGAGACTTCAACCTTCCAGATATCTGCTGGGAGTACAATACAGCAGAAAGGAAGCAGTCTAGGAGGTTCCTGGAGTGCGTGGAAGATAACTTCTTCACACAACTGGTTAGTGAACCAACAAGGGAGGGTGCCCTCCTTGACCTGCTGTTTGTGAACAGAGAAGGTCTTGTGGGGGATGTGACGGTGGAGGATGCCTGGGACTAAGCGATCATGAGATGATAGGGTTTTCAGTTCTAGGTGGGATAAAGAAGGGGATTAGCAAAACAGTCACATTAAACTTCCAGAGGGCAGACTTTGCACTGTTCAGAAGGCTGGTTGGCAAAGTCCCGTGGGAGACAGTCCTTCAGGGCAAGGGAGCCCACGAGGGCTGGGCGCTCTTCAAAAATGAAATCCTAGCAACTCAAGAGCAAGCCATCCCTAAGATCCAGAAAAGGAGACAGCGGGGGGAAAAGCCAGCCTGGTTGAGTAGGGAGATCTTGAGATGCATCAAAAAGAAGACGACTTCTTGGGTGGACTACAGGGAGGAAGTGAGATCGTGCAGGGAAAAAATCAGGAGGGCTAAGGCCCAACTAGAAATCAAATTGGCTAAGTCTGTGAAAAAATCTTTCTACAAATACATCAACAAGAAAAGGAGGACTAGGGAGAATATTCAGTCCCTATTGGATGCAGAAGGAACAACAGTGACAGGGGATAAGGACAAGGCTGAGGTACTTAATGGCTTCTTTGCCTCAGTCTTTAATAGCAAGGAAAGTTGTTCCCTCCATGTATAAACCCAGGAGTTAGAGGAGCAGAATGAGGCTCCCATGATCCAAGAGGAGGTGGTTAGAGACTTGCTTGCCCAGCTAGACACCCACAAGTCTATGGGGCCGGATGGGATCCACCCAAGAGTATTGAAGGAGCTGGCAGATGTCCTTTCCAAACCCCTATCCATCATCTTCCAGCGGTCCTGGCTTACTGGGGAAGTTCCACTAGACTGGAGGCTGGCTAATGTTGTGCCCATCTACAAGAAGGGTTGCAGGGCGGATCCGGGGAACTACAGGCCTGTCATCCTGACCTCAGTGCTGGGGAAAGTCATGGAACAGGTGATTTTGAGTGCTATCATGAAGCACATACAAGAGAACCGGGTGATCAGGCCCAGTCAACACGGGTTTACAAAAGGCAGGTCCTGCCAAACTAACCTGATCGCCTTCTATGACAAAATGACTTGACTACTTGATGAGGGAAAGGCTGTGGATGTAGTCTTCTTGGACTTCAGTAAAGCCTTTGACACAGTTTCTCACAGCATTCTGCTTCAGAAACTGTCAGCCTCTGGACTGGATGAGCGCACACTCTCCTGGGTTGAAAACTGATTGGATGGCCGGACCCAGGGAGTGATGGTAAATGAAGTTAACTCCAGCTGGAGGCCGGTCACAAGTGGGGTACCCCAGGGCTCGGTACTGGGTCCAGCCCTGTTCAATGTCTTTATCAATGACCTGGATGAAGGCATTGAGTGCACCCTCAGCAAGATTGTGGATGACACTAAGCTGGGTGGAAGTGTGGATCTGCTGGAGAGTAGGGAGGCTCTGCAAAGGGATCTTAACAGGCTGGAGCACTGGGCTGAGGCCAATGGCATGAGGTTCAACAAGGCCAAATGCCGGGTCCTGCACTTGGGGCACAACAACCCTATGCAGTGCTACAGACTGGAAGAAGAGTGGCTGGAGAGCTGCACGGAGGAGAAGGACCTGGGGGTGTTGGTTGACAGCTGACTGAACATGAGCCAGCAGTGTGCCCAGGTGGCCAAGAAGGCCAATGGCATCTTGGCTTGTATCAGAAATGGGGTCACCAGCAGGTCCAGGGAGGTTATTCTCCCTCTGTACTCGGCACTGGTAAGACCGCACCTTGAGTACTGTGTTCACTTCTGGGCCCCTCACCACAAGAAGGATGTTGAGGCTCTGGAGCGTGTCCAGAGAAGAGCAAAGAAGCTGGTGAGGGGGCTGGAGAACGTCTTATGAGGAGCGGCTGAGAGAGTTGGAGTTGTTTAGCCTGGAGGAGAGGAGGCTGAGGGGAGACCTTATTACTCTCTACAACTACCTGAAAGGAGGTTGTGGAGAGGAGGGAGCTGGCCTCTTCTCCCAAGTGAGAGGGGACAGGACAAGGGAGAATGGCCTGAAGCTCTGCCAGGGGAGGTTCAGGCTGGATATCAGAAAATAATTCTTCACAGAAAGAGTCATCAGGCACTGGAACAGGCTGCCCAGGGAGGTGGTTGAGTTACCTTCCCTGGAGGTGTTTAAGGAATTGGTTGATGAAGTGCTTAGGGACATGGTTTAAGGGAGTGTTAGGAATGGTTGGACTCGATAATCCAGTGGGTCATTTCCAACCTGGTGATTCTATGATTCTATGATTCTATGATAAAGCCTGATACCAATACAAATTTGCTTCTTGGCATATTTTAGCTATTTGGTGTTTTATTACATGATTCATTTTCTCTATTTGCCTGCTTGCCTTGAGTCTATATGGAGTGTGCAATTGCCAGTTGATCCCTAATGCTCTACTAACTTGTTGTATTACTTGAGCACAAAAATGAGTACTACTATCTGATGAAATAATCACAGACACCCCAAATTGGGGTATTATTTCATTCAACAAGGCATTTGTCACTTCTCTTGCCTTATTTGTCCTGCAAGGAAAGGCCTCTGGCCATCCAGAAAAGGTATCCATGAATACTAACAAGTATCTGTACCCCCCTTTTCTTGGGAGTTCAGAAAAATCAATTTGCCAACACTCTCTGAACATGTTTCCTTTCCTAATTACTCCTAAGTGTATCCAGTTTCCTGTATAAGAATTATTCTTTAAACATATTTCACACTGTTGAGTCACTTGCCGAACAGTGGTATATAAATTACTCCCTATCCATTTCTGACTTAGGAATTGAAATAAGGGGTCTGGTCCTCAGTGGGTTTTATTATGTTCCCTCTTGACAAGTTCCCAAACTAAGCTGCAGGTGCAACAATTCTGCTGTCTTTTAATTGTGCCCACTTCTGGGAAGGGACCTGTCCCCCAAGTTCTTGTATTAATTCCTGATCGGACTTGGAATATCTAATATCTTCCTGATTTTCCAAGTTTTCATCTCTATTATCTGCAATTAGAGCTAAAATTTGCTCTTCTTGCATTCTTTCTGCTGCATGTTTAGCCTCATAATCAGTCAATCCTTTACCTGTTTTCTAGTCAGTGTTACCTCTCAGGTGCCCTCGACAGTGCATGATGGTGACTTTAGTTGGTAATTGTACTGCCTCCAATAGGTGAAGTATTTCTTCAGCATTTTTAATCTGTTTTCTTTATGCTGTCAATAACCCTTGTTCCTTCCAAATTGTTTTGTGAACATGAACGACTCCAAAGGCATATTTAGAATCTGTCCATATGTTTATCTTTTTCCTTTTCACCAGTTCTAAAGCTCTGGTCAAGGCAATAATTTCAGCCTTCTGAGCTGGTCACAGCAGGTAATGGCTGGGATTCAATTACCTTGTCCTTAGTAGTTACTGCATAACCAATTTTATGGGTACCTTGTTGGACAAAGCTACTTCCATTTGTAAACCAGGAATCTTGTGTGTCCTCCAGATATTCTTCCTTCAGATCCTGTCTGCCGGAATACACAGCTTCTGTTGTTTCAAGACAGTCACGTAACAGCAGTTCGGTCACTGTTCTGCTGAGAAAAGAAACTGGGTTTACAGTGTTAGTTACTTCAATTTTGATATCATCTGACTCGATCAGAATGGCTTGGTATTTCAAAAACCTAGATGGGGAAAGCCAGTGATTTCCCTTTTGTTCCAATACATCAGATACTGTATGTGAGACCAATACCATCATCTTCTGGCCCAAAGTGAATTTTTGGGCTTCCTCGATGTTGAGTATTACAGCCGCCACTGATCGTAAGCATCCTGGCCATCCTTTCCTTACTTCATCCAATTGTTTGGAGAAATAAGCTACGTCCCTCTTATAGGGTCATCCCTAGAAAGGTCCTGAGTTCTTTTACCGTTTGTGGGAGTGGAGTCTGACAAATGGCTTCTTTTTGCTCAGTTCCCAGTTCTCATTGTCCCCTGGACAGCCCATATCCTAAGTATGTCACTTGTTCTTGCACCATTTGGGCTTTCTGTTGGGAGACTCGATATCCATTTAGTCCAAGGAATTTCAACAAACGTACAGTCCACTGAATGCACTCAGGTCTTGTTTCTGTTGCAATCAGCAAGTCATCTACATACTGCAAGAAAGTCCATTTCCAGGAGGTGATGAGCGAAAGCAGACAAGGGGAGTTGGGAGTGTTCGTTAGGGCTTGGCGTTGTTCGTCTTGAAGACCTTGGAAGTTGATAACGAAGGAGCCAGCTAGCAGAAGTTTGCTGATAAGTGGGCATTGGAATGCAGAAAGCTGGCTGCATTTGGTTCAGGAGTTTGAAAACAGCCAGAGGAGACTGAGTCTGCGCAAAGTTCAAAAAGAAAAGTATTCATCCCAAGGAAGACTTCCTACTTCATCCCTAAGAGCCTGGCCAACGACCATCAGGAAGCACTACACAGGCGCAAGACTGGAGCGAACTTTCCAGGGCAAAATTGCAGCTAGAAATTTATACACCACTGTGAGACAAGTGGCTCAGCAGTGTGACCTTTGCCTCCAGATTAATCCCAAAACTAGAAATGGGCCAAACTGGAAGAGGCAATGGGCCTGGGCAATAACAGCAGATTGATTTTTTGGAAGTCCTAAGGCAGAGGGGATGTCGATACTTATTGGTATTAACTGGTACCTTTTCAGGTTGGCTGCAGGCATTCCCTACTAGAAAAAGGAGATAACCAGAACAGTAATGCAGGAGATAATACCATGCTTTGGGGTTCCAGCAACTATGTCTCCTGATAGGGGACCACATTTTATCTCAGAAGTAGTACAACAGATCAATCACTATTTGCATATGAAACCATGACCTCCTACATGGTGGCACTAGACAAACAGCTCCAAAAGATTGAAAAACATGAGGCTGAGTTGCAAAGTTAGGGGTTAGGATGAACCTGTGTATAACATACAATCTGGAGATTATGTATATGTAAAGTCTCTTGCAGAGAGGACTCTGGAACTGCAGTGAGAAGGACCATTCCAGATGTTCCTTGCCTCCTTCACAACAATTGAAATCAAGGAGCGGAGTGCATGTATCCATCGCACCCAAATGAAAAAGGCACATAGACCTCTGTTGCTGTTGAGACACGAGACGGTGATGTGGAAGCAAGTTTCTTTATTAAAGTTACATGGCTGGCCGGCGTGCGCTTGATCTTACATGCGCCTCTTATACCCTTTATTAACACACGCGTCTCCGCATGATTGGATTAGCTTATACATAAACAATCTGTGAATGGATGGTACTACTTTCATGCACGGTCCTATATTGTCTGCCCACTTCCCATCCCATGATCTCCTTCTGGGTGCATTAAGCAGGGGTCCTCAGCCCGCTGTGGACCCCCACAATTCCCCCTTTTTGTATTTGTGCTAAAGAAAATTGCCCGTTAAAGATTGCCTGTGTCGGCTGCTGCAGGGCCCTTCGCAGCAGACACACAATGCAGGGCAACATCGACAGCACAACTACAAACATACCCACTCTTGAAACAGGCAAGTAAAGCAGCATCAACATTTGACCGCACTGAGTAATATCGTAGGTACATCTGAAAAGTATACAAGCATTGACTTATATTCCATTTCTACTGGTCCTAACAGCTCTAACTCGTGGTTCCAGTACATGACATACTCTATTTCTACTGATCCTAAAAACCCTAACTTGTGGTTCCGATATGCGATTTATACTCCAGTTTTTATAGCAGTTCTTTGATGTTAGCAAGGGCTATCCATCACACTCATCTCCAGCTGTTTGATTCTCCACACGTGGCCTCCGTGGCTTATCCACAGCAGGGCAAACACAACCAGCAGGGTACCACTGAGGTCCTTCATCTGTGGAAAAACAAGCATACCCTCGACCCCAAGTTAATAGCTTGCATGGGCCTGACCACTGACCACTTTGAAGGTCCTTCACTTGAACCTTCACTCCATCAGAGATAGCTGTGGTAGACTTCAAGGATTCAAAATGTCAAATCATTAGGGGATTCTGATGTTCCTCATTGATAGTTAAGAAATTTAATACATACATCACCTTGTTCAGCCTTGCTTCAGGTGATTCCCCAGACATTCCCGCCTTCCGTTTTTTTAAAAGGCACTTAAGTGTACGATGGGCACATTCTACAAGTGCCTGACTAGTGGGAGAGTGAGGAATACCTGTAGCATGGCTGACACCCCAAGACTGTAAAAATGCTTTCACTCGTCCAGAAACATAAGCGGGACCATTGTCAGTTTTAATTTGTGGAGGAACACCACAGGTGGTGAAGGCTTTTTGCCAATGCCTAATAGCATCTTTTGCTGTTTCTCCAGTATGTGCAGTAGCAATAATGACAGAAGAAAAGGTATCAATTGATACATGTACATACTTTTGTTGGCCAAATTCCATAATATGAGTTATATCAGTTTGCCACATTTGTAGGGCCTTAAGCCTCTAGGATTTACCCCATAAATTGTTGGAAAATGTTGGCCTTGACAATCCGGACATGAGGCAACGATAGATCGAGCTTCAGTAGTAGAAAGCTGAAACTGTCTCTTGAGTGCTCTGTGACCCTGGTGAAAAAATTGATGAGAAGCAATTGCTTGTTGCATAATGTTTGGTACTGGTCCTAATGCTACCGCAGATACTAATTGGTCAGCCCAGGCATTTCCTTCTGCTATAAAACCAGGTAAGCCAGTATGGCTTTTTATGTGTAGAATATAATAGGGTAGGCTGCGTTTTTGTACAGTTTCCCACAGGAGCTTCATAACTCCAAACAACAGGTGGTTTGTCACTTGTCCAAGAACTGTTTTATCCAATCTCTACACTAGGCCTGCAACATAAGCAGAGTCGGTTACCACATTTATGGCTTGTGGGAACTGTTGAAATGCCAATGTGACTGCTCGTAATTCCACCACTTGTGGGGAGCCTTGTTGATGCTCAATTAAATGTTGCCAATTTTGTCCATCAAACCATGTAACAGCAGCTTTCCCTGTTCTCCCAGACCCATCTGTGAAAACCGTGGGTCCATCAACAGGTGCTGTTTGGCTTAATAATTTCTGTGCAATAGAGATTTGAGTTCCCAGTTTACAAAGTGGATGGGAAGGAAAATGATACGATATCTGGCCTGTAAAATTAAGTAGCGCTGCTTGAAGTGCAGAACTATTGGCAAGACACCATTCAAAATATTGAACTTGTAGAGGAATAACAATACATTCCGGATCTCGTGCCAATAGTTCCACACATCGTGTTCGAATTTTTATAATGAGTTGAGCTAACAGCTCATATAATCCTGGAGCAGCCTTTTTTGTTCGAAATGGTAAGAAGATCCACTCCAATATATGGAGGGGGTCTTCCCACCCCTGATCCCACTGCACGAGCGCAGCATAGGGCATTGAGCCTTCCACAAAGACCAATGCCTGCATAATTACAGTCAGGTCAATGCACTAGACATGCTTTTCCTGAATGGCTTGCTCTACTAGTTTCAGAACATTTCTGGCTTCCTTATTTAGAATCCTGGGTGCTGCAATATCTGTGTCCCCTTTTAACAGATCAACTAGGGGTTGTATTTGTGATGATGTAAGGCCCAAATAGGGTCTCAGCCAATTTATAATTCCAACTATTTTTTGAACATCATTTAAAGTCTTGATTTCAGTTACTATCTTAATTGCCTGAGGTTGAACTGTATTGGCCAGCACTTTCATGCCCAAATACAATCACGGTTTAACACGTTGTACCTTTTCAGGGGCAATGACCAGGCCATAACATTCCAACATTTGTCTACTGTCCCTTTCCTATTCTCCTAATTGTTCTGACATTGCGGCAGCCAATAAGATGTCATCCATATAATGATAGCAATAGCATTCAGGATATTTCTGCCGCACAACACTCAGTGCCTGGGCTACAAACCATTGACAGATGGTAGGTGAGTTTTTCATCCCTTGGGGTAAAACCTTCCAATTATATCTTTTTGTGGGTTCTGCATGATTAGTTGAAGGAACTGTAAAAGCAAAATTTTCAGCATCTTTTCCATCTAAAGGAATTGTAAAGAAACAATCTTTTAAGTCCATGACCAATATGTCCCATTGCATTGGAATCATTGCTGGGGAAGGTAGTCCCAGCTGTAGTGCCCCCATGATTGCAAACACTTCATTAATTTTTTGCAGGTCATGTAATAATCGCCATTTTCCTGATTTCTTTTTGATTACAAAAACCGGTGTGTTCCAAGGACTGTGTGACTCTTCAATATGGCCTGCAGCTAACTGTTCTACCACTAATGTGTGCAGGGCTGTGAGTTTCTCTTTGTTAAGGGGCCACTGATCCACCCACATTGGCTTATCTGTAAGCCATTGCAACCTTAAAGTGGGGTTTTTAGTGCCCTGCAGGATAGTGATCCCTACAAAAATCCGTTGTGATACGGACTCCCCATTGTCCCAAACAGTCTCTTCCCCAGAGTTTTAAGGGGGCTGGAGTAATATAATGTCGTACAGTGGCATTTTGCCCTTCAGGGTTTGTAATAATTACAGGTTTTGCTGCTATGAGACTAGTAGCCATACCTCCTAGTCCCACTACTCCTGAAGTTGCAGGTACCACGGGCCAGGAATCAGGCCAGTCCCTTCGAGCAATGATAGTAACGTCAGCCCCTGTGTCAAGCAGTCCAGATATTTGAATGGAATGTGGAAAAGCAGTGTTCATAACAAGGATACGTTTCATTTGTGGCCTTGTGTCTGAGAGAGGTTGTGACCAACAAATTTGAGGTGGTCCAGTGGATCCAAATCCCCCATCTCCACGGATGACTTGCTCTGTTTTAAGAACACTGCTTTTAAAAGGCACCAATTGTGCAATGCGAGTTCCCTCTTGTATTGTAACGGGGGGGGGGGGTGATTATAGAAACCATTTCACAAATCTGTCCTGTAAAATCCTCATCAATTACTCCCACATGTACTAGAGTGTTTTGTAAGATAGCACTGGAACGTCCAATAAGTAAGGCACTGAGTCCATAACCGATGGGCCCCCACGCTTTCAGAGGGACCTTGTGTACTCCCTGTGTATTAATAGTTACTGTGTGGGCGGTGGATACATCCATCCTTGCTTCTCCACTGGTTTTTCCTGATAAGAGGTATTTGTGTCTGGGTGCGCCCCCCCCGTGCTCTGTCTCCTGTTTCCCGGCTGTAGCAACTCTCCATTTATGTGATATTTGGACTGGCATTGCTTAGCAAAGTGTCCAGCTTTCCCACACCTGAGACATCTGCTAACAGCTGATGTGATCACTGATCTAGCAGTGCCATTATTTTTTTTTGTCTATTCGAACAGGCAGTTTTGAGATGTCCAGTCTGGTTACATTTACAACATCCTTTGTCAGGTGTTCCCATGGCTGCCATAGCAGCAGCAAGAGCAGCCATTTTTTTGGTCAGCCGACCCCATCTGGGCACAAGCCATGATCATAGTTTCAAGAGTCGGTTCACCTGGCAAGGCACGTATTATTTTTTGACAATCTGCATTAGCATTATCTAGTGCCAGCTGTGTGATCAACAGTGTTTTGACATAGTCATCAAAAACTTGGCATTCTACACCAGCCTGCAGCCTCTCTACAAATTGTAAAAATGGCTCTCAAACTCCCTGTGTAATTGTTGTATATTTATCCTTCAGTTCAGCGATCTCAGCTGTTCTCATCAGTGCTTCAAGCCCTACTGTTTTTACCTGTTCAAGCACTGAAGGGTGCCACTGAGCTTCATGCTGTGGATTACTAAACTGCCCAGTTCCTGTTAAAACATCTACACCGTTCCCATATCGGGGGTCTGACTCAGGGAGCTGCAGGTTCCGTATTGCCTGTGCTTCTGCCCTTTGAGTCCAAATATTTCGAAAAACTGTGCACTGAACAGGCTGAAACATAATTTGTGCAATTTGGGCAAAGTCATATGGTGTCATTTCTTCCATAGTTAATAACTGAAGCAATTGCATTGTTGCAGGGGAGCTGGGACCATACTGTGTAACAGTTTTTTGAAGTTCCTGTATTACTTTCCAGGTGTATGGCCTGTGCTCATCCATAATTCCCTGTCCTGGATCCCCCCGGACCACTGGGAATGCCATAGCTGTCACAGGACTCAGGTCACGTTCCTTTAAAGGTGTAGTTATTGCCTCGGACAATGTCCAGTGTCGTTCTAGCATAGCCCGTTGTTTTACCTTTTGCCAAAATACACAGGGATCATACGATCTCACAGTAACCTGTGCCGAGGGTGAATCCCACGCCCGAGGGGTTTGAGGTTTACCGGAGGAACCCCCAAAGGCTGGCTTGGCGTTAGCCTTGATCTTTCTGTTTTTTGAAGCAGCCGCCTCAGTGCCCACCCCCCACCCCCCCATCCCCCGCCATGGGATTTTCCCAATCACCTGGCTCATCTGGCAAAGGCGGGAGTACCAAGGGATTGTACGCTTCAGGTGCCCCTTACTCTTCAGGGGGCAGTGGAGGGGGCGGATGGCGTTACGGGGTTAACCCGCCGTCGGCTTTGTTTATATATCAGACAAGCCGAGTCTGTTTCATCGTCTGACTCATCAACAAGAAAACTTTTTCGCACTAGTCGAGATGGTTTATTCTTTGGGTGCGTTACCAGATTTCTTGAATTTAGGTGTTGAAACTCAGATAGAGATGCAGAGTCTGGGTCGGCAGTTAATATAGAAAATTCCTCTTGCTCTGTTTAACAGATCCTCAGCAGATGGAGGCTTGTCTCGGGAGGCAAGGGGTGAAAGATCTTGCTCTGCCCGATCCCTCTGTTTTTTAAAGTCTTTCAAAGTATCAAACAAAAGGCACCATGTGGTTAACAAAGATACTGACTCTTTGTCTCCATGTGAAGCACTATCAAACAGCCTGTTCCCTATTTCTTTCCAATTCGAAACAGTAAATGATGTCATTATATCTGGAGTATAACCCTGTCTCTTACTCCATAAAAGCATCTTTTGCAACATTAATTCCTCTAGCTTTACCCCCTTCTTTTCTAGTATTTGCTTCCACATGCTTATAATCATTTCCTCCTCTTTTGTTAGTGAGGCTCCCATCTTTTTCCCCAGCAGCTCACCTGCACTCAGTGGCTTCTTAAAAGTCCCAGATCCGGAATTAAGCAGCTTCTCTCGCCGCTCCTCTTGGCTATTCTTGCCGAAATCTCTTTTAGCAGCTTCTCTCACCGGTTCTCTTGGCTATTCTTGCAAAAAACTCTTTTAGCAGCTTCTCTCGCTGGTCCTCTTGGCTATTCTTGCCGAAAACTCTTTTTTAGTGGCTGTGCCACCTCGGGGAACCCCAAAATTAAAACTCTCAGAAAATCGCTAGCTATATCACGTCGGGGTCACCAGATGTCGCTGTTGAGACACGACACGGTGATGTGGAAGCAAGTTTCTTTATTGAAGTTACATGGCTGGCCGGCCCCCGGCTTGATCTTACGTGCGTCTCTTATACCCTTGATTAACACACGCATCTCTGCATGATTGGATTAGCTTATACATAAACAATCTGTGAATGGATGGTACTACTTTCATGCACGGTCCTATATTGTCTGCCCACTTCCCGTCCCATGATGTCCTTCTGGGTGCATTAAGCAGGGGTCCTCAGCCCGCTGTGGACCCCCACAGATCTCCATGAAGGGTCACGCAAGTCCAACCAGGAAAATTATTTTTCTCATGATTATTATTATAATCCAGGGAGGTAAAGGCACCTCTAGCCAAAAGAATACTGAGTGGCCTTGGTCTCAAGCTTTTATTTGGTATACTGGAGCCCTGGGAAATATTCTGAATCGAAAGGGTTTAAATCTATCAACTGTGGTTATGCATGAAAATGAAGTATATGTGAGGCAAGAATGGAATGTGGATAGAGAACAGGGGATTCAGCAACTTCAGGGGACTGTAGGAGGAGAAATCAAAGTAGGATGCCGAATGGTTAATGGGACTATCCATAAAAAGGCACCCCAAATTACTATCTCAAATATGCCTACAGATAAGAATACAAAGACCTGTATTTCCAATGAATTAGACTGTTGGCATAATTTTACATTAGTACAGACCATTAAGGTGGTTTGTCTGTGGGCCTAGTATACTACTGGGGTATGATTAAAATTTAAAATAAATATAGCAAATGCTGTTCAACCCAGAATGGTCTCTTAAACATGTTGAACTGCTAATACAAACTGATATTTCTGAAATTCAACCAGCATGCTCTCATTTCCTAAAAACATCCTTTGCGGGCTGGACAGCCTGACTGTGAAAACAAGTGCCCTTCAGGGGAAGAACACAAAGGGGCCTAACAGGAGTGTTAGAGACAGGATTGGATGTCCTAAATGGAATTGACTATCAGAAATGTTACCCAAGTGGGAAAAGGTGGAGGAACAAGACCATGAATTAGTAGGAAATGCACTTGGTGTGATCCAAGATAATGTTTCTTTGGCCCTCAGTTGTATACAGGCACAATTACGGATGCAATCAGTGGCCACCTTAATTATAAGAGAAGGTGGTGAGGGTACTTTCCCACCAAAATCCGGAAAGTGGTTTGGGACAGTGCCACTGGCTTAAAGAGGAAGCTTCAATCCTGATAGACTCTGGTAAATTTCACCTATGACCCCATCACTAACACAGGCACAGCCTTCGTGTTTACCATACGTAACTCTGCAATATATGTAATGCACTCCATCACTGCATTAGGATTAAACCACGATAAAACTGTGCTCTGTCCTTTCGAACATAGAACATGGGCACAAATAGTGAATGGGAAATGGCAAACTGTAAATTTAGAATCTTGCATTACACGAGAACAAGGATTCATTTGCTAAATAATGCAATCGATGCTCAAGACATCTGTGTTGACACTGAGCAAAGCATCTGTCGCTTTGAGATCCATCTAGATGCTAATCCGAGGACTGTACTTGTATATATGGGCCAGGCTTGTGTGTGTGTTTGAGAACTGCTTGTACCTCTGTGTAGAAAATATATTGGAAAAAAATGGACATGCTGTAATCCTAGAAGCCTGCTTGCACAACCCTGCCTAAGATGATCAGTAGAAAGGAATGTGCTAAAGTATCAGTGTTTAGACACAAAGGCCTATAGTCAGTTCTTAGATACAAAGCCTTAGTATAAGGCTTCAAGGTTGTGATGTTTTCTGAGAACTTTGCTATCTCATGAGAATGAGGAGGCTGGCTTGATAAAGTCAGAACCAGGCATGGGAACTGGGTGCGTAGTTTAACAGTGTGACTTTACGATTAGAATATGTTGTAAATATTCTGATTCCATGGAAACATGCACTCTGATTATCTGTATAAATAGACCCTCAGATGTTACAATAAAGGAGCAATGATTCATACCTCTATGAGGACTCGTTCATTGACTCCGGGGCTCTCCTCCTCCAACAAGTGGTGCCCGAACAGGGACCCTAGCGAAAAGCGGAAAGGGTGAATCTTTGACAACGAACCCTAGCGAAAAGCAGTAAGGGTGAATCTTCGATGCTGGACCCTAGCGAAAAGCGGCAAGGGTGCTGGACCCTAGCGAAAAGCGGCAAGGGTGCTGAACTCTAGCAAAAAGCGGAAAGGGTTAAAAGCAGGGACCCTAGCGAAAAGCGGAAAGCGGAAAGGGTGCCGAACCCTAGCGAAAAGCAGAAAGGGTTAAAAGCAGGGATCCTAGCGGAAAGGGTGACTCTTCGAGGCCGGACCCTATCGAAAAGCGGAAAGGGTTAAAAGGGTGAAAAGCGGAAAGGATTAAAAGGGTGAAAAGCAAAACCAATAGCGAAAATCTGAGCCGTTAGCTTCAGGTTTCCGAGCAAAGGCTGTGGGGAGCCGGCAGAGATATCGGCCGTGAGTCAGCGACTGCGGACTGAGATAGGAAGGGTCACTACCTTCCCTCTGCTTTTCTTGCTTGCAGACATGGAATCTGAATATGCTGCAGCACAAAAACTACTATTAGGTATTCTCGCTAAGCGAGGTGAAGCAGTTGCCGAAAAGGCGTTAGGGAAGCTCATTCTATGGGCTAGGGAGAAAGGATTTCTTGCAAATCCTTCTCATCTTTTTGACTGGGCTGCATGGCGCGCCATGAGGGATGAATTATGGGACTGCATGATCACGAAAAAGGGGAAAGAGCCTTTTGGGAGATGTGGGGAAACTTGACGGACAGTCGTTAATGCTTTACAAGCGCTGAAGGCGGAGTCAAAAGTTGCCGCTGCCGCTGTGTGCGCCATAGTCCCCTCCAATCCCCTGGCTGAAACTCATCCTACCACGACGAGTCGTATGAGTGCTTTCTTTGGGGTGATCCAGAATTACCCAATGAAAGGAATGACTGGGAAAGTTTGTACCAGCGTCCGCGAGCTCTTAAATCTGGCTGTAAAAAAGGGGAATGTGTCTGAAGACACAGACGACCCCAGTGCGCTGGAGGCGCCCGATGTTCACCCATCAGAGGGCGGAAGTGCAATGACACAGGAACCAGAAGTGTCCACAGTAGCCGGCTGCACTGATAAAGTGCAGGGTGGACCAAGCTGTTGGGTTAAATTATACCCGCCTCTTCCTCCCCCTCTCAAGACTGTTGCGTTACCAGAAAATAGTAGTGAGCAGTCGGCAGAGGAAACACCAGACCTTCACTGGGAATCAGTTATTTATGAAGCAATAAAAGAAATTTGAAAAGCTGTAAAAAGAGAAAGTACTGACTGTTTCACCGCCAAGCTGCCCCCCCCAAGTGCCTGAAGCAGCCGCCAGCTCCATCGCTTGCATGAATAATTCACAGCGACCACAGGATAGTCCTTTGCCACAAAAATGCTGTAACAACCAAGGACTGTTACCTGTTAAACAATTGATACAAACCTTATTTTATAATATATGTGCATATTTTAAGTGTTGTATGTGTTCAGTACCGTGTATAGTTTAAATATTCATACCATCGTGCTATACTTATTGACTGGTCGTAAACAATATTGTATGGGTATATTAAGCCAGCTCTCAAGAGTGGTCCTGTGTGTGTGTCTGTGTGTTTAAAGCGCTTTAAACGTTTGTAAGATTTGCAAATTGGGGTTTGGTTATAGGAGCTTGAGCCTCTGTTTGTTTTGACTAATCTTAAAAATGCAACTCTCAGACCTTTCAATATCAAACGTCCACTAAGCCAGCAAACAGGTAGATTTTCCTGGGACCTTTGAAATAAAAGGCTGCAGAGGACAACATTTTAAAATGCCTAGAAAGAAAGAAGGGAGAGGAAAAAAAAGAAGAAAATAGGAAATACAGAAAGAAAAACAGAAAAAGAAAATGAAAAAAAAGAAAGCATAGAAAAATACAAAAAAGAATGTAGAAAATAGAAAAAGAAAATGGAAAAAAACCCAGCCCTGTGGCTGTGTGTGAGTTTCCCCCCCCAACCTTTAGTGTGAGTTTCCCCCCCCCATTCCTCCCTCCCCTCCTGATTTTGTTTGAATGCAAAGTTTTTTTTTTGTTTTGTTTCAGCTTGGGAGTCCTTATCTCTCTCTAGGGGAGTAACAATTTATGAAGAACACTCTGCATTCCAGTGTCCCTTATCAAATCAGCAACTGCTGGGTCCTAGCGCAGACAACCATAAAGGGATTTCTAGCCAAACACTAATGAGAGCATGATTTAAGAGTCCGAAGGAATAGAAAAGTTAATGCATTTTCAGCCTTGAGAATTCCCATACAGTTAAAAACAGACAAAAGAACCAGGAATTCGACAACGCCTGGACCGTTACCATAAATGTCAAAGAGGTTGTCACTGTACAAATCAATGCCGTTTCAAATATGATATTGGGGGTAAACCGTCAATATTAAAGAACCAAAGAAACCAGAGACCCAGCATGCAGCGGAGACATGTAACAACAGTAAATGCTCCTGCTTGGTTCTTCTCCACAGCCTCCTCAATAATAAGGGATTAATATTGGCAACCGTTTAAGTGCTTGGTTAGTAGGTCATTCGAGTGTCACTTTGCAAAGTCTTTTTGTGTAACGTGGTGTTATTAATTCTGATTTTACCGGACAAATACAAGCTATGGTTTATATTCCTTTCCCACCTGTGTATATTACCCAAAGCAGTTGTGTTGCTCAATTAATACCATTTCAAAGATTGTATTAGAGAAAGTTGCACCTGAAAAAATTCAAACCTGGAAATATCTTGAGTGGGAAATTTTGAATGACACAATTCAACCTCAGCAAGTCAAATTGCAAATAGTAGTTAAAACTATTTACAAAAGCTCCTAGGAACAATCAATCGAGTTGAACCTTATTTGGGTATTACTAATGCAGAACTAAGTCCATTATTTGATCTTCTTAAGGGGGGACATGGCTTTAACAGCACCTCATACTCTTACGAGTGATGCACAACAAACTTTGGGCAAAATTGAAAATGCCATTACTCAGAGAAAAGCCCATAGATGACTTGATGGTCATCCAATATGTATGTTTGTTTTTGTTATTCTGTGTCAGGCATCTGGTCTAATAGCACAATTAGTACCTTTTAAAAGTAAAGCTCCCGAAAGTCCAGTAAGCAACAGACAACCACATCGCATAGCTTATAGGTGGCCTGTCAATTTTTTGGTCATCAATAATGCTTATCAGCCTGTTGGGTTAATAGTGCAATAGGTTCAAACCAATTTGGACAAATTAAAAAATTCTACAATGGCAGTTCTTATCTAATCAGCCATCAAAGACGATTGTAACAAGAGTAGAAATGTTTGCACAGTTAATCATGAAAGGTCAAGATCAGACAGAGGAATTGAATGGGAAAGAGCCTGAAACAATAGTCATTCTGATGACAGAACGATATTTACAACTTGAAAGACTGTTTCTTTACTATCCCGCTACAACTGGAAGACATCGTTCGCTTTGCCTTCACCTTGCCATTGATAAACAAAGCCGAACCGGTGGACAGGTTTGAATGGGGTTTCCTCCCTCAAGGGATGAAGAATTCTCTTACCATGTGTCAACTCTTTGTTTCTCAAGCTCTTAAGCCTATTCGTAAACAGTTCCCTGATACCCTCATCTATCATTATATGGATCACATCTTGCTTTGTCAGAAGGAACCTATCACAGATATGCTTATTAAATGCTTGGAATCCCAGCTTAATTCTAAGGGTCTCATCATAGCACCCGGAAACATCAGGCACCCTGGAAGTATCTAGGTTGGACCATCGCCAGTGCGACTCTTAGGCCACAGAAATTAACCCTGACACCTAGTGTCAAGACGTTGAATGACGCTCAGAAACTGGTTGGAGACTTACAGTGGATCCGCAATATTGGAGGAATAACAAATGAACAACTCGCACCCTTTATGCCCCTCCTCCGTGGGACAGACCCAGGCCAACCTGTCGAGTGGCTTCCGCTGCAGCAAGCTGCGTTGGAATTTCTGAGTCACAGGATCCTGGAATCCTTTGCTGATCGAATGCTACATGATGACCCTATAGGACAGTTTACTTGCAACTAACAACACCCTTTTTGCCATTCTACTGCAATGGCCCGCCTTGTAAAAAGAAAAAGGGAGAGAGTCCCCTGCCCAAAGGGACCCAAATGATGCCAGGCGATCAAAAAAAAAATCATCAAAAAACTCGAATTCTTTAACCTTGCTTGAATGTTTTTTCTGCCTTATACAGTCCCTAAGAGTGTATGGCAAAGGACTGAGGTTGTCAGTCACCTCATTGAAAAGGGTAGGCAGCGTTGTAAGGAGATATGTGGTCAGGAACCAGCATGGATAAGTTTGCCCATAAGAACAGCAGACTTTGAGTGGATATTAAGGAACTCAGAATTCATGCAGACAGCATTGATTGGATTCCAGGGTAAAGTAACAAATCAGCGCATACAGCTTATTGGACGATATCAATGGTTGGGAAAACCAAAAATAGTACAGCAACCAGTTAAAGGGCAGACTGTCTTTACAGACGCCGGAAAGAAAAGCAGGATGGTGGTATATGTGTGGAAAATGAATGGACAATGGAACAACCACAGAATACATGGGAATACGACAGATTCTCTACAAACGCATGAATTGGCAGCCATAGCCTGGGCTTTGTCTACTTGGCTGCATGTTCCTCTGAATATAGTTCCAGATTCCCAATGTGCTGTGGGAGTAGTACAGAGAACAGAAGATGCTGTTCTCAAGCTACCAGCAAATCAGAGACTTGGTGAACTGTTTTTACAAATCCAAAAGGCGACAGCACTCTGAACACGACCGTGCTGTGCAATACATATAAGGAGCCACTGCACTACTGTGGGTCTGGGGGAAGGCAACGCTGTTGCTGACTCATTAGTCAGTATCGCTACCTCAACCCCAGTCAGTTCCTTTGCCAAGGCAAGAGAGAGCCACGAGATGTTTCACCAGTCTGCCAAAGCATTAGAAAGACAGTTTGACCTCACTTGGGCAGATGCTCGGGGGACTGTAAGATCCTGTTCGCAATGCAGTGCACATGAAACAGGTCTGGGCTTAGGTGTTAATCCAAAAGGGCTGAGTGCCCGTAAGGTCTGGCAAATGGATGTAACCCATATACCAAATTTTGGGCGGTTAAAATACATACATGTTAGCATAGACACTTATCAAAAAATGGTTTGGGCTGCAGTGCAAACTGGGGAAAAGGCACTTCATGTGATCCTACACCTTGCAGTCTGTTTCGCCATAATGGGAGTCCCACATTGCATTAAGACAGACAACGCCCCTTGTGGAAGAATGGCTCATGATTTAATAGCAGTGAACAATCCAGTGTTTGCTGTCTGTAGCTAGGCCTGACCTTGAGATAAGATAAAAGGGAGTAGAATACAAGAATGTGGAATCCAGCGCGGGAAAGTCCTGAAGAGTTGTGATGAGAACTTTGTATCTGCCCCTTTCGCGTGCTCAAGAGTCTCTGGCCAGTTGCGTGACAGCATAAGGCATGTGAACAGTGGGACATAACCAATTAGGATTTGTTTTGTTAGCGAGTGCACTATTGGAATAAGTATATAAGAAGTGTAAGGTGCACGAATAAAGGAGAACCATCATACTCATACTGAGACACCATCGTTACTCCGGGTCCACCTCCCACTCCGACGTCTGGTAGCAGAGGATGGTTACAGGATGCCTTCAACTTCTCCGAGACTGCAGTAAGCAGCTAGAGGAGGGGAGTGGGAAACCGCGGCTAAGGGAAGCGCTGCCTGTGCATAGTCAAGGTAGACAGCTGGTGTGAGGTCACTCCTCTCCCCTTAGGGATAATTATGGAAACAGAAGCTGTGGCAACGCTACTTGCGGGAATCCCCTCTAAGAGAGGGCATGAACTGCCCCAAAACTGCTGCTGAAACTTCTACATTTAGGTAGAAAATGGGGACACTTTACTGATCCGCACACGATGTTTTTTGTTACGGAGTGGTGAGATTATGGAGAAACGTTGTGGCAAAAGACTATATCAGGAAGAGACAAGGATGAAATGGAAGTTAAAGCTGTTCGGGGGGACTGCACGATCACAAAAAAGGGCAAAGCGCCTTTTGGGGGCTGTGGGGAAACTTGGCGAACTGTCGTTAATACTTTACAAGCGCTGAAGGCGGCGTCAAAATTTGCCGCCGCCGCTGTGCGCGCCTTTGCCTCCCCTAATCCCCCGGCTGAAACTCATCGCATCACGACGAGTCATATGAGTGCTTTCTTTGGGGTATACCAGAATTGCCCAATGAAAGGAATGACTGGGAAAGTTTGTACCAGCGTCTGCGAGCTCTTAAATTCGGCTGTAAAAAGGGGGAATGCGTCTGAGGACATAGATGGCCCCAGTGTGCCGGAGGCGCCCGATGTTCACCCATCAGAGGGCGGAAGTGCAATGACACAGAAACCGGAAGTGCCCAAAGTAGCCGGCTGCGCTTTGTGTGTTTAAAGCGCTTTAAACGTTTGTAAGATTTGCAAATCGGGGTTTGGTTATAGGAGCTTGAGCCTCTGTTTGTTTTGACTAATCTTAAAAATGCAACTCTCAGACCTTTCAATATCAAACGTCCACTAAGCCAGCAAACAGGTAGATTTTCCTGGGACCTTTGAAGTGAAAGGCTGCAGAGGACACAATTTCAAACTGAAAAAAAAAAAAAAAAAAAAAAAAAACCAAAAAGATTGTAGGCAATAGAAAAAGAAAATGGAAAACACTCCAGCCCTATGGTTGTGTGTGAGTTTCCCCCCCCCCCCTATTTCCCCCCCAGCCCTGTGGCTGTGTGTGAGGTTTTTTCCCCCCCCACCCCACATTCCTCCCTGCCCTTACTCCTGATATGTGAAGGTTTTTTGTTTTGTTTCAGCTTGGCAGTCCTTATCTTTCTCTAGGGGAGTAACAATTTATGAAGAACACTCTGCATTCCAGTGTCCCTTATAAGAACCGTTTGATGAACTGGCACTGCAGACATTGAGGGATATGCTGAGAGATAAAGGACTTGTTGTTGCACCTGAAAAAGTACAAAGGTCAGCTCTCTGGAAGTATTTGGGCTGGCGCATTTCTGATGCCCAAATCCAACCACAGAAAATCGAACTGATGACCAGTTTACGTGCTGTTAAAGATGTTCAAACATTGTTAGGGAATATTCAATGGGTCCACCGTTGTGTGGACATTTCCAACTCTGATATTGCTCCCTTGACTGTGTTGTTGTGCAATGCTGACCCAGCCTCCAAAATTGAGCTTACCGCAGATCAAAGGAGTCTTTTACAAAAAATCAGTTGTCGCTTACAAAATATCTTGGTCATCTTGGAAGATACTGAATTTACCGATCTCGCTTTTGGTTTGTAACAATAGCGAATCCCCATATGCAGTCATCTGTCAATGGCAAAACAAAAGAGGGGAATCTGGGAAGAACGGAGACCTGGATGACCCTGCCATTGCCAGTAGCAAGAGAACCGATAAAGCTGAATCATTTTGGGTATTGGAATGGGTGTTTTTGGGTGTGCAGCCAAAAACGAGCATTCAAACCAGACCCAAAGCTGTGGCAGAGTTAGTACGAAAAGGCAGATCTCGAATTATTGAGATCAGTGGTCAAGAACCTGCAGACATTAGCATTCCAGTTAATGCTGTAGACATAGAGTGGTGGTTACGAAATGTAATACCACTTCAGGAAGCCCTATTAGGATTTGAAGGACAAATACATTCGCAGCAGCCGCAAGGGAAAAAGTGGCAGAAATTGTCACGAAATCAGTGGCTGGAAAGAATGAAATTCAGTAGGCAACCACTGGTGGATGGCCTTACTGTATATACTGATGCCGGAAAACGACTGCATCGTGCCATTTGTGTATGGCACGAACGTGCTGAATGGCACAAGAATATCTTGGAGGGACAGCCCCAAGATTCTTTACAGACCTTAGAGTTAACTGCTGTTGGTTGGGCCCTGTTGAATTGGCTAACCACCCCTCTTAATGTTGTAACAGACTCACTATATGTAGCAGGAGTAGTCCCAAGATTAGAGGATGCTCTTCCAAGACAGACAACTAACCCAAGATTAGGAGTATTGTTTGTGCAATTACGCTCCACGCTTCAACAACACCAGAGCGTTGTTGTGTTATTCATGTGCGAAGTCATCAACTTGACGTGGGACTAGGAAGGGGTAATCAGATAGCAGATAGCTTCGTTAGTCCAGCTCAGCATATGCCCCCTATGGATAAATTTTGTGTAGCAAGACAGAGTCACGACCAATTTCACCAGAATGCCAAAGGATTAAAACAACAGTATGGCTTAACAGAGAATGAAGCCCGTAGTATTGTACAAGCCTGTCCAAGATGTGGAAATCACGGTCCAGGAATAGGGATTGGAGTTAACCCTAAAGGACTAAAGTCCTTAGAGCTTTGGCAAACGGATGTCACTCACATTGGGGAATTTGGAAGACTAAAATATGTTCACGTGACAATCAATACCTTTTCGAACTTTGTATGGGCAACTGCATTACCTGGTGAGAAAGCACAGGAATCCCGCACTCTTCCACTGGGCAGGCTTTAGTGGAGCGAACTCATCAAGTGTTGAAAGATTATTTACAAAGACAAAAAGACACTGAAATGGACGTGCAAATGAGATTGAATAAGGTTTTGTTCACATTAAACTATTTGTGTTTAATGAGTGATAGAGAAGAGCCACCGGTGATAATACATCATCAAAGTATTAAGAAAATTAAGAAAATCAGCTATGATCACCTTCAAAATAGTTCCCTTCTGAGTTGACACACAGCTCTATACGATGCTGCCAAAATTCAAAGCAATTCCATAGATCATTTTCTGAAAGGCTGCTGAGGATCTCCATCATTTTTGCTTTCACATCTTCTACCAACAAAAAAATGGGTTCCTTTGAACACTGACTTGATCTTTGAGATCTCTTCACCATAAACCTCAGTCAATAACTGAAAAGTTTCCATTGTGAATTTCTTCAGTTTCACAAGAAACTTGATGATAACTTGCTGTTCACTCTTGCACACTGACATTTTCTGACCAAGGGCAAGAAAACATCTGTATTTGAACACGTATCCTGTCATACTGAGTGAAGTGATTGAGTTGAGCCTTGTCTCACCGTGACAGGTTGGTATATGTTCTATAACCATCTCTTTGTCTCTCCCCTCCCACTCCTGGTTCCCAAGCTATAGGGTTAGTGTCTCTCTTTTTTTGTATTGGACCTACATGTTTAGGAGTAGGTATTTATAGATGGAATTTGATAACATAACTGACTAAGGGTAGGCGACAAGGTGTGGCCTCACCAATGCCGAGTACAGGGGCCCAATCACTTCCCTGCTCCTGCTGGCCACGCTGTTTCTGATACAAGCCAAGATATTATTTACCTTCTTGGCCACCTGAGCACACTGCTGGATCATGTTCACTCAGATGTCAACCAACACTCCAAGGCCCTTCTCTGCCAGGCAGCTTTCCAGCCACTCTTCCCCAAGCCTGTAGCACTGCACAGAGTTGTTGTGTTCCAAGTGCAGGTCACAGCACTTGGCCTTGTTAAACCTCATCCCATTGGTCTCAGCCCATCAACCCAGCCTGTTCAGATCCCTTTGCAGAGCCTCCTTACCCTCAGGCAGATTGACACTTCCACCCATCTTAGAGTCATCTGCGAATTTATTAAGGGTACGTTCAAACCCTTCATCCAGATTATTGATAAAGGTATTGAACAGAACTGGACCCAGAACTGAGCCCTGGGGACACCACTTGTGACTGGCCTCTAACTGGATTTAACTCCATTTACCACCACTCTTTGGGCCTGGCCATTCAGCCAGTTTTTAACCCAGCAGAGAGTATGCTTTTCCAGGCCAGTGGTAGCCAGTTTCTCAAGTAGAATACTGTGAGAAACAGTGTCAAAGGCTTTACTGAAGTCCAGGTACACTAAATCCATAGCCTTTGCCTCATCCATTAAGTGAGTAACGTCATAGAAGGCGATCAATGTTAGTTTGGCAGCACCTGCCTTTCATAAACCCATGCTGACTGAGCCTGATCACCTGATTGTCTTGTGTGTGCTGTGTGATAGAATCATAGAATCATAGAATAGAATCATAGAATCATAGAATCACCAGGTTGGAAAAGACCCACTGGATCATCAAGTCCAACCATTCCTAACACTCCCTTAAATCATGTCCCTAAGCACTTCATCAACCCGTTCCTTAAACACCTCCAGGGAAGGCGACTCGACCACCTCCCTGGGCAGCCTGTTCCAGTGCCCAATGACTCTTTCTGTGAAGAATTTTTTTCTGATATCCAGCCTGAACCTCCCCTGGTGGAGCTTCAGGCCATTCCCCTTTGTCCTGTCCTCAGTCACTTGGGAGAAGAGGCCAGCTCCCTCCTCTCCACAACCTCCTTTCAGGTAGTTGTAGAGAGTAATAAGGTTTCCCCTCAGCCTCCTCTTCTCCAGGCTAAACAACCCCAGCTCTCTCAGCCGCTCCTCGTAAGACTTGTTCTCCAGCCCCCTCACCAGCTTCGTTGCTCTTCTCTGGACACGCTCCAGAGCCTCAACATCCTTCTTGTGGTGAGGGGCCCAGAAGTGAACACAGTACTCAAGGTGCGGTCTCACCAGTGCCGAGTACAGAGGGAGAATAACCTCCCTGGACCTGCTGGTCACACCGTTTCTGATACAAGCCAAGATGCCATTGGCCTTCTTGGCCACCTGGGCACACTGCTGGCTCATGTTCAGTCAGCTGTCAACCCCCAGGTCCTTCTCCTCTGTACAGCTCTCCAGCCACTCTTCTTCCAGTCTGTAGCACTGCATAGGGTTGTTGTGCCCCAAGTGCAGGACCCGGCATTTGGCCTTGTTGAACCTCATGCCATTGGCCTCAGCCCAGTGGTCCAGCCTGTTCAGATCCCTTTGCAGAGCCTCCCTACCCTCCAGCAGATCCACGCTTCCACCCAGCTTAGTGTCATCCGCAAACTTGCTGAGGGTGCACTCAATGCCTTCATCCAGGTCGTTGATAAAGACATTGAACAGGGCTGGACCCAGTACTGAGCCCTGAGGAACCTCACTTGTGACTGGCCTCCAGCTGGAGTTAACTCCATTGACCACCACTCTCTGGGTCCGGCCATCCAATCAGTTTTCAACCCAGGAGAGTGTCAGGGCAGAGGCTGACAGTTTCTGCAGCAGAATGCTGTGAGAAACTGTGTCAAAGGCTTTACTGAAGTCCAAGAAGACTACATCCACAGCCTTTCCCTTATCCAGTAGTCGAGTCATTTTGTCATAGAAGGCGATCAGGTTAGTTTCGCAAGACCTGCCTTTTGTAAACCTGTCGGAGTGGGCGGCGGACCCAGAGTAATGATGGAGTCTCAATATGAGTATGATCGTTCTCCTTTATTCACACACTTAACACTCCTTATATACTTATCCTAATAATGCACGCGCTAACAAAACAAATCATAATTGGTTATGTCATACTGTTCACCCGCCTTGTGCTGTTACATAATTGGTTAGATGCTCTCAAGCACGCGAAAGGGGCAGATACAAAGTTCTCATCGGCTTTACGACTCTTCGGGACTTTCCAGCGCTGAATTCCACATTCTTGTATTCTTCTCCCTTTTATCTTATCTCAAGGTCAGGCCTAGCTACAGACAGCAAACCCTGGATTGTACACTGCTATTAAATCATGCCCTTGTTCACCAAGCCATTCTTCCACATAAACCCATGTTGACTGGGCCTGATCACCTGGTTCTCTTGTATGTGCTTTATGATAGCACTCAAGATTACCTGTTCCATGATTTTCCCCGGCACTGAGGTCAGACTGACAGGCTTGTAGTTCCCCGGATCCTCCCTGCAACCCTTCTTGTAGATGGGCACAACATTAGCCAGCCTCCAGTCTAGTGGAACTTCCCCAGTAAGCCAGGACCGCTGGAAGATGATGGAAAGGGGGTTGGAAAGGACATCTGCCAGCTCCTTCAATACACTTGGGTGGATCCCATCCAGCCCCATAGACTTGTGGGTGTCTAGCTGGGCAAGCAAGTCTCTAACCACCTCCTCTTGGATCATGGGAGCCTCATTCTGCTCCTCTAACTCCTGGGTTTATACATGGAGGGAACAACTTTCCTTGCTATTAAAGACTGAGGCAAAGAAGCCATTAAGTACCTCAGCCTTGTCCTTATCCCCTGTCACTGTTGTTCCTTCTGCATCCAATAGAGACTGAATATTCTCCCTAGTCCTCCTTTTCTTGTTGATGTATTTGTAGAAAGATTTTTTATTATCTTTCACAGACTTAGCCAATTTGATTTTTAGTTGGGCCTTAGCCCTCCTGATTTTTTCCCTGCACGATCTCACTTCCTCCCTGTAGTCCACCCAAGATGCCTGCCCCTTCCTCCAAAGCTCATAGACCTTCTTCTTCTTTTTGATGCATCTCAAGATCTCCCTACTCAACCAGGCTGGCTTTTTCCCCCGCTGTCTCCTTTTCTGGAACTTAGGGATGGCTTGCTCTTGAGCTGCTAGGATTTCATTTTTGAAGAGCGCCCAGCCCTCGTGGGCTCCCTTGCCCTGAAGGACTGTCTCCCATGGGACTTTGCCAACCAACCTTCTGAACAGTCCAAAGTCTGCCCTCTGGAAGTTTAATGTGACTGTTTTGCTCTTGGGTGGATAGCACACAAGATGACCTGCTCCATGAAACTCCATTAGTAGTGATGCTTCAGCTGTTGACTTAATAAAAGAAAAGTGGAGAGGCAGTGGTAGAGGTTTATTTGCAGTCACTATCATCTTTACATGGAGGTGTGAGTAATCGTAAATCAGGCACAGTGCCTCAGAAGAAGAGATGTGCTGCTTGTCAATGGTTCTCATTACCACTCCCACTAGAAGATTACACTTCTGATGTACATTTTAAGCTATTCTGATGCAAGTATCTCAATGCTAGTCTGCTCCCAGTGTGTGTCAGAAGGGAGACCTGCTGGGGAATAAGGCATTTGAGTGTGTGTGTAAAGGGAAAAAGGCTGAAGATGGAGGAAAGAATTTGCAATGTTTTTCTGCAGAGGGAATAATTCAAAACCAGGCAGTGACACAGCAGTGTGATGGGAGGGTGTGCAATGAAATCTGGAAGAAAGCTGAAGTTTCAAAGATTACACAGGAAGCAAACTGGAGCTTGAACTTATCCCCCACTGGTTTGAGTGGACAGACACAGTGGGTTTGTTAAGATCCAACTTAAGATATTATTTGACTCATTATAATCAAATCCACCTCTTTGAGCCCCTGTTTAATTACAGGAAGCTGCATACCAGGCTCTGTTTCCCTGAAGGCAGTGGAGATGGCTCCCTTGCCTATTGCTCCGGGAGGCTTTTCTGCCCCTGCACCATTTTCCTCCTGAGGTCTTTCTCTTCCTGCATGTCCTGGTGAACAGCAAGAACTGCTCAGTGGTATTCCATCACAGGCAGCGACACAGTGCCCTAAGGCCACCCCATGGCACTGAGCTTGGACGTCTCCTCTCCTGGCTCCAGGTCAGCAGCAGGGCAAAGAACTTTCCTGAGGGGTCACCCTATGGGTCTGTGCATTGTGGGATGAAAAGTCAAGTTGCCCAAGATCACACTGATGCTGTGTGCTGCACCCCAAAAGGGCAGTTATGTTTAAGGGAATATTTATTAAATATCCATATACTTTAGGCATATGATTCATGTAATCCAGGAGTATCGGCTTACAATTTGATTGTCAGAAAAGACAGTCTTCTGAGTTACCTTCCAGAGAGCCTGCCTTGCTCCACGTTCTATGTATGGGCTCTGTATAAATATATATGCACCTATATACATGTATATGTGCATGCATGCATATATATGCATATATAAAAACATATAATAGTGCACTGAGTTTGACATGGATGGAATTAATTTTCTTCAGAGCAGCCTGTTTAGTGCTGTATAAAGTTATATATATATATGTGTGTGTGTATACACGCGTGCACACACACAGAGATAATCCTTAGGTATTTGTAAATCCTTCTTTTACTTTGAAAACTCTTGTTCTGTAACCAAATTGCTTTCCTATGGGCAAAAAAGAAAAAAAAAATAACTCAAATACTTATTTTGGAACATGGGTCTTTGAATTGGTGACAGAGTGTAAGATGGGCCAATGTAGAGGTTAGATGTACAGCATCTCCTTGTCATACACCAATGAGCAAAAGCAGATGGGGTGGGGGATGGGAATGCTCACTGGAACTTGCGCTGTTTGTTTATAAAAGCCTTGAAGGCCTTGAAAGCTGATAAGGAGAGCCAGCATGCAGAATTCAACTGATAAGAGGAGCTGGGATGTAGCATCAACAGTCTCAAGCTGGAAAACAACCAGAAGGGGACGGCGCCTGCGCACAGTTCGAGGGGAAAAAGAGTTCATCCTGAGGAAGACTGCTGACTTCATCCCTGAGACCCTGGCCCACAGCCACCAGGAGGCACTACACAGGCGCAAGACTCGAGCGAACCTTCCAGAACTAATTATAATACGAAGTGAGGAAAAGTTATGAATATATAGTAGGTGCTTATAACTATGCATGTCTTTACACTATAAGTAGCTGTTTGTTAAGTTACGTGATATGCAAGCTAGGAGGGGCTTAACCCCCTCGCACTCACTGGACGTAATAAACATACCTGATTTATAACTCATTTTGGGTTATAGGGTTTGATTCCGCAAAACAATTCAGCACCTCAGATGGGACTCCCTCTCTGTCCGGTTGCAGGACCGGTTGGGAGTGGGACATTCTAAGGCACGCCCTGGACTGCTTCTCTGCAGAATCTCCCATCCCTACATGATCGCTGCGGGGGGGAGAGACGGCCCATCAGCAGACAGACCAGGTATGTGATTTGGGGAATGCCTGCAGGGGAAACAGGGGAAGAATCTATAAGTCGTGTAGAGATGTCTCACGCTAAGATGAGGACTAGGATAGGTTACCAAGATCCTGTAAGGTGTTCTGCATGTGGTGAGATAACTATACTGCTCATCCCTGGGAATTGGTGGTTTGGGCCCAAAGGGGTGCTCCCTGCTGGGATAGCAAAGCACCGGGAAAGTATAGTGCCAAGATCCTATAAGGCATTCTGTGTGGGGTGAGGAACTATACTATTATGGTGAACTGGGGTAACAGGAGCGCTGTGTGGGATAGCTATCATCTTCTACATCTGTTGCAAATCTTCAGTACCGGTACCTATGTATTCTAATATCATTTAGAGCCTATTTTAAGTTCAAGCGCTTGTGTGGGAGTTTGTGGTATTGTGATTGAGACGTGCGAGTGTGGAGTTCTGATCCGCTGTTCCATTTTCCCATGAGAGAAACAGCCAGAGAAACAGCCTAGAAATACACCTATGAGACCTTTCATTCCCAAACGTCCATTGAATCTGTAGATTTAGCTCGGACCTTTGGAATGCAAGGCTGCAAAGAGTGAAATTTTAAAATACCTAGCATAGAAGAAGGAAAAAAAAGAAGAAAAAAGGGAAAAGCGGCTGAGAGTGCTCCTCCCTTTTCCTCCTTCCTGGAATGCGAGTTAGGCATTATCTGTTCAAGCAGTTTCATTGTTGTGTGTGAGTAAACCCTCCCTATCCTGGACTGTTTGTTAAGTGTTTTGTGTGTGAGAAAGAATAAATTGAAAATGTAAAAGCAAAAAGGTTTGCGTAGACAGGGGGTCAGAGAAAAGTCAAGTTTTGAGTTGTTGTCAATTTCGTGAGTGATCATTGAGAGTCAGTGGAGTCAGGTTGTCTGAAATGGTTTGTGTGGAAGTTACAGAAAGGAAGAGCTAGAAAGTAGTTTTTACAATGGGAACAAAGCCAAGCGAAGAATTTCCTCGGGCAAGCCCCTTAGGACGCATATTACAGCACTGGAAGGAATTGATGCAGGGGGCTCAATGAGTAAGAAGATTACAATACCGTTTTGCAAATGATGTTCCTTTTTAGGAGAGAAGGAAAGTGGGATGAAGTGTTTTTCACCCTCCGAAACCATCCCCATTTTCAGTACACAATGGGGGATGACGTGATTGAGAGCAGCCCTGTAGAGAAGGACTTGGGGGTGTTAGTTGATGACAAGCTTGACATGAGCCGGCAATGTGCACTTGCAGTCCAGAAGGCCAACCGTATTCTGGGCTGCATCAAAAGAAACGTGGCCAGCAGGTCGAGGGAAGTGATTCTGCCCCTCTGTTCCTCTCTTGTGAGACCTCATCTGGAATATTGTGTCCAATTCTGGAATCCTCAACGTAAGAAGGACATGAAGCTGTTGGAACAGGTCCAGAGGAGGGCTACAAAGATGATCGGAGAGCTGGAGCACCTTCCCTACAAGGACAGGCTGAGAGAGTTGGGCTTGTTCAGCCTGGAGAAGAGGAGGCTCAGAGGAGATCTTATAGCGACCTTCCAGTACCTGAAGGGGGCCTACAGGAAAGCTGGAGAGGGGCTATTCGTAAAGGCTTGTGGGGACAGGACCAGGCAGAATGGGTATAAACTGGAGAGGGGCAGATTTAGACTGGACATTAGGAAGAATTTCTTCACCATGAGAGTGGTGAGAAACTGGAACAGGTTGCCAGGGAGGTTGTGGCTGCCCCATCCCTGGAGGTGTTCGAGGCCAGGTTGGATGGGGCCTTGGGCATCCTGCTTTAGTGGGATGTCCCTGCCCATGGCAGGGGGATTGGAACTAGATGATCTTTAAGTTCCCTTCCAACCCAAACTATACTATGATACTATGACCACGCGTTGTAGCTGAGCTTGAATAACAGGGACCTGGGGAATTTACCCTAGAGGATCCACTGGTTAAAATAAAGCTAGAGAATAGGGGTGAAGAGGTTACATTTTTGATAGATATAGGAGCCTCTGTGTAAACCAGCAACTGATTCCCCCAGATAAAAATAAAATTCTGCGGTTGTGATAGGAGCTACTGTTTTGCCGAATCAAACTCTATAACCCAAAATGAGTTATAAAGCAGGTATGTGTTTATTTCACCAGTGAGTGTGAAGGAGATAAGCTCTGCCCAACTCGTGCAACGTATAACTTAACAAACAGCTACTTATAATCGCCTACTACATATCCATAACTTTTCCCTGCTTCGTATTATAATTAGTTCTGGAAGGATCTCTCCAGTCTTGTGCCTGCACAGTGCCTCCCGGTGGTCGTTGGCTGGAGTCTCAGAGATGAACTCAGTAGTCTTCCTTAGGATGAACTTTTTTAACCTCGAACTGTGTGCAGGTGCAGTCCCCTTCTGGTTGCTTTCCAGCTCGAGACTGCTGATGTTGCATAGCAGCTTTTTCTTATCAGCTTTCAGGGCCTCTACTAACAGGCACTGCGAAATCAAACCCTTATACGGTGCGGTTTACAATAAAATAAGCTTCTTCTAAGTTGCTTCAAATTTTATATGTTTATCTATCACTACTGGCCAAACCAAAAAATCATTCTTTATGCAGTCTGCTAAATATGATTTGGGAAAACAAATGGGTACACATGAGTTTGTTTGCTAGGAGCCCCAAGACCATTATTGAGAGATTTATTAAAGCAGTAGGAGGCAGAAATAATATTTGGATCAGGAGGTACAAAATTTAAAGTGAGAGATCATCAACTAATCAAAGTATTGAGTTTGTCTTTAAAACAGGTGGACTTCTCTCCCATCCCTACCTAATCGCTGCAAGGGGAGAGACAGTGGGCGGACCAGGTATGTGATCTGGGGAATACCTACAGGGAAAACAGGGGATGAACTGATAAGCCATGTAGAGACGTCTCACGTGAAAGTGAGGGGTAGTAGAGCTTATCAAGATCCTATAAGCCATCAGGAGGAAATCCTGCGCGTGATGAGAGAACTATACTGCTCATCCCTGGGAATTGGTGGCTTGGGCCCAAAGAGGGTGCTCCCTGCTGGGATAGCAGAAGAAACGGGAAGAGTATGGTACCAAGATTCTATAAGTTGCTCCGCGTGTGGTGAGGAACTATACTGCTATGGTAAACTGGGTACTCCTTGCTGGGATAGCAGGAGTACTGTGTGGAATAGCTATCATCTTATACATCTGTTGCAAGTGTTCAGTATTGGTGTATATTTTAACATCATTTAGAGCCTATTTTAAGTCCAAGCGCTTGTGTGGGAGTGTGTGGTAGCGCGACTGAGATGTGTGATTAAGCACGGAGCGAGTGTGGAGTTCCGATCTGCGGGTCTGTTCTTCCGTGAGGGAAACAGCCGGAAACGAATGAAGTGAAAGATCACTGTCATGTGTTATATGTTCTATGTTATAAATATACTCTGTGAATTGTTTGATGTATGATAGTCTACTAGCGGAATTGAGGAGGACAGCTTATCCACCTGAGAAGGGGGGGACTTCATTCCTCCATAGACAGGGGGCCAGAGATGGACAAAGCAGTTAAAATGTTTGAAAGACTTGCAAATTGGTTTTGCTACAGGGATTTGAAGCCCCTGTTTGTCTTGGTTAATTCTAGAAATACACCTATGAGACCTTTCAATCTCAAATGTCCTTTGAGCCAGCAAACAGGTAGATTTACCTTGGACCTTTGGAATGGAAGGCTGCAGAGGGTAAAATTTTAAAATACCTAGCATAGAAGATAAAAGAAAAAAAGGACACAAAAACCGGGAAAAGTGGTTGAGAGCACTCCTCTCCTTCTCGGAATGTGAACACCCTCCCCCTTTCAGAATGTGAGTTAACTGCTGTTTTAGATGCTGTTTAAATGCTGTTTTAGACCGGAAGGAAGCCTACTTTTGCCTCCCTCTCCATGAAGCCAGAAAATATTTGCATTTGAATGGGAAAGCCCTAAAAGCTCAACTCACAGAACTCAACTCACCTGGATATTTGGTAATCAACTTGCAAAGGATCTTGAGGCCTGGGAAGCCCCACCTGAGGAAGTGAGACAGTTGCAGTATGTAGATGATACCCTCTATAAAAATTAGTGTGGCCTTCTTAGGAGAGAGAGGTATAGATTTTTCTTGGTTAACTTCTCAGCTCCTAAACTTGTCCTGGTTGAAACAATTTTTTCTCAGTGTTGTGGCATTGGGACTATTAGTTTTGTTAACCTGTATAGTGTTTCAATGTGAATTTTGGTGTTGTCGGTGAACAGTAGAAGATTATGAGACATGGAAAAGATATCAGAACAGACATGAAGTAGAAATAGGACCTGTTGTGACTCTTGCAAAAGAATTTGCAATAGCTTTGAAAAAGGGGGGATTTGTAAATGGCAGAATGGAATGTCAACTGCAATGTGTTAAAAAACAAGATTAACAACTAAGGTAATGATAATGATCCTTATCTTCTTGTCACTGAGAGTCAGGGAGAGTCGTTGAGGTTGACCACTCAGATATGGCCACACCTTAACGACTCTGGGTGGAATTGATCTCATCCCCCCTGGATATACAATGAGGTTCCAGCAATGAAGTGTGCTTGTCATTTCAGGGAAAAATATGAATATGAAAACAATTCTGTCTATATAAAGTTCTCAGAAATCACTGTTTGGCAGAAGCACTCTGAGGACAAATCCAGAGTCTTCTCCTGCGCTGTATAATGTGTACCTGCCTTAATGGTTAAATAAAACTATTAAGCGCAATGTTCTGTGGAATTCAAACCCTATAACCCAAAAATGAGTTATAAAGCAGGTATGTTTATTTCCAGCGCTGGAGTGCAAGGGGGTTCTCCTCCTAGCTTGTACATTGCATAACTTAACAAACAGCTACTTATAGTGTAAAGACATGCATAGTTATAAGCGCCTACTGTATATTCATAACTTTTCCCCAGCTTCGTATTAGAATTACTTCTGGAAGGTTCTTATCTGTAGGCGTAGTTGAGATAGTAATTTGGGATGCCTTTTTATGGATAGTCCTATTAATCATTTGGCATCCTACTTTGATTTCTTCTCCTACAGTCCCCTGAAGTTGCTGAATCCCCGTTCTCTATCTGCATGCCATTCTTGCCTCACATATACTTGATTTTCATGCATAACCACAGTTGATAGATTTAAACCCTTTCGATCAGAATTTTTCCCTATGGCTCCAGTATACCCAATAAAAGTTTGAGACCGAGGCCACTCAGTATTCTTTTGGCTAGAGGTGCCTTTCCTTCCCTGTATTATAATTATGATCATGAGAAAGATAATTTTCCTGATTGGAATTGCGTGACCTTCCATGGAGATTTCTGTGCCTTTTTCACTCGAGTGCGATGGATCCATGCACTCTGCTCCTTGATTTTGATTGCTGTGAAGGAGGCAAGGAACATTTGGAATGGTTCTTCACACTACAGTTCCAGAGTCCTCTCTGCAAGAGACTTTACATATGCATAATCTCCAGGTCATATGTTATGCACAGGCCCATTCAAACGCCTACTTCGCATCTCAACCACATGTTTTTCAGTTTTTTCGGAGTTGTTTGTCCAATGCCACCATGTAGGAGGTCATGATTTCATACGCAAATAGTGACTGATCTCTTGTACTATTTTTGAGATAAAATGTGGTCCCCTGTGGAAGAATGGCTCGGTAAATGAGGGCATGATTTAATAGCAGTGAACAATCCAGGGTTTGCTGTCTGTAGCTAGGCCTGACCTTGAGATAAAATAAAAGGGAGCAGAATACAAGAATGTGGAATCCAGCGCTGGAAAGTCCCGAAGAGTCATGATGAGAACCTTGTATCTGCCCCGTTCACGTGCTCGAGAGCGTCTGGCCAGTTATGTAACAGCACAAGGCGCGTGAACAGTAGGACATAACCAATTAGGATTTGTTTTGTTAGCTCGTGCATTATTAGGATAAGTATATAAGAAGTGTAAGGTGTATGAATAAATGAGAATGATCATACTCATATTGAGACTCCATCATTACTCCGGGTCCACCTCCCACTCCGACATCTGGTAGCAGAGGATGGTCATAGGACACCTTTAACTTCTCCGAGACTGCGGTAAGCAGCTAGAGGAGGGGAGTGGGAAACCGTGGCTAAGTGAAGCGCTGCCTGTGCATAGTCAAGGTAGACAGCTGGTGTGAGGTCACTCCTCGCCCCTTAGGGATAATTATGGAAACAGAAGCTGTGGCAACGCTACTTGCGGGAATCCCCTCTAAGAGAGGGCATGAACTGCCCGCAAAACTGCTGGAAACAGAAGCTGCGGCAACGCTACTTGCGGGAATCCTCTCTAAGAGAGGGCATGAACTGCCCGCAAAACTGCTGACAAAACTTCTACATTTAGGTAGAAAATGGGGACAGTTTACTGATCCACACACGATGTTTTTTGTTATGGAGTGGCGAGATTATGGAGAAACGTTGTGGCAAAAGACTATATCAGGAACAGACAAGGATGAAAAGGAAGTTAAAGCTGTTCGGGGGGACTGCACAATCACGAAAAAGGGCAAAGCACCTTTTGTGGGCTGTGGGGAAACTTGGCGAACTGTTGTTAATACTTTACAAGCGCTGAAGGCGGCGTCAAAAGTTGCCGCTGCCGCTGTGCGCATCATTGCCTCCCCCAATCCCCCGGCTGAAACTCATCGCATCACGATGAGTCATATGAGTGCTTTCTTTGGGTTGAGCCATAATTACCCAATGAAAGGAATGACTGGGAAAGTTTGTACCAGCGTCTGCGAGCTCCTAAATCCGGCTGTAAAAAAGGGGAATGCGTCTGAGGACATAGATGGCCCCAGTGCGCCGGAGGCACCCGATGTTCACCCATCAGAGGGCGGAAGTGCAATGACAGAGGAACTGGAAGTGCCCACAGTAGTCGGCTGCGCTGATAAAGTGCGGGGTGGGCAAAGCTGTCGGGCTAGCGAGGAATCAGAGGAGGAAGAAGAGGCCATGAAAATGCTGTAACAACCAAGGGCTGTTACCTGTTAAACAATTGATACAAACCTTATTTTATAATATATGTGCATATTGTAAGTGTTGTATGTGTTCGGTACCGTGTATAGTTTAAATATTCCTACCATCATGCTCTTCTTATTGACTGGTCGTAAACAATATCGTATAGGTATATTAAGCCAGCTCTCAAAAGAGAGGTTCTGTGTGTGTATGCCTGTGTGTGTTTAAAACGCTTTAAACGTTTGTAAGATTTGCAAATTGGGTTTTGGTTATAGGAGCTTGAGCCTCTGTTTGTTTTGATTAATCTTAAAAATGCAACTCTGAGACCTTTCAATCTCAAACCACCACTAAGCCGGCAAACAGGTAGATTTACCTGGGACCTTTGAAATGAAAGGCTGCAGAGGACACAATTTTAAACTGGAAAAAAAAAAAATTGAATAAATAGAAAAATACAAAAAGATTGTAGACAATAGAAAAAGAAAATGGAAAAAACTCCAGCCCTGTGGCTGTGTGTGAGTTTCCCCCCCCACTCTATTCCCCTCCCAGCCCTGTGGCTGTGTGTGAGGTTTTTTTTCCCCCCCATTCCTCCCCACCCTTACTCCTGATCTTGTTTGAATGTGAAGGTTTTTTGTTTTGTTTCAGCTTGGCAGTCCTTATCTTTCTCTAGGGGAGTAACAATTTATGAAGAACACTGCATTCCAGTGTCCCTTATAAGAACCGTTTGATGAACTGGCACTGCAGACATTGAGGGATATGCTGAGAGATAAAGGACTTGTTGTTGCACCTGAAAAAGTACAAAGGTCAGCTCTGTGGAAGTATTTGGGCTGGTGCATTTCTGATGCCCAAATCCCAACACAGAAAATCGAACTGACGACCAGTTTATGAACTGTTAAAGATGTTCAAACGTTGTTAGGGGATATTCAATGGGTCCATCGTTGTGTGGACATTTCCAACTCTGATATTGCTCCCTTGACTGTGTTGTTGCGCAATGCTGACCCAGCACACAAAATTGAGCTTACTGCAGATCAAAGGACTCTTTTACAAAAAATCAGTTGTCGCTTACAAACATCTTGGTCATCTCGGAAGATACTGAATTTACCGATCTCGCTTTTGGTTTGTAACAATAGCGAATCCCCATATGCAGTCATCTGTCAATGGCAAAACAAAAGAGGGGAATCTGGGAAGGACAGAGACCTGAATGACCCTGCCATTGCCAGTAGCAAGAGAACCGATAAAGCTGAATCATTTTGGGTATTGGAATGGGTGTTTCTGGATGTGCAGCCAAAAACGAGCATTCAAACCAGACCCAAAGCTGTGGCAGAGTTAGTACAAAAAGGCAGATCTCGAATTATTGAGATCAGCGGTCAAGAATCACAGAATCACAGAATCACAGAATCACCAGGTTGGAAAGGACCCATTGGATCATCGAGTCCAACCATTCCTAACACTCCCTAAACCATGTCCCTAAGCACTTCATCAACCCGTTCCTTAAACACCTCCAGGGAAGGCGACTCGACCACCTCCCTGGGCAGCCTGTTCCAGTTCCTAATGACTCTTACTGTGAAGAATTTTTTCTGATATCCAACCTGAACCTCCCCTGACGGAGCTTCAGGCCATTCCATCTTGTCCTGTCCCCTGTCACTAGGGAGAAGACGCCAGCTCCCTCCTCTCCACAACCTCCTTTCAGGTAGTTGTAGAGATTAATAAGGTCTCCCCTCAGCCTCCTCTTCTCCAGGCTAAACAACCCCAGCTCTCTCAGCCGCTCCTCGTAAGACTTGTTCTCCAGCCCCCTCACCAGCTTTGTTGCTCTTCTCTGGACACGCTCCAGAGCCTCAACATCCTTCTTGTGGTGAGGGGTCCAGAACTGAACACAGTATTCAAGGTGCGGTCTCACCAGTGCTGAGTACAGAGGGAGAATAACCTCCCTGGACCTGCTGGTGACCCCATTTCTGATACAAGCCAAGATGCCGTTGGCCTTCTTGGCCACCTGGACACACTGCTGGCTCATGTTCAGTCGGCTGTCAACCAGCACCCCCAGGTCCTTCTCTTCCGTGCAGCTCTCCAGCCATTCTTCCCCCAGTCTGTAGCGCTGCATAGGGTTGTTGAGCCCCAAGTGCAGGACCCGGCATTTGGCCTTGTTAAACCTCATCCCATTGGTCTCGGCCCAGCGGTCTCGGCCCAGCGGTCCAGCCTGTTCAGATCCCTTTGCAGAGCCTCCCTACCCTCTTGCTGAGGGTGCACTCAATGCCTTCATCCAGGTCATTGATAAAGACATTGAACAGAGCTGGACCCAGCACTGAGCCCTGAGGAACTCCACTTGTGACTGGCCTCCAGCTGGAGTTAACTCCATTGACCACCACTCTCTGGGCCCAGCCATCCAACCAGTTTTCAACCCAGGAGAGTGTCAGGCCAGAGGCTGACAGTTTCTGCAGCAGAATGCTGTGAGAAACTGTGTCAAAGGCTTTACTGAAGTCCAAGAAGACTACATCCACAGCCTTTCCCCCATCCAGTAGTCGAGTGATTTTGTCATAGAAGGTGATCAGGTTAGTTTGGCAAGATCTGCCTTTTGTAAACCCATGTTGGCTGGGCCTGATCACCCGGTTCTCTTGCATGTGCTTCATGATAGCACTCAAGATCACCTGTTCCATGACTTTCCCTGGCACTGAGGTGAGACAGATGGGCCTGTAGTTCCCTGGATCCTCTCTGCAACCCTGATCCTCTCTGCAACCCTAAGAACCTGCAGACATTAGCATTCCAGTTAATGCTGTAGACCTAGAGTGGTGGTTACGAAATGTAATACCACTTCAGGAAGCCCTATTAGGATTTGAAGGACAAATACATTCGCAGCAGCCGCAAGGGAAAAAGTGGCAGAAATTGTCATGAAATCAGTGGCTGGAAAGAATGAAATTCAGTAGGCAACCACTGGTGGATGGCCTTACTGTATATACTGATGCCGGAAAACGACTGCATCGTGCCGTTTGTGTATGGCACAAAGGTGCTGAATGGCACAAGCATATTTTGGAGGGACAGCCCCAAGATTCTTTACAGACCTTAGAGTTAACTGCTGTTGGTTGGGCCCTGTTGAATTGGCTAACCACCCCTCTTAATGTTGTAACGGACTCATTATATGTAGCAGGAGTAGTCCCAAGATTAGAGGATGCTCTTCCAAGACAGACAACTAACCCAAGATTAGGAGCATTGTTTGTGCAATTATGCTCCACGCTTCAACAATGCACAGAGCCTTGTTGTGTTATTCATGTGCGAAGTCATCAACTTGACGTGGGACTAGGAAGGGGTAATCAGATAGCAGATAGCTTCGTTAGTCCAGCTCAGCATATGCCCCCTATGGATAAATTTTGTGTAGCAAGACAGAGTCATGACCAATTTCACCAGAATGCCAAAGGATTAAAACGACAGTATGGTTTAACAGAGAATGAAGCCTGTAGTATTGTACAAGCCTGTCCAAGATGTGGAAATCACAGTCCAGGAATAGGGATCGGAGTTAACCCTAAAGGACTAAAGTCCTTAGAGCTCTGGCAAATGGATGTCACTCACATTGGGGAATTTGGAAGACTAAAATATGTTCACGTGAGAATCGATACCTTTTCGAAATTTGTATGGGCAACCGCATTACCTGGTGAGAAAGCACAACATGTGTGTAAACACCTGTTGTCCTGCTTTGCTGTAATGGGGGTGCCTGAGACCATAAAAACGGATAATGGGCCTGCCTATACTAGTCAAAAGACGAGGGTCTTTTTGTCCAAGTGGGGAGTACAACATATCACAGGAATCCCTCACTCTCCCACTGGGCAGGCTTTGGTGGAGTGAACTCATCAAGTGTTGAAAGATTATTTACAAAGACAAAAAGACACTGAAATGGATGTGCAAATGAGATTGAATAAGGTTTTGTTCACATTAAACTATTTGTGTTTAATGAGTGATAGAGAAGAGCCACCGGTGATAATACATCATCAAAGTATAAGGTTGAATGAAAAGACAATTATCCCCAACTTTCGAGTATTATATAGAGAGCCGGTAACAGGAATATGGAAAGGACCTGTTGCTGTAATATTCAATGGTCGAGGATATATGTGTGTTTCCACAGAAGGTGGTCCTAGGTGGATACCAGCGAAAAGCATTCGACCCTATCTACAGACGTCATCAGAACGTGATCAACGGCCTACACAAGAAGATCCTGCACAGGAATGAATGAAGAAAGCTGTAATTGTGGGAATTGTGATCCCTGGGTGTTGCATAATTGTGGTGACTGTGATAATAATCAGTGGCCCTTTAATATGGACTATTAAGGATCAAGATTGGAAGAGAGTAAAAGAAAAGTGTAGGCATTGTTATAAATGGAAACGGTATTGAAAATGAGGCAGTTTTGGCTGTGTTTTGTATGTTTAAACTTAGTCATTGCAGTCTATCACCCCGCATTGTTTGATCTGCGACAAAATGTATGGGTTACTCTTGTACGAGTCTTGAACACTACTAGTTTTTGTGCCAGTTTGGTGACCCCTAGCTTACCATTTGTGACTTGTCTTATAGGAGTTCCCATAAGAAATTTTTTGAACTTTAATCAAACAATGCAAGAGTTGAAGTCACAGTTTAACATCACTAGTAACCTACCTTTTCGATGGAAAAAACAAGAGCGAAGCATTTGACAAGTATGATAATTGGGATGACAAACTTCCAATTGGACCTGAACCACAAGAACTTGAACTTGTGGATTCATTGAATGCTATGTATTGGTTTTTTTGTATTTTTTTTTTTTTAATTTTATTTTATAGGTTTAGCATCGTGGTCTGAGGTACAGAAGGAAAGGAGATTAGCGGACCAAGCAGCACCAACAATAATTAATCCCATGGGGAACAGCAGTGATTGGGAGCGGAAATGGTGCAACATTACAATACGAAATAAAACTCACTCCGCTCCTGGCACTGTATTACCAAGACGATTACCACCAGGATACCTTTTGATCTGTGGTAATCGAGCGTGGGCAGGCATGCCCTCTAACCCAAAGGGTGGACCATGTACCATGTACCAGTTTGGGCGTTCCATATCATCATCCAAATCAAACTCATCCCACAAGGTGGAAAAGAGACCTGAATTATGGAATTTTTGGGAAAGATTTTTTGCATTTCTTTTGCTATCAAGAGTTGCAGCCGTAAAAGCGCATAAAAACTTAGAACAATTATTTTGTTGGGTAGTGAAACAAGCCAACATGACAAGTCGAATTTTGTCTGAACTGGCTGACGACATGTCTACCGTGCAGCATACTGTTTCACAGAACAGAGCAGCAATAAATTTTTTCTTCTTTTTTTGTTATTGGCGCATGGTCATGGCTGTGACGATTTTGACCTAGGTTTTTTTTTTCTTTGGTTTGGATGGATTATCCAACTGGTTAGGATTGACTGGTTGGCTTAGGAGTGTATTAAAAACGGGATTAATGTTGTTGATAGTTGTACTTGTAGAAATAGTTCTTTTCAGTTGTGTAAGGTTATGTCTAAGAAAAATGCTATCGCGAATAACAAATGAACCCTGGCTTGTTCAAAACAAAAAGGGGGAATTGTGGAAGAATGGCTCCGTGAATGAGGGCATAATTTAATAGCAGTGAACAATCCAGGGTTTGCTGTCTGTGGCTAGGCCTGACCTTGAGATAAGATAAAAGGGAGTAGAATACAAGAATGTGGAATCCAGCATGGGAAAGTCCCAAAGAGTCGTGATGAGAACTTTGTATCTGCCCCGTTCACGTGCTTGAGAGTATCTAACCAATTATGTAACAGCACAAGGCGCGTGAACAGTAGGACATAACCAATTATGATTTGTTTTGTTAGCTCGTGCATTATTAGGATAAGTATATAAGAAGTGTAAGGTGTATGAATAAATGAGAATGATCATACTCATATTGAGACTCCATCGTTACTCCGGGTCCGCCTCCCACTCCGACAGTCCCCTATTGGGAGACATAGTTGCTGGAACCCCAAAGCATGGTATTATCTCCTGTATTAATGTTCTGGTTACCTCCCGAGCTTTGGCTATTCTAGTAGGGAATGCCTCCGCCAGCCTGAAAATGTATCAGTTAATATTAAAAAAGACTGACCCAAACACTAAGCCCTGGGGAACACCACTTGTGACTGGTGACCAACTGGATTTAACTCCGTTCACCACAACTCTCTGGGCTCAGGCATCCAGCCAATTTTTTACCAGCAAAGAGTACACATCTAAGCCTTGAGCCACCAGCCTCTCTAGGAGATAGTGTCAAAGACTTTACTGAAGTCCAGATAGACAACATCCACTGTAGAAAATATATTGGAACAAAGTGGACATGCTGTAATCCTAAAAGCCTGCTTGCACAACCCTGCCTACGACGATCAGTAGAAAGGAATGTGCTCAAGTATCAGTGTTTAGACACAAAGGCCTATAGTCAGTTCTTAGATACAAAGCCTTAGTATAAGGCTTCAAGGTTGTGATGTTTTCTGAGAGCTTTGCTATCTCATGAGAATGAGGAGGCTGGCTTGATAAAGTCAGAACCAGGCATGGGAACCAGGTGCGTAGTTCAACAGTGTGACTTTACGATTAGAATATGTTGTAAATATTCTGATTCCATGGAAATATGCACTCTGATTATCTGTATAAATAGACCCTCAGATGTGACAATAAAGGAGCAATGATTCATACCTCTATGAGGACTCATTCATTGACTCCAAGGCTCCCCTCCCCCAACAATCCACAGCCTTTCCATCATCCACTAGGCATGTCACCTGGTCATAGAAGGAGATCAGGTTGGTCAAGCAGGACTTGCCCTTCATAAACTCATGCTGATTGGGCCTGATCCCCTGGTTGACCTGCACTTGCCTGCTGAGTGCATTCAAGATGAATCACTCCATAATCTTTCCTGCTACTGAGGTCAGGCTGACAGGCTTGTAGTTACCTGGATTGTCCTTCCAGCTCTTCTTGTAGATGGCCATCACACTGACAAGCCATCAGTCATCTGTGACCTCCCCTGTTAACCAGAAGTGCTGATAAATGATGGAGAGTGTCTTGACAAACTCTTCCACCATCTCCCTCAGTACTCTTGGATGGATCTCATCCAGCCCTATAGACTTGTGAGTGTCCAGGTGGTGTAGAAGGTCATTGACTGCTTCCTCCTGGATTATGGGAGAGTTTAATTCTGCTGTCCATCCCCATCTTCAAACTCAGGGGGCTGAATACCCTGGGGATAACTGGTCTGACTATTAAAGACTGAGTCAAAGAAGGCATTAAGCACTTCATCCTTTTCCTCATTCTTGGTAGCAACATTCCACTCCATATCCAGTAAAGGATGGGTATTCTTTTTGGTTCTCTTTTTGTTGCTGTTGTATTTGTAAAACATTTTTTTTTATCTCTTGCAACAGTGGCCAGTTTGAGTTCAGGATGAGCTTTTGTCTTTCTAATTTTCTCCCTGCATGACCTAACGAGATCCCTGTACTCTTCTTGAGTGTCCTGCCCTTTCTTCCAAAAGTCATAAACTCTCTTTTTCTTCCTGAGTACCAGCAAAAGCTCCCTGTTCAGCCAGCCAAGACATCTTCTCCACCAGTTCATCTTGCAGCACATGGGGACAGCCTGCTCCTGCAACTTTAAAATTTCCTTCCTGAAGAATGTTCAGCCTTCCTGGACCCCTTTGCCCTTCAGGACTCTCTCCCAAGGGACTCTCAGCCAGTAACCTGAACAGGCCAAAGTCTTCCCTTTTGAAGTCCATGGTAGTAGTTTTGCTGGCCTCCCTCCTTACTTCATCAAGAATCAAAAGCTCTGTCATTTCATGACTGCTAAGCCCAAGATGACCTCTGACCACCACATCTCCCACCAGTCCCTCTCTGTTCGTGAACAGCAGGTCAAGCAAAGCACCTCCCCTGGTAGGCTCGCTTAAGAGCTGTGTCAAAAAGTTATCTTCCACACACTCCAGGAACCTCCTATACTGTTTCGTCTCTGCTGTGTTGTATTTCCAGCAGATGTCAGGTAAGTTGAAGTCTCCCATGAGAACAAGGGGTAGTGATTACAAAACTTTTGCCAGCCACTTGCAGAATGGTTCGTCAACCTCTTCATCCTGGTTGGATGGCCTATAATAGACTCCCAGCAGGATATCTGTCTTGTTGGCCTTCCCCCTCATCCTTACCTGTAAGCACTCAGCCTTATCATCACAATCATTGAGCTCTATACAGTCAAACCCCTCCCTAACATACAGAGCCTCTCCTTCCTTGCCTGTCACTTCTGAAGAGCTTATAGCCATCCATTGCAGCACTCCAATCATGAGAGTCATCCCATCATGTTTCTGTGATGGCGACTAAATCATAGCTATCCTGCTGTACAGTGGCTTCCAGCTCCTCCTGTTAGTTGCCAGACTTCTTCATAAGAATCTGAAGGGGGTTTCTTATGCCGTAGAAGCTGGTGTGCAAATCTGCATTTCTACCAGATTTGGCTATGAGTAATTAGAAGGACAGAATAATTAATTGGTTATGCTTCTGTTTCTGGGTTGCTCATTATTTTCAAGTACTGTAAACGGGCAATCAGTATCAGAGTAAAGGTACATGACATCACCTTCTGTAAATGCAGATTTGTCTTCCTTTTTTTTTTTTTTTTTTCATTTTAAGTCAAAGGGCAGGAAAACTGCAGTCAAATGTCTGCCATGACCAAACCTCTATAAAATGTCCTTTCCTGTCCTGAAGTCCTCTCAATGATCTGGGATCATTCCAGGAATGGTGAAAAGTCCTTTGGCAAACTTTCTTGAAAGGACTCTCTCAAGTCAATTGCAGAGCACATTTTCCAGATCGGATTCATTGTAACTGTTAAGCTCAGAGGCTCCTTTTCAATCAAATTTGACTATGGGGTTAAAGTGGCAGGTAAATTGGGTATTTTGGATCCATAGATGATTGTGAAGAGCCGCTCAAGGAGAGGAAGCAATGTCTTTGTGCTTCTTGGGAAACAGGAGACTCAAAATCAAGACACCAAACTGGACTTCAAGACTTTGGCTGCTGCCATATGTGTCTGTATTGGAGAAGAGTGGGAACAGCATCATTCAGTGCAGTGCTCCTCTGTCCCAGTGAAGGGACTGTTTTAATGTAGTATCAGCCTCAGAACAGAGCTCTTGCTTGTTCTCTGCTTTGCAGAAGACCTTAATATGGTTCCTGCTGTTGCTGGCCCACTGCTAGCACCAGTGGCTTATTTAGTAATGAGAGGAGCCTGACATTTGTTGTACAACTTCACAAAATTAATCATGGTAATAGCAATATCCAAAATCCTTAAACCAAGCCATTTTTAGCTTTTTTTTTTTAAAAAAAAAAAATATAATGACAACATGATCCTGTCCAAGGCCAGCCAGAGCACGGTAAAAAAATTCTGTCAGCTCTTGCTGTCTCTAATCAAGCACGACGATGTCTTCCCCCTCACATGGAGGATTTGCTGCAGCTCCCACTGGGCTGTTTTGTTTTGCGGAATCAAACTCTATAACCCAAAATGAGTTCTAAAGCAGGTATGTTTATTTCCAGCACTGGGGTGCAAGAGAGTTCTCTGTCTAAAAGCTGGCACAATGTCCAAGTCTCCAATGCTTATGTGAAAATATCTGAGAAACTTGGAGAGTGGAATGACAAAGTGACACAGTCTGACTTTTATAAAAAGACCCACAAATTGTTTTGCAGAATCAAACCCTGGTCTGCCCGCTGATGGGACGCCTCTCCCCCCCCACAGTGATTGGGTAGGGATGGGAGATTCTGCAGAGAAGCAGTCCAGGGCGTGCCTTAGAATGTCCCACTCCCAACCGGTCCTGCAGCCGGACAGAGAGGGAGTCCCATCTGAGGTGCCGAATTGTTTTGTGGAATCAAACCCTATAACCCAAAATGAGTTATAAAGCAGGTATGTTTATTACGTCCGGTGGGTGCGAGGGGGTTAAGCTCCTCCTAGCTTGCATATCACATAACTTAACAAACAGCTGCTTATAGTGTGAAGACATGCATAGTTATAAGTGTCTACTACATATTCATAACCTTTACCTGCTTTGTATTATAATTAGTTCTGGAAGATTCGCTCGAGTCTTGCGCCTGTGTAGTGCCTCCTGGTGGTAGTGGGCTGGGGTCTTAGGGATGAAGTAAGAAATCATCCTCAGGATGAAAAAAATTTTTTCCCCTCGAACTATGCACAGGCACAGTCCCTTCTGATTGTTTTCCAGCTTTCTGCATTCCAATGCCCATTTATCAGTACACTTCTGCTAGCTGGCTCCTTCATTATTAACTTCCAAGGTCTTCAAGGCGAGCAGCGCCAAGTTCTAGTGAACATTCCTAACCCCCCATCTGCTTTCACTCATCAGTTTGTATCAGAAATTAAATGCAGTCAGACCTGGTTAATCCCTGTCTTGCTCAGCTGTATGCCTGGGTGACGGGAAGCTCCATGCAGCTGACATGGTGAGGATGTGCCCTGGGCAGGGCTGGACTTATCAGGCCAAAGAAGCATGATGTTTACTCCAGTTTAGATTAACTGGGCTGCATGGAACAGTCTTCCCTGCTCTGTTACCGATTAAAGCGGGAAGGCTATGGGTGTTTTGCTGTCAAGGCCTCTTCTCCATTTGGTGACTTGGGTGCTTTGATGGCTTTTGCATTGTATGGAAGGCAGGAGAGTGCTGGGGCTCTGAAGGGCTGTGGTGGTGTGGTTCTTCCCACGCCACTAGCCACACAGACCACTCTGTGTTTCTTAGCACAAGATCTGGTGCATTTGGAACACTTCCTTTCCCCTCTCTGGGCTACTATCTGATCCAGTGGAACACAGGCCTTGTTGGGAGAAGAATTCCAATTGTATAGAGGCAGTCATCCAGGGCACCAGGCAGCCCCTTGGTCTACCTGAAACTTCTATAACTGGGAAAGAAACTCCCTAATTGCCTGAAAGAGGAGACTCTCAACCAGGCACACTGAGGGGAGAATACCCATTGATACTACACAGTGATACAGAGCACTTGGTCACTCCCCCAGTGTTCTTGGGGTCCTGTGTGCCTGGGCAGAGGCCTCATCATCACCTGAGAAAGAGATACCTGATACCTGGACTGTGGCCCGAGTGCGGTGGTCCCATGCAACTAGTGGAAAGTTCCACTAGTATGACATCTTCCAAGTGCAACCAAAGTGAATGTCAACATATCAAAATTTATATATTCAAATATCTGATGAAAGTCAATTATCTTGAAACTCTATAAGTATGCAATTATATGGAAGACCCTTTGAGCTCTTTGGGATCATGGGAGGCTGAGACCAGTAATATCTCCGTGAGTTGGGATGCCTCTCAGGTTTAATGCACAATCTCATTTGCTAACATAGCAAATGAAAAAGCCTTAGGTGAGGTTATCTTCCCTTGAGAGCCGATCATTGCCTGTTGGGAGTGCCGGTGCATTGAATGCGAGTATTCTCACCAGTCTTAAGAGGGAAATTTTCAGGCTAGTCTCTCTATCTGTCATGACTCGCTCTTCTCTTAGGCTTAAATATGTATCTTTATATGCATATATATCTCTATTTCTCTGTGCTTGTATATATACTTGTTACACTGTAGGAGTAAATAGGAATAAATCTCATCATTTTAAAATCTGATTAAGTCCCTAATTAATTTAATTATAACACATATATCAAATAATTAATTACTTTGTTAATTAATTGATAATTAAGTGTTAACAGGAATTTTGCAGTCTTACCTTAATAAATTCTAAATTGCTGATAAACCAGTTTCATAAATTCCTATCCATGACAAGGACGGAACATGATTGTTCACTCTGGACTCTTCATGTTATTTATGTTCCTTTTCTCCCGGATTAAAAAATATCAGTAAGAACAACAAAAACTGAATAATAAACATAAATCTCCATTTACTGTAAAACACCTCTTTTTGCATATACCCTTCACTACTTTAAGACCAAAAGGGCTTTGACAGAAAAGTCAACAGAAATAGGAAAGTGGGATTTAGTTGGCCTTTATATGCCCTGGTGGGATAGATTTACCAGCAGAAGTATTTTCCACCCTGTGGAGGTGAGCAGGAGGTTCAGTGTTTCTTCCAGAAAAACTTACTGGGGCACTTGGAAATAACTGAGTTGTTACATGAGATGCTCAGAGGAAAGGGAAAAAATTGCATGAAGAAGAAAGTCAGAGAGAAACTTGTGAAGAGAGTTGAATGTCCAAATTAAATGCAATAGCAGTAAGTTTTAACATGAAAACATTTACCCTTGTGTTAATACGGTAGAAATGGATATGAATATGCATATGTACATCACAGTGTAGACATTGTATGGGACAGAAATAAAAAGGAAACAGCTACATGTGCTCCCTTGTTCTTAAATACACTCCCTTGGACCCTCCCATTTCCACTCATTAAATACATACAGTTTCAGGTCAAATTCAAGGAAAACTTGAATCAGCTGGAAAAAATACATTGTCTGCATATTTCACTGTTGATTTATTTTTCCTTTTTGTGCAAAACCATCTTTTTCAACCTAATGTTTGTGTTTGCATTCACTGACCCAAAAAGCCATTATTTGCACATCTCTCCTAATAGATCTCAATGACAGAACCTTGCTCTCCACCACCACACATACATGTGCACAGATGGGTATGTGCACTCCATATAGCTCTGGATTTCCAAATATACATAACCCTTCTGTATTTCTTCTCTGTAGAGTAAGTTGGATTCTTAAGATTTGTGGGCTTTTGAGTATTTTAAAGTCGCATTTCAACTTTCTTACATGAAACTCAGAGTTTCAATTAGTTGGAGGTTTTTCTGGTTAACATCCAACTGAAAACAAGTGCTCAAAGCTGTTTGCCACTTGTTTCACTTTCTGGTAATTGCAAATAGATTGAAAAGATGTTATGCAAATTTTGTTCTAAAATTTAATCACCCTCAACAAGAAGCCAAAACATGCTGCTTTATAAGAGACCTCTTTTGAATCTTCAATCATAGGTGTGCTGGGCTGCTATGATAGATGAGCTCACGGCTGTGCTATGACTCCCAGCTCTGAGATCAAGTATTTGATGGATGCTAATACAAATGTCTGATCCCTAAATAACAAACTAAACAACAAAAAGTTCGGAGTATGACTTCCAGAAATGAGCAGCCCTGTAGGAGAGTGGGGATAGTGGGATATGAGTTAATGATCAGTCCCTTGTGCCGTTTAAGTCAATGAAAAGCCAGGACTGAATGACATTTATGTCCTGTTTGTCCATACAGGGAAAGAATTTCTAGAGAAGCGGTAAACTGTACAAATGAAAATCAGGATATATTTTCTAGTGGTGCTGTCACTGGTGATTAGAGGTAGGGAAGGATGTACAGCAGGGATACATGGAGGGATACGCCTCTGGAGCAGAGGCAAGACAGTGAATGTTGTGTGTGGTTCTGGACACAATATCAGAAAATGCTCCTCGGATTAATGTCTCTGAAGGGCATTTATCTCACCAGAGAGCTGGCTGTGTATCCACCTGTGCTCCTCCAGTCATGAGAGACTGTGTGAGTTATCATGGCTTATCCAAGAACTGAATGGTTGGACTTGATGATCTAAGAGGTTTTTTCCAAGCTAGTGATTCTATGATTCTATGAAATCACTCCCAAATCTATAAAATAAATAGAGTGTCAGGTGTGTGGGCATTTATCAATTGTAGGCAGATGTGCCTATTGTTGAGGACCATGAGCATCATATCCCTAATGTCAATGACGGGCCAGCCCAGAGGCTGAATTATTTGTACTCTTGGTGGGGAGCTGTGAAGCTTTTCAGTGCTTTACTGCAGCATAAATATTGCAACTACCTTGGTTTACCTGTGCTCTTTTGAACTGTGAAAAATATTTTCACACCAACAGGAATATTTTCCCAAAAGTTCCCTGTTTATTGATGGTCAGAAGTGAAAAGTCCTTAGTGTGTGACAGAGAGGTCTGGGGAAAGGAACGCTATGTTTCTGAGAGGCTTGGGTGGTAAAACGCATCTAATGGCTTTTCAAGGAGAAATTGCTTCCGTAGGCACCAACACTGAGATGTGTGCTAGCGACCAAATTAGAGGGATTGAATTTCCCTGGCAGACTCTCTTCAGCCTCCTAAATGGTGTGTGATGGAAGACAGACCTCACCAGGACTCGCTGACAATCTGGTGGAGAGGCCCTTTGCTCACCATTAGCAGCAGAAGAGCGGGAGGGCAGGGCTGGTGAGCAGGCACCTCCACTGGTGCCCAGTGCTGAGTGAACCATAAGGTCATGGTGAAACGTCTCACAAGCTGGTTAACTGAACTCAACAGAGAATAATTGCCAAGGCAGAGGATATGCAGTTCTCTATATGAATTGCTGACATACATATGAATAAGGATTGGGGAACATCTATACCATAATAGGTGTTGTGAATGTCATGCATAGCTGTGGCCCTTTATAGGTGGTTGAATATTACTGCTGAATGTCTGGATTTATAAATCAACCTTCCATAGCAGTGAAAAATCAGAGGCACAAGCAACTTGTATAACACAGGTGACAGTGTTAGCTTTAGCAACAAGCACTGTATATGTTTTGACTTTGAGCTGTATGTTATGGGGCAGTGTGGAAATCATGGAGAACAAAATGACAATAAGCTAACAATGATAAAAGAAAACTTATCCAAATAAATTCATTATTATTCAGTGAGTAATGGGGAAAGTATATGAGAATCCTAAATTTGTGTCATGTCTTATGAGTGTTTAGCGATGAACTGCTCTGCCCTAAGCAGAACCTTGACTGCAGTCATGGACAGGTGTGTGTGGAGATTGGGAATCAATAGTTAGTTCAGAGAGGAATCATTAGTTTGCAGCCAATGGAGACCAAGATCTGCATGGCTCAGTCACTCAGAGCTCATGTGGCTTCAAGAGGACATATTTTCTGACAAGAACGGCAGGATTTGGTCCTTAAAATTTTCATAAGTACTTTCCAGAGGATTTATGAATAAGCTTGGGGTCAAGTTTTATTATTAGTAGTAGTAATTGTATAATACATCAGTTTATTATGGTTGAACTTTTCTCCTTCTAATATGTGGTCTCGGGGCGGGAAAGCCTATTTACTACACAGCCAAGATGCACTAAATTTGTTCATTAACCAAAGCTTTTGGTTCTCCCAGGTACCTCTGTCCTTCTCTGTATATCCAGATCCTTTTGCCTTGTCTTAGATAAAAAGATTCATGTGAAGACAGGACAGAAAGAGATTTTAATAGCTTTAAATTGGACAAGGGAAGATTTTGATTATACATTAGGAAGAAATTCTTTATGATGAGGGTGGTAAAATACTGGAACAGGTTGCCCAGGGAAGTCGTGGATGCCCCCTCGCTGTGTGACAGTTAGGCTACTTGTGTTTTTACAAAATGGAAGTTTTAGCATTAAGATGGAGGGCCTTGCTGAACTTAACTTAAAACACTCTTGCAAAATATGACTGCATAAGCTGTTTTTCACTAAGAAATGGCTGAACAAGTAGTTTGGAGAAGAGAAATATTATCTCCTGGTACCCTTCTGGTACAGTACAAGATATGCTTAGGAATGAATGTAAGAACTTATAAACAACAGATTGGGTAAGAAATTTAATATGTGAAAAGTAGTGTAGTAACTGTCTTGTAATAGCTTTGTAAATAGGTTGTAAATTTGGGGAGAGGGTGGTCTTGCCTTGAAAGAAACAATATATAAACCTCTTTATTTTTTGACAAAGTTGAGCACTTTCCTTCTTGTCAGAAGGAGTCGCTCCATAATCGCAGTCATGAATAAATACATAAATAATTCTGCTTCACAAGATGCATGCCTCAGTTTACCTATTTGAATCATGAGCATTTCTCAAAATTTGGTGCCAAAAACCCATGAACCAAAGTTGTCTGCGGAGGGCCCTCATCACAGCGGAATGAGAAGGTGCACCACTGCTCAGATTCAGTGGTCCTGCAGGCTGATGACAGTGGCCCTGTGGAGAGCCAACAGAGGACTCGAGGTTGTTTAAAGAGGCAAGATCTATGAGCGGCTGGGGAAGAGAAGGGTGGTAGTAGGCACTCCGATTTTGTGCATCGACCTGGTAACTCTGTGCACAGATCAAGGTAAGAAAAATCAAATGTGATGAAGTACTACCTTGGGGGTTGGGTTGAGACTCTTGTGTGAAGTGTGCAGCTGAGATGTACTTTAGTATGAAACGAGTGCGGAGTCCCAGTCCACAGTTCCTTAGTCCTGTGAGGGGCAAGGCCAGAGATGGACAAAGTGTGTGATAAAGAGTGAAAGAGAGTCTCAGGATCTGGGCTCTTATGCTGCATGGTATTGTCTTGTTCAGGGACAGCGCTTGACAGTGGCTAGGACTGGGAATTTTAGTGCATGGTACTCTGCAGAGGGGTAGATTTCTGTAGCAGTATGACTAAAGATTGCTAGAAGAAATGGGGAATAAGAGTTCCAGGGGAAATGGGGACGGGGAGAAGGTCCCTAGGGAAGTGCCTGCAGATAGCCCCTTAGGAAGAATGTTGAAAAATTGGAAAAGGAATCCAAAACAAAGAATGAGAAGAAAATGGTTCAGTATTGCGTATTTGTGTGTCCCAAAGAACCAACAAAAGGAATATCAGCATTTTGGCCAAAATATGAGTCTGATGAAGATTGGATATATCAGGCTTTAAACCTATATGTAAACTGCAAAACTCCTTCTTCAGACGAAGAATTGGCTTATGCAGCTTGCTGGATATATGAGGTTAAACGGCTCCTTGTAATTCACCAGAATTCTGCAGAAACAAAGAAGCAGAAAAAGTCTAAATAGGATCCCTTAGATAATTTACCTATGTAGGAACTAAATTCTCCTCATCTTCCCCTGTTTATAATCCTTCAGTTTTACTGACACCTGTGGCAACTTTGACACCAGCAGCAGTCTCGGCACCTGAGGCAGTCTCAACCCTCATTCCTGAAGAAGAGTCAGAGATTGCAGAGGGGATGGGGGAGGTGAGTTCTGGGTCCCCCTTTACTAGTCGAAATGAGCAGAGACCTGGGGCTGCTGCTAGATTTAGGAGAGATTTGGAGCAGTGCCAGAGAGATATTGTAAATAATACCTTCCCTGAAACTAAACATGGAAATACTAACCCTGTTAACACCTCTATGTACCCCCTTAGAGAAGTCTCAACAGCAATAGGAGACATAGGGTATGTGAATGCTCCCCTAACTAGTGGGGACGTGAGAAGTTTTAAAAAGGAAATTAAATCCCTGATGGAAGATCCCATTGGGTTAGCTGCACAATTTGATAAATTCCTGGGACCCAGTTTTTACTTCTGGGCCAAAATTATGTCCATTCTGAGCATGTTGTTCAACAGAGAGAAATGAGGGATGATAAGGCAAGCTGCTATGAGGAAGTGGGAGAGACTGCATCCCCTGGAACCAGGGGTGTCGCGGCCCACTTTAAAAGAAAGTGAGTTCTTTTTCCCGGCACAGTGCCCAAGTAATTAAAAATCACTCGGAGGTAGAGGTGTACACTATATCTTTTACTAAATAAGATGTGTGCCCTTAAAACACTGAATTCAAATGATCAAACAACCTGCACAGGACAGAGCACAGACAGGAAAAGCCACAGCTGCAAAAGTGACTGAAACAGCCTGTCAGTGGCAACGCTTGGCAACATTGTAATAATCTGGTTAACTGAGCCCCTAAACCAGCACTGAGAGCCCTAATGTTTCCTGGAGTCAAACCCAAAATCAAACCAAAACCGCCCACTACAGCCCACTGCAGCTGCATGTGTTGCAAAGAGAAATGGAGAAAATAAGAAAAGGAGAAAAGATAGGAAGGATAAAAGAGCTACAAGAGAAATATGAAAGATAGTCACCACCTTAGGAACTCTACATGTAGCAGCACATGTTTCTTTGTCCAGTGGGTCCAGAAGATGGTTGATGTCCACACACAACACACAAACACAAGACAAGACAAACAGAGAGGGATAAACAACAGAGAGACAAGACAAAACAAACAACAGAGAAAACAGAGAAAACAGACAAACAGAGAGACAAGACAAAACAGAGACACACAGATGAAACAGAAAACAGAGAGAGAGTTGCTGACCTTTGTGGGGATTTTTAAACTCTCTGTCCCTGCCCCTCACCTGATCAGGTGAGGAGGACAGGCAACAGGCTCGGGCATGTCCCTCCTCCCTAGACAAGTCCAGAAATGCTCTCCAGCACTTCTGGCCTTGCCACTGAGGCTGGGGGCAATCACCTGCTTTGAGCCATCCAACTCATGCCAGGTCCATACACCATTCTGTGGCTCAAACAGGTGTGTGTTGTTCTCCTTGCAGAGTGATCTGCACACATCCATCTTCTTCAGTGTCAAGTTGCATATAGTGAACAGCAGGAGAAAAGTGGGAAGAGAAAGAAGACAGAGAAAGGCTAATCATGCAGCAGACAGTTGCTAGGCCAATCATCAAAAACAAATCCAGAAACTGTCATTAATCTTAGTTTTGTAAACCATGACCCCCACCCTGTGAGTCCCAAGGATTGCAGGATGGAGTGTAACCATGAGCTCGGAGCCCAGCCATTGAAACAGTTGTTAGGTTGCATCGATTAGAACAGTTCAGCAGTCTGGTCCACAACTTTCTTCATCTGGGCTCGAGCTGCTTCTATTGAGGTAAATGCATTGTGAAGGGTGTAACAGCACTTTCCATTAGTGAGGTTTAACATTCCACAGACACTGTTCTCTTTAAGAAGCAGCATGTCCAAGGCTAGACGATTCTGAAGAGACATCTTTGAGATTTGTTGAGCCTGTAAATTCAATTCTCCAAATGCAAACCTTGTCCAATTACTCAAGATGTGTACCTGCCATGTGACATTTTCTAAAACAAATTGGTGCCGCTTTAAGACTCTATAAGGTGTAAAGACATCTTCAAAAAACATGCCCACCAGTTGCCTGGTGGTATAGTAGTCTGGAGGTTGTATTCCAGGGATTGCCCACTCTGGATGTTCAGTTGGTGCACATATCTCTAATCAAAGTTCATACACTGTTAACAAACCAGGTCTCAGGAGGTTCTGCTGGCCCGTCTTCACAGGTAATGATTTTGGAGCAGTTAAAAAGAGGACTATCAGGTCCATGGTGAGGGGGTGAAATATCAATACGATGATGTTTTCTACCCTGTTGTGACCAGGTGAATGATAATTTGTTCAAGTATCTCCCAGCTGTATTTTGTTGTTTTGGAAGGGAAAGGCACCAGGAAGGGCTCCACAGCACAGTGTAGTTGGCTTCATAATAGTCTGGCACATGGAACAGGTCAAATGTGGGATCCCAAGGAAAAGTTTCACAGGTATGATTCTTTTCCTCAGAGTCCAGTTTTATGGGACCACTAATTCTGGTAACATTCCCACTCACATTCACAGGCATCTCAAAAGTTACATTTACCGATGTTTGGATGTTTGAGTATATGTGCAATTTTGTTTGAACCATGTTCTGTCCAGATTTGACTTCAGAGGAACCTTCCAGGTCTCAAAGACTGGAGGCCCCAGTGCCACATTCCCTTGCCAATATATTGTTTGAATTTTGTCACCCATTGTCACCTCCCACCAATCACCTGTGAAGGCTCCATAGGTGGCACAATTGCATCTGAATAGATTGGACCGGTCCAAGTTTAGCATGAAGAATCTCAGGCTCTCTTGAACTGATCTAGGAAGGGCCACACAGATGCCCTGATCTATGTGTCCCCACATTCTGTGGTAACCTCGGATTAGCTCCCAGGCCAAATTGGGGGCCTCTTGGTTTTCATGGGTTGTAAGAATATTGCAAAACAGTAAACATCCTAACATTAAAGCATGAGAGGTTAGGGAGCACATTTTATACAATAATACTCCTTTTGTCAACTCCCCCCGCTCTCTAAAAAAAAAATTTAAAAAATTGTCAAAACTGTTTGCACAAGTAATGTATAAAAATCTGCAGCAGTACAGGGAACACAGATTATAAGTGCTTGTCTCCAATCTTCCTGAGCAAGAGACGTCCTGATGATAACCTGTATAGGAGACAAGAAGGGAGATAGCTGATCCTTTTGGGTTGGATTTTAAAAAGAAGGAATGATCCACTTAGTATTTATCTTATGTTCTCATGTTTGTTCATCCACAGCAACCCGAGAATTGGAATTTAGGGGTGTCTTCAGGGTCAATGGTACTTCTCCGATGATGGGCAAATTCACAAGAACAGGCTGCCCAGCTAGGTACATTGGTTCTCCCTGAATAACCCAGGAGTCTTCTGTCATCTTATGTCTATGACACAAAGCAGGAGGGGTAGAGCAAAAGGTGTTAAGTTTGGGACACCCATTGGCTCCTCATCTATCATTCACATGGGTCATTGCATTGGAGAGACAAGTGGATCACCCTGCCTCATGGGGTTGAAGATATTGCTTTAGGAGCCCATTGGCCCTCTCAACTATTCCATTTGCTTGAAGGTAATAGGGGGCATGGAATACCCCCTGTGTTCCATCCCCTTTTGCCCATTCCTGGACCACCCTGGCAGTAAAGTGGCTGCCATTGTCAGACTGAAGAGTCTTAGGCTTTGGAAGGAAACTGAACCATAGCTTTAAACCCTTCACTGTAATCTCCTCCGTCGCCCTGGCAAACACCTCAACCTGTACAAATCCAGATACAACTTCCACTCCCACCAACGCATACTTTTTACCTTCTGATAGTCTAAAAGGCCCAATATAATCAACCTGCCAGGCCTCCCATAGTCCCTTTCTGTCTCGTATATGAAGCGAAGGGTCCTGTAGGGTGTGTTTCTAGAACTGAGTTTGATAAACACCACATGTGGAAATTACGGTGGAGCACATTTCCCACATCACTGTCCATCCTTTTTCCGCTGCTGCTCATAGGAGGTTCTTAATTCCACTGTGCCCTCTTCCAACATGCAACCATTCAAGCAAGAATTCCCATCTACTTGTCTCTTCTATTTCCATTCGCCCCATCAGACAGGTGAGGAAATCGACTTGGTTGTTCAATACATGTGCAGGATGGCTATAATGGAAAAGTCTGGTATGTGTCTCTTTCAGAAAGTGAACAGGCCTAGAATGCATTGTAATTCTTTCTTATTCTCCATTATTTTTACCACTTCCAAAGCTGTTAAAGTTTCAGGAGGAATGCATGCTGCTACTCCTTTCCACCATATGCCCAGAAACTTGACTTCTGGAGATGGAAGTTGTATCTTTTCCAGTGGAATTTGTAGCCCCGAACTTTCTGAGTGAGCAATCACCTTTGTCTGAGTCAGTCCTACTGGAGTGACGTTCTGTCCACCTATCAGTACATCATCAATATACTGGTACAACTTGACTCCTTCTTCCAGGCATCTCTCAACTAACTCCTGTGCTAGGGCATGATGTGCCAGTGTAGGTGAGTGCCAATAGTCTTGTGCTAAACGGGTGAATGTATATTGGATTCCCTTCCACATGAAAGCAAACTTATCCTGATCAGCCTTCTGTAAAGGAACCATAAAAAACATCTTTCACATCAATGATGGCTAAAATTTTGTGGGACTGCTCTTGTATAGTGGAGATCAATTCAACTATATTTCGTACAGCAGCAGTTAGTGGGCCAGTGTTGGCATTCAGCTTTCGATAGTCAACAGTGAGCCGCCATTTGCCGTTCAGCTTACGAACTGGCCATAGAAGAAAACCATGAGGAGAATGGGTTTGTATAATCACCCCCTGTTCCTGTGGCTCCTGTATTACTGGGGTAGTACCCACCTTGGCGCCTAATGGTAGAGGATATGGTTTCACATTTACGACGAGGGAGGGAAGGAGAAATGAAGCAACTTGTAAGAACCTCACTGTCATAGTAGGGGACCCAAATTTCTACTCTCTGCCCTTGGAGTCAATCCATGACTTTCCTTTCAAAAGGTGTAGCCCCAACGTATTGGTTGGAAGGGTGCCAAAATACCATGACTGTGTCCATCGGGTGATCATATCCTGGGAGCCAACACTTTACTCGTGCCACTGGCTGATGCTGGAAATAACCAAAAACATCCATGATTAGGATTTTCTTTTTGTCTGGCACTATCCCCCTATGAGCGTCCGTGTCCATATTCAAAGCTGAGATTTGTGCCCCAGTATCTGCTTCAAAAGTAATGGGAGTTTTGGAAGGACTGAGGGGAGATGTTACCAAAAATCCCCTTGGTTGCTTTCTGTGAGCCTTTGTACGTGTACCCACTCAACGCTCCCCTGACTCACTTACTGGAGATGGTGCAGAAGGTTTCCCTTCTCTGAAATATGAGGAGTTGTTTCAGGAGGGGCCGAAGGGATTGTCTCCATAAGCTTTTCCCTTCATTGTTCCCTATCTCCTGGGGACTTCCACATCTCTACCAGTAGCTGCAGGTTGGAGAAAGACTGTCAATCCATTAGCTCTTTTGGGATGCCTTTACTTATCCCTTCTCTCCATGGCTGGTATCAGGAAGCAGGTTCCCCAGGCCTTCCACCCTGAGTGTTCTGACTCGCTCTCATTATCCTGCCACAACTGTAATCTCAATTGCCTTTTGCTATCAAAGGAGTCTGTCAAGCTGCCTTGTAACTTTCTATTAATCTGCCTCTCATCTGCTAGCTCCTTCTCTGAATGCTGCCTCCTTGCTCATTCAGCTTCAGAGGTTTGAGCCTGTGCTTGTCTTGGTTAATCTTAAAAATGCAACTCTGGGATCTTTCAATCTCAAATGTTCACTAAGCCGGCAAACAGGTAGATTTACCTGGGACCTTTGGAGTGAAAGGCTGCAGAGGGCAAAATTTTAAAATGCCTAGCAAAACAGAAAAAAAAAAAGAGAAAAAAATAGAAAAAAGAATATAGAAAAAGAAAGAAAAGAGAAAGAAAACAGAAAAGAAAATGGAAAAAGAAAAAACAGAAACTAGAAAAATGGAAAAAAGAAGATAGAAAACAGAAAAGGAAAATGAAAAAAAAATAGAAAATAGAAAACAGAGAAAAAAAACCCAATGGAAAATATCCAGCCCTATGGCTGTGTGTGAGTGCCCCCCCCCCTTCTCCTCCCTTTTTTCTTGAATGCAAAGTTTTTTTCCTTTCAACTTTGTCATCCTTATCTCTCTCTAGGGGAATAACAATTTGTGAAGAACACTCTGCATTCCAGTGTCCCTTATCAAATCGGCAACTGCTGAGTCCTAGCGCACACAACCGTAAATGGGATTTTAGCCAGACACTAATAAGTATAGTTTAAGAGTCTAAAAGGAGTACCCTCTGAGATTAAAATCTGCAAAGGAATAGAAAAGTCAATGCATTTGAAGCCTTGAGAATTCTCACACAGGTAAAAATAGACAAAAGGGGCCAGGAATTTGGCAACGCCCAAGCCATTACCATAAATGCTGAAAAAGCTATTACTTTTACAAATCAGCGCAGTTCCAAATATAATATCGGGGGTAAACTGTTAACATCAAGGAACCAGGGAAACTAGCAACCCAGCGCGCGGTGGAAACATGTGATGACAGTAAATGCTCCTGCTCGGATCTTCTCCCCAGCCTCTTCAATCACAATAAGGGATTAATGCATTCATAAGGTATTGCTCCAAGCTTTTGGTCCTATTGGTGATGGTTTAAGTGTTTAGTTGGTAGGCCGTTCCAGTACTACTTTACAAGGACTTTTTGTGTGGCCTGGTGTTATTAATTCTGATTTTACTGGACAAATGCAAGCTATGGTTTATAATCTTTTCCCACCTGTGTATATCACCCAAGACAGTTGTATTGCTCAATTAATATCATTTCAAAGATTGTATTAGAGAAAATAGGCCTTCAAGTCACACCTGAAATATTCAAACCTGTCCACCGTGGAAATATCTTGGGTGGAAAATTTTAGATGCTACAATTGAACCTCAACAAGTCAAATTGCAGACAGTAGTTAAAACTTTAAATGATATGCAAAAGCTCCTAGGAACAATCAATCGGGTTAAACCTTATTTGGGTATTATTAATGCAGAACTAAGTCCATTATTTGATCCTCTTAAAGGACACATGGCTTTGACAGTACTTTGTATCCTTATGAGTGAAGCACAACAAGCTCTGGGCAAGATTAAAAAAAGCCATTATACAGAGAAAAGCCCATAGACGACTTGATGGTCATAAAGTATGTTTGGTTTTGTCACTCTTTGTCAGGCATTCAGTGTAATAGTACAGTGGATACCTACGCTTTCCGATCCTCTTGTGATGTTAGAATGGATTTTTTTATCATATCAACCTAAGAAAACCATATTTACTTAAATTCAAATGACTGCAGATGTCATCACTAAAAGCAGAAAAAGAATAGTACAAATAACTGGAAATGAGCCATCTAACATTTTTGTCCCTATTAAAACAGAATATTTAGACTGGTGCTTAAATAATAGTTTTTCATTACAGGTAGCCCTTGAAGGATTTTCAGCAGAAATTCAGGTTCATTTTCCCTCACATAAGCTTTTACAACTTTGTAACGACTTAATCATTATTTCTTTTCCTTTGTGTCATCTTGTTCCTGTTTCAGGGCCTACAGCATTCACAGGTGGCTCAGGAAAAACTGGAAAAGCTGTGCTCACATGGCATAATGGAATGCAGTGGCAAGATCGGATTTTTTATTCTGTAAGATCACTACAAGTCATAAAGTTGTTTGCTGTTGTTCACGTTTTTACATTGTGGAATGATAGCCCTGTTAATATGGTAACAGATTAACAATATGTCACTAATGTAGTACAAAGGTTGGAGAAATCATGGCTGAAATATATCTCATGAACACCTTTACTTGCTTTTTAAGCGATTATGGTTTTTACTCACTTATAGAAAACATCCCTTTTATGTGCTTCACATTAGAAGCCACACTAATCTTCCAGGATTTTTAACAGAAGGTAATGCCTGTGCAGATCAGCTTACATTATCTGTACATGTTGTTCCAATTCCTAATATTATGCAACGAGCTCATTTATCTCATAATTTCTTTCACCAAAATGCCACAACACTGCATAAACAATTTGGCCTTTCCTGGACAGATGCTAAAGAAATTGTACATTTTTGTTCTGACTGCCAACAATTTGTTCCTATATCTCAAAGGGGTGTTAACCCCAGAGGGCTTCAGGCATTACAGTTTTGGCAAACAGATGTTACTCATATTCCCGCTTTTGGTCAACAAAAATATGTTCACGTTTCATAACTCCCTTGACTTGTTGAATTATTGCTTTTTTGCACTCTGAGATCATAGTTGAAACGAACCATCACGCATCCACTTATGAGTGGACCATGACAAGTGCTTCAGAAGGAGCTTGGAGGAGCTTGCCTTGTGTAATTTTAGCTATCTAGCTTGATAACCTTATAAAAAGGCTATGCAGAGCCTCTTTGCATTACAAAGTTTTCAACATAGTTAACATTAATAGTTATTATAGTAGTTAACTGCCTTTATGAACTATTTAGACAAACTATTTAGACATCTGTGGCATCTATATATTATATGCTTAGGAGAGTATGGACTTCATCTGACTGACTATGGTGGCCCATCTCTTCAAATGAAGTTATCTTGCAATACAAATATTTCTTTTTTTTTTTTAGAGAATTCATTAGTTGATGTAATTTTGCCGTAAAGGCTTGCTTTTCTAGGAATTGGTTTACTAGCCATAAGTTTTATTGCACCGCATTTTAAATGTTCTGAATAATAGTAGTAGTAGCAATAATAATAATAGTAATAATAATAATAATAATAATAATAATTTGCACCTCTGCAACAGTTCTTTTACACAAAGAACTGAGAGAACTTTAGGGAAATTCTCAAAGTATATGTAATGATAAGTCAAAGCTAGCTATTGTATCTATTGTATTGCTACTTCTGCTTATCAAAAATTCATAACAATTACTAGCCTTTATTTCGCAGATAAAGAACCTGAGAAAAGGGTCTGGATGTGTCACACCCCAGACCCACAAGCCACATGCTCGCGTCCAGGCCTGACTTGGGGGGGGGGGAAGTGTTTTGTTTATCTGTGGTGATCCGGAGACCAACAAGGATACTTCCAGGGTGAAAATCAAAAGCAATATTTATTCCGGCTCCGACAAACATAAACAGACCAAAATGCTGGGGTGCACAGCCGGGACATGGGGGTACAACTTCCTAAGGTTACAGAAATGAATCCCAACCTATTTGGATCACAATATGATCCCCGAACGCAACCCAGGTCACTCAGATCCGATCTGGCACACACACCATAAGGGAACGGGAGGGAGACAGAGAGAAAGAGAGAGAAGGGGAAGGAAAGAAATCACCACATCGATGGCAGCAGTGGTTCTCGGGAACGCATGGCCGTCGCAGCAGCAGCTTCTCCCAGGCTGCGTGGTCTAGGCTGGTCTGATCGAAGTGATGGTCGAGAGAGAGCGTGTGAGAGCATGGGAGTGAGAGCCCTGTGTGTGGTTCCTTGCGACTTCTTTTTATAAGGCCCATCCGACCACCATCAGCACGTGTTGGGGTGGTCTTGCCACGTGTTTTTCGGGAGGGTCCAGCCCGGGCAGTCGAGCAGGCAGAGGAAGACAGGGGAAGGGGGAGGGGGGGGGGGGGGAAGCCCCCCGCTGCTGCACCACCTCCCCCTGAGACAGCCAGCTCCAAGTCCTGAGCTCAGCCAAGCAGGGAGAGAGGTGGCCACTCCTGCACTGCCTCTCTGCCGAACCCAGCGCCACAGAGAAGCTGGCACCACAAAGCACACAAATGGGCAGTCTTCAGACAAAATGTTTAAGGCAAAAAAAGAAACATAGTCAGGCTTTACAAGATGATGCACACTGAATTAGTGGATAAGATCAACAGCACTTTACTGGTTTAGACACAATACCAAATAGTCTTTGAGAGGGTTTTTTAAAGCTTAATCTTTCTTTCTTTCTTTCTTTCTTTCTTTCTTTCTTTCTTTCTTCCTTCCTTCCTTCCTTCCTTCCTTCCTTCCTTCCAATCCACTTCCTCTATGTTTTCATGCCTAATTATTGAGTAATGTCACACCTCTTTCCCCAGAAGCATTCTACATGCTGATCTTCACTGCAATTATATTTTGTACTTAAATAATAGTTTTCACTCGGATTTCAAACTATTTTACAAATGTGGTAAAATTTTCTATGTGCAGCCTCAGAAAGTTGCACATGACATGCTCTGAACACAGTAGTGAGTTATGAACATGGTACTCCCCCAAGACAGGAATGTGCCCTTTCCAGGCAGAAACGGAGTAATTTCACAGCTATTATTTCCCCTTCTTCCCTGGACAGGCCCTTTGTTTTATACCATCATGGAAATGGGATCCTACAGTCTTAATTCTGGTTGCTGGTAGATTATATACATCCTTTCTCCATGCACAGTCCTTTGGATACCACTCAGCCCCCAGGACACATGCAGCAGCTGAAGCAAGTAGTGCAGCTGCTCATGAGGGCTACAAAAACTGGTCACTTCTTTTGAGTTTATCCTAAGAAGTACACAGTTGTTTTTTTCCCCCCAATTTCAAAGGTAAAACGCCTGTCTGTAGGTATTTCCTGCTACTGAGCACTGTGAGGTATTACAAGAGAGAAACACCAGACCTCTTTCCTTCCACACAAGATGTCATCTCCTTTTGTGGTGCAGGCAAGAAGTGCCAGTCCATGGACCCATGTTACTCTCAAGTCTCACCTCCAAAATGGCTAGGGAGTCTCTCTTGCAACTTCCAATCACTGTTGTCAGACAAATTTCTGTTTAGTCTTATATTGGACATGCCTAAATCTCCACAGAAGGACTTCGCCGAAGATGCACTGTCCATTCACAAATAAATAACTGGGTAACATATTCCTAACAGAGCCTCCTTGAAGGAAATCCATATTTGTCTTAAAATAGTAATAATAATGGAAAAATAATTCAATGTAGCAGAGTTAAGGTGTGATGAAACATTTATTCCTTCACATGTGACAAGAAAAAATGTGTTTATGTTTATTTGGCACTGGGGCAGTGTCATCGGCATTGTCCTGCTCCATGTCTAGACAGATAGGAATGGCTACAGTCTGAAAATGAGCAATGTCCCATAATCTTGTTGGGAGCTTGTGATAGCATTTGGATTCATTGTGCTCTGCATTTAAGAATTGTTCTAGGCTGTATTTTTGATGCAACCTAGATGATCAAGGCTCCAATCGTGGTTTTGCCCAAATCGCACAGTCCAGAAACCTCAGGCTGTAAAGGGCAGAGCTGTTCCCATTTCAGCTGCATAGAAAGCTCCTCTAAAGAGGAGCTACCATCCCTCAGCACTGAGTTTATCCAACATTTTGGCACTAGAGATTGAAGAATCACTCAATCAGAAGGACTTACTGGAATCCATCAGCAGTCAGTGCCTGGAAAACAGCTGAACATCAGGTCTATAGTTTAGAACAAAATGAACTAATTTATGTTTTTCTCAGCTTTAAATCTTACTTGAGGATGCAACAAAAATGCTACTGCTTTTCAGTGATTTCACTGTAAACATCAGATCCATGTTTTTTTCAGGTTATGTCTAAGGCATGGGATTTAATATTGCATGCAGGGCACGTTTCCTGTTTCCTCACCTCTTCACTGTTCCCACTGCAGGTGGTGGTGAGTTTGGAGTGGGTAAAGAGTGGGAGGTGAAGTCCCCTAATACAGGAGGAGAGTACAACATGGCTTATGCAAGCTGCAGGGAAACGCCATAGGGTCAGATCACCCAGATGGGCTTGATCAATTGTGACTCATTTAGTTTTGGGTTTAGTGTTATCTTTTGCCCTCATCTTTGGTCCAGTATTTGTGTGACTAGGAAAAGGAATTAAAGGTATGAGTTAAAAATAAAGGGACAGAAGTGCTTCTTTATGCAATGAGGAGTGAGTTTGTGGTCATAGCTGCTGGTGTTGCCGTAGAGGCAGGTGGCATCTGTGGGGGAAAAAAAGGATTTAAAGCAATTCATAGATGGTGGCTGGTCCATAAGTAGGTACTAGGGGACTAGATGGGATACAACCTCTACCATCACTTGTACAAAAGTTGTGAGTGTTAGTACAAAGGTTGTCTTGGCTTAGTCATCAAGATTTCAAGTAATTTGGTCTGAGTTGGAGGGGGACTGCTGTTAGAAGAGGTCCCCCTGGATGATGAAGCCTTTGCCCTGCCCTGCCCCAACCCGTGCAAAGGCTGGTGACTGTTGTGTTGGGAAGACATCCTGGCTCCAGGAAAGCTTGTCTGCTCCAGGGGGGAGAGGAAAGATTCACTATGGCAAATCCAGAATTATAATAAACAAAAATGCTGAAGTGTGAATGATGTTTCTATGCAGTTGTAGATAAATGTAGAAGAGTATATCTTATATTTACACCAGTGAGGGATTAAGATGCTTACCTGAGAAGAAAGGAGAATAAATGAAAATTCTTAAGTAACTTTTGTCAAAACCACAAGAAACTCAGTTTTTTATTGTGTCAATTTAGCTACAGTTAAATTGTTTAATTAAAATACTCTGTTGAAGTATTTCACAAACAATGTCAATTCAGTTCCCATGTGTTGGCCTTTCCCTTCCTCATTATGTCTTCTTTTGACGAGAATTCATCATTGCATGGACATGTGTGTGCCCAGATAAAGCAGGTAGTTTAGATAGCAGCAGGTAGCAATTTTTAACCTGGTAGGCGATACTGTCCACCAGCAATGTCAAAGAATTATAGAATTGTTTGGTTGGAAAAGATCTTTGAGATCATCAAGTCCAAATGTACCTGTCCACTACTAAACCATATCCCTGAGCATCTCGTCCACCCATCTTTTAAATAATTCCAGGGATGGTGACTCAACCACCTCCCTGGTCAGCCTGTTCCAGTGCTTGATAACCCTTTTCAGTGAAGAAATTTTTCCTGATATCTAATCTGAACCTCCCCTGGCACAACTTGAGGCCATTTCCTCTCATCCTATCACTAGTTACTTGGGAGAAGAGACCAACACCAACCTCGCTACAATCTCCTTTCAGCCTCCTCTTCTCCATGCTAAACAACCCCAGTTCCGTCAGCTGCTCCTCATAAGACTTGTTCTCCAGTCCCTTCACCAGCTTCGTTGACCTTCTCTGGACACGCTCCAGAACGTCAATCAATTTCTTGCAGTGAGAGGCCCAAAACTGAACACAGTATTCAAGATACGGCCTCACCAGTGCTGAGTGCAAGGGGAGAATCACTTCCCTGGTCCTGCTGGGTACAAAGCAGGATGCCATTGGCCTTCTTGACTACTTGGGCACACTGCTGATTCATATTCAGCCAGCTGTCAACCAACACCCCTAGGCCCTTTTCCACCAGGCAGCTTTCCTGCCACTCTTCCCCAAGTCTGTAGCATTTCATGGGATTGTTGTGTCCCAAGTGCAGGACCCGGAACTTGGCTTTGTTAAGCCTCATACCATGGGCCTCAGCCCATCAGTTCAGTCTGTTCAGATCCCTCTGTAGACCCTCCCTGCCATCAGGCAGATCAACAGTTCCACCCAGATTAGTGTCACCCATAAACTTACAGAGGGTACACTCAATCCCCTCATCCAGTTCATTGATAAAGGTATTGAACAGAAATGGATCCAAAACTGAGCCCTAGGGAACACTGCTTGTGACCAGCCTCCAACTGCATTTAACTCCATTTATCACAGCTCTTTGGGGCCCGTCAGCCAGCAAATATTTTTATCCAGCAGAGGACATGCCTGTCCAGGCCAGTAGAAGCCAGTTTCTCAAGCAGAATACTGCAAAGAACTGTGTCAAAGGCTTTACTGAAGTCCAGGTACTACATCCAGAACCTTTCCATCATCCACTAACTGGGTAACATTGTCATAGAAGGAGATTGTGTTAGTTTGGCAGGAAATGCCTTTCATAAACCCATGCTGGGCCTGATCACCCGGTTATCGTGTGTGTGATGCGTGATAGTGTTTTGTGGAATCAAACTCTATAACCCAAAATGAGTTATAAAGCAGTATGTTTATTTCCAGCACTGGGGTGCAAGGGGGTTCTCTTCCTAGCTTGCACACCGTATAGCTTAATAAGCAGCTACTTATAGTGTAAAGACATGCATAGGTATAAGCACCTACTACATATTCATACCCTATCCCCGCTTCGTATTATAATTAAATCTGGAAAGTTCACTCCAGTCTTGCACCTGCGTAGTGCCTCCTGATGGCCGTTGGCCAGGGTCTTAGGTATGAAGTAGGACGTCTTCCTCGGGATGAATATATTTCTTTTTGAAATTTGTGCAGACTCAGTCTCCTCTGGCTGTTTTCAAACTCTTGAACCAAATGCAGCCAGCTTTCTGCATTCCAATGCCTACTTATCAGCAAACGTCTGCTAGCTGGCTCCTTCATTATCAACTTCCAAGGTCTTCAAGGTGAACAACGCCAAGCTCTAATGAACGCTCCCAGCCCCCCTTGTCTGCTTTCGCACATCAATTCCCTCCTGTCTTTTTAACATGGGCAAATTCATTTGCCAACTCTGTAATTTATCCCTCAAGGGGAATTATATAATATTTTGTTGGAAAATTACCCTTTTAATGCATTCTCATGGGCACTAGACATAGAAGTCAACTGTTAGTCGCTGTAGCATTCTCCAATTCCAAACAAATAACATAGCAGAGAAATAAAGCTAACCAAAACTAGCATCAGAATGGCAATAATGGGGTGATACAACTTATTTAGAATGCCAGTCACAGTAGGGGACCATCTGAACAACACGTCCCTCCAATGATGGTTTAAATTTTCTTTTACCATTTTAGGGCCCCCTTTCTTTCCAGTCGTGGTGGACTGTTATCAGGGTCTTTTCTCGCTTTCCTGGACCTCGCCCAGAATTATATTCAAGTCCTGATGTTTCATTAACTGTTTCATTAATCATTTTACCAATGTAAGATTCGTTCCAGTAGGTATAGGTGATAATTTGTGAAATATTGTATGATCAGATTATATCAGCTGATGGGATACAACTGGTGCTAAATAAGAAAAGTCACACCCAATAATCTTAATAAGATTACAAATACAGAAATTAGAAAATAGAGTGATTCTTATTATTCCATAATTATCTCATCTATTACTACAGAGGCACAAGCAGTTCTCAAATACACACAATCCTGGCCCACATATACAAGTACGGTCCTCGGATTAGCATCTAGATGGATCTCAAAGTGACAGATGTTTTGCTCAGTGTCGAGGCAGATGTCTTGAGCATCGATTGTATTATTTAGCAAATGAATCCTTGTTGTTCTCCTGTAATGCAAGATTCTAAATTTACAGTTTGCCATCTCCCATTCACTATTTGTGTCCATGTTCTATGTTCAAAAGGATAGAGCACGGTTTTATCATGGCTTAATCCTAATGCACTGATGGAGTGGATTACATATATTGCTGAGTTATGTATGGTAAACACAAAGGCTGTGGCTGTATTAGTGATGGGGTCATAGGTGAAATTTACCAGAGTCTATCAGGATTGAAGCTTCTTCTCTAAGCCAGTGGCACTGTCCCAAACCACTTTCTGGATTTCAGTGGGAAAGCACCCTCACCACCTTCTCTTATAATTAAGGCGGCCACGGTATCCATAATTATGCCCGTATACAACTGAGGTCCAAAGAAACGTTTTCTTGGATCAAACTGAGTACATTCATGCTCTTGTTCCTCCACCTTTTCCCACTTTGGTAACATTCCCGATAGTCAATTCCATTTAGGACCTCCAATCCTGTCTGTAACACACTGTTTAGGGCCCTTTGTGTTCTGCCCCTGAAAGGCACTTGCTGTCACAGCCAGATTGTCCAGCCCTCAAATGATGTTTTTAGGAAATGAGAGCATGCTGGTTGAATTTCAGAAATATCAGTTTGCATTAGCGGTTCAACACGTTTAAGAGACCATTCTGGGTTGAACAGCATTTGCTATAATATTTATTTTAATTTTGAATGAGAGCTCAATGGTATCATATGACCAGAGACAAACTACCTTAATGGTCAGTACTGATGTAAAATTATGCCAACAGTCTAATTCATTGGGAATACAGGTCTTTGTATTCTTATCTGTAGGTGTAGTTGAGATAGTAATTTGGGATGCCTTTTTATGGATAGTCTCATTAACCCAAAAGAATGGTATTATCTCCTGTATTAATGCTCTGGTTATCTCCTTGTTCTAGTAGGGAATGCCTCCGGAAAAAACTGAAAAGGTACCAGTTAATACCAATAAGTATCGACATCCCCCCTGTCTTGGGAGTTCCAAAAAATCAATCTGTCATTGTTGCCCAGGCCCGTTGCCTCTTGCAATGTGGCCCATTTCTGGTTTGGGTTAATTTTGGGATTAGTCTGGAGGTAAAGGTCACACTGCTGAGCCACTGGTCTCACAGTGGTGTATAAATTTCTAGCTGCAAACCCTTTAATTAAGTGTTTATATAAAGCTTCTGCTCCCCTCATGTCTCTTCCTGGGTTCTTCCCTCATCAAAGGCCATGTTAAATAAGGAGGAATGATTAGTTTCCCTTGTGGAGTGAGGGTCCAACCCTCTTTAGCATGTGACTCTTTAAGGTCTGTGATAAGTTTCTGATTATCCGATCTCCCTTGGTATATGCTCTCTTACATTCTAGGCAGATTTCCCATCAGGAATCAAAGCCCCTGTTGTTTCTACCTCACCTTTGGCTGGCAGTTTTGCCTCTCTGTCCTCATTTGTGATTTCTTCGCTGATTTTTCCTTCTATGGGAACACTGGCTAAGGATAAACCCATTATTTTCATATACTGCTGGTCATTTACCTCCAGAGTAATCTGTCCCTTTTCAAATTTGATTATTGCACCCAATTGTTCTAATAAATCTCTCCCCAAAAGTGCCTTCGGGGAGTTGGGCATATACAAGTATCTGTGGATGCCCCATTGTATTCCCAGTTTATATCTTACAAGTTCACAAAAATGCACCTTTTCACTTTGGCCAGTTGGCCCTTTTACCACGATGTAGTCATCTCCTAGGGACGTCAAAGCTTTATTCAAAACCGAATATGTTGCCTCTGTGTCAACTAAAATTCTGCTTTCTTCTCCTCTTTCCCTGGCTTCATTATAACTAGTGGATCCTCTAGGATGGATTGCCCAGGTCCCTGTCAGTCTTCCTTCACATGAGCCACTATTCCTTTTTTAGACTAGCCCAAAACAAAAAAAACCTAGTTGTTGTATTCCTATCTTTGACCCGTGATCCAGCAATTTTTCAACACATTATATCCCTCAGTCGATTTAGGAATTCAGATGGTGATTTAGAGTGACCTTGTTTACTTGTTTGGGAATGCCCCTTTTCATTCCCTTTGAGACTCACTCCTGATATATCTGTAATTTTTCTACATGTTTAGATCTGTCTGGATATCACATTGGGTCTTGGATGGGAAATACTCTTTCCAAATCCCATACAGTTTTACAATCAGTTTTGTTTGTTCTTGGTTTTTGAGTTTGTTTGTTTGGTTTTTTGTTGTGGTTTGGTTTTGTTTTTTTTTTCTTTTTCATCTTGGTCTTACTGAAGAGGTGCCTGTAAAACTGCCAAAGCAGATCTTTCCCTGATGCAGGAAGATACTGAGCTAATTGCGAGGGGGTAGGGGCCCCGTCCGAGTCTGTATCACATTCCTGTGATTGAGGGGGAGGCTTAAGCAAATCAGGTAAATCTTGTTCTGTTCTGGTGTCCAGTGAATTTTATTTATTCTAGTGTACCCTTGTTTAATTCTGCAACACACGCAACATCGCCTCAGTTTACCTTTAAATTGTTATTTTCCCAAAGGCGAGTACCGTAGGGTCCTGCGGCGACAAAATCCCACTGTCCTTTTGCCACTCTGGATGGTTCTGGAGGGTGAATAACACTTCATTCCACTTTCCCTCTCTTTAAAAGCATCATTAGTTGCAAAACGGTACTGCAATCCTCTTCTTACTCATTGAGCCTCTGGCTCCTCCCACCAATTCCTTCCAGTGCTGTAATATGCATCCTAATGGGCTTACCTGAGGAAATTCTTGCTTGGTTTTGCCCCCATTATACCACCTCCCGACTCTACCTTTCTCTAACTTCCACACAAACTGCTTAAACACTTACAAATGGCTTGTCCCTAAGTTCTCAGGGTCTTCCCACAAGACTAGCAACAACAACAATGCCCATCTACAGATTAGAGACACTCAGGACAACAGAGTGATCCCAACCTAGCTGAACAGCACAATAAAACTTTATGACAGTGTGAACACCAAATCTGATCCATTTCTGCAGCCTGCAGAATTCTGGCCCCCCGTCCATGCAAACCTTTTGCTTTTACACTTTCAAATTAATTTTTTTTCTCACACAGAAAACTTAACTCACATTCCGGGAGGGGAAGGGTTAACTCACACACACAGCACCTAACTCACATAACTCGCATACCAGGAAGGGGGGAAAAGGGAGGGGCACTCTCAGCCACTTCTCCCACTTTTCTCCTTTTTTTTCCTTCTTCTATGTTAGCTATTTTAAAATTTCATCCTTTGCAGTCTTCCATTCCAAAGGTTGGAGGTAAATATACCCATTTGCTGGCTCAATGGATGTTTGGAATTAAAAGGCTTCAGAGGTGCATTCCTAGGATCAAGACAAACAGGGCTTCTAAATAATTTGCAAGTCTTTCAACATTTTGAACTCAGTCCGCCTCTGGCTCCTGTCTATGGAGGAAGAACGTTCCCCCATAAGCCATCCCTCAATTCCACTGGTACTCTGTTATACGTCAAACAACTCACAGAATATACTTATGACATAAACCATAAAGCGTATAGCAGTGGTCATTCGCTTCGTTCATCTCCGGCTGCTTCCTTCGCATGAGAGCAGAACCACGGATCAGACCTCTGCACTCACTTCGCGCTCAGTTGTGCATCTCACGCTACCATGCACTCATATATAAACACTCCACAACATATGAGAAATTTTAAATGAGCTCTTAGCGATGTTAAAATACACACGGTACCAATACTGAAGATTTGCAACAGGTGTTGCATATGATAGCTATCTCATATGCAGCACTCCTGCTTCCTCATCAAGGAGTACCTAATTCATAATAATGCTGTATACAATAATAACATTATCTTATCTATAATACCATACATAATACCATAATCCCTCACTCTGCGTTCACTGCCTTGTGAGAATTTTGGGATTATACCATAATCCCTCACTCCATGTCTCTGTCTAATGAGAATTTTGGGATTATATTTTACCTGGTGCTTTGCTATCACAGCAGGGATCACCCATACCATACTACAACAGCAAATTTGTTATTTTAACTCAGGGTCGGGAAGTGCCACCTCCTCACTCGGTGCAAGTAGGGGATTCGTATTCCCCCGTCATGGCCTTATGGGGTCTCGGCAAAGCGACCCTAATCCTTTGTCATCACATGAGGCGTCCCATCCACGATTTACAGATTTGTCCCCTGCTACCCTGCAGGTAAATCCAAATTATCATACCATATCATACATAAATCACATACCTGGTCCGCCTGCTGATGGGCTGTCTCTCCCCCCGCAGCAATCAGGTAGAGATGGAAGATTCTTTGGAGAAATAGCTTAACGGGGCGCACCTTAGAATGTCCCATTCCCCACCGATCCTGCAGCCGGGCAGAGAGGGTGTCCCATCTGGGGTGCCAAATTGTTTTGTGGAATCAAACCCTATAACCCAAAATGAGTTATAAAGCAAGTATGTTTATTTCCAGCGCTGGGGTGCAAGGGGGTTCTCCTCCTAGCTTGCACACCGTATAACTTAACAAGCAGCTACTTATAGTGTAAAGACATGCATAGTTATAAGCGCCTACTACATATTCATAGCCTTTCCCTGCTTCATATTATAATTAGTTCTGGAAAGTAGTCTTGCGTCTGCATAGTGGCTCCTGGTGGTCGTGGACCGGGGTCTTAGGGATGAAGTAGGAAGTCTTCCTCGGGATGAATATTTTTCTTCTTGAACTTTGTGCAGATGCAGTCTCCTCTGGCTGTTTTCAAACTTCTGAACCAAATGCAGCCAGCTTTCTGCATTCCAATGCCCACTTATCAGTAAACTTCTGCTAGCTGGCTCCTTTGTTATCAACTTCCAAGGTCTTCAAGGCAAAGTACGCCAAGCTCTAACGAACACTCCCAACCCCCCTTGTCTGCTTTTGCTCATCACATGGAGGACAGAGAGGTGATTAGAGACAGTCAGCATGGCTTCACTAAGGGCAAGTCCTACCTGACCAACCTATTGACCTTCTATGATGGAGTGACTACGTCAGTTGACAAGGGAAAAGAAATGGATGTCATTTATCTGGACTTCTGTATGGCCTTTGACATGGTCCCCCACAGCATCCTTCTCTCTAAACTGGTGATACATGGATTTGATGGGTGGACTGTTCGGTGGTTGAGGAATGAGTTGGATGGTCACAGTCAGAAAATTGTGGTCAATGACTCAATGTTCAGATGGAGATCAGTGACAAGTGGTGTCCCTCAGGCGTCTGTATGGGGACTGGTACTGTTTAATATCTTAATCAATGACATAGACAATGGGATCAAGTGCACCCTCAGTAAGACTGCAGATGACAGTAAGCTGTGTGATGCGGTTGACACACCTGAGTGACGGGATGCCATCCAGAGGGACCTGGATGAGCTTGAGAAGTGGGCCCATGTGAACCTCATGAGCTCAACATAGCCAAGTGCAAGGTCCTGCACCTAGGTCAGGGCAACCTCTGGTATCAATACAGGCTGGGGTATGAAGGGATTGAGAACAGTCCTTCAGAGAAGGGCTTGGGGGTACTGGTGAATGCAAAACTGGACAGGAAAAAAGGACAGACCTGAACTTGTCAAGAAGACACAATGAGGAGAGAGATGACCATCAGAGGCAAACAGAAGACACAAAGAAACTTTGATATGCATACAAGTGTGGATATGCTAATAAGTTCCTGGAAAAACAGTGGACATGTAACATATAACTTTTTAAACAGTATTTCCCAGAATCCACACGAATATGTATGTTTAAGCAGTATAAAAGTTGTGCAACCACTGAGGGACTCATTAGTGGGACACATTAGGTGGACTATCTCATGTGTACACTGGCATTGTTTATTAAAAGGATGCCTGCTTAATAATCAAATTGGCATTGTTTATTGAGTTTGGCTTTTTCTGGATATGAGCTGACAATATATGCTCGCAGCCTGGAAAGCCAACCATATTCCACGCTGCATCAAAAGAAGCGTGGTCAGCAGGTCGAGAGACGTGATTCTGCCCCTCTACTGTGCTCTCGTGAGACCCCACCTGGAATAGTGCATCCAGCTCTGGTTTCCTCAGCACAGGAAAGACATGGACTTGTTGGAGCGGCTCCAGAGAGGGACCACAAAGATGATTTGAGGGATGGAACACCTCTCCTATGAGGAAAGGCTGAGAGAGTTGGGGTTGTTCAGAGAAGAGAAGGCTCCTGGGAGACCTTATTGTGGCCTTTCAGTAGTTAATGGGGGCTTATAAGAAAGACAAGCTTTTTAGTAGAGCCTGTTGCAATAGTGTAAGGGTAATGGCTTTAAACTAAAGAAATGTAGATTCAGACGAGAAGAATTTTTTTTTTCTGAGGGGTGGTGAAACACTGGAACACATTGCCCAGAGAGGTGGTAGATGCCCCATCCCTGGAAACACTCAAAGTCAGGTTGGACGGGGCTCTGAGCAACCTGATCAAGTTTAAGATGTCCCTGCTCACTGCAGGAGGGGTGGACTAGATGGCCATAAAGGGCCCCTTCCAACCAGAAGTATTCTATGAGTCTACGCTTAGCTTATAAGGTGCTCAGTTGGAGACAAATACATTTTCCTGGGGCTTATGATATTTGACAAACTCCCAAAGGAGAGGTTCATTTTCTGCCCAGTGATTTAAAAAAAATAAATTCAAATTCAAGGTCTTGATTCTTTTTAGTGTTGTGGGGGGCGTTGGTTTGCTTTTTTTGTTTTGTTTTTGTTATTTGTGTCAGAATAGTTGAGGTTAAAGGGAGCTCAGGAAGTCATCTATTTTAGCCCTTCCATTTTTCTGTTACTGTAGTAGAGAGATATGGATATAAAGAAAGTAAAACAAAGAAACTGTTATTTTATTATGAAATGAAATGAAATGAAATGAAATGAAATGAAATGAAATAGAGTAGGGTTGGGGTTTTTGAGTGGCAAGGCTGATGCGTTAAGGGAGTGGGATGGGAGGGATTTGATATTCATTGTGTATCCCTCACAACAGGAGTTTTGGTGGTTGTTGGATGTTTTATTACTCAGATTATGCTCAGATTTAACATTTTTTTTAATCTTAATTCTTTTGGGCTTTAAAAAAGTTGAAATGATGCATTCAGGGCACACAGTCTATTGGCTTTGCTGTGTGCTTTCATTGTGCAATGAGGGAAGGGCTCTACATCTGCAGTGAAGTCCCCATTTGTTTCTTTAACCTTCACATATATTATTGTAGCACTGCAGTTTGTTTCCTTAATCACAGAACTGGAATCATTTAGGTTGGAAAAGAGCTTTAAGATCATCAAGTCCAACCATAAACCCAACACTGTGAAGTCCACCACCAAACTTTCCCTGAGCACCACATCTATACATGAACACTATTCTAGTGTTCCCAGAAGCCTTTCACTTAACAGAAGTGTGAGAATTTTAATTTCAAGAACTGAACAAGAAGTTGTCTCTTTGTTTCATAAATGGGAGTAGAGAGAACACTATAATAAAGATATTGTATGCACAGTAATGGGAGGGCACAACTGACCTCCTATTAGCTTACCTTGGGTGCTGGTTTGCTTTAATGCATACGTTAGTCTTGGTTATGCATAAGGAGATGCAGGCACACTTGTGAGATCTCTTTGGTTGTGGGGCCTGGATTGTCTCTCTGTACCATGGGACCTGCCCTGGCAGGACCACCCTACAATACAAGGCACAGCAATAGCATCTGATATGTTGAAGGTGCTTGAGAAGGCTGGCTTGAGAAGGCTGCAGGTGAGATGATAACTAAGACAAGAGGAAGTCTTTTTAAAGTCATTGGAGTTTGCTGCTGGAGGGTAGACGTGCGTTATTTTTGGCAGCAGTATCACCCAACATGTTGAAGGAAATAACCCACTCCTCTCGTGGATGTGCCAGATTGGTCCCACTCATCCTTAAGTGCAAACACAGCTCTAGTTTCTGACAAAACCAGAAGAAAACAATTTGTCCCTGTAGCATTAACATAATCAATGTATGCTACTTTTTTCGTAATTTTCTTTGATTTTGGTTTCAGATACTGGGTTTAAAATTACACCCGCAACATGTGCTGTTGATGTGTTTTGTCTATGTTGTCCTGATAAGCTTGGCCAGTAGTTATCACCTTCCTGATAGGAGTTATTGATTGAAGCTCTGTGTTGTCCTATCCAAAATGCTATGTAATTAATGTTTCATTATGCTAATGCATGCAAGTTCAGTAGTATGTAGTTGATGGGGAGGGGAGCTGATATGTTCTTTTGATGTTTTATCTCTGTATGTCTCGCTCTCCACTATCTTTTCATCTTTCTCTTTATTGTCTCTCTTACCTGACTTCTTTACATAAGTTTCCATGTCCTCGCTCTTTCATCTAAGCACAGATGTTTATTCTGTTGGCTCATGTCTCCTACTTGTAGTCTGACTTTTCCACAATGACTGATAAAAACCTGCATCTAGCCAGATCTGTGGGACTTTTCTTGTTTATATTCCACTCAACTCTCCCATTTTAGAAGGAATAGATCATAGATCATAGAATCACTAGGTTGGAAAGGACCTGCTGGATCATCAAGTCCAACCATTCCTAACAATCCCTAAACCATGCCCCTCAGCACCTCATCCACCTGTCCCTTAAACACCTCCAGGGAAGGTGACTCAACCACCTCCCTGGGCAGCCTGCTCCAGTGCCCAATGACCCCAATGACCCTTTCCGTGAAAAATTTTTTCCTGATGTCCAGCCTGAACCTCCCCTGGCAAAGCTTCAGGCCATTCCCCCTTGTCCTGTCCTCAGTCACTTGAGAGAAGAGGCCAGCTCCCTCCTCTCCACAACCTCCTTTCAGGTAGTTGTAGAGAACAATAAGGTCTCCCCTCAGCCTCCTCTTCTCCAGGTTAAACAACCCCAGCTCTCTCAGCCGCTCCTCATAAGACTTGTTCTCCAGCCCCCTCACCAGCTTCGTTGCTCTTCTCTGGACACGCTCCAGAGCCTCAACATCCTTCTTGTGGTGAGGGGCCCAGAACTGAACACAGTACTCAAGGTGCAGTCTCACCAGTGCCGAGTACAGAGGTAGAATAACCTCGCTGGACCTGCTGGTCACACCGTTTCTGATACAAGCCAAGATGCCATTGGCCTTCTTGGACACCTGGGCGCACTGCTGGCTCATGTTCAGTTGGCTGTCAACTAACACCCCCAGGTCCTTCTCCTCCAGGCAGCTTTCTAGCCACTCTTGCCCTAGTCTGTAGCACTGCATAGGGTTGTTGTGCCCCAAGTGCAGGACCCGGCATTTGGCCTTGTTATGATAACATCCTAGTTGGTAACACCACTTTCAGACACCTTAAAATATTGTCATTCTCCGGGAATTTGCATGCTTGGCTATGCTTTTACATTTCTTTAATCTTGAAAATTATATTAAATCTACCATATGGGAAATATGGAAAGTAACACCAATGCTGTGCTTCTCTCTGTAGACACAGTGCTGTATCTTTTCTTTCTTTGTGTAACTCGTACATGCAAATTGGCAAGTGCAGGTACTGAGGAAATTTAGCGCATAATGATTTTCTGGTAATGTAATTAAATCATTTGAAACAAAAATGCAATTAACTGTACAGCAGTCTTCTCTGGGTGTGCAGCAATGCCAAGTATGTGGAAGTTTAATTGGGATTAAGATAAGCATGAAGCTGGTACCAAGCATATTACTATAAAAATTATTAAAACCACCAGGTGTTCCAATCTCGACACACAGGATGATAAGGCCAGACTGGGAAAAATAAGTGAGTTGGAGATATGGCTGAAAACAGTCAAGAAAGTGTGGAATAAACAAAATGAAAAACAACCTGTTTGTCTGAAGGTCAGAAAACCGAGGATCTGTATAAAGATCTGCCTGAATGAGAGAAGCCAATGCTAAGTACTAAGTACTAAGAGAAACAGTAATAGTACTTTCTTAATTTGATTCCTATATGTTGTGGTGATTAAAAAGAGTATTCTTAAAGAAATTTTCGAGGTCTGTGTCTCCCTCATCGCTGCAGAATGGTGCCCCGTGTGAGCTTCTTCTGGGTGAATGTGCAATCTGACGGGTGAGTTTGTTTATTTTTTTCAGGATTTTTGTGGTCACAACCCTTAAGAAAGGGCATAGTAGCATCTGTTGAAAGGGAAAGCTATGGGATCACATTGCAATGGGACTAACACTTTCACAAGAGCGCAGGCTGTATCTGAAAGTACTGCAACAAGTATTGTATGCCGCTGACTATAGAATAACTGAAAAACATTTAATGCAATTATTACTACCGGTAAAAGAGCATTGTGACTGTTTTCTGTCAGATGGTTCTTTTGATAGTACTGTTTGGAAGCGAGTAGGGGAATGCTTACAGGCACGTAAATCACCAGGTGCTCAAATCCCTGATTCTATTTTTGTGACATTGCGATTCTTATACTCTGCATTAGCACAGCTCAAACCATCAGAGGCTACTGTTAAAAAAGATAGAGATGAAAGCCAAAATATACATGATCAGTTTAAAAAAGCTACAAATTACTCTGAGGCTGAGTATCCTTTTAGTTCTGGGCCAGTTAATTCACAGAATGACTCGGACTTCTACCCTTCTGCTTTGTCAAAAACCTCGGCTTCACTGCTGTTAAATCCTACACTGCCCACGGCTCCTACTAATCCCTTTACAGAGGAGTCGACAGAGGTAAAATCAGTAATGCAGAAGTGTAAAGAAGAAGCTCTGAAACAGGGTGATTTTAGTTTTGCCTTCCCTGTTATACATAATCCAAACTGGCCTCCGATTTATGAAACTTTGCCCTACCAACTTTTCAAAGAGCTTAAAAAATCTTTTACGGACAATGGAGTACAAAATGCATTCATTCACTGTAGGAATAATAGAGGCAGTAGCTACGACATATATAATGACTAGTTAATGACAAGCTATGCTTGGAATTCATAAACTAATAAAGACAGACGATGTCTCTGGATATACTTCTCGATCTACCTCTCTTTTTTTGCAACAATGGGGTATTGAATATGTTGCAGGTATACCCCACAACCCTACTGGTCAAGCCATCATTGAGTGTAGTCATTCAACTTTGAAAAATATGTTATTAAAACAAAAAAGGGGGAATATGCCTCCCCAGGAACAATTAGACAATGCTACCCATACCCTCAATTTTTTAAATGCCAATTTGGGTTCTGGTAGAAATATGACTGCTGTAGAAAGGCATTTTTCAATTTTTGAAAAATTATCACATAATCCAAAAGTTATGTACAGTGATACTATGGTAAACAATCATTGGAATGAACCTGCTGAACTAATAACATGGGGGACAGGGTATGCTTGTGTTCTTCTTCCCTCAGGACCTCAATGGTTTCTGGCATGATATATTAAGCCCTATCATGAGCTGGAAAAACATGACTCAGAATCAGATGTCTCAGATGGAGAAGTTGAACCTGAATGAAGACCATGGAAGCAAAAGAGGACAACACAAGATGATCCTATCACCTGGGGAAAACTGAAACAGCTATAACAAAGCTCAAGTACCATGATGGTAGCTGTGGGTGTACCACCTACCCCAGCAAACACCTTTCTGGCATACTTAGCTATTGTCATCAACAACAGTACAGTAAGGATGTTAAAATGCTAAGGCAGAAGTTAAAAAGTTCTTAATAACTGTATTTTATGATGGAAAAGTTATAAAACCAGTAATGGAATGAATTGAGAATGGGAGAACACCATTGGTGTGAAACTTTCTTTGGTTGGTCCCCCACAGCCACTGGCATCTTCAATGCACTTCTGCACCCTGTGGTAGTTGTTCTGCTAATGCTAATCTGCTTGTGCTTCGCCATGGTAGCGATTTGTTACAGCATGAAGCAGGTGAAATGCTGCATTGACAAACACAAGGTCCTCACTACCCTTGTTGTGAATCTGGTCTTCTAAAACAAAAAAAGGGGAGATGTGGGTGCAACGCCAAGTATGTGGAAGTTTAATTTGGACTGAGATAAAGCATGAAGCTGGTACCAAGCATATTACAATAAATATTATTAAAAGCACCAGGTGTTCCAAGCTCGACACACAGGATCACACATCTTGAGTGTATGAGAAGGTCAGACTGGGAAAAAATGCCCAGGAATAAGTGAATTGGAGATATGGCTGAAAACAGTCATGAGAGTGTGGAACAGACAAAACCAAAAACATCCTGTTCATCTGAAGGTTGGAAAACTGAGGAACTGTATAAAGATCTGCCTGAATGAGAGAAGACAGTACTAAGTACTAAGAGAAATAGTAGTAATACTTTCTTAATTTGACTCCTGTATGCTGTGATGATTAAAAAGAATATTGTTAAAGAAATTTTTGAGGTCTGCGTCTCCTTCATTGCTGCAGGGTGCTCAAAATGAAAATCCGGTTCACTGCCTCCTCCACCATAAGAAAACACCAGGCTCTGTTTGGGTTTCCCACAGACAGTGAAGTCTGCACTGGCTGCCACCTGAAGTTCTGGAAAGCTTTGGACCAGAGGAGGTGCTGTATCCTGCTGCATTGAGCAAATCTCAGTCCTCCAATACTACCCATATTTTTTAATGTAGACAAATACCCTTGTGCCAGGCATCCTCTGCTGTGCTGGAAGCAAAATGATTGTCTCATTTTATTCCAGGGAAAATTGGACCTTATGAATTTGTTCCTATGAATTTGTAACTTAAATTGATTTATAAGCTTGAAGAAGCAGTGTTTACTGCAGAGCTCATTGGTTTTACCGAGTGCATGGGCAAAGTAAGCAAATTGTGGTTGTGTGTAAGTACTTTTTGAAATAGTTTTACATAGCTTAGCCAATGTGTTGTCTCTTACTCAAACCAGATTAACAGCAGGCAACTGCCAGAAGACTTGGTCTCTTTTTTTTTTATTCTTTGACCCTTGTCCTCCAAGTAGTTGTGCTCTTGCCTTCTGCTTTGTGTTTTATGGTTTGGTTACAAGGAATCTGATCTGAGTGGGTTGAGTGGGTTTCTTGTGAGGGTCGGTAGGTCAAACTGGCTCTTGTGTTTTCCTGCTTGCTGGAGCCAAAGGGAAGGAAGCCCCAGGAGCATATGGCTGGGGCTGGAGGAAAGGCAGGAGAACCCCTTTTGCTGCACCATGCCTGGAGATGGGCTTGGGTCAGCCACAGAGCTGTTCGCTGAATTAGGTGGTTATTCCAAATACCTTTGCTGGAAAGGGAGTCAAAGGGATAGTAAGACCTCAGTAGTCAGAGGGGTAGCGGAAAGGAGCATCTCTGTGTGTGTGCACGCTCTCATCTCTCTTGTCCCATCAGTGTTCATTTCACATCCACAGCCTGATTATAATCTGAGCACTGAGTGTGTGACAAACCCATCTGTTGCATGAGGGTCATTCATTCTTTCTTTGGTGAGGAGAACTACAAATCAAATTCAGCTTTTTGGTTCGATGAAGTGTTCATTTATTTCTTTTTATGTGACTTTGATTTTACACTAGAGGGGCAACTTCACCATGGGGTACACATGATGATCAGTCTGCTCTGTGGTCTCAGACATGGCCCAGATGAAGTCCTTTTTCTAGGTGTTGCTCACAATCATACTCAGCAAAAGTTCATTGTGACTGATGTTTTGAGTTCTCTGGATATAAGCAGTGGGATACTGTGTTGTGGAGGCACTACCCTTAGTGATAAATCACCTAAACACCATGATTTTTGTGGGAGCGATGCCAAACATATGGAAGATTAATCAAGGCTAAGATAAAAGCATGAAGCTGATGCCAAATGTATAAGAATAAACATGATTAAAAGACCAGGTGTTCCGAACAAGTCACACAGGATAATGAATCTTGAGTGCGTGAGAAGGTCAGGCTGGGAAAACTGCCTGAGAATGTGCAAGAGTGAGGATGTGACTGAAAAGAGTCACAAGTGTGGGTGCGACAAAGAACAATGTTAAACATCCTGTTTGGCTTCATAGTTCAGGAACCAGAGAGCTGTATAAATTTGCTTGAAAAAGAGGAGCTAGGGAGTTTCCTTTATATTTCTTCTACATGCAGTGCTGATTAAAGATTATACTTTGAGAAAAGCTGTGAAGTCTGTGTCTCCTTCATCGCCGCAGACTGGTGCCCCGTGTGAGGCTCTGGGCGACTCCATGATCCGACAGGTGAGTTTGCTTATTTTTATTCATACAAAATTCTTGTTGCCACATTCCTTAAATAGGAACAGTAGAGCCTGTTGAACGGAAAGCTACAGGATCATACAGCAATGGGACAGACACTTTTGCAAGAGCACAAGCTATATTTAAAAGTGCTACAACAAGTATTGCGTGCGGCTGGCTATCGTATAGCTGAAAAACATTTTGCACAATTATATTATTGTTAAAAGAACATTGCAATTGGTTCCTGGTAGACAGCACTTTTGATAGTGCTATGTGGGAGTGAGTGGGGGAATGCTTACAGACATGTAAAACATTAGACTTTGAGATTCCTGATGCTGTTACTGTGGCATGGCAGTTCTTATACTCCGCATTGGTGCAGCTCAAACCTTCATAAGCTATTGTTAAAAAAGACAGAGACAAAGGCCAAAATGTATATGATCAGGTTAAAGATATCCCAAATGATTCTCAGACTGAAGACCCTTTTGATCCTGGGCCAGGTAATCCAGAGGATGAACCAAACTTATACCCTCCATTACCCCCTCTTGCTTTGTTGAAACTCCCACCTCCACCACTGTTAACTCCTACACTACCTACGGCACCTACTAATCCCTTGTTAAGGAGTTAACAGAGACCAAATTGGTAATGCAAAAGTGTAAAGAAGAAGCTATGAAATGGTGATTTTACTTTTGCCTTCCCTGTTATATATAGACAAAACTGGCCCCCAGCTCATGAAGGTTTGCCTTACCAAGTTTTTAAAGAGCTTAAAAAATCTTTTGTGGAGAATGGATTACAAAATACATTCAACTGTAGAAATAATAGAGGCAGTAAGTGCAGCATATATAATGACACCATGGGATTGGAAAGTATTAATGAAAACAATATTATTCTCAGCACAATGTGTGGTTTGGCAATTAGAATATAACGACTTAGTAATAGAGCAAGTGATGGATAATTTGAGTGTGGGAATATCAATTCATCATGATATGCTAACAAGCATGGGACAATACATAACTGCACAGGCACAAAAAAACCTGGATAGATGAGTTTTTGAACAAGCCTCACATATTGCTGTAGTCGCAGTGTGACGAGTGTCTGACTCAGGACAACATAAGGGATCTTTTGCAACAATAAGACAAGATTCTCAGGAGCCCTATGTGACATTTATAGCTAGATTGCAAGGCGCGATTACAAGGCAAACAGATAACCCTGAAGCTGCTAAAGCTTTGCTATTTCAGTTAGCTTTTGAAAACACTAACAGTCACTGTCAAACAGTGCTATTACCACTGAAAGGAAAGGCGACTGACCTCGGAGAATATATTAAACTATGTCAAAACATTGGAACTGAAACTCACAGAACATCAGTTCTCGCTGCTGCATTATCTCAACTGCAAATTAATCAGAACAGTGTTAAATGTTTTAATTGTGGAAAACAAGGACACATAAGCAGACTGTCCTGAAAAGTGGCAGATGCGTAAGAATAAAAATCTTATACAACTTTGTCCCTGATGTCGGAAAGGACATTATTGGAGTAATCAATGTAAATCTAAATATGACAAAACTGGGCAACCTCTCTTGGGAAACAGGAAGAAGCCCAGTGCCCCTCAAACCAACAAGGAACACACCTGTACAGTATACCCATGCCCCACCTCTGGTAAATGCTCAGTCTCCGCACTTTCAACTGCCACAACAGGCAGTGATGAATTGGATCTGGCAGCTGTCTCAGAAGTAATTAATTTAGAACCACATAAAGTTCAAATGGTAGGGACTAATGTCTGTGGGCCTTTACCGATGGGATATGTAGGACTGATTGTAGAGCATTCAAGTATATCAAAAGAAGGTTTATTTCTGTTACCAGGAATAGTTGATTCACACTAAATGGGTGAGATTCAAATAATCATAGAATCATAGAATCACAGAATCACTAGGTTGGAAAGGACCCACTGGATCATCAAGTCCAACCATTCCTAACAATCCCTAAACCATGCCCCTCAGCACCTCATCCACCTGTCCCTTAAACACCTCCAGGGAAGGTGACTCAACCACCTCCCTGGGCAGCCTGCTCCAGTGCCCAATGACCCCAATGACCCTTTCCGTGAAAAATTTTTTCCTGATGTCCAGCCTGAACCTCCCCTGGCAAAGCTTCAGGCCATTCCCCCTTGTCCTGTCCTCAGTCACTTGAGAGAAGAGGCCAGCTCCCTCCTCTCCACAACCTCCTTTCAGGTAGTTGTAGAGAACAATAAGGTCTCCCCTCAGCCTCCTCTTCTCCAGGTTAAACAACCCCAGCTCTCTCAGCCACTCCTCGTAAGACTTGTTCTCCAGCCCCCTCACCAGCTTCGTTGCTCTTCTCTGGACACGCTCCAGAGCCTCAACATCCTTCTTGTGGTGAGGGACCCAGAAGTGAACACAGTACTCAAGGTGCGGCCTCACCAGTGCTGAGTACAGAGGGAGAATAACCTCACTGGACCTGCTGGTCACGCCATTTCTGATACAAGCCAAGATGCCATTGGCCTTCTTGGCCACCTGGGCACACTGCTGGCTCATGTTCAGTTGGCTATCAACCAACACCCCCAGGTCCTTCTCCTCCAGGCAGCTTTCTAGCCACTCTTGCCCTAGTCTGTAGCACTGCATAGGGTTGTTGTACCCCAAGTGCAGGACATGACATTTGGCCTTCTTAAACCTCATGCCATTGGTCTCAGCCTAGCGGTCCAGCCTGTTCAGATTCCTTTGCAGAGCCTCCCTACCCTCCATCAGATCCATGCTTCCACCCAGCTTAGTGTCGTCTGCAATCTTGCTAAGGGTGCACTCAATGCCTTCATCCAGGTCATTGATAAAGACATTGAACAGGGCTGGACCCAGTACCGAGCCCTGGGGTACCCCACTTGTGACCGGCCTCCAGCTGGAGTTAACTCCATTTACCACCGCTCTTTGGGCCTGGCCGTCCAACCTGTTTTCAACCCAGGAGAGTGTGCGTCTGTCCAGTCCAAAGGCTAACGGTTTCTGAAGCAGAATGCTGTGAGAAACTGTGTCAAAGGCTTTACTGATGTCCAAGAAGACTACATACATAGCCTTTCCCTCATCCAGGGATAGCTGCCTAATGTTAGCTGCCTTTCAAACCCCGTGCTGCATACCAATGAATCAGAAGGTTGCAAAAATTATTTTTTTGCCCTTTTGGGTTTCCCAAAGTTCTCTACAGATTCAAGGGCAGGGACATTTTGGCAGCACTAATTCTGCCCAGGTATCTTGGGCTCAGCAAGTCACAGCAAAACCCACCTACGCTTACAATTAAAATACAGGGAAAACCATTTACAGGATTGTTGGATACTGGAGCTGATGTTTCTATAATTTCTCTCAATGGCCTCTTGATGTAGCTTTCACTACCATTACAGGCATAGGTGGGATGCAAATTCCTATGAAGAATGCCAAATTATTACCAGTGACAGGTCCAGAAAATTCATGAGCATGGATTCAGCCATATGTAATGCCAACATCAATAAATTTATGGGGAAGAGACTTACTGAAGCAATGGAATGTATCTATCACTACTACAGGAACAAATTTATTCTAAGGGCCACTGATCTAAAGCCTCTGCTCAAACTCTCCTGGTTGACAGAGAAACCTGTTTGGGTTGACCAGTGGCCTCTTAAAGGGGAAAAACTTGCTCAAGTGCAATATTTAGTAGCAGAACAATTAGAGGCTGGTCATATTGCTTGATCTAATAGCCCATGAAATACTCCCATATTTGTCATTTCCCAAAAGTCTGGAAAATGGTGATTACTGCATGATTTAAGAGATATAAATGCAGTAATGCAGCTGATGGGTGCCTTATAGCCCAGATTACTGAATCCGACTATGTTACCCACTGACTGGTACCTTTTTATAAAAGATATAAAAGATTATTTCTTTACAATCCCCCTACATCCAGATGATTGTAAGCATTTTCAGTATCTGTCATGAAAAATTCAGAGCCCATGAAAAGATACCACCGGACAGGATTACCGCAGGGCATGATGAACAATATGGGATTGAAACATCTGGCATAGTAATGCCAATGATGATTTTGTGCAAATTCTTGCAGAATTTGTAATACTACCATCCTCAGCCCTGTTGTGAGAACTAATCTCTTACTAACATGGTGTCAAATGTTGTTATCATGGACTTGTTACAGTGCCCTGCAGTAAAGCTCACACACACAGCCCTGGGTGGAAAGACAAGGTCCCCAAGGAGAGAGAAAGGAGGGGAGGCATGCTAAAATCTCTTACCTGACTTAGAGACACATGCACACGTCTGAAATTATGGGGCTGAGAGAATGGATTTGTGTGCTCACTTTCGCTGAGTTGCAGAAAGGGCCCGTGGTCAGAAGGGAAGAGGCAGCTTGCCTAGAACATCACTGAATTAGCTGTTGCACGGACAGCGTGTGAAGAATACTTCAGGCTTTGGAAACGGATAAAAGTGTAATTGGCCAAGAGTTCCTTTATCCCATGTTCCCTCACCCTTTGGAGACACTCTGAATCTAGGGTTTAGCCCAGATGGGACCCTGGAAATACATCTCTGAAACCTTTCATCTCAAATGTCCACTAAGCCGGCAAATAGGTGAATTCACCTGGGACCTTTGGAGTGGAAGGCTGCAGAGGGAAAAATGTTAAAATACCCGACATGAAAAAGGGGATGCCCTTAACAGAGTTTTGGGAAAGTTACAAAGCGTGCAGTTAAAGCATGTCAAGAAATTTGGCTAATTATGACAAAAAGATGATGGCCACCAGAAATAGTTTAAATCTCAAGAACATTTGGCAAATAGAAAAGCCTCAAAAAAAAAAAAGAGAACCCCCCCCCCAAAAAACAAAACCAACAAAACAAGCAAAAGAAACCCTGCAGTTGTGTGTGTGAAAGCACCCCCACACCTTTCTCCACCCCGTCTTTGAAGTTTTTATTTCTCTTCAGCTTCTTCGCTGAGTCTGCAGGAATTAATCCTGTTATCTCTGTAGGGGGATACCAAGTTATGAGCAATTTTACTTGGATAAAAATAATGAGCACCCCAGTGATTATTGGGGAAGACTCAAACAGGCTTTATTAAAATATGGAGGTATGACCCTTCAAAATTTTAATAGAGCACCAGCTATCAATTTATCAAAAAACTGTTGTGTGGTTATTTCTGCAGGCAGTTTTATTGTCGTGTGTGTTTAATTGGGGGTCAATATGCACAAGTTTAGTGTGTGTGTTATGTGTATCAATAATGTAAGAAACATTAAACACCTGCCTAAATGGCAGTGAGAAAACTTACGTTAATTTCATAGAAAGTGTAATCAGTGGTGGAAAATGTACATGAAGAGAGAGAGAAGAGAGATTTGAAGTCAATGTGTTTATACCAAATGTGTAAGTAGCAGTGGTTTGGCATGAAAATGATGAATGGCACAACTCTGTGTTACAGATTGATGGATCAGCTCAATTAGTGGAATTAGGTGCAGTGTTACATGTTTTAGACATCTTCTCAGAAGGACCCCTCAATATTGTCAGTGATTCAGAATATGTAGTGAATGCTGCAGGACGAATATCCTTTTCCTTCCTTAAAGAGCTAGATCATAAACACCTTTTTCTAATGTTCCTTAATCTCAAAACCAAATTGGAAAAGAGACAGTTTCCTTTGTTTATTACTCACATATGATCTCATACCACTCTGCCTGGCCCACTTGCTGAAGGCAATGCAGTTGCAGATTCCTTTACATGAGCTGTTTTAACCCTTGATTATGCAAGAGCCTCACATTCCTTTTTTTCATCAAAATGTTGCAGGTCTAAGCAAACAATTTAAAATTATTCTTTCCCAAGCAAAAAAACATAATTCGGGAATGTTCTGAGTGCCAGCGTGTGACTCTGTTGCCTAAACATGAAGGAATTAACCCCTGTGGACTTCATTCAAATGAAATTTGGCAAACAGATGTAATACATCATGCCTTTTGGATGCTTATGTTATGTTCAAGTATCTATAGATACCTTTTCAGGCACTATATGTGCCTCTCCTCATGCTAGTGAAAAGGGACAAGATGTCTGTCAACATTGGACTTGCTGCTTCGCTACACTTGGAATCCTAAACTAATAAAAACAGATAATGGCCCCAGATATATTTCTCAATCCACTTCTCTTTTTTTGCAACAATGGGGCATTGAACATGTTACAGGTATACCCCACAACCCTACTGGTCAAGCCATCATCAAGCGTAGCTATTCAACTTTGAAAAATATGTTGTTTAAACAAAAAAAGGGGGAACACCCCCCCGATCAATTAGACAATGTTATCTATACCCTTAATTTTTTAAATGCCAATATGATTTCTGGTAGAAATATGACCGCTGCAGAAAGGCATTTTTTTATTCCTGAGAGATTATCACATCATCCAAAGGTTACGTACAGGGATCCTATGGCAAACAATCAATGGAATGCTCCTGCCTTAATATGGGAGAAAAATTTCATCTGTTCTCAACAATGAGAAAACAGACAAGGAGCAGCTGGTAATTTAACGTTCATCTCTGCTCATGGAATAGCTGATGGGGCATTGGTCAAAATACAACCATGGTTGACTTACCTTTATGTAAGATCCCCAGAGGTACCACAAGGGATGAGATAAATCTTACTTGGACACCTTGTAGACTACCAGAACCTGTCCTTCAAAACATAACTGTTTTAAAATTTTAGGACTGAGGTCCTTGTGGACACCTCATAACTAGTTCCTTGAGGGTTGTAAATTTTTCTGAAGTGACTAATGAGATGTTTAATTGGTCAGAAGGAGGTCTTTCAGGACCTGTGCTACAGGCCCAGTTTAATGATAGTTTCAGTTCAAATTTTGTGAAATTGTGGTGATTGTCCTCGCCATTTAGACTCAGACACGTAGCACATGGAGTCTATACAAAAAATAATACTCAATATTCTTTAAACTTGACCAGCTTTCATAATGCCTCCGTTATTTGTACCTCACACCCTTATGATTTTATTGCTGCATCTTGGATTAATATTTCCAAAACAAACCATACCTTTAAACTCACCTTGCAGAACTGATAATATTTCAGTTATATATGCAAATATCTCTGAATTAAATATATCTGCCATAATACCAATGAGACAACGAGCCGAGATGTGGCTCCCTGTAGGTATGACTTGGCAATGGGAAGTGGATTCAGGCCTAAGTCAATCAGAAAAGGCACTTAAATGACCTCAACAATGAAGAAAGCGCTTTATAGGTTGGCTCATTGCATTTATAATATCTGCAATCACTACCTTAGCTACTGCAGCTATTGCCACTATAGCTTTAGCAGAGTCTGTACATACCGCATGCGAAGTAGCAGGAGTACTGAGTAATGTAACCCAAGAACTAACTATGCAAGCAAATATCAATCAGCAAATATTAACACTCTTAGATGCATTGGAAGCAGCAGTGATATAGTTAGGTGATAGGCAAAGTGCAATGGCTAATCGAATGAAATTACAATGTGATTGGGAATATAAAGAAAAAAAATGCATGTGTTACTCCATTAGTGTGGAATGACAGTGTATATACATGGGATCAAATTAAACACCATGTTCAAGGCACTTTTTTGACTAACATAGATGACATGGTTCAAGATTTGACCCTTGCTTTGAAAGGGCAACTAGCAGTGCTACAAGAGTTGGTACATAAAAGTGTAATGGATGACATTTCTGATAGTGTGAAATGGCTGAACACAAAAAATTGGTTTACTGGATTAAATTTATGAATTTGGGCATCTTTTGATCTCAGCTGTTGGTTCCCTCTGAGAAGAACCCCTCAATAATAAGAAACAGTAGCTAAACATTTTTTTGAAGCTAGCTGTGTTGATTTAGTCTTCTAGAAATTGGGAAATCTTATGGCTACTTGTTTTCTACAGCAGCTGAAATGTCTATCAGCCTTCTTTAAAATATGTTTAATGTGGATTTCATAAACTGTGCTAGCAGAGTTTGGTTTCTCATTGCAATTAAAGTCTAAAACTTCTAAATTTGATATGTGAATCTTTTGTGGGTTTCTTTCAGGCAACATTCTTTAGTTTTATGTATGTAGAAAAAAGGTATGGAGGTGTGTTGTGGTCTGGTCTGATCAAGTCTGGGATATTTCTCCCTTAATTCAACAAAGGCTGAGTTTGTTTATCCTTGGTTATATTGTGCAATTACTTGATTTTTATTTTTTTTTCAGGTGCTGAAATAGGTTTACATATTAGATGTAGTGTATTACTCTTTATAACGTGGTCTAGAAAATTTTGTGGAAGTCAAAGGTACAATAAGATGGCATGTTATTGGGAAAGCTCTTCAGACTGCCCTGTCTTCAGGTGTAATGTTGCAACTGGGCATTCTGAACTGAGCTAATAGTTCAAATATACAAATAGATACTAATGGGATTTTTCAAATACTCTTCTACCTTTCTCCTTCAGCACTTATGTGCTACAAAAACGTGGCCATTCTTATCCTTCCAAGTAATCTCTTCTGAAAATACATGGTCTTTTTCTTCCATTTTGGGGATGTCACCATTACTTCTATCTCCAGGAATAATATTTCCAAGATTTGAATTTTCCTCACACTCGGGAAGATTTCCAGGTTATTCAAGCTTATAGGTTCCTTGTAGTCAAGCAATTTAGGTTAAATATGCCTTTTGCAAAGGGTGTGAATAGCTGAAATTGTAACTGAACTGCAAAGGTAATTGCACAAAAAGAAAATTAGTCTTTGTTCAACTTCTGTAACTTGTGCATCATTAACATGCTGTCATAAACAACTGTGTTAAACTGTTATAAGTGTTGGTGTTATAAATAATGTCCAACAAGAAGCTGTGATTTACAGACAGAACACAGTTGCCTTGGTGAAATATTGACAGGCCTGAAATGATATGTATGACCCATGGATGATTTATATTCCATTGCTATGTGTATTGCTCAGTCTGTAACTTTCCACATTGCTATCATCAATGGAGTTATACTGTGCTATTTCTAATACATAAGAGTGTAAGAAAGAGTTTCATTATCAGTAGAATTGTGCTGTGTGAAAGAGAGAGGAGCTGGACATGAATTTGTGTTACTACAGCCCCTTAACTTAAAGATAAGAAATATCCAACTGCTTACTCTTCTCCTCTCCTCTCCCCTCCTCTCCTCTCACCTTGGCCGTGTTCTAGGAGGAGGGGGGCAGTAAGCAGCTGGAGCCAGACTCCACTTTTTGGGATGATGTTGTTGGAAAACATTAGCTGAAGAATTAGAGCTCAATTAAAATAAGATTAAAATTATAGGTTATGTATATTGTATTTAGCATTTGATATATATTGTGTTTAGCATTTAATTTTGTTGATCTTTATAGTTAAGCATGTGCATATTTATATGTATAAAGCATATTTATATGTATTTATATGTATAAAGCACCACATATAACCTTCCTGGAATGGTTATGTGTTTGTCTCTACACTAACAATGTCATTTGTTTGTTTGCTGGTATAAAGGCTAAGCCCTTCACAGCAGGGGTTGGGAGACCTCAGTCACAGGTGGATGCACCACGTGATTTCCCAATTGCCTTTCTCCAAATCCGCACAGGAAAAAAGAAAAGTCTCTCCCCCCCAGCTAATGCGGATCTGATAAAGCAATTGGTGATGTGTCTTTCTTAATCACTGTACTTATTCTCTTACAGTAAATATTAGATATATGCCTTTACAAGCTGTTACTGTTAACTCATGATCAATACTACCAATCATTTGTCTTCTTTCTTGCTGCAATAACTTGAGTAAAACTTGATTTCACAGAGTTTGGGACTTTATGTTGATTTTTGCTAAAGGCTTCTGAGTATTTGAGAGTTTGAGGACTTTTATGATGATTTTTGCTAAAAGCCCCTTTTGTGGTAAAACATTTGGCGTAGTTGGACAGGTGACAGAAAAAAAATGCTAGTTTTATTTAAATCTAAGCCACAGGAGGGAGGGAAGATGCCCCTTCTGAGATTACTGTACGGGAAGACCTCCCATATAGCTCCTTAGTGCTTGAGTGGGCTTAAGTGGGAGGACCATGAGAATATTGGAAAGAACAGATAAAGAAGGGTTAACCATTAGATGTGTTAAAATGCATGCAGAAACTACATAATGAGAAATGAAAGACAGTGTAAGCATGGATCTTGTTAACGACATATTGGAGACAGCACTGACAAATTACGGTTTACTGTTAGAATGCTCCCATATGGAGCAACAGATGTTTGATTTGCAGAAATAAATCATAGTCTTACAGTTGCAGAATAAGTTGTTTGCCAATAAATTAGAAGCTTATAGAATGTAGCTGAAAGAGCTGCAGTACGGGCTGTGCAGTATAAATACAAGGAAAGGAGGGATTGAGTAAACCATAAGAAAGTGCATTCGGTAATTACAGGAGCAGGTGTGCAGTGGGATCCTGATAGAGCATGAACTAAATAATATAATTTAAAAGTTTAGATAGAAGTCAGGGGATCCCCTGCTCTCTTAGATGGTGCATTTGCATGATCAGGGGGCAATGGGGATGAATTTGCATGACAGAGACTCTAAGAAATGTTTTAATGTTCAGTTCAGATTCTTTTATGCAAGTTGCAATTCAAACTGACATTCAGAACATAAATTTATCAGCTATTGCAGCTCGAGGGTGTAATACTAAGTATCCCATGGAAAATGATAGGTAAGTGCAAAAATTCTAAACCCAAAGAGCCAGGGGTAACTCAGACTAAGGCACCTCCTCCTGAACCTCAACAGGACTCTGCATCTGCTTGCGGTGGGCCCTTGTGTGTGGATCAGTTAGTTGTTCTGGGTGAAATGGAGGATTGGGAGACGTATTCTGGCTTATACCCATGGAAAAACACTAAGAAGATAGTCCAGTGTAATAAATCTGAATGAAATGGCAGCCAAGGGCTTCAAATATTTTGAAGCACCTTAGTTGATACTGGAGTGAAGTTCTCCCTGATATAGGGAAAGCTTTAGGACATATCTCTGAATCCTTCCATCTCAACTGTCCATTTAGCTGGAAAACAGGTGAATTTACCTGGGAACTTTGAATGGGAAGGTGCAGAAAGCAAAAAAAAAAAAGACATCCTTATCTAGGGTATTAGGAGAAATTACAAAGTACAAAGTTAAATTGTGTCAAGAAGTTCAGCTAATTTTAACAAAAGGCAGTGGCTACTGCAAAGAGTTTCTAATCTTGGAAATTTTTTGAGGAGAAAGTTGCAGCAATTTGAGTAAACTAATTCTCTCTTTTGCTTTGTTATCTTCATGGACTGCAGACAGTAGGCACGGGGAGGGGGGGAAGCCATTCCTTTCTTTTCAAAATGCAACTTTTGGGTTTTTTTTCTTCACATATCTCTGCTGTGTTTTTCATTTGGTTTGGTTGGCTGGTTGGTTCTTTTAGTAAACATCAGGAAGTAACTTTGTATCTTTGCAAGCAATGCCAGATCCTAATGCTATGTGCAGTTTAATTTGGATTAAAATGAGCACCCTGATGATTACTGTGGAAGACACAAACAGGCTTTATTAAAATATGGAGGGAAGACCCTTCAAGACTTTAATAGAGCACTGACCATCAGTGTGTTTGTCGATAAGGCATATTTGAAAAAAAAAAAGAAACACTGAAACACTTGCCCAATTGGCAGGGAGAAAAATTAATGTCATTTTTGTGTGGTTATTTTATTTGTGTTAATGATTGTAAAGCAGCATCCAAAGTTTTAAAACAAAGCATGCAGATTTATTGTTGTGTGTGTGCAATTGTGGGATGACGTACAAGTTTAATATGTGTGTGTGTTATGTATATGAACAATATAAGGATTTAATAGAGACAATGATTAAAGAAGGAAAAAGAACCTCAGCAATGATTACTATTGAATACATAGGAAAGCAATTTCTTGCTGATACAAAATTTGACAGATACAAAAAGACAATATAGTTTTAATCAAGAAATCTGATGTCCCAGAGATATCACAATTACTGGGAATTTGAGCATTAATAGCTATTTAATATCTTTTGAAAGACTCTCAAGGAATTGCAGAACTTCGTGAGTGTTAAGAAATCCCTAGAGTTTGATACGCCAGAGCACCTGTTCCAGCCTGGAGATTGGGTGTATATCAAGTCCTGGGACTCAGAACCATTAATTCCTAGGTGGAAATGATCATGCCAGGTACTTTTAAGAGGGAATTACACAGGCAGTGCAAGCAGTGACAGGGAACCTGGGAAATGTATAGGGATGCTGCCTGGTTCTGTAGCAATGAGGTCAGGAAGGCCAAGGTGCAGCTGGAGCTGAACTTGGCAAGGGAAGTGAAGACTAAGAAGAAGGGCTTCTACAGATACATCAGTCAGAAAAGGAAGGTTAAAGAGAACGTACCCCCACTGATGGTTGAAAATGGTGACCTCATATCAAGAGATGAGGAGAAGCCTGAGGTACTCAACAACTTTTTTCCTCAGTCTTCACTGACAGTGGCTCTCCTCACCCCTCCTTGGTCAATGGACAACAAGATGGGGAGCACGGGGGTAAAGCCCCTCCCACTGTAGAGGAGGATCAGGTTCCTTGACCACCTGAGGAACCTGAACATATATAAGTCTATGGGACCTGAGGAGATGCATCCCAGAGTATGTAGCCAGGTGTAGTAGGTTATTTGAACAATAAAACATATTTGATTTAACCTTGATTTAGTGGTCTTGTCTTTGCATGCTGGGATCCATAGAGAAGCCTAATACATATACCCATACAGTTCACCTGAATGCTCCATCAGTCCCCATTGTGAGCTGTGTGTTAATAAATTTGTTTCTGCCCTCTATCCAGATGGGTTGGACTAGATGACCTTTAAAAGTCCCTTCCGACCCAAACCATGCTATGATTCTAAATTCATGAATCATGAGTGTAGCATTTGTGCATTTAGGTGTCGTTTAATTATTTTTTTCTTGAAGAAATCGGCCTTCCTTAACTCATAGAGACTTCCAGCATTCCATACCTTGTACTTGTATTATATGTTGCCACTGATTCAGTCCTGCCTGAAACTGGAGGGGAGGAACCAACAAAACCCCACCTAGCTGGTGTCTCTTTGATAAGATAAGAAAGTGGATTTTGTTCTGCTGTACAAAGATGATAAAAAGCAAGTGTGGAGTGTCCCTGGAATAGCTATGGGGTCATTTAATCTTGCTTGAACTGAAGTGGAAGGTGCACCTTCAGTGTTTCAAACTTAATGTGTAAGTTTGTTGTAGGTTGAAGAGACCACTAAGAATAAGAATATTTGAGACGTACTTTGTCAAAGTAGTTGAGCAAGTAACATGAAATAAACAAAAAACACTTGTCATATTTCTCCTTCAGCTGAAAGTCAGTGCGTATGCTCCCCCAAAAAAACCCTGTCAGTCAAGCAGCAACTTATTTCTTCAAGAGCTTTAAATTATTTAAAAATACTTTTAAATGGTTCACTGTGTCTCTCAGCTTTGAACATGACACTGCCACTCATGCCATGATGTTTTATCAGGTTGCTTCATCAGTATTAGAAAAATAAAAGAAAACTAGGGAGCATTTTATGATCCTATGGAGTAAGAATCCAAACTTTGTGCTGGTGAGAATCAAAACTTTGCTGTGCTTTTGTCTAGACAGAGCACCAGCAGCTTCCAAAGAGACAAGGTAACTGGTTTAAACTACAGTCCTATATTTGTTGTGATTGCATCTTGAGCTGTATTGCTGTTTCTGTAGTAGTGCTGCCAGATCTGAAGCAATAGACTTGTTGCTCAGACAGCTGTTGAGCCCAAGGTTAAAATCTTGCATATGTGTAGAAATTTTAATTCCTACTTAGGAAAACAATGAAACTGTAACACTGAATTATTTTTAGGTTATTATAAATCCACTGATGATTCTAAAAGGTCTGTTTAAGTGCACACAGAATAGCTAAGAAATTATGAACTATAAGATTAGATACTATAGCCTACCTGTATTTTTGGATTTTAACAAACTAAGAATGAAAACGGATCATTACACAGGGAGGTATCACTTTTAAGAAACTATGGGATAAACACAAGAAACATGCTATACCAAAATTTAGGAAATACTCTATTGGACAGAGTAAACAAGACATGATCTAAAGTGTTGCATATTTCTCATTCCCTTGGTCTATGATAGTCACTTTCTTTTTATAAAGGAAGAAAATTACTTTTGGAAATTAATCCTTTGGCGAGGTGTAACTTGATATATAACTACTAAAATTAGCCAACATTGACTTAATCTTTTTTTATTCCTCCCTTTTTTGATTCCTAATCACAGGAGATTTTAGACTATTTAATGTGAATTCATAAACCATAATAAAAGTAGTAAACAAAATTAAAACTCCACTTCCCTCCCAAACTCATTTTAGAGCTCAAAAAATGGATTTTCTTGATACATGGCAAAATAAATAAAACAAATTTTAATAACTCCATAGAACAGACATTATAGCTGGAACACTTAGATTGTGAGTGTCACTCCTTGGCAGTGAATTTGGCAAAACAGATGGATGCTTATGGACTTTTTCTCCAATATGCCTTTTACATTTGCTTTTTGTACAAATACAGCACACACAGTGTGCACTGGTGCACATAGAGCAGCACTTAGGACTCTGTCAGGAATTGGTTTAAGTTCAGTGTTTAAGAACTAGCTAGCTTAGCTGATTTAGATTTTTTTCATTTTTTTCCCTTTCTTTTTTGCTACTTATGATAATAATATATGCCTGTGGGATCACTTTTTACATCACTTGATGAACTATAGTGCTTAATAGTTTTTTTGCTTAAAGGGCTAGATGATTCCCAAGTGCTTGTTTGGTGCTAACACTGCTTAATGTTCCTTTGTTGTATTTATAAGATCCACATGTGCAAATGTATACTCTGTCATGCCATTAAAGCTCACTAGCACATTTGTATTTAAAAACGATCTTAAATGTGAAAGGACTGTATAAAGTGAAAAGCTACAGGAAATGTTTCTGTTCAGTATGACCACTCTTGTGCAACAGACTTTGAGTTACGTCCTTAATTCCTCTATATATTTGTCCCAACTTTAGTCTTGTGGACCTTAAGTGGCTCTTCTAGGTGCCTCATATACAGAACTGCTGCATATTACTCTACAATGGGGTCTCTCATTGCAGGACATGAGAGCTGTGGCTGATGGCTTTACTTCTTTGAAAGTAACTTTAACTTATGGAAGAAGGCAAGATATTCCTGCCTATATTGCTTCAGTCCTTAATTGACCACTGAATATCCGAATGCTTTGATCTTGAACATCCACTCTAGGAAAAATTCAGGAATAACTGATTATGTTTGGTGACGGGTTGTTTTTCATAATTGTGGTGAGCACTAAGCACCAAGGGGTTTTGAAGAGAATTACTAGCTTTATATGATACGCATCTACTGACTTCCAGTGCCAAGAGAAGCCACCTTCTGCCCCAACACTTAAAATAACAAATTCTACATTCTGAACAGGTAGAAAGGATAAAGAAACTTTGGAATATTTGGAACCAGTCATCAAAGCCTGTTGGGTGAAGAATTGAATAGAAATTGGTCCCAAATGGCAAGAAGTAGAGAAGACTGAGCATTATATTCATTATTATGTAGGTATAGTATAGTCTGGTATAACTAATTAGATGTTTTGCTTAACCTTCACTTTAAACATGCAACTTAAATATTTAAAGGTAACAAAAATGGTACATTTACTTAAGTAGGTATTTTATTTTACAATAAATAATCATTAGAATTAAGGTCTCTTCAAGTGTGCTAAGAATCTGGTGACTTGGGGGTCCCTTGGAGATGAGAGCAGAAAGAAGCACATCTGTGATGACCCCTATGGTGTTCAATTAATGTACAATTCTGGATTTCGCTCATTTCTCTATTTCAACTTTCTGTACATAATTCCTACTCTTCATTTGTTTTCCTGGGGTGTGTTGGGTTTTTTGTGTGTGTATGTGTTCTTCCCCCACCCCTGAAAATCAAACTTTCTAGCACTGTACCTTTCTAATAACTAACCTGATCCACTTCCCAAAAGGCAAAGTGAATGTGTTAGGAGGCAAGAGGAGAAGCAACATGGAAGGGGGAGAGACCCCTAATTGTGGCAAAGCCTGCAAAGTAGCCTGGTGCTGGCTTGCTGGTGCTTCACTTTCAAATCATGTTGACTGTGTACTTGTAGTCTGTGCCCCCAAACAAATTCAACAATGCACTTATTTAAGGGAAAAAAATAACAAAAAAATGAGGATAGTTATTCTCAAAGTGAGGTAGCCTTTTTTTTTTTTTTTTTTTTTGCGTGCTGTCTGTGAGCGTGTACATGTTGTCATGATTTAAGTTAAAATATGATGGACTTCAGAGAGATAGTCTACCAGTCTGCTTAACCCTTTTGCCGACAGTGTTGCAAGAATGGAAATAAACTACTCAGCTTGTCAGGTCACAGTAAACACTGAGCAATCATGTCAGGACAATTAATTTTTTCCATCTTCCTCTACACCACTTACTTGGGTTTAACCCCCTTTCCCCGACAATCTTGCAAGAACAGAAACATACTCTCTAGCTTGCCAGGTTGTGGGAAACACTGAGCAATCATGCAAGGACAATTAATATAGTACAGCTTTCTCTACACTGCTTTACTGGGCTCTTATCAGCAATCTTGCAAAGACAATTAATCTCGTCTAGCTTGCTGACTTTCAATCAGAAACTCTTTAAATCTCCCTTAACAGTTAGTAGAATTCCTGAGACTTGTATATGTATAAACAAGTCAATTTTATTAAGAATAATTGATTAAAACAACTCATGACTGAATAAGGGTTCAGTGGTGGCTGGGGATAAGATACTGCCTGTGAAAATACATTGAAAGTCAAGCACCTGAGCATAGATAGGGGCAATATGCAGGCAAGAAATATGTAGTTAAGGTCAAAGTATAGAGAGATGCTAATTAGCTTGATGTTAAGATATATATTTAGCATGCATAAGAAAAAGGTCTTACCCCAGTGGCGTCCCAGTTGGGGGAGGAGAGATGAGGTCCAACCCGTCAGCTGATCCCAAAAGTTTTAATGATGTCTTCCCCCCAAACTTTCCCCTTTGTTTACATTTTTATAATCATTTGCACCTTTGGACAGAGTTTAGGTGGAGCTTGAGTGACTGAAGTCATTACATCAAACCCTGCTGATTGGTGGAGAAAAAGTTCTTGCTTTGCTTGCCAAAATTTGACTGCACATGCCCAATGGGAGTGGTTATGGGAGTGGTTTGCCTCAGAGATGGGTAGGAGGTAGGCAGCCTTAGGTGTGGAGGTGGGTTTCAGTATTATAATATTGTAATTCTATATTACAATATAGCATAATATATCATAATACTATATTTTATAATGCATAATATTATATTATAACATATATTTTATAAAAATATATTATAAAATATATAAAAATCATAATATTATAATATTATAATGCATACAGGTCAATTGGAGGGCAGGATTGCCAGAGCAGTAGCTGCAATTCATCTTCTTGGAAAATAATTGGGCATTTGTACCATGCTCCTTGCTGACAGTGGGGGCTGGCTATGCCTGTCTCCAAATGTCCTGTCTCCTACTTCACAGGGCAAGATGTCCTTGCTGCATTCCTTTCTGACAAAAAGTGTGCTGTACCTGCACATGTTGCATCTTCACTGACCCCGCTTTTAAAGAAAAACTGCCTTGTACTCAGAAAACTCTGGGGGGGAGGGGGCTGGGGTACCCTCTCTGTCCCTGCAGATTTGCTGCTTTAGGAAGAGTACCCCGGCATGATCCTCCACTCTGTAGCTCTTCACCTGAAGAGCTTAGCTGAAACTAAATGGAGCTAAAATAGCTAATGTTCAAAATTAATGAATACTGCATGTAGCACAAGCAAGGTGCACAGTACTGATTTAGTGAGAAAATGCACAAGTTGGTACTAATTACATCAAGTAGAAGGCTGTCCTCTGAGCTGGCAAAGCATATCACAGTTTGAGGCTGTAGTTGTTTTAATGTTGCAAATTGGAATAATAGTAGTATTTAAGTGTTAAAAAACCCACAACACAAACGTACAATACTTGAGAGGTTTTTTTTTTCCTTTAATATAATTGCTTTATAAGTAAGCAACATAGTTTAAGATTGTCTGATCTGGACTGTAGTAGGTGAGAACATGTAATTCTAGAGCAACCAGGCAGCACATTTTCTACCTTTGAAGGGAGATAAAGAAAAATTTTGAAGGCTAAAACTCAACTAAACAAATTTTTGCATGTTCTGTGTCACATTGTTTTCAGAAAGTAACAGCATGTGAAAACATCTGTTTTATCAGAGTTATTGTGAGTGTATCTCTATTCTGCTTGTTTCCTATTACATTAATAGGTGTAATTGTGGCTTTTCAGGTAATATTAATTGAAGGCAACGGTCAAACTTCTCTGGTCATCATGTCATTGAGAAATGATTTTTAGTTGCATTGCTAAATGGTGTTTCAGGTGTGAAGTTCACTCTACAAAATGTAAATACATATTTGCAAATCTTAAAATAAAGTTACTTTTTATTTTTTTATAAGATTGTTCTTAAATGTAAAGATACTTAACACATAATATATATATAATTATATATATATGGACTTGATGATCTTAAAGGTCTTTTATAACCTAAATGATTCTATGATATTTTAGTCATATGGGTGTTTCCTGTAATCTCAATCACTTTCTTGCATGAATACTCAAATGCTTCAAAACAAAAAGCAAAACTTTCTAACTTTCTAGTGATGCTTGGAAGAGAGGAACTCCAGTATAGCCTAAGACACTACCACTGTAAGTTAAGCTAAATCTTTCTTCTATAGATGGAACTGAAAATTAATTTTAAAGTAAGAGTAATAATCAGTTTAGGTATGTAATTGCCTGCATTAGAGGCAAGTAAGAAGAAGCCTGAATTTTAATTCTGTGGGGTTTTTTTTCATCTGCAGAGCCAAGCTCTTCTTATCTTTCCCTGGTTATTATTAAATAGTCCAGTGGTTCTAATTAGCCTCTGAAACTCTTCAGAACTTTAGAGCAGCTTCATATAATGAAACTATGTTCCACAGATTCAGTACAAAATTGGTAAAACAAAAAATGTCACACTTGTGCTCTGTAGTATTGGAACAGCAAGAGAGCAAGTCGTGAAGCTTCAGCACACTGCATAGTAGTGACGTCCCGCTTGCAGTCAAAGTCAAATCTGTGCTGTAGGATGGTATCCATCATCTCTGGATGTGGTGATGTTTTCCACCCAAATAAATTCTTAGTTATTGAATAATAGATTTTAAACTTCTCTTTCTTCTGAGTATATAGAGTAATAAGTAACAATTGAATTAAAATTCTCATTACATTTCTGACAAAACACAATGGAGAAATGAGGAGTTTATAGGGTTTATCTAATGAATCATAGAATCATAGAATCACCAGGTTGGAAAGGACCCACTGAATCATCGAGTCCAACCATTCCTAACACTCCCTTAAATCATGTCCCTAAGCACTTCATCAACCCGTTCCTTAAACACCTCCAGGGAAGGTGACTCGACCACCTCCCTGGGCAGCCTGTTCCAGTGCCCAATGACTCTTTCCATGAAAAATTTTTTTCTGATATCCAGCCTGAACCTCCCCCGGCGAAGCTTCAGGCCATTCCCCCTTCTCCTGTCTTCTGTCACTTGGGAGAAGAGGCCAGCTCCCTCGTCTCCACAACCTCCTTTCAGGTAGTTGTAGAGCAATAAGGTCTCCACTCAGCCCCCTCTTCTCCAGGCTAAACAACCCCAGCTCTCTCAGCCGCTCCTCGTAAGACTTGTTCTCCAGCCCCCTCATCAGCTTCGTTGCTCTTCTCTGGACACGCTCCAGAGCCTCAACATCCTTCTTGTGGTGAGGGGCACAGAACTGAACACAGTATTCAAGGTGCAGTTATTAACAGAATTTAATGTTTCAGTGGCTTCAAGTTATTAACAGAATTTAATGTTTCAGTGGCTTCAAGTTATTAGTTTCTAAGGTTAAAATCAAACAAAAATGGTACTCTGTTTTCCTTAATCATAATTTATTCCTTGGGTTAATAGATCTCGCTGCTCTTGTCCATGTTGTCTATTATATGCATATTAATTAAAATACACAATGACTACTATTAGTTTTTAAAAATTCACATTTGACAATAGAATTGACTAATGTAATCCCTGAATGGAAAAGCAATGCCAGTGTTTGTCAAAAATACCTCAAGTTTATTGTCCATATATTCTAGGGGCATGAACCTATTTGACTTATGTATACATTGGTGTGGAGGGAAGTTGCTCCTCCTATTTCTATACTCATTACTGGGAACAAAATAAGAATGAGCATCAGTAGCTTTATGCAAATCTGAGAAGAAAGTTTGGGTGACTTTCGATTCCCTCATTAATGTTACAGACTAGAGGCCCTGGGAATTGCACTGCACAAGGAATATTGATGTGTTACTTGACATATCATTAAATTGCAGATGATGACAATATCACGGAAAATTGGTAGCATGATGAAATCTATATAATACAGCATTGCAAAATAGTCATGAGCATTTACCAGCACAGGCACAAAATATGTTTTTCTGATTTTTCTCTCCTGTGATGACTGAGAAGAATGCAAACTAGTCTGTTCAGAAGTGTTAGTTGTCATGTATAAACAGGCAAATGTTGGATTTGGGCCCTTTTGCTGCATTCAAGCCCTATTTTAATATTGTTTAACAATGAGGACACTGTTCAAGCTTTAATGTGGGGGTATCATGTAACATATGAAGTAGCAGAGTACAAACTAATAGCAGTGTAACCTGTTGGCAGATGTTCATGCCTCCACTTTGAAGGCTTTTGCTGTAGGCAAGTGGTGGTAACTCCTACTTTAAGAATCTAATTCTACAATAGGTACTTTTTTAGCTTTATCTCCGTGTCAGTTATCACTACGATAATTCACATGTGGGAAGTTGACAACTCATCTCTTCCCTCTACCTCTGCCCTTTGCTATCTTGGCTTCTCTGGTGTGATTCTCGTCACACTCTGTCCCTGACTCTTTTTGCCCTTTACTCATCAGGTGAACTCTCAGTGGCTCACCACATGGTCCATGTCCCGTGTGCCTGTTCTTGCAGGATTTATGACTGTTTGGACTTACGTAAAATTATTTTCTGATTTTAAGGATGTCATCATCTAAGCAAAATGATCAACCATACCCCTTTAACTTTAGTGTATGGGTCCAAATCCTTTCCCTAACTATGTTGTTCTTTAAAGTTTCTTTTCCAGTAGCATCATCCAAATCCTGACCATTGCTCCCTTTTCTCAGTGACCTTTTCAAATGCAGTCTTGCTTGACTTGTCACATCGCAGTAGAGTTGCACAAATAAGCTCTCTGCAGCCTGTTTTGTTCCCGAAGATCCTCCTCCTCTCTGTCTCTTCTCCAGGGGCTGCTGCTCCTGGAGCTGTTAGTTTTGCTCTGGGACCCTTGTTTCCTCCTCTTCTGCTATCAGAAAATATGTTGCCATCACGGAAACATGGTGGGATGACTCGTATAACTGGAGTGCAGCTATGGGGGGTATAAACTCTTCAGGCGGGACAGGAAGGGTAGGAGAGGAGGCAGGGTAGCCCTCTGTGTCAGAGAGTGCTTTGATACCCTTGAGTTCAATTACAGTGAGGAAGGGACTGAGTGCCTGTGGATTAAAATCAGAGGAGCCCACAAGAAGGCAGATCTTGTGATGGGAGTCTGTTATAGACCACCCAGCCAAGAAGAAGCAGCTGATGAGCTCTTCTATTAACAGCTGCAGATAGTCTCTAGATCACTACCTCTTGTCCTCGTGGGAGACTTCAATCTTCCAGATATCTGCTGGAAGTACAATACATCAGAAAGGAAGCAGTCTAGGAGGTTCCTGGAGTGCGTGGAAGACAACTTCCTCACACAACTGGTGAGTGAGCCGACAAGGGAGGGTGCCCTCCTGGACCTGTTGTTTGTGAACAGAGAAGGCCTTGTGGGGGATGTGACGGTTGGAGGATGCCTGGGACAAAGTGATCATGAGATGATAAGGTTTTCAGTTCTAGGTGAGATGAAGAGGGGGATTAGCAAAACAGTCACATTAAACTTCCAGAGGGCAGACTTTGGACTGTTCAGAAGGCTGGTTGGCAAAGTCCCATGGGAGACAGTCCTTACGGGCAAGGGAGCCCACGAGGGCTGGGCGCTCTTCAAAAATGAAATCCTAGCAGCTCAGGAGCAAGCCATCCCCATGTTCTGGAAAAGGAGCCGGCGGGGGAAAACAACATCTTGGTTGAGTAGGGAGATCTTGAGAGGCATCAAAAAGAAGAGGAATGTCTATGAGCTTTGGAAGAAGGGACAGGCATCTTGGGTGCACTACAAGGAGGAAGTGAGATCATGCAGGGAAAAAATCAGGAGAGCTAAGGCCCAACTAGAAAGCAAATTGGCTAAGTCTGTGAAAGATAATAAAAAATCTTTCTACAAATACATTAACAAGAAAAGGAGGACTAGGGACAATATTCAGTCCCTACTGGATGCAGAAGGAACAACAGTGACAGGGGATGAGGACAAGGCTGAGGTACTTAATGCCTTCTTTGCCTCAGTCTTTAATAGTAAGGGAAGTTGTTCCCTCTGTGTACAAACCTAGGAGTTAGAGGAGTAGAATGAGGCTCCCATGATCCAAGAGGAGGTGGTTAGAGACTTGCTTGCCCAGCTAGACACCCACAAGTCTATGGGGCCGGATGAGATCCACCCAAGAGTATTGAAGGAGCTGGCGGATGTGCTTTCCAAACCCCTTTCCATCATCTTCCAGCAGTCCTGGCTGACTGGGGAAGTTCCACTAGACTGGAGGCTGGCTAATGTTGTGCCCATCTACAAGAAGGTTTGCAGGGAGGATCCAGGGAACTACAGATCTCAGTGCTGGGGAAAGTCATGGAACAGGTGATCTTGAGTGCTGTCATGAAGTACATGCAAGAGAACCAGGTGATCAGGCCCAGTCAACATGGGTTCATGAAAGGCAGGTCTTGCCAAACTAAGCTGATTGCCTTCTATGACAAAATGACTACTTGATGAGGGAAAGGCTGCGGATGTAGTCTTCTTGGACTTCAGTAAAGCCTTTGACACAGTTTCTCACAGCATTCTGCTTCAGAAACTGTTACCCTCTGGACTGGACAGGCGCACACTCTCCTGGGTTGAAAACTGGTTCGATGACCGGGCCCAGAGAGTGGTGGTAAATGGAGTTAACTCCAGCTGGAGGCCAGTTACAAGTGGGGCTCCCCAGGGCTCGGTACTGGGTCCAGCCCTGTTCAATGTCTTTATCAATGACCTGGATGAAGGCATTGAGTGCACCCTTAGCAAGTTTGCGGATGACACTAAGCTGGGTGGAAGCGTGGATCTGATGGAGGGTAGGGAGGCTCTGCAAAGGGATCTGAACAGGCAGGACCGCTGGGCTGAGACCAATGACATGAGGTTTAGCAAGGCCAAATGTCATGTCCTGCACTTGGGGTACAACAACCCTATGCAGTGCTACAGACTAGGAGAAGTCAGGCTATAAAGCTGCCTAGAGGAGAAGGACCTGGGGGTGTTGGTTGACAGCTGACTGAGAGACCGCACTTGGAGTACTGTGTTCAGTTCTGTGCCCCTCACCACAAGAAGGATGTTGAGGCTCTGGAGCGTGTCCAGAGAAGAGCAATGAAGCTGGTGAGGGGGCTGGAGAACAAGTCTTATGAGAAGCGGCTGAGAGAGATGGGGTTGTTTAGCCTGGAGAAGAGAAGGCTGAGTGGAGACCTTACTGCTCTCTACAGCTACCTGAAAGGAGGTTGTGGAGAGGAGGGAGCTGGCCTTTTCTCCCAAGTGACAGGGGACAGGACAAGGGGGAATGGCTTCAAGCTCCACCAGAGGATGTTCAGGCTGGACATCAGGAAAATTTTTTTCACGGAAAGGGTCATCAGGCACTGGAACAGGCTGCCCAGGGAGGTGGTAAGTAACCTTCCATGGAGGTGTTTAAGGGATGGGTGAATGAGGTGCTTAGGGGCATGGTTTAGGGATTGTTAGGAATGGTTGGACTCGGTGATCCAGTGGATCCTTTCCAGTCTAGTGATTCTATGATTCTATGAACTGGGCTGCTTTCTGCCCTGAAGACATTCCTTTAATGCCTCATTTACCCCCTCTTTCTTGTCCTAGGCTGCTTTTTTTACCCTTTCCCAGTGAGAATCTGGAAATTATTATTCCCCTACCTATAGTATCTACTCATAGCATATAGAAGCATGTCAGTGCATCTAATTGTTCCATCTTGTTTAACACCATTAGCTGGTGTGGAAGAAGATGCTAACAGAGACTCTTTGATTTTTGTGTATTATCCAGAACCAGCGCCACACCAGTCATCCACCTGCTTCCTTGGCCATATCCAACCCCCCTGTTCAGTGGTCCGAGCCTGTCCTACTCCTTTGTACCATATATTCCTTTTTTTTTTTTCCTGATTTTTGACCATGCTTCTTACCCTTTCCTCTGGATTCAGTGGGAAGAGTAGCAGGAAATTCTCTTCTCAGATCATCCATCCCCTGTCACTCCCCACCAAGGTTCCTGGAGGTCACTTACATGCTGGGAAACAGGCAGCATCTGCAGCTTTTGGGTAGGGAAAGGGGAAAGAATCAGCTATTGTCTAAACATGGGATGTTTGGGATTTGTGCCTGTGTTACATGTGCTGGGATATTTTCTAGTTGATGCTTTTTTCCATGAAAGCAATGTCTTATCTAGCCTATGAATCAATCAGTATCAAAAATGCATGTGATGTTTAGTTGAAAACATCTGCTATTTTACCTCCAGTTGTATCACAACAGAGGATTACCCTGTATTTTGTGATTCCTAACCAGATTGATTTTCAGTTTGTGAGAGAATAGGTTGGTTTTTTTCTTATCTTGTTTTGAAGTTTTCCAGATTAAAATATTGAAGAACAGAAATCAGATATAGAAAAATCTTTTTAGAGTGCATTATCAGGTGCAGTGACCAGCTTATGGAGACATATGTGCTGTCTCTGTATGTTTGTAAGATGAAGCAGATTTTGAAAATGCAGAAATAATTCTTTAATTAGGGGTGGTTGGTGCATGTTTGCATATACTAGGCTTTTATTGGCAATAAACAGTGAAGGAAACAGCCTCACATCAGCTAAAGCATGCAAAAAGGCAGAGAACTTTGTTGACAGCAGAGCAACATGAACTTTGGGTTTTGGAGCCTTTTCTCTCCAACACTAATTAGCAATGATGTTTAAAGCCATCACCAGTGACAACTGCAAACCCCTCATTAATAGCAGTGGTTGCAGAGCCAGATGCTATTTTTGCTGGAGGTCTTGACCTCAACCCACCCCACAGCTGCCTTGGACATTGGAGAGTCTTATCAAATATGTATTTCAGGTAGTTAAGGTGGAGTAGTTTCATTGAGACTGATTGCTCGGGGATTAATTCCATAATGCAATAGATTTTGAAATAATGGATATTAAGAAAACATCTTTTAAATCTGTTTTCCTCTTTTTATTCAGTTACTATTTATGTCTTTGAAAACAAAATCTGAAAATTCCTTCCTGAAATTTTCTTTGTCCTTGCCTGTGCTGCATCGTTATCATAGGATTGCTTAGACATGGTGGGCTCAGGCTGAGCACTACCACTTTATAGCGTGGGAGAGGGGAGTTGGATTGAGCAGAAACCAAATGTTAAGGGAGTGATCATGGTTAATCCCCACAAGGGTATATGTGCTAACAGGATCCTGCCTGAGTTTGAATGTCTGAGTAACAAGCGAGAAAATCTTATTTAAAAACATAAACAAACAAAATGAAGCAATCCCTCTAAGGCTCCCTTTTTAGCTCCTCTTGACTTTCAGCTTTTTAGTACTCCAGGAGATTTTACGAAACTGTATGTGATTTTAGCAAGTGGGATATCAGCCCTGTATGATAACAGAACCTCCCTTCACCTGCAGGGGAACTCAGCAGGTATGTTAGAGCCTATTTGTAAGAGCACAAGCATTTTCTTGCTGTCACAAACAACATCAAATAATTTATTTAGGGGGAAATCAGTGATCTCTCTGCTTTCCCAAAGACGTTAATGTTTATCAACAATCTGTCCCACTTTCTTTGAACACTTTGCTGTTCCCCCTTTACCAGTCCTTGCGAATGTGAGGAACCAACATTTTTTTCCTTCTCCTCATTCAAGTCTTGTATGTTCCTAGGATGTCGCAGGAGACTGATGTGTGCATGCTACGATCACCAGCTACTGCGATGACTGGAGTCCTTTCCTCGCTGCAGTCTCTCTAACAGCAGGAAGACTGCAGTGCTTTTTCTGTTTTGCCACAGCTTGCTAGGTTTTAGAATCCTTTTTTAGTCAAGGACAACCAAACATATATTTAAATATGTTTTTGTAAGAACAGGAGTTGTACCAGAATAACATCTTTTGGACCATAGCCCAGCTGCTATGGTGCTCTTATCAGGGGAGGTGAGGAGGGTCTCTTCCAACCAAATCTTTTCCAAAATAGAAGTGTCTTTCCAAAATGCTGCTTCTCTGATAGAACACTGTATTGCAACAAAATGCTGTCTAGTGTCCTTCCATTGTCCCTGGAGTTGCAGATCTCCAACTAGCCATAGAGCTAAATCTATCAATAGGACTGTTTGATGCCATTGCTGGATTTATTGTTACTTGGATTTAAATATTACTGTATGAAACACAAAGGAGTTATATTACTTTCATATTGGCCAAATAATTTGCTGATCATTTGTGATGTAGGCAAATTTAGAATTTCCTGTGTCCATGATAGCCTGAGATCAAACCTAAACCCCAGGGTTAATGGAGAACTTGTTGGGAGCTGACTTTAATCCTTTCTATGGGGTAAGGTTAATACATTGCCTTCTGTTTCAGCCTAACAAGGCAAATACCTGTGGAAACACAAACTCATTTGATCATGTTCTCCCCAACATGAGATGGAAAAAGTGGACCATGGTGGAGCTTAAGCACCGCTATAGAGTCGAGTTTGTTTGGTATTGCTGGCAATAAACATGTTTTTTAATAAAGTCTTTGATGGAAAGGCAAGCAGGCAGGGGGCTGGAAAAAAGTCTTTTAGTGTTTAATACATTGGAGGAAACTATTCACCCATATAACCTTTGTAATACTGCTGGGGTTGGAGAGACCTGTTGTAATGCAGTGTAAGTACTGGTGAGACCAACTTTAAACTCTTGGGGCAAATACAGGGAGCTAGAGGGCGAGATCTTAATGGTGAAGTTTAATGGAAAATGCCAAATAAATTCCCAGTGTGCTGATGAGAGAACCTCTGAAATGTGAATTGTCCATTTGGATGTTTTAATCTCTTATTGTTTTTCTTTCCGTTTCTCTCTAGCATCTCTTTGTGACTTGGTTCCCAGGATGCACACAGAAATACCAGGCACACGAGATCCTTGTTGGCTGGGAACTAGCTCTATAGTGCCACTAGTCTTGTTTAAGAACTTAAAAAAATCCTAAATATTGTTAGCTGATAGTTCAGGAGAAATAAGCATCCAAGTCATTATCTTTGGACATCAAATCAGGTAAAACACACTTTGAATGCACTGTGATGGAGCAGGTAGGCACTGAAGCTTGATTTCATTGCTCAATGACATTGCTAAAAACCAGCAAGCGCAGAGAGCTGGTGACTGTTTTGTGCTAGAAACAAACTTCTTGCAAAGCTGCTGACCCATAATATGACTTCTCTGTGCATACGTACTTCACAAAGGGTTAATGAATGTTTAATGTCTCTTTAATGAATAGTTAATCAGCACTTAGACTATTGGAGTCCTGCAGATTAACCAGATGCTTATAACCATATGTAATGCCTCTCATGGATGAGTTTTACAATCATCCACTATTTGTTCTTTATCTTTTAGTAGGTGACTGGAAGATATTACATTTCATGTTTTATAATGTCATTGTTGTATCACCTCAAGAAACGTTTGACAGAAATGCTTGGGTACCATAGAGAAAGCATACTTCTGTGTTTAAAATAAATAATAAATCATAAATCATGCTGTCACACAAATATAGGCTTTAAAAAAGCCTTAAGTGTTGAATACATACCATCTGGTGAAAAAATACAACTAAGCAATTAAAACTTTCAAAATACAGCTCATTAAGCTGAGAAACTTCTTTTTTTTTTACACAGCATAGAGGAAGCCTTTCTAGCATGAAATATTTTTAATTTGAAATTGAAACTGTGAAAACTGAAGCATTTACTGTGTGTGCACCCTGCTTCTGCATCCTGTCACCAGCAGTGATGCTGTGCAGAGTGGTGCACCACTGCTGGGGACTGAGCCTTGGGTTCTGCTTGCACTTCATACACAGGCAATAACATCGACATCAGCTGTTAATCAAGTGATAGCAGAGATCAGGGGATAGGGCCAGATGGCCAAATAAAATCATTAACTAGTAGTTTCCTACATAGTGATGTCTTGTATAGATATAACTCCGAGCCCTCCATGGTGAGTAGGAAAGATCTGTTTTACCTGCTGGATTAAGCTTGAGTTATTCTGAAGAGACCTGTTATTCCTGTTAATTCCCATTATTGTTTGATGTATCGGTCCATTGCCTAACCTACCAACTGTGGTCATCTGCAGCATTGCTCTAAATGGCACCAAAGGAGCATCTTTCATCAAGCTTCTGCTCCATATATCCAGATCCTGCTGCTTTTTCTTCCAAAATTTTTCATTATTCCATTTAGCTCTTAAATTCCTTAGAGCTGCTATCTCCATCCAAGTTCCTCTCCTCTCCTCTCCTGCTTTAACCTCTATGGCCACCTTTTGTATTAGTCCCTTGGATTCAACAGCATTTTTCTCCGATCTGCAGCTTAGCAGAGAAAATACCTTCTTTTTGAGTTCCCAACTGATTGTCCCTGGTTTTTCACTAGCTTTTGTAATTTTCAACTTTCAGATACTTTTAATCTCTCTGCTACATTTTTACACAATACTTCATTAAAAGAAAATTAATCCATGCTCGCTCATCCTTCAGAGTCCCTCTTCATGATTCATTGAAGCTGTAAGAAATCAATTTATTTATGAAGCTATGATTGGGAGCAGCACTAGATAGCTGACATAATATATATCATACTCATTAAGCTGGAGGAAATTTATAGCTGCATACAAACACTATATATCCAGTCATTTTTGGATGCTGCTTGTTACTTTGAAGATTGATTCTGCATTAATTTTTGAGCAGGTTTTTTATTCAACTGATATGATTCTCAGATTCACCTAGAGTAGCAGTGGTATCTGTCTCTTCATTTCTACTTGTGTGGTTTCCAGCACAGCATTATTCCAAATAAAGGCATTTCTTTCTGAATCTATATAAGCATTTGCATTTTTAATCTGCTCCTTAGATTTGTCTTTTAATTTACAAGGTTTTTCACTTGGTAATGCCGTGCAAGTTGTAGAGCAGAGAGCGGGAAGGATGTTGCTGCTGCTCTGGTTTCAGGCTCTCTGAACAAAAAGAAAAGTTTTGGTTGTCTTGGGACCTAATTGGAGCACACAGACTGGTTTTCTAATGAAGTCTACTAATTCTGAAGGTGCAGAAAACATTCTCATAAAGATGCTTGTGTTTTTATGCTGGTATCTGTGAAGGTCAACAGGAGGACAAACACAACCAAAAAAAACTGGCTGGCTCCTATCAAGAGCTGCTGAATCCTTCAAAATTCCCAGTTTAAGATGTGTAGAGGCAATTCTCATGAGATGACAGCAGGTCATACCCACAGAAATGCTGGTTGTGTGTCCCAGCTGGGTATTGGTTATATTGGTCTGTAAACAATTCGAGACTGTATATTTATGTTTGTGTGCATTTATAATTTGCATTATTTAAGTTATATAAGGAAAATTATATCCTAAAATAATGATCTTGAAAAGCAAATTAAAAATATCATTATATATGGCTTCCTCTTATTATTGCTTTTGATGAGGCCAGAAAACATACTCTGAAGAACCATGGGTTGGTAAGGAATTTTATTCAAATTGTATAATAAAATGAAAATACAAAGTTAATATGGAAATAAAATGCAAAGGCTTATCTGAATTCCATAAGTAAAACTGTGGGGGAAAATAAATGAATAAATAACTGTAGATTCTAGTTGTTTGATTTATCTGCTGGTTCCAGCTTAACTAATCAAACAACTGTGTAGTCTAACAGCATTTGTAGTCTGGGTTGTAAGCTGCTTTTCTAAATATTTTAGGAAAGGGAAAATATCGACTTGGTAGTTTGAGGGGCTTAAGTATCTCACCTCACCATCCAAATCAAAATGAGATACTTGGTATTTTGTTTACTGTCTCATTCTTAGGTTTTATTCCACTGAGCTTAGTACTTTCAACGATCTTGTTGTGTACCACCTGATTTACAGTTTTTCTTTGTCCTTTAGTGTGCGACCTTACTGTGCAATAGTCTTTTGAATCCATATTATGACACTTGGGGCTAAAGATGCACATGCATGTCCTATTTAAACTTAAAAATATAACTACAGGTTTTGTCTGTCTTGTTTTTTTACCTGAGCTTTACTAAGTATCCAATACTGCCTTTCATCTCCTTATCCCTGAAAGAAATTGTGCAGCCATTCACTGATGCTGTCTGAGACAGTTATTAAATCTGGTAACCACAAGCATAAAGCAGCTCATGCAAACTTTTTCCTAATGATTGAACAAAATAATACACTTAAATATCAATGAGTCGAATGCTGTGACTGACATTTAAATTAACCAAAGCATTACAAGCAATACTGTCATTGGCTCATTCCATTTCCTTCCTTCCTTCCTTCCTTCCTTCCTTCCTTCCTTCCTTCCTTCCTTCCTTCCTTCCTTCCTTCCTTCCTTCCTTCCTTCCTTCCTTTTTCTAAAGTACAATATTTTCATTAAAATATTACATATGGGTATGGGGGCCCCCATGTTTAATGCCAGAAGCAGGCAAGTGGATTCATTGTAGTACACAATCTTGTGCAGTGCATGGATATGCTACTGAGACTATCGCCTGTGTTGGTCCCTGCTGCCTTTATGGTGGAGCCAGTTAGAAGGGGCCCTTTGGGAGCTCCAGTATTAAAATGAAACAAAATAAAATTCAAAGTTTGCTTAGTGGTTTGGGGGCTGAAGGAATACTGTTTACTAGTGAATTCATGGAAGTTGCTTCTGTTGTATATAAACTGTGCTGTACTCCTGCTGACACCATCTGGCTTGAAGTCAATCAAAGGATGTACCCAACACCTGGTAGCTATGGCATTGTGTGCAAAGTGCTGGCATTTTGGTGCTTATATCTATGTACTTAGCTATGCCTGATTTCTATACACTTTTTAATTGATAGAATCATAGAATTATTTAGGTTGGAAAAGAACTTTAAGATCATCGAGTCCAACCATTAACGTACCACTGCTAAGTCCATCAGTAAATCATGTCCCTGAACACCACATCTACACATCTTTTAAATGACCCCATGGATGACTCAACTACTTCCCTGGGCAGCCTGCTCCAATGGTTGACAACCCTTTCAGTAAAGTTATATTTCCTAATATTCAGTCTAAACCTCCCCTGACACAACTTGAGGCCATTTCCTCTCGTTACTTGCTACTTGGGAGAAGAGGCCAACAATTGCCTCACTACAATCTCCTTTCAGGTAATTGTAGAGAGTGATAAGGTCATCCCTCAGCCTCCTTTTCTCCATACTAAACAGTCCCGGTTCTTTCAGCCGCTCCTCATAAGACTTGTTCTCTAGGCCCTTCATCAGCTTTGTTGCACTTTGTATTCTCCCGTTACAGCCTGGCCTGCACCAACCTGCTCAGCAGGATGGGGGCAATACAAGAAACAGTTACTTTTACAAAAGCGGAATATTTTTATTTAAGCTAAAGTACAGTTAAGTTTATTCTAAGCAATTGTGTTCTTTGAAAGTTAGAACCAGGATTTGTCCTGGTAAGAATTAAACAATACCCTTTAAAACTGGAAGCTAAGCTTGGGTTAGTATCGGTAATTCAGAAATTCTTGAAATATAAGTTGTTAGTGGAATATGAGTCAAAATATAACATCCTGATTTTACCAGTTAAAAGGCAAATGGTAAGAGTTGCCATTTAGTACAAGATCTTAGAGAAATTAATCAAATTGTTCAGGATATACATCCAGTGGTTGCAAATCTGTATAGTCTTTAACAGCTTTAAGTGAAACACAGGGTTGGTTTACAGTGCTAGACTTATAGGATGCCTTTTTCTTCATTCCCCTTGAAAAGGGAAGTCAAGAGCTTTTGGTTTTGAATGGGAAAATCCTGAAGCTGGCAGAAAAACTCAGTATACATGGACAGTTCTACCCCAAGGATTTAAAAACAGTTCAACAATTTTTGGGAATCAATTAGCCAAAGAACTAGAAATGTGGAAAAAGAAAATTATTGGGGAACAATATTACGGTATGTGGATGATATCATCATTACTGCAACTACTAGAGAAGATTGTGACTGACTATACATCTTTTAAACTTTCTGGGACTAAGTGGATACAGAGTTTCCAGAGAGAAGGCTCAGGTGGTGCAAAGAACTGTGATTTACCTTTGATTTGAGATACGACAAGGACAGCGACAACTGAGAATGGAAAAAAAGAAGTCATTTGCCAACTACCAGAACCACAGATAGTTCGTGATTTGAGAACTTTTCTTGGGATAGTGTCAGCTCAGGATTTCAAGTTATGGACCGTTAGCAAAACCTTTATATGAGGTATTGAAGACATCTACCCCTGAGCACCTGGATTGGATTGATAACAGAAGGGCAGCCTACAAATATTTGAAATTGTCTTTAATGAAAGCACCAGCACTCAGGATTCCAGATTTATCACAATCTTTTGAGCTCTTAACTTATGAAAGGCATAGGATAGCCCTGGGAGTGCTATGGCAATTTCTGGGAGAGCAGAGACGTGCAGTGGCCCGTCTCCCAAAACAGATGGACAATATCAGCCAAGGATGACTAGGCTGCCTAAAAGCAGTTGCTGCCACAGTAATACTGATCCAGGGAGCCTGCAAATTTACAGTGGGTCAGAAGATGACAGTATATGTACCACATCTGGTCATCACTGTCCTGAAACAAAAAGAGGACACTGGCTCTCTCCTAGTCGAATGTTAAAATACCAGATGGTATTATTAGAGCAAGATGATGTCCTCCTTAGGACCACCTCAGTTGTTAACCCAGCAGTGTTTCTTTTTACTGACCATGTGGAAGGGACTGCTGAGCATGATTGTTTGCAGATGACTGAAGAAGTATATTCCAACTTCCCGGACCTTAAAGATAAACCACTTGGGAATCCAGATTGGTAATTATTTCTGGACGGGGGCAGTTCTGTGCGAGGAGGAAAAGGTTGTTGGGGAATGCAGTTACCACAATAAGCTGGTAGTGGAAGCTCGTGCTTTGCCATCAACAGCCTCTGCCCTCAGCTGCCTGGACCTTAAAGATCAACCACTTGAGAGTCCAGATTGGTAATTATTTATGGATGGGAACAGTTTTGTGTGAGCAGGAAAAAGGTTGTCAGAGTATGCAGTTACCATAATAAATTCTGTAATTGAAGTTTGTGCTTTGCCATCAACAACCTCTGTCCAGAAAGCCAAATGAGTGGCCCTAACTAGGGCCTTGGATTCGAATCAAGACAAGAGAGTTAATATATGGACAGATTCTAAATATGCCTTTGGTGTTGTGCATGCCCATGGAGCCATATGGAAAGAGAGGGGGCTTTTGACAGCACAAGGGACTGGAATCAAGCACACAGAACAAATTCAAAATTACTAGCCAGTATTCAGGAACCTACAGAAGTGGCTGTTACACGTTGTAAGGCACACCAGTTGGAGACATCTAATATTGGATTGGGAAATCAATTGGCTGATAAAGCTGCTAAAGAGGCTGCAGAAACAGGCATCATGGCTTTAGTGCCAAAGAAAGAGAGAAAATTGCCAGAAAGAGCTCCTGCATATAACAATAAGGACTTTAGAGCAATCAAGATATTGCAGGCATAAAAGCAAAATTGTGGGTGGTTTGTCACATCTACCGGGCAGGTGGTAATACCTCCTTTACTTTTAAGGGAACTGGCAAAAAGGAACATGATAAAGTACAGTGGGGAACAGAAAATCTTTTAAAACATTTGAAGAAAGTAGTTATAGGAAGGGCTGTGATGGAAATTGTTCGTTTGGTTACAGAAAAATTGGGATATGACAAAGAAACAATCCCAATACCAATAATCTAGGAATACTTGGGAATGTTAAGGAAGGAAATTCCCCTGGAAATTATTGTCAAATAGATTTTTCTGAGTTACCCCAAAAAGAAGGATATAGATATATTCTAGTTTTAGTAGATACCTTTTCAAACTTGCCAGAGGCTTTCCCTGCTTACACTAATAAGGCAAGAGAAGTGGTAAAAATTATTCCATGGTTTGGGTTGTATTTAGGAATGTCATTGGATAGAGGTCCAAATATGAGATATTGTATGGGAGGTCTTATCAGATGCCACATGCATCAGGAGATATCCCTGTTAAAGTGAATATGGACATTAATAACTATTTGATATCTTTAGGCAAGACCCTCCAGGAACTGCAGAAATTCATGACTGTTAACAAATCCCTAGAGCTTGATATGCCAGCACATCCATTCCAGCCTGGGGACTGGATGTATATCAAGTCCTGGGACTCAGAATCGCTACCTCCTAGGTGGAAAGGACCACACCAGGTACTTTTAATTACACACACAGCTGTGTTGCTAGCTGGAAAAGGACCCTGGATTCATCACTCATGGCTCAATTGGCAAGAATCGGCCGAGTGCTAGATCGAGGCTAAAAGGCGGTTGCTTGAGTGGGGAAAGCCTAGGATACTCAGGAGGGAGTGAGGGACAGGCAGCATCTGACTCCCACAAGCAACTGCTGCCACATGGCTGTGGACACAGCTGCGGAAATTTAAATGGCCCGAGGGAATGCCAGCGACCAAAGCTCTGCAAACAGGAGCAGGCAAAGAGGTGCATGGCACATCAGAAAAGCCCAGCTGAAGTGCATCTACACCAATGCACACAGCACGGGCAACAAACAAGAGGAATTAGAAGTAAATGTAAGGCAAGAAGATTACGATATAATTACCATCACGGAAATGCGGTGAGATGAGTCACATAACTGGAGTGCTGCTATGAATGGCTATGAACTCTTCAGGTGGGATAGGTGAGGAAGGAGAGGTGATGGAGTAGCCCCTCTATGTTAGAGAGTGGTTTGATAGCCTAGAGCTTAATGTTGGTAATGATAGAGTTGAGTGTTTATAGGTGAAAATCAGTGGAGCCCCTCACAAGGTAGATATCATGGTGGGAGTCTGCTATAGACCACGCAGACAGGAAGAAGAGGCTGATGAGTTATTCTACAAGCAACTGGGAGGAGCCCTTTTCCTTATAGGAAATTTCAGCTTACCAGATGTCTGCTGGAAGTATAATACAGCAGAGAGGAAACAGTCTAGGATGTTCCTGCAGTGCATGGAAAACAACTTCCTGACACAGTTGGTGATTGAGCTGACTAGGGAAGGTGCCCCACTGGACCTGTTGTTTGTGAACAGAGAAGGCCTTGTGGGAGATGTGACAGTTGTAGGACGCCTGGGACACAGCGATGACGAGATGATAGAATTTTCAGTTCTAGTAGAAATAAGGAGAGGGTCAGTAGAACAGCCACCTTGGACTTCCGGAGGGCACACTGGATAGCTCAGAAGGCTGGTTGATAATGTTCCATGGGAGACAGTCCTTAAAGGCAAAGGAGCCCAAGAGGGCTGGATGTTCTTTAAGAAGGAAATCCTGGCGGCGCAAGAACAGGCCATCCCCATGTGCTGGAATATGAGCAGGCAGAGGAGAAAACCAACTTGCCTAAGCAGACAGATCTGGGTGGATATCGGAAAACAGAGAAAAGTATATGAGCTTTGGAAGAAGGGACAGGCATCTCAGGAGTACTACAGGGATGAAGTGAATTCATGCAGAGAGAAAATCAGAAGGGCTAAAGACCAATTAGAAATTAGATTGGCCCATTCTGTGAAACATAGTAAAAAATCTTTCTACAAATACGTCACCAACAAAAGGAGGGCCAAGGAGTATCTCCATCCTTTACTGGACACAGAGGGGATATTAGTGACAAAGGATGAGGATAAGGCTGAGGTACTTAATGATTTCTTTGCCTCAGTCTTTAATAGTGAGGTAAGATGTTACTTAGTAGTAAGGTAAGATGTTACTCCCACAGTAGAGGAAGATCAGGTTCACAAACACCCGAGGAACCTGAACATATATAAGTCCATGGTGATGAGCGAAAGAAGACAGGGGTGTTTTGTGGAATCAAACCCTATAACCCAAAATGAGTTATAAAGGAGGTATGTTTATTTCCAATGCTGGGGTGCAAGGGGGTTCTCCTCCTAGCTTGCACACCATATAATTTAACAAGCAACTACTTATAGTGTAAAGACATGCATAGTTATAAGTGCCTACTGCATATTCATAACCTTTCCCCGCTTTGTATTATAATTAATTCTGGAAGGTTTGCTCCAGTCTTGTGCCTGCGTAGTGCCTCCTGCTGGTCGTGGGCTGGGGTCTTGGGGATGAAGTAGGAAGTCTTCCTCAGGATGAAAAAAGTTTTTCCCCTTGAACTGCATTAAGACGCAGTCTCTTCTGGTTGTTTTCCAGCATTCTGCATTCCAATGTCTACATATCAGTAAACTTCTGCTAGCTGGCTCCTTCATTATCAACTTCCCAGCTCTTCAAAGTGAACAGCGCCAAATTCTAGTGAACATTCCCAACCCCACTGTCTGCTTTTGCTCATCAATTCCCCCCGTCTTTCAACATGGGCAAATTCATCCAACTGTGTAATTTATCTCTAGAAGGGGAATTGGATGATATTTTGTTGGAAAATTACCTTTTTAATGCATTCTCATGGACACTAGCAATGGAAGTCAAATTGTTAGTCGTTGTAGCATTCTCCAATTCCAAATAAATAATACAGCAGAGAAAACAAAGCTAACTAAAACTAGCATCAGAAGGACAATAATGGGGTGACACAACTTATTTAGACTGCCAGTCGCAGTAGGGGACCATCCAAACAACACGTTCCACCAATGATGGTTCACATTTTCTTTTACCTCTTTTAGGAGCCCCTTTCTTTCCTTTGTGTTGTAGTGGACTGTTATCAGGGTCTTTTTCCCGCTTTCCTGGACCTAGTCTACAATTATAATCAAGTCCTGATGTTGTTAACTGTTTCATTAATAATTTTACCAATGTAAGATTCATTCCAATAGGTACAGGTGATAATTTGTGAAACATTGTATAATTGGATTTTATCAGCTGATGGGATACGACTGATGCTAAATAAGAAAAGTCACACCCAACAATCCTAACAAAATTACAAATACAGAAATTAGAAATTAGAGTGATTCTTACTATCCATAATTATCTCACCTATTACTGTAGAGGTACAAGCAGTTCTCAAACACACACAACCCTGACCCACATATACAAGTACAGTCCTCGCATTAGCATCTAGATGGATCTCAATGTGACAGATGCTTTGCTCAGTGTTGAGGCAGAAGTCTTGAGCATCAATTATATTATTTCACAAATGAATCCTTGTTGTTCTCATGTAATGCAAGATTCTAAATTTACAGTTTGCCATTTCCCGTTCACTATTCGTGCCCATGTTCTATGTTTGGAAGGAAGGATAGAGCACAGTTTTATCATGGTTTAATCCTAATGCAATGATGGAGTGGATTACATATATTGAAGTGATACGTATGGTAAACACAAAGCCTGTGGCCATATTAGTGATAGGGTCATAGGTAAAATTTACCAGAGTCTACCAGGATTGAAGCTTCCTCTCTAAGCCAGTAGCACAGTCTAAAACCACTTTCCGGATTTCAGTGGGGAAAGTACACTCATCACCTTCTCTTATAATTAAGGCGGCCACTGATTGCATCCGTAATTGTGCCTGTATACAACTGAGGGCCAAAGAAATGTTTTCTTGGATCACACTGAGTGCATTTACTATTAATTCATGGTCCTGTTCCTCCACATTTGCTCACTTTGGTAACACTTCCAATAACTGATTAGTTCCTAAAGCAAATAGAGAAGACTGCAAAGGTTGTCTTAATATTGTTAAATCACTAGTTGTGGTGGCCAATTTATTCATTAGTATTTCTGAGTCAATTCCGTTTAGGACCCCCAATCCTGTCTCCAACACTCCTGTTAGGCCCCTTTGTGTTCTGTCCCTGAAGGGCACTTGCTGTCACAGCCAGATTGTCCAGCCCTCGAAAGATGGTTTCAGGAAATGAGAGCATACTGGTTGAATTTCAGAAATATTAGTTTGCATTAACAGTTCAACACGTTTAAGACACCATTCTGGGTTGAACAGGCTTAGCTATAATATTTACTTTTAATTGAGAGCCCAATAGTATCATACGCCCAGAGACAAACCACCTTGACTAATGTACTAAATTTACTAATGTAAAATTATGGCAACAGTCTAATTCATTGGAAATACAGGTCTTTGTATTCTTATCTGTAGGTGTATTTGAGATCGTAATTTGGGATGCCTTTTTAAGGATAGTCCTATTAAACATTTGGCATCCTACTCTGATTTCTCCTTCTACAGTCCCCTGAAGTTGCTGAATCCCCTGTTCTCGATCCGCATTCCATTCTTGCCTCACATATACTTGATTTTCATGCATAACCACAGTTGACAGATTTAAACCCTTTCGATCAGAATATTTCCCAGGGCTCGAGCATACTCAATAAAAGCTTGATACCAAGGCCACTCAGTATTCTTTAGGCTAGAGGTACCTTTCCCTCCCTGGATTATAATTATAATCATGAGAAAAATAATTTTCCTGATTGGACTTGCGTGACCCTCCACGGAGATTTATGTGCCTTTTTCACTGCAGTGCAATGAATCCATACACTCTGCTCCTTGATTTTGATTGCTGTGAAGGAGGCAAGGAACATCTGGAATGGTCCTTCCCACTGTGGCTCCAGAGTCCTCTCTGCAAGAGACTTTACATATACATAATCTCCAGGTTGTATGTTATGCACAGGTCCATCCAAACCCCTACTTCGCATATCAACCTCATGTCTTTCAATCTTTTCGGAGTTGTTTCTCCAGTGCCACCGTGTTGTAATATATTTGAGATAAAATGTAGTCTCCTATCAGGAGACATAGTTCCTGGAATCCAAAAGCGTGGTATTATCTCCTGTATTAATGTTCTGGTTATCTCCCGAGCCTTGGCTGTTCTAGTAGGGAATGATTCTGGCCAACCTGAAAAGGTACCAGTTAATACCAATAAGCATTGACATCCCCGATTTTTCTTGGGAGTTCCGAAATGTCAACCTGCCATTGTTTCCCAGGCCCATTGCCTCTTCCAATGTGGGCCATTTCCGGTTTGCAGTAATTTTGGGATTATTCTGGAGGCAAAGGTCACACTGCTGAGTCACTTGTCTCACAATAGTGTATAAATTTCTAGCTGCAATCCCTTTAATTAGGTGCCTATATAAAGCTTCTGCTCCCCCCATGTCTCTCCCTGTGTTCTTCCCTCATCAAAGGCCATTTCTTCTCCCTAATTCCGAATTCACTTTCTGGTGTGCCTTGATGTGCATGATTGTCACTTTCTCAGGTAGCTGGACTGCTTCCAGCAGCCTCAGGATCCCTCTGTATACTTGATGTTTTTGCCCTGGCGTGTCTTTTTATTGCTTAAGACATAGCTGTTTCCATCCGTGAATGAGCCCTCCGCATCTTCCATGGGACTGTCTTTCAGGTCCAAATGGCTCAAGCATGTGGCCTCGATGGTCTCTAAGCAGTACTGGTGCACTGGTTCTCCTGTATTTTCACTGAGAAAAGAAGCTGGGTTGATGATGTTAGTAACCGTAATTCCCATATCATCATGTTCCACCATTCTAGCTTGGTATTTTAGGAACCTTTGTGGAGAAAGCCAGTGCCCACCTTTTGATTCCAGACACTAACACAGTCATTTTCCAGCCCAGGGTAAATCTTCATGCCTCCTGGATGTTTAGCACAATGGCCGCAAACACTCGTAAACAGCCAGGCCCTAGGGCAATCCCTTGCTTCTCATGATATAAAAGAAAAAATGGCTTACACACATCTGGAAGTCCTAAGGCTGGGGCCAACATGAGGGCTTTCTTCAGCTGTTCAAAGGCTTGCATAGCCTCTTTGCTCCATTGAAGGTATTTCTGTTCAGCGGTGGTTAGTGCATACAGAGGTTTAACAAGCAGTCCGTAGTTATAGATCCATAGCAGACACCACCCAGTCATCCCCAAGAAAGTTCATAACTCTTTCACTGTTTGCGGTCTCGGAGTTTGGTATATTGCCTCTTTTCAGGTCTGTCCCAAAGTTCTTTGCCCAGTGCTGATTTCATATCCCAAATAGATCACTTCACGTTGCATTATTTGGGCTTTCTTTTAGATACCTGGTATTCCTGGAGCCCCAAAAAGTTTAACAGACTCACCATCCAGGTCATGCAAGCATTGTCTTGGTGGCAATCAGGGTATCATCTACATACAGCAACAATCTCCCTTCTCAGGTGGGGCTTCCAGGCCTCAAGATCCTTTGCAAGTTGATTACCAAATATCCAGGTGAGTTGAGTTCTACACCTGCTTTCAGGGTTTTCCCATTCAAATGCAAATGTGTTCTGGCTGGCTTCATGGAGAGGGAGGCAAAAGGAGGCATCCTTCAGGTCTGAAACAGTAAGCCACATTAGTTCAGGTATTAATACAGTTAACAGGGTATATGGATTTGCCACCACCAGGTAAAGGTTTTTTGTTTATTTTATCTACAGCCCGTAAGCCCCAGGCACATTGGTGGCCCATACTTCGGGGTATACCTTGTTTGTGATTTCTTCGCTGATTTTTCCTTCTGTGAGAACTCTAAGGATAAACCCATTCTTTGCATATACTGCTGGTCATTTACCTCCAGAGTAATCTCCCTTTTCAAATTTGATTATTGCACCCAATTGTTCTAATAAATCTCTCCCCAATAGTGCCTTTGGGGAGTTGTGTATATACAAGAATCTGTGGATGCCCCATTGTTTTCCCAGTTTATATCTTAGAGGTTCAGAAAAATATGCCTTTTCACTTTGGCCAGTTGCCCCATTTACCACGATGTAGTCATTTCCTAGGGACATTAAAGCTTGATTCAAAACCGAATATGTTGCCTCTGTGTCAACTAAAATTCTACTTTCTTCTCTTCTTTCCCTGGCTTCATTATAACCAGTGAATCCTCTAGGGTGGATTCCCCAGGTCCCTGACAGTCTTCCTTCACATGAGCCACTATTCCTTTTTTAGACTAGCCCAAATCAAAAAAACCTAGTTGTTGTATTACTACCTCTGACCCAGGAACCAATGGTGTGTTGTGGCGCATTATATCCCTCAGTCAATTTAGGAATTCAGATGGTGACTCAGAGGGACCTTGTTTAATTGTTTGGGAATGGTCCTTTTCATTCCCTTTGAGATTCACTCCTGATATACCTGTAATTTTTCTACATTTTTAGATCTGTCTGGATCCCACTTTGAGTCTTGGAGGGGAGAATACTCTTTCCAAATCCCCTACAGTTTTAAAATCAGTTTTTTGGGGGGTTTTGGTTTGGGGTATTTTTGGTTTTTTTTGGGGGGGGGGGGTTGTGTTTTGGTTTTTTTTTTTTTTGGTCTTTTTTTTTTTTTTTTCGTCTTACTCTAGAGGTGCCTTTAAAACTGCCAAAGCAGACCTTTCCCTGATGCAGGAAGATACCGGGTTAATTGCGAGGGGGTAGGGGTCCCGTCCAAGTCTGTATCCCATTCCTGTGATCGAGGGGGAGGCTTAAGCAAATCAGGTAAATCTTGTTCTGGTATCTGGTGAATTTTATTTTTTCTACTGCACCTTTTCCCAATACTGCATGCTGAGCAACACTGCCTCAGTTTACCTTTAAGTTCTTTGTTATTTTCCCACTCAAGGGCGAGTACCATAGGGTCATGTGGTAGCGCAATCCCACTGTCTCTTTGCCACTCTGGATGGTTTCAAAGGGTGAAAAACACTTAATTCCATTTTCTCTCTCTCCTTAAGGAAACAACATCAGTTGCAAAATGGTACTGCAAAGCTCTTCTTGCTCGCTGAGCCCCCGCCTCCCCCTGCCAATTCCTTCCAGTACCTCATCCACCCGTCCTTTAAACACCTCCAGGGATGGTGACTCAAACCTCCCTGGGCAGCCTGTTCCAGTGCCCAATGACCCTTTCCATGAAAAATTTTTTCCTGATGTCCAGTCTGAACCTCCCCTGGCAAAGCTTCAAGCCATTCCGTCTTGCCCTGTCCCCTCTCACTTGGGAGAAGAGGCCAGCTCCCTCCTCTCCACAACCTCCTTTCAGGTAGTTGTAGAGAGTAATAAGGTCTCCCCTCAGCCTCCTCCTCTCCAGGTTAAACAACCCCAGCTCCCTCAGCCGCTCCTCATAAGACTTGTTCTCCAGCCCCCTCAACAGCTTCATTGCTCTTCTCAGGACACGCTCCAGAGCCTCAACATCCTTCTTGTGGTGAGGGTCCCAGAACTGAACACAGTACTCAAGGTGTGGTCTCACCAGTGCCGAGTACAGAGGGAGAATAACCTTCCTGGAACTGCTGGTCACGCCTTTTCAGATACAAGCCAAGATGCCATTGGCCTTCTTGGCCACCTGGGCACACTGCTGGCTCATGTTCAGTCGGCTGTCAACCAGCACCCCCAGGTCCTTCTCCTCTAGGCAGCTTTCTAGCCAGACTTCTCATAGTCTGTAGCAGTGCATAGGGTTGTTGTGCCCCAAGTGCAGGACATGACATTTAGCCTTGCTAAGCCTCATGCAATTGGTCTCAGCCCAGCGGTCCTGCCTGTTCAGATCCCTTTGCAGAGCCTCCCTACTCTCCATCAGATCCACGCTTCCACAAGCTGGTCATTGCACCTGATAATGCACTCTAAAAAGATTTTTCTATATCTGATTTCTGTTCTTCAATATTTTAATCTGGAAAACTTCAAAACAAGATAAGAAAAAAACCAACCTATTCTCTCACAAACTGAAAATCAATCTGGTTAGGAATCACAAAATACAGGGTAATCCTCTGTTGTGATACAACTGGAGGTAAAATAGCAGATGTTTTCAACTAAACATCACATGCATTTTTGATACTGATTGATTCATAGGCTAGATAAGACATTGCTTTCATGGAAAAAAGCATCAACTAGAAAATATCCCAGCACATGTAACACAGGCACAAATCCCAAACATCCCATGTTTAGACAATAGCTGATTCTTTCCCCTTTCCCTACCCAAAAGCTGCAGATGCTGCCTGTTTCCCAGCATGTAAGTGACCTCCAGGAACCTTGGTGGGGAGTGACAGGGGATGGATGATCTGAGAAGAGAATTTCCTGCTACTCTTCCCACTGAATCCAGAGGAAAGGGTAAGAAGCATGGTCAAAAATCAGGAAAAAAAAAAAAGGAATATATGGTACAAAGGAGTAGGACAGGCTCGGACCACTGAACAGGGGGGTTGGATATGGCCAAGGAAGCAGGTGGATGACTGGTGTGGCGCTGGTTCTGGATAATACACAAAAATCAAAGAGTCTCTGTTAGCATCTTCTTCCACACCAGCTAATGGTGTTAAACAAGATGGAACAATTAGATGCACTGACATGCTTCTATATGCTATGAGTAGATACTATAGGTAGGGGAATAATAATTTCCAGATTCTCACTGGGAAAGGGTAAAAAAAGCAGCCTAGGACAAGAAAGAGGGGGTAAATGAGGCATTAAAGGAATGTCTTCAGGGCAGAAAGCAGCCCAGTTCATAGAATCATAGAATCACTAGACTGGAAAGGATCCACTGGATCACCGAGTCCAACCATTCCTAACAATCCCTAAACCATGCCCCTAAGCACCTCATTCACCCATCCCTTAAACACCTCCATGGAAGGTTACTTACCACCTCCCTGGGCAGCCTGTTCCAGTGCCTGATGACCCTTTCCGTGAAAAAAATTTTCCTGATGTCCAGCCTGAACATCCTCTGGTGGAGCTTGAAGCCATTCCCCCTTGTCCTGTCCCCTGTCACTTGGGAGAAAAGGCCAGCTCCCTCCTCTCCACAACCTCCTTTCAGGTAGCTGTAGAGAGCAGTAAGGTCTCCACTCAGCCTTCTCTTCTCCAGGCTAAACAACCCCATCTCTCTCAGCCGCTTCTCATAAGACTTGTTCTCCAGCCCCCTCACCAGCTTCATTGCTCTTCTCTGGACACGCTCCAGAGCCTCAACATCCTTCTTGTGGTGAGGGGCACAGAACTGAACACAGTACTCCAAGTGCGGTCTCTCAGTCAGCTGTCAACCAACACCCCCAGGTCCTTCTCCTCTAGGCAGCTTTATAGCCTGACTTCTCCTAGTCTGTAGCACTGCATAGGGTTGTTGTACCCCAAGTGCAGGACATGACATTTGGCCTTGCTAAACCTCATGTCATTGGTCTCAGCCCAGCGGTCCTGCCTGTTCAGATCCCTTTGCAGAGCCTCCCTACCCTCCATCAGATCCACGCTTCCACCCAGCTTAGTGTCATCCGCAAACTTGCTAAGGGTGCACTCAATGCCTTCATCCAGGTCATTGATAAAGACATTGAACAGGGCTGGACCCAGTACCGAGCCCTGGGGAGCCCCACTTGTAACTGGCCTCCAGCTGGAGTTAACTCCATTTACCACCACTCTCTGGGCCCGGTCATCGAACCAGTTTTCAACCCAGGAGAGTGTGCGCCTGTCCAGTCCAGAGGGTAACAGTTTCTGAAGCAGAATGCTGTGAGAAACTGTGTCAAAGGCTTTACTGAAGTCCAAGAAGACTACATCCGCAGCCTTTCCCTCATCAAGTAGTCATTTTGTCATAGAAGGCAATCAGCTTAGTTTGGCAAGACCTGCCTTTCATGAACCCATGTTGACTGGGCCTGATCACCTGGTTCTCTTGCATGTACTTCATGACAGCACTCAAGATCACCTGTTCCATGACTTTCCCCAGCACTGAGATCTGTAGTTCCCTGGATCCTCCCTGCAAACCTTCTTGTAGATGGGCACAACATTAGCCAGCCTCCAGTCTAGTGGAACTTCCCCAGTCAGCCAGGACTGCTGGAAGATGATGGAAAGGGGTTTGGAAAGCACATCCGCCAGCTCCTTCAATACTCTTGGGTGGATCTCATCCGGCCCCATAGACTTGTGGGTGTCTAGCTGGGCAAGCAAGTCTCTAACCACCTCCTCTTGGATCATGGGAGCCTCATTCTACTCCTCTAACTCCTAGGTTTGTACACAGAGGGAACAACTTCCCTTACTATTAAAGACTGAGGCAAAGAAGGCATTAAGTACCTCAGCCTTGTCCTCATCCCCTGTCACTGTTGTTCCTTCTGCATCCAGTAGGGACTGAATATTGTCCCTAGTCCTCCTTTTCTTGTTAATGTATTTGTAGAAAGATTTTTTATTATCTTTCACAGACTTAGCCAATTTGCTTTCTAGTTGGGCCTTAGCTCTCCTGATTTTTTCCCTGCATGATCTCACTTCCTCCTTGTAGTGCACCCAAGATGCCTGTCCCTTCTTCCAAAGCTCATAGACATTCCTCTTCTTTTTGATGCCTCTCAAGATCTCCCTACTCAACCAAGATGTTGTTTTCCCCCGCCGGCTCCTTTTCCAGAACATGGGGATGGCTTGCTCCTGAGCTGCTAGGATTTCATTTTTGAAGAGCGCCCAGCCCTCGTGGGCTCCCTTGCCCGTAAGGACTGTCTCCCATGGGACTTTGCCAACCAGCCTTCTGAATAGTCCAAAGTCTGCCCTCTGGAAGTTTAATGTGACTGTTTTGCTAATCCCCCTCTTCATCTCACCTAGAACTGAAAACCTTATCATCTCATGATCACTTTGTCCCAGGCATCCTCCAACCGTCACATCCCCCACAAGGCCTTCTCTGTTCACAAACAACAGGTCCAGGAGGGCACCCTCCCTTGTCGGCTCACTCACCAGTTGTGTGAGGAAGTTGTCTTCCACGCACTCCAGGAACCTCCTAGACTGCTTCCTTTCTGATGTATTGTACTTCCAGCAGATATCTGGAAGATTGAAGTCTCCCACGAGGACAAGAGGTAGTGATCTAGAGACTATCTGCAGCTGTTAATAGAAAAGCTCATCAGCTGCTTCTTCTTGGCTGGGTGGTCTATAACAGACTCCCATCACAAGATCTGCCTTCTTGTGGGCTCCTCTGATTTTAATCCACAGGCACTCAGTCCCTTCCTCACTGTAATTGAACTCAAGGGTATCAAAGCACTCTCTGACACAGAGGGCTACCCTGCCTCCTCTCCTACCCTTCCTGTCCCGCCTGAAGAGTTTATACCCCCCATAGCTGCACTCCAGTTATACGAGTCATCCCACCATGTTTCCGTGATGGCAACATATTTTCTGATAGCAGAAGAGGAGGAAACAAGGGTCCCAGAGCAAAACTAACAGCTCCAGGAGCAGCAGCCCCTGGAGAAGAGACAGAGAGGAGGAGGATCTTCGGGAACAAAACAGGCTGCAGAGAGCTTATTTGTGCAACTCTACTGCGATGTGACAAGTCAAGCAAGACTGCATTTGAAAAGGTCACTGAGAAAAGGGAGCAATGGTCAGGATTTGGATGATGCTACTGGAAAAGAAACTTTAAAGAACAACATAGTTAGGGAAAGGATTTGGACCCATACACTAAAGTTAAAGGGGTATGGTTGATCATTTTGCTTAGATGATGACATCCTTAAAATCAGAAAATAATTTTACGTAAGTCCAAACAGTCATAAATCCTGCAAGAACAGGCACACGGGACATGGACCATGTGGTGAGCCACTGAGAGTTCACCTGATGAGTAAAGGGCAAAAAGAGTCAGGGACAGAGTGTGACGAGAATCACACCAGAGAAGCCAAGATAGCAAAGGGCAGAGGTAGAGGGAAGAGATGAGTTGTCAACTTCCCACATGTGAATTATCGTAGTGATAACTGACACGGAGATAAAGCTAAAAAAGTACCTATTGTAGAATTAGATTCTTAAAGTAGGAGTTACCACCACTTGCCTACAGCAAAAGCCTTCAAAGTGGAGGCATGAACATCTGCCAACAGGTTACACTGCTATTAGTTTGTACTCTGCTACTTCATATGTTACATGATACCCCCACATTAAAGCTTGAACAGTGTCCTCATTGTTAAACAATATTAAAATAGGGCTTGAATGCAGCAAAAGGGCCCAAATCCAACATTTGCCTGTTTATACATGACAACTAACACTTCTGAACAGACTAGTTTGCATTCTTCTCAGTCATCACAGGAGAGAAAAATCAGAAAAACATATTTTGTGCCTGTGCTGGTAAATGCTCATGACTATTTTGCAATGCTGTATTATATAGATTTCATCATGCTACCAATTTTCCGTGATATTGTCATCATCTGCAATTTAATGATATGTCAAGTAACACATCAATATTCCTTGTGCAGTGCAATTCCCAGGGCCTCTAGTCTGTAACATTAATGAGGGAATCGAAAGTCACCCAAACTTTCTTCTCAGATTTGCATAAAGCTACTGATGCTCATTCTTATTTTGTTCCCAGTAATGAGTATAGAAATAGGAGGAGCAACTTCCCTCCACACCAATGTATACATAAGTCAAATAGGTTCATGCCCCTAGAATATATGGACAATAAACTTGAGGTATTTTTGACAAACACTGGCATTGCTTTTCCATTCAGGGATTACATTAGTCAATTCTATTGTCAAATGTGAATTTTTAAAAACTAATAGTAGTCATTGTGTATTTTAATTAATATGCATATAATAGACAACATGGACAAGAGCAGCGAGATCTATTAACCCAAGGAATAAATTATGATTAAGGAAAACAGAGTACCATTTTTGTTTGATTTTAACCTTAGAAACTAATAACTTGAAGCCACTGAAACATTAAATTCTGTTAATAACTTGAAGCCACTGAAACATTAAATTCTGTTAATAACTGCACCTTGAATACTGTGTTCAGTTCTGTGCCCCTCACCACAAGAAGGATGTTGAGGCTCTGGAGCGTGTCCAGAGAAGAGCAACGAAGCTGATGAGGGGGCTGGAGAACAAGTCTTACGAGGAGCGGCTGAGAGAGCTGGGGTTGTTTAGCCTGGAGAAGAGGGGGCTGAGTGGAGACCTTATTGCTCTACAACTACCTGAAAGGAGGTTGTGGAGACGAGGGAGCTGGCCTCTTCTCCCAAGTGACAGAAGACAGGAGAAGGGGGAATGGCCTGAAGCTTCGCCGGGGGAGGTTCAGGCTGGATATCAGAAAAAAATTTTTCATGGAAAGAGTCATTGGGCACTGGAACAGGCTGCCCAGGGAGGTGGTCGAGTCACCTTCCCTGGAGGTGTTTAAGGAACGGGTTGATGAAGTGCTTAGGGACATGATTTAAGGGAGTGTTAGGAATGGTTGGACTCGATGATTCAGTGGGTCCTTTCCAACCTGGTGATTCTATGATTCTATGATTCATTAGATAAACCCTATAAACTCCTCATTTCTCCATTGTGTTTTGTCAGAAATGTAATGAGAATTTTAATTCAATTGTTACTTATTACTCTATATACTCAGAAGAAAGAGAAGTTTAAAATCTATTATTCAATAACTAAGAATTTATTTGGGTGGAAAACATCACCACATCCAGAGATGATGGATACCATCCTACAGCACAGATTTGACTTTGACTGCAAGCGGGACGTCACTACTATGCAGTGTGCTGAAGCTTCACGACTTGCTCTCTTGCTGTTCCAATACTACAGAGCACAAGTGTGACATTTTTTGTTTTACCAATTTTGTACTGAATCTGTGGAACATAGTTTCATTATATGAAGCTGCTCTAAAGTTCTGAAGAGTTTCAGAGGCTAATTAGAACCACTGGACTATTTAATAATAACCAGGGAAAGATAAGAAGAGCTTGGCTCTGCAGATGAAAAAAAACCCCACAGAATTAAAATTCAGGCTTCTTCTTACTTGCCTCTAATGCAGGCAATTACATACCTAAACTGATTATTACTCTTACTTTAAAATTAATTTTCAGTTCCATCTATAGAAGAAAGATTTAGCTTAACTTACAGTGGTAGTGTCTTAGGCTATACTGGAGTTCCTCTCTTCCAAGCATCACTAGAAAGTTAGAAAGTTTTGCTTTTTGTTTTGAAGCATTTGAGTATTCATGCAAGAAAGTGATTGAGATTACAGGAAACACCCATATGACTAAAATATCATAGAATCATTTAGGTTATAAAAGACCTTTAAGATCATCAAGTCCATATATATATAATTATATATATATTATGTGTTAAGTATCTTTACATTTAAGAACAATCTTATAAAAAAATAAAAAGTAACTTTATTTTAAGATTTGCAAATATGTATTTACATTTTGTAGAGTGAACTTCACACCTGAAACACCATTTAGCAATGCAACTAAAAATCATTTCTCAATGACATGATGACCAGAGAAGTTTGACCGTTGCCTTCAATTAATATTACCTGAAAAGCCACAATTACACCTATTAATGTAATAGGAAACAAGCAGAATAGAGATACACTCACAATAACTCTGATAAAACAGATAAACTCACCTGGATATTTGGTAATCAACTTGCAAAAGATACTGAGGGCTGGGAAGCCCCACTTGAGAAAGGGAGACTGTTGCCGTATGTAGATGATATACCCTGATTGCCACCAAGACAATGCTTGCATGACCTGGATGGTGAGTCTGTTAAACTTTTTGGGGCTCCAGGGATACTAGGTATCTAAAAGCCAGCCCAAATAATGAAATGTGTGATGATATATTTGGACTATGAAATCAGTTCTGGACAAAGAACTTTGGGACAGGCCTGAGAAGAGGCATTATACCAAACTCCGAGACTCTAAACAGTGAAAGTGTTATGAAATTTCCAAAGGCATCACAAATTCCTATCTTGACTACTCCCACAGATAAGAACACAAAGACCTGTATTTCCAATGAATTAGACTGTTGGCATAATTTTACATTAATACAGACCATTAACGTGGTTTGTCTCTTGGCCTATGATACCATTGGGCTCTCATTCAAATTTAAAATAAATACTAGAGCTAAGCCTGTTACAATACAGAATTTATGAAATTGGTCCATATATAATCAGGAATACAGGCCAACAGCAAATGCTCTTCAACCCTGAATGGTCTCTTAAACGTGTTGAACTGCTAATGCAAACTGATATTTCCGAAATTCAACCAGCATGCTCTCGTTTCCTAAAAACGTCCTTTGAGGGCTGGACAACCTGGCTGTGAAAACAAGTGCCCTTCAGGGGCAGAACACAAAGGGGCCTAACCGGAGTGTTAGAGACAGGATTCAAGGTCCTAAATGGAATTGACTATCAGAAATGCTAATGAACAAATTGGCCACCACAACTAGTGATTTAACTAAATTTAGACAACCTTTGCAGTCTTCTGTATTAGCTTTAGGAATTAATCGGTTGTCAGAAGTGTTACCAAAGTGGGAAAAGATGGAGGATCAGGACCATGAATTAATAGTAAATGCACTCAGTGTGATCCAAGATAATGTTTCTTTGGCCCTCAGTTGTATACAGGCACAATTATGGATGCAATCAGTGGCCACCTTAATTAGAAGATGGTGAAGGTGCTTTCCCCACCGAAATCTGGAAAGTGGTTTGAGACAGTGCCACTGGCTTAGAGAGGAAGCTTCAATCCTGGTAGGCTCTGGTAAATGTCACCTATGACCCCATCACTAATACGGCCACAGGCTTTGTGTTTACCATACGTAACACTTCAATGTATGTAATCCACTCCATCATTGCATTAGTATTAAACCATGATAAAACTGTGCTCTGTCCTTCCGAACATAGAACATGAGCACGAATGGTGAACGGGAGATGGCAAACTGTAAATTTAGTCTTGCATTACATGAGAACAACAAGGATTCATTAGCGAAAGTAATGCTCAAGACATCTGCCTCAACACTGAGCAAAGCATCTGTCACATTGAGATCCATCTAAGAAGCTAATCAGAGGACTGCACTTGTATATATGAGCCAGGGTTGTGTGTGTTTGAGAACTGCTTGTACCTCTATAGTAATAGATGAGATAATTATGGAATAATAAGAATCACTCTATTTTCTAATTTCTGTATTTGTAATTTTGTTAGGATTGTTGGGTGTGACTTTTCTTACTTAGCACCAGTCATATTCCATCTGCTGATAAAATCCAATTATACAATGCTTCACAAATTATCACCTGTACCTATTGAAATGAATCTTACATTGGTGAAACAATTAATGAAACAGTTAATGAAACATCAGGATTTGACCAAAATTCTGGACAAGTTCCAGGAAAATGGGAAAAAGTACACCATGACACAGAGGAAAGAAATAGGGTCCTAGAAAGAGTAAAAGAAAATGTAAACCATTTTCAATTGAAACCATTTTCAATGTGAACCATTTCAAAATGTGAAACATGTGTAGGATGTGTTGTTTGGATGGTCCCCTACCGCGACTGGCATTCTAAATAAGTTGTGTCACCCCGTTATTGTACTTTTGATGCTAGTTTTAGTTAGCTTTGTTTTCTCTGCTATGTTGCTTGTTTGGAATTGGAGAATGCAACAATGACTAACAATTTTGACTTCTATGTCTAGTGCCCATGAGAATGTGTCAAAAGTAATTTTCAAGCAAAATATCATCCAATTCCCCTTCGTGAGAGAGATTATGCATTTGGCAAATGAATTTGTCCATGTTAAAAGGACAGGGGGAATTGATGAGCGAAAGTAGACAGGGGAGATGGGAATGTTCACTAGAACTTGGCCCTGCTCATCAGAGACGGCCTTGGAGACCTTGGAAGTTGATAACGAGAGAGAGACAGCTAGCAGAAGTTTACCGATAAGCAGGCTTTGGAATGTAGAAAGCTGGCTGCACTTGGTTCAGTAGTTTGAAAACAACCAGAAGGGACTGTGCCTGTGCACAGTTCAAGGAGAAAAAAATTCATCCTGAGGAAGACTTCTTACTTCATCCCCAAGACCCCAGCCCACAACCACCAGGAGGAACTACGCAAGTGCAAGACTGGAGCAAACCTTCCACAACTAATTATAATATGAAGCGGGAGAAAGTTATGAATATTCAGTAGGTGCTTATAAGTATGCATGTCTTTACACTACAAGTAGCTGTATGTTAAGTCATGCGGTGTGCAAGCTAGGAGGAGAACCCCCTTGCACCCCAGCGTTTGAAATAAACATACCTGCTTTATAACTCATTTTGGGTTACAGGATTTGATTCCGCAAAATAATGAAACCTGATGGGGTGCATCCCAGAGTCCTGAGGGAACTGGCAAATGTGGTCGCCAAGCCAATCTCCATGATGGAGATCTCTTATGTTGAGGATTCCAGAACCGGACACAATACTCCAGATGAGGTCTCACAAGAGAGGAATAGAGGGGCAGAATCACCTCCCTCGACCTGCTGGCCACGCTTCTTTTGATGCAGCCCAGTATACGGTTGGCCTTTTGGGCTGCGAGCGCACAGATGATCTGCTCCATGATCCTCCCTGTCACTGAGGTCAGACTGACACACCTGTACCTTCCCAGGTGCTCCCTCCAGTCCTTCTTGTAAGTGGGTGTAACATCTGCCAGCCTCCAGTCAAGTGGAACTTCCCCTGTAGGCCAGGACTGCTGGTAGATGATGGAAAGGGGTTTGGCAAGCACTTCCGCCAGCTCCCTTAATACACTTGGGTGGATCCCATCTGGCCCCATAGACTTGTGAATGTCTAATTTTCCTAGCAGGTCTCTAACCACTTCCATATGGATCATGGGAGCTTTGTTCTGCTCTCCTTCCCTGTTTTCTGGCTCATGAAGCTGAGTACCCAGAGAATATAGAATCATAGAATAGTTAGGGCTGGAAGGGACCTTAAAGAGCATCTTGTTCCAATCCCCCTGCCATAGGCAGGGACATCCCACTAAAGCGGGCTGCCCAAGGCCCCATCCAACCTGGCCTTGAACACCTCCAGGGATGGGGCATCCACAACTTCCCTGGGCAACCTGTTCCAGTGCCTCACCACCCTCACTGTGAAGAAATTCCTCCTTATACCAAGCTTAAATCTGCCCCTCTCCGGCTCATACCCGTTCCCCCTTGTCCTAGCACCACAAGCCTTTGTGAATAGCCCCTCTCCAGCATTCTTGTAGGCCCCTTTCAGGTACTGGAAGGTCGCTATAAGAGCTCCTCTGAGCCTTCTCTTCTCCGGGCTAAACAAGCCCAACTCTCTCAGCCTGTCCTCATAGGGAAGGTGCTCCAGCGCTCTGATCATCTTTGTAGCCCTCCTCTGGACCCGTTCCAACAGCTCCATATCCTTCTTATGTTGAGGAATCCAGAACTGGACACAGTACTCCAGATGAGGTCTCACAAGAGAGGAATAGAGGGGCAGAATCACTTGTCTTGACCTGCTGTCCCTGCTTCTTTTGATGCAGCCCAGGATAGAGTTGGCCTTCTGGGCTGCAAGCGCATGTTGCCAGCTCATGTCAAGCTTCTCATCAACCAGCACTACCAAGTCCTTCTCTGCAGGTCTGCTCTCAATCACATCATCCCCCATCCTGTACTGAAAATGGGGAGATCAGTAGGGCCCCCTGTTATATGGTCCCCAGGGACAAGGGAGCAGAGCAGAGCTGTCAAATATTTAAGGATGCTTTCCATAAAGTGCAAGAGTGCTCAGTCCCCAGATGTAGGAAATCAGACAGGAAAGAGAAGAGACTAGTGCAACTGTATCAAGTCCTGCTGGTCAAATTGATGAGCAAGAGGCATCTGCAGAGGCAGTGCAAGCAGGGACAGGGAACCTGGGAAGAATCTAAGGGACACTGACCAGTTGTGTAAGGGTGGGATCAGGAACGCCAAGGCACAGCTGGAGCTGAACTTGTCAAGGGAAGTGAAGACTAAGAAAAAGGGCTTGTACAGGTATGTCAACTAGTAAAGGAAGGTAAAGGAGAGCGTATGGGACCTGATGAGATGCATCCCAGAGTCCTGAGGGAATTGGCAAATGTGGAGGCCAAGCCACTCTCCATGATATTTGAAAAGTCATGGCAGTCAGGAGAAGCCCCTGGTGACTGGAAGAAGGGTAACGCTGTGCCCATTTTTTAAAAGGGCAGAAAAGATGACCCTGGGAACCACCAACCTTTCAGCCTCACCTCTGTGCCTGGGAAGATCATGGAACAGATCCTCCTGGAAGCTATGTTAAAGCACATGGATGATGGGGAGTTGATTAGTGGCAGTCAGCATGGCTTCACCAAGGGCAAATCCTGTATGACCAACCTAGTGGCTTTCTATGATGTTGTAACCACATCAGTGGACATGGGAAAACCAATGGATGTGATCTATCTGGACACCTTTGACACATTCCCCCACAACATCCTTCTCTCTAAATTGGAGAGATATGGGTTTGATATGTGGACTGTTCGGTGGATAAGAAATTGGTTGGATGGTCATATTCAGGGAGTAGTGGTCAATGGCTCGATGTCCACATGGAGATCCGTGACAACTGGTGTCAAAAATATTCCATTGAACTCAACACAATTCCACTGAAGACAAAACAATTCCATTGAACTCATAATATTTCCAGAGAAGTCAAAATAAATCCAGTGAAGTCAAGAGGATTCCAGAGAACTCAAAACAAATGCAGTGAACTCGAAACTTTTCCAGTGAAATTAAAATAATTCTCGTTAAGTCAAAGAGTTCCACTGAACTCAAAACTTTTTCAGGTAAGCTAAAACAATTCCTTTGAACTGAAAGCAATTCCACTGAAGAAAATAAAATAAACCCCTTGATGTCAAAATTAGTCTACTGAACTCAAAATAATTCCAGTGAAGTAAAAACATTTCCATTAAACTCAAGCAATTTCCAGTGAACTTAAACAATTCTACTGAAATCATAGCAAGTCCAGTGAAATCAAAAGGAGTCAAGTGAAGTCAAAATAAATCCATTGAACTCTAGACAATTGCAGACTTTGTAAACAGTCCCTCCCCAGCTTCCTTGTAGGCCCCCTTCAGGTACTGGAAGGTTGCTATAAGATCACCTCAGAGCCTACTTTTCCGAGGAGAGAAATACTATTTCCCTTAGCCCATTACAATCCTGTCCTTCAGGTGTGTCAACTGCACCACTCAACTTGGTGTCATCTGCATATTTGCTGAGGGTGCACTCAATCCCACTGTCTAAGTCATTGTTGAAGACATTAAACAGTAGTGGTTCCAATACGGACCCCTGAGGGTCACCACTCATCACTTATCTCCACTGGGACACCGAGTCGTTGACCACTACCCTCTGGATGTGACCATCCAGTCAGTTTCTCATCCACTGAAAAGTCCATCCATCAAATCCATATCTCCCCAATTTAGAGAGAAGGTTGTTATGGGGGAACATGTCAAAGGCCTTACAGAAGTCCAGATAAATTACATCCATAGCTCTTCCCTTGTCCACTGATGTAGTTACTCCATCATGGAAGGACACTAGCTTGGTCGGGCAGGACTTGTCTGTGATGAAGCCATGCTGGCTGTCTCAAATCACCTCCCTGTCCTCCATGTGCCTTAGCATAGCTTCTAGGAGGATCTGTTCCATGATCTTCCCAGGCAAAGAGGTGAAGCTGACAGGTCAGTAGTTCACAGGGTCATCTTTTCTACCTTTTTTAAAAATGGGCACAGCGTTACCCTTCTTCCGGTCACCAGGGACCTCACCTGACTGCCATGACTTTTCAAATATCATGCAGAGTGGTTTGGCAACCACATCAGCCATTTCCCTCAGGACTCTTGGATGCATCTTGTCAGGTCCCATGTTCAGGTTCCTCAGGTGGTCTCAAATCTGATCTTCTCATATAGTGGGAGGGATTTTGGTCTCCAAGTCTCTGACTTGAGATCCATCCCATTGCAAGGTATGGGAAGAGAGTTTGCCAGAGAAGACTGAGGAAGAAAAATTGTTGAGTACCTCAACCTTTTCCATTTCTCTTGTTACTAGTTTGCAAGTTGTTTTCATCAAGGGGGTTACGCTTTCTTTGACCTTCCTTTTCTGGCTGACATACCTGTAGAAGCCCTTTGCATCCCTTGCTAATTTCAGCTCCAGCTGTGCCTTGGTCTTACTGACCTCATCCCTACAACAACTGGGCAGTGTCCGTGTACTCTTCCCAGGACACCTGTCCCTGGTTGCACTGCCTGTGCAGTTCCTTCTTGCCCTTTAGTTTGAGACACAGCTCACGACTCAGCCATGTCAGTCTCTTGCCTTTCTTGCCAGACTTCTCGCACCTGGGGAGAACAAAACAGTTCCAGTGAACTCAAAAGAAATCCAATGAAATCAGAACAATTCCATGAAAGTCAAAACAATTCCATTGAACTCGAATCAATTCTAGTGAAGTCAAAACAATTCCAGTGAAGTCAAAACAATTCAGTTGATGTCAAAACAAGTCTACTGAACTCCAAACCATTCCATTGAACTCTAAAGTATCCAGTGAAGTCAGAACAACTCTAATGAATCCAAAATAATTCCTTTCATGTCAAAACAAGTCCAGTGAAGTAAAAAAATTCCAGTGCATTAGAAAGAATTCCACTGAACTCAAAACAATTCCGGTGAAGTCAAACAAGTCCATTGTAGTCAAAACACTTCTTTTGAACTAAAACCAAAATCTTGTAAATTCAAAACAAGTCCAATGAAGTCTAAATAATTCCATTGAACTCAAAACAATTCCACTGAAGTCAGAACAATTCCACTGAAATCAAAACAATCCCAGTGAAGTCAAAAGAAGTCCAGGGAAGTCAAAACAATTCCAATAGTTCCATTGGAATGAAAGCTATTCTAATGAAGTCAAAAGGATTCTCGTGAAGAAAAATAATTCCACTTAACTCAAAACTAGTCCAGTGAAGTAAAAAAAATTCCACTGAAGTCAAAACACTTCCATTGAATTCAAAACAATTCCAGTGAAGATAAAACAGGTACAGTGAAGTCAAAATAATTCCTGTGAGTTAAAAACAATACCACTGAAGTCAGAACAATTCCATAGAAGTCAAACAATTCCCAGTGAAGTAAAAACAATACCATTGAAGTCAAAACTATTCTACTGAAATCAAAACAAATCCAGTGAATGCAAAAAAAAAATGAATTGAAGTCAAAATAATTCCAGTTAAGTAAAAACAATTCCGGTGAAGTAAAAAAAACTACTGAATTCACAACAATTCCACTGAAGTAAAAAAGTAAAAAATGTACCAGTAACTTCAAAACAAGTCCTGTGAAGTCAAAATAATTCCATTGAAATCAAATGAATTCCAATGAACTCAAAACAAGTTCAGTAACTAAAAATAATTCCAGTGCACTTAAGATAAGGTCAGTTAAGTCAAAACAATTCTGATGAAATAAAAACAATTTTGTTGAACTGAAAACAAATCCAGTGAAGTCAAACCAATTCCAGTTATGTCAATCAAAATTGAAAAATGTCCAGGACTACTCCCACAGGGAATGTAACAGGACTTGAAGCTGTTGCCTGTTTGGAGCTTCCTTTGGCTGCCCTTTCAGAGTCCCCACCCAAACGGGGTGCTGTGCTTGCTTCGCTGTTGAACAGTCATCTGTGACTAGATCATTCTCTGGAGAGCCTGGCTGCTAAATTAGAAATGTCCACACATTGCTCTCACAGGGAAAGGTCAAGACTGAAAGCTCTTGCCAGTTAGGAGCTTCCCCTGGCAGTCCTTTCACTGCCCACATCAAAGCAGAGGGCAGATGAATGCTTCGCTGTAGAACGGTCACCTCACAATTGACCTTTATTCAGCAAAGCCTGGCTCCCACATTTGAAATGTCCAAGGACTGCTCCCAAAGGGGAGGTACCATGACTGGAAGCTGTTGCCTGTTTGGAGCTTCCTTTGGCCACCCTTTCAGAGCCCCCACCAAAACTGGGTCCTGCTCTTGCTTCGTTGTTCAATGGTTATATGTGCTTCATGCATTCTCAGCAGAGCCCAGCCACAAAATTGGACAGGGACTACTCCCACAGGAAAAGGGCAAGGACTAAAAGCTGTTGCATGATATGAGCTTTCCCTGACTGAAGTCAGAACGATTCCATTGAAGTCAAAAGAAGTTTATTGATATCAAAACAAGTCTACTGAAGTCAAAATACATTCATTAACTTGAGTTGACTTAATGGATTTTTTTTCCTTCAACAGACTTGTTTTGACTTTAGTAGATTTGTGTAGGACAAGGTCTGACAGGCAGTGGAAAAACCCAAAGTACAGAACAATTGAACTTTGTCCCCGCAAAGTGGGATGTGTTGGATAAGCTCGGCCACAGACCTTGGATAAGCTAAAAACAAGAACTCCCCTCAAGAAAAGAAGAGCAAGGAGTAACAGCTACATGGGCTACGTGCAAATGGCGTAGCAACCATCTAGATAGGAGGAAACATTGTTACTGTCTAAAGAAGCTAATGACCTGCAAAAAGAGTAGATATCTGTAGTTATGCAGCAATGCCAAATATTAGCTCATACAGCAATGGACTATAACCAATCAGCGTGAAACGCGTCGCTTGTAAGTCACTTATAACTAGTATAAATATATGTTAAGAATACAATAAAATCGACATCTTGCTTGCATCAGGCTGTGTCCCGTCTCTCAATCGCGGCAGATTTGATTTTACTTCAGTGAACTTTTCTTGAATTCAATGGACTTTTTTTTACTTCAGTGTAGTTGTTTGAAATTCAATAGATTATTTTTTACTTCAGTACACTTGTTTTGACTTCACTGGAATTGTTTAGACTTCAATTGATTTTTTTTTTTTCACCTCAGCAGTTTTGGTTTTTTTAAATTCAATGGACTATTTTTGAATCTCATGGAATTGTTTTGACTTCAGTGTGCTTGTTTTGACTTCACCGGAATTTTTTACAACAATGGACTTGTTTTGATTTTAAAGAACTTATTTGACTTCAAAGGACGTATTATAAATTTAGTAGATTGATTTTTATTTTTTGAGTTCAATGGAATTGTTTTTATTTCAGTGCATTTGTTCTGACTTCCATAGATCTATTTTGACTTAAGTGAAATACTTTTGACATCCGTGAACTTGTTTTGAATTCAATGGACTTGTTTTGAGTTCACCTGACTTCTTCGAAAAGCTGTAAAAGAGAATGGACTAAATGCTCTGTTGCCAAGCCGCCTGCCCCGGGCTGCCCGGCTGAGGAGAGGCCGCCGCTGCCCTCGCAACCGCTGTCAGCCCCACCTGGAGTGTGGAATGTGCAGCCCTGGATAATTTGCAATGCCCACAGGATAGTCCTTTGAGACTGAAAGGCTGCAACAACTAAGGGCTATTGTATTGACGGCATTTAGAAGGCATTAGCCATAGAGAATGCAAATGCAGACTGTTGGAAAGTTTTGCTGCCTTTAAAGAATAGAAACCCGTCACTTATCAAGATGATGAAAGCGTGCAAAAATGTCGGATCTCAATCTCATGAACTGACTTTAATGGCTGATCCTTTCACGGCCATGCACACAGCTAAGCAGAGGGGAACTTGTTTCAGTTGTGGAAAACCAGGACATCTGCGATCACAGTGTCCTTCTGGAAATAGGGGCCATGTATGTCCAAACATCGAAGGACAAGAACAAGGTCCTGGAATTTGTCCTTGGTGTCAAAAAGGCCGACATTATGCTAATGTGTGTAGATCTAGATTTCACGAAGACAGTTGGGCACTAGCTCCTCGGAGGGCACAGGGAAACATGCAGCCAAGTGCAATAGTGTGAGGGCGCGCCCCGATACAAGTACCCTCTCAGAACCCTTCTGCAATGCAAGCCATCTCTGTGCCAGCACAGCAGGAAGTGCAGGGCTGGACCTGGCCACCGCCAAAGACATAGAATTAACAGGCACTGTAGTTGAGCTCATCCCTACAACAGTTAAGGGCCCCTTAGGAAATGGACTTAGTGCACTGTTAATTGGACAATCATCTGTCACAAAGCAAGGATTGTTTGTTTTACCGGGATTGATTGATGCCGACTTTATGGAAACAATATAAGGAATGGCTTGCACACCTATGGCCCCTTGCTTCATACCAAAGAGCACTAGAATTGCTCAGTTGATTTGTTTTCAAGCAATTGCACCCCATGCAGCAAATCGCATACGGGGAGTAGGAGGCTTTGGCTCGACTGACCAACCCATGATTCTATGGGCGCAGAAACTGCAAACATCACGATCCAAGTTGACCTGCAAAGTGCAACACACACAGAGCAATAGAGAACAATGTTTTACTGGTATTCACTGGTATTCTAGACAGCGCAGCCGATGTAACAATTTTTTCTTTAACACAATGTCTGACAGATTGGCCATTGACCAAATCACTTACTGCTCTGACAAGGGTGGGAGGAGTGACCGGCCCACAACAAAGTTTACACTATGTAATCATATATGGACCTGAAGGTCATGTGGCAACTGTCAAACCATATGTTCTGTCACTTCCCACTGTCTTATGGGGTAGAGACTGCGCAGCACAATGGGGGCTGACTTTGAGTACCCATTTTTAATGGGGGCCACTGTGATGCAGACCACCCTTCCTCTTACCTGGACTACAGATGAGCTGATTTGGGTGGAACAGTGGCCCCTCAGCAATGAGAAACTGTACCACCTTAAAGCTTTAGTGCAGGAACAATTAGAAGCTGGACACCTTGTACCAACAAGGTGGTACAAGGCCCATGGAACACACCTGTGTTTGTAATACAGAAGAAAAGCAGAAAATGGTGTTTATTACAAGATTTGCAAAAAATAAATGTGATTATTGAGCCTATGGGACCATTGCAATCAGGAAAGCCCTCACCGACAATGTTACCTCAAAACTGGGACTTAACTAATTATAGATTTGAAAGACTGTTTTTTTTGCCATTCCATTACATCCAAAGGATGCAATCCATTTTGCTTTTTCTATGTCTTCTATTAATAGGGCAAACCCAAGCCAACAGTATCACTGGACTGTATTGCCACAAGGCATGTGTAACCATCCAACAGTTTGTCAGTGGTTTGTAGCAAAAGCTTTATCACCAGTTTGTGAGCCCTGATCTATCCTCAAGCCCTGATTTATCATTATGTGGATGATATTTTAGTTGCAGCCTCAACACCAGAACAGACAGCTAAAGCTGCAGCAGCTGTAACAGTAGCTGTTACACAAGTAGGTCTTTGTGTTGCACCAGAGAAAAACCAAAAAAATCCCTCTGTGGAAATATTTGGGATGCAAAATTCAAGAACAAGCCATCAAACCACAGCAAGTTAAACTTTTATATTCTGTAAAGACATTGAGCGATGTGCAAAAATTGTTAGGAGCCATAAATTGGGTACGCCCCTTGTTAGGCATCACTATGGAAGAATTACATCCTTTGTTTATGTTGTTAGAAGGAGATTCAGATTTAACCTCTCTTAGGCAATTAGACAAAGATTCTTTGGTTGCATTGACAAGGTTGCTAAAAAGCTTAATCAGAAACAAACATTTCGCAAATGTTTAAACACCCCAATTGAATTACATATTACTTCAGCCAAGTTCCAACTGTTTGGAGTTTTAGTCCAGTGGGTAGAAGGTGTGTCTGACAAATTTAGACCTATGGAATGGATATTCTTACCACATAAGTTTTCTAAAACAATAACAGCTCAGCATGAAATGTTAGCTATGTTAATTCAAAAGGGTCACAATCTTTTATTGGAATTGGAGGGGATGGGTCCCTCTACCATCTATGTTCCAATGACTCAACAACAAGTAGACTGGCTTTTGCAACATTCTTTATCTATACAAATTGCATTAGCAGACTTGAAAGGACAAATCAGCCTTCATTATCCTCCAAGTCCCCTTTTGAGTCTGAGTGTATGAGCCTAATTCTTACCACAAAATCAAGTCATACCCCTCTTAAGGAGGCGTTGACACTTTTTACAGATGGATCAGGAAAAACTGGGAAATCAGTGATTGTTTGGAGGACAAAACAAAGCATGTGGAAATTGGACATTTGTAAAGTGTCAGGATCACCTCAAGTTGTGGAATGGGCTGCAGTTGTTAGATGTTTTAAGCTGTTTTCACAGCCCATAAACATTGTTACCGATTCGGCCTGTATTGTTGGCATTGTTTCACGCTTGGAGAATGCCTATTTAAAGTATGCAGACAATGGACAGTTATATGCTTTTTTAAAGGAATTGAAATATCTGTTAGACAATCGGCATGAACCTTGTTTTATAATGCATGTACATTCTCATACAAATTTGCCAGGATATTTGGTTGAAGGTAATCACTGAGCTGATACTCTGGAAGCCCCTGTAATCATTCCAGATACATTACAACGAGCACGTATGTCACATGCTTTCCATTGCCAGGGTAGTACAGCCCTTTGGAAAATGTTTCAGTTAACGCATGAGCAAGCTCAACAAATTGTACAGATGTGCTCTGATTGTCAACTAATCCCAAACACTACTTCTGACAGTGTAAATCCTCATGGATTAGGTCCACTTGAAATATGGCAAACTGATGTAACACACATCCCCAAGTTTGGACGTCTAACATATGTACATGTGTCGATTGACACTTTTTCTACCTACATTGCTGCTTCTGCACACATGGGAGAATGGGCAAAAGATGTAAAAAAAAAAAAAATATTGTATGCAATTGCTATTTTGGGGCTGCCCAAAACAGTAAAAATGGACAATGGCCCAGGATATGTTCCTAATATAACAAAATCCCTTTTTCAACAATGGGGAATCACGCATCTCACGGGCATCCCTCACTCATCGACAGGGCAAGCCATAGTTGGACGAGCTCGTGGTACATTAAAAAAAATGGTGTTAAAACAAAAAAGGGGGAGCCTGGGATACTGCCCTCAAGAGAGACTATTACAAGCTCTGTATGTTTCAAATTTTTTAAATCGTTGCCAAGATGACATTCCTCTGATAGAGCGACATTTTATCGCAAAATCAAATAGTAACATGAGTAAAGCTAAAATAATGATACATAACCTAGAAACAAGACGATGGGAAGGTCCATGTCAGTTAATAACATAAAACTGTTAAAGCATTTTCACCAGACAGTGGGTAACTCTAAGCTTGCTTTATTTACAAATCAGAGGTGGGCCATCACCGCAGTGAGTGGCAAAGACCCACACAAAATCATCAGATATTTATATAGCATTATACAATGTTATAAAAAAGAAAATTTCCAAATTTCCAAATTTCAAATTATATTGTGATGAGACAAAAGGGACGATGAGACGATGGGAAGGTCCATGTCCGTTAATAACATGGGGGTGAGGGTATGCTTGTGTCTCTACAGATCGTGGACCACAGTGGATGCCAGGAAGATGTGTACGACCTCCGCTGAAATAATTGTGAGAATTTCATGTTGTACAACTGCCATTCCATGGATTCCCACACAACCCAAAGGAAAAAGCTGGGTAACCCTGGCCAATGCCATAGGGCAAGATTCAATTGTATTTGTCAGTAGCAACACCAATCAATCCATTTAACACCTGTTTAGCAGGTTTGCCGATAGATGATGGAACAAAAATATGTTCCAACCACATGTACATCTTTTTGCACCAATAGTATTACATGTGCAGATGATTGGGTTGCCTGGGTAGCCCATTTACCTCCAAAAGGAATAGAACCACAAGAAATTTCTTTATTTGGTGTAATAAAAGTAGATTTCTGTAAATATTTTAGTTATAGAGGCAAAAATGTAACGGTTATACAAAATGTTAATTCTTCACTTAGTGTGTATAAAAACTATTCTATTATGGTGTAATTACACATCTGCAAATCTATCCAAATCCAACAACATTCCCCTGCAATTACCCAGAGGATTGTTTTTTATTTGTGGAGGTAGAACATGGGCAGGTATTCCTTCTCGTATTTCAGGAAGCCCATTTACGTTAGGCAAACATGTTATTAACCCTGAATATTTCTATGATTTTAAACCACACTCTGGTTCATTGCCATCAAACAAATGCCACATTGACAGCTTTATCTAGTGCTTTGGTGAACTTATCAGACCATTCAGAATCTATACATAAAAGTATTGACATCATAGAAGATTTAACAGAAAAATTGAAAATATAGAATAAATGAAATCCATTTACAGGACTCTTTGCTGAATTTGGACCTTGGATTAAAAAATTAGTTATGATAGGTTTTATGATTTTACTTGGGTTTTTTGTAGCATATTTATTTGTGTGCCTTGCTTAATCAAATTAGTGAAGGCTTGATTGATAGAGCACTAAGACAAATATTAGTAATTCACAAAAAAAAAAAAAGGGGGGAGAAGTCAAAAGAGATGGTGAGCAAGAGATGGCCACAAGTGTTGTTAAGCCTCTGGAGCAGGAGTACAAAACATTTAATATCCTGCAAGCTATGGGCCTGAGAAGAATAAACATTGCTGGCAGAAACAAGAAGGCATGAAAACAATAACAGTGGTCACAAGGAGGTTGGAATGAGAAAAACATACCATGGAAATTTTTATGAGGGACTTGTGGGAGTGGTGTTTTTAGTCAGGTATAAATACGAGCTTGTAACAATAAACTAGGTCTTAGCTTGAAATGAAAGCTGAGTCCGTGCATGTTAATATGCCACGCTTCCCAATTGTGTATTTAGTTGCTTCAGTGAGAGCAACTATCTCTGCTCCCTGAGCACAGAGGGCTGCAGGTAAGGATCCCTCTAGTAATACTTGTGTTTCTGTAGTTACATGTGTCCTTCTTCATAATATGATGAGCTGTCTATGAAGAGGATCAAGTCAGGATTGTCTATGGGTTGATCTCCTCGATCGTCTCATGGCTTACTGGTTTCAGTTACAAGCTTAGTACAATCATGAGTGTCCTTCTCTCCATCCAAGGGTAGAGGCATCAAAGTAGCTGGATTGAAAGTGTTGCACCTTTTCATTTTCAAATTATCAGCCAATAATAAAATTATTTCATATGTATGTGCTCTTTGTGGAGATAAAGCCTTCTCCACATATTGTTTTAACAAAATTTTCTACTGCATGGAGCATGCAAACAGTTAATGGATGTTTTAAAACTATTGTTCTCATCTTTTCAATCATTTCAGTTGTGGCAGCTATAGCTCGAATACAAAAGGGTGTTCCTTTCACTACTGAGGCTAAGGTTGAAGAAAACTATTCAGTTGGTCTTTCATGTGGTCCCAAAGTTTGGACCAACACTCCTTTTGTTGTTCCTTTTGTCTTATCACAATATAATTTGAAATTTGGAAATTTGGAAATTTTCTTTTCTAAAATTCAGAGTCCTGAATTTACTCTTCTCCTGATCCATATCTCTCAGGACTGAAAACTCCACCAGTGCATGATCACTGCAGCCCAGGCTGCCTCCAATCTTGATGTCACCAATTAGCTCACTTGTGTTGGTGACCATCAGGTTGAGTATCAAATCCCCTCTGGTAGGTCTGTCTGTTATCTGGGTTAAGAGGTTATCTTCAACGCATTCCAGGAGTCTCCTGGATTGCCTGCAGCTTGCTGTGCCACTTTTCCAGCATATGTCAGGGTGGCTGAAGTTCCCCAACAGGACAAGACCCTGCAAGCATGATGCCTCCTGAAGCTGGAATAAGGCAGCTTCATCAACAGGCTCCCCTTGATCAGGCAGCCTGTAGCAGATACCAAGCACAAGGTTCCCTTTGTTGCCTTGGTCTCTGATTCTTACCCATAGTCTTTCAACCTGCTTGTGGCTATTCTTCAGAAACAGCTTGTTAAGGGAAATGAGAAAATATGATAAATATATCCATGTAGGACTTATATATTATTGATATTTGATTGTGATAAATAGAATATTGTATTAAGAATATCATAAGAACAGGTGTTGGAAATTAATCTTTATGACAACGACAAGAATACTGTTCAATTGTCCCATGTATAGCCCCAGCCCAGCTGAATCAACAGATGGTGTAAGAAATGTCAAACTTAGAAGATAGGAATTAGATTTTTTTGACTGGAGGAGGAACATGACCGGTTGAAGCATCACTTCTGAGGGAGAACCGAAACGAGACAGCGGAGATGAATTATCAAGGTGGACTTCTGTGGACTTTTGAATTAATGAAGAATAGAGAACTAGGAGCACATGGAAAAACACCAAGGTCTTTTCAAAGAAAATACCTATTGTATAATGCTATATAAATATCTGATGATTTTGTGTTGGCCTTTGCCGCTCACTGAGGTGATGGCCCAACTCGGAGTTGTAAATAAAGTAAACCTAGAGTTACCCACTGTCTGGTGAAAATCCTTTAACACAGCTCTTCACACTCTATCCATTTCTTCATGTAGAGGGCAACACTTCCACCCCTTATTCCTTGCCTGTCCCTTCTGAAAAGGCTGTAGTTATCGATAGCTGCACTTCAGTTATGGGATTCCTCCCACCAAATTTCAATGAACGACAACTAGGTTGTAGCTTTCTAGCAGCATGATGGCTTCCAGCTCCTTCTGTTTGTTGCCCATTATAAGGCCCAACTATGTTTCTTTCTTTGACTTAAACATTTTGTCTGAAGACTGCCCATTTGTGTGCTTTGTGGCACCAACTTGCCTGTGGTGTCGGGTTCAGCAGAGGGGCAGTGCAGGAGTGGGCACTGCTCTCCCTGCTTGGCTGAGCTCAGGACCCAGAGCTGGCTGCCGCAGGCGGAGGTGGTGCAGCAGCAGGGGCTTCCCGACTCCCCACCGTCTTCCTCTGCCTGCTGGACTGCCCGGGCTGGACCGCCCGGGCTGGACCCTCCCGAAAGACATGTGGCAAGACCACTCCAACAAGTGCTGATGGGGGTTGGACGGGTCTTATAAAAAGAACTCAGAAGGAACCACGTGGCGGCTCTCACTCCCATGCTCTCATGCTCTCTCTCCACAATTACTTCGATCAAACCAACCTGGACCACTCGGTCTGGAAAAAGCCGCTGCTGCAATGGCCATGTGTTCCCGAGAACCGCTGATGCCATCAATGTGGTGATTTCTTCCCTTCCCCTTCTCTCTTTTTCTCTCTGTCTCCCTCCCATTCCCTTACGGTGTGCATGCCGGATCAGAACCAAGTGACCTGGGTTGTGTTTAGGGATCATATTGTGATCCGAACAGGTTGGGATTTGTTTCTGTAACTTTGGGAAGTTGCACCCCAGTGTCCTGGCTGTGCACCCCAGTATTTTGGCCTGTTTATGTTTGTCAGAGCCAGAATAAATATTGCTTTTTATTTTCACCCTGGGAGTGTCCTTGTTGGCCTCTGGATCGCTGCATAGATAAATGAACCCACCTCCCTAGTCAGGCCTGGACGTGAGCATGTGGCTCATGGGTCCGGGGTGTGACAACCATGCTGTGTGCATTGGTGTAGAGGCACTTCAGCTGAGCGGTTGGCAGTGTCATCTTCTTAGAGGAATGCATCTTATTTATAACATTGTATAATGCTATATAAATATCTGATGATTTTGTGTGGGTCTTTGCCACTCACTGCGGTGATGGCCCACCTCTGATTTGTAAATAAAGCAAGCTTAGAGTTACCCACTGTCTGGTGAAAATGCTTTAACAGTTTTATGTTATTAACTGACATGGACCTTCCCATCGTCTTGTTTCTAGGTTATGTATCATTATTTTAGCTTTACTCATGTTACTATTTGATTTTGCGATAAAATGTCGCTCTATCAGAGGAATGTCATCTTGGCAACGATTTAAAAAATTTGAAACATACAGAGCTTGTAATAGTCTCTCTTGAGGGCAGTATCCCAGGCTCCCCCTTTTTTGTTTTAACACCATTTTTTTTAATGTACCACGAGCTCGTCCAACTATGGCTTGCCCTGTCGATGAGTGAGGGATGCCCGTGAGATGCGTGATTCCCCATTGTTGAAAAAGGGATTTTGTTATATTAGGAACATATCCTGGGCCATTGTCCATTTTTACTGTTTTGGGCAGCCCCAAAATAGCAATTGCATACAATATTTTTTTTTTTTTTACATCTTTTGCCCATTCTCCCATGTGTGCAGAAGCAGCAATGTAGGTAGAAAAAGTGTCAATCGACACATGTACATATGTTAGACGTCCAAACTTGGGGATGTGTGTTACATCAGTTTGCCATATTTCAAGTGGACCTAATCCATGAGGATTTACACTGTCAGAAGTAGTGTTTGGGATTAGTTGACAATCAGAGCACATCTGTACAATTTGTTGAGCTTGCTCATGCGTTAACTGAAACATTTTCCAAAGGGCTGTACTACCCTGGCAATGGAAAGCATGTGACATACGTGCTCGTTGTAATGTATCTGGAATGATTACAGGGGCTTCCAGAGTATCAGCTCAGTGATTACCTTCAACCAAATATCCTGGCAAATTTGTATGAGAATGTACATGCATTATAAAACAAGGTTCATGCCGATTGTCTAACAGATATTTCAATTCCTTTAAAAAAGCATATAACTGTCCATTGTCTGCATACTTTAAATAGGCATTCTCCAAGCGTGAAACAATGCCAACAATACAGGCCGAATCGGTAACAATGTTTATGGGCTGTGAAAACAGCTTAAAACATCTAACAACTGCAGCCCATTCCACAACTTGAGGTGATCCTGACACTTTACAAATGTCCAATTTCCACATGCTTTGTTTTGTCCTCCAAACAATCACTGATTTCCCAGTTTTTCCTGATCCATCTGTAAAAAGTGTCAACGCCTCCTTAAGAGGGGTATGACTTGATTTTGTGGTAAGAATTAGGCTCATACACTCAGACTCAAAAGGGGACTTGGAGGATAATGAAGGCTGATTTGTCCTTTCAAGTCTGCTAATGCAATTTGTATAGATAAAGAATGTTGCAAAAGCCAGTCTACTTGTTGTTGAGTCATTGGAACATAGATGGTAGAGGGACCCATCCCCTCCAATTCCAATAAAAGATTGTGACCCTTTTGAATTAACATAGCTAACATTTCATGCTGAGCTGTTATTGTTTTAGAAAACTTATGTGGTAAGAATATCCATTCCATAGGTCTAAATTTGTCAGACACACCTTCTACCCACTGGACTAAAACTCCAAACAGTTGGAACTTGGCTGAAGTAATATGTAATTCAATTGGGGTGTTTAAACATTTGCGAAATGTTTGTTTCTGATTAAGCTTTTTAGCAACCTTGTCAATGCAACCAAAGAATCTTTGTCTAATTGCCTAAGAGAGGTTAAATCTGAATCTCCTTCTAACAACATAAACAAAGGATGTAATTCTTCCATAGTGATGCCTAACAAGGGGCGTACCCAATTTATGGCTCCTAACAATTTTTGCACATCGCTCAATGTCTTTACAGAATATAAAAGTTTAACTTGCTGTGGTTTGATGGCTTGTTCTTGAATTTTGCATCCCAAATATTTCCACAGAGGGATTTTTTTGGTTTTTCTCTGGTGCAACACAAAGACCTACTTGTGTAACAGCTACTGTTACAGCTGCTGCAGCTTTAGCTGTCTGTTCTGGTGTTGAGGCTGCAACTAAAATATCATCCACATAATGATAAATCAGGGCTTGAGGATAGATCAGGGCTCACAAACTGGTGATAAAGCTTTTGCTACAAACCACTGACAAACTGTTGGATGGTTACACATGCCTTGTGGCAATACAGTCCAGTGATACTGTTGGCTTGGGTTTGCCCTATTAATAGAAGACATAGAAAAAGCAAAATGGATTGCATCCTTTGGATGTAATGGAATGGCAAAAAAACAGTCTTTCAAATCTATAATTAGTTAAGTCCCAGTTTTGAGGTAACATTGTCGGTGAGGGCTTTCCTGATTGCAATGGTCCCATAGGCTCAATAATCACATTTATTTTTTGCAAATCTTGTAATAAACACCATTTTCTGCTTTTCTTCTGTATTACAAACACAGGTGTGTTCCATGGGCCTTGTACCACCTTGTTGGTACAAGGTGTCCAGCTTCTAATTGTTCCTGCACTAAAGCTTTAAGGTGGTACAGTTTCTCATTGCTGAGGGGCCACTGTTCCACCCAAATCAGCTCATCTGTAGTCCAGGTAAGAGGAAGGGTGGTCTGCATCACAGTGGCCCCCATTAAAAATGGGTACTCAAAGTCAGCCCCCATTGTGCTGCGCAGTCTCTACCCCATAAGACAGTGGGAAGTGACAGAACATATGGTTTGACAGTTGCCACATGACCTTCAGGTCCATATATGATTACATAGTGTAAACTTTGTTGTGGGCCGGTCACTCCTCCCACCCTTGTCAGAGCAGTAAGTGATTTGGTCAATGGCCAATCTGTCAGACATTGTGTTAAAGAAAAAATTGTTACATCGGCTGCGCTGTCTAGAATACCAGTGAATACCAGTAAAACATTGTTCTCTATTGCTCTGTGTGTGTTGCACTTTGCAGGTCAACTTGGATCGTGATGTTTGCAGTTTCTGCGCCCATAGAATCATGGGTTGGTCAGTCGAGCCAAAGCCTCCTACTCCCCGTATGCGATTTGCTGCATGGGGTGCAATTGCTTGAAAACAAATCAACTGAGCAATTCTAGTGCTCTTTGGTATGAAGCAAGGGGCCATAGGTGTGCAAGCCATTCCTTATATTGTTTCCATAAAGTCGGCATCAATCAATCCCGGTAAAACAAACAATCCTTGCTTTGTGACAGATGATTGTCCAATTAACAGTGCACTAAGTCCATTTCCTAAGGGGCCCTTAACTGTTGTAGGGATGAGCTCAACTACAGTGCCTGTTAATTCTATGTCTTTGGCGGTGGCCAGGTCCAGCCCTGCACTTCCTGCTGTGCTGGCACAGAGATGGCTTGCATTGCAGAAGGGTTCTGAGAGGGTACTTGTATCGGGGCGCGCCCTCACACTATTGCACTTGGCTGCATGTTTCCCTGTGCCCTCCGAGGAGCTAGTGCCCAACTGTCTTCGTGAAATCTAGATCTACACACATTAGCATAATGTCGGCCTTTTTGACACCAAGGACAAATTCCAGGACCTTGTTCTTGTCCTTCGATGTTTGGACATACATGGCCCCTATTTCCAGAAGGACACTGTGATCGCAGATGTCCTGGTTTTCCACAACTGAAACAAGTTCCCCTCTGCTTAGCTGTGTGCATGGCCGTGAAAGGATCAGCCATTAAAGTCAGTTCATGAGATTGAGATCCGACATTTTTGCACGCTTTCATCATCTTGATAAGTGACGGGTTTCTATTCTTTAAAGGCAGCAAAACTTTCCAACAGTCTGCATTTGCATTCTCTATGGCTAATGCCTTCTAAATGCCGTCAATACAATAGCCCTTAGTTGTTGCAGCCTTTCAGTCTCAAAGGACTATCCTGTGGGCATTGCAAATTATCCAGGGCTGCACATTCCACACTCCAGGTGGGGCTGACAGCGGTTGCGAGGGCAGCGGCGGCCTCTCCTCAGCCGGGCAGCCCGGGGCAGGCGGCTTGGCAACAGAGCATTTAGTCCATTCTCTTTTACAGCTTTTCGAAGAAGTCAGGTGAACTCAAAACAAGTCCATTGAATTCAAAACAAGTTCACGGATGTCAAAAGTATTTCGCTTAAGTCAAAATAGATCTATGGAAGTCAGAACAAATGCACTGAAATAAAAACAATTCCATTGAACTCAAAACAAATCTACTGAAGTCAAAACATGTCCAGGGAAGTGAAGTGAAGGGAAGTGAAAAAAAAAGAAATCCATTGAGGTAAAAATAAGCCCACTGATTTCTAAGCAAGTCCACTGAACTCAAAAGTAGTCAAGTGAAGTCAAAACAAGTCCACTGAAGTAAAAAAACCCCATTGACTTCAAAAGAAGTCAATCAAAATAAAAATCAATCTACTAAATTTATAATACGTCCTTTGAAGTCAAATAAGTTCTTTAAAATCAAAACAAGTCCATTGTTGTAAAAAATTCCGGTGAAGTCAAAACAAGCACACTGAAGTCAAAACAATTCCATGAGATTCAAAAATAGTCCATTGAATTTAAAAAAACCAAAACTGCTGAGGTGAAAAAAAAAAATCAATTGAAGTCTAAACAATTCCAGTGAAGTCAAAACAAGTGTACTGAAGTAAAAAATAATCTATTGAATTTCAAACAACTACACTGAAGTAAAAAAAAGTCCATTGAATTCAAGAAAAGTTCACTGAAGTAAAATCAAATCTGCCGCGATTGAGAGACGGGACACAGCCTGATGCAAGCAAGATGTCGATTTTATTGTATTCTTAACATATATTTATACTAGTTATAAGTGACTTACAAGCGACGCGTTTCACGCTGATTGGTTATAGTCCATTGCTGTATGAGCTAATATTTGGCATTGCTGCATAACTACAGATATCTACTCTTTTTGCAGGTCATTAGCTTCTTTAGACAGTAACAATGTTTCCTCCTATCTAGATGGTTGCTACGCCATTTGCACGTAGCCCATGTAGCTGTTACTCCTTGCTCTTCTTTTCTTGAGGGGAGTTCTTGTTTTTAGCTTATCCAAGGTCTGTGGCCGAGCTTATCCAACACATCCCACTTTGCGGGGACAAAGTTCAATTGTTCTGTACTTTGGGTTTTTCCACTGCCTGTCAGACCTTGTCCTACACAAATCTACTAAAGTCAAAACAAGTCTGTTGAAGGAAAAAAAATCCATTAAGTCAACTCAAGTTAATGAATGTATTTTGACTTCAGTAGACTTGTTTTGATATCAATAAACTTCTTTTGACTTCAATGGAATCGTTCTGACTTCAGTCAGGGAAAGCTCATATCATGCAACAGCTTTTAGTCCTTGCCCTTTTCCTGTGGGAGTAGTCCCTGTCCAATTTTGTGGCTGGGCTCTGCTGAGAATGCATGAAGCACATATAACCATTGAACAACGAAGCAAGAGCAGGACCCAGTTTTGGTGGGGGCTCTGAAAGGGTGGCCAAAGGAAGCTCCAAACAGGCAACAGCTTCCAGTCATGGTACCTCCCCTTTGGGAGCAGTCCTTGGACATTTCAAATGTGGGAGCCAGGCTTTGCTGAATAAAGGTCAATTGTGAGGTGACCGTTCTACAGCGAAGCATTCATCTGCCCTCTGCTTTGATGTGGGCAGTGAAAGGACTGCCAGGGGAAGCTCCTAACTGGCAAGAGCTTTCAGTCTTGACCTTTCCCTGTGAGAGCAATGTGTGGACATTTCTAATTTAGCAGCCAGGCTCTCCAGAGAATGATCTAGTCACAGATGACTGTTCAACAGCGAAGCAAGCACAGCACCCCGTTTGGGTGGGGACTCTGAAAGGGCAGCCAAAGGAAGCTCCAAACAGGCAACAGCTTCAAGTCCTGTTACATTCCCTGTGGGAGTAGTCCTGGACATTTTTCAATTTTGATTGACATAACTGGAATTGGTTTGACTTCACTGGATTTGTTTTCAGTTCAACAAAATTGTTTTTATTTCATCAGAATTGTTTTGACTTAACTGACCTTATCTTAAGTGCACTGGAATTATTTTTAGTTACTGAACTTGTTTTGAGTTCATTGGAATTCATTTGATTTCAATGGAATTATTTTGACTTCACAGGACTTGTTTTGAAGTTACTGGTACATTTTTTACTTTTTTACTTCAGTGGAATTGTTGTGAATTCAGTAGTTTTTTTTACTTCACCGGAATTGTTTTTACTTAACTGGAATTATTTTGACTTCAATTCATTTTTTTTTTGCATTCACTGGATTTGTTTTGATTTCAGTAGAATAGTTTTGACTTCAATGGTATTGTTTTTACTTCACTGGGAATTGTTTGACTTCTATGGAATTGTTCTGACTTCAGTGGTATTGTTTTTAACTCACAGGAATTATTTTGACTTCACTGTACCTGTTTTATCTTCACTGGAATTGTTTTGAATTCAATGGAAGTGTTTTGACTTCAGTGGAATTTTTTTTACTTCACTGGACTAGTTTTGAGTTAAGTGGAATTATTTTTCTTCACGAGAATCCTTTTGACTTCATTAGAATAGCTTTCATTCCAATGGAACTATTGGAATTGTTTTGACTTCCCTGGACTTCTTTTGACTTCACTGGGATTGTTTTGATTTCAGTGGAATTGTTCTGACTTCAGTGGAATTGTTTTGAGTTCAATGGAATTATTTAGACTTCATTGGACTTGTTTTGAATTTACAAGATTTTGGTTTTAGTTCAAAAGAAGTGTTTTGACTACAATGGACTTGTTTGACTTCACCGGAATTGTTTTGAGTTCAGTGGAATTCTTTCTAATGCACTGGAATTTTTTTACTTCACTGGACTTGTTTTGACATGAAAGGAATTATTTTGGATTCATTAGAGTTGTTCTGACTTCACTGGATACTTTAGAGTTCAATGGAATGGTTTGGAGTTCAGTAGACTTATTTTGACATCAACTGAATTGTTTTGACTTCACTGGAATTGTTTTGACTTCACTAGAATTGATTCGAGTTCAATGGAATTGTTTTGACTTTCATGGAATTGTTCTGATTTCATTGGATTTCTTTTGAGTTCACTGGAACTGTTTTGTTCTCCCCAGGTGCGAGAAGTCTGGCAAGAAAGGCAAGAGACTGACATGGCTGAGTCGTGAGCTGTGTCTCAAACTAAAGGGCAAGAAGGAACTGCACAGGCAGTGCAACCAGGGACAGGTGTCCTGGGAAGAGTACACGGACACTGCCCAGTTGTTGTAGGGATGAGGTCAGTAAGACCAAGGCACAGCTGGAGCTGAAATTAGCAAGGGATGCAAAGGGCTTCTACAGGTATGTCAGCCAGAAAAGGAAGGTCAAAGAAAGCGTAACCCCCTTGATGAAAACAACTTGCAAACTAGTAACAAGAGAAATGGAAAAGGTTGAGGTACTCAACAATTTTTCTTCCTCAGTCTTCTCTGGCAAACTCTCTTCCCATACCTTGCAATGGGATGGATCTCAAGTCAGAGACTTGGAGACCAAAATCCCTCCCACTATATGAGAAGATCAGATTTGAGACCACCTGAGGAACCTGAACATGGGACCTGACAAGATGCATCCAAGAGTCCTGAGGGAAATGGCTGATGTGGTTGCCAAACCACTCTGCATGATATTTGAAAAGTCATGGCAGTCAGGTGAGGTCCCTGGTGACCGGAAGAAGGGTAACGCTGTGCCCATTTTTAAAAAAGGTAGAAAAGATGACCCTGTGAACTACTGACCTGTCAGCTTCACCTCTTTGCCTGGGAAGATCATGGAACAGATCCTCCTAGAAGCTATGCTAAGGCACATGGAGGACAGGGAGGTGATTTGAGACAGCCAGCATGGCTTCATCACAGACAAGTCCTGCCCGACCAAGCTAGTGTCCTTCCATGATGGAGTAACTACATCAGTGGACAAGGGAAGAGCTATGGATGTAATTTATCTGGACTTCTGTAAGGCCTTTGACATGTTCCCCCATAACAACCTTCTCTCTAAATTGGGGAGATATGGATTTGATGGATGGACTTTTCAGTGGATGAGAAACTGACTGGATGGTCACATCCAGAGGGTAGTGGTCAACGACTCGGTGTCCCAGTGGAGATAAGTGATGAGTGGTGACCCTCAGGGGTCCGTATTGGAACCACTACTGTTTAATGTCTTCAACAATGACTTAGACAGTGGGATTGAGTGCACCCTCAGCAAATATGCAGATGACACCAAGTTGAGTGGTGCAGTTGACACACCTGAAGGACAGGATTGTAATGGGCTAAGGGAAATAGTATTTCTCTCCTCGGAAAAGTAGGCTCTGAGGTGATCTTATAGCAACCTTCCAGTACCTGAAGGGGGCCTACAAGGAAGCTGGGGAGGGACTGTTTACAAAGGCTTGTAGTGATAGGACTAGGGGCAATGGGTATAAACTGGAGAGGGGCAGATTTAAACTAGACATAAGGAGGCATTTCTTCATGATAAGATTGGTGAGGCACTGGAATGGGTTGCCCAGGGAAGTTGTGGATGCCCCATCCCTGGAGGTGTTCAAAGTCAGGTGGGATGGGGCCTTGGTCAGTCTGATCTACTGGGAGGTGTCCTTGCCCATGACAGGGGGTTTGGAACTAGATGATCTTTAAGGTCCCTTCCAACCCAAACTATTCTATGATTCTATGATTCTAAGTTGAACTTTCCACTGGTTGCACCAGACCACTTCACTTGAGCCACAATCCAGGTATCAGGTGTCGGGGGGGGTGGGGTGGGGGGGTGACCAATGGTTTAGTCTCTTTCTTGGGCAATGATGGGGCCTCTTCCAGGCACACAGGACCCCAAAACCACTGAGGAGATGCCCAAGTGCTCTGGACCACTGTGTTGTAACAATGGATATTCTTTCCCCAGTGTTCCTGGTTGAGATGACTGTCTATCAGTCCCCTTCTTCAGATGATTAGGGAGTTTCTTTATCAATTATAGCAGTTTCAGGTAGGCCGAGGAGCTGCCTGGCACCCTGGATGACTGCCTCTATACAATGGGAATTCTTCTCCCTATGAAGGCTGTGTTCCACTGGATCAGATAATAGCCCAAGTAAGGGAGAGAAGGTGTTTTTCCAAGTACATCAAAAAGATTGTGGAAAGCAGCACAGAGTGGTCTGTGTGGCTGTCAGGGTGGGCAGAAATCCCACCACCATGCTAGGGGTGGATGAAGAATGAGTGGAGAGCTTATGGGCAAGAACTAAGGGTGTTCATGGGTGACACTGTTATGGGTGTTTACTACAGGCCATCTGATCAGGAGGAGGAAGTTGGCAAGGCCTTCTACAGACAGATGGAAGTAGCTTCATGATCACAAGCCCTGATTCTCATGGGAGACTTCAAACACCCGGGTATTTGCTGAAAAAACACAACCAGGCGCACACAGTCCAGGAGGATCCTGCAAAGCATAGATGTTGGCGGAGGAGTTAATGAGAAGAGGTGTGCTGCTGGCCTTTCTAGACTTTTTCTTCCTGTTTTCTTCTTTCTTTGAAAGACTGATTGGGGATGTGAAGGTCTGAGGCAGCCTTGGCTGCAGTGACCACGAGATGGTGGATTTTAGGATTCCCCGTAGAATAAATAAAGCAGCATTACAACAAGAAGTGCTTCTTCAAGTACATCAGTAGCCAAAGGAAGACCAGGGAAAATGTGGGCCCGCTGCTGAATGAGGTGGGTGCCCTGGTGACGGAGGATACAGAGAAGGCTGAATTGCTGAATGTCGCCTTTGCTTCAGTCTTTACTGTTAAGGCCAGCCCTCAAGAATTCCAGATCACGGAGGTAAGAAAAAAAGTCTGTCCCTTGCTTGAGGCGGATCAAGTTACAAGTCGTTTAGGCAAACTGGACACACACAAACCCATGGGCCCTGAAGGGATGCACCCATGAGTGCTGAGGGAGCTGGCAGATGTTATTGCTAAGCCACTCTCCATGACATTTGAAAGATCGTAGAAAACAGGAGAGGTGTCTGAGGACTGGAAAAATGACAATGTCATTCCAGTCTTCAAAAAGGGCAAGAAGGAGGATCCAGGAAATTAAAGGCAAGTCAGCCTTACCTCCATCCCTGGAAAGGTAATGGAACAGCTGATCCTAGAATCATAGAATCATTGAATAATTAGGGTTGGAAGGGACCTTAAAGATCATTTGGTTCAAACCCCCTGCCATGGGGAGGGACATCCCACTAAAGCAGGCTGCCCAAGGCCCCATCCAACCTGGCCTTGAACATGGGGCATCCACAACTTCCCTTGGCAACCTGTTCCAGTGTCTCACTACTCTCATGGTGAAGAAATTCTTCCCAATCTCTAGTCTAAGTCTGCCCCTCTCCAATTTATACCCATTCCCCCTTGTCCTATCACCACAAGCCTTTGTGAATAGCCCCTCTCCAGCTTTCCTGTAGGCCCCCTTCAGGTACTGGAAGGTTGCTATAAGAGCTCCTCTGAGCCTTCTCTTCTCCAGGCTGAACAAGCCCAACTCTCTCAGCCTGTACTTGTAGGGAAGGTGCTCCAGCCCTCCGATCATCTTTGTAGCCCTCCTCTGGACCCGTTCCAACAGCTCCATACCCTTCTTATGTTGAGTAATCCAGAACTGGACACAGTACTCCAGGTGAGGTCTCACAAGAGAGGAATAGAGGGGCAGAATCACTTCCCTCGACCTGCTGTCCCTGCTTCTTTTGATGCAGCCCAGGATAGAGTTGGCCTTCTGGGCTGCGAGCGCACATTGCCGGCTCATGTCGAGCTTATCATTGACCAGCACCCCCAAGTCCTTCTCCACAGGGCTGCTCTGAATCACATCATTTTCCATTGTGTACCGAAAATGGGCATTGCCCCAACCCAGATGTAGGACCCTTACACTTGGCCTTGTTGAACCTCATGAGGTTCTCACAGGCCCACTTCTCCAGTCTGTCCAGGTCCCTCTGGATGACATCCCATCCTTCTGGTGTGGCAACTATACCCCTCAGCTTGGTGTCATCTGCAAACTTGCTGAGGGTGCACTCAGTCTCGCTGTCTATATCATTGATGAAGACATTAAACAACACTGGTCCCAGTACGGACCCCTGAGGGACACCACTCATCACAGATCTCCATTTGGACTTTGAGCCATTGACCACTACTCTTTGAATACAACCATCCAACCAGTTTCTTATTCACTGTACCGTTCACCCATCAAATCCATATCTCTCCAATTTAGAGAGAAAGATGTTGTAGGGGACCTTGTCAAGGGCTTTGCTGAAGTCTAGATAGATCACATACGTCGGTTTACCCATGTCAACTGCTGCAGTTACCCCATCATAGAAAGCAACTAGGTTCATCATACAGGATTTGCCCCTGGTGAAGCCATGTTGGCTGCCATTAATCACCTCCATATCCTCCATGTGCTTTAGCATAGCTTCTAGGAAGATCTGTTCCATGATCTTCCCAGGCACAGAGGTGAGGCTGACAGGTCGGTAGTTCTCAAGGTCGTCTTTCCACCCTTTTTAACAATGGGCACAACGTTATCCTTCTTCCAGTCACCAGGGACTTCTCCTCATTGCCATGACTTTTCATATATTATGGAGAGTGGCTTGGCCATCACATTCCCTCAGGACTCTGGGATGCATCTTATCAGTCCCAATGCTTGGAGACTACATCCTGGATATAATCCAGCCTTCTATGACAGCACAACTGGCTGGGTAGATACAGGGAGAACAGTGGATGTCATATACTTCACCTTCAGCAAGGCTTTTGACTTTGTCTCCCATAACATCCCCATATGTAAGCTTAGGAAGTGTGGGTTAGATGAGTGGACAGTGAGGTGGATTGAGAACTGGCTGCATGGCAGAGTTCAAAGGGTTGTGGTCAGTGGCAGAGAGTCTAATTGGAGGCCTGTAGCTAGTGGTGTTCCTCAGTGGTTGGAACTGGGCCCAGTCTTGTTTAATATATTCATCAACGACCTGGATGAGGGGACTGAGTATACCCTCAGCAAGGCGGCTGATGACACAAAACTGGGAGGAATGGCTAATACACCAGAAGGCCGTGCTGCCATTCAGTGAGACCTGGACAGGCTGGAGAGTTGGGCGGAGAGGAACCTAACAAACTTCAACAAAGCCAGATGCCGAGTCCTGCACCTTGGGAAGAATAACCCCATGCACCAGTACAGGTGAGGGGTTGACCTGCTGGAAAGCAGCTCTGTGGAGAAGTGTTAGAGAATGGCTCGAAGAACAAGGACATGGCTCTTTAAAAATGCTACATTCAAGCAAGGCATAGACCTGCGCAATAGACCGAATGGAGGAGTACCGAGAAGATGCACAATCATGTTGATAGCGCAAACTGGCAAGGACACTGTGACCTTGACTAGTTTCATAAATAACCTTAGGGAACTAGCTGTAGAAAGAATGAGAAACTAGCTTAAGCTGAAACCGCAAGTAGGAGGACTCATGCAAAAATCTAATCCTTAGGCTTCGCCAATCAGAGTAGGACTAGTAGGCATAATTAACTCGTGTTGTATATAACTGAGCTATCTGAAGGCAATAAACGGAGCCTGCTTATAACTCATATTGAGTTGTGCACGTCTTCCTTCCTCGACAAAAAAACAAGGGCCTCTGAACCTTAACTCCCAACATATGGCGCCCGAACAGAGGGATACTTGTCGGTCGAGGAAGTCGGGAAAAGCGCCGGGATGCAGCGACCGGAGGGCGAAGACTAAGAGCTTATGATTTCGTTAGGGATCGCTGCGCTCTAGTCCAAACACCTGGATTGTCCAAAAGGGATCCACCGCCCGACATAATAAGGTTTTGGAGAGATAAGACAGAACAGGGCTGCATGTAAGACCTTATAAATTTATAAGGGTTTTTTTTTTCTGGCCAGAAATGGATAGAGAAGTGGCTTATGAAATATTACAAAGCTTCTTAGAGAAGCGAGGACTTCTTCAATATCTCAAACAACTTGCGGGCCTCATTGCCTTAGAAAAACTAAGGGATGTTTTAAGGATCCGGATGAGGTATTTGAGGAAAGTGAATGGTGCAAATTTGGGAACATCCTGTGGGAGGCAGTTATAGATGATGATAAAACTGCAAAAAAAATAATGAAAGCTTGGAGAGAGATTACAAATTGTATAAAACGTTACAAGGTAGAAAAACAGTTAGCAGCAGTAGCTATGCAAAAAACAGAGGGTCCAAATAACATGCCAGGAAAAATCAGGATATCCTGTGAAGGTCTGTGACCCTACAATACAAATGGGGCATGACAATTCCCCTGAGGATGATCTGAATGTTGATGTTGAAATCCAACACCAGAAAATAATAGCGAGGAATCAGAGGAGGAAGAAGATGGCATGGCAGAAGAAACACCAGATCTTCGCTGGAAATCAGTTAGTTATGAAGCGATAAAAGAAATTCGAAAGGCTGTAAAAAGAGAAAGTACTGACTGTTTCGTCGCCAAGCTGCCCACCGCCCCAGTGCTCGAAACAGCCACCGGCTCCATCCTATGCATGAATAATTCACAGCCGTCATAGGATAGTCCTCTGCCACAAAAATGCTGTAACAACCAAAGACTATTACCTGTTAAACAATTGATACAAACCTTATTTTATAATATATGTGCATATTTTAAGTGTTGTATGTTATAAGTTTGAGGCGAATAATTGATTCAGCCTTTGAGGATCAATTCACAATTTTATTAATTACAGCAAGCGATAGCAAGCAAACAGCGCTGGGTGCAGCCGGGGAGTCTCCGCTCCGCCAACGGCTCACAACCAAGTCCGAGTTCTCAGTTCCTTTTATATTATTCTGCAGGTCGATATTGTCCATGTGGCGATCTCCTTTCCGTTTTCCTTATCTTCACTTCTGTACTTTGAACTCAGTTTCTTGCACGAGGTATCTTTCAGGTCCTTATCAAGTTAATCCGCAGTCTCCTGCTATTGTTCCATGCCTCCCTGGGGGGTCCTTACTCAGGCTCCGAATCATTCCAGCAGGCCTTTTTCACTATCGTCTGTGATGCTAATTTGCAGGTGGGGTGATAGACCTTTTCCTTGGGGTTGTCAGTTCCTGCTAAGTCTGCAGAGACAGTATTTATCTACCTTCATATTTTATGGTTTAGCCTTTACATAGTTCCTCCTGTATTCAAGTTTCCATTCTTGATGAACAAACGTGTTATTGTTATTTTTCACATTCCCCCCTTTTTCTTTTCATCATTTTGTTCATCAAATGGCTTTACTTCTTGGTGAGCCAGTATTAAAGTTTCTCCTACTTCAGGGTCTTCGGGGAGGGTCTCGTACTTGGCCCTGATTAACATTAAGTGTGCAGCTTCTAACCTTCCCTTTACTATCTCAAGTACCTTATTGAATATGCACGGACCAAATGTTAATCCTAATAATAATAATATTAGGGGGCCTGCGATTGTGGAGAGTAGGGTAGTTAACCTTGGGGAGCTATTAAACCATGTTTCGTACCAATTTTGTTGGGCCTCTCTCTCCTTCTTTCGTTTTTCGACTCCCTCTCTCATTTTGGTCATTGTATCCCGCACTACTCCAGTGTGATCTGCATAGCTTAATATCCATCCCTCAGGTCTAGATGTTTGTGAAGAATGGGTGTAATTCCAGATTAAAAGTTGTTGGGGTCTGTCCCTTTCCCTCTCCAAGGCCATTGTTCTGTCATTTGGGATCCTCCGCATATACAACAGGACAATATATTCAGTTCCGTAACTATTCTCTGCATCAAGTCTACATATAAGTTTTTACCCAGAGTGGGGAGATCCCACTCACTAAGTCTAGGTTTTAATTTTTTTCATAAACGGAGGGGCCAACCTTTGCCCGATCCTTCGAGTTCTGTACCTGATCATTCGATTTCTGTCCCCGATCATTCAATTTCTGTAAATGCTGGCTAGCATCCCGAACTAATTCTTCCTTATATCTGTCCTGAACTCCCCCTCCATCGGTATAGCCCCACATTCCTCCCTGGGTAAAACATATACATATATTTCTCCTTTCAGGCAGGTACCGTATCCTTTAATAACTCGTCCTGTTCTACTCCCACGGTTTTCTGCTACCCAATATTTTTGCCCTTGGATGTAACAACTTTCTAGTCGTCTCTCCTCGTAACAACCAGCGTTGTTGATGTTGTATGATTTGGCATCCATATTTAACATTTTGGTAACACTTTGAGCATGAGTCAGCAGTCCCATCGCTTATTAGATTTAGCATGATTATTATCCATTCCCACTTTCGTATCCCTCTGCCTCTTCCTACGCCTACCGGGTTGCCTCCGGCAGCGAGGGGAGCCATCTTCTTGGCAGCAGGGATATTCTTCAGGGAGTCCAGGGGAGGACTGCTGGAACTCATGTCTTTTCTTAAAGACATCCCAATTCCTTTTCTTTACTGCTGGTGCAGAACAAGGGACTTTAATTTGCTTTCTGCACTCAAGGGCAACTATATTAGGGTGCACTCTTAATTTTCCTTGGACTCCGTTAAAAAATAATTCCCACCACTCTTGGGAATCTATTTCTATAGTTCCTAGAAGTCCTGTGATATGGAGGTTCCATTCAGTATTTTTGGCACTCCAGACATACCCCACAGGGAGTATAACCACATCTACAATGACAGACTCACTTTTCCTTGCAATAATACATAGAAAGCAAGTAAGTAGATAACAAACACACTCTAGTTTCCCACAATTAATCTTTTGACTGCGATACCACTGTTCCTGTGATTGGGCTCCCTCTTGCATCAGTTCGGCGTTGAATCCGGAGTTTCAGGCTTTCGGGCAGGGAGACCACTGTCCATTCATTTTTATCCAAGTCTGGTTGAATAGGTCCTTTCACTCGTGACGTATGGGTCCAACACTTCTCATTGCAGTATCTGTAGCCAAAGCACAAGAAACGGTCCCTCCCATCGAGGAGTGAGGGAGGTTTCTTTCTAGCCTTTTACCATTACATAATCTCCCAGTTGTATTTACCCGTGGGTGATCAATGGGCATACCATGGGAATATGGCATCCCATATAACATTTCAAAAGGTGCTAAACCACTCTCCGAATGTGGCATTGTCGTAACATTTAATAGGGCTAATGGAAGACATTTTATCCATGCCATTTTTGTTTCTCTATTCACTCGTTCAACTCTACCAGAACTTTGGGGATGCCATGGGGTGTGATATTCCCATTTTATACCTAAGGCCACTATGATCTCTTTGAGAACCTTCGATGAAAAATGCGATCCTTGATCTGAATCGATTACCTGAATCATACCAAAACGAGGGATAATGTTTTCCAAAAGATGTTTAGCCACTGTTTGAGCTGTAGCTCGTGCAGTAGAGAAGGCTTCAACCCAGTGTGTGAATTGATCTACGATCACTAAAAGATATCTATACCGTCTTACCTTTGGTAATTCAGTAAAGTCTACCTGTACCTTTTCAAAAGGTCGATAGGCTAGGGGCCTACCACCAAAGGGAGTCTTCTTAATATAATTCTTATTTACTTTTTGGCATACGAGACATCCCCGAGTTTCTTGTTTCGCTATTTCAAAAATGCCAACACATCCATAGAATTTTAAAAATTGCTCGCTCAAAGCTTTTGTTCCCCAAGGGTTTGGTTTTTTTTTTTTTGGTTTTTTTTTTTTTTTTTTTTGTGTCAGTTCATGTATTATTCTTCGAGCATAAATTTTAGGTAGCATTTCTCTGCTGTCCGGCAGTAACCATTTATGTTGTTTCCACTCAACTCCTGATTTCTTATATTCTTCTATGTCTTTCTGACTATATATTTTGGTTCCACAATATTCATTGTTGTTATTCTCAAAAACTAAATTCTCCTTTATTGACATTGATAACAGGGAGGCCCTTTTTGCCTCCTCATCGGCTAAGTTGTTCCCTCTCGTTTTAAACTGTAGCCCATGCTGATGTCCTTTAACATGGGTAACTGTGATAGCCTGAGGTTCTCTGATAGCTTGTAAAATTTGTCTAATGAGTTCTTCGTGTACCAGTCCATTTCCCTGTGAATTAATAAGTCCTGACTCAATTACCTTCCCCGTTTTTCCATCTACTATCACATATCCTAATTTACGTTTCCCTTCTATGACCCTAGAAGAACCGTCAACAAAAAGTTTCTCTCCAATTTCCAATTCTTCTTCCTTTAAATCAGGTCTAATTTTAGTTTGTAATTGTATCATTTCTACACAATCATGTAGTGGTTCTCCCAAAGGTTCCCCGAACAAAAATTGAGCTAGATTTTGAGCATTTGTCGTTTTTAATTCTAAATCCTGTGAATGGCCTCATATTTCAACAGCCTACTATCAGTGAGCCATTTATCGGCTTTCTGTTGTAAAACTCCTCTGACGTTGTGTGGTGTATACACTACCAGGGAAGCCCCAAATGTAGTTTACCTTGCTTCTTCTACTAATAAAGCCACAGCCACAATGGCTTGTAAACATGTAGGCCAACCCCGGCTCACCGGATCCAAAAATTTTGAAAAATATCCTACTGTTTTTTTTTTTTTTTTACTTCCTGCCCAACCCTGAGTTAACACTCCATACGCAGTATGGTCCTTGGTATCTATAAATCTTTTAATTCTTGGTATCTCTTTTCATCCTCTTTGGTCCATTTTAACCTGTCAATGGTCAATTTGTCATATTATCAGTAGGTCTGGGCAGTAGGGTTTTGAGGGTCAGAGTAAACATAAGCAGCAAAAAAAAATAGAATTAAAAAAAAATATACCCCTGCCTCTTTAACTTTAAAGCGCATGTGTCCAGGGCTTGTGCATGCGTTCTAGGAGGTGAGGAGGGGTGAAAAGGGTCTTATTGCGCACTTAGCTTCGGCCGAGCCACCAGCACCCATCCCACCAGGAAAAAAAATGACCGGAATCTGGGATGAACCCCTTTGTGTTGCCATGCTGGTGGGGTATATCATGCAGGTGCTCGTGTTAGTGGCTGCCCTCACGATATTTGAGTGTGTGACTAGGGGCTGGCTTAGAAGAAGAAGAAGACCGCCTCCCCCTTCCACTTGTCCGAGGCCAATACTGAGACCAGGACCGAGACCAAGACCGCTAAGGCCATCAGCATGGCCTGAAGTTTCAGTTCAGCCACTGGAGACAGCTTTATAAAAAAAAGGAAAAACAAAAACAACAACAAAAAAAAAGGACAAGGTTAGTCACCATGCGGCGCATAGTTTCTTGTTGGACTTTTCCTATCGTTATCACCCCTGTGAGAAAAGACCACGATGAACAGAAGGATTGAAGGTCATCGTCAGGTGAGCATCGGGTGCCTTAAGATCATGCAGCACGCTACGGGAGAGAGAGACGGAGCCATATTTGTCCACCTCTTCTGGTCCCTAGTCAGGTTGTCCATCATCCTGACAACCACCAAAAGACTGCTCTGAACTCACGGGTGGTGTATTTCTGTTTTGATTGTGTTGCTTGGGATTTTGTCGAATTGTTATACAGTTAATTGTTCTCAGGTTCTTATTTTATATTAAACTGTTTAATAGTTCACTAAAGTTGTCTTGGGATTGCATTAACTATATAATCCTTATTCTTGACTGCGTGGTTTGGTATTCAGAGTTATAGCGTTTTGAATCAATTGTATAAAACATGGAATAGCACATGGCAAAAAAACCAAACAAACAAAAAAAAAAAAAAACCCAAAACCCAACAATGTGGCTAATTCACATAACAAATAAAATAAGATTTGTTTTCCCATGGACTTCCGGGAAGCCAGGAAAACAGGTCAATGCCCCAGCCTTTCCAAATTTGGACGGGGACGTGTGCTAACTTCCATTGCAGTCCCTGTGGTAAGCAGGACAACAAAGGGGCCTTCCCAACGTAATGTTAAAGAATTTTCTTTCCATGACTTAATAAGCACCTTATTCCCTGGCTTAATTTTGTGAATCGCTATATCTAAGGGAGGTCTCTGGGCCAACACCCTTTTTTTTTTTTTTTTCCTTAGTTCCTGCCTTCAGTTCCTTATTTGTATTATGTAATGCTTAATCTGGGAATTCTTTAAGCATGGATGGTCCGTAGGGACTTCCATATCATAAGGCATCCCAAAAAGCATTTCAAACGGGGAGATTCCCACATCGGTTCGGGGTTGGGTGCGAATGTTTAACAAAGCTAAAGGCAAACACTTAATCCATGACATCTTGGTTTCTAGCATTAATTTAGTCAGTTGTTTCTTAATTTCACCATTCATTCTTTCTACTCTTCCCGAGCTTACCAAAAGTATGTACTACTCTGTAATCCTTCCTTATTGATCTCTATTCCTATTCCTAACTCAATCATTAAATCCCTCCCCAATAGATTATAATCTGCTTCTGGGACCAACAAAAAGGACCCCATCCCTAATTTAGAATTGCTTTCCAAGAGTACATCCTTAATTACAGGTACTCCAAAGGGTTCCCCTTTGGCCCCAACACCTGTATTGTTTCAGATGAAGTTTTGCACCCTCGGGGAAGGGTTTGGACGGTTGATCTTTCCGCCCCTGAGTCCACAAGGAACTCATATTCTTGCTGCTGGGGACCTATTTTTTTAGCTTTACCAGGGGCTAAAATGTTTGATTTTTTTTTTTTTTTTTTCTTTGTGTCCAGCAGGTAGAGCCCCTGACCCCCGCAATCTTCTTTGAACTATCTCTCATCAGCCATCCTGTGCCGACATTCTCGCTTCAAGTGGCCCCTCTTACCACAGTAAAAACAAGTAATAAATAACTTTGTCCTTGTTTCCCCGACTATCCAAAGGGCTGCATACTCGCTTTCTTCCAAATTAAAGGATTCTTTAGAAATAACATAAATGTTCAAGGCCTGGCATATCCAATCTTCGAAAGACCCGGATATCGGCCAAAATGACTAATCTCCTCTTATTTGCTTTCCTCCTCAGACCTCCATGCAGTAATGAACCATCTTGGTTTTGTCTTTTCCCTTCCTAGAGAGGAAAGCGTTCCAATACTTAATCATTACTCTTAATGGACTGTCCTCTGGAATGTGGGGAAGCTTTACAGGGGTTCCCCCCCCCCATGGGTTCAGAGGGCTTGCTTTTCCTCTGACCCATCTTCTGGAGTGCCTTCACACACACACACACACTTCCCCCAATTCGTGGCCCAGTCCGTCGCCGGATATGGGAACCGCACTACTATGGGGTCCGCACTTGCTTCGTCCTAGAGGGACGTCTCACTCAGCACACTCCAGGATCCCAACCCCCAACCGAGCGGATCCTACTTCCCCGAAGTAGGACACCTCCTACGGACACAAGGTCCTTCGGAGAATACTTACACCATCCGATGTCTTCGCCCGGGGCTTTGTGCACAAAGATTAAGGGGGTTGCCGGCAATTCTTTGCTTGCTATCGGATTTTAGGTTCGTCGGTCAGGGCTTCAGGGAAGATTTCTCACGCGGGGCTTGCCAAAAAGAGACGGCAAGGGCGCCTCCCCGGGTGGAGCCTTCCACCGGGGCTGCCTGATCCGAGTCACGGCACCAAATTTGTTATAAGTTTGAGGCGAATAATTGATTCAGCCTTTGAGGATCAATTCACAATTTTATTAATTACAGCAAGCGATAGCAAGCAAACAGCGCTGGGTGCAGCCGGGGAGTCTCCGCTCCGCCAACGGCTCACAACCAAGTCCGAGTTCTCAGTTCCTTTTATATTATTCTGCAGGTCGATATTGTCCATGTGGCGATCTCCTTTTCGTTTTCCTTATCTTCACTTCTGTACTTTGAACTCAGTTTCTTGCACGAGGTATCTTTCAGGTCGTTATCAAGTTAATCCGCAGTCTCCTGCTATTGTTCCATGCCTCCCTGGGGGGTCCTTACTCAGGCTCCGAATCATTCCAGCAGGCCTTTTTCACTATCGTCTGTGATGCTAATTTGCAGGTGGGGTGATAGACCTTTTCCTTGGGGTTGTCAGTTCCTGCTAAGTCTGCAGAGACAGTATTTATCTACCTTCATATTTTATGGTTTAGCCTTTACATAGTTCCTCCTGTATTCAAGTTTCCATTCTTGATGAACAAACGTGTTATTGTTATTTTTCACATTGTATGTGTTTAGTATCGTGTGTAGTTTAAATATTCATACCATCGTGCTAGTCTTATTGACTAGTCATAAACAATATTGTATAGGCATATTAAGCCAGCTCTCAAAAGAGTGGTTGTGTGTGTGTGTATGCGTGTGTGTGTTTAAAGCACTTTAAATGTTTGTAAGACTTGCAAATTGGGTTTTGGTTATATTGAGCTTCTGTTTTGATTAATCTTAAAAATGCAACTCTGAGACCTTTCAATCTTAAACGTCCATTAAGCCAGCAAACAGGTAGATTTACCTGGGACCTTTGAAGTGAAAGGCTGCAGATGACAAGATTTTAAAATACATAGAAAAGAAAAAAAAATAGAAAAAAAAGAAAGAAAATAGGAAATACAGAAAGAAAAACAGAAAAGAAAATGGAAAAAAAAGAAAAAATAGAAAAATAGAAAAAGAACATAGAAAAAGAAAATGGAAAAAAACCCAGCCCTGTGGCTGTGTGTGAGTTCCCCCCCCCCCCTTACCCCCCCTTACTCCTGATTTTGTTTGAAAGTGAAGGTTTTTTGTTTTGTTTCAGCTTGGGAGTCCTTATCTCTCTCTAGGGGAGTAACAATTGATGAAGAACACTCTGCATTCCAGTGTCCTTTATCAGATCAGCAACTGCTGGGTCCTAGTGCAGACAACCGTAAAGGGAATTTTAGCCAGATACTAATGAAGACATGATTTAAGAGTCCAAAAGGAGTATCTTCTGAGAGTAAAAAACTGCAAAGGAATAGAAAAGTTAATGCATTTGCAGCCTTGAGAATTCCCATACAGGTAAAAACAGACAAAAGAAGCCAGGGGGGTTGTAGCACAGGGCCTGACAGGCAGTGGAAAAACCCAAAGTACAGAAGGATTGTTTAAGGGGGATGTGCTGGAACTTGTCAGTCACAGGCCCTGGGAAGGAGCGAGATAAGAACTTTGACGGGTAAGCAGCCTCTAGAATCCTTATAAGCAAGGCCACAGTACCCTTGAGCATAGCTGTTATAGAACAACAGGATATAGATAAAGAAGTACAAGAAATCACAAAAATGTATCTTAAGGAGGAGCTGGCCTTTAACGATGTAGCCAATAATGAGCTTGCTTTTTACAATATGTATGAGCCTTAGTTATCTGTAACTAGTAGTATAAATATATGTTAGCTGTGCAATAAAGACGACATTTGCTTGCATCAAGCTGCGTCCCGTCTCTTAATCGCGGCAAATTGGTGCCCCGTGTGAGGCAATTTACAACCACCTATCTGTGTGGCATGCCGCGAGTCCCTCGGAACAAAAAATGAGCTGCTGAAAAGAAGCAGGACCTGGCCAGGAACAATACCTCTGGAGAATAGAGGTGAGCCGTGGGAAACATGGGGAATCAGATGTCTTCCCCCAAAAGAGACGTATATGAACTCATGAAAGCCCTTTTTAAGAAACAAGGGAAAAATATTTCTGGGCATGACCTTAAGATCATACTTAAATGGGTACAGGAAAAGATACCCACCGTAACCGCATCTACTATCTTTACGCGGGAACTCTGGGATGATGTAGGGGTAAAACTGTGGGATGCAGCAACCACAGGGAATGCTGAAGCACAGCGTATGCTCCCGTGGTGGAGGAGCATTTTTGAGACTTTAAAAGTACAAGAAAAGAGCCCCCGAGACAAGGTGAAAGGGGAGGAGGACACTCCAGTTATCCCTCCGTTATCACTAGTAAAGGATGGACCCTCAGCGCTAACAAAACTGTGCGCCGCTGGTTATCCTCCTGAGGAGGATCCCTTTGATCCAGGACCTTTCTGAACGCCTGGATCATCCAAAAGGGATCTGCCGCCCGACATCATAAGCCTTTGGAGAGATAAAGACAGAACAGGGCTGCACAAAATAATAGCGAGGAATCAGAGGAGGAAGAAGATGGCATGGCAGAAGAAACACCAGATCTTCGCTGGAAATCAGTTAGTTATGAAGCAATAAAAGAAATTCGAAAGGCTGTAAAAAGAGAAAGTACTGACTGTTTCGTCGCCAAACTGCCCACCGCCCCAGTGCTCGAAACAGCCACCGGCTCCATCGTATGCATGAATAATTCACAGCCGTCATAGGATAGTCCTCTGCCACAAAAATGCTGTAACAACCAAAGACTATTACCTCTTAAACAATTGATACAAACCTTATTTTGTGATATATGTGCATATTTTAAGTGTTGTATGTGTTCGGTTTCGTGTATAGTTTAAATATTCATACCATCATGCTATTCTTATTGACCGGTCGTAAACAATATTGTATAGGTATATTAAGCCAGATCTCAAAAGAGTGGTTCTGTGCGTGTGTATGTGTGTGTGTGTTTAAAGCGTTTTAAACGTTTGTAAGACTTGCAAATTGGGTTTTAGTTATATTGAGCCACTGTTTTGATTAATCTTTAAAATGCAACTCTGAAACCTTTCAATCTCAAACATCCATTAAGCCAGCAAACAGGTAGATTTACCTGGGACCTTTGAAGTGAAAGGCTGCAGATGACAAGATTTTAAAATACCTAGAAAAGAAAAAAGAAAGGAGAAAGAGAAAATAAAACAAACAAACAAAAAAATAGTAAAAAGAAAGAAAATAGGAAATATAGAAAGAAAAACAGAAAAGAAAACGGAAAAAGAAAAAATAGAAAAATAGAAAAAAGAACGTAGAAAACAAAACAAAAAAAAATGGAAAAAACCCCAGCCCTGTGGCTGTGTGTGAGTACCCCCCCACCATTCCCCCCCCCTTACTCCTGATTTTGTTTGAAAGCGAAGGTTTTTTGTTTTGTTTCAGCTTGGGAGTCTTTATCTCTCTCTAGGGGAGTAACAATTGATGAAGAACACTCTGCATTCCAGTGTCCTTTATCAGATCAGCAACTGCTGGGTCCTAGTGCAGACAACCGTAAAGGGAATTTTAGCCAGATACTAATGAAGACATGATTTAAGAGTCCAAAAGGAGTATCTTCTGAGAGTAAAAAACTGCAAAGGAATAGAAAAGTTAATGCATTTGCAGCCTTGAGAATTCCCATACAGGTGAAAACAGACAAAAGAAGCCAGGGGGTAAACCGTTAACATTACAGAACCAAGGAAACCAGCAACCCAGCATGCAGCGGAGACGTGTGACAACAGTAAATGCTCCTGCTTGGATCTTCTCCACAGCCTCCTCAATAATAAGGGATTGAAGGTTTCGCTCTAAGCTTTTGGTCCTATTGGTAACGGTTTAAGTGCTTTGGTTAGTAGGTCATTCGAGTATCACTTTGCAAAGTCTTTTTATGTAACCTGGTGTTATTAATTCTGCTTTTACTGGACAAATTCAACCTATGGTTTATATTCCTTTCCCACCTGTGTATATCACCCAAAGCAGTTGTGTTGCTCAATTAATACCATTACAAAGATTATATTAGAGAAAATAGGCCTTTAAGTCACACCTGAAAAAATCCAAACCTGGAAATATCTTGAGTGGAAAATTTTGAATGCCACAATTGAACCCCAGGAAGCCAAATTGCAAATAGTAGTTAAAACAATTTACAAAAGCTCCTAGGAACAATCAATCGAGTTAAACCTTATTTGGGTATAACTAATGCAGAACTAAGTCCATTATTTGATCTTCTTAAGGGAGGACATGGCTCTAACAGCCCCTCCTACTCTTAGGAGTGATGCACAACAAACTTTGGGCAAAACTGAAAAAGCCATTACTCAGAGAAAAGCTCATAGATGACTTGATGGTCAGGCATTTGGCCTAATAGCACAATTAGTACCTTTTAAAAGTAAAGCTCCTCACACTGAAAAAAAAAAAGAAAAAAACCACTCTCATGCAAACTTAAAGTCACTTTTGCAAAAACAAAAGAGGGGAGAAATGTTACCTCCTAGTGAAAGAATTGCAAAGGCGACTTGTGTGTTGAACTTTTGAAATTTTTACATTTAACTGGAAATAGAACTAGTCTGACGGAGTCGATGGGAGACAAGCACATCCGATGATGATCAACAAGTCTCAGTTTATTGATACGATAGGCATGCTTTTATAATAGCTGTAATAAGGCTCATACATATTGCAAAAGTAAGGCTCATCATTGGTCCGATACAGAATGTCAGCCCTGCCTCTATTGCTACATTCCTAGGATGTTTGTGGTTTTTCTAGCTCCTGTTTTTATCTCCTGTTATCGCCTAACTTCTTCCTCAAGGAGACTGTCCTTGTACAAGGCTGCATTTGCTTCACCAGCTGTATTTTCTCATGTCCCTTCTCTTCAAGCCACGTCTCTACAAAACTCTCCACACTTCCCCCATTTTCTTTCTGAGCAAGAAGGTTCATCTGCCAAGATTTCTCTATCATTTGACTGACCATATGATATGAAACATTCTCTTCTTATTCCTTTTAACTCTTACTGTTCCTAGCCGTTGCAGTTTTAACTCCTGTAACTTGCTCAAGCACTGATCCAATTCCCTGTCAGGATCTCCTCTTATGGGCCCTACCACGGAATGCTGTGTTATGGGTACCAATTTCCTACACCTCGCAGAGATAATATGAGATCTACCTTGAACTGTAACCCTTTTAACAATATTCTCCAATTCCCAACGGTAGTAAGCCAATATTTGCTGTCCAGGTGCTTCAAAAAGCGCTAAGGCCGCGGTTGTTGCTAGCCCTGTTTGCTCTTGCAGCTCTCTCTGCCAGCTGTTAAAGTTATGGTTAAATGCACACCTGTTACACCATAAGTCACGTACTAGGGATTGTTCTATCCAAAAGATCGTATCGCAACCCCCGCAGTATAAAACCACCCAAGCAGCGCAACACGGACTATTACAGTCAAGACAATTTGACTCGCTGGCCCCGTATGTAATACTTCCGATAACCGTCCAATAGTTGTAATCAGTCCTTCAAAGGTCTGGCAGTGCTTCAAAACCCTGTCGACGGCTTTCGAGTATCCTTTCAACTGTGACAGCAGCGGTCGTAGGATCAGTGGCAGCTTCTCCTCTATTCTCTTGTCTTCCTCCGTCAGAATGCTTGGCAGTTGTTGCATCAAGAACAGGTTTAGTCCACCTTGCAGGCACCCATACCGGTCCTGTAGGGGTAGAGACACAAAGATATCCCCTTCCCCAAAACATAACCTTAGCAGGATCTTTCCATAACCCTGTCTTAGGGTCTCTGTATTTCACCCACACGTCCTTTTTCTGCTCAGTAGTTTCATTTGGCCTATGATGTAATTCTGCTGGAGGGTACTCTGTGTCCCCAAATATGCATAAGTGATTGATCACAAATAAGCTCTTCAATAGCCTTGCCTGGGGGTCAGCAATCTTTTCATGTTTTGCCAAGTACCTTTTCAGAGTGCCGTTAGCCCTTTCGATGATAGCTTGCCCTGTTGGGGAGTTTGGAATGCAATCCACTCCAATACCCTTATCTCCCCCGTTTTCTTTTGCAATTGAGTCAGTGCCCCAAGGAGGTATTTGGGACCGTTCCAGATCGTCAGGTCTATGGATAATTCTGGATCTCGCTGATGGACCTGCCCCTGCGTAACGCAGTCCATTATTTTCTGAAGAGTATGCTGTTGTTCCGGAGTAATACGGATCAGACTTGCTGGGTCCGTGCCTTTGAGAAGTGGGGGTAATTCGTCCAGCAGTTCGTTCGGTATTCCAACAATCGGTTTTAACCATTGAAGATCGCCCAGTAACTTCTGAGCCTCATTCAGAGTTGTGAGTTTTGTTTGTAGCTGCAGTTTTGGGGGTTTAACTATTTGTTCTGACATTGTCCATCCCAAATATTTCCACGGAGCTGTTGTTTGAATTTTCTCAGGGGCTATAACAAGGGAAAATTGTGCCAAGGCAGTCCGTATCTGCTGAATTTGCTGCCTCCGCATCTGTAGCATCGCGTATGGGTTCCCGATGAAGCCGAATTAACTGCAGCTGACGCTTGAAGGGGTGCGAGAGCAGCTAACACCTGATTTTGTGAAGCCTTTGCCTGTTCCTGTAATCCCAGCCCCAGCTGCTTAATAGCGTCTACTAAAAATGCTTGTGACCCTATCGGCATTTGAGCCATCCTTTCTAATGCCTCCTCTATGGTCCAATTTGCACCCAAGGTGTTAATCACATTCCGTGTAGCCTGATTACAGTTTTGAAGAGCGCACTGTTTTAGCAGTGCCCCTCGCATGTATTCTTTTTTTTTTTTTTTTTGCCAATGTGCATTAACTAAAAGCTGTTGATGCTGTGTAAATATTAACTTTGCTATTCCTCTACAATCAGCGGGCAGAAGCACTTGAGTACCCCATATGTAGTCTAACATCTGCTTTACTGGCTCACTTGTCACCCCGAACTGGCTGACTGTAGATCGCAACTGTGACAGCAATTTCCAATCGAGGGCAGTAATTGTTGCCATCAGTCCTCCACCTGCCTGAGCCTGGAAGGTCACCGGGCATGCTAGCTGTGCTGCTGCATTAACCGCACAGTGATCTCCCCTTTCCAAGCCGTCTTTTGCAAGCGCAGCCCAAGCTTCTCTCCGCTCCCTGGCAATGACCTCAGCTAGCTCGCTTTCCGCCCCAGGAATTGGCTCATTGCCCAGAGGGAGGACGGCCGGGGGCGCTTTCAGCCGCGGCCCCTGCTCTTCGGGGGGTGGAGACGGCTCACAAGCTGCCTCTGAGGCAGAGCCAGAAGGCGGTGGCAGCGGGGGAGGTAAAACCACCTGCGTGACCGTAGGGGGCAACGGAGTGGTTTGGAACCACTCTCTTTCATAGCGCCTATTTCTTGTGTGAGCAGCAGATGCTTGCTCAGCTGCTTTCTTTTCTGCCTGATGCTGTAAAAGCTCGTTATGTACCACCCTCCATAGCTTTCCCAACTTTTTTGCTGTTTTATCATCCTCTAGTGTAGCCTCCCACAACACATCCCCGAACTTTCGCCACTCTGTCAGCTCATGTACGGTATGCGTATTTATGAATAAGTCTTTAGCATGCCCATATATTAAAAGACTCCTTGACTCCTTCTGCAAATCTATTCCCTTAACCTGCCGCTTTTGCAGGAAAGCGGTAAATAAAGCATATGCTGCTTGCCTTTCCATACCTAATTTGTCAGCGCTGTTGCAGCCCCTCAAGGTCTCAACAGCACGTATTGGCCAGGCTCGTCTATACGGTCACCTTTTGTATTCGCGCTTATTGCCATCCCGGCTGCTTCGGGACCCAACCCTGTTGTCACTCGTCTGTGGTGTCCGGTCAGTCGGAGTCACCATTTGACGGAGTCGACGGGAGACAAGCACATCCAATGATGATCAACAAGTCTCAGTTTATTGATACTACAGGCATGCTTTTATAATAGCAGTAATAAGGCTCATACATATTGCAAAAGTAAGGCTCATCATTGGTCCGATACAGAATGTCAGCCCTGCCTCTATTGCTACATTCCTAGGATGTTTGTGGTTTTTCTAGCTCCTGTTTTTATCTCCTGTTATCGCCTAACTTCTTGCTCAAGGAGACTGTGTCCTTGTACAAGGCTGCATTTGCTTCACCAGCTGTATTTTCTCATGTCCCTTTTCCTCAAGCCACGTCTCTACAAAACTCTCCACACTAGTCCTCCTATTGTAATCCATCACCAATCGCTAGAGTCAGGACTGAATAACCAGGACCAGCAAGGTATCAAAGTACTATACAAAGACTGGGACTCAGGCGAATGGGAAGGACCTGTTGAGGTAAAAATGATAGGAAGTGGTTATGTTTGTGTCATTACAGACAGCGGTCCAAGATAGGTTTCAGCGAAATAGGTCAGTAATAATGGATGCTTGTGTAATGTATAATTGTACCTATAACACCACTCAAAAAGGTCAGAATGAAAATGCTACTTTACCTGTGTATAGAAACGAAACAGCCTTGTATAGTCATATCTCTTCTAAAGTATCACGCTCTTTTTCTTTTCCAGTTGCTTTGCATGTAGAAATTTTTTCTCTGATTAATGGAGGTGAAGTGTGCAGAGGAATATTATCAAAATTTAATTGCAGTCTATGTAGCCTTGGATGGCTTACGTTACTAACTCCCAATCACACTATGATTTATAACAAGAAACGAAGTAAACAAAATAAACGATCTATCCATCAATTTGGGGCTGACTGTGAGAGTACAGTCACCTTTCTGCGAACCTGGAGAAATTGTAGCTGCCTCAGCATTAGCTCCTGGGGTAGCAACTGCAGTAGCCTTGACAAAGCTGACAAATTTGGGATGTTGGTTGAGTAAGCAGACTAATGCTTCTTCAATGGCTTTGAGTGGCTTGTTAGCTCATGTTGATAGTGTTAGGCATGTTACATTACAAAATAGAGCTGCAATAGATGTTTAGTATTAGCATGGCCATGCATGTGAAGATTTTGAAGGCATGTGTTGTATGGATCTGGCAGATCATTCAGAATCCATACATAAACAAATAAAAGCCTTAATTGGACGCACTCAAAGAATACAAGAAGACACGGGTTTGTTTGGTTTGGACAAGTTTTTTAGCTGGTTTAATCTCTCCGAGTGGCTTTCGGGACTGTTAAAATTTTTAATTATGTTGCTTATTATAGTGATAGTTAGCGCTATTGTTTTGACATGCATTATGGGCATTTGCAAGCGGCTACTTGATAAAGCAGCAGATCAAACATTCTTGGTACAAAAAAAAAAAAAAAAAAAGAGGGAATTGTTGGAGAATGGCACGAAGAACAAGGACATGGCTCTTTAAAAATGCTACATTCAAGCAAGGCATAGGCCTGCGCAATAGACCGAATGGAGGAGTACCGAGAAGATGCACAATCATGTTGATAGTGCAAACTGGCAAGGACACTGTGACCTTGACTAGTTTCATAAATAACCTTAGGGAACTAGCTGTAGAAAGAATGAGAAACTAGCTTAAGCTGAAACCGCAAGTAGGAGGACTCATGCAAAAACCTAACCCTTAGGCTTCACCAATCAGAGTAGGACTAGTAGGCATAATTAACTCGTGTTGTATATAACTGAGCTATCTGAAGGCAATAAACGGAGCCTGCTTATAACTCATATTGAGTTGTGCACATCTTCCTTCCTCGACAAAAAACAAGGGCCTCTGAACCTTAACTCCCAACAGAGAAGGACCTGGCAGTCCTGGTGGACAATCTAACCATGAGCCAGCAATGTGCTCTCATGGCCTAGATGGCATATGGTAACCTGGGGTGCATCAAGAAGAGTGTGGCCAGCAGGTTGAGGGAGGTTATCCTCCCCCTCTACTGTGCCCTAGTGAAACTAAATCTGGAGTTCTTTGGGCTCTCCAGCTCCAGAAATATAAGGAACTACTGCAGTGAGTCCAACCGAGGGCCACAAAGATGATTAGGGGACTGGAGCATCTCTCTTATGAGGAAAGGCAGAGAGACTTGGGTCTGTTTAGCCTGGAGCAGAAAAGACTGAGAGGGGATCTTATCCATGCTTATAATTATCTGAAGGGCTGATGTCAAAAGGATGGGGCCAGACTCTTCTCAGCGGTGCCCAGCAACAGGACAAGGAGTGATGGCCACAAACTGGAACACAGGAAGTTCCACCTCAACATGAGAAAAAACTTTTTTACTCTTTTTTCTACTCTTCTTGAGTTGCCTGCCCCTTCTTCCAAAAGTGGTAAACTCTCCTTTTTTTCTTGAGTCTCAGCAAAAGCTTCCTGTTCAGCCATGCTGGTCATCTTCTCCACCAGTTCATCTTATGGTGCATGGGGATGGCTTTAAGACTTCCTTCTTGAAGAATGTCCAGCCTTCCTGGACCCCTTTGCCCTTCAGGACTGTCTCCCAAGCAACTTGCTCAACCAGTGTCCTGAACAGGTTGAAGTCTCCCTTCTGCAAGTCCATGGTAGTGGTTTTGCTGACACACAACCCCTCCTTACTTACCAAGAATAGAGAACTCTATCATTTCATGGTCACTAAGCCCAAGATGGCCTCCAAGACAGCCGTAGCAATTATGAGACTTCTGCCAGCCACTTGTAGCTTCATCTACCTCCTTATCCTGGTTAGGTGGTCTACAACAGACTCACAGTAGGATATCTGACATTGGCCTTCCCCCTCATCCTCACTCATAAGCACTCGACCTTATCATAACAATCATTGAGCTCTATACAGTCAAAATCCTCCCTAACATACAGAGTCACCCCACCTCCTCTCCTTCCTTGCCTATCCCTTCTGAAGATCTTATAATCATCCATTGCAGCACTCCAGTTGTGTGAGTCATCCCACCATGTTTCTGTGATGGTGACTAAGTCATAGCTATCCTGCTGCACAGTGGCTTCCAGCTCCTCATGTTTGTTGCCCATGCTGCATGCCTTGGTGTAGGGACACTTGAGCTGGGCTATCAATTTCACCCCCAGTATTGGTATGCCACCCCATGGCTCATCTCTAGTGAGCATGGTTATATCCCCTTCCCCCTTTGAACCTAGTTTAAAGCCCTCTCAATGAGCTCTGCCAACTCATTAGCGAGAATCCTTTTCTCCCTTTGAGATAGTTGAATTCTATCTGTTGCCAGCAGGCTCGGTTCTGTGTAAACCTCCCTGGGATCAAAAACCCTAAAATTCCACCGATGGCACCAGCCTCTGAGCCACGTGTCAGTCATGTGAGTTTACCTGTTCCTTTCATTATTCTTCCCTGCCACTGATGGGATTGAGGAAAGCATTGCCTGGGCTCCTGATCCTTCAACCACCCATCCCAGTGCCCTGGAGTCTCTTTTGATGGCTTTTTTGACTTGTCTTTGCAACCTCACCACTGCCAACCTGCATTGTAATAATCAGAGGACTGTACCAGACCAGGGAGTTTCCTAGTAATGTCTCTAACCCAGGCCCCAGGGAGGCAGGAGACTTCTCTGTGGGATGGGTATGGTCAGCATGTTGAGTCTTCCATTCAATGGAATGAAAGGAATCACCTACAAGAATTACCCTCTTTTTTTCCTTAATGGAGGCAGTCATAATGCATGGGGCTGACTGACTCACCCTAGGCAACCCCTTGGATGGACCTTAAACTATATCCTCATTTACCTATCTCTCAAGTTCCAGAGCCTCATACCAGGTATGTAAGGGCAATGCCTGGGAATATTTTTGAGCAGTTTTATTTACTAGCATATATGCAGACTAGTGCAAGAAGTACGGTATTATTCTGAGATCCCAGCTGAGTAGCAGGAACTGCTAATTACAGTGGAGGCAAGCTTCATGGGTCTTTCTGGAAAACAATACAGCATTAACAGTATTGCATTTTCTGTCTGTGCTTACATAGCCTCTAATCTTCTTGTTTTCGTTGTATCTGAGCTTTTTTCCCCTGGCTATCTTCCTTTTGAGAAAGGAGGCATCTCAAATACTTTTATTACTTTATTATGAAGATCAGAACACCTAAAATACTCCCCTGCCACTGCTTCTAGGACACTACACTGATGCTTACAACTTTGAAGACTGATACTGATATTTCTTTCACAGAAGTCTACTACTTACAAATTTTTGTAGCAGTTATGAGCCACCTAGGAATATGCAAAGGGATCTAGAAAATTGCTAGAGGCCACCACTGCAGCCCACCATGCTATCAAAACCTTGCCACATAAAACAAATACGTATGTACAAAATAAATACTTTTACTATTTTTACAAAAAAAATCTTAATCTAAGATTTTGTGTTTGCTTCAGTGCTTAATTCTTTATTAATCTTTGTTCCATTTTTCATAGAAGAGAGGAAGACTAGGTTACTAGATTTTTTCTAAGCTGTCTTAAAAAAGCCTTTGAGTGAATTTGTATTGGGTGAAGGCGACAAGATTTAGTAGCAAGGTGGGCTCCAGGGGTGGCCTCTGTAAGAAGAGGTCAGGGGCTGTCCTGTACTGCACACAGCTGGTTCCAGACAGCTATGAAATGGACCCACTGCTGACCAAAGCTGAGCTAATCAGCAAAGATGGTGGCACCTCTGTGAAAGTACATTTAAGAAAGGGCAAAATGCTGCATTGTAGTATGTGAGGAGTAAGAAAAAGAGTGTGAAAAACAATCCCACAGGCAGTGAGCAAATATGTTTTTCTCTTAAAGGGATATTTTAAATACACGATACTCTAATCATCATAATCTGTAACATGGTAGTGAAAGTGAAAGATGGTCAAAGATAATATGATCAAGAATACTTTCTCCAACAGATACTGTTTCTTACCTGGATATAATTAATAATTCAATAATCAACAAATTAGAAGAGTAGAAAAAAGGAGAAGAAACATTTCTAAGCTTACATTTGTTTCTCAGTAAACTGGGGATGCTGTTACCTGAAAGCCTTATAAACTTGACAGGAAGTGTAGCGTCTAAAGTACATGAATGTAGTTACGTAATATTAATTAGCTTATTAATAATTTATATGACGGTACCTCTGTGAAATAATTTATATGGTGGTGGTACCTCTCTAAAAGCATATTTAAGAAAGGGCAAAATGCTGCACTGTAGTATGCGAGGAGTGAGAAAAAAGGTGTGAAAAACAATCCTGCAGGCACTAAGGTCAGTGAAGAAGGATGGGGATGAGGTGCTTCAGGCATCAGAGCAGATAATCCGCTATAGCCTGTGATAGAGATCATGGTGGAGCAGGTATTTCCCTGCAGTGCATAGAGAAAACCATGATGAAGTAGGTTGTCCACTTTGTAGCCTGTGGAGACAATCAAGCCAGAGCAGATATTTGCTCTGTGGAGGACCCCATGCTGGAGCAGATGGATATCTCCTATGGAGAGTCTACGACAGAGCAGGTTATCATGACAGAAACTGCGGTCCATGGGGGACCAACACTGGAGCAAGTTTACCCTAAGGACTGCAGCCCTTGGAGAGGACCCATGCTGGAGAAGGGTAAAAGTGTGAGGATGAAGGAGTGGCAGAGAAGAACGACTATGAAATGACCACAGCACCCCCATTCCTCATCCCCTCTTTGTCTCTCTGGGGTGCAGGGAGGAGGAGATGAAGTGAGGAATTAAAGAATAAAGTTGAGCCTGGGAAGCTGAGCCTGGAAAGAAGGTGGGGGTGGGTGGATGGTGTTTTTAGCTTTGTCTTTGTTTTTCACCATTCAACTCTATTTTTAATTGTCAATAAATTTAATTAATTTTCCCCAAGTCAACCACTCTTCTCACCCCTCCCGGGTCAATGGACAGCAAGAAGGGAACCAGGGCAGGTATAGCCCTCCCACTGTAGGAGAAGTGATACAAGAAGTAGTTACTATTACAAAAAGTGGAATATTTTAATTTAAGCTAAAGTACAATTAAGTTTCGTCTAATGAGTTGTGTTTATTGAAAGTTAGACAGAATGTTCCTCTGATAGCATGTTTTCTTTCTTTGAGAGCATGTTTTGTTTTAGACATTTTTTTCAGACACTGTTCATTCTTTGAAGATGATAATGCCTTGCGTGAAGTATAATATGTGCTGAACAGATGTCTCTTCTGTAATCGCCTCTGGGGAGGATCAGGTTCATGACCACCTGAGGAACCTGAAGATCTATAAGTCTGTGGGACCTGACAAGATGCATCCCAGAGTCCTGAGGGAATTGGATGATGTGGTTGCCAAGCCACTCTACATGATATTTGAAAAGTCATGTCAGTCAGGAAAAGTCCCTGGTGACTGGAAGAAGGGCAACATTGTGCCCATTCTTAAAAAGGGTAGAAAAGATGACCCTGGGAACTACCGACCTGTCAGCATCACCTCTATGCCTGGGAAGATGGTGGAAGAGATCCTAGAAGAAGCTATGCTAAAGCAGTTTGGCTTTTTCACAGCATCAAGAGGGACATTCTGTCTAACTTTTAAAAAAAAAGACAATTATTTAGGTGAAATGTAACTCTACTTTAGGTTAAATAAAAAATATTCCACTTTTTGTGAAAGTGACTAGTTCTTGTATCAATAGTCTTCCTTACTTGTCAAAAAGTTAATGTATATGTGCAACAAAGGTGATTCATAAATCTGCAGCTTCTTATTGGTGTGCCTCTTAAGGTAATATAGAAAGTAATTGTGCTCTTATAGGGGAGGGAATTTCAAGAATGTATGGTCCATACAATAAAGTATGTAATTTCAAATTTTAGCATTGCCGTACCTGAATAATAATTGTAACTTACTTCCTTTCCCTACAGCACTATGAAAAAAACCAAACACACAAACAGACAAAAAAATCTATTTTTACCACAATTTAGCTTCAAGATTCCTGCAGTACCGATACAGTATGTGGAATATTTCAAACTGGAATATTTTAATTTAAGCTAAAGTACAGTTAAATTTTGTCTAAGCTGTTGTGGTTTTTGAGAATTACACGGAATGTCCCTATGATAGCATGTTTTCTTTACAATGGTGTTTTCTAGATATTGTTTGTCCTTGAAGATGATAACAACTTGTGTTCAGTATGATCTGTACTGAACAGATGTCTCTTCTGTGTGAGGATTAATTGATAAGTTAATGTCATTGACAGGTGATACAACTGGCAGCCTAGCTTATATATTATAAAATAAATGGAAAGAATAAAATAATCCATTTAATCGTACATCATAAACAGAGCTATAAACTATGAAAGAGTTAAGTAACATGAAATGGGCTTAATATAATTTCAGTGAAATTTTATCATCTTGCATGTATAAAAAGAAAAAATATGAAATCGCCTCTATAAAATCAACTAACAGTCAAGTAAATCGGCATCCTATTTTGATGTTTAAGATCTGTGTTTCAGGGACTTCCGCATATCATTGTGAACTGGGAAAATTTTTCAGAGTAAACGAATGTCACGATTATGAACTATAAAGTACCATAGTAAGAATCTATTACTATATTCATTATTTGTCACTCAGCATATATATAAATGTGTTATTTTGTCTTTTTCAGAGAATATATTTCATTCTCGGAACTAGTAGTCACTCGTGTTGCATAGAAGTATTTTATGTTTGCCCTACTTACATTTTTGTTTGAAAAAATGTGCTAGATTTCACATTTTGTAGGAATGGTAGATACCCTAACACAACTCCATCTGTCAGGAATAAAATCAAATTGTTATAAAATCATTAAATATAACCATATTTGATTTTTCTTCCTTACTGTAACAAACAGAAAATTAAAATATTACAAAAGGTGGGATAAGGTTTGGTTCATGTGTAAGCAAAGGAAAGTTAAACAGAAATGCTGAAATTCTAAACTAGTTGTAGTTTTCAGAGGAGTTTTCCTTGAAATTCTCAGTTATTATAACTTCTATATAGTTACAAGGCTACGATACAGGTGTGCCGGTATAGCACCCCCACCCCCTGGCCTGTAGCTAAAACTGGGCAGCTTTTAGTCCCAATCCCCCATGCAGGAAAGGAAAAAGGGAAATGAGAGAAAAAGACTTATGGGTTGGAAGCTAAAACTAAAACAGCTTGAATGAAACAACAATAACAAAAGGATGATAATTGACAGGTAAACATATAAAATGGAGAATTTTAAGCAACTTAGTAGAAGCTCAGTTTATTGTAAACCACACCATATGGGGGAAGGGCTAGGTTCGCAGTGCTCATTAGTGGAGGCCTTGGAAGCTAATAAGGAGAGCCAGCATGCAGAGTTCTACTGATAAGGAGAAGACAGGAATGTAAATATCAGCAGTCTCGAGCAAAAACTGGTTTAATCCTACTTTGTGGTTCAGAGGAATGCCGAGTCCAGAGAGCCTGCGCACAGTTTGAGGAAAAAAGTTCATCCTGAGGAAGACTATTGACTTCATCTCTGAGACCCCAGGCCACGACCACCAGGAGGCACTGCACAGGCACAAGACTGGAGAGATCCTTCCAGAACTAATTATGGTACAAATCAGGGAAAGGTTATGAATATGTAGTAGGAGCTTATAATTATGCATGTCTTTACACTATAAGTAGCTGTTTGTTAAGTTATACAGAAGGCAAGTTGGGCAGAGCTTATCTCCCTTGCACCCGCTAGCAAAATAAAACACATACCTGCTTTTATAACTCATTTTGGGTTATAGGGTTTGATTCCACATAACATAACAATATTAATAAGAAAATAATAAAATATGTACAAATATACAAACCAAATTCAAACTCTCTGGATGGCCATAGTCACCACTGATACTACAGGGTAGGCACAGGGAAGGTTCTGGATTGGACTCAGTGGCAGGTAGGAGCTGAACTGAGGAACTGGATCTGGGAACTGGATTCAGGAACCTGGGGGTGGGTTCAGGGTGAACAGACAGAGGAGCTCTCTTGACATCAGCCATCAAAGAAGAAGAATTAACCCTCATGATCTCTAAACTTTTACACTGAGTATAACGTGTATGACATGGAATACTTCATGTGTCAGGCTTGGTCACCTGTCCTGTTCTCCCCTCCCAATAGGTGTGACAACCCCCCTCCTTCACCACCAACTCTGGGATGGCCTTAATTTACATAGGTGTGAGAAGTGGCCTCTCTACACAACAATGCCTGGTTACCTTGGTGATAACTCTCAGGCTGAAAAGTCAGAGAAAAGTGTTCCCCTTTAGCCCAAACCAACAGGCAATAACCATAATAATGAAATTGTAAAATATACAACCAAATCATCCTGGATATTTAATGCATCACTGAGTAATTTCCCAATTTAGTAGTCTTTTCAAGCAAAGAAAGGCTTTTTAAAAATTAACTTTCTGGACTTCTCAAGGTGTTCATAGCGAACAGTGTGAACTTCATTTCACCTTCATACTGATACCAAAAATGCCGGCAAATAAAACTCTCTAAGACTCATTTTGGAGTTTTAGAAAGCAAGCATCCTTTCTCAGGCCTGGGCAACATGCGGGAATGATCTCAAATTGTGCAATGAGACAAAGGCTGGTTACAGAATATATTTCCCACTTACATGTATATGTATAAATTTTCACAGAAATCTTATGCACATTCTATTACTTTCCAAGGCCTAATTTTAATGTTATGAAGCTTCACAACAGTCAAAACTCTTGCTAAATTGGAGCTGGCTCCAGCTCTCTAATTGACCTTGCCTTTCCGATTAGTAAGGGTTCCAAACAGAGGTGATTACAGAATGTGAGAAACACTCATTCACTGGTAAAATATCAAAAAGGACAAAGACTTCGAAGCAAAGTCAATAATATTTTTATTTTACAATTCAGCGCTGAATTGGATTCCCTTCTAAAAAAGGCATACCATCTTACAAAAGCAGTGGGTATATATACTAGTTTTAGACAAAGGACTGTGTAAGTTCTCAAAGAATGTTCATTTTCTTTAGGTTATCCAACCATGTCTGGAGACTTCCTTCACGTTATCTCCTGACGTAAAACAGTTATATCTTCCGAGACAACTATCTCTGATCTCTTACATCTATCAACTGATCTCTTAATTCTTGGTATCTCTTTTCACCCTCTTCAGTCCATTTTAACCTGTCAATGGTCAATTTGTCATATTATCAATTGGTCTGGGCAGTAGGGGTTTGAGGGTCGGAGTCAACATACGCAGCAAAAAAAAAATACCCCCGCCTCTTTAACTTAAAGTGCATGTGCCCAGGGCTTGCGCATGTGTTCTAGGAGATGAGGAAAGGTGAGAGAGTCTCATTGTGCACTTAGCTTCGGCCGAGCCACCAGCACCCATCCCAGCAGAAAAAAAATGGCCAGAATATGGGATGAACCCCTTTGCGTTGGCATTCTGGTGGGGTATTTTGTGCAGGTGCTCGTGATAGTGGCTACCATCACAATATATGAATGTGTGACTAGGGGCTGGCTTAGAAGAAAAAGACCGTCTTCCCCTTCCACTTGTCCGAGGCCAAGACCGAGACCAAGACCGCTAAGTCCACGAGCATGGCCTGAAGTTTCAGTTCAGGTACTGGAGACAGCTTTATAAAAAAAAAAATAACAAAACCCAAAAAAGGACAAGGTTAGTTGCCATGCGGTCCATAGTTTCTTGTTGGACTTTTCCTATCGTTATCGCCCCTGTGAGAAAAGACCACGATGGACAGAAGGATTGAAGGTCATCGTCGGGTGCCTCATGATCATGCAACACGCTATGGGAGAGAGAGACGGAGCCATATTTGTCCACCCCTTCCGGTCCCAGTCAGGTCATCCATCATCCTGACAACCACCAAAGGACTGTGCTGAACTCACAGGTGGTGTATTTCTGTTTTGATTGCATCACTTGGGATTTTGTCGGATTGTTATACAGTTAATTGTTCTCAGGTTCTTATTTTCTATTAAATTGTTTAATAGTTCACTAAACTTGTCTTGGGATTGCATTAATTATATAATCCTTATTGTCAACTGTGTGGTTTGGCGTATAACTCGAATTTGTTTAATGTCGTCAGGTGAGACCATAATAGCAAATTGCATGTTAGTTATAGCATGTTGAATCAATCGTATAAAACATGGAATAGCACATGGCAAAAACAACAATGTGGCTAATTCACATAACAAATAAAATAAGATTCGTTCTTCCCATGGACTTCTGAGAAGCCAGGAAAACAGGTCAATGTCCCAACCTTTCCAAGTTTGGATGAGGACGTGTGCTAACTTCCGTATTTCGGCTGTAATTTGTTTAACTACTTCACCATTATTGATCCTTTATCAACTGTCAAATTGATTCCCAAAGAAATAATTAAATCTCTGCCTAATAAATTAAAGTCTGCCTCCTCAACTAATAATAAGTTTGCAACACAGATTTTGGTTTCTGATTCTATCAATACATTCTTAATGATGGGAACTTTAAAAGGTTCCCCCTTTGCTCCCACTACCAAGGTATTTTCCTCACTGAATTGACATCCTTTTGGTAATTTTTGAATGGTGATTCGAATGTTGGAATGACTTTCCAACAAGTCAGTGGGAGATTCATCTCTCCCCCAATGTTCCCCAAAGGCCTTGACTATATTTTCTCCCCTAGGAACCGCCTCCCTAATGCCTTGAATAATCATTTCCCTTAAATCTGACATGTTTTGCCTATCGTGTACATTTTGATGATTCCAATTGGGGTTTTGATTCGGCCATTTCTGCTCCCCTGGCAGACCCCGCTGATGTCGTCTTTCCCAATTTCGCATACCTGCTTGCCTTATCATTTCCCTCTCCTTCATAGTAAACAATATACTTAAAATTTACTGAATTTCATCCCATGTATAGGTATTGGGTCCCAAAAATTGGTTTAATTTTTCAGAGACCCCCAAGGGGTCATCTAACAGTCACCCCATTTCCTTCTTAAATGTTCTTACATCCCCTGTATTGAGGGGAACTGCTACAAATCCTATTCCCCAGACGTTTCCTCCCAGAGGAACTTTGTGTAAAGGGAGGAGCTCCTTTGGTGCTTCCTTCTCTCTTCTGGTCCTACTTCTAGTTCACAAAGTGGGTGGTGACTGTGGGAGGCGCTATAGGACCTCCATTATCCGGAGTTGGGGGGGGTTCCACCCTCTCTTCCCCTTGGTTTCATATGGGGGTGGTAAATTAGCTAAAACCTCCCTGTGGAGAGTTTTTGTAGAGACATGGCTTGAGGAGAAGGGACGTGAGAAAATACAGCTGGTGAAATAATAGCAGCCTCATACAAGGCCACAGTCTCCTTGAGCAAGAAGTTAGGCGACAACAGGAGATAAAAACAGGAGCTAGAAAATCCACAAACATCCTAGGAATGTAGCAATAGAGGCAGGGCTGACACTCTGTATCGGACCAATGATGAGCCTTACTTTTGCAATATGTATGAGCCTTATTACTGCTATTATAAAAGCATGCCTATCGTATCAATAAATTGAGACTTGTTGATCATCATTGGATGTGCTTGTCTCCCATCGACTCTGTCACCTCCCAATCTTGTTTGTCCTTCTTATTCTCTCTTAAGGGGTACAATGATATCCTCATTGAGAACCCTTGCCATAAAGCAGCATAATCACTTTCCTCCTGGCTGAATGGTTCCTTCCCATTTACATATAGATTCAAAGCCTGACAAATCCAATCATCAAAAGATCCGAAAATTGGCCAAAACAAATGGTCAGGCCTTATTTCCTCCCTGGTCCAAACTTCCATACAGTAATGGACCATTTTCTCCTTCCTCTTCTCCTTCCGGGATAGCCATTCATCCCAGTGTTTGAACATTAACCCCAGCGGACTGTTTGAGGGTATTTCTGGTAACTTGCTCCCTATCTGTTTCCGAGGACCTCTCTGTGGGCCCTTCCCGGGGCTAGGGAATTTACTTTTCCTTTGCCCCATCTCCGCCAAGTGTGACTCCTTTCACCCTTTTTCACTCACTTCCCTCCTTCGGTGACCAGGTCCCTCGCAGGAGACTGGAAATGCACCTAGAAGAGGTCCACACTCACTTCGCAACCCTGTTGTGTCTCAAGCACGCACACTTTGGTTATCCACCCAACCGAACAGTACTTACAGTCCGATGTTCCCATCTGGATCTTCGTGCACAAGAATTATGGGTACAAATTTGGCTGCAGCGATTTTGTAGGGAGCTCAAACTTTGCTTCTAGCTTTCCTCTATTCAGGGTTGATATCGGCAAGGTATCTACCAGAATCGTTCCTTCGCCAGGCCACGGTTAGTGGGGCGCCCCCCGAACAAAGATCTCTGGCAACCCAAGGCGATATCCCGGACGAACCCCCCAGTTTTGTTATAAATACTCAATCAATTGTAATTTCTGCAAAAGATTGCTTTATTATGTTTATATGGGAAAGCATAGAAGCAAACAGCGCTGGGTGTGCCAGGGAGTCTCTGCTCCACCAACAATGCACACCTAAGTCTAAGCTCTTAGTTCCTTTTATATTCTTCTGCAGGTCAATATTGTCGATGTGGTGATTTCTCAAGAGTAGGTTTAAGCTGTTTTCAGGTTTGTTAGTTCCTTTTAGGGTGATTTTCTTTTCTTCTTCTTCTTCACTTCTGCACTTTGAGCTCGTTTTCTTGCACAACATGTCTTTCAGGTCGTTATCAAGTTAATCCGCAAAGTCTCCTGCTATCGTTCCATGCCTCCCTAGGAGGTCCTGACCCTTTCAGACTCCGAATCATTCCAGCAGGCCTTTTTCCCTATCGTCTCTAATGCTATTTTGCAGGTCATGCACCAACAGGCATTATACTGCATTTTCTGGCACAAATTACATCTATATTCTTCGCAATATCAATCAATTCTTGCAACTGTAAGAGAGTGTTTATCCTTTCAGGTTATTTATCCGTGTCTGGAGATTGCCTGCATATTATCTCTTGATACAAGACAGATTTATATGATGAGATAATTAAACATACAAACCAGCTGCAGCAAAACATCAATTAATTCTCACAATTCACTCCCTTTTACTTATTACATTTTGTGCTGAAGCCCATAGCTTTTTTCTAATTTATACAATATTAATTTTAATTTCTCATCTTGTTCTTCTTTCTTCTGATCTCTTTTCTTCAACAGCATAATTTTCTGGGCTATCTCACTCTGGCCTGAGGCTGCCATCCATGTATTTGTCGGCATACTGGTTAGCTGATAGATAAACATATAGAATATAGAGCTTGAAGCAACTTAGAAAAAGCTTAGTTTATGGTAAACTGCACCATATAAGGGAAGGGCTAGGTTCACAGTGCCCCGTTAGTGGAGGCCCTGAAAGCTGATAAGAAGGAGCTGGTATGCACCTTCTGCTGATAAGAAGAAGCTGCTATGCAACATCAGCAGTCTCAAGCTGGAAAGCAACCAGAAGGATACTGTGCCTGCAGACAGTTCAAGGTTAAAAAAGTTCATCCTGAGGTAAACTACTGACTTCATCCCTGAGATCCCAGCCCACGACCACCAGGAGGCACTGCACAGGCACAAGACTGAAGAGATCCTTCCAGAACTAATTATAATACGAAGCAGGGAAAGGTTATGAATATGTAGTAGACACTTATAATTATGCATGTCTTTACACTGTAAGTAGCTGTTTGTTAAGTTATACGTTGTGTGAGTTGGGCAGAGCTTATCTCCCTCACACCCGCTAGCGAAATAAAACACATACCTGCTTTATAACTCATTTCGGGTTGTAGGGTTTGATTCTGCAAAACAGTTTCTTCAACTACACTGGAAATCAATCTTATAAAACATGGTACAAGGCATGGTAAAAAGAGTGACCCAGAGAGTGCACATAATAAAAAGAAGCCTACTTTCTTCCACCAAGTTACCCCTAGGAGATTATCCCACCACCCGGAGTCTAAAATAGGCTTCCATTTCTGCACTGGGACATGTGCAGTTTTTTGAATTTCATTTGCAATGTTCATTACCACTTGGCCATTGCCATCTATTTTAAGGCAACAATCAGAAGTGTTCCATTTTCCACATATGCTCCCTTCTTCTGCCAATAAATAATCTAAAGCCAGTCTGTTCTGATATATTGCCCCTCTCAGCTGTGTTTGCTGTTTGGCCAACAATTGGAGGCCAACTGCTGTCCAACTAGTAATTAATTCTACTACTGCCTGTAACCTAAATATTCTGTTCAACAGTTTGCTAATCGGTTACTTGTCTTCTAGTTTCCCTGATAGGACAGAATTTGCTAATTGCCATGCAACATTCTTTACTTGTCAGAAGAGATGGTGAGCAAGAGATGGCCACAAGTGTTGTTAAGCCTCTAGAGCAGGAGTACAGAACACTTAATATCCATCAAGCCATGGGCCTGAGAAGAATAAACATCGCTGGCAGAAACAAGAAGACATGAAAACAATAACAGTGGTCACAAGGAGGTTAGAATGAGGAAAACATACCGTGGAAATTTTTATGAGGGATTTGTGGGAGCAGTGTTGATATTTTTAGTAAGGTATAAATACGAGCTTGTAACAATAAACTAGGTCTTAGCTTGAAACAAAAACTGAGTCTGTGCATGTTAATATGCCAAAAATGGCATCCAATTCAGGGCTTGAACAGAGGCTCAAGTAAGGAGGAGCACAGTCCAGTGGCATAGATGGGCAGAACGATTGGAGGAGCTGAAATGAAGCCCAGGGTGCTCCCGTAGACACCTACCCGCAGGATGCAAGGTGAGCTGCCGATAACATGATGGGGAACGCGATAACCCAGGAGCAGAAAGATGTGATAGATTTATTTAAACATATTTTAAAGAAAGAAAACCGAATGCTAGAAATTAATGACCTTAAAATGCTTTTGGCATGAGCTCAGGATCAGGAGCCTTCTTTTGATGTTTGATCAGCATTGGAGCAAGAAACCTAGGATAAGATCGGAGTTCAATTATGGGATCAAGCGACTCCGTCGGACAAAATGGCTAGTACATTGCTTGGTCCCTGGCAGACTGTTTTTTAAGTGCTAAAGGTGCATGTCAGCTCCACAGAGCGTAGTGATGACATGGACCTGAGTGCAGGACCATCAGCGACTGCCAACAATCCCTTTGATTCAGGTCCAATAGACCTTGAGAAGAAACCTGATTTATTTCCAGCTGGTCCCTGAGACAGATTGTCTCATGCTTTCTGTCACCAAGGTAGTACAGCCCTTAGGAAAATGTTTCAGTTAACTCATGAGCAAGCTCAACAAATTGTACAGATATGTCTTGATTGTCAACTAATCCCAAACACTACTTTTGACAGTGTAAATCCTCATAGGTTAGGTTCACTTCAAATATGGCAAACTGATGTATCACACATCTTGGAATTTGGACGTCTAAAATATGTACATATGTTGATTGACACCTTTTCTACCTACATTGTTGATTCTGCACACACGGGAGAATGGGCAAAAGATGTAAAAAAAAAAATTATTGTATGCAATTGATATGTTGGTGGTGCCAAAAACAGTAAAAATGGACAATGGCTCAGGATATGTTCCTAATATAACAAAATCCCTTTCTCAACAATGAGGAATCACGCATCTCACGGGCATCCCTCACTCACCAACAGGGCAAGCCATAGCTGGACTTGCATTTGGATTGGCATTCTCGAAAGCATGCAATTTGAACATGCTTTGCTTTCCAGCTTCATCCATGCCCATTTGATTTGCTAACGCTGCTGATAATCAGTCAACAAAATGAGTATACGGCTCTGTGAGTCCCTGCTTCATGTTAGTGAAGGTGGGCGATGGATCTTCCCCTGGCAATGCATAGTATGCTTGCCGAGCAGTGGCTGCAGCCAGATGATGTAAGGCTATTGGATAATTCAACTGTTGGGCCATGTTAGAGTATGCCCCTTGCCCAGTAATCATCTCTGCGGTTATTCCTGCTAAAGGATCATTGGGAGCTCTTGGTCGTGCCGCCTCTAGGGCAGCCTGACAAGACCACTCCCTTTCCCATAGAATTTGTTGCGATGGTGTGAGAAACAGTCTGGCGATGTTACGACAATATATGGGGGAATTAATATCAGCCGTATGTATCCAACCAAATGCAGATCTCGCTTCCTCAGATTTTATTCTTCCCACCTTTATCACCTTCTTTATTTGCTGTAGAATTTTCCAGTCATGCTGCTCGAAATTAAGTTGTGGGTTATTTGCATTAAATACAATCGGCAAAGCAAGGGAGCCTGCTGGCTGCCAATCCCCATCTAAGAGAGCATCTCGAATAACTCCAGACCACCTGTTACTGGTCCTTGGCCAACATAAAGGCTCGGCATATTGTGGGGGATAAATTGGCTCTCTTTGATCAGGTGGCCTGTTCTAGACACCAACCACAAGGTTCCTTTTGCTGCCTCAGTCTTTTATTCTGACCCACAAGCTTTCAACCTGGTCGTGGCTGTACTTCAGGGACAGCTCTTCACGCTCTATCCATTTCTGGACATAGAGGGCAATGCTTTCTCCCCTCCTTCCCAGTCTGTCCCTTCTGAACCGCCTGTAGCCAATGATAGCAACACTCCAGTCATGGGATCTCTCCCACAAAGTTTTAGTGATGGCAACCATATCATAGCTTTCTAGCAGCACGGTTGCTTCCAGATACTCCTGTTTGTTGCCAAAACTTCATGCGTTTGTATAGCTGAAGGTAACGTGTAGGAAATATATTTCTATCTGGCCTTAGTATAAGGCTTCAAGGTTGTGATGTTAAAAGTAGAGACCCTAGCGAAAAGCGGTAAGGGTGAATCTTTGATGCCGGAACCTAGCGAAAAGCGGTAAGAGTGCTGAACCCTAGCGAAAAGCAGAAAGGGTTAAAAGCAGAGACTCTAGCAAAAAGCGGAAAGGGTGAATCTTTGATGATGAACCCTAGTGAAAAGCGGTAAGGGTGAATCTTCGATGCCGGACCCTAGCGAAAAGCAGTAAGAGTGCTGAACCTTAGCGAAAAGCTGAACCCTAGTGAAAAGCTGAACCCCTAGCGAAAAGCTGAACCCTAGCGAAAAGCTGAACCTTAGCAAAAAGCTGAACCGATAGCAAAAAGCGAAACCAATAGCGAAAAGCTGAGCTGTTAGATTCAGGTTTCAGAGCGAAGACTGTGGGGAGCCAGCAGAGATTTCGGCCGGGAGTCAACGACTGCCGACTGAGTCGCTACCTTCCTTCTGCTTTTCTTGCTTGCAGACATGGAATCTGAATATGCTGCAGCACAAAAACTGCTATTAGGTATTCTCGCTAAGCGAGGTGAAGCAGTTACCGAAAAGGCTTTAGTGAAGCTCATTCAATGGGCTAGGGAGAAAGGATTTCTTGCAAATCCTTCTCATCTTTTTGACTTCTCATCTTTTTTTTGACTGGGCTGCGTGGCGCGCCATGGGGGATTAATTATGGGACTGCACAATCATGAAAAAGGGCAAAGAGCCTTTTGGGGGCTGTGGGGAAACTTGGCGGACTGTCATTCATACTTCACAAGCGCTGAAGGCAGAGTCAAAAGTTGCCACTGCCGCTGTGCGTGCCATAACCCCCCCCAATCCCCCGGCTGAAACTCATCCTACCACAAGTCGCGTGAGTGCTTTCTTTGGGGTGGGCCAGAATTACCCAATGAAAGGAATGACTGGGAAAGTTTGTACCAGCATCTGCGAGCTCTTAAATCCGGTTGTAAAAAAAAGGGGAATGCGTCTGAGGACATAGACGACCCCAGTGCGCCGGAGGAAAGAATGTAAAAGTCCCTTCATTCGTTAGAAGATCGTATAAAAAATCCAGAAGGTCCAGTGTCTGCTGTCCCTGCCTCCTCAATTAGAGAGATGATTGATAAGCCTTGTGTGCCAATGACACCCTCAGCACCTTCAGTTTATCCCCCACAATATGCCGAGCCTTTATGTTGGCCAAGGACCAGTAACAGGTGGTCTGGAGTTATTCGAGATGCTCTCTTAGATGGGGATTGGCAGCCAGCAGGCTCCCTTGCTTTGCCGATTGTATTTAATGCAAATAACCCACAACTTAATTTCGAGCAGCATGACTGGAAAATTCTACAGCAAATAAAGAAGGTGATAAAGGTGGGAAGAATAAAATCTGAGGAAGCGAGATCTGCATTTGGTTGGATACATACGGCTGATATTAATTCCCCCATATATTGTCGTAACATCGCCAGACTGTTTCTCACACCATCGCAACAAATTCTATGGGAAAGGGAGTGGTCTTGTCAGGCTGCCCTAGAGGCGGCACGACCAAGAGCTCCCAATGATCCTTTAGCAGGAATAACCGCAGAGATGATTACTGGGCAAGGGGCATACTCTAACATGGCCCAACAGTTGAATTATCCAATAGCCTTACATCATCTGGCTGCAGCCACTGCTCGGCAAGCATACTATGCATTGCCAGGGGAAGATCCATCGCCCACCTTCACTAACATGAAGCAGGGACTCACAGAGCCGTATACTCATTTTGTTGACTGATTATCAGCAGCGTTAGCAAATCAAATGGGCATGGATGAAGCTGGAAAGCAAAGCATGTTCAAATTGCATGCTTTCGAGAATGCAAATCCAAAGACAAAAGCTACCTAAGCCACTCTCCCTAAGTCTTCTGAGGTAGTTGATATGATAGAGGTGGCAATCAGAGCACAAAGTACCCAGCAAGGAAAAATGATCACGCAAGCTGTTTCAGCTGCCATGTCTCCCACCACCTCCCTTCTAGCCACGGCAAAAGATTGGAGGAATGCGAACACTAACAGACAGGAGGGTCAGTTTAGGAAGTTGCTATAAATGCAGGAGGAAAGGGCATTCTCGAAAGACATGTACTGCAACTGTGTGGTGTGACCATTGTCAGAAAAGCAATCATGCTGGTGATTTATGCAGGCTGGCAAAAAATGGGAAAGCCAGCGCAAAGGCTCCCCGCGTGACGACAAAAGTGGCGGGCCCTTTAATATCATCCAGCAGTTGTCCCCACCAGCAACCTGAGGCAGCCTGGGAATCGATTTGGCAGCAGGAAGAGATGTAACATTGATGACTACAATACTCCAGAAAATTCCCACCGGGGTGAAGGGGCCGGTGTGTTCCACCAATAGCACCATAGGTGCTCTGCTTATTGCGAGGTCTTCAACTGGACTTGCAGGACTAATTATCCTGCCAGGAGTTATAGATGCCGACTTCACAGGGGAAGTCATGGTTATTGCATATACACTTTCACCGCCATTGATCATAAGAAAAGGGACTAGGATCGCATAGCTGATCCTTTATCAAAGAGAATGCACCATATGGGACAGGTCTCAAAACACCCCAGAAAGAGGAAGCCATGGATTTGGGTCCACGGGAGATGCCATGGTAAATTTGGTACAACAAATGCGTCAACGACCCATGATCAATCTAACAGCAAACAAGAAAAGTGAATAAAGATCAGGGCGATGCTTGACACTGGTGCCGATGTCACCATCATCAGAGCACAACTGTGGCCCCAAGATTGGCCTTTGACCACTATATTGGATCAAGTACAGGGCATTGGTGGTGGCATCGTGCCATTACAAAGCTGTCATGTGGTTCAGCTGAAATTGCCCGAGGGGCAAGACATTGCAATAAAACCATACGTTATGCCTCTACCTGGAGATCTCGGAGGACTGATTGGGCGTGATATGTTATCCCAGGTTGGAGCAACTTTGACCATTCCTCCATCTTCGAATTTATCCTAATGGTCGCTGCTGAGCAGCTGACAACCCCTCGAATACAATAGAAGACTAATGATCCTGTTTGGGTTGAGCAGTGGCCATTAACAGAGGAACGGCTGCTAATCGTACATCAGTTAGTAAAAGAACAACTCCAAGCTGGACACATCCAACCTTCGACCAGTCCTTGGAATACACCTATCTTTGTAATTCCCAGAAAGGCCGGCACCGAAAGTCTGGGTTGTTGGCTGCATTGCCTTTTATTTATTTATTACTTATTACTTATTTATTATTTATTATTTATATATTATATAATGGATTTTGGTTTTTTGCAGTTGCTAAATGAGCAGAAAGCATATGACAAGGAAATTAAAGACAACATATTGCAACATGCTAAAATATTGTTCTGAAGGGACATCAAAGATCCTAGTTCACAAGGCTGTTGCAAAGTTTAGAACTTATGAGCAGCACCAATCATGTTTCATTTGGTGCTTTGCAAGTGAGGTGGGTTAGCCTTGACTAACAGGCAAACTCCTACCCAGCTGCTCAATCACTCTCTCCCTCTGCGGAACAAGGGAAGAACAGGGATGAGAAAGCTCATGGGTCATGATAAAGACGGGGAGATTGCTTGCCAGTTACTGTCAAGGGCAAAACAGACTCAACTTGGAGAATATTAATTTATTGCCAAATAAATCAAAATGTGTTTTCTAAGTTAGGTAGTGAGAAAGAAAAAGACAAACATTAAAACAACATCTTTATGGTTACAGTTAGTACATAGCAATTTCTTTCTGCCACTCCTTCCTTCTCACACTTTTCCTCTGTTCCACCATGGGTTCTTCTATGGTTTGCAGTCCTGTCAGGAAAATCTGGTCTAACATTGGTTTACCACAGGCAGCAGTTCCTTCAGGAATATCTATCTGGTCTGACATGGATCCTCCACTCATTGTAGTGAATATCTACTGAACCATAGATCCTCTGTGGCCTGCAGGGGAATACCTGCTCCACCATGGAACACCTCCTCTTTCTCTGACTTTGGTGTTCCTTCTGTTGTTCCTTACTTTTTGTTCCCTTCTCTCTCCATGCAGAATTTCCTACCCTTTCTGAAATATGTTTTCACAGATGCGCTACTAACATCGCTGACTGGCACAGCTTTGGTCTGCGATGGGTCTGTTGCCATGTGAGTTGGAACCATCTGTGTACAAAACAGAGAAGCCCTTTACCTCTTCTCACAGAGACCACCCCTGCAGTCCCTCACCACTACCAAAACCTTGCCACATACACTGAATAGAGCAAGCCTTTTTAGTGCAATTGTTAATACATGGACAAGAGATGATGTGTTGCATATGCTTATTATAATATTACTACCATGTAATAATATTGGCTCTGAGATGAACCATGTTAGGATCATGCAGACCTGGTGTCTCTGCATGCCTTCCAGCCTGTGAATAGGTCATGATTCATGCTCACTGGAGAGCCATCATGTAGTATCAGATGGTCCTGGATCCTGCAGAGTGAGCCTGTACCCTGGATCACCTAGGATGACAAATCAATCGATTGTCCCAGGCTTTATCATCAAGGTGTACTGCATTTTTGGTCTAAGATATTGGACAGATCATCTAATGTGATTGGACTTTTTTACCAGAAGAATCTATGCAAGAAATCCAAGCTCTCTTGGATAGCCACCTAAGACCACAAAGTTAATACCTGCAGGAACTAACAGCTGTCTCCTCCCTGTGCATTTACTTTCTTACTGTCTTTGCATTGTCTATTATATGCCTACATCTAGCAAAGTATATACTGAAGTACAATACTGCCAAAACAATGCATTGCATCCCAAATAATTTTTTTTCTTCTAGGAGCAGTGCCTAAAACACTATTTCAAGTAATAAGTGTACTATGGTAATTAAAATAATATAATAGAACTAAGTAAAGAATCTTTCCATGAGGTAGGATAAAACACAAATATGAGCAGAAGCATTAATTTCTCATTGCTGACAGTATTAAGGGCCTAAGAAATGGTTCCAGTATGATCCTCTGTATGGAGGTAATAAGAGCAGTAGGTTATTAACTCTGCCTTATTTTTGGGTTTCCCAAATATCTTTTGGCTTTAATTTGAGTATTTTTTTTTTGATAAAATTTTACCTGAAGTAGCCTGAATACTTTCTTTTTCTTTTAAGTCAAAAGTCATTTGGTGCATCGTGGAATAAAATTGATTAAACTGCACCTGCTGCCCATATGCTATTCTTTATACTTCACAGCATTTGTTTTGTTTCTCTGCTTATGTAATACCATCATAATCTACATTCACTTGAAAAATCACATATCAAAGTCAGCAAAGCAAAGACAGAAGCGAGAGGGTTCCCTAGGAAGAAAATCTAACTCTCGGAGCAGCCCTTCAGTTCAAGCCAGTTGTTCCACCACTTTCCTAAAAAACAAGGCATGTAGAAGCATACTGCCATGTCTGTGTACTTACCATTGGAATGGTTTGTATTTGAAGTATGAAAAAACCTTGAGAAGCTGTATGTTTCTTTCTGATGTCAAATGTTTCCAGCACTCTACTAGACAGTAAAATGACACACAGAATGACACAGAATGCTTGGGGTTGGAAGGGACCTCTAGAGTTCATCTAGTCCAACACCTCTGCTAAAATATGTTCACCTAGAACAGGTTGCACAGGAATGTGTCCAGTTGGGTTTTGAATATCTCCAGAGAAGGAGACTCCACAACCTCTGTAGGCAGCCTGTTCCAGTGCTCTGCCATCCTCATACAAAAGTTTTTCCACATGTCCAGGCAGAAATTCCTGTGTTCCAGTTTGTGCTTGTTGCCCCTTGTCCTGTCACTGGGCACTGCTGAGAATAGCCTGACCCCATTATCTTGACACCCACTCTTTAGATATTTATAAGCATTTATATTATATATTTATATGATATTTATTTATAAGATTCCCTCTCAGTCTTCTCCAGGCTAAACAGACACAGGTTTTACACAAAGGGGTTTTCATGTTACATCTTAGTTACAGAAAGGTGGTTTTCTCTTTTCACTGCTTTTTCTCCTAATCCTAATTTTTATCTATCATTCTGCTACTGAATCACTTGCCTTTTTATTTGAGCTCATTTGTGTGATAAAAAAAAATTTGAATGGATAACCTACAGCCCTCCTTCACCCAAATAATTGCTTTAGAAATCGTCAAATATTTGGCAAAGTTTAATGACAGTGAACTGACTGAAAAACTGATAGCAATGAAATTAAAATAAGACTAAGCTTCCCTAAGGTATGCTAAACTAATCCTTCACATGAGATTTCAGTGGCCACCAAATTATACTATATCTTTTCTGTGCCCCAAATTTTGGAGTATGCTTTCAGCTGGAACAATTCATGATTTTTGATCGTACTGACATGGGGACAGAACTACTTTCAAGTAATGTCAACCTCTTTTTTTGTGTTCACTCCACGAAGACCATTTATAAGAATTTATAAATACAAGAAGAAAGGGGAGGTATTAAGCTATTTAAAAATGAGACTTTATACAATCATCAAAACTCTGTAAACAAGTATGTAGTTAAAAGTCTGTACTGTTTTAGCTATTATTGAACATTCTCAAAGTCATTTCTGCTTCTCACACTGCCCCAACAGCGAGTAGGCTGGGGATGTGCAAAAAGCTGAGAGGAGACAAAGCCAGGACAGCTGACCCCATCTGACCAAAGGGATATCCCATGCACAACAATAAAACCAGGGGGAAAGTTGACAGGGGGGCACTGCTCAAGGTCTGGCTGGGCATTGGTTGGTTTGTGGTGTGCGAGTGTTTTCAAATCCATCACTTGTCTTTCTTAGGATATATTTGCCTCGGTTATTTTCCTTTTCCTTACAATTATTATTTTATTTTATTTCAATTATTAAACTGTTCTTATATCAATCTACTAGTTTTCATCACTTCTACCCTTCAGATTCTCTTACCCTCCATCCTACTCTGGGGGGAACTGAGTGAGTGGCTGTGTGGTGCTTAGTTCCCAGCTAGAGTTAAACCAGAACAGTCATTTTTGGTGCCCAATGTGGGGCTTGAAGAGTTTGACATAATAACATGTAGAAAATATATTGGAACAAACTGGACATGCTGTAATCCTAGAAGCCTGCTTGCACAACCCTGCCTATGACGATCAGTAGAAAGGAATGTGCTAAAGTATTAATGTTTAGACACAAAGGCCTATAGTCAGTTCTTAGATACAAAGCCTTAGTATAAGACTTCAAGGTTGTGATGTTTTCTGAGAGCCTTACTATCTCATGAGAATGAGGAGGCTGGCTTGATAAAGTCAGAACCAGGTACGGGAACCGTGTGCGTAGTTTAACAGTGTGACTTTACGATTAGAATATGTTGTAAATATTCTGATTCCATGGAAACATGCACTCTGATTATCTGTAGAAATAGACCCTCGGATGTTACAATAAAGAGCAATGATTCATACCTCTGGGAGGACTTGTTCATTGACTCCGGGGCTCCCCTCCCCCAACAATAACAGATTGACCAGAGTGTATTAGAAGGCATTTATGTCTGTTAACAGTTGCGGGTCATGATATTGATTCATCTGTTCTTGATACTATTTTATCTGATTTGCTCTTATTATTTTTCTGTACATGTTAAAGATTGTTCTTGGCTTTTGGAGTTTGCTGGGCTCTGTAGAGCTTAGTGATATTTTGCGTGGGAGATTTGTTATTAAAACACTGACCTTGAGCTTAGTCTGCTGATTGGGCTCTGTACTGAAGCCAGTACTGTACTTCGGGCACCATCTCATGGAGACAGTTAATGATACTTCTCTCTCTGAGTGGTTTTTTTGTGGAGGAAATAGAGAATGACACCTTCACTACCTTCTTCTGTGATGTTTTCTCCCTTGTTACAATAACTTCTCAGTATCTTGAACATCCTTGGGTAGTTAAAATACTTCTATTATTATTTCTTAGGAATATTGCTTTGATTTTGTCTAAGCTTAGCAAGTAATTCAGGAAAATGACTGAGGCTCTGCGAGAGTATGGCCATGGGGGGCAATGCATGTGGGAGAATACAGGAAGATACCTAGAAAGCTTCTCACCTCCAGTGGTCTGGAACTTTGCTCTCAAAAAACTGCATGATCCTGATGAAGATATAGAATGTTTGAAAAAAAAAAAAAAAAAAAAGTTGTGGCTATTCCAAAGAGACACAACTTGCTGTACTGTGCTGGGCCCTGACCAGCACCTACCAAATACTGCTTGATATTATGTAGCACCCTAAAGGAGAAGAGAGGGAAAACAAACCAACAAACACTATTAGCCACCCCTAAAACTGAAAAGAAAAACTGAAGTGGTAGTCAGCTCATAGAATCATAGAATGCTTTGGGTTGGAAAGGACCATAAAGATTATCCAGTTAAAATCACCCTGCCATGGGCAGGGACGCCTTCCACTAGATCAGGTTTCTCAAAGCCTCATTCAACCTGGCTTTGAACACCTCCAGGGACGGGGCATCCATAACTTCTTTGGGCAACCTGTTCCAGTGCCTCACAGTAAAGAATTTCTTACTAATATCTAATCTAAATCTTCCCTCTTTCAGTTTAACACCATTACCCCTCATCCTATCCCTGCATTCCCTGATAAAGTGGCCTTCTCCATCTTTCCTGTAGTCTCACTTTAAGTACTGGAAGGCTACTATAAGGTCTCCCCGGATCTTCTCTTTTCTCTTCTCTTCTCTTCTCTTCTCTTCTCTTCTCTTCTCTTCTCTTCTCTTCTCTTCTCTTCTCTTCTCTTCGCTAAACAACCCCAACTCTCTCAGCCTGTCCTTGTATGGGAGGTGCTCCAGCCCTCTGATCATCTTCATGGCCCTCCTCTGGACTCACTCTAACAGATCCATGTGCTTCCTGTGCTGAGGATTCCAGAAGTGAATGCAGTGCTCCAGGTGAGGTCTCACGAGAGCAAAGTAGAGGGGCAAAATCACCTCCCTTGCCCTGTTGGTCACACTTCTTTTGATGCAGCCCAGGATATGGTTGGCTTTCTGGGCTGCAAGTACATATTGCTGGCTCATGTTGAATTTCTCATCCACCAGCACCCCTAATTCCTTCTTTTAAGGGCTGCTCTCAATCCATTCTCTGCCCAGCTTGTATTTGTGCTTGGGATTGCCCCAACCCAGGTGCAGGACCTTGCACTTGGCCTTGCTGAACTTCATGAGATTCACAGAGGCCCACTACTCAAGCTTGTCAAGGCCCATCTGGATGGCATCCCTTCCCTCTAGTGAATCAACTGCACCAGTCAGCTTGGTGTCATCTGCAAACTTGCTGAGGCTGCACTCAATCCCACTGTCCACGTTTCTGACAAAGATGTTAAACAACACCGGTCCGGACACCAACCCCTGAGGAATGCCACTCGTCACCAATCTCCACTTGGACATTGACCACAACTCTTTGAGTGCGACCATCTAGCCAACTCCTTATCCACCAAGTGGTTCATCTGTCAAATCCATGTCTCTCTAAGTTAGAGACAAGGATGACGTGCAGGACAGTGTCAAATGCTTTGCTCAAATCCAGGTAGATGATGTCAGTTACTCTTCCCTTATCCACCAGTGCTGTAGCCCTGTCATACAAGGCCACCAAATTTGTCAGGCATGATTTGCCCTTAGTGAAGCTATGTTAGCTGTCACCAATCACCTCCTTATTTTCCATGTGCCTCAGCAGAGTTTCCAGGAGGATCTGCTCCATGATCTTGCCAGGCACAGAGGTGAGACTGACCAGCCTATAGTTCCCTGAGGCTTCTTTTTTTCCTTTTTTAAAAATGGGGGTTATGTTTCCCCTTTTCCAGTCAGTGGGAACTTCACCAGACTGCCACAGCTTCTCAAATATGGTGGATAGTGGCTTAGCAACTTCATCCGCCAGTCCCCTCAGGACTCGCAGATGCATCTCATTGGGTCCCATGGACTTGTGCATCTTTGGGTTCCTTAAATGGTCTCACACCAGATCCTCTCCTACAGTGGGTGATTCTTTGTTCTCCCAATCCCTGCCTTTGCCTTCTGCAACTTGGGCCGTGTGGCTTGAGCTCTTTTTGGTGAAGATGGAGGCAAAAAAGTCATTGAGTACCTCAGCCTCCTCCATATCCTGGGTAACCAGGTCTCCTGTTTCCTTTGGAAGGGGGCTCACATTCTCCCTAGTCTTCCTTTTATCACCGATGTACCTATAGAAGCTTCTCTTGTTGCCCTTGATGTCTCCAGTCAGATTTAATTCTATCGGGGCTTTAGCTTTCCTAGCCTGATCCCTGGCTGCTTGGACAATTTATCTGTATTCTTCCCAGACTACCTGTGCAGTGATTGAGGGGCATGGACTCCATTGATGGTGCAAACGAAATTGGTTTATTGAGTGAAAGTACAGAGCTTATATACTCTAATCTGGCTCATTAGCATCTACCCCAGTAAAATTCCACTATTCTCTTTCTCATGACTTCATAAAGATAAACACAAGAACTGCAGCTAGAGATGTACACCTTATCTCCTTGTTATGCTTTCTGCTTTTTCGCTTCTCACATACCTCACCAGTATCCCACAAGCTCTGTGCTTGCTGCTAATATCACAGGCATACCAAGGCATCGGCTGCTTGTGTTGACATATGCAAGGCAGTGGAATCTTTAAGTCTGTACAAATTCAGGGACACAGTCTTGTCTCATCAAGTTCAAACCCAAACATGCTTTCTCCCATATACCTGCCCTTGCTTCCACCCTCTGTAGGTTCCCTTTTAGTGTTTGAGTTGGTCCAGGAGCTCTTTGGTCATCCACGCAGGCCTCCTGGCGTTTTTGCCTGACTTCCTCTTTATTGGGATGCATTGCTCCTGAGCTTGGAGGAGATGATCCTTGAGCATTAACCAGCTTTCTTGGGCTCCCTTGCCTTCCAGGGATTTATCCTATGGTACCCTACCAAGCAGATCCCAGAAGAGGCCAAAGTCTGCTCTTCTGAGGTCCAGGGTAATGAGCTTGCTGTGCACTCTCCTTGCTGCCCTAAGGATCCTGAATTCCATCATGTTGACTACAGCCAAGGCTTCCCTTGAGCTGCACTTTCACCACCAGCCCCTCCTTGTTGATGAAAACAAGGTGCAGCATGGCACCTCTCCACGTTGGCTTCTCTGTCACTTGGAGAAGGAAGTTATGATGAATGCATTCCAGGAACCTCCTGGATTGCTTGTGCCCTGCTGTGTTGTCCCTCCAACGGATATCAGGGTGGTTGAAGTCCCCCCATGAGGACCAGGGCTTGTGAATGTGAGGCTACTCCTATCTGTGTATAAAAGGCCTCATCCACTTGGTCTTCCTGGTCAAGCGGCCTGTAGCAGGCATGTGCATGTCTCTAACTCCTCTCTTTTTTTCCACATGCTACATGCATTTACATAGAGGCATTTTAGTTGGGCCCTTGATGAAGCTGACTTACTGGCTGGAGTGGCTGGAATTCCTTTGTGCTGCTCTTCAGGTGTTCTCCTGCTGACCTTTGTTCCTTCTCCAGGCTCTAGGCATCTATTGCTGGCACTGGCATCAAACTGGTAAGAGTGGGATGGATTGAGGCTCCTCTTCCCCAGCAACTTTAGTTTAAAGCCCTCTTTGCCAGCTTGGTAAGTCTGTTACTGAAGATGCTCTTCCCCTTCCCTGACAGATGGACCCCATCAGCCCCCACTAGATCAGATTTGTTGAAGTGAGTCCCATGGTCTAAGGAGCCAAATCCCTGTCTGCGGCACCAGTCCAGTAAACATTCGTTAATTTGCCAGACTCGACTGGCCCTTTCAAACCCCATCCCTTTGACCAGGAGGACTGATTGAAAAAAACTACCTGCACTCCAGAGTCCCTTACTGCTGCTCCCAGGGCTCTGTAATCCTTCTTGATGCTCCTCAGACTGCTCCTGTGTTTTGGTTTGAGCTAAAGCAGAACCAGTTCTCTAACTTTTCAGCTAAGCCTCTTCTAAGTAACTTCAGTTTCTGAAATTTAAGGTTTTGCAGACAGTGTTTGCCTCTAGATGTGATAACACACCTTGTTGTTGTCAACAAGGTAATGGGCACTGGTATGTAGAGAGTGTATAGATCTTTTGCAACAACACAAGGTTCTCAGTAGCCCTATATGACCTTTATAGATAGATTGCAAGGGGCAATTACAAGGCAAATAGATAACCCTGAGGCCACTAAAGACTTGTTATTTCAAGTAGCTTTTGAAAACACAAGCACTGACTGTCAAACAGCACTATTACCACTGAAAGGAAAAGTGACTGACCTTGGAGAATATATTAAGATATGTCAACATGCTGGAACCGAAACTCACAGAACGTCAGTTCTCACTGCTGCGTTACCTCAATTGCAAATTAATCAGGACACTATTAAATGTTTTAATTGTGGAACACAAGGACACATAAGCAGAGACTGTCCTTAAAAGTGGCAGATGCATAAAGACAAAAAACCTAAACAGATATGTCCCTGATGTCAGAAAGGACATCATTGGGCTAATCGATGCAAATCTAAATTTGACAAAAATGGGCAGTGTCTCTTGGGAAACAGGAAGGGGGATGCACAGCCTGGTGCCCCTAAAATTAACAGGGTATTGAATGCACCTGTACAATATAACCATGCCCCATCTCTGATAGATGCTTAATCTCTGACCTTTCAGCCACTACAACAGGCAGTGCCGGACTGGATCTGGCAACTGTCTCAGAAGTAATTCTTTTACAACCACATAAATTTCAAACTGTAGGAACTAATATGTGTGGACCTTTACTGATATGTAGGACTGATTGTGGGGTGTTCGAGTATTTCAAAACAAACTTTGTATGTATTACCGAGAATGATTGACTCATACTATGTAGGTCAGATTCAGATAACACTAGCTGCCTTTCAAACCCCGTGCTGCATAACAATAAATCAGAAAATTGCACAAATTATTTTGTTACCCTCTTCCGTTCCCCAAAGTTCCCCTCAGATTCAAGGGCAGGGACGATTTGGCAGTACTAATTCTGCCCAGGTATCTTGGGCTCAGCAAGTCACCGCAAAACAACCTACACTCACAATTAACATACAGGGAAAAACATTTACAGGACTATTAGATACTGGAGTTGATGTTTCTATATTTTTTCAAACTGAATGGCCCCCTCAATGGCCTCTTGATGTAGCTTTCACTACTGTTACAGGTGTAGGTGGGATACAAGTGCCTATGAAGAGTGCCAGTGACAGGACCAGAAAATTTACGAGCATGGATTCAATGATATGTCATGCCAACACCAAAAAATTTATGGGGAAGAGATTTACTAAAGCAATGGAATGTATCTATCGCTACTACAGAAACAAATTTATCCTAAAGGTCACTGATGTAGAGTCCCTGTTTGGGTTGATTAGTGGTCTCTTAAAGGGGAAATACTTGTTCAGCTGCAACATTTAGTAGCAGAACACTTAGAAGCTGGATGTATTGTTCAATCTAACAGTCTATAGAATGCTCCCATATTCATCATTCCTAAGAAGTCTGAGAAATGGTGATTACGGCATGATTTAAGAGCTATAAACGCAGTAATGCAGCTGATGGATGCCTTACAGCCCGGACTACCAAATCCAACTGTTACCTGCTGATTAGTACCTTTTTATAACAGATCTAAAAGATTGTTTCTTTACAATTCCACTACATTCAGATGATTGTGTTTTGCGTTTTCAATACCTGCTGTAAATAATTCCGACCCCATGAAAAGATATCACTGGACAGGATTACCACAGGATATGATGAACAGTCCGACTATTTGTCAGACTGTGGTCGCAGCTTCTCTGCAATCTACAAGACAATGTTTTTCATCCAGTATAATATGTCATTATATGGATGACATTCTTAACTCTGCAAAAAACGCACTATATCTGAAAAACACCCTGCAGCATATGTTGGATGAATTAAAATCTGATGGGCTGCAAATTGCCAACAAAAAGGTACAAACTATGCCTCCATGGAAATATCTGGGATGGATTTTATCAGAACAACATGTTAAACCTCAAGTGTTGCAAATTACAAAACAAATAAATATTTTGAATGTTTTACAGAAATTATTAGGAACCATTAATTGGGTATAACCTATATTGGGTATTTCTAATCATGAAATAACACAATTAATTGGCTTCTTAAAAGGGGATAGTGATTTGACCTCAAAATGCTGCTTGTCGCCGGAAGCAAGGAAAGAATTGGGCTCTGTAGCACAAAAATTATCTGAGCTTCAAGCAGACAGAATTCGACCAGAATTACCTGTATGTCTTTTTATCCTTGGAACTGAGCATCAGCCAATTGGGCTGGTAGGTCAGTTGTCAACAGACAATAAGCAAGTTTTTTACTTAGAATGGTTATTTTTACCAAACAGTCTTAACAAAACTACAACCATGTTCTTAGAACTGATTATATTGTTAAATATGAAAGGACATCGTCGTATTCAGACTTTAACAGGATATTATCCCAAAATCCTTTATCTGCCTTTACAGGCACAGGAATATACCTTTCTCTTTCTAAATTCTCTGTCACTGCAAATCGCTATGGCTGATTTCATAGGTGAAATTTGTTTTACTTTGCCTCCTTGTAAATTACTCCAAAATGCTCACAATTAGGGTCTTAAACAGAAATTGATTATTTCACTGACACCAATTGCTGCAGCCCAAAGAGTATTTGTTGATGGCTCTGGAAGAATGGGAAAGGCAGCAGTAGTTTTGTGTGAAACTGATAAATGGCACAACTCTGTGTTACAAATTGAAGGATCAACTCAATTAGTTGAATTAGGTGCAGTATTATATGCTTTAGACATTTTTTCAGAAGAACCTCTCAATATTGTTAGTGACTGAGAATATGTAGTACATGCTGTAAACTGAATATCTTTTTCCTTTCTTAAGGAGATAGATCATAAGCAGCTCTTTCTAACATTCCTTAATCTCAAGGCTGAATTAGAAAAGAGACGATTTCCTTTTTTATTCCTCACATTCCCTCCCATACCACTTTGCCTGGTGCTTGCTGACTGCAATGCAGCCCAGATTCCTTCACGGCAGCTGTTTTAACCCCTGATTATGCAAGAGCCTCACATTCCTTTTTTCACCAAAATGCTGAGGGTCTAAGCAAACTATTTAAAATTACCCTTTCCCAAGCAAAAGACATAACTCAGGCATGTCCTGAGTGCCAGCGTGTGATTCCATTATCTAAACATCAAGGAGTTACCCCCCGTGGACTTCATTCAAATGAGATTTGGCAAAGAGATGTAGCACATCATGTGCCTTTTGGCCGTTTACGTTATGTTCATGTACCCATAGATACCTTTTCAGGTGCAATGTGTGCCTCTGCTCATGCTAGTGAAAAGGGGCGGGATGTTTGTCGACATTGGACTCGCTGCTTTGCTACGTTTGGAATTCCTAAACTAATAAAGACAGATAATGCCCCCGGATATATTTCTCAATCTACTTCTCTTTTTCTGCAACAGTGAGGCATTGAATACATTGAATACGTTACAGGTATACCCCACGACCCTACTGGTCAAGCCATCATTGAATGTAGTCATTGAACTGTGAAAAATATGTTGTTAAAACAAAAAAGGGGGAATATACCTCCCCAGGAACAATTAGACAATGCTATCTATACTCTTAATTTTTTAAATGCCAATTTGGTTTCTGGTAGAAATATGACCACTGTAAAAAGGCATTTTTCTATTTTTGAGAAATTATCACGTCACCCAAAAGTTACGTATGGGGATCCTATGGAAAACAATCATTGGAATGAACCTGCTGAATTAATAATGTGGGTAGAGGGTATGCCTGTGTTCTTCTTCCCTCAGGACCTCAGTGGTTTTCTGGCATGATATATTAAGCCCTATCATGAGATGGAAAAACGTGACCCAAAATCAGATGTCTCAGATGGAGAAGTTGAACCTAAATGAAGATAAAAGACTATGGAAACAAAAGAGGACAATGCAAGATGATCCTACCACATGGGGAAAACTAAAACAACTATAACAAAGCACAAGTACCATGATGGTAGCTGCGGGTGTACCACCTACCCCAGAAAACACCTTTCTGGCATACTTAGCTATTGTCATCAACAACAGTACAGTAAGGATGTTAAAATGCTAAGGCAGAAGCTAAAAAGATCTTAATAACTGTACATTATAATGGAAAAGTTATAAAATGGGAAATGGAATGAATTAAGAGAGTGAGAGAACATCATTGGTGGGAAACTTTCTTTTGTTTGTCCCCCACAGCCACTGGCATCTTCAATGCACTTCTGTACCCTGTGGTAGTTGTTCTGCTGATGCTAATCTGCTTGTGATTTGCCATGGTAGCGATTTGTTACAGGATGAGGCAGGTGAAATGCTGCATTGACAAACAGGTGAAAGGACTGGGGCATCATCTATTCAAATCCCTCTGCTCAAAGAAGAGTCAACACAGGACCATGACCAGTCAGGTTTTAATATCTCCAAGTATAAAGACTCCACAATGTCTTTGGATAACCTCTTCCTGTGTTAGATCACCCTTAGAGTAAAAAGTTTTTTCTTATATTTAACTAGAATGTCTTATATTTCAGTTTGTGCCCATTGCCTCTTGTCCTTTCACTCTATACCACTGATAAGAGCCTAGCTGTTTTCTTTACTCCCTCCCATCAAGTATTTACACATACTGATAAGTTTTCCCGAGACTTCTCTTCAGTCAATTGAACAGTCCCAGCTCTCACAGCCTCTTCTTGTATGTCAGATGTTCCAATTCCTAAGTCATCTTCATGGTCTTTTGCTAGACATGCTCCAGTAGTCTGTATGTTTCTTGTACTGGACTGGACACAGCACTTCAGATGTAGACAGGAAGGATTACCTCCCTTGACCTGCTGGCGATGCTTTTTCCAACGCAGCCCAGGATGCTGTTGGCTGTCCTTGCCACTAACACTCATTGCTAGCTCATGTTCAGCTTGTTATTCACTAGGATACCCAGGTTCTTTTCTGCCGACTGCTGTCCAGCTAGTGGGCCCCCAGTCTGTACTGGTGCATGGGATTTTTCTTCAAGAGCGTTTCCCTGGCTGAACTTCATGAGACTGCCCTCTGCTCATTTCTCTTGTCCATTCCAAAATCACAGAATCACAGATTCATTTAGGTTGGAAAAAAACTTTAAGATCACTGAGTCCAACTGTAAACCTAACATTGTCAAGTCTGCCACTAAACCATGTCCCTAAGTGCTATATCTACATGTCTTTTAAATACCTCCAGGGATGGAGACTCAACCAATTCCCTGGGCAGCCTGTTCTAATGCTTGACAAATGTTTCAGTGAAGTAATTTTTGCTAAAATCCAATATAAACCTCCTCTGGTGCAACTTGAGGCCACTTCTTCTCATCCTATCACTTGTGACTTGGGAGAAGAGACCAACATGTGCCTTGTTACAACCTCCTTTCAGGTAGTTGTAGAGAGCAATAAGGCATCCCCTCAACCTACTTTTCTCCAGACTAAACAGCTCCAGTTTCCTCAGCCAATTCTCACACGATTTGTTCTCCAGACCCTTCACCAGCTCCGTTGCCCTTGTTTCCACATGCTCCAGCCCCTCAATGTCTTCTTTGTAGTGAGAGGCCCAAAACCAAGCACAGTATTTGAGGTGTAGGCTCATCAGCGCCGAGTACAGGGGATGATCACTCCCCTAGCCCTACTGGCCACACTATTTCTGGTACAAAGATATTATTGTCCTTATTGGCTACCTGGGCACACTGCTGGCTCATGTTTAGCTGTCTAATATCCAGCTGGCTAATGACCAACACTCTCTTCTAGGAGGATCTGTTCCATGATCTTCCCAGACCCAGAGGTGAGGTTGACAGGTCAGTAGTTCCCAGGGTCCTCCTTTTTACTCTTTTTAAGAATGGGCACAATGTTACCCTTCTTCCAGTCACCAGGGGCTTCTCCTGACTGCTGACTTTTCAAAGACTTTTCCCTCATCCACTAGGCGGGTCACGTTGTCATAGAAGGAGATCAGGTTAGTCACAGAATCACAGAATCACAGAATCACAAGGTTGGAAAGGACCCATTGGATCATCGAGTCCAACCATTCCTAACACTCCCTAAACCATGTCCCTAAGCACTTCATCCACCCGTTCCTTAAACACCTCCAGGGAAGGCGACTCGACCACCTCCCTAGGCAGCCTCTGCCAGTACACAATGACTCTTACTGTGAAGAATTTTTTTCTGATATCCAACCTGAACCTCCCCTGACGGAGCTTCAGGCCATTCCCCCTTGTCCTGTCCCCTGTCACTTGGGAGAAGAGGCCAGCTCCCTCCTCTCCACAACCTCCTTTCAGGTAGTTGTAGAGAGTAATAAGGTCTCCCCTCAGCCTCCTCTTCTCCAGGCTAAACAACCCCAGCTCTCTCAGCCGCTCCTCATAAGACTTGTTCTCCAGCCCCCTCACCAGCTTTGTTGCTCTTCTCTGGACACACTCCAGAGCCTCAACATCCTTCTTGTGGTGAGGGGTCCAGAACTGAACACAGTATTCGAGGTGCGGTCTCACCAGTGCTGAGTACAGAGGGAGAATAACCTCCCTGGACCTGCTGGTGACCCCATTTCTGATACAAGCCAAGATGCCGTTGGCCTTCTTGGCCACCTGGGCACACTGCTGGCTCATGTTCAGTCAGCTGTCAACCATTACCCCCAGGTCCTTCTCTTCCGTGCAGCTCTCCAGCCATTCTTCCCCCAGTCTGTAGCAGTGCATAGGGTTGTTGTGCCCCAAGTGCAGGACCCGGCATTTGGCCTTGTTAAACCTCATCCCATTGGTCTCGGCCCAGCAGTCCAGCCTGTTCAGATCCCTTTGCAGAGCCTCCCTACCCTCCAGCAGATCGACACTTCCTCCCAGCTTAGTGTCATCTGCAAACTTGCTGAGGGTGCACTCAATGCCTTCATCCAGGTCATTGATAAAGACATTGAACAGAGCTGGACCCAGTACTGAGCCCTGAGGAACTCCACTTGTGACTGGCCTCCAGCTGGAGTTAACTCCATTGACCACCACTCTCTGGGCCTGACCATCCAACCAGTTTTCAACCCAGGAGAGTGTGCGCCTGTCCAGGCCAGAGGCTGACAGTTTCTGAAGCAGAATGCTGTGAGAAACTATGTCAAAGGCTTTACTGAAGTCCAAGAAGACTACATCCACAGCCTTTCCCCCATCCAGTAGTCGAGTGATTTTGTCATAGAAGGTGATCAGGTTAGTTTGGCAAGATCTGCCTTTTGTAAACCCATGTTGACTGGGCCTGATCACCCGGTTCTCTTGCATGTGCTTCATGATAGCACTCAAGATTACCTGTTCCATGACTTTCCCTGGCACTGAGGTGAGACTGACAGGCCTGTAGTTCCCCAGATCCTCTCTGCAACCCTTTTTGTATATGGGCACAACATCAGCCAGCCTCCAGTCTAGTGGAACTTCCCCAGTCAGCCAGGACCTCTGGAAGATGATGGATAGGGGTTTGGAAAGGACATCTGCCAGCTCCTTCAATACTCTTGGGTGGATCCCATCCGGCCCCATAGATTTGTGGGCGTCTAGCTGGGCAAGCAAGTCTCTAACCGCCTCCTCTTGGATCATGGGAGCCTCAATCTGCCCCTCTAACTCTTGGATTTGTAAACAGAAGGAACAACTTTCTTTGCTATTAAAGACTGAGGCGAAGAAGGCATTAAGTACCTCAGCCTTGTCCTTATCCCCTGTCACTGTTATTCCTTCTGCATCCAATAGAGACTGGATATTCTCCCTCATCCTCCTTTTCCTGTTAATGTACTTGTAGAAAGACTTTTTGTTGTCTTTCACAGACTTAGTGAGTTTTATTTCTACTTGGGCCTTGGCCCTCCTGATTTTTTCCCTGCACGATCTCACTTCGTCCCTGTAGTCCACCCAAGATGCCTGTCCTTTCCTCCAAAGCACATAGAGCTTCTTCTTATTATTGACATATCTTGAGATCTCCCTACTCCACCAAGCTGGCTTTTCCCCCCGCCGGCTCCTTTTCCAGAACACAGGGATGGCCTGCTCTTGAGCTGCTAGGATTTCATTTTTCAAGAGCACCCAACCCTCGCGGGCTCCCTTGCCCTGAAGGACTGTTTCCCACGGGACTTTGCTAATCAACCTTCTGAACAGGCCAAAGTCTGCCCTCTGGAAGTTTAATGTGACTGTTTCGCTAACCCCCTTCTTAATCCCACCTAGAACTGAAAACCCTATCATCTCATGATCGCTTAATCCCAGGCGTCCTCCAACCATCATATCCCCAACAAGACCTTCTCTATTCACAAACAGCAGGTCTAGGAAGGCACCCTCCCTTGTTGGTTCACTAACCAGTTGTGCAAGGAAGTTGTCTTCGATGCACTCCAGGAACCTCCTAGACTGTTTCCTTTCTGCTGTATTGTACTCCCAGCAGACATCCGGAAAGTTAAAGTCTCCCACAAGGACAAGAGGCAGAGATTTAGAGACTGTCCCCAGCTGTTTATAGAAGAGCTCATCAGCTGCTTCTTCTTGGCTGGGTGGTCTGTAACAGACTCCTATCACAAAGTCCCCCTTCTTGTGGGCTCCTCTGATTTTAACCCATAGGCACTCGATCCCATCCTCACCGTAATCCAGTTCAAGAGTATCAAAGCCCTCTTTAACATAGAGGGCTACCCCGCCTCCTTTCCTACCCTTCCTGTCCCGCCTGAAGAGTTTATATCCCAACATAGCTGTACTCCAGTTATGTGAGTCATCCCACCACATTTCTGTGATGGCAATGACATCATAGTCACCTTGCCCTACAACAGCTTCCAGCTCATCCTTCTTATTGCCCATGCTGCGTGCATTGGTGTAAATGCACTTCAGCTGGGCTGATGAACCTTCAGCCCTCATAAAGGGAAGAGAGTTTATTCTCGATTGACTGGTCCTTGGAATAACTAATTCCACAGACCCAGTTTCATCCTTACTGTCCCCACTTGTACTCACCCTCACTTGCCCTGTTGTGGTGTACTGGTGGTCCTCTCCAGCACACCAATTCTCAGTGTCCCACTTCCAGGCTCATTCCCAACTAGCCTGGTCTCCTCCCCTTCCCCCTTCACATCTAGTTTAAAGCTCTATTTAAGAGCCTAACTAGATTTTTAGAGATAACTTTAGTCCCCCTTGGACTTTAGTCAGACAGGACTTTCCTAAACCCATGCTGATTGGGCCTAATCACCTGGTCATCCTGTATGTGCTGCATGGTGGCACTCAAGATGATCTGCTTCATAACCTTCACCAGCACTGAGTCAGGCTGACAGACCTGTAGTTCCCTGGATCCTCCTTCTAGTTCTTCTTGTAGATGAGCATCCCATTTGCTGATGTCAAGTGGGACCTCCCCAGTTAGCCAGGACTGCTGATAAATGATGGAGAGTGGCTTGGTGAGCACTTCTGCCAGCTCCCTCAATACCCTTGGGTGGATCCCATCTGGCCCCATAGACTCGTGTGTGTCTAGGTGATATAGCAGATCGCTAACCATTTCCTCTTGGATTATGGGGGCTCCGTTCTGCTCCTCGTTCCTGTCTTTGAGCTCAGAGGACTGGGTACCTCGAGAACAACTGACCTTATTATTAAAGACTGAGGCATAAAAGACATTAAGTACCTCAGCCTTTTCCTCAACCTTTTTCACTTTGTCATCCCTCGTCCCCCCCGTCCCCCCCTGCATCCAATAAAGGATGGACATTCTCCTTAGCTCTCTTTTTGTTGCTTATGTATTTATTTGTTATTGTCTTTTATTGCAGTAGCCTGATTATGTTCTATTTGGGCTTTGGCCCTTCTAACTTTCTTCCTGCATAACCTCATGACATCTTTGCAGTCCTCCTGAGTTTCCTGCCCCTTCTTCCAAAGGTCATGAACTCTTCTTTCTTGCTGTAATAACTTGAGTAAAACTTGATTTCACAGAGTACTTGAGATTTTGGGGTTTTATGATGATTTATTTTTCTAAAAGTTCCTTGATTTCACAGAGTTTGGGTTTGTATGATAATGTTTGCTAAAAGCCCCCTTGTGGTAAAACATTTGGCGTAGATGGACAGGTGACAGAATAAAAATGTCTTTTTTATTTAAATCTAAGCGACAGGATAAACAGCAGGGGGGATGATGCCCCTTCTGAGATTATCAGATGGGAAGACCTCCCATATAGCTCCTTAGTGCTTGAGTGTTGGAGAATGGATGCAGGAATGGTTAAACGAGCAAGGCCATGGATCTATGGAGAAGCTGTGTGAGACTCGTATAACATAGAGGCCACTTGACATAAGTGGAGATTTACCAGCTGCAATGGAAATGTACCAGAGGAGTGTTGAAACATGCTGATAAGGAAGTAAGTCCTGACCTAGAAAGTATGCAGAATGAACATAATGTAAGGAAGCAGGAATGTATTGTGGGCCCCCAGCTGTAACTGCAAGCAGGAGGGAATAAGATTAAATGAATGCAATAGTAACCAATGATTGTTTTACGAATGTATAACCAAACCAATCAAGTTTAGGGAATGATTAAATAAAATGTAGTGAAAGATATATAAACCGCAACTGTAATCAAAGTTGAAGCTTGCTTTATCACTCACACTGAGTCGTCTGCTTGCTTCCCTCGCCCGTCGCACTTGAGTGAGCTTGAGTGGGAGGACCGTGTGAATATTGGAAAGAACAGGCACAGAAGGTTTAACTATTAGATGTGTTAAAATGCATGCAGAAACAACATAATGAAAAAGGAAAGGTAGTGTAAGTGTGGATCTTGTTAACGGCACATCGGAGACAGCACCAACAAAGAATGGTTGTTGTTAGAATGCTCTCACATGGAGTGACACATGTTTGATTTGTGGAATCAAATTGTAGTGTTACAGTGTCAAAATAAGTTGCCGGCCGGTAAGTTAGAAGCTTATCAAACCACAGCTGAAAGAGCTGCAGTACGGGCTGTGCAGTATAAATACAAGAAAAGGAGGGATTGAGTAAACCATGACAAAATGCATTTGGTGATTACAAGAGCAGGTATGCAGTGGAATCCTGACAGACCATGAACTAAATGATATAATTAAAAGATTTAGACAGAAGCCAGGGGAACCCCTGCTCTCTTAGATGGTGCATTTGCACAGTCAGGGAGTGGTGGGGGTGAACTCGCATGACAGAGACTCTAAGAAATGTTTTGATGTTGAGTTCAGATTCTATTAGGCAAGATGCATTCCAAACTGACATTCAGAACACAAATTTATCAGCTTTTGCAGCTCGGGGGTGTGATACTAAGTATCCCATGGAAAATGATTGGCGAGTGCAAAAATTCTAAGTCCAAGGTCCAGGGGTAACCCAGCTTACGGCACCTCCTGCTGAACCTCATCAGGACTCCTCATCTGCATGCAGTGGGCGCCCATGGGTGGATCAGTTGTTCCAAGGGAAATGGAGGATTGGGAGGCGTATTCCAGCTTATACCCATGGAAAGACTAGGAAGATAGTCTAGTGAAATAAATCTGAATGAAATGACGGCCAAGGGCTTCAAACACTTTGAAGAACCTTAGTTGATACTGGAGCAAAGCTCTCCCTGGAAATCTTTAGGACATCTCTCTGAATCCTTCCACCTCAAAGGTCCATTTACCCAGCAAACAGGTGAATTTGCCTGGGAACTTTGAACTGGAAGGCTGCAGAGAGCAAGATTTTAAAATAAACGCTGTATAAAAAAGGGTACTAGGAAAAGGTACGAAGTACGAAGGTACTAGGGTATTAGGAAAAGTTACGAAGCACGCAGTTAAATTATGTCAAGAAGTTTGGCTAATTTTGACAAAAGGCAGTGGCCACAGCAAAGAGTTTCTAAACTCAAGAATGTTTGGGATAAATCAGCTATGAAAGTTTTGAGGAGAAAGTTGCAGCAATTCGAGTAAACCAGTTCTCTCTGTTGCTCTGTTATCTTCCTGGAGCGCAGCCAGTAAGCACTGTGTGTGTGGGAATGCCATTCCTTTCTTTTCTTGCAAGCGATGCCAAATCCTAACGCTATGGGCAATTTAATTTGGATAAAAAATAATGAGCACCCCAGTGATTACTGTGCAAGACTCAAACAGGCTTTATTAAAATATGGAGGGAGGACCTTTCAAGACTTTAATAGAGCACTGACCATCAATGTGTTTGTGGATTGGGCATTACCAGATATTTGGGAAAAAAAAAAAAAAAAGAAACACTTGCCTAATTGGCAGGGAGAAAACTTAATGCGTTTTTTTGTGTGGTTATGTCCAGTTCTAGAATCCTCAACATAAGAAGGATATGGAGCTGTTGGGATATGGATATGGGTCCAGAAGAGGGCTAGAAAGACACTCAGAGGGCTGGAGCACCTTCCATACGAGGACAGACTGAGAGAATAAGGCTTGTTCAGCCTGTCCTGGAAAGGGGGCAGATTTAGGCTTGACATAAGGAAGAATTTCTTCTCCATGAGAGTGGAGAGACACTGGAACAGGTTGCCCAGGGAAGTTGTGGATGCCCCATCATTGGAGGTGTTTGAGAACAGGCTGGATGGGGCCTTGGGCAGCCTGATCTAGTGGGATGTCCCTGCCCATGGCAGGGGGGGTGGAATTAGATGATCTTTAAGGTCCCTTCCAACCCAAACTATTCTATGATTCTATGATTCTATGATTCTGTGATTCTATGATTCTATGATGTCATGCTGAGCAATAAAAAGCTGGGGAAAGAAGAAGGAAGGGGGGATGTTCAGAGCTATGGCATTTTGTCTTCCCAAGTAACTGTTACAAATTATGAAGCCCTACTTTCCTGGAGATGGCTGAACACATGCCTGCTAATGGGAAGTAGTGAATTAATTTCTTTTTTTGCTTTAGTTGCATGTGCAGCTTTTGCTTTCCCTATTAAATTGTCCTTACCTCAGCCCACGAGTTTTATCACTTTTACCTTTCCGATTCTCTCCTCCATCCCATGGAGGGGTGGGGGGTGGTGGGGGTGAGCAGGCAGCTGTGTGGGGCTTAGTTGCTGGCTGGAGTTAAACCATGACAGGTGGCCAACCTGTCTCCACAGGACAGAGGCAGGCAGGTCATCCAGGTGAGTGACTAGAAGGAGGGACACTGGGATCTTTCCCTTCCTCTCAACTCTTGGTTTCTGCTTATGGCTGTAAAGGGATCTCTTGTCATCAGTGTGGCAGAGTCCCCCAGAGCTGCCCTTCTACCTCCAGACTAACAAGCACCCTTTAACTGTGACTTGGAATAGCCATCAGATACAGAGGCATCTTTAAATTGGAAGTGACTTAAAATTAAATGGGTTTAAGAAAGAAAAATGTGCCCAGAAAAAGTGTTGTATATGTCAGTCTAGTAATGTCCAGGAATATTGCCATAAACAAGGCAAGGATTCATTTAGTGTTGCTGAAATAGGGTAAAAAATGATGCTAACTTCTTTGGCCAAATTCTGCTTCAAGTTATATCCATGTACCATAAACAACTGTACATAACAAACAGAACAAGTAGCAAAGTGAATCCTGAACTTCTTGTTTCAGTCTTATCTTATGAGGAACTATTACTATGGCTATCAGTCATTTAAATCCATTACAGAGTTATATGCCTCTCAATGGTAAAAATATATATACATCTATTTGCAGACAATAAAGCTTATTTCTTTTAGTCAGAAATAGAAAATGTTGTGACTTCTGGAAACCACGTTTGGAATATGCACATGGTCTCTGGTTTATAGCAAATCCCTCACAATCAATAGGAGATGTTTGCAGGAAAGAACAATATTAATTTTAAAACCACACTTTCTCTGGTTTGACAAGACAGCTTGGACGCAGCACCTTAACATGAGGTCTGTTTTGGAAGGGTCAGGATGCTCTCCCAGCTGAGATCCCCACTCATGAGGCCATCAGGCAGCAGGAAAGGACTGGCAAGGTGCTTATGTTAGCAGTCCCTTAGAAACCAAAATGAGGATCCTAACTACCTGAGTGTCGTGTCCCTCAGACAGCTGAGTAGGGAGTTGATACAAACTGCCAGGAAGGAGAGCTCAGAATATAGCCAGTGTATGGACCCAGCATGACATGGGTTAAATGGCTCAAAGCAGGTGATTGCCCCCAGCCCCAGTGGCAAGACTGGAAGTGCTGGAGAGCATGTCTGGAAGTGCCTAGGGAGGAGGGTCATGACTGAGACTGTTACCTGTTCTCACCACCTGATCAGGTGAGGGGTGGGGACAGAGAGTTTTAAAACCCTGCAAAAGATTGCAAGGTGGTCTTTGTCTTTTGTCTTTGTCTTTGTCTTTGTCTTTGTCTTTGTCTTTGTCTTTGTCTTTGTCTTTGTCTTGTTGTGTTGTGGTGTTGTGCTGTGTTGTGTGCATACACCCACCATCTTCTGGACATGCTGGACAAAGAAACACGTGCTGCTACATGCAGAGTTCCTAAGGTGGTGACTATGTCTCATCTTTCCTATTTCTCTTGTAACTATTTCTCTCTTTTTCCTTTCCTCTCTTTTCTTTTCTCCCTTTTCTCTCTTTCTCTCCCTTTTCTCTTTGCAACACATGAAGCTGCAGCAGGCCGTAGCAGGCGGTTTTGGTTTGATTTTGGGTTTGACCCCAGGCAGCATTAGGGCTCTCCATGCTGTTTTCCCGGCTCAGTTAAGCAGATTTTACAGAGTTGCGAAGCATTGCTGACTGATGGGCTCTTCTGGTAATTTTTGCGGTTGTGGCTTCTCCTATCTGTGCTCTGTCCTGTGCGGGCTGTTTGATCGTTTGAATACAGTGTTTTAAGGGCATGTATCTTGTTTAGTAAAAGATATCGTGTGCACCCCTACCCCTGAGTGATTTTGGATTGCTCTGGCTCCATGCAGGGATAAAGAGCTCACTTTCTTTTAAAGTGGACAGTGACCACCGGAGTTTTGCTTTTAAAGAGAAAATGAAAGAAAAAAAAGAAAAAAAAAAAGAGTTGGGGCTGTGTTAGGTGCCACCACTTTCAGTCCCACCATGATCTATGTCACATATTCAAACCCTTACAAATACGAAATCATAAAATAGGGTAAGCCACCACCTTTTCTTGCTGTTGAGCTACCAACTTGGTGACATACTTCATGTTCAGCAGGACATAAATTTCCTCCTCCCGAACATATCCCAAAGCTATACAGATTCCAGATTTAGTTCATCTCATCTTACTTGCAACTATTCCCATAACAGCAGATCAGCACATCTGACTCTTAAAAATAATCCAGTTGGAAAGGTACTTTTCCCTCATGCTTCTGAGGTCACCACTAGCTTTCCATGATAATTACAGATAATTACAGGGGCAGCTCTGGTTTCCACAGAGCAAGAGGGTGTGGACACCTCTGTGACTTTGGGATTTTGTACTCTTTCAATTTATGGCTGCCCTGAGGCTGCTCGGCATGTCAGGATCATCCAGACTTTCCACAGCAGAAGCAGATGCGATCTGCTTTCCAAATTAAGACTCTTGAAAAAGCTTTGTATGGGTAAAAGCACACTTTAAAGTGCCCTGTATAAGGCAGAGGTGTTGGATTGAAGGTTTCATGAAGGGAATGACACTATCTTTCCCAAAAGGACCTGTCCCACAAGACACTGAATGCTCAGGGACAATTATTTTTGGGTACTTCCTGAGCAGGATTCCCCAACTTCCTTGACATCACACACTACAGACAGTCTGTCATCCTACCTCATCCCCTGGTGGGGAGCTGCCTGTCACACCCCGAAACCCTACACCACTAAAGTCAATAATATTGCAGACTTTCGTCACCTCTAGGGGGTGGACACATATAGGAGTCAGTTGAAGATATGGCACATTTCACTCACATCCTTCGTGCTGCTCAGCATCACCAATTGTCTGGGAAACAAACTGGCAGCATGTGTTAACCATACTTCTGCAAACAGAGAGACAGCTGCAGTCCTCAAATGGCACAGAAGTTTTACAAGTAGCTGTATTTTAAAGATATCTAGCCCAACCTTACTGGCATCTGTCAGCTAAGAAGGATATGGTATGCAAGCACACCCTGGGCCCTAGAGGAGAAAGACTTCCACTTGAATTTTTTTTTTAAATCTAACTCTTTTTAAACACTATCAATAACAATAAATAGTAAAAATTCCAAAACTCTTGTACTTATTTGCAGAGACAAAAAAAAAAAAAAATTGCCACAAAAGCATTTTGCAACTACAGAAAGCTCCAGACTAAATTGTTTGGTAAGGTGTAAAGCCAACAGTGCATTCAAAGAAGCAAGCTCTGCCATTATCACTCATTACCTACCACCTAAATTTTGGGAGATGGTTAGAGAAGGTTTTGCGTTAATGTAAATGAGGAAGGAGGGATATATGGAAATGTGATTCTGTAGCATATTTGTTTTGGTTTGATCTCTTTCCAGACATATTTCAGTATACATAAATATTTGAAGGTTGGATCAGACAGGATCAGCACAATAGTACTAGAAATGTCTTTGCTAAAACTTTGATATGTTCTAAATTAGCCTCCAGGGAGGGGGAGGGCAAATCAAGCTTTCTCAATGTATATATTTGAGCATTTAATTATTTACAGACCAGAGTGACTGACTTCCCTGCCAGTTTCTCCTCTTTTTCTTGGTCTTCTCTCTCTCTGTGATATGATTAGAAAGTGAATTGCTTTTTGGTTTTTTTTTTCTAGATGACTGACACTATCTAAAGTTCCTTGCTGAAAGAAAGATGCTTGCCAAACAACAGTTAGGCAGTGCACATTGGTTGTCACGTTATAAGTGGCCTCTCACTGACCTACTGATTTGGCCAAAGAGAGATGAAGCTGCTGATGAGCAAAAGCAGACATGAGAGGGAGGGGGGTGGGGTGGGTGGGGTTGGGAAGCTGAGAAGTTCGAAGGACAAAACTGAAATCTGAATTTGCCTGGTTTACTGTACTGGATTTAAAAGATGCTTTCTTCTGCCTAGCTTTGAGCCCTGAGAGCCAATTGCTGTTTGCCTTTGAGTGGGAGAACTCAGAGACAGGAAGAAGAACACAACTCACATGGACTGTGCTCCCACAAGGTTTTAAAAATAGCCCTACTCTCTTCGGCAACCAGCTGGCTAAAGATTTAGAGCAATGGGAGCGACCATCTGGGACTGGAACAGTGTTGCAGTATGTGGACAATCTCTTGGTAGCCACTGAAACAGAGGAGCAAAATATAACATGGACTGTAAGCTTATTGAATTTTCTTGGACTAAGTGGTTATCGAGTTTCTCCACAGAAGGCTCAAATAGCCCGACAAAAGGTGGCATATCTGGGATATGAAGTCACAGCTGGTGACCGGACCTTGGGAGAAGCATGGAAGGAAGCCATCTGCAAGACTCCTAGACCACAAACAGTTAAGGAACTTCGTACTTTCCTGGGAATGACAGGTTGGTATCGGTTATGGATTTATAATTATGGACTTTTGGTGAAGTCACTCTATGGCTCAAAACCTTGGCCCGGACCGGAAGGCAGTGGCATCCAAGCAATTGGATGAAGTAAGTAAAGGATGGCCCAGCTGTCTGAGGGCAGTGGCGGCAGTAGTGCTTAACATCCAGGAAGCTTCCAAATTCACGATGGGCCAAAAGATGACAGTGTTAGTGTCTCATACAGTGTCCACCGTACTGGAAGCAAAAGGGGGGCACTGGCTATCCCCACAAAGATTCCTCAAATATCAGGCCATTATGGTGGAGCAAGATGATGTCCAAATAACAGTAACTAACATTGTCAACCCAGCATCTTTCCTTAGCAGATCTACAGGGGAACCAGTGACTCATGACTGCCTGGAAACCATTGAAGCAGTCTACTCCAGTCGACTGGACCTGAAGGAACAACCGCTGGAGGATGTTGAGGATACACGGTATACAGACAGCAGCAGTTTCATCAAAAATGGTCAAAGCAGGGTACGCAGTGACCACTACAGATGAGGTAATAGTGTCTGGGCCCCTTGACTCAAGCACCTCTGCGCAAAAGGTAGAAATAATAGCTTTAACTCGAGCATTAGAACTCATTAAAGACAGGAAAATTAATATCTGGACAGGCTCTAAATATGCTTTTGGAGTGGTTCACACCCATGGAGCAGTCTGGAAAGAACAAGGACTATTGTCCACCCAAGGAAAGCACATAAAACATGCAAAGGAAATTCTCAAACCATTGGAGGCTGTACAACTACCAGAGAAAGTAGCAATTATGCATTGCAAAGCTCACCAAAAGGGAACAACTGCACAAGAGATAGGCAGTTCTGTAGTGGATCATGAGGCAAAGAGAGCAGCTGAAGAGGGTACGGCAGAAATACGGTCTCTGATTCCAGACGGTAAAATCCAGAATGATAAAATTCTTAATTATTCAAAAAAGGACCAAAAACTCATTAGAGATTTAGGGGGAAAAACAGAAGAAAATGGTTGGGTTAAAACACCACAAGGGAAAGTAGTAGTGCCTAGCACATTACTCTGGGCTATAATCATGGCTGAACATAGAAAGACTCATTGGGGAGTTGAGGCCCTATATAAATATTGGAGCAAACACATTGTTGCCCGTAACTTGTACACAAACATCAAACAAGTGACACAACAATGTGACATTTGTTTGCAAAATAACCCACAGGTAAGCCGAAAGGTGGAGCTAGGGCAAATTGAGAAAGGTAATCTCCCCGGACAGTGGTGGCAAATTCACTTTTCAGAACTTCCAAGAAAAGGAGGGTTTCGATATTTGCTTGTATTAACTCATACCTTTTCAGGATGGCCAGAAGCTTTTCCTTGCCAAACAAACAAGGCTAGAGAGGTAACTAAGGCTTTGCTGCATGACCCAGGTTTGGGGTCCCAGCAGTAATATCTTCGAACAGAGGCCCTCATTTTGTGGCCAAAATTACACAACAAGTTAATCAGGTTTTGGGGATAGATTGGCAATTGCATACTCCCTATAGGCCCCAAGCAAGTGGCCAGGTGGAGAAGATGAACCACTTTCTTAAATTACAGATTGTAAAATTGGGTCAAGAAGCTGGACTAGCTTGGCCTCAGTCACTACCTCTAGCCTTGTTGTGAATAAGAACCAAGCCAAGGGCCAAGGAAGGATTGAGTCCCTTCGAAATATTGTATGGAAGAACCTATTTGGTTCAAGCAGGAACATCAACACAAGTTGGTACTGAAGTGTTAACTGACTATGTAATAAGCTTGCAAAAACAACTCAGAAAAATAGAAAAGCTGGTTTTGGGAACCCTTGCTTGTGGCCTGGATGGGCCAATACATAATATAGAATCAGGTGATTATGTATATGTTAGATCTCTTTCAGACTCTCCCTTGGAGCAGAAATGGGAAGGACCGTTCCAGGTTCTATTGACGACACACAGAGCGGTTAAAATACAGGAACAAGCATCATGGATACATCACACCAGAGTGAAAAAAGGCACCTAAATCTCCATGGAAGGTCACGCAAGTCCTACTGAGAAAATTGTCTTTCTCATGATCATAATTATGATTCAGGAATGGGAGGGCACCTCTAGCCAAAGCGATACTGAGTGGCCTTGGTCTCAAGCTTATGTTAGGTACACTGGATCCATGGGGACACATTCTGTTCAAAAGGGTTTGTCTGTCTACTGTGGTTATGCATGGAAATCAGGTGTATATCAGAAAAGAGTGGAGTTGGGATATAAAAGACAGGATTCATCAGCTTCAGGGGACTATAGGAGAAGAAATCAAACTAGGGTGCCGGATGGTTAATGAGACCACTCATAAGAAGGCATCCCAAATTATTATCTCAACTACTCCTACAGATAGCATAGAGATCTGTACTTCCAGTAAATTAGATTGTTGACATAATTTTACATTAGCACAGACTATTATTGAGGTAGTTTGCCTCTGGGCCCGTGATATTATTGGACTCATATTCAAATTTAAAATAAATGCCATACCTAGGCCTGTTACAGCAGAGCCACGCACGACAGTCACACACCATGAGAAGGATATGTCCACCACGCAATCTACGTCAGCACTCAAACCCAGAATTTAATAAATTGTATCGTATGTGATCAAAAATACAGATCAACAACAAATGTTGTTCAATCCAGAATGGTCTCTTAAATGTGTGGAGATGCTAATGCAAATCAATATTTCTGGCATTCAGCTAGCATTTTCTCCCTTCCTAAAACCATCTTTTGGGGGCTGGACAACCTGGCTGCAGAAACAAATGCCCTTTAGGGACAGAATGCGGAGAGATCTAACTGGTGTATTAGGGATGGGATTGGGGGTCCTAAGTGGAATTGATTCAGAAATATTGATGAATAGATTGGCTACTGCAACTAGTGATTTGACAAAATTATGACAACCTTTGCAATCTTCTCTATCAGTGTTAGGAACTAGCCAGTGGCTCTTATCAAAAGTGTTACCAAAATGGGAAAAGATGGAAGAGCAGGACCATGAATTAATAGTTAACACACTTGGTGTGGTCCAAGACAACGTTTCTTTGGCCTTCAGTAGTATACAGGCACAATTATGGATGAAGTCAGTGGCCACCTCAATTACAAGAGAAGGTGGTGACAGTACTTTCCCCACCTAAATCTAGAAAGTGGTTTGGGACAGTGCCACTGACTTAAAGAGGGAGCTTCAATCCTGGTCATTTTACCTATGACCCCATCACTAATACGGCCACAACCTTTCTGTTGACCATATGTAACGCTTCAATATACGTAATCCACCCCATCATTGCATTAGGATTAAACCATGATAAAACTGTGCTCTATCCTTCCGAACATAGAACATGGGCAGGAATGGTGAACGGGAGATGGCAAACTGTAAATTTAGACTCTTACATTACACGAGAACGACAAGGATTCATTTGCGAAAGTAATACAATCAATGCTTAAGACATCTGCCTTGACATTGAGTCCACCGCTGTCCACCATGACATAGAGGAAATAAACAGGGTCCTGAAATGGGTAGAAGAAGACGCGAACCATCATTGGTGGGATGTGCTGTTTGGATGGTCCCCTACCACGACTGACATTCTAAATAAGTTGTGTCACCCCATTATTGTCCTTTTGATGCTAGTTTTAGTTAGCTTCATTTTCTCTTCTGTGTTGTTTATTTGGAATGGGAGAATGCTATAGTGACCAACAATTTTGACTTCTATGTCTAGTGCCCATGAGAATGTGTTAAAAATAAATTTCAAGCAAAATATCATCCAATTCCCCTTCGAGAGATAGATTATGCATTTGGCAAATTAATTTGCCCATGTTAAAAGGCAGGGGGGAATTGATGAGCAAAAGCACACATGGAGGGGGTTGGGAAGCTGAGAAGTTTGAAGGACTTAGTTAATTGTAAATGTAAATAGCTCACTGGAACTCGCACTGCTTGTCAGGGATGGCCTTGAAGACCTTGAAAGTTGATAACAAGAGAGAGCTAGCTTGCAGAAGTTTACTGATAAGTAGGGATTGGAATGCAGAAAGCTGGCTGCACCTGGTTCAGTAGTTTGAAAACAACCAGAAAGGACTGCGTCTGCGCACAGTTCAAGGAGAAAAAATTCATCCTGAGGAAGGCTGTTGATTTCATCCCTGCGACCCCAGTCCATGACCACCAGGAGGCACTACACAGACACAAGAACGGAGAGAACCTTCCAGAACTAATTATAATATGAAGCGGGGAAAAGTTATGAATATGTAGTAGGCACTTATAACTATGCATGTCTTTACACTATAAGTAGCTGTTTGTTAAGTTGTGCGGTGTGCGAGTTTGGGCAGAGTTATCTCCCTCGCACCCCAGCTGGCAATAAACATACCTGCTTTATAATTCTTAATTGAGTTATAGAGTCTGAGCTGCAAAACACTGCCTTTTGGTGCTTGGTCATACTTGCCTCCCCCAAGCATATAGAGAACAGCAGGAGGTGTGTAGGGAATGGCAGGAGGTCCCACTCTGTGCACAAGCTGCTTTCTGCAAGAATGGGTTAGAGGCTTTACCAGGCAGTGTTTGGTGAAGGCAGAGGCCAGGGAACCTGGCACTGCAAAGGCTTTTGGAGCACTGTCAAGTACTTAATTTTCCGAGTGAGCAAGGAGGTTTCTGAGGAAGGACACATGGACGTAGCAGAAGGTAGAGCAAGAGCAAGATACTTGGAGCAGAGCACTGCAAGAGTGAAACCTGTGATGAGAGAGTCTTGCAAAAGCAAAATATCTATTTTTATCTTATTTACTGTTATGTAATTGGACCAGCTCTGCAGAAATCAGTAGATGTATTATGGATTTAGACAGATGTAAAGGAGATAACAATCTGATCCCTGTGCTTAAAAAGCTTTTTTTGCAGGTCAGATTCCCTCTAGCTCTATATTCACAAGAAAAACAAGTTTTTTGGATACTACCTGTTAAATAAAAAATTCATTTTTATTTAAAGTGTCTTTTAAATTAGACCATGTTCATTAATTAAAAGAAAGTAAAAATGTATGAATCCATTGCTGAGTAAAGCAGGAAAAGGCTTCACAGTGAGAGTTGATTGTTTACATTCAATTAAAGGAAAAGTCTCATTTAGAATGCTCAGATTTTATCTTGGTACTGATTAAAATTGTGCTATTGTGTTCTTCTGGGCTGTTTAGAAAGGTGAACTAAGACTTTCCAGGACTGTACCATTGCAGCATATACATGAGATTTACATACAATCACACCAGATAGACACAAAATTGCACAGTCAAGGTTCTCTAGCATAAGCAGTGTTAATATTGTCTTTCAGGTTTTGAATTTCTGCTTGCTGTTACAAATCACCTCTGAACATGCCTTTTGGTGGGTTTGTTCATTCCATAGACTTGTAGACCAGTTTGTGTTGGAAGGGACCTCAAAGCCCATCCAGTTCCAACCTCCCTGCCATGGGCAGAGACACCTCCCACTGGATCAGGTTGCTCATAGCCTTATCCAACCTGGCCTTGAACACCTCCAGGAACGGGGCATCCACGACTTCTCTGGGGAACCTGTGCCTCACCACCCTCACAGTAAAAAATTTCTTCTGAAGGTCTCATCTCAGTCTCCTCTCTTTCAGCTTAAAACCATTACCCCTCATCCTACCCCTGCACTCCCTGATAAAGAGCCCCTCCCCAGCTTTCTTCTAGCCCCCTTTCAGTACTGGAAGGTTGCTATAAGGTCTCCCCAGAGCCTGCTCTTCTCTAGGCTGAACAAGCCCAACTCTCTCAACCTATTGTCATATGAGAGGTGCTCTAGCCTGATATTTCCTGTTTCTCCTGCCTGGCTGCAAAAGTCAGTTGTACTGTATCACAGATGTAATTTCACTTTTTGGTGGGATCTGCAACAGATTATTGCTAGCACACTTGCTATCTCTCCTCTGCAGTGCAATTAGACAGTGCTTGCAACCTTTAGTGGATGTCACCAGCAAAAAATGCACCAGCAAAATTTGGAACCTTTTAATCATGGGTCAGTCTACACGACACCAGGCCTGCTGGCAACAGATGAGGTACATCTTTCTCAGAAAGTGTTGTGGTTCGAGCTACATTAGAGTCAGTTTTGTGACTAACACATTCGCTCTAATTTCATTCTCTGAAAGCTAACTGCATATTTTTCAGACAGTGTTCCTCACTAACAGTGATAACACAGGGCATTGGCATGCAAAAAGGCCAATGCTTATACTTATCCCTACAGTAACCAAGGCCATCCTCGAGCTGGCAGGAAAAGGGCCACACCTGCAAGGAGGGGCAAACAGGACAGGTGACCCCAAACTGACCAACAGATTATTCCATTGATGAGCAAAAGCAGACAGGTGGGTTGGGAATGCTCACTGGAACTCATGCTGTTCATTGGTAAAGGCCTTGAAACCTGATAAGAAAGAGCTGGCATGCAGGGTTCTGCTGATAAGGATGAAACAGGAACATGGACATCAGCGATCTTGAGCAGAAAACCAGTTGAATCGTAGTTTGGAGTAATGCCAAGAGTCCAGGGAGCCTGCACACAGTTCGGGGTTAAAGAAGTTCATCCCGAGGAAGACTTCTTACACTATAAGTAGCTATTAAGTTGTGCGGTGTGCAAGTTTGGGCAGAGTTATCTCCCTTCCACCCCAGCGCTGGAAATAAACATACCTGCTTTATAACTCATTTTTGGGTTATAGGATTTGATTCCACAAAACACCATCCCACATACATCATACTCTGTACTGATGCTGTGAAAAAGCTAAACTCAATAATCAATGCCAATTTGATTATTAAGCAGGTATTTCTTTAATGCGACATCAGACATACAAGGAATTATTTCACCTTATATGTGTGTCCATTGAGGCTGGTTACAGGACTTTTATACTGGTTAAACATACATATTCATATCAATTCCGGGAAACACTGGTTGCATATTCTAGGAAATATTGGTTAAACATACACAGAACTCATTATCACATCTTATCACCCACTCTGTATGTACATCACAGTTCCTTTGTGTTTTCAAAATCCTCTGATGGTCTTTATCTTATTTCCTTCCTAATTGTGTCCTCCTGGTGAGCTCAGGTTTGTTCTTTGTTTCGGTCTTTTCCTCATCTTGGAGCAGCAGTCAGAGATAAGTTTCTTTAAGATACACAGTGCTTGATTTGTTGCTTGTTTCAACTAGTAAACAAGCTAACCTCCTGTTAGAATCACATTCTTTCTTACTGCAAGCTGGCCAAGATTTGATTCTTATTATTCTTATTATTGCTTAAGCTAATTCATTCCCTTAACATAATGATTTATTCCTTCCTTCAGTATAAAATGAGAGGCCATGAGGAGCTTGGCCTTCTTCTGCAGTGGCCAATGTCCAGCAAGGACCTCGTCTGTCTGTTGCTCCTGATCCCATATCCATGTGTTCCTGAATCCAGTTCCTGAGTCCAACTCCCTCCTAGCCATGGACCCATTACCTCATGTCTGCTCTGCAGCATTTGTGGTGACGTAGAGTCATCGAGGGATGGGGGAGGGATATCAAATATTTGTATGTTTTATTACTTTCTAACTATTTTAATCATCACTATTATTATTGTTATTGTAAACATTGTTTCTTTCTGTGCCTTAAATGTTTTGTCTGAAGGCTGGCCATTTGTGCCCTTGTTTTGTGGCACCAGCAATCAATAGTGGAGTGGGTGCAGCAGCAGGCACTCCCCAAAGACTGATCTTAGGATATCACCTGAGGGCCTTGTCTGTGGCACCAAGTTCAATGGGAGGGGAAGTGCACGAGCAAGTACTGCTCCCCCTTGCCTGGCCCAGCTCATGATCCCGAGCCAGCTGTATGGGGGGGGGGGGGGATGCAGCAGCGGCGGGCACTGCCCCCATCCCCCTGACTGCCCTGGCTGGACCTCCTGAAGGAGCTTCTGTACCCATGCGGCAAGACCACCCCTCTCCCGTGCTGATGGGACACGGACTGCCCTTATAAAAGAACTCGCAAGGAGCTGTGCTAGGCGCACTCGCTCATCTCTTCAATCAGACCAGCCTGGACCACATGGCCTGGGAGAAGCTGCTGCAGTGACCACATGTTTCCAAGGAACTGCTGTTACCCATCGATGTGGTGATTCTTTCCCCCCTTCTCTCTCTCTCATTTACCTTATTATTTTCTTAACTGGCATTGGTGTGTGTGTCAAATCTAATCCGAGTGATCTTGGCTGCATTCAGGGATCAGATTGTGATCTGAACAGGTTGGGATCTGTTTCCTGCAACTTTGGGAAGTTGTCCCTCCATATCTCAGCTGTACACTCGAGTATTTTGGTCTGATTATTTTGGTCGAAGCCAGAATAAATTTTGCTTATGATTTTCACCCCGAGAGTGACCTTGTCAGCCTCCAGATCGCCACACAGATAAATGAACCACTGTCTTTCGACTGTGCAGGTTGAAAGAAGCCCAGGTGTATGTAGCTCATGGATCCAAGGCGTGACATTTTTTGTATAGTCGGCAGTATTTATCTGTTTGCAATGGGTGCAACAGGGTGAAATTGTTATCTCTTTGCAAAAGGGTAAAATTGTTAAGGGATAAAAGTTTGAAAGCTAGAAAGAAAATTGTGGTTTCCGGCATAGTTATGATGGCCAGTCGGGATATGCCTGATGTTCATTGCTCCCAATTGTTTTTAGAATTGTTGGCAATTTTTGTAGTCCTGGAAGCCATGTGGGTGGCTGCTTGAAAAAGGAAGTCAGAGAGACTTAAAATTGAGAGAGAAAAGGAAACATTGAAAATAGTGAAGCTCTGGAAATAAACATACCTGCTTTATAACTCATTTTTGGGTTATAGGGTTTGATTCTGCAAAACAATTTGGCACTCCAGATGGGACACCTTCTCTGTCTGGCTGCAGGACCAGTTGGGAGTGGGACATTCTAAGGCACGCCCCAGACTACTTCTCTGGAGAATCTCCCATCCCTACCCGATCACTGCGGGGGGAGATGGCTCATCAGCGGGCAGATCAGGTATGTAATTTGGGGATACCGGCAGGGGAAACAGGGGAAGAGTCTATAAGCCGTGTATGGGATACCTCATGCGATGATGAGGGGTAGTATAGCTTACCAAGACCCTGTGAGTCGTAAGGGGGATATAAATCCCCCCTCCCTTGTGTATGGTGAGGGAGCGATACCACCCACCCCTGGGAACTGGGAATTGGTGGTTTGTGCCCGAAGGGGTGCTCCCTGCTGAAATAGCAAAGCACCAGGAAGAATATAGTCCCGAGATCCCGTAAGTCACGCTTTGCGTGGGGTGAGGAGCTATACTACTGTGGTGGATTGGGTACTCCTTGCTGGGGTAGCAGGAGCACCGTGTGGGATAGCTATCATCTTCTACATCTGTTGCAAATATTCAGTACCGGTACCTGTATATTTTAACATCATTTACGTTTATTTATTACGTTCTAACTATTTTCACTATTATTATTTTTCGGAGTGGGAGGCGGACCCGGAGTAACGATGGAGTCTCAATATGAGTATGATCGTTCTCCTTTATTCACATACTTAAGACTCCTTATATACTTATCCTAATAAGGCACGCGCTAACATAACAAATCATAATTGGTTATGTCATACTGTTCACGCGCCTTGTGCTGTTACATAATTGGTTAAATGCTCTCAAGCACACGAAAGGGGCAGATACAAAGTTCTTGTCGGCAAGTTCTCATTGGCTTCACGACTCTTTGGGACTTTCCAGTGCTGGATTCCACATTCTTGTATTCTGCTCCCTTTTATTTTATCTCAAGGTCAGGCCTAGCTACAGACAGCAAACCCTGGATTGTTCACTGCTATTAAATCATGCCCTCGTTCACCAAGCCATTCTTCCACAATTCCCCCTTTTTGTTTTTGAACAAGCCAGACTTCATTTGTTATTCGCAATAGCATTTTTCTTACACATGACATTACACAACTGAAAAGAGCTATTCCTACAACTGTAACTGTCAACAACATTAATCCCATTTTTAATACACTCCTAAGCCAACCAGTCAATCCTAACCAGTTGGATAATCCATCCAAACCAAAAAAAACCCCTAGGTCCTGTTGAATCTTTTCCGCGTGATCCATCAGCTCTTTTATTTCCCGATGTATAGACCGGGAATGGTCATTCAAATGCAACACATACCATCAAAATCGTCACAGCCATGACCATGCGCCAATAACAAAAAAAATCTATTGCTGCTCTGTTCTGTAAAGCAGTATGCTGCACGGTAGACATGTCGTCAGCCAGTTCAGACAAAATTCGACTTGTCATGTTGGCTTGTTTCACTACCCAACAAAAACCTATAAAAAGACAATATGTAGCATTCAATGAATCCACAAGTTCAAGTTCTTGTGGTTCAGGTCAAATTGGAAGTTTGTCATCCCAATTATCATATTTGTCGAATGCTTCGCTCTCGTTTTTCTCACCAGGTAATGCGGTTGCCCATACAAAGTTCGAAAAGGTATCGATTGTCACGTGAACATATTTTAGTCTTCCAAATTCCCCAATGTGAGTGACATCCGTTTGCCAGAGCTCTAAGGACTTTAGTCCTTTAGGGTTAACTCCGATCCCTATTCCTGGACGGTGATTTCCACATCTTGGACAAGCTTGTACAATACTACGGGCTTCATTCTCTGTTAAGCTATACTGTCATTTTAATCCTTTGGCATTCTGGTGAAATTGGTCGTGACTCTGTCTTGCTAAACAAAGTTTATCCATAGGAGGCATATGCTGAGCTGGACTAACGAAGCTATCTGCTATCTGATTACCCCTTCCTAGTGCCACGTCAAGTTGATGACTTCGCACATGAATAACACAACAAGGCTCTGTGCGTTGTTGAAGCGTGGAGCATAATTGCACAAACAATGCTCCTAATCTTGGGTTAGTTGTCTGTCTTGGAAGAGCATCCTCTAATCTTGGGACTACTCTTGCTACATATAATGAGTCCGTTACAACATTAAGAGGGGTGGTTAGCCAATTCAACAGGGCCCAACCAACGGCAGTTAACTCTAAGGGCTGTAAAGAATCTTGGGGCTGTCCCTCCAAAATATGCTTGTGCCATTCAGCACGTTTGTGCCATACACAAACAGCACGATGCAGTCATTTTCCGGCATCAGTATATACAGTAAGGCCATCCACCAGTGGCTGCATACTGACTTTCGTTCTCTCCAGCCATTGATTTTGTGACAATATCTGCCACTTCTTCCCTTGCGGCTGCTGTGAATGTATTTGTCCTTCAAATCCTAATAGGGCTTCCTGAAGTGGTATTACATTTCGTAACCACCACTCTATGTCTACAGCATTAACTGGAATGCTAATGTCTGCAGGTTCTTGACTGCTGATCTCAATAATTCGAGATCTGCCTTTTCGTACTAACTCTGCCACAGCTTCGGGTCTGGTTTGAATGCTCGTTTTTGGCTGCACACCCAGAAACACCCATTCCAATACCCAGAATGATTCAGCTTTATTGGTTCTCTTGCTACTGGCAATGGCAGGGTCATTCAGGTCTCTGTCCTTCCCAGATTCCCCTCTTTTGTTTTGCCATTGACAGATGACTGCATATGGGAATTCGCTATTGTTATAAACCAAAAGCGATATCGGTAAATTCAGTATCTTCCGAGATGACCAATATGTTTGTAAGTGACGACTGATTTTTTGTAAAAGAGTCCTTTGATCTGCGGTAAGCTCAATTTTGTGGGCTGGGTTGGCATTTATCCAAATAAATGGGAAATCGAACCCACTCCAGCTGGGGTTTTTTGACGTTAGGTAGAGGTCCCAGCATTTGGGCTGCTGCACAAGCCACCTCCCTCTCCACTTTCATCTCCTTTAAAGTGTCCAACACCAAATTCCAGTCCCCCCAAACAGCTTTAATTTCCTTTTCCTCTTTGTCTGTTCCTGATATAGTGTTTTGCCACAACATTTCTCCATAATCTCTACATAACTGTTTAAGTGCTCTCAAGCACGCGAAAGGGGCAGATACAAAGTTCTCGTCAGCTTCACGACTCTTCAAGACTTTCCAGCTCTGAATTCCGCATTCTTGTATTCTGCTCCCTTTTAGCAGAATTATTATTATTATCCTTATTATTATCATCATCATCATTTCATTAAAGTTGTAGTTTTAGTTTCCAACCTGCAAGTCTTTTCCCTCTCATTTCCCTTTCCCTGGGTGTGGGGGGAGGGATTTGAGAGTCCAACTGCATGGTTTTAACGGCCAAAATTAGCCTGGCCAGGGCTAAACCATGACATCCACTTTCTTAAGAATTCTGCATTTTTATATTTCGCTGTTCAAAATTTTGCCTAATTTGTAAAAGGAGGATAATATTTAACTTTACATTATAATTATAATTTTATAACTGAAGTGCTTTGTGTTGCTTGTCAAGAAGATAACATAAGATAACAAGAAGATAAAACAGTACTTTGGAATCCTAGGAATGTACCTATGAAGCCTTTTAATTCCAAATGTCCATTGAGCCGGCAAATGGGTATATTTACCTCTGACCTTTGGAACGGAAGGCTGCAAAGGATGAAATTTTAAAATACCTAGCATAGAAGAAGGAAAAAAAAAAGGGGGGGGAAAAAACAGGTGAAGGGACTGAGAATGCCCCTCCCTTTTCCCCCCCTTCCTGGTATGGAAGTTATGCCAGCTAGATGCTGTGTGTGAGTTAACTCTTCCCCTCCCAGAATGTGAGTGTTCTGTATGACTGAAAAAGATAATTTGGAAGTGTAAAAGCAAAAGGTTTGCGTAGACAGGGGGGCCAGAATCCACAGGCTGCAGGAATGGATCAGATTTGGTGTTCAGACTATCATAAAGTTTTATTGTGCTATTCAGCTAGGTTGGGATCATTCTATTGTCCTGAGTGTCTTTAATCTGTAGATGGGAATTGTTGTTGTTACTAGTCTTGTGGGAAGTCCCTGAGAACTTAGGACATTTGTAAGTCTTTAAATGGTTTATGGAAGTTGGAGAAAGGTAGAGTCAGAAGGTAGTATAATGGGGGCAAAACCAAGCAAGAATTTCCTTGAGCAAGCCCATTAGGATGCATATTACAGCACTGGAAGGAATTGACAAGGGGGGAGCTGGAGGCTCAATGAGTAAGAACAGGATTGCAGTACCGTTTTGCAACTAATGTTGTTTTTAAAGAGAGGGAAAGTGGAATGAAGTGTTTTTCACCCTCCGAAACTATCTGGAGTGGCAAAGGGACAGTAGGATTTTGTCGCCGCAGGACCCTATGGTACTACCATTAGGCGAGAAAATAACAGTTTAAAGGTAAACTGAGGCAATGTTGAGTGACGCGCAGTATTAAGCAAGGGTACACTAGAATAAATAAAATTCACTGGACAGCAGAACAGAACAAGATTTATCTGATTTGCTTAAGCCTCCCCCTCGATCACAGGAATGGGATACGGCACCTCTCTGGGAAGAATGAGACAATAAAGAAAAAAAAAAAAGAAAAAAAAAAAAGAAAAAACTCAAACCAAACCAAAACTGACTGTAGAACTGTAGGGGATTTGGAAACAGTATTTCCCATACAAGACTCAATGTGGGATCCAGACAGATCTAAACATGTGGAAAAATTACAGGTATATCAGGAGTGAATCTCAAAGGAAATGAAAAGACCCATTCCCAAATAAGTAAACAAGGTCCCTCTAGATCACCATCTGAATTCTTAAATCTTAAATTCTTAAATAAGAAAATTGTGGGAAATAATGTGCCACAACACACTGCTGGATCCTGGGTCAAGGGTAGGAATACAACAACTAAGTTTTTGTTTTGGGCCAGTCTAAAAGAGGAATAGTGGCTCATGTGAAGGAAGACCTGGGGAATCCACCCGAGCGGGTCCACTAGTTATAATGAAGCCAGGGAAAGAGGAAAAGAGAACAGAATTTTAGTTGACACAGATGCAACATATTCAGTTTTGAACTAAGCTTTGATGTCCCTAGGAAATGACTACATCATGGAAAAAGGGGCAACTGGCCAAAGTGAAAGGGTGTATTTTTTTGAACTTCTAAGATATAAATTGGGAATACAATGGGGCATCCACAGATTCTTGTATATGCCCAACTCCCTGAAGGCACTTTTGGGGAGAGATTTATTAGAACAATTGGGTGCAATAATCTAATTTGAAAAGGAGGAGATTACTCTGGAGGTAAATGACCAGCAGTAAATGCAAATAATGGGTTTATCCTTAGCCACTGTTCCCGCAGAAGGAAAAAATCAGTGAAGAAATCACGAACCAAGTATACCCTGAGGTAATGGCGAATTGATTTTTCGGAACTCCCAAGACAGGGGGGATATTGATACTCATTGGTATTAACTGGTACCTTTTCAGGTTGGCCGGAGGCATTCCCTACTAGAACAAGGAGATAACCAGAACATTAATACAGGACATAATACTATGCTTTTGGGTTCCAGCACCTATGTCTCTTGATAGGGAACCACATTTTATCCCAGAAGTAGTACAACAGATCAGTTGCTATTTGCGTATGAAATCATGACCTCCTACATGGTGGCATTGGACAAACAGCTCCAAAAGATTGAAAAACATGAGGCTGAGACGTGAAGTAGGGGTTTGGATGAACCTGTGCAAAACATACAAACTGGAGATTATGTATATGTAAAGTCTCTTGCAGAGAGGACTCTGGAACTGCAGTGAGAAGGACCATTCCAGATGTTCCTTGCCTCCTTCACAGCAATTGAAATCAAGCAGAGTGCATGGATCCATCGGACCCGAGTGAAAAAGGCACATAGATCTCCATGAAGGGTCACACAACTCCAACCAGGAAAATTATTTTTCTCATGATTATAATTATAATCCAGGGAGGGAAAGACACCTCTAGCCAAAAGAATGCTGAGTGGCCTTGGTCTCAAACTTTGATTTGGTATACTGGAGCCCTGGGAAATATTCTGATTGAAAGAGTTTAAATCTATCAACTGTGGTTATGCATGAAAATCAAGTATATGTGAGGCAAGAATGGAATGTGGATAGAGAACAGGGGATTCAGCAACTTAAGGGGATCGTAGGAGGATAAATCAAAGCAGGATGGTTAGTAGGACTATCCATAAAAAGGCATCCCAAATTACTATCTCAACTACACCTACAGATAAGAACACAAAGACCTGTATTTCCAATGATTTAGACTGTTGGCATAATTTCACATTAGTACAGACCGTTAAGGTGGTTTGTCTCTGGGCCTATGATGCCATTGGGCTCTCATTCAAATTTAAAAATATTATAGCTAAGCCTGTTAACAACCCAGAATTTATGAGATTGGTCCATATAATCAGGAATACAGGCCAACAGCAAATGCTCTTCAACCCTGAATGGTCTCTTAAATGTGTTGAACTGCTAATGCAAACTGATATTTCTGAAATTCAACCAGCATGCTCTCATTTCCTAAAAACATCCTTCGAGGGCTGGACAATCTGGCTGTGAAAGCAAGTGCCCTTCAGGGGCAGAACACAAAGGGGCCCAACCAGAGTGTTACAGACAGGATTGGAGGTCCTAAATGGAATTGACTATCAGAAATGTTACCAAAGTGGGAAAAGGTGGAGGAACAAGACCATGAATTAATAGGAAATGTACTTGGTGTGATCCAAGAAAACATTTCTTTGGCCCTCAGTTGTATACAGGCACAATTACGGATGCAATCAGTGGCCGCCTTAGTTATAAGAGAAGGGGGTGAAGGTACTTTCCCACTGAAATCCGGAAAGTGGTTTGGGACGGTGCCACTGACTTAGATAGGAAGCTTCAATCCTGGTAGACTCTGGTAAATTTCACCTATGACCCCATCACTGATACACCCACAGCCTTTGTGTTTACCATACGTGACTCAGCAATATATGTAATCCACTCCATCATTGCATTAGGATTAAGCCATGATAAAACTGTGCTCTATCCTTCTGAACATAGAACATGGACACAAATAGTGAATGGGAAATGGCAAACTGTAAATTTAGAATCTTGCATGAGAACAACAAGGATCCATTTGCTAAATAATGCAATCGATGCCTAAGACATCTACCTCAACACTGAGCAAAGCATCTGTCACTTTGAGATCCATCTAGATGCTAATCAGAGGGCTGTACTTGTATATGTGGGTCAGGGTTGTGTGTGTTTGAGAACTGCTTGTACCTCTGTAGGAATAGATGAGATAATTATGGATAGTGAGAATCACTCTAATTTCTGTATTTGTAATTTCTTTAAGATTGTTGTGTGTGACTTTTCTTATTTAACACCAGTCGTATCCCATCAGCTGATAAATCTGATTATACAATATTTCACAAATTATCACCTATACCTATTGGAATGAATCTTACATTGGTAAAATGATTAATGAAACAGTTAATGAAACATCAGGACTTGATTATAATTCTGGACGAGGTCCAGGAAAGCGGGAAAAGACCCTGATAACAGTCCATCATGACACAGAGGAAAGAAAGGGGGTCCTAAAAGGGTAAAAGAAAATGGGAACCATCATTGGAGGGATGTGTTGTTCAGATGGTCCCCTACTGCGACTGGCATTCTAAATAAGTTGTGTCACCCCAGTATTGCCCTTCTGATATTAGTTTTAGTTAGGCTTGTTTTCTCTGCTATGTTATTTTTTTGGATTTGGAGAATGCTACAACAACTAATAATTTTGACTTCCATGTCTAGTGCCCATAAGAATGCATTAAAAAGGTAATTTTCCAACAAAATATGATACTATTCCCCTTTGAGAGATAAATTACAGAGTTGGCAACTGAATTTGCCCATGTTAAAAAAGACAGGAGGGAATTGATGTGCGAAAGCAGACAAGGGGGGCTGGGAGCATTCGTTAGAGCTTGGCGTTGTTCACCTTGAAGACCTTGGAAGTTGATAATGAAGGAGCCAGCTAGCAGAAGTTTACTGATAAGTAGGCACTGGAATGCAGAAAGCTGGCTGCATTTGGTTCAGGAGTTTGAAAACAGCCAGAGGAGACTGAGTCTGCACAAAGTTCAAAAAGAAATATATTCATCCCGAGGAAGACTTCCTACTTTATCCCTAAGACCTTGGCCAACGACCATCAGGAGGCACTACGCAGGCGCAAGACTGGTGCGAACTTTCCAGATCTAATTATAATATGAAGCGGGGATAGGGTATGAGTATGTAGTAGGCGCTTATACCTATGCATGCCTTTACAATATAAGGAGCTGCTTGTTAAGCTATACGGTGTGCAAGCTAGGAGGAGAACCCCCTTGCACCCCAGTGCTGAAAATAAACATACCTGCTTTATAACTCATTTGGGGTTATAGGGTTTGATTCTGCAAAACAATATTATCCATTTTTTAATTTGAGCTATGTTGGAGAGGTTTTCAACCTTTTTGTTCAACTTTTGCCTTTTGTCTTTTTCTTCCTGCAACTCTTTTGTAGTTGTTCAATTTGTAGGGGCAGTATTAATTCAGCTTCCTTTCTGCCTTCTATTTCCTCTCTTAGATCTTCTCTCACTTGTATACTTTTTTCTGTCTTGACAGGCAGATTCTAGGCATGTTTACAACATTTTATAAATTATCCAGCTTTTATAAATCCAGATTTTATAAATTCTTCCAGCTTTATTTGAACTACCTGCAGTGTTTAGCTACTTCTCTACAGTATTTAACTGTTTCGTTATCGCTTCCCAGTTATGCCAATTATTACAAATTGCATCTTCTGGGAAGGAGGGATTTGAGGGAATACCATGTTTTTGTAAATATTCAGTGATTTTGCTCATTATCCTGTAAATTACACCAATTGTTGTGGGTAAGAATCTATGAAACTTTGATTTATTAGCAATTTAGAATTTATAAGGGTAAAAGACTGCAAAATTCCTATTAACACTTAATTGATTAGCAAAGTTATTAAAATATTCTATATATGTGTTATAATCAAATTGATCAGCAACTTGATCAGACTCAAAAATAACAAGATTCACTCCTATTTATTATACAGTGTGATAAGTAAATATGCAAGCACATAGGTATATGTGTACACAAAGATGCATCACCATTTAGGCGTAAGAGAAGCACAGGACAAGACAGACTAGTCTGAAAATTTCCCTCTTGAGATTTGGTGAGAATACTCACATATAATGCACCAGCATTCCTAACAGGCTGGTAGGAACTCAAGGGGAGATAACTTCACCTAAGGCCTTTTCATTTGCTATGTTAGCAAATGGGATTGTGCATTACACATGAGAGGCATTCCAACTCAGGGGGAGATTAGTGGTTTCAGTCTGCTGCGATACAGAAGAGCTCAAAGGGCCTTTCACATAATCACATACTTATAGGGTTTTGAGATAACTGACGTTTGTCATATGTTTGAATAGTCGTTTTGATCTTTTAATACTCATTTGGTCTGCACTTGGAAGATGTCATGCTAGTGCAACTTTCCAGTAGTTGCATTGGACCACCTCACTTGGGCCACCATCCAGGTATCAGGTGTTCAGAGGGGCATGACTGATGGTCAGTCTCTTTCTCAGGTGATGACGAGGCCTATTCCAAGGCACACAGGACCCCAAGATCCCTGCGGGGTTGCCCAAGTTCTCTTGATTGCTGTATTGTGACAATGGTCATTCTTTCCCCAGTGTGCCTGGTTGAGATGAACAGTTATCAGTCCCCTTCTTCAGATGACTAGGGAGTTTCTTTTCCAATCACAGCAGTTTCAGGTAGGCCAAGGAGCTCCCATGGCACCCTGGATGACTGCCTCCATACAATGGGAATTCTCCCTACAAAGTCTGTTCCACTGGATCAGATATTGCACTTCTATTTGTGGTGGGCTAAACTCAGCCACTCTTTTAGCTTTGCGGTCTGCGATAGAGTTTCCCAGCTCTTGACTAGATGTTCCTTTTTGATGAACTTTGCAGTACATGATAGACACCTTTTCTGGCAATTGGACTGTCTCCAATAACTTAAGAATTTCTTCAGCATGTTTTATCTGTTTTCCTTGTGTAGACAAAAGTCCTCTCTCTTTCCAGACTGCCCCATGGGCATAAACTACTCCGAAGGCATATTTGGAATCTGTCCAAATACTGTTTCTTTTCACTTTTGTCAGTTCCAATGCCTGAGTCAGAGCTATAATCTCTGCCTTTTGTGCTGAGGTATTTGAGGAAAGGGCCTTGGATTCTGTCACCTGATCTGTGGTGGTCACTGCATATCCAGACTTATGAATGCCTTGTCAAACGAAGCTACTCCCATCTGTGCACCAGGAGCCTTCAGCATCTTCCAGTGGTTCTTCTTCCATGTCTGGGTGGCTGGAGTATGCGGCTTCGATTGTTTCCAAACAGTCATGAGATATAGGATCTCCCATAGTTCCACTAAGAAAAGATGCTGGGTTGACAATGTTAGTAACCACTATTTCTACATCATCTTGCTCCACCATAATGGCTTGGTACTTTAGGAATCTCTGTGGTGATAACCAATGCCCCCTCTTACTTCTAATACTGCAGACACAGTATGTGATACAAATACTACAATTTTCTGGCCTAGTGTGAATTTTTGGGCCTCCTGTATGTTGAGTATAACCGCTGCTATTGCTCTCAGGCAGCTCGGCCATCCTTTGCTCACTTCATCAAGTTGCTTTGAGAAATATGCCACTGCTCTTCTATATGGCCCTAAATTTTGGGCCAAAACTCCTAAGGCTGTTCCTTTTCTTTCGTAAGAGAATAACCAGAAGGGTTTTGTTGTGCCCAGTAAGCCTAGGGCTGGTGCTTTCATCAGTTCTTGTTTTAGTTGGTGGAAGGCCTTATTAGCATCTCTGCCCCAGACAAGATCCTTCAAGTTTGTTTTCAGAAGTTTGTATAAAGGTCTTACCAAAAGTCCATAGTTACGGATCCATAAACAGCACCATCCTGTCATTCCTAGGAAGGCGCAGAGCTCCTTAGCTGTTTATGGTCTAGGAGTTTGACAGATGGCTTCCTTTCTTGCTGCTCCAAGTGCTCATTGTCCCGCGGTAATCTCATGTCCTAGGTATATTACTTGTTGTTGAACCGTTTGGGCTTTCTGTGCAGAGACTTGATATCCAGTTAGTCCAAGGAAGTTTTACAAACTAATTGTCCATGTCCTTCATTTCAGTGGCTATTAATAGGTCATCTACATATTGCAATACTATTCCTGCCCCAGATGGCTGTTCCCATTCTTCCAGATGCTTGGCTAATTGATTTCCAAAAAGAGTAGGACTGTTTTTAAATCCTTAAGGTAACATTGCCCATGTAAGTTGAGTTCATCTCCCAGAGTCTGGATTTTCCCACTTGAAAGCAAACAACACTTGGCTTTCTGGGCTCAAAGGCAGACAAAAGAAGGCATCCTTCAGGTCCAGTATGGTAAACCAAGTTAATTCAGATACTAATTTGGTTAATAATGTATAAGGATTAGCCACCACAGAGTATAAGTCCTCAGTTATTTTATTAATAGCCCTAAGATCTTGTACTATCCTGTATTTCCTGTCCAGTTTCTTTACTGGTAAAATAGGGGTATTATATTCTGACTCACATTCTATCAATAGCCCATATTTAATAAACTGATCTATTACTGGTCGGATATCTTCCTGGTCTTCCATTCTTAGTGGATATTGTTTGATTCTTGCAGGATTTACCTCTTGCTTTACCTTAAGTACTATTGAGGAGGCAGTTTTTGCTTTTCCCGGTGCCTCTGATGCCCATACCCCTGGGTATACCTGATTTCGGACTTCTTCAGGTATCTCAGTTTTGATGGGACTACTGATGAGAGCTAAACTTAAAACTTCAATTAATTGTTGGTCTCTTACCTTAAATTCTATTTTTCCTTTCTCAAATTTTATTTCTGCTTCCAATCATTCCAACAAATCCCTCCCTAACAGAGATTTTGGTGAATTTGGCATATACAAAAACTTATGCACCCCCCATTGCTTTCCCAGTTTAAAACCAAGGGGTTTCAAAAAAATATGCCTTTTCCTTCTGGCCAGTAGCTCCCCTTACCATTACAAAATCATCATCAAAAGGTGTTAAAGCTTGGTTTAAAACTGAAAATATTGTTCCTGTATCAACCAAAACCTCTAATTTTTGTTGTTGTTTCCCTAGCTTTAATACAACCAGTGGATCCACTAGGGCAGATTCCCCAGGTCCCCATCAGTCCTCTTTGACGTGAGCCTGTATCCTGTTTCCTTTTCTTCTTTCAGGACACTCATTTTTCCAATGACCCTCCCTTTTACACCATGTACATTGATTTTGTCCTAAAACCCTCCTTGGCCCTGGTTTCTTCACTTCTCGTGCTTCCTGCAATGCTGTGGCCAGCATCCTCCTATCCTTCCTCTTTTCTTCTTCTTGGTTACTACATATTCTCCAGGCTTCATCTAACAACCTCTCTAGATCCCTACTTTTCATAGGCCTTAACTTTTGTAACTTCCTTCGAATGTCTGGCGCTGACTGACCTAAAACCAGAGATACTAACTGCTGTATTCCTACTTCAGATCCGGGATCTAGGGGAGTGTGCTTTCTCATGGTGTCTCGTAATTTGTCCAAAAATTCTGAGGGCGTTATTACAAACTGGAAATGTCTCGTCACCCCTATAGGGTCGTCCCAATACTTTTTAGCCATATTTTACCAAGTGTCTAAATCAAAAGAAGAAAATGGGACTTTTAATAAAACTGGGGCCCCATCAGGACCCACCACTTCCCTTAAGAGAGCCTGTATAACTCCCTGTCTCTCTTTTCTTCGTGTAAGAGAAGAGACAAGACTATCTAGGGGGAGTTAAAGAGCTGTCCAAGTCCCCCTCCTCATGTCATCGGGCTTCAGTTGGGGGTTGATAATGCTCTGGGAGTTCGCTCATTTCAGGCTTTGTCCCTTTACCTAATTCAACACACCTTTGACCAATACTACAGGTGGAACAACATCTCCTCATTTCCCCTTTTCTTTCCTTTTTATTTTCTTTTTCCAATGCCAGCACCATAGGGTTCTGGGGAGATGTTAGTCTGCAGGCCCTCTGATACTCTTGATGACTACAGAGAGAAAAAAACATATCTGCATATGATGTTTCATCCCATTTTCCTTCTCTCCTTAAAAACAATATTAACTGTAAAAGGGTGTTATAGTTCAAAGTTCCATTAGGGGGCCAATTTTCTTCATCATCTAATTTATAAAGGGGCCACCACTGATTACAATATTTTATAAGTTTTCTTATTCTCTATTCCCCCATGTCCAATTAATTTTTCCCAATGTGCTAGAATGCAGGTTAAGGGCATTTTCTTCGGTATTTCCTTTCCCTGCCTTCCTCCCATCCTCTTATCTCCGTCTCTGCTCCCGTGCAAACCTTCTTTTACACCTTCAAATTGTCTTTCCCTATTCCATTGATCCACACACCAATGCCAACACTGTCTCTATCCTCATCTCTGCTCCCATGGAAACCTTCTTTTATTTTTTCAAATTGTCCTTTTTACTGATATCAAGCTTTCCCTTCCACAGACCGATGCACTGTCACCCCCTCTCCTCTGTCCCAGTCCTCGATCCTTATCTCCGGCATGCACTTGCTAAAGACATTCTTACACACACAACAATAGAACTGCTTGTGGAGATAACACCGTTAACTCCATTAACTCCTGCAGACTGAAAAGAAAGAAAAAAACCTTCACATTCTGGGAGGAGGAGGGGATAACCGCAAGGCTGGGCTTTTCCCTTTTTTTTCTTTTTTTTTTTCATCTGTGCTAGGTATTTTAAAATTTCACCCTCTGCAGCCTTCCACTCCAAAGGTCCCAGGTAAATCTACATTTGAGATTGAAAGGTCTCAAAGATGTATTTCTAGGATTAACCAAGACAGAGGGGGCTCAACCCCCTGTAACAAAACCATTTTGTAAGTCTTACAAATGTTTCAAGCGCTTTGTCCGTCTCTGGCCGCACCCCTCGCGGGGTCACAGAACCACAGATCAGGACCTCCACTCGCTTCACAGCGATGCTGTGTCTCAAACACACACACACACACACACACACACACACACACATGCTTGTTTCAAAGCTAGCTCAATACAATGTCAGTTATGACCAATGATAAGAGCCTGAGTTGTTCACTATTGGATCCACAATTTTCCAATGTTATGGATATTTAAACTATACATGGTACCAGGCACACCATAAAACACTTAGAGTATGCCCATGCAATAATTATTAATCCAAGGAGTGCAACTCCAGGAGTCCAATACCACAGCCCATAGTATGCACATGCAATAATTATTACTCAGAGGAGTGCAACTCCAGGAGTCCAATACCATAGCCCATCAAAACATCATTAAAAATTGAGCTTTTAACCAAACCAGATTGGACCAAACCAAACCTCCCGGTGTTAGCGTAGAGACAAACACATAACCATTTCAGGAAGGTTATATGTGGTGCTTTATTTCGAGGCCCTGGGAACCAGGGGTATGCACACCCAAATCAGGTTGCAAGATGATCCTGGCCCATCTGCAATTTAACCCTTAAGTGTTTCGCAATCTAATGTATATTCAACAGAGTACATCATTTCTTCATGCATATGTATTTGTGCATGCATATCATTTCTTCATGCATATAATTTGTGTGGACACCAGACAAAGAGAGAAGTCCCATACAAGTAAAAACAGACAAAAGGATCCAGGAATTCGGCAATGCCTGGACTGTTGCCATAAATGTGGAAAAGACTATCACTTTACAAATCAAATATTGGGGCTAAACGGATAACATCAAGGAACCAGGGAAAACAGGAACCCAGCGCGCAGCGGAGACACATGACAACAGTAAATGCTTCTGCTTGGATCTTCTCCACAGCCTCCTCAATCACAATAAGGGATTAATGCATTCATAAGGTATCGCTCCAAGCTTTTGGTCTTATCGGTGATAGTTTAAGTGCTTGGTTAGTGGGCCGCTCCAGTATTTTACTTTTTGTGTGGCCTAGTGTTATTAATTCTGATTTTACCAGGCTAATACAAGTTATGGTTTATGATTTCTTTCCACCTGTGTATATCACCCAAGACAGTTGTATTGCTCAATTAATACCATTTCAAAGATTGTATTAGAGAAAGTTGGCCTTCAAGTTGCACCTGAAAAAATTCAAACTTGTCCACTATGGAAATATCTGGGTGTGAAAATTTTAGATGCCACGACTGAACCTCAGCAAGTCAAATTGCAGACAGTACTTAAAACTTTAAACGATTTGCAAAAGCTCCTAGGAACAATCAATTGTGTTAAAACTTATTTGTCTATCACTCATGCAGAACTAAGTCCATTATTTGATCTTCTTAAGGGGGACATGGCTTTAACAGCACCTCATGCCCTTATGAGTGAAGTACAACAAGCTTTGGGTAAAGTTGAAAAAGCAATTACTCAGAGAAAAGCCCATAGATGACTTGATGGTCACCCAATATATCTATTTGGTTTTGTCACTCTTTGTCAGGCATTCGGTCTCATAGCACAATGGGTAACTGCGCTTTCAGCTTTTCTAGTAATATTAGAGTGGATTTTTTTACCGTATCAGCCTAAGAAAACCATATCTACTCAGATTCAAATGATTGCAGATGTCACTGCTAAAGGCAGAAAAAGAATAGCACAAATAACTGGAAATGAACCATCTCACATTGTTATCCCTGTTACAATAGAATATTTAGATTGGTGTTTCAGTCTTTCATTACAGGTCACCCTTGAAGGATTTTCAGAAGCTAAAGTTCATTTCCCATCACATAAACTTTTACAACTTTGTAAAGACTTAATTGTTGTCTCTTTTCCTTTGTGTTATCCTGTTCCTGTTTCAGGGCCTACAGTGTTCACAGACGGATCAGGAAAAAAAGGAAAGGCAGTGCTCACATGGCATGATGGCATGCAATGGCAGGATCGAATTTTTCATTCTACAGGTAACTTTTCATTCTACACCACAAATCATAGAGTTATTTGCTGTTATTCAAGTTTTTACATTGTGGAATGGCAGCCCTGTTAAATTGGTAACAGATTCACAGTATGTCGCTAATGTTGTACAAAGATTAGAGAAATCATGGCTGAAATACCCAACTCATGAACACCTTTTTTTTTTTTTTGTCTTTTAAACTATTGTGGTTCTTACTCACTTACAGAAAACATCCTTTTTATATGCTGCATATTAGAAGTCACACTAATCTTCCAAGATTTTTACTGGAAGGTAATGCCCATGCAGATCAGCTTACCTTATCTATACATATTATTCCAATTCCTAATATTATGGAACAAGCGCGTTTATGTCATGATTTCTTTCACCAAAATGCCAGAGCACTGCATAAACAATTTGGCCTTTCTTGAACAGATGCTAAATAAATTGTACATTTTTTATTCTGACTGTCAACAATTTGTTTCTATACCTCAAAGTGGAGTTAACCCTAGAAGGCTTCAGGCATTGCAGTTTTGGCAAACAGATGTTACACATATCCCTGCTTTTGGTCAACAAGAATATGTTCGTGTTTCTGTAGACACCTTTTCAGGTGCCATATGGGCCACTTCACACTCAGGAGAAAAGAGTCGTGATGTTATTAAACATTGGCTCTCAGCCTTTGCAGCTCTAGAAATATGACATAAAATCAAATCAGATAACAGTCCGAGTTATGTAGCCCACAAGACACATTTCCTCCAGCAATGGGGAATAATTCACATCACAAGCATCGCCCATTTATCACAAGGACAAGCTACTGTAAAGGGTGCTCATTGCACTTTGAAAGAGATGTTTGAAAAACATAAAGGAGGGATGGTAGGAGAGTCCCCACAGAAGAGGTTAAATAAAGCATTATATGTCCTTAACTTTTTTTCTCTTATAGATGCAAACATTTCTGTAATTTTTCCAAAAGTTTTTCACATTTTGCTTCTTTGCAATCAAAAGATCTGACCTTAATGCCACACAAAGCCAAGGTTTTTGTGAAATCACTACAGTCTGGCCAATGGGAAGGTCCATGTGACTTACTCACTTGGGGAAAAGGTTATGCTTGTGTTTTAATAGATTCTGGAACAAAGTGGGTACCAGCGCGGGGTGTCCATCCATATTTGAACAGAGAGGGTAATCATGATGAAAATTATGTCAATGATGCTAACATGGAGAGCAGTAATGCTGGGGATAAGTACAGGCTTGCTCCCTCCCATCCATAGTAACAATATTTGGGTGTCCTTAGCAAAAACTTTGAATCAGACAAATTTTTGTGTGTCCATGGCTCAGCCAGAACAACCATTTCATACTTGCTTGGTAGCACTTCCTCTTGATGACATGGTTGGAATAGTTAAGGGTTGGGATCCTACAATTTGATGGAGAGAACATGAGAGAAAAATGTTTGCAAACCACAGGACACAACATGTATCAGCTACTGGAGTCAAAAACAGAGCCACAAAAATTAGAGATTTTAGGTTCGGTAAAAATGGGTTACTGTATGAATTTCAATTGTAGTTAATAAATAGGCGATTGGAGTCAGCATAATTGTCAATCATTTAACAATGTTGATGCAGAGAATGATGCTTATAAAAATGCAAGTTTATGGTGTAATAAGACCTTGCCAACATTCCCTGGGAATGTGAAGCCTAGACAGTTCCCATCAGAAGTGTTTTTGTATGTGGTGATCGGGTTTGGGTAGGTTTACCATCAAGCATTATGGGAAATCCGTGTGCTGTAGCAAGATTAGCCATGCTTACACCTAATACATCCATGATATTTAATCATTCTGTTTTGAGCCACCAGAGAGAAAGGTGACCTTTACATGCATTTGCCAGTAAATGCAATGACAACATCCAGCTATGGAATCGTGGAGAGATGTTTGCAACAAGCCTATTGCTTCGACATGCAGCAGCAGCAAAGGCACTAACGCAGCTGAACAGAATGGCTTGTTGGCTGGTCAAACAGACCAACACGACATCGGAGATCTTGACACAACTGGCAAATGACATAGATTCTGTGAGACACGCAACGTTACAGAATCGTGCTGCAATCGACTTTGTGTTGCTAGCACATGGACATGGATGTGAGGACTTTGAAGGAGTGTGTTGTATGAAATTAAGTGATCATTCTCAGTCGATTCATAAGTCTATATCAACACTCATGAAGAAAATGAAAAATTTAGAAATGGATGACAGTTTCTTTGGATTAGAAAACTTACTAAATAGTTGGGGATTAATGGCATGGTTAAAATAGCTTTACTCTGTATTAGTATGTTTCTATGCATAGTCATGTTTGCCTTGTTTTCTGCGAATGGTACAACGAGCAATTGATAATTCCTTGAAGGCTGTGATGACTGTAAACAAGAAAGGGGGAGATATGGGAGAAAGCATGTTTGGGTTTGAACTTGATGAGATAAGACTGTGTCCCTGAATTTGTACAGACTTAAAAGATTCCACTGCCTTGCGTATGCCAACACAAGCGGCCAATGCTTTGGTATGCCTGCGATATTAGCAGCAAGCATAGAGCTTGCTAGCTGGCTTAAAGTCCTTGAATCACTAACTGTACTCGTGGGATACTGGTGAAGTATGTGAGAAGCGAAGAAGCAGAAAGCATAACAAGGAGATAAGGTGTACATCTCTAGCTGCAGTTCTTGTGCTTATCTCTATGAAGTCATGAGAACGGCAGTAGTGGAATTTTACTGGGGGAGATGTTAATGAGGCAGATTAGAGTATATAAGCTCTGTACTTTCACTCAATAAACCGATTTCATTTGTACCACAAGTGAAGTCCGTGCCCCTTAATCACCACACCTTTTCACTGCGAAAAACAAGCCACGATTCGCCTTCCATTCTGCTGCTGGGCGATGTCTCGCACCGGATAGTAGCCTGCAGAGCCCACATGTAATGATGCATTGAGCAATTTCTTCCGGTGTTCGCCTGATAACACTGAAACCTGCTGCTTGTTTCTTCCCTCTCATAAAGCCTGGCTGCAAAATTTGAAACGTCTACTCATATGTCCCACAAGGAAGCAGCTGGTAATTAGTGCTAATGTTTGTTAGTTCTTTCTCCTCATGGGTGTTCTATTGCCTTGTGAAATCCGGGGATAAGCTCTTTCCTTCACTGATGTATATCAATCTAGGCATCGAAGACACTAAACAGAGACAGGCTGTAAAACTGGAAATGTTGAAGGATTACTCCTTCAGGCAATGTGCGAGGAGGGAAATCTGCTGCTAGTCAGACAATAGTTCTGGTATCCTTTTAACTGGAAACAACAAACCGTGATTCAGCTAGAGTTTTGCTGCAGGGCGCTGACTGGCAGCCGATACTGGTCTGCAGAGCCAGCAGCGATTTCTCCCAGTGGAAGTGTTAGAGCACCGAAAGCTGCTGCTTGTTTCTTCCATTTCCTCGTAGAGCTTTACCTGTAAACAGGTCAGCACACAGAGAATGCTTTAGTTTGGACTAGTTATCTGTGGCTCAGCTCTGTTCAGTAAAGCCCGGCTGCAAAATTTGAAATGTCTACTCATATGTCCCACAGGGAAGCTTCTGGTACTTAGTGCTACTGGTAGTTAGTTCTTTCTCCTCATCAGCATTTTACTACCCCATCAAATCTGTGGATAAGCCCTTTGCTTCGCTGATGTGTAGTGATCCAGGCATCGGAGATTCTAAACAGAGCCAGGCTGTAAAATTGGAAATGTCCAAGGATTGTGACTTCAGACAAGGTGAGAGGAGGGAAGTCTGCTGCTAGTTAGGCACTAGTCCTGCAATTCCTTTCACTGCAAACAACAAACCGGGATTCAGCTAGAGTTGTAGTGCGGTGCGCTGACTGGAAGCGGATAATAGTCTGCTGAGCCATGCTGTAATGTTGACACGTCCAGCGATTTCTCCCAGTGGAAGCGTCATAGCACTGAAAACTGCTACTTGATTCTTCCTTCTCCAGGTAGATCTTTACCTGCCAACAACAAACCTAACAGAGAATAACGCTTTTATTTGGAATGGTCATCTGTGGCTCTATTCTGTTCAGTGAAACCTAGCTGAAAAATTTGAAACATGTAGTCATATATCCCTCAAGGAAGCTGCTGGTTATTAGTGATACTAATTATTTCTTTCTGATTATCGTCATTTTACTTCCCTGTCAAATCCAGGGAGAAGCCATTTGTTTTGCTGATGCATAGTGATCTAGGGGCTGTGGACGTTAAACAGAGACAGCCTGTAAAATTGGAAATGTCGAAGGATTGCTCTTTCAGGCAAGGTGTGAGGAGGGAAGTCTGCAGCTAGTTAGACACTAGTCCTGCTATCCTTTTAATTGCAAACAACAAACCATGATTCGGCTAGAGTTGTAGTGCAGTCGGCTCTCTACAGCACCTGGCTGTAATGTTGATATGTCCAGCAATTTCTACCGGTGGTTGCATGACAACACCAAAACCTGCTGCTTGTTTCTTCCTTCTCGTAAAGCCTGGCTGCAAAATTTAAAACATCTACTCATATGTCCTGCAAGGAAGCTGCTCGTGATTAGTGCTACAGCTTGTTAGTTCTTTCTCCTCATCGGCATTTTACTGCCCTGTGAAATCTGTGGTTAAGCCCTTTCTTTCATTGATGTAGATGTTGAAGACACTGAACACAGACAGGCTGAAAAATTGGAAAGGTCAAAGGATTGCTCCTTCATATTATATTTCATTTTAAAACCCAGATCCTGTTTATCCTGTTCAAAGTGGAATTTATCTCCCCTATACCTTTGTTCTGTGGAATCAAACCCTATAACCCAAAATTAGTTACAAAGCAGGTATGTTTATTTCCAGCACTGGGGTGCAAGGGGGGTCTCCTCCTAGCTTGCACACCACATGACTTAACAAACAGCTACTTATAGTGTAAAGACATGCATAATTCTAAGCGCCTACTACATATTCATAACCTTTCCCTGTGGGGTCCACAGCAGGCTGAGGACCCCTGATTAATGCACCCGGAAGGAGATCATGGGACGGGAAGTGGGCAGACAATATAGGACCATGCATGAAAGTAGTACTATCCATTCACAGATTGTTTATGTATGAGCTAATCCAATCATGCAGAGACGCGTGTGTTAATCAAAGGTATAAGAGGCGCACGTAAGATCAAGCCGGGGGCCGGCCAGCCATGTAACTTCAATAAAGAAACTTGCTTCCACATCACCGTGTCGTGTCTCAACAGCGACATCTGGTGACCCCGACGTGATATAGCTAGCGATTTTATGAGAGATTTTATTTAGGGGTTCCCCGAGGTGGCACAGCCACTAAAAAAAGAGTTTTCTCAAAAATAGCCAAGAGAAGCGGCGAGAGAAGCTGCTAAAAGAGTTTTCAGCAAGAATAGCCAAGAGGAGCGGCGAGAGAAGCTGCTTAATTCCGGATCCAGGACCTTTAAGAAGCCACCGAGTGCAGGTGAGCTGCTGGGGAAAAAAGATGGGAGCCTCACTAACAAAAGAGGAGGAAATAATTATAAGCATGTGGAAGCAAATACTAGAAAAGAAGGGGGTAAAGCTAGAGGAATCAATGTTGCAAAAGATGCTTTTATGGAGTAAGAGACAGGGTTATACTCCAGATATAATGACATCATTTACTGTTTTGAATTGGAAAGAAATAGGGGACAGGCTGTTTGATAGTGCTTCACGTGGAGACAAAGAGTCAGTATCTTTGTTAACCACATGGTGCCTTTTGTTTGATACTTTGAAAGACTTTAAAAAACAGAGGGATCGGGCAGAGCAAGATCTTTCACCTCTTGCCTCCCGAGACGAGCCTCCATCTGCTGAGGGTCTGTTAACGGAGCAAGAGGAATTTTCTATATTAACTGCCGACCCAGACTCTGCATCTCTATCTGAGTTTCAACATCTAAATTCAAGAAATCCGGTAATGCACCCAGAGAATAAACCATCTCGGTTAGCGCAAAAACGTTTACTTATTGATGAGTCGGACGATGAAACAGACTCGGCTTGTCTGATATATAAACAAAGCCGACGGCAGGTTAACCCCTTAATGCTGTCCGCCCCTCCACTGCCCCCTGAAGAGCGAGGGGCACCCGAAGCATACAATCCCTTGGTACTCCCGCCTTTGCCAGATGAGCCGGATGATTGGGACAATCCCGTGGCGGGGGGGCACTGAGGCGGCTGCTTCAGAAACCAGAAAGATCGAGGCTAACGCTGAGCCAACCTCTGGGGGCTCCTCTGGTAAACCTAAAACCCCTCGGGCGTGGGATTCACCCTCGGCACAGGTTACTGTGAGACCGTATGATCCATGTCTATTTTGGCAAAAGGTAAAACAACAGGCTATGCTAGAAGGACAGTGGACATTGTCTGAGGCAATAACTACACCCTTAAAGGAACGTGACCTGAGTCCTGTGACAGCTATGGCATTCCCGGTGGTCCGGGGGGATCCAGGACAGGGAATTATGGATGAGCACAGACCATACACCTGGAAAGTAGTACAGGAACTTCAAAAAACTGTTACACAGTATGGTCCCAGCTCCCCTGCAACAATGCAATTGCTTCGATTATTAACTATGGAAGAAATGACACCATATGACTTTGCCCAAATTGCACAAATTATGTTTCAGCCTGTTCAGTGCACAGTTTTTTGAAATATTGTCGAAAAATTTGCTTTTACAGTTCCTTCGACTACTCATGCAAGATATCATTGGAAGGTTTTCCGAAAAAAAAAAAAAAAAAAAAAGGTTTGTAGCCCAGGCACTGAGTGCTGTACGGCAGAAATATCCTGAATGCTATTGCTGTCATTATATGGATGACATCTTATTGGCTGCTGCAATGTCAGAACAATTAGGAGAATTGGAAAGGGACACTAGACAAATGTTGGAATGTTATGGCCTGGTCATTGCCCCTGAAAAGGTACAACGTGTTCAGCCGTGGTTGTATTTGGGCATGAAAGTTCTGGCCAAAACAGTCCAACCTCAGGCAATTAAAATAGTAACTGAAATCAGGACTTTAAATGATGTTCAAAAAATAGTTGGAATTATAAATTGGCTGAGACCCTATTTGGGCCTTACATCATCACAAATACAACCCCTAGTTGATCTGTTAAAAGGGGACACAGATATTGCAGCAACCAGGATTCTAAATAAGGAAGCCAGAAATGTTCTGACACTTGTAGAGCAAGCCATTCAGTCAAAGCACATCTGGCGCATTGACCTGACTGTAATCGTGCAGGCATTGGTCTTTGTGGAAGGCTCAATGCCCTATGCTGCGCTTGTGCAGTGGGATCAGGGATGGGAAGACCCCCTCCATATATTGGAGTGGATCTTCTTACCATTTCAAACAAAAAAGGCTGCTCCAGGATCATATGAGCTGTTAGCTCAACTCATTATAAAAATTCGAACACGATGTGTGGAACTATTGGCACGAGATCCGGAATGTATTGTTATTCCTCTACAAGTTCAATATTTTGAATGGTGTCTTGCCAATAGTTCTGCACTTGAAGCAGCGCTGCTTAATTTTACAGGCCAGATATCGTATCATTTTCCCTCCCATCCACTTTGTAAACTGGGAACTCAAATCTCTATCGCACAGAAATTGTTAAGCCAAACAGCACCTGTTGATGGACCCACAGTTTTCACAGATGGGTCTGGGAAAACAGGGAAAGCTGCTGTTACATGGTTTGATGGACAAAATTGGCAACATTTAATTGAGCATCAACAAGGCTCCCCACAAGTGGTGGAATTACAAGCAGTCACATTGGCATTTCAACAGTTCCCACAAGCCATAAATGTGGTAACCGACTCTGCTTATGTTGCAGGCCTAGTGCAGAGATTGGATAAAACAGTTCTTGGACAAGTGACAAACCACCTGTTGTTTGGAGTTATGAAGCTCCTGTGGGAAACTGTACAAAAACGCAGCCTACCCTATTATATTCTACATATAAAAAGCCATACTGACTTACCTGGTTTTATAGCAGAAGGAAATGCCCAGGCTGACCAATTAGTATCTGCGGTAGCATTAGGACCAGTACCAAACATTATGCAACAAGCAATTGCTTCTCATCAATTTTTTCACCAGGGTCACAGAGCACTCAAGAGACAGTTTCAACTTTTTACTACTGAAGCTCGATCTATCGTTGCCTCATGTCCCGATTGTCAAGGCCAACATTTTCCAACAGTTTATGGAGTAAATCCTAGAGGCTTACAGGCCCTACAAATTTGGCAAACTGATATAACTCATGTTACGGAATTTGGCCGACAAAAGTATGTACATGTATCAATTGATACCTTTTCTTCTGTCATTATTGCTACTGCACATGCTGGAGAAACAGCAAAAGATGCTATTAGGCATTGGCAAAAAGCCTTTGCCACCTGTGGTGTTCCTCGACAAATTAAAACTGACAATGGTCCCGCTTATGTTTCTGGGCGAGTGAAATCATTTTTACAGTCGTGGGGTGTCAGCCATGCTACAGGTATTCCTTACTCCCCCACTAGTCAGGCACTTGTAGAACATGCCCATGGCACACTTAAGTGCCTTTTACAAAAACAAAAGGCGGGAATGTCTGGGGAATCACCTGAAGCAAGGCTGAACAAGGTGATGTATGTATTAAATTTCTTAACTATCCATGAGGAACATCAGAATCCCCCAATGATTCGACACTTTGAATCCTTGAAGTCTACCACAGCTATCTCTGATGGAGTGAAGGTTCAAGTGAAGGACCTTCAAAGTGGTCAGTGGTCAGGCCCATGCAAGCTATTAACTTGGGATCGAGGATATGCTTGTGTTTCCACAGATGAAGGACCTCAGTGGTACCCTGCTCGTTGTGTTCGCCCTGCTGTGGATAAGCCACGGAGGCCACGTGTGGAGAATCAAACAGCTGGAGATGAGTGTGATGGATAGTCCTTGCTAACATCAAAGAACTGCCATAACAACTAGAGTATAAATTGTATATCGGAACCACAAGTTAGAGCTGTTAGGATCAGTAGAAATGGAGTATAAGTCATGTACTGGAACCACAAGTTAGAGCTGTTAGGATCAATAGAAACGGAGTATAAGTCAATGTTTGTATACTTTTCAGATGCACCTACAATATTACTCAGCATGGTCAAGTATTGAAGCTGCCTTGCTTCCCTGTTTCAAGAGTGGGTATGTTTGTAGTTGTGCTGTCGATGTTGCCCTGCATTGTGTGTCTGCTGCGAAGGGCCCCGCAGCAGCCGACACAGGCAATCTTTAACAGGCAATTTTCTTTAGCACAAATACAAAAAGGGGGAATTGTGGGGTCCACAACGGGCTGAGGACCCCTGATTAATGCACCCGGAAGGAGATCATGGGACGGGAAGTGGGCAGACAATATAGGACCATGCATGAAAGTAGTACTATCCATTCACAGATTGTTTATGTATAAGCTAATCCAATCATGCAGAGACGTGTGTTTTAATCAAAGGTATAAGAGGCGCATGTAAGATCAAGCCGGGGGCCGACCAGCCCTGTAACTTCAATAAAGAAACTTGCTTTCACATCACCGTGTCGTGTCTCAACAGCGACATTTCCCCACTTTGTATTATAATTAGTTCTGGAAGGTTTTCTCCAGTCTTGCGCCTGCATAGTGCCTCCTGGTGGTCGTGGCCCGGGGTCTTAGGGATGAAGCAAGAAATCTTCCTCAGGATTAATTTTTTCTCCTTGAACTGTGTGCAGGCGCAGTCTCTTCTGGTTGTTTTCAAACTACTGAACCAAGTGCAGCCAGCTTTCTGCATTCCAATGCCTGCTTATCAGTAAACTTCTGCAAGCTAGCTCTCTCTTGTTGTCAACTTCCAAGATCTTCAAGGCTGTCTCTGATGAGCAGCACAAGTTCCAGTGAGCATTCCCAACCCACCGTCTGCTTTTGCTCATCACCAAATTCCTGATTAATAGTCATAGTAGTGAAAAGAAATTGTTTTAAAAATATCAGTTTGTGAATTTTTTTGTCTGTCTCCTTTTTTTTTGGTCATAAGCTTCAGTTACTACATTAAAAATAAATAAATTTTGTGTTACCTTTTTATTATGAGTGACATTAGTAGCAGACTGTCATTCTTCAGGTCAAAAGGTACTTTCTGATTTTTTTTTAGATGCTCTTTGCTTTTTTATCAATGGTTCAAGTTTTCTGATGGGATCAGACTAAATTTTGCACAATCTTTTCCTGAAAGAAGGACAATTGCCAATTAACAATCCCATTTTGCTCTCTTTTCTAATTCCATAGCCTTTATGAAGGTAGTTCCATTGTGGAATAATATTCTGCAGCTGCATTTGTAATGTGTTCTCTTCAAGGATCCTGTAGAGTTTACCATTAGAGGTTTTAGGCTGGACAGAACCACAGCTGGTGTGTATGGCAATTCTAAAAAAGTTGCAATATCGAGTCCTAATTTGAAAATTGTTTGACAGAATTGTGATTATGGAAGAGAATGAGGTGAGGAAATGATGATACTCCTCTTCAGATGAATACTTTAACAAAAAAAAATTAATAAAGAAGGTAATAAAGTATGCTAATGATAGAAGCATAGGTGCAACATTATCCCTGGAGTAATTCCTGAAACATAAACAATTTTCTGTACTTCTAAATAAGTTGACTAAGTGTTAAAGCAATGTATAAAGCAATGTATAAAACTAGAAATCAAATTGGCTAAGTCTGTGAAAGATGATAAAAAATCTTTCTACAAATACATCAACAAGAAAAGGAGGACTAGCGAGAATATTCAGTCCCTATTGGATGCAGAAGGAACAACAGTGACAGGGGATAAGGACAAGGCTGAGGTGCTTAATGCCTTCTTTGCCTCAGTCTTTAATAGCAAGGAAAGTTGTTCCCTCCATGTATAAACCCAGGAGTTAGAGGAGCAGAATGAGGCTCCCATGATCCAAGAGGAGGCGGTTAGAGACTTGCTTGCCCAGCTAGACACCCACAAGTCTATGGGGCCGGATGGGATCCACCCAAGAGTATTGAAGGAGCTGGCAGATGTGCTTTCCAAACCCCTTTCCATCATCTTCCAGCGGTCCTGGCTGACTGGGGAAGTTCCACTAGACTGGAGGCTGGCTAATGTTGTGCCCATTTACAAGAAAGGTTGCAGGGAGGATCCGGGGAACTACAGGCCTGTCAGTCTCACCTCAGTGCCGGGGAAAGTCATGGAACAGGTAATCTTGAGTGCTATCATGAAGCACATGCAAGAGAACCAGGTGATCAGGCCCAGTCAACACAGGTTCATGAAAGGCAGGTCTTGCCAAACTAACCTGATCACCTTCTATGACAAAATCACTCGACTACTGGATGGGGGAAAGGCTGTGGATGTAGTCTTCTTGGACTTCAGTAAAGCCTTTGACATAGTTTCTCACAGCATTCTGCTTCAGAAACTGTCAGCCTCTGGCCTGGACAGGCGCACACTCTCCTGGGTTGAAAACAGGCTGGATGGCCGGGCCCAGAGAGTGGTGGTCAATGGAGTTAACTCCAGCTGGAGGCCAGTCACAAGTGGGGTTCCTCAGGGCTCGGTACTGGGTCCAGCCCTGTTCAATGTCTTTATCAATGACCTGGATGAAGGCATTGAGTGCACTCTCAGCAAGTTTGCAGATGACACTAAGCTGGTTGGAAGTGTGGATCTGCTGGAGGGTAGGGAGGCTCTGCAAAGGGATCTGAACAGGCTGGACCACTGGGCTGAGGCCAATGGCATGAGGTTCAACAAGGCCAAATGCCAGGTCCTGCACTTGGGGCACAACAACCCTATGCAGCGCTACAGACTGGGGGAAGAGTGGCTGGAGAGCTGCACGGAGGAGAAGGACCTGGGGGTAATGGTTGACAGCCGACTGAACATGAGCCAGCAGTGTGCCCAGGTGGCCAAGAAGGCCAATGGCATCTTGGCTTGTATCAGAAATGGGGTCACCAGCAGGTCCAGGGAGGTTATTCTCCCTCTGTACTCGGCAGTGGTGAGACCGCACCTTGAGTACTGTGTTCAGTTCTGGGCCCCTGACTACAAGAAGGATGTTGAGGCTCTGGAGCGTGTCCAGAGAAGAGCAACGAAGCTGGTGAGGGGGGTTGGAGAACAAGTCTTATGAGGAGCGGCTGAGAGAGTTTGGGTTGTTTAGCCTGGAGGAGAGGAGGCTGAGGGGAGACCTTATTACTCTCTACAACTACCTGAAAGGAGGTTGTGGAGAGGAGGAAGCTGGCCTCTTCTCCCAAGCGATAGGGGACAGGACAAGGGGGAATGGCCTGAAGCTCCGCCAGGGGAGGTTAAGGCTGGATATCAGAAAAAAAATTCCTCACAGAAATAGTCATCGGGCACTGGAACAGGCTGCCCAGGGAGGTGGTCGAGTCACCTTCCCTGGAGGTGTTTAAGGAACGAGTTGATGAAGTGCTTAGGGACATGGTTTAAGGGAGTGTTAGGAATGGTTGGACTCGATGATCCAGTGGGTCCTTTCCAACCTGGTGATTCTATGATTCTATGATCCTATGATTCTTGATGTGGCACAACACTGTGAGAGACAGATATCAAAAAAAAACATTCACTTAGATCTTTCTTTTGGTCTGTGACGAGCATATTGCCAAGACATTAAAGTGCAAGCTCCTTATTTTTAGTTTTTCATGTGTAAAGCCTAGAGAGGGGAGTACAGAAATGATCATTATAAGAGTTGTAATGTTAAAAGCACAAAAGAATTAATAGAAGATCATAATGGGGGGGGGGTTCTGATTTTATTTCCCAGACATGGAGATTATCTCCTATATTCTCTGTTGTTTAGTCTAATTTAAGTCAGAAGTGTTCTGTTCTGTGCTCTAAACTGAGGTTTATCTTTCAAAGGAATGAACTTTCCTGTTTCACTTGAAGAGTCATGACAGATGCAAGACTGACAGGAAGCTCTACAACTGGGTGAAAATGTGCAACTTAGTCTGAGTGCTTGCACCTGCATAATTTAATTCACAATAATATAATTAATAATGATAATAATCCCTTTTCTCTAGCCTTGTGCAGAGTGAGAGTATTTACTTTTAAGATAAAGGCTTTCCCTTCTTAGAGGTCATATACATAGTAATAAAAGACGGAACAACAAACTTCTCTTCTCAGTTTCGTCCAGCAGTTCACCTGGCGTGAAGTTGTCTTCTTACATTCCTGTTTGTTGCTCTAATTTTTGTCTTTCCATTTTATTGCAGACTTTTCCTTTACTAGTATGTAATTCTTCTGTGTTCATCACTTATACAAAAGTGTTGGATTTTTAAAACATCTCCTTAAAATATGTGCTAGTGACACACAGGAATAGCTCTATGGCTTAACCTGAAGCTAGAGAATAGAGTCACAACTCTGTAAGAATGACATAGGTCTTAGTAGCAAAAAAGAAAAGGAAACAGATGTCCATTTGATTGTGAAATGATGGCATTCCTACTGCATTGCCTTACCATAGCATTCTGAAACAGAGCCAAAGAGAGTGGGCAGCCATACTCCCCAAACTGGCAAAGTTCCCACGTTTTTGCCCAGATTGGTGTGCAGAGAGAAGAGCTTCTTGTCTGCAGATTGCTTGGGAATAGAAAAACTTGATCTGGAGGGAGAACAGACCTCTTGGGGATCTTTAAGTCCAGTCATGAGAGATTTGTTTGGGTCTGCTCCAGATCATCCTCTTCAGCCCAAGTATTCATAACCTTCACCTCCTCTGCTCAGTTAAAGGAAATGTTGGCACCGACAACACCTGTTCTGTGACTTCTGCATGATTTATGATCCTTTAGTTTCCTTATCTTGTATTGTGGTAAGGAAGATGTTAGACATCTCCTGCATCGGCACCTCAGTTATAGGTTGTGGTTGCCAGATACCTCAGTTCTGTCACCAGTTCTTTTGGGTGGCTAATCCTGTGATGCGAGCTGTTCTTTTTCTTCACTTGCTGTTAGAGGTTTTTCTGGCCTATTCCATCTCTGTATGTCTTTTGACAATGCTGTAGATAACCGTGGGGCCTTTGCAAAAGCCTTTGCCCATTTGCTTTTCCCATTCCTAGCAGAGTACGTATAGCATGCAGGCTTTCCATGGATTTTGATCACCGTTTTTTCAAGCACTGTACAGTGTTCTTGCTTCAAGGAGAGAAAAAAAAATGTTTTAAACCAACCTTTTTTTTAATCCTCCAAACCTGTAATTCTTAAAACATGAGGTTGTAATCTTTTTTCTTTGCTTTGGGTGACCATTTACCCTGGACTCATTTAGTCCTGTTGCTTTTTATGACAACACAGCCTTTTTATTGTTCCCACAACTGTAAACTTTCTCTCACTTTGTGACATGGTTACCAAACATGGTATGACCCCACATACAATTTGTCATGTTTTTGATCTTCGCCTTGGTGCCATTAAGTCATAACTGCTACTATCTATCAGATTTCAACAGTGCTTCTCCACAGAGATTCTGGGGGAAAAGGGAGCTGATTTGCTGCCTCTTCTAGGGTGGCCACAAGCCTCACATTTACTTAAATAGTAGCTCAGTACAGTCTTATTTTAGCCATCTTCAGGCAGGTATCACTTGTAATCCTTCTCTGTGGGAATAAGCATATGGAAATCCCTAGGAAGTGGACCTGATCACCCCAGAGATGAGCGGTGAATATGGCGCTTTCCCCATTGTACTCCTCTCAGCATTCCCTTCCTATCCAGTTCCTCTTACAAGCAGAGCTAGAATGGAGATGTAGACAGTGCACCTCAAAGCATGATGTTTACAGATTTCCTATTCAGAAAGCATCCGAAGATGGTTACAGGAAAACCAAAAAATCACTATGGGTGATTTATTTAGTTCATTTATGAACTTTTCCCCTCCCTTTTCTTTTTCCAAAAGAGAGTTAAAGAGAAAAGGAAGTTCTAATAGGACCAGGAGACCAACATTTACAGTAATTTATTATTTGTGATCAGAGCAAACAAAGAAGCATTTATAAATTTTTTCCACATGTATATGTATTATTACATGTCAGTGAGTTCAGGTAACTTTTGTGCTCTCTGAACACTAACTTCTGTGAGTAAAAAAAGAAACCAACTACACAACTTCTGCACAAAATGTTTTTATGCTTTCCCTGTCAGACTGTCTTTTCCCATCACAATTAAATTTTTGTTTCGATTCATAGTGTACGTAATTATCACCTGTACATAGAGAAATGAAAAAAATCTGTAAGGTGTATGTACAAGCTGAAAACTGCTAAAGAAGTTGTAAATATCTTTCATTTTCCCCAGCCCCTCTTTGATTTTTAAAAAAAACTTGTTGACCTTTGTCATCATGTTGAGACGACAGTTTCCTGTTTCAGCAAATTACTTGAAATTAGAAAATCAGAATCAAAAGCAGAATAATTATAATGGCACTGAATGAATATCAGCTGTAAAAAAACCCCACAACTGTAAGATTACTGGGAATAACTGCCTTCTAAGAGATTTCTTTGGCAGAGTATGTGCACCAAATTGAAATGAATACAAAACCTCTAAATTTACTTACTAAACCTGACAGAATATTCATGCTTAGTTTTTAGGATAAAGATGTTTGAAAACCAGGGATTAAATTATAATCTATACAAGGAAAGGGAATGCTGGAAAAAGTGTGAGCTTTATATGCTTTTTGAGCAACTTGCACAACTGTCCTGGTTTTGGCTGGGGTAGTTAACTTTCTGCGACGGGCGAGGGAAGCAAGCAGACGACTCAGTGTGAGTGATAAAGCAAGCTTCAACTTTATTGATTACAGTTGCAGTTTATATATCTTTTACTACATTTTGCTTAGTCATTCCCTAAACTTGATTGGTTTGGTTATACATTTGTCAAACAATCATTGGCTGCTACTACATTCATTTAATCTTATTCCCTTCTACTTGCGGATACAGCTGGGGGCCCACGATACTCTCCTGCTTCCTTGAAGTTGTTTGTTTGGCATATCTTCTAGGTCCGCCTGACCTTTACTCACTTCCTTATCAGCATGTTTTAACATACTTCTGGTACATCTTCATTGCAGCTGATAAGTTTCCACTGAGATACTCATGCTAAACAAAAGCCTTATGATAACCGTGTCTCACACAATTTCTCCATAGATCCATGGCCTTGTTCACTTAGCCATTCATGCATCCATTCTCCAACAGTTCCCCCTTTTTCTTTTTGAGCAAGCAAAGCATTTTGATTTTTCATTATATTGCGCATAATACAATTGTAACCTATCTTACATACAACTACGAGCAATAATATCAGCCCAAACCAGCGCAATGCTTCCTTAATTATCGATAGGAGCCAAGGGGATAGGGATCCAAAGATTGATTGTAACCAGCTATCAATTCCCCATCCTTCTTCTTGTGTAAGGCGGTGAAGGCCTTGTTGCAATTCTTTTATTTTAGCATGGATGGATGTAGAATGATCGGAAAAGTTCATGTAACACATACCTTCAAATTCCTCACACCCATGTCCTTGCGCTAAGAGCGAAAAGTCTATAGCAGCTCTATTTTGAAGCACCGCGTGATTAGCACTTTGCACATCTGTAGTGAGCATATCTAAAATATCTGATGTCTTATTTAATTCGTCCTTGGCCCAACATCCCAGTTGCTTTGCTAAATTCATTGCTTTGTTAGCCGCAGCTCCAGGTAATACGGTTGCAATTGCTACTTGTTTAAACTCACTCCAAAACTTGGCGTCTCCTATTTTATCACAGTCTAACTCGTGTACACTACGTCTTGCTCTGCTCGTGCTTTGGCTCCAATGCATTATTAAAGATACATTGGGGTGAAACAGTGATAGTTTTCCCAAATAACAAGGCCCTCCTTGTGGTTTTGCCGGTATGCCATTCCAAGCCCTGTCTCCACAAATTCCCTGGGGGCAATTTCAACCCCCCTGTTTGGCATTGGATAAACTGGCATTTGCACTTCACAAAACCACAAAATTCCCCTGGGGACCAAACAGGCAAACCTATCAGGCAGGTTCGAAAAGGATTAGTAACCCCTCCTAAGCTAAGGCAAAGCGACGATTGATTAGTTTGGCTTGCTAATGTTACCCAGATGTTATCTCTTGGCTGATTAAGGCGTGTGATTCCTACTGCGCTGGCTATCACAGCACCAAGCGATATAATACAACTAAACCTCATTTTTCTTCCCCTCTCTTTCTTCTCTTATTTCTTTTAAATCTTACTGTTCCTAATCGTTGCAGTTTTAACTCCTGCAATTTGCTTAAACACTGATCCAATTCTTTGTCAGGATCCCCTATAATGGGCCCTACCACGGAATGCTGTGTTATGGGCACCACCTTTTTACATCTTATTGAGACAACGTATGATCTGTTCTGGATTATAATCCTTTTAACAATGCTTTTCAATTCCCAACGGTAGTAAGCTAATATTTTCTGCTCAGGTGCTTCATGCAGTGCTAAAGCCGCGGTCGTTGCTAGTCCTGTTTGTTTCTGTAGGTCTCTCTGCCAGTTATTAAAGTTATGATTAAATTCACATTTGCTACACCATAAAGCCCGCACAAAAGATTGTTCTATCCAGAAAATCTTACCACAACCCCTGCAATTTAAAGCTACCCAAGTGGCTCAACATGGACTATTACAGTCTAGACAATTTTTCCCCGCTGGTCCTTGTATATAAAATTCCGATAACTGTTCAATGGTAATGGTTAGTCCCTCAAAAGTCTGGCAGTGCTTCAACGTCCTGTCAATAGCTTTTGAGCATCCTTTCAATTGTGCCAGCAATGGTCGCAGAATCAGCGGCAGCTTTTCTTCTATTCTTCTCTTGTCTTCCTCTGTCAGGATGTTGTGCAACCATTGCATAGATATTTATTCAAATTTCTGCTTACTCTTGAGCGGTTTCCTGCTGATCAACAGTATTATCAATGTCAGAGCCAGATGGGGTATCAGGAGTTACAGAAGCTTTAGTCCAACGGCTGGGAATCCATTTTGGTCCTGTGGGGGTAAGCACACACATATAACCCCTTCCCATATACCTAACTTCTGCTGGCCCCATCCAGGTTCCCGTTGTTAGATCTCTGTACATAACAAACATTGGTGGATTCTTTTGCTCATCACTATCATGACTATGGATCCATGCTGCTGGTTCTTTCTGATCTCCAAATATACATAGATCGTTTAAAACAAAGAGAGTCTTTGCTAATCGTTCTTGAACATCAGATAGATCCATAAGTTTTTGAAGATATTGCTTTAGGGTTTGATGAGCCCTTTCAATAATAGCTTGACCTGTGGGGGAATGTGGAATACCAGTAGTATGCCGTACTCCCCATGTTTGTAAAAATCGTCAAACCCTCATGCTAGTATATGCTGGACCATTATCCGTTTTTATCACCTGAGGCACTCCCATAATGGCAAAACATTGTGTTAAATGTCTTATAACATGGAGTGCCTTTTCACCCGTTTGCGCAGAGGCCCGTATATATTTGCTATAAGTGTCTATGGTGACATGTACATATTTCCATCTGCCGAATGCAGCAAAATGGGTCACGTCCATTTGCCATAATTCTTGAGATCTGAGACCTCTTGGATTTACACCTAACCCTAAACCAGGTCCATGATGACTGCATGTAGGGCAGGCGCGGACAATTCCTTTTGCTTCCTCCATTGTAATGTTGGATTGTCGATGTAGTCCTCGTGCATTTTGGTGAAAGGCATTATGCACTTCTCATGCCTTCACAAAATCGCTCAGTGGTGCGGCCAAAGATACGAGTTGATCTGCTCTATAATTTCCTTCTCCAAGTCCTTCTGCCCACATATGACTTCTAGTATGTACTATGCAAAAAGGGCACGTTCATTGTCGAATAGCTGATTGTAGTTGTCCAATTAAATCAAACAACTGTTGATTGTGTATTTCTTTTATCCAAGCATCTTCTACACGATTCACTATATTGGCAACATACATGGAGTCCGTTACTACATTCAGATCATGATGCATCCACTGAGAAAAGGACCAGACAACAGCTGTCAGTTCAAGGGTCTGTAAGGAATCCTCTGGAACTGCAGTCAATATTTTATGCTTCCATGTCTTTCCCTCATACCAAGTGGCTGCAGCTCGTCGTGACTTCTTTCGTGCAGCCCTGTTCCGTCTTATCTCTCCAAAGGCTTTTGATGACGGGCGGCGGATCCCTTTTGGATGATCCAGGCGTTCGGACTAGAGCGCGACGATCCCTAACGAAATCATAAGCTCTTAATCTTCACCCTCCGGTCTCTGCATCCCGGCGCTTTTCCCGACTTTTACAAACAATCTCCATAATTTCTCCACTCGTCTATTAAGTCCTTAATCGGACCTACTCTCCGCTTTTCTAAAAAGCGTTGTAAAATTTCAAATGCTACCTCTCTTTCCATTGCGCACTTTTCCGTGACCCTCTCTCGTTATCCGGTCATATAAGATGCAGCCTTTCACTCTGTGCGTCTGGGTAGTCTTCTTACTCGGCCGGCGAACCCCTTCTTTTCTTATTCGGGTTCAGGCGCGGATCGTAATTACTGATTCAGTGTTGCCGATCTTCCGCCCTCTGGTCGCTGCTACCAGTGCTTTGCCGAGCTCACCGTCCGGTGGAAACAGGGATTGGGGGTCCCTGTTCGGGCGCCACTTGCGACGGGCGAGGGAAGCAAGCAGACGACTCAATGTGAGTGATAAAGCAAGCTTCAACTTTATTGATTACAGTTGCGGTTTATATATCTTTTACTACATTTTGCTTAGTCATTCCCTAAACTTGATTGGCTTGGTTATACATTTGTCAAACAATCATTGGTTACTACTACATTCATTTAATCTTATTCCCTTCTACTTGCGGATACAGCTGGGGGCCCACGATACTCTCCTGCTTCCTTGAAGTTGTTTGTTTGGCATATCTTCTAGGTCCGCCTGACCTTTACTCACTTCCTTATCAGCATGTTTTAACATACTTCTGGTACATCTTCATTGCAGCTGATAAGTTTCCACTGAGATACTCATGCTAAACAAAAGCCTTATGATAACCGTGTCTCACACAATTTCTCCATAGATCCATGGCCTTGTTCACTTAGCCATTCATGCATCCATTCTCCAACAACTTTCTTCTCAGTAACTGTTTTGCTTTGGTTTATTGTAGGAAGAATGTTGATAACACATGGTTTTTGGTAGTTTCCCAAGTTTTGCAAGTAAATGGGTGTAGTAAGCAAGAGCCAATGGGATACTTCACAGCTGACCCAAATCAGCCAAGGAAAATATTCCATACTAAAAATGTCACACTCAATAGAAAATGGTAAATTTTCAGAAGATAAGCTCTCTTACCCTTCATCTCCTTCTCTGGCTCCTTCTGCCCTGCTCTCAGTGATCCCTTGTTCCTGGTGCTCCTGCTTCCAGTGCCTGGTGATCTCTGGCTTTAGCTTCCGTGCGCACCAAAATTGCTGTGTGCACTGTGTCTGCCATCTGACAGTCACTGTTTGGAGCACGAGTTCTGCAATGTTTGTCCAGGACGGCTAAACATTGTTTGGTATATTTGGTTTATTATTAGCATTAACATTATTACATTATTACTTTTGAATTGTTTTATTAAAACTGTTTTATTTCAGCCCACAAGGTTTCCCTTCCCCTGGTGGGGGCAAGTGAGAGAATGACTGTCTACTGTTTAGCTGCCAGCTAAGCGCTACACTAGGACAATGAATAAAGTGCTTAGATAATCTTTTTTTCTGTGCACTGACCTACAAAGCTAAACTCAAGTTCTAAGACTGGTTTTAATGCCTTATATTAAAAGTCAAACTTTCTAAAGTGCAACTTTTCTTGTATTTCTTTCCTCTTCAAGTATCTATGAAATAAAACAACTGAACTTAGTAGTTCACTTGCTCAGGCTCTATGAGGAATGGAATGTATATCCTTTTACTTTTAAAATTTCATTGTGGAAAAAAACTTATCTTTCACAAATGAGTTAATTTTTCTGGCGCTATTATCTGACATTGGACTTTGAATTTGGTACTTCTGAAAAAGCAGTCTGGAAATTTTATCACTGTTAGTGTTCTCAAACACTCCAGAGGCTTTATGTGATGGATTTTTACTTTTTTTCCTCTACCAGCAAAGCATGAAAATTGCTTTAATCAGAGTATGTCCTTACTGAAATACCTGCAGGTCCAAAGCTGGCTGGCTAGTCATTATAAAAGTGATCAACCAGAAAAAAGGAAAAATAACCAGGTGCAAAGTAGTTAAATCAAATTATTCTGGCACTCTCCCATAAAATTGATTATTTTTATTTCTTTTTTGATATTTCACTGAGATTGAATAACTTTTATAGCAAATGAGATATGAGATATTTTAAAAAACTCAGTAGCCCCAAAAATGGTGAAATTAAATCTTTATTTTATTTCACGGGTTAAGTACTGCATCTGTTTCCAAAGTCCTGAATTATCTCTTTAATGTCTGGTTCTTGTTCAAGGGACGTCACTTTAATGCTTTTTGCAAAATGACCTTTTCTTCCATCCACCTTTTTAAAAGTGTTATGACTTGTTGAAGAAGTAACATTTTAGAGAGGGCCAGAGAGACCTAGCAAGAGACCTAGTAGAGGTCTCTACTGGCTGTACTTTGCCAAATGCAAATTTAAGGTCTTCTTAAACCTGTTATATATGTTTGTGTATGTGTGACTGTGTACTATGTATATACAACAATGATAAAATGATAAAATACTGGCTCCAAAATTATTGGCAGGCTTCTCTCAATTTTGTCTGTAATTGCTGTATTATAGAATAATCCCTGTGGAAGTGAAGGGGGCAATGATGAAAGTTTTGAAAGCCATTAGTCAAGGAGGTCTTGTTGATTGATCAAAAGTCTCTGTTTCCTCTTGATACACTAACTTGCACATAGAAAACAGGAGAAAGCCTATTAGAAGGGGCACAAAGGTTTTAGTAGGAAATCCATTTGAAAAGTTCCCGCAGTGTCATTTATGGTTCATGATAAAACCACTTATCTGTTTAAAGGTTTAAAATATTTTTACAGTATATATTTGTGTTCTGCTCAGTTCAGCTTTATATAAATCACTTAAAACTCCTGCTGGCCTTCGTTGTTCAAAAGTGGAATGTGTTAAGGAATTTGTTTGAATGCTTTATGTCAATTCATAGTATAAAGAAATCTAAAAACAATCCAAGTGATACCAGATTTTTGTTTGTATCCATTGTAGATGCCTGTATATATATATGTGACATTGTGAACTATTTCCCATTACTTAATTGAATGCATGGTGACAAAAGAAAAATTTATTCTCAGCCAAAAGTTGAAAACTAAATTGAGCATTTTGCTCAAATATGTTCAGGCAAAGATGGTACCAAATTTTCTGTACTGCATATGATACCAGTTTTTACTTTCTGCTCCTGCATTCTCACAGCATATTCTGTAACGGACTAATCCTTCCTTAGGCTCACTGCCTGCTGGGTGACTACCTCTCATTCTGGTTAAATAGAACCCATTCAGGAGAATGGAGGCTTTTACAGCAGATAATGAAACCTCCTTGGGAGAGACGACAAACAGAAAAGACCAATGAGGGCACGTAAAATGAGTCACCTCTTTGTCTTTGTTTTTCACTAATCCAGTGTGACACTATGACTGTCACTAGGTAATGATTTCTAGGAAAAATGTCTATAAACTCCAAAACATGAGCTAAATAGAGATCTTGACAGATCTTCATTACACATTATGGCAAGACACATTGGTCAGTAATATCAGCAGCTAATAAATCCTTGATTTTATAATAATTGGGTTTGTATTATGCAAAGAAATGTAGTAACTACAATCAGCTTGCTTCTATCCACAACATTTTACTTTAATCATGAACCTTGATTTTAGGCTTTGCTTTTTCACAGCAATCCAAGTGCCTCTTCAAACTCTTACTGAAAATTTCACTTTAGACTAGACTTTACTGATTATTACAATGGAATTTAAACCACATTTAATGGATGTATCCCACAGACGTTGACAAGATGTTTTCTGTTCAGTAGCTGCTTTACATTAGAAGTGTTATACAAGCTGTTGATGAGTTAGCAATTCTCCAAAAGAACGGGTTTTTGTCGGTTTATTGACTACATTTCCATTTCTTTCTAATTTTTTCAGAATGTGTAGGAGTTACCATGATTAACAGGTGTCAGTATAATTGGTTATACAACTGCCACCATCTATAAACATTGTCTGATATACACACCCATAAAAATCAAAGGGTAAGAGAAGCATTTCATTAGAAGCCTAATGGGCAGGCAATGTCATACATCTTCTAATAATTAAAGAAAACCAAATGTGGTGAATATTCTTATAATGAGTGCTAGTATCTTTACTTTGAAACTTGTATCTTTTCCAAACATAAATAATATACTGACTCATAGTATTGAGATTTCTTTTTTTAAAATGTATTGAAAAAGCTATTTCATTATACTAATGGTTTTCTCTTGATGAAAATATTTATCAGAAATGTAAGTTTAAAAGATAAATTTAATTGCATTCAATGCAATTAATGTTTTAATTTAAAAGTAATTTTTCTTTGCTTTGCTTTTCCATGCACTGTATTTAATTATTTTTCTTAAGGAAAATCCACTTCCTGTCAGCTGCTGCCTTTTTTTGCTCTTTTTAAAATGTGTGCGGCATCACAAATAGACATTTTATTGATAGATATGCTCTTTTGTGTCTAATATTTGATTAAAATTATATTTCCAAACTCTCTGTGGTCTTCTAAGCTTTTGGCTGTCTTTGGATTTCAGGATGTAAGAGGGTTGTCATTTCTTACAGGTTCATTTAGAAGAATAAAGAATAACACAAAGAATAAATATCAAGTTACATTTAAGTTTTTAAATTCTCTGCTGAAATGACTCTACCTATGAGAAATAAAACCCCTCTCAAATGTAACTTATTATAAGTTGCATATTAAAAGACTTCTAAACTTTACATAAATGTGAGGTCAGTATTTGAGAAACCGCTACCTCTGGAAAAGGTACTGCAGCAGTACACTAGCACAGAATAGGAGATGATATAAAGAGCACCCACAGCTATGAGAATAAAGTTATGTATTTCAAGCATATATTTATAAAAAACTTCAGTCTAAAAAGAACAGAATAGAGTTACATCACCAAGAACAACATGAAAATTGATGTAGTCACACTGTAGCATGATAAAAATGGATAGGATTATGGCATAAAAGATGGAGGTGTAGAGCGGTAGGGAAAGGATGAATACTTTAAAAGCTCAAGGCACTGACGAGAAATTCATGAGCTAATGAATAAATATATGTTTAGGAGTCACAAGCCCAGATTCTGTGACTGCTTCATATGACATTAAACAGACTGCTTAATACATTTGGTCTACTTGTTCGTGTTCAAGGTGGAAATAAATGCTTGCCTGTCTTTTTCTAAAACACATCCAGCTTCAGGATGACAATGTTTTCATTTGTCTGCTGTTGCTAAAGCTGGAGTATTTTATAAGAGGTATTGCTATCAATAGTATTTGTAATGTACAAAACAGGAATAGTTTTCTGTTTTCCTTTGGTACAAGAAATGAAGTGGTTTATTGCAATACGTGTTTCTAGTGTATATGCCAAGTAGTGCCTGCTTTTCTTATTGATGCTGATCATTTCTCAGAGACTGCTACATGAAATGGCAGATGGAAAGAACAGTAACTGACATGCAATTGTTCGTTCATAATTATGCTTGCAGCAATGCATTCCCTAGGTCTTGTGGAGTCCTAAACATTAGTCTTTTTTTGTGATTTCAAATTTGGTGCTTAACTTGCAAAAGTTACTATGTTTCTTACTTCTACAATATGTAAAGCAAGCAAACAAAAAATATTAAAGCAGTGGTTGTCTCTGTCCTCTCCCTCACATAGAGAGAATGAAAGGAAAACCCTCCCCCATCCTGATTGTTCCCTCTGTGCAATTGTAATTCTCAGCATTACCTAACCAGTAATGCAGGAGGAGGAAATTTGAAATATGCCTTCCTGTCCATGAAAGAAAAGCATCATACTTGGTTAGCTAATGAAATAATTTGAAGAATCCATATTATAAATGTGAAAAATAACAATAACACGTTTGTTCATCAAGAATGGAAACTTGAATACAGGAGGAACTATGTAAAGGCTAAACCATAAAATATGAAGGTAGATAAATACTGTCTCTGCAGACTTAGCAGGAACTGACAACCCCAAGGAAAAGGTCTATCACCCCACCTGCAAATTAGCATCACAGACGATAGTGAAAAAGGCCTGCTGGAATGATTCGGAGCCTGAGTAAGGACCCCCCAGGGAGGCATGGAACAATAGCAGGAGACTGCGGATTAACTTGATAACGACCTGAAAGATACCTCGTGCAAGAAACTGAGTTCAAAGTACAGAAGTGAAGATAAGGAAAACGAAAAGGAGATCGCCACATGGACAATATCGACCTGCAGAATAATATAAAAGGAACTGAGAACTCGGACTTGGTTGTGAGCCGTTGGCGGAGCGGAGACTCCCCGGCTGCACCCAGCGCTGTTTGCTTGCTATCGCTTGCTGTAATTAATAAAATTGTGAATTGATCCTCAAAGGCTGAATCAATTATTCGCCTCAAACTTATAACAAATTTGGTGCCGTGACTCGGATCAGGCAGCCCCGGTGGAAGGCTCCACCCGGGGAGGCGCCCTTGCCGTCTCTTTTTGGCAAGCCCCGCGTGAGAAATCTTCCCTGAAGCCCTGACCGACGAACCTAAAATCCGATAGCAAGCAAAGAACTGCCGGCAACCCCCTTAATCTTTGTGCACAAAGCCCCGGGCGAAGACATCGGATGGTGTAAGTATTCTCCGAAGGACCTTGTGTCCGTAGGAGGTGTCCTGCTTCGGGGAAGTAGGATCCGCTCGGTTGGGGGTTGGGATCCTGGAGTGTGCTGAGTGAGACGTCCCTCTAGGACGAAGCAAGTGCGGACCCCATAGTAGTGCGGTTCCCATATCCGGCGACGGACTGGGCCACGAATTGGGGGAAGTGTGTGTGTGTGTGTGAAGGCACTCCAGAAGATGGGTCAGAGGAAAAGCAAGCCCTCTGAACCCATGGGGGGGGGGGGAACCCCTGTAAAGCTTCCCCACATTCCAGAGGACAGTCCATTAAGAGTAATGATTAAGTATTGGAACGCTTTCCTCTCTAGGAAGGGAAAAGGCAAAACCAAGATGGTTCATTACTGCATGGAGGTCTGAGGAGGAAAGCAAATAAGAGGAGATTAGTCATTTTGGCCGATATCCGGGTCTTTCGAAGATTGGATATGCCAGGCCTTGAACATTTATGTTAATTCTAAAGAATCCTTTAATTTGGAAGAAAGCGAGTATGCGGCCCTTTGGATAGTCGGGGAAACAAGGACAAAGTTATTTATTACTTGTTTTTACTGTGGTAAGAGGGGCCACTTGAAGCGAGAATGTCGGCACAGGATGGCTGATGAGAGATAGTTCAAAGAAGATTGCGGGGGTCAGGGGCTCTACCTGCTGGACACAAAGAAAAAAAAAAAAAAAAAAAATCAAACATTTTAGCCCCTGGTAAAGCTAAAAAAATAGGTCCCCAGCAGCAAGAATATGAGTTCCTTGTGGACTCAGGGGCGGAAAGATCAACCGTCCAAACCCTTCCCCGAGGGTGCAAAACTTCATCTGAAACAATACAGGTGTTGGGGCCAAAGGGGAACCCTTTGGAGTACCTGTAATTAAGGATGTACTCTTGGAAAGCAATTCTAAATTAGGGATGGGGTCCTTTTTGTTGGTCCCAGAAGCAGATTATAATCTATTGGGGAGGGATTTAATGATTGAGTTAGGAATAGGAATAGAGATCAATAAGGAAGGATTACAGAGTAGTACATACTTTTGGTAAGCTCGGGAAAAGTAGAAAGAATGAATGGTGAAATTAAGAAACAACTGACTAAATTAATGCTAGAAACCAAGATGTCATGGATTAAGTGTTTGCCTTTAGCTTTGTTAAACATTCGCACCCAACCCCGAACCGATGTGGGAATCTCCCCGTTTGAAATGCTTTTTGGGATGCCTTATGATATGGAAGTCCCTACGGACCATCCATGCTTAAAGGATTCCCAGATTAAGCATTACATAATGCAAATAAGGAACTGAAGGCAGGAACTAAAAAAAAAAAAAAAAAAAAAAAAATTCCGGTCATTTTTTTTCCTGGTGGGATGGGTGCTGGTGGCTCGGCCGAAGCTAAGTGCGCAATAAGACCCTTTTCACCCCTCCTCACCTCCTAGAACGCATGTGCAAGCCCTGGACACATGCGCTTTAAAGTTAAAGAGGCAGGGGTATATTTTTTTTTAATTCTATTTTTTTTGCTGCTTATGTTTACTCTGACCCTCAAAACCCTACTGCCCAGACCTACTGATAATATGACAAATTGACCATTGACAGGTTAAAATGGACCAAAGAGGATGAAAAGAGATACCAAGAATTAAAAGATTTATAGATACCAAGGACCATACTGCGTATGGAGTGTTAACTCAGGGTTGGGCAGGAAGTAAAAAAAAAAAACAGTAGGATATTTTTCAAAATTTTTGGATCCCGTGAGCCGGGGTTGGCCTACATGTTTACAAGCCATTGTGGCTGTGGCTTTATTAGTAGAAGAAGCAAGGTAAACTACATTTGGGGCTTCCCTGGTACTGTATACACCACACAACGTCAGAGGAGTTTTACAACAGAAAGCCGATAAATGGCTCACTGATAGTAGGCTGTTGAAATATGAGGCCATTCACAGGATTTAGAATTAAAAACGACAAATGCTCAAAATCCAGCTCAATTTTTGTTCGGGGAACCTTTGGGAGAACCACTACATGATTGTGTAGAAATGATACAATTACAAACTAAAATTAGACCTGATTTAGAGGAAGAAGAATTGGAAATTGGAGAGAAACTTTTTGTTGATGGTTCTTCTAGGGTCATAGAAGGGAAACGTAAATCAGGATATGTGATAGTAGATGGAAAAACGGGGAAGGTAATTGAGTCAGGACCACTTAGTGCGACTTGGTAGGCCCAAGCATGTGAATTATATGCACTATTAAGAGCATTAAAGAGGTTACACAATCAAGTAGGAACTACTTTTACAGATTCAAAATACGCTTATGGCATCATCCATACGTTTGGAAAAATCTGGGAGGAGAGAGGACTTATTAATTCACAGGGAAATGGACTGGTACACGAAGAACTCATTAGACAAATTTTACAAGCTATCAGAGAACCTTCGGCTATCACAGTTACCCATGTTAAAGGACATCAGCATGGGCTATAGTTTAAAACGAGAGGGAACAACTTAGCTGATGAGGAGGCAAAAAGGGCCTCCCTGTTATCAATGTCAATAAAGGAGAATTTAGTTTTTGAGAATAACAACAATGAATATTGTAGAACCAAAATATATAGTAAGAAAGACATAGAGGAATATAAGAAATCAGGAGTTGAGTGGAAACAACATAAATGGTTACTGCCGGACAGCAGAGAAATGCTACCTAAAATTTATGCTCGAAGAATAATACATGAATTACACAAAAAAAAAAAAAAAAAAAAAAAAAAAGAAAAAAAAAAACCATTGGGGAACAAAAGCTTTGAGCGAGCAATTTTTAAAATTCTATGGATGTATTGGCATTTTTGAAATAGCGAAACAAGAAACTCGGGGATGTCTTGTATGCCAAAAAGTAAATACGAATTATATTAAGAAGACTCCCTTTGGTGGTAGGCCCCTAGCCTATCAACCTTTTGAAAAGGTACAGGTAGACTTTACTGAATTACCAAAGGTAGGACGGTATAGATATCTTTTAGTGATCGTAGATCAATTCACACACTGGGTTGAAGCCTTCTGTACTGCACGAGCTACAGCTCAAACAGTGGCTAAACATCTTTTGGAAAACATTATCCCTCGTTTTGGTATGATTCAGGTAATCGATTCAGATCAAGGATCGCATTTTACATCGAAGGTTCTCAAAGAGATCATAGTGGCCTTAGGTATAAAATGGGAATATCACACCCCATGGCATCCCCAAAGTTCTGGTAGAGTTGAACGAGTGAATAGAGAAACAAAAATGGCATGGATAAAATGTCTTCCATTAGCCCTATTAAATGTTACGACAATGCCACATTCGGAGAGTGGTTTAGCACCTTTTGAAATGTTATATGGGATGCCATATTCCCGTGGTATGCCCATTGATCACCCACGGGTAAATGATATGTCTATTCAATCTTATATAATACTTTGCCTATTAACACAAAATGTCCCTTTTGGGATTTGCAATACATGAAATACAACTGGGAGATTATGTAATGGTAAAAGGCTAGAAAGAAACCTCCCTCACTCCTCGATGGGAGGGACCGTTTCTTGTGCTTTGGCTACAGATACTGCAATACGAACTGCTGAGAAGTGTTGGACCCATACGTCACGAGTGAAAGGACCTATTCAACCAGACTTGGATAAAAATGAATGGACAGTGGTCTCCCTGCCCGAAAGCCTGAAACTCCGGATTCAACGCCGAACTGATGCAAGAGGAAGCCCAATCACAGGAACAGTGGTATCGCAGTCAAAAGATTAATTGTGGGAAACTAGACTGTGTTTGTTATCTACTTACTTGCTTTCTATGTATTATTGCAAGGAAAAGTGAGTCTGTCATTGTAGATGTGGTTATACTCCCTGTGGGGTATGTCTGGAGTGCCAAAAATACTGACTAGAACCTCCATACCACAGGACTTCTAGGAACTATAGAAATAGATTCCCAAGAGTGGTGGGAATTATTTTTTAACGGAGTCCAAGGAAAATTAAGAGTGCACCCTAATATAGTTGCCCTTGAGTGCAGAAAGCAAATTAAAGTCCCTTGTTCTGCACCAGCAGTAAAGAAAAGGAATTGGGATGTCTTTAAGAAAAGACATGAGTTCCAGCAGTCCTCCCCTGGACTCCCTGAAGAATATCCCTGCTGCCAAGAAGATGGCTCCCCTCGCTGCCGGAGGCAACCCGGTAGGCGTAGGAAGAGGCAGAGGGATACGAAAAGTGGGAATGGATAATAATCATGCTAAATCTAATAACCGATGGGACTGCTGACTCATGCTCAAAGTGTTACCAAAATGTTAAATATGGATGCCAAATCATCCAAGCATTGGCAATTCATTCACACATTAACGCTGGTTGTTACGAGGAGAGACGACTAGAAAGTTGTTACATCCAAGGGCAAAAATATTGGGTAGCAGAAAACCGTGGGAGTAGAACAGGACGAGTTATTAAAGGATACAGTACCTCCCCGAAAGGAGAAATATATGTATATGTTTTACCCAGGGAGGAATGTGGGGCTATACCGATGGAGGGGGAGTTCAGGACAGATATAAGGAAGAATTAGTTCGGGATGCTAGCCAGCATTTACAGAAATTGAATGATCGGATACAGAAATCGAATGATCAGGTACAGAACTCGAAGGATCGGGCAAAGGTTGGCCCCTCCCTTTATGAAAAATTAAAACCTAGACTTAGTGAGTGGGATCTCCCCACTCTGGGTAAAAACTTATATGTAGACTTGATGCAGAGAATAGTTATGGAACTGAATATATTGTCCTGTTGGATATGCGGAGGATCCCAAATGACAGAACAATGGCCTTGGAGAGGGGAAGGGACAGACCCCCAACAACTTTTAATCTGGAATTACACCCATTCTTCACAAACATCTAGACCTGAGGGATGGATATTAAGCTATGCAGATCACACTGGAGTAGTGCGGGATACAATGACCAAAATGAGAGAGGGAGTCGAAAAACGAAAGAAGGAGAGAGAGGCCCAACAAAAATTGGTACGAAACATGGTTTAATAGCTCCCCATGGTTAACTACCCTACTCTCCACAATCGCGGGCCCCCTAATATTATTATTATTAGGATTAACATTTGGTCCGTGCGTATTCAATAAGGTACTTGAGATAGTGAAGGGAAGGTTAGAAGCTGCACACTTAATGTTAATCAGGGCCAAGTACGAGACCCTCCCCGAAGACCCTGAAGTAGGAGAAACTTTAATACTGGCTCACCAAGAGGTAAAGCGATTTGATGAACAAAATGATGAAAAGAAAAAGGGGGGAATGTGAAAAATAACAATAACACGTTTGTTCATCAAGAATGGAAACTTGAATACAGGAGGAACTATGTAAAGGCTAAACCATAAAATATGAAGGTAGATAAATACTGTCTCTGCAGACTTAGCAGGAACTGACAACCCCAAGGAAAAGGTCTATCACCCCACCTGCAAATTAGCATCACAGACGATAGTGAAAAAGGCCTGCTGGAATGATTCGGAGCCTGAGTAAGGACCCCCCAGGGAGGCATGGAACAATAGCAGGAGACTGCGGATTAACTTGATAAGGACCTGAAAGATACCTCGTGCAAGAAACTGAGTTCAAAGTACAGAAGTGAAGATAAGGAAAACGAAAAGGAGATCGCCACATGGACAATATCGACCTGCAGAATAATATAAAAGGAACTGAGAACTCGGACTTGGTTGTGAGCCGTTGGCGGAGCGGAGACTCCCCGGCTGCACCCAGCGCTGTTTGCTTGCTATCGCTTGCTGTAATTAATAAAATTGTGAATTGATCCTCAAAGGCTGAATCAATTATTCGCCTCAAACTTATAACAATAAATAATCATACTTTCTCTTGTCCCTTACCATACACACCAATTTATTTCCAATCTCCACAAGTAAATGTATACTTCTCCAAATATTGCACAAGCACATGCAAACACACACTAGCTAAAACTAAGCAGAAAAAAACATTTTTACTTTCCAAAGTTAGGGAGTGAGTGTTTAAAACAGCAATGGAACAGTGAGAACAGAGCACTCCCTCTACTGATAGATATAAATTTTGTTGGGGATAAATTATTCTGGAGGTTTAAACTTGAAGAAGTAGAATATTGCCTGTGCTGACTTCCACAACCAATGATGCTATGAAAGTTTAGACACACGAAGGCATCATCTGTGCTCAGCCCTTTTCACAAGTGCCCGTCATCAGACATTTTAGTTTATGCTATACTAAAATCACAAAAATTACGTTTCCTAATAAAATTAGAACTTAAAAAAAAAATTGTCAGTTAATTGCCTTTTTGTTCTTTTTAATGGCTTTTGTTGTCAAAACATGACCATATAAAAGTGCCCAAAGGATGTCTAAATTTCACTGTGGAAAAAGGTAAAATTCTGCAATGTTATAAATACTCAATCAATCGTAATTTCTGCAAAAGATTGCTTTATTATATTTATATGGGAAAGCATTAGAAGCAAACAGCACTGGGTGCGCTGGGGAGTCTCCGCTCCACCAACAACACACACTTAAGTCCGAGTTCTCAGTTCCTTTTATATTATTCTGCAGGTCGATATTGTCCATGTGGCGATCTCCTTTTCGTTTTCCTTATCTTCACTTCTGTACTTTGAACTCAGTTTCTTGCACGAGGTATCTTTCAGGTCATTATCAAGTTAATCTGCAGTCTCCTGCTATTGTTCCATGCCTCCCTAGGGAGTCCTTACTCAGGCTCTGAATCATTCCAGCAGGCCTTTTTCCCTATCGTCTGTAATGCTAATTTGCAGGTCGTGCACCAACAGGCATTACATTGTGTTTTCTGGCACGAATTAAATCTATATTCTTCACAGTCCCCCCCTTTTTAAATGGTAATATGATTAATTCGTGTCTTGGATTCAAATTGTTTTACTATTTTGGCTGCTGCTGAAAGTTCAGAATTTCATTTGTTTTTTATTATCATTAAGGAGTGGGTTTTTCCTCTAGCAGCCTTCTCTGGATCCAGGGGCATTGCAGAAACCTGAGGGGGTCACGGCCACCACCTCTTATGGGTAGCATTGGTAATTAATGTTAATTTACAAGGAGTATGTCCTACATATCGAGTAAAATTTAATCCTTCTCGAGTTATACAGGCTTGTCCTAGTATTTCATGGCTTAATATCCATCCCTCAGGTCTAGATGTTTGCGAAGAATGGGTGTAATTCCAGATGAAAAGTTATTGGGGGCCTATCACTTCCCCTCTCCAAGGCCATTGTTCTGTCATTTGGGATCCTCTGCATATCCAACAGGACGATATATTCAGTTCCGTAACTATTCTCTGCATCAAGTCTACATATAAGTTTTTACCCAGAGTGGGGAGATCCCACTCACTAAGTCTAGGTTTTAATTTTTCATAAAGGGAGGGGCCGGCCTTTGCCCAATCATTTGAGTTCTGTACCTGATCATTCGATTTCTGTACCCGATCATTCGATTTCTGTACCCGATCATTCGATTTCTGTAAATGCTGGCTAGCATCCCGAACTAATTCTTCCTTATCTCTGTCCTGAACTCTCCCTCCATTGGTATAGCCCCACATTCCTCCCTGAGAAAAACAGATATACATATTTCTCCTTTTGGGCAGGTACCGAATCTTTTAACAACTCGTCCTGTTTTACTCCCAAAGTTTTCCGCTACCTAATATTTTTGCCCTTGGATATAACAACTTTCTAGTCATCTCTCCTCGTAACAACCAGCGTTAATGTGCGAAAGAATTGCCAATGCTTGTATGATTTGGCGTCCATATTTAACATTTTGGTAACACTTCGAGCATGAGTCAGCAGTCCCATCGGTCATTAGATTTAGTACGATTATTATCCATTCCCACTTTCGTATCCCTCTGCCTCTTCCTACGCCTACCGGGTTGCCTCCGGCAGCGAGGGGAGCCATCTTCTTGGCAGCAGGGATATTCTTCAGGGAGTCCAGGGGAGGACTGCTAGAGCTCATGTCTTTTCTTAAAAGCATCCCAATTCCTTTTCTTTACTGCTGGTGCAGAACAAGGGACTTTAATTCAGTTTCTACACTCAAGGGCAACTATATTAGGGTGCACTCTTAATTTTCTTTGGACTCTGTTTAAAAATAATTCCCACCACTCTTGGGAATCTATTTCTATAGTTCCTAGAAGTCCTGTGATACGGAGGTTCTATTCAGTATTTTTGGCACTCCAGACATACCCCACAGGGAGTATAACCACATCTACAATGACAGACTCACTTCTCCTTGCAATAATTGCATATAAAGCAAATAAGTGGATAACAAACACACTCTAGTTCTCCACAATTAATCTTTTGACTGCAATACCACTGTTCCTGTGATTGGGCTTCCTCTTGCATCAGTTCGGCGTTGAATCCGGAGTTTCAGGCTTCCGGGCAGGGAGATCACTGTCCATTCATTTTTATCCAAGTCTGGTTAAATAGGTCCTTTCACTCGTGACGTATGGGTCCAACACTTCTCAGCAGTTCGTATTGCAGTATCTGTAGCCAAAGCACAAGAAATGGTCCCTCCCATCGAGGAGTGAGGGAGGTTTCTTTCTAGCCTTTTACCATTACATAATCTCCCAGTTGTATTTCATGTATTGCAAATCCCAAAAGGGACATTTTGTGTTAATAGGCAAAGTATTATATAAGACTGAATAGACATATCATTTACCCGTGGGTGATCAATGGGCATACCATGGGAATATGGCATCCCATATAACATTTCAAAAGGTGCTAAAACACTCTCCGAATGTGGCATTGCCGTAACATTTAATAGGGCTAATGGAAGACATTTTATCCATGCCATTTTTGTTTCTCTATTCACTCGTTCAACTCTACCAGAACTTTGGGGATGCCATGGGGTGTGATATTCCCATTTTATACCTAAGGCCACTATGATAATTTCAAGAACCTTTGATGTAAAATGCAATCCTTGATCTGAATTGATGACCTGGATCATACCAAAATGAGGCACTTATCAACCGATATTTTAATTCTTGGTATCTCTTTTCACCCTCTTTCAGTCCATTTTAACCTGTCAATGGTCAATTTGTCATATTATCAGTCGGTCTGGGCGGTAGGGTTTTAAGGGTCAGAGTCAACATGAGCAGCAAAAAAAATTAAAAAATAAAAATACCCCTGCCTCTTTAACTTAAAGCGCATGTGTCCAGGGCTTGCGCATGCGTTCTAGGAGGTGAGGAGGGGTGAAAGGGTCTTATCGCGCACTTAGCTTCGGCCGAGCCACCAGCACCCATCCCACCAGGAAAAAAAATGACCGGAATCTGGGATGAACCCCTTTGTGTTGCCATGCTGGTGGGGTATATCATGCAGGTGCTCGTGATAGTGGCTGCCATCACAATATATGAATGTGTGACTAGGGGCTGGCTTAGAAGAAGAAGACCGTCTCCCCCTTCCACTTGTCCAAGGCCAATACTGAGACCAAGACTGAGACCAAGACCGCTAAGGCCACCAGCATGGCCTGAAGTTTCAGTTCAGGCACTGGAGACAGCTTTATAAAAAAAAGGAAAAACAAAAAAAAAAGGACAAGGTTAGTCACCATGCGGCGCATAGTTTCTTGTTGGACTTTTCCTATCGTTATCGCCCCTGTGAGAAAAGACCACGATGAACAGAAGGATTGAAGGTCATCGTCGGGTGCCTTACGATCATGCAGCACGCTACGGGAGAGAGAGATGGAGCCATATTTGTCCACCTCTTCCGGTCCCTAGTCAGGTTGTCCATCATCCTGACAACCACCAAAAGACTGTTCTGAACTCACGGGTGGTGTATTTCTGTTTTGATTGCGTCGCTTGGGATTTTGTCGGATTGTTATACAGTTAATTGTTCTCAGGTTCTTATTTTCTATTAAATTGTTTAATAGTTCACTAAACTTGTCTTGGGATTGCATTAACTATATAATCCTTATTCTCGTCAGCGTGGTTTGGCATTCAGAGTTATAACGTTTTGAATCAATCGTATAAAACATGGAATAGCACATGGCAAAAACAACAATGTGGCTAATTCACATAACAAATAAAATAAGATTTGTTTTCCCATGGACTTTTGGGAAGCCAGGAAAACAGGTCAATGTCCCAGCCTTTCCAAGTTTGGACAGGGACGTGTGCTAACTTCTGTAGCTGTAATTTGTTTAACTACTTCACCATTATTGATCTTTTATCAACTGTCAAATTGACTCCCAAAGAAATAATTAAACCTCTTCCTAATAAATTAAAGTCTGCCTCCTCAACTAATAATAAGTTTGCAACACAGATTTTGGTATCTGATTCTATCAATACATTCTTAATGATGGGAACTTTAAAAGGTTCCCCCTTTGCTCCCACTACCAAGGTATTTTCCTTACTCAATTGACATCCTTTCGGTAATTTTCGAATGGTATATTTCTCAGCTCCAGTGTCTACTAGGAAGATGACTTCTTCCCCCTGGGGACCTATCCGTAATTTTATCAAGGGCTCTGGTGATGATGTTGTCCCCAGGACGTAGAGCCCCTGACACCCCTAATCCTCCTGAAACATTTTCTTGTCCTGCATTTTCTTTTTGCAGTTTCGTTTAAGGTGACCTTTCTTTCCACAATAATAACATTCAGGGGATTCATCTCTCCTCTGATGTTCCCCAAAGGCCTTAACTATATTTTGTCCCCTGGGAACTGCCTCCCTAATGCCTTGAATAATCATTTCCCCTAAATTCAACATGTTTTGCCTATCATGTACATTTTGATGATTCCAATTGGGATTTTGATTCAGCCATTTCTGCTCCCCCGGCGGACCCCGCTGATGTCATCTTCCCAATTTCGCATACCTGCTTGCCTTATCATTTCCCTCTCCTCCTCTCCTCCATAGTAAACAATACACTTAAAATTGACTGAATTTCATCCCATGTATAGGTATTTGGTCCCAAAAGTTGGTCTAATTTTTTGGAGACCCCCAAGGGGTCATGTAGCAGTTGCCCCATTTCTTTTCTAAATGTTCTTACATCCCCTGTATTGAGGGGAACTGCTACAAATCTTATTCCCCCGACATTTCCTCCCAGAGGAACTTCACGTAAGGGGAGATGTTCCTTTGGTTGTTCCTCCTCTCTTCTGGTCTTACTTCTAGTTCGCAAAGTGGGTGGGGACTGTGGGAGGCGCTGTAGGACCTCCATTTTCCGGAGTGGGGGGGTTCCACCCTCTCTTCCCCTTGGTTTCATATGGGGGTGGTAAATTAACTAAAACCTCCCAATCTTGTTTCTCCTTCTTTTTCTCTCTTAAGGGGTACAATGATATCCTCATTGAGGACCCTTGCCATAAAGCATAGTCACTTTCCTCCTGGCTGAATGGTTCCTTCCCATATACAGATTCAAAACCTGACAAATCCAATCATCAAAAGATCTGAAAATTTGCCAAAACAAATGGTCAGGCCTTATTTCCTCCCCAGTCCAAACTTCCTTACAGTAATGGACCATTTTCTCCTTACTCTTCTCCTTCTGGGATGGCCATTCATCCCAATGTTTGAACATTAACCCCAGCGGACTGTCTGAGGGTATTTCTGGTAACTTGCTCCCTACCTATTTCCGAGGACCTCTCTGTGGGCCCTTCCCGGGGCTAGGGAATTTACCTTTCCTTTGCCCCATCTCCGCCAAGTGTGACTCCTTTCACCCTTTTTCACTCACTTCCCTCCTTCGGTGACCAGGTCCCTCGCAGCAGACTGGAAATGCACCTAGAAGAGGTCCACACTCAGTTCACAACCCTGTTGTGTCTCAAGCACGCACACTTTGGCTATCCACCCAACCGAACGGTACTTACAGTCCGACGTTCCCGTCCGGATCTTCGTGCACAAGAATTATGGGTACAAATTTGGCTGCAGCAATTTCGAAGGGAGCTCAAACTTTGCTTCTAGCTTTCCTCTATTTAGGGTTGATATCGGCAAGATATCTACCAGAATCGTTCCTTCGCCAGGCCACGGTTAGTGGGGCGCCCCCCGAACAAAGGAGCGTCTCCGGCAACCCAAGCCGATATCCCGGACGAGCCCCCAATTTGTTATAAATACTCAATCAATTGTAATTTCTGCAAAAGATTGCTTTATTATATTTATATGGGAAAGCATTAGAAGCAAACAGCACTGGGTGCGCTGGGGAGTCTCCGCTCCACCAACAACACACACTTAAGTCTGAGTTCTCAGTTCCTTTTATATTATTCTGCAGGTCAATATTGTCCATGTGGCGATCTCCTTTTCGTTTTCCTTATCTTCACTTCTGTACTTTGAACTCAGTTTCTTGCACGAGGTATCTTTCAGGTCATTATCAAGTTAATCCGCAGTCTCCTGCTATTGTTCCATGCCTCCCTAGGGGGTCCTTACTCAGGCTCCGAATCATTCCAGCAGGCCTTTTTCCCTATCGTCTGTAATGCTAATTTGCAGGTCGTGCACCAACAGGCATTACATTGTGTTTTCTGGCACGAATTAAATCTATATTCTTCACATGCAACACAGGTAATATTAGAGGTTATGTTGGCTTTCATATATAAACTAACAAACAAAAGCCCCAAAAACAACTTGTAGCCCTCATGCCAAATTCTGTGGCATGTACTTCGTTGTAACTACTTGGGACAGCTGCCTTTCCCACCAGCAATTCCTTATGTGAACAATGGCAGAGAATTCCACTGTAACCTCTGCTAGCCTATGTAATGACAAGCTGATTAGCACACAGCTTCTGTCAAGGAGTGGGTGATCAGCCTGTTAGAAGACAGATTTCCTTTAAAGTGTAGACAGCTGATTTCTACAAGCTTAGCAGAGCATAGCACCCAAGAGCCAAAATGTGCATGAAGTATGTTGAATAGTAAATATCCGTGTTTCCCTAGGAATGTTGGTGAATAGCAAATCACATGAATTTACTCCATACTCCATTACCTGTAAAAATAATTATGTGTACATAGTAATAATAACTGTAGTCCAGTAAATATTCAATCTTTCCTCCAAACGCTATTGCTCATCTGCTTTTTAGTGGACTTTTCTTGTATTAATTAAAATAATTCCTCCTTATTCACAGTCAGAAAAATCAGATCAAGATTATTTTTTTTACAAACGTAGGGATTGAGACATGAATCTGATGAGTTGCAAAATGCAAGGGAAACAATTTACAGTATAATTTAATTCAATTGGCATCTATGTACATAATATTGAGCCAAAGAAAAACAAACGTAAGACGATTTCCAGAGGGAATTATAGCGAACAAATTTTGTGTTTGCTTTACTGAATTACAATTTCTTTTAAGCAGTGTTTCTCTTTATATGTACTTTTCTTGGTTTATGAAGTATTTAGTTATGTACCGTGCGGCATTATGATTAAAAACAATGAGTATAATCACCATGAAATATGTTTAATAGTTATTTTTAATCTAATAAATAGATAGATGTGAAAATTGAAGCATGTAAGGTGTCATCATTCATCTAGAGCGTCCTGGCAGATTAATTAGAAATCCATTTTCAGCATGTTATTGTTGTTATTAGTTTTGAAGTATAAATAAAATAACTGCCAGTAAAGTTATAGATGACAGATATTGGTAAGATTCTAAATCTGCAGAGAAACCCTGCTTAAAAATAGCAGCTCACTTTTATTTTCATAAATTTGTGATGTTTTACAGACTTTACGAAAAACAGTGAAAACGTGCATACTGTTGCACATGTCATACCCAGGAAAAGGACTATAGGGTGAAAGAGAGGAAAACTGTAGCTTTAAAAGGGATATGGTGTTTTGCAGAATCAAACCCTATAACCCGAAATGAGTTACAAAGCAGGTATGTTTATTGTCAGCTGGAGTGCAAGAGGGCTTTCTCCTCCTAGCTTGCACATTGCATAACTTAACAAACAGCTACTTATAAAAACATGCATAGTTCTAAGCGCCTATGACATATTCATAACTTTTCACAGCATTGTATTGTTCTGGAAGGTTCAACGCGAGTTCCAGTGAGCATTCCCAACCCCCCTGTCTGCTTTTGCTCATCAATTCCCCCCTGCCTTTTAACATGGGCAAATTAATTTGCCAAATGCATAATCTATCTCTCAAAGGGGAAATGGATGATATTTTGCTTGAAAATTACTTTTAACACACTCTCATGGGCACTAGACATAGAAGTCAAAATTGTTACTTGTAGCATTCACCGATTCCAAATAAACAACACAGCAGAGAAAACAAATCTAACTGAAACTAGCATCAAAAGGACAATAATGGGGTGAAACAACTTATTTAGAATGCCAGTCATGAGAGGGGACCATCCAAACAGCATGTCCCACCAATGATGGTTCACGTCTTCTCTTACCTGTTTCAGGACCCTCTTTATCTCCTTTGTGTCATGGTGGACGGTTATCAGGGTCTTTATCCCATTTTCTTGGACCTCCTTCAAAATTTTGGTCAAATCCTGGTGTTTCATTAATTGTTTCACCAACATAAGATTCATTCCAATAGGTACAGGTGATAACTTGTGAAACATTGTATAATTGGATTTTATCAGCTGATGGGATACGACTGGTGCTAAATAAGAAAAGTCACACCCAACAATCTTCACAAAATTACAAATACAGAAATTAGTGTGATTCTTACTATGCATAATCATCTCATCTATTACTATGGAAGTAGAAGCAATTCTCAAACACACATAACCCTGGCCCATATATACAAGTATGGTCCTCTGATTAGCATCTGGATGAATCTCAAAGTGACAAATGCTTTGCTCAGGGTCAAGGCAGATGTCTTGAGCATCGATTGTATTACTTTAGCAAATGAATCCTTGTTGTTCTCGTCTAATGCAAGACTCTAAATTTACAGTTTGCCATCTACTGTTCACCATTCCTGCCCATGCCCTATATTCAGAAGCATAGAGCACCGTTCTTTTGTGGTTTAATCCTAATGAAATGATGGAGTGGATTACGTATATTGAAGCATTACGTATGGTCAACACAAAGACGGTGGCCATATTAGTGATGGAGTCATAGGTAAAATTTACCAGAGTCCACCAAGATTGGAGCTTCCTCTCTCAGTCAGTGGCACTGTCCCAAACAACTTTTCGAATTTCAGTGGGGAAGGTGCCATCATCACCTTCTCTTATAATTAAGGCAGCCACTGACTGCATCCATAATTGTGCTTGTATACAACTGAGGGCCAAAGAAACGTTATCTTGGATCACATCGAGTGCATTTGCTATTAATTCATGGTCCCGTTTCTCCACCTTTTCCCACTTTGGTAACACTTCTGATAACAGCCACTTATTAGTTCCTAAAGCTAATAGAGCAGACTGCAAAGGTTGTTTTAATTTTGTTAACTCACTAGTTGCGGTGGCCAATTTACTCATTAGCATTTCTGAGTCAATTCCGTTTAGGATCCCCAATCCTGTCCCTAACACTCCGGTTGGGCCCCTTTGTGTTCTGCCCCTGAAGGGCACTTGTTTTCACAGCCAGGTTTTCCAGCCCTCGAAGGGCGCTTTGAGGAAATGAGAGCATGCTGCTTGGATTTCAGAAATATCAGTTTGCATTAGCAGTTCAACACGTTTCAGAGACCATTCTGGGTTGAACAGCATTTGCTGTTGCCCTGTATTCCTGATTATATAAGGACCAATCTGGTAAATTCTGTATTGTCTTAGCTCGAGTATTTATTTTAAATTTGAATGAGCGCCCAATGGTATCATAGGCCCAGAGACAAAACACCTTAACAGTCTGTACTAATGTAAAATTATGCCAACAGTCTAATTCATTAGAAATACAGGACTTTGTGTTCTTATCTGTAGGCATAGTTGAGACAGTAATTTGGGATGCCTTTTTATGGATAGTCTCATTAACCATTTGGCATCCTACTTTGATTTCTTCTCCTACAGTACCCTGAAGTTGCCGAATGCCCTGTTCTCTATCCGCATTTCATTCTTGCCTTACATATGCTTGATTTTCATGCATGACACACAGCTGATCGACTTAAACCCTTTCAATCAGAATATTTCCCAGGGCTCCAGTATACCAAATAAAAGCTTGCAACCAAGGCCACTCAGTATTCTTTTGGCTAGAGGTGCTCTCCCATCCCTGGATTATGATTATAATTATGATTGTGAGAAAAATAATTTTCCTGGTTGGACTTGCGTGACCTTCCATGGTCATTTGTGTGCCTTTTTCACATGAATCCATGTGCTCTGCTCCTTGATTTCAATTTCTGTGAAGGAGGCAAAGAGCACCTGGAATGGTCCTTCCCACTGCAGTTCCAGAGTCCTCTCTGCAAGAGACTTTACATATACGTAATCTCCAGGTTCTATGTTATGCACAGGTCCATTCAAACCCTTACTTCGCGTCTCAACCTCATGTTTTTCAAACTTTTTGGAGTTGTTTGTCCAATGCCACCATGTAGGAGGTCATGATTTCATATGCAAATACTGACTGATCTGTTGTATTACTTCTGAGATGAAATGTGATCCCCTATCAGGAGACATGGTTGCTGGAACCCCAAAACATGGTATTATCTGCTGTATTAATGTTCTGGTTACCTCCTGAGCCTTGGCTGTTCTAGTAGGAAATGCCTCCGGCCAGCTTGGAGAGGTACCAGTTAATACCAATAAGTATTACCCCCCCCCCCCCATTTTCTCGGGAAGCTCCAAAAAATCAATCTGTCATTGTTGTCCAGACCTGTTGCCTCTTCCGATTTGGCCCATTTCTGGTTTGGGGTAATTTTGGGATTAGTCTGGAGGCAAAGGTCACACTGCTGAGTCACATGTCTCACAGTAGTGTATAAATTTCTAGCTGCAATCCCTTTAATTAGGTGTTTATATAGAGCTTCTGCCCCCTCCATGTCTCTTCCTGTATTCCTCCCTCATCAAAGACCATGTTAAATAAGAGGGAATGATTAGTTTCTCTTGTGGAGTGAGGGCCCACCCCTCTTTATTATATGACCCTTCCAGGTCTATAATAAGTTTCTGATTATCTGATGTTCCTTGGTATATTCTGGCTTACCTTCCAGGGAGATTCGCCCGTCAGGGATCAAAGTCCCTTCTGTTTTTACCTCACCTTTGGCTGCCAGTTTTGCCTCTCTGTCTTCCAGCTCATTTCCTCTTTCCAAGGAAAAATTTTTACATTCCAAAGTTAGGGAGTGAGTGTTCAGAATAGCAATGGAACCTACCAGTGAGATCAGAGCACTCCCTCTGCTGATAGATATAATTTTTGTTGGGGATAAATTATTCTGGAGGTTTAAACTTGAGGAAGTAGAATATTGCCTGTGCTGACTTCCACAACCAATGATGCTATGGAAGTTGTGGAAATGCCCATCATCAGACGTTTCAATTTGTGCTATACTAAAACCACAAAAATAACGTTTCCTAATAAAATTAGAACTTAAAAAATGTGTCAATGAATTGCCCTTTTTTTGTTTTAATGGCTTTTGTTGTCAAAACATGACCATATGAAAGTCCCCAAAGGACATCTAAATTTCACTGTGGAAAAAGGTAAAACTCTGCAACACAGGTAATTTTAGAGGTTATGTTGGCTTTCATATCCAAACAAACAAAAGCCCAAAAACCAACTTGTAACGCTCATGCCAGGTTCCGCGGTTATTCCAGCAGCTTGCCAGAAGCATTCTTAAAACATTTCCAGTGTTGTTGGTGAGACATGTGACACAAACTTTGCTTTCTGTTTCAAAAGACATTTATCCAGTCAGTTATTTTTCATCCAACACTCTTTCAAATGTTGAACATCTTTACCAGAATGATTGTCTTCTGGTCAGCAGTAAGAGAAACTGCTGTGTCTTTTCATAGACAAGAGTCTAAACAGCTGTAGTGTGCCAAACTCATGACTGTGAGAAAAGAGAAATAGATCCTACAGTCTTTATCTGAGAAGCGTTACATGTGAATATCAGAGAGTTTTGAATTAATCAAGTAAACTACGAACAGATAGCCGATCCTGGCTTTTAGATTTTTAACAGAAGACTTTCTAAGTTCAAAGGTAGTTCACATGTGCCTTTCCAGCATACATTAAATTTTCAGGAGACAGCAAGTTATTAGAGAATTTTGCCGCATTGCTGCATAACCTCCTCTCCAGATTATAAACAAATACATTAAACTGCAGAAGAATCTGACACTTGGAAGTGTTAGATATTCTGCACTAACTTCTTAGAACTAGCCTTATAGAGAGAAAAATCTCGGTTTTCAATGTATGCATTTTCTGTATGAGCAAAAGTGCAAATAAAAAATAATATGAAGAGTTGTGAACAGTACAGTGATTTTTTTTGCTTATTTATGTTTTCACTTTAAAGACTACAAAGAATGTGAAAGTCTATGGGCTTATTTGTAAGTACTTTAGAACATGTGTTTAACAATGGGAGGAACTTCGTCATTTCCTGCTAAATGCAAAAATTCATTACATATTGCACTTTCATAATTCTGTTGGTGGGGTTTTCTCCAGATTCCCCCCTTTTCTGTCTTGATAAATACTGCTTGGCTATCTGATGTGTCCTTTCATTAAATGCTTGTCCTGTGGGTGAATGTGGGATTCCTGTAATATGTTCTACACCTCATCTTTGGAAAAATTGTGCTGTTGTTTGTCATATATATGCTGGTCCATTGTCTGTTTAAACTGTTTTTGGAATTCCTAGTGTGGGAAAGGCATGTTGAAAATGTGATTTAACATGCTTAGCTGTTTCTCCACTTAGTGCCGTTAGGCACACCACCATAGAATAGGTGTCTATGAATACATGTATTTATTTCAATTTTCCAAACTCAGGAACATGTGTAACATCTGATTGCCATAGCTGTAAAGCACTTATCCCTCTAGGATTTACCGCAACACTAGGACCTTTTGTCACTCTTTGACAATCGGGGCATGCTTGGATTATTGCCCCTTGGATTATATCCCCTCTGTGATGGGGGATAGGAAATTATCTCTTCAATAACCTGGCAGATTAGTGAAAAAATTCATGTGACAGTCGTGGCTGTTGCCATAAGTTAGGTACAGGCGACATAAAAACGAGTTGTGTTAATATGTCTGCTCTCCTATTTCTTTCTGCACAAAATCCAGGTAGTGATGTGTGGCTGCGGTGATGATAAACATAATATTCACATTCTCTGCTTTGAATTTCCCACCATAATGTTCTTAGCTGATCAAACAACATCTCATTATTTACTTGTTTTTAAAAAGATCTCTCTATTCGCTGCACTATACTGACTGATCTGTTGTACTACTTCTGAGATAAAATGCGGTCCACTGTCGGGAGACATAGTTGTTGGAACCCAAAAGCATAGTATTATCTCCCGTATTAATGTTCTGGTTATCTCCTTGTTCTAGTAGGGAATGCCTCTGGCCAACCTGAAAAGGTATCAGTTAATACCAATAAGTATCGACAATCCCCCCTGTCTTGGGACTTCCGAAAAATCAATCTGCCATTATTGCCCAGGACCGTTGCCTCTTCAAATTTGGTCCATTCCTGGATTGGGGTAATTTTACGATTAGTCTGGAGGCAAAGGTCACACTGCTGAGTCACTTGTCTCACAATGGTGTATAAATTTCTGGCTGCAATCCCTTTAATTAGGTGTCTATACAAAGCTTCTGCCCTCCCATGTCTCTTCCTGTGTTTTTCCTCATCAAAAGCCATGTTAAATAAGGGGGAATGATTAGTTTCCCTTGTGGAGTGAGGACACACTCCTCTTTACTATATGACCCTCCCAGGTCTATAATAAATTTCTGATTATCTGATCTTCCTCGGTATATTCTGGCTTACATTCTAGGGAGATTCGCCTGTCAGGGATCAAAGTCCCTTCTGTTTTTACCTCACCTTTGGCTGCCAGTTTTGCCTCTCTGTCCGCCAGCTCATTTCCTCTCCCCAATTCTGAATTCACTTTCTGGTGCACCTTGATGTGCATGATTGTCACTTTCTCAGGCAGCTGGACTGCTTCCAGCAGTCTCAGGATCCCTCTGCATACTTGATGTTTTTGCCCTGGCATGTCTTATTGCTTAAAACATAGCTGTTTCCATGCATGAACCAGCCCTCAGCGTCTTCCATGGGACTGTCTTTGAGGTCCAAACGGCTCAAGTATGTGGCCTCGATGGTCTCTAAGCAGCCCTGGTGCACTGGTTCTCCTGTATTTCCACTGAGAAAAGAAGCTGGGTTGATGATGTTAGTAACCACAATTCCCATATCATGTTCCAATGTTATAGCTTGGTATTTTAGGAACCTTTGTGGAGAAAGCCAGTGCCCACCTTTCGCTTCCAGACACTAACACAGTCATTTTCTGGCCCAGGGTAAATCTTCATGACTCTTGGATATTTGGCACGATGGCCACAACCGCTCGTAAACAGCCAGGCCCTAGGGCAATCCCTTGCTTCTCATGAGAGAAAAGGAAAAATGGCTTACTCACATCTGGAAGTCCTAAGGTCAGGGCCAACATCAGGGCTTTCTTCAGCTGTTAAAAGGCTTGCACAGCCTCTTTGCTCCATTGGAGGTATTTCTGTTCGGCGGTGGTTAGTGCATACAGGGGTTTAACAAGCAGTCCATAGTTATAGATCCATAGCCGACACCACCCAGTCATCCCCAAGAAAGTTCGTAACTCTTTCACTGTTTACAGTCTCTGAGTTTCGTATATTGCCTCTTCTCAGGCCTGTCCCAAAGTTCTTTGTCCAGCGCTGATTTCATAGCCCAAGTAGATTGCATTATTTGGACTTTCTTTTAGATACCTGGTATCCCTGGAGCCCCCACAAGTTTAACAGACTCACCATCCAGGTCATGCAAGCGTTGTCTTGATGGCAATCAGGGTATCATCTACATACTGCAACAGTCTCCCTTCCTCAGGTGGGGCTTCCAGGCCTCAAGATCTTTTGCAAGTTGATTACCAAATATCCAGGTGAGTTGAGTTCTGTACCTGCTTTCAGAGTTTTCCATTCAAATGCAAATATTTTCTGGCTGGCTTCATGGAGAGGGAGGCAAAAGTAGGCATCCTTCAGGTCTAAAACAGTAAGCCAGGTTAGTTCAGGTATTAATACAGTTAACAGGGTATATGGAGTTGCCACCACCAGGTAAAGGTTTTTGTTATTTTATTTACAGCCCGTAAGTCCCAGGCACATCAGTGGTCCATACCTCAGGGTATACCTGGTTTGTGATTTCTTCCCTGATTTTTCCTTCCGTGGGAACACTGACTAAGGATAAACCCATTCTTTGCATATACTGCTGGTCATTTACCTCCAGAGTAATCTCTCCCTTTTCAAATTTGATTATTGCACCCAATTGTTCTAATAAATCTCTCCCCAAAAGTGCCTTCGGGGAGTTGGGCATATACAAGAATCTGTGGATGCCCCATTGCATTCCCAGTTTATATCTTAGAAGTTCACAAAAATATGCCTTTTCACTTTGGCCAGTTGCCCCATTTACCACAATTTAGTAATTTCCTAGGGACATCAAAGCTTAGTTCAAAACCGAATATGTTGCCTCTGTGCCAACTAAAATTCTACTTTATTCTCCTCTTTCCCTGGCTTCATTATAACTAGCGGATCTGCTAGGGTGGATTCCGCAGGTCCCCGTCAGTCTTCCTTCACATGAGCCACTATTCCTCTTTTAGACTGGCCCAAACCAAAAACCAAGTTGTTGTATTCCTACCCTTGATCCAGGATCCAGCAGTGTTTTGGCACATTATATTCCTCAGTCGATTTAGGAATTCAGATGGTGATTTAGAGGGACTTTGTTTACTTGTTTGGGAATGGCCCTTTTCATTCCCTTTGAGATTCACTCCTGATATACCTGTAATTTTTCTACATGTTTAGATCTGTCTGGATCCCACATTGGGTCTTGGATGGGAAATACTCTTTCCAAATCCCATACAGATTTACAATCAGTTTTGTTTTGGTTTGTTTGTTTGGGGTTTTTTTTGGTTTATTTTCTTCTTTCCTTTTTCGTCTTGGTCTTCCCGGAGAGGTACCTGTAAAACTGTCAAAGCAGACCTTTCCTTGACACAGGAAGATACCGTGCTATTCGGGGGGAGACCCGTCCGAGCCTCTATCCTATTCCTATGATCAAGGGGGAGGCTCTGTTGTCCAGTGAATTTTATTTATTCTAGTGCACCCTTGCTTAATACTGCACATCACGCAACACCGTCTCAGTTTATCTTTAAATTCTTTGTTATTTTCCCATTCAAGGGTGAGTACCATAGGGTCCTGCGGTGGCAAAACCCCACAGTCCCTTTGCCACTCCGGATGGTTTCAGAAGGTGAACAACACTTCATTTCACTTTCCCTCTCTTTAAAAACTACATTAGTTGCAAAACAGTACTGCAATCCTCTTCTTACTCATTGAGCCTCCAGCTCCCCTTGTCAATTCCTTCCAGTGCTGTAATATGCATCCTAATGGGCTTGCTCAAGGAAATTCTTGCTCGGTTTTGCCCCCATTATACTACCTACAGACTCTACCTTTCTCCAACTTCCACAAACCATTTAAACACTTACAAATGTCATGTGTCTAAGTTCTCAGGGACTTCCCACAAGACTATTAACAACAATTCCCATCTACAGATTACAGACGCTCAGGACAATAGAATGATCCTAACCTAGCTGAATAGCACAATAAAACTTTATGTTAGTCTGAACACCAAATCTGATCCATTCCCGCAGCCTGTGGAATTCTGGCCCCCCTGTCTATGCAAACCTTTTGCTTTTACACTTCCAAATTATCTTTTTCAGTCATACAGAACACTCACATTCTGGCAGGGGAAGAGTTAACTCACACACAGCATCTAGCTGGCATAACTTCCATACCAGGAAGGGGGGAAAAGGGAGGGGCATTCTCAGTCGCTTCACCTGTTTTTTCCCCCCTTTTTTTTTTTCCTTCTTCTATGCTAGGTATTTTAAAATTTCATCCTTTGCAGCCTTCCGTTCCAAAGGTCAGAGGTAAATATACCCATTTGCCGGCTCAATGGACATTTGGAATTAAAAGGCTTCATAGGTGCATTCCTAGGATCAATACAAACAGGGCTTCTAAACAATTTGCAAGTCTTTCAACATTTTGAGCTCAGTCCACTTCTGGCTCCGGCCTACGGAGGAAGAACGTCCTCCGGTAAGCTATCCCTCTCAGTTTCGTTGGTATCTATTATATGTCAGGCAATTCACAGAGTATACTTATGACATAAAACACACAACGTATGGCAGTGATCACTTGCTTCGTTCATCTACGGCTGCTTCCTTTGCAGGAGAGCAGAACCACGGATCAGAACTCCACACTTGCTTCACGCTCAATTGTGCATCTCATGCAACCACGCACTCACATGCAAACACTCCACAACATATGAGAAGTTTAAAATGAGCTCTTAACGATGTTAAAATATACACGGTACTGATACTGAAGGATTGCAAAAGATGTAGAAGAAGATAGCTATCTCATATGCAGCACTCCTGCTTCCTCAGCAAGGAGTACCCAATTAATAATAATATTATATACTATAATATTATCTTATCTACAATACCATAATCCCTCACCCTGTGTTCACCGCCTTACAAGAATCCTGGGATTATACCATAATTCCTCACTCCGCATCTCCATATTACAAGTTTCTTTGGATTATATTTTACCTGGTGCTCTGCTATCACAGCAGGGAGCACCCATACCAGACCACAGCCGTGAATTCACTATTTTACGCAGGGGCAGGCAGTGCCACCTCCTCACCCAGCGTAAGTAGGGGATTCATATATCCCCCCCGGCCTTATAGGGTCTCGGCAAAATGACCCTACCCCTTCGTCGTCACGTGAAGCGTCCCATTCGCAATTTAAAGACTCATCCCCTCATTCTCCTGCAGGTAAATCCAAATTATCATACATAAATCACATACTTGGTCCGCCCGCTGATGGGCTGTCTCTCCCCCTGCAGCAATTGGGTAGAGATGGGAGAGTCTCTGGAGAAATCGTTTACGGGGGCATGCCTTAGAATGTCCCACTCCCCACAAATCCTGCAGCCGGGCAGAGAGGGTGTCCCATCTGGGGTGCCAAATTATTTTGTGGAATCAAACCCTTTAACCCAAAATGAGTTATAAAGCAGGTATATTTATTTCCAGCGCTGGGGTGCAAGGGAGTTCTCCTAGCTTGCATACCATATAGTTTAACAAGAAGCTACTTATAGTGTAAAGACATGCATAGGTATAAGCGCCTACTACATATTCATACCCTATCCCCGCTTCATATTATAATTAGTTCTGGAAAGTTCGCTCCAGAGTTGCGCCTACGTAGTGCCTCCTGATGGTCATGGGCTGGGGTCTTAGGGATGAAGTAGGAAGTCTTCCTCAGGATGAATATTTTTCTTCTTGAACTTTGCACAGACTCAGTCTCCTCTGGCTGTTTTCAAACTCCTGAACCAAATGCAGCCAGCTTTCTGCATTCCAGTGCCCACTTATCAGTAAACTGCTGCTAGCTGGCTCCGTCGTTATCAACTTCCAAGGTCTTCAAGACAAACAACACCAAGCTCTAACGAACACTCCCAACCCCCCTTGTCTGCTTTTGCTCATCACCACAGTCTGAGGTGAGGCCTGTAATATCTACTTTCCATCTTCTAACCATGTGAGGGCAGCCATACATGGTTTTCCGCTGCCATCTGTAAACACGGTGAGTCCTTTAACTGGAACGTCTCAACATTTTGGCTTTGGTTTTATTACCTATTGTTCTAAAAGCATTATTAATTTGTGACTGGGATGATGGATTTTTATCTGTCCAGTAAAACCAGCCAAAGCTATTTGTAGAACCTGGCTATTCTGCAGACACCACTGTAAATATTCTTCTGTCCTAAGAATAGCAATTACATGCTGCTCTTTTCCAGTCAATTCTAATAGTCTATTTCTGCCTTTCATAAATAATTGGGCAAACATTTATGGCCCAGTAGCGATAGTCTTGTGTGGTTAATGCGGCAAAAATTGCCATTCGAATAATTTTAATCTTTCCCTTTCTGTTTCTTCCTTTTGCCTTTGCATTATTATTCCTATGAGTTGTACTTCATTGTTTATAATCGACAAATTAACTTGTTGTCCATACACTATGCGATGTACTTGTCGCTCATTAATCAATTTTTCAATTTCTTGTAATGCCTTTTCTGCTTCCCTTGTCCAATGTCTGGGGGCAGTTAATTTTTAATCTCCTCTCAATAATTCAAAAAAGGGTTGCAAAGTTTGTCAATTCACAAATAAATTCCATATCCAAATAATATTTCCAACAAGTTTTTGCACATCGTTAAGTGTTTGGACTTCAACTCGAATTGTTACTTTTTGAAGTACAATGCTCTGGTCTAAATTTTTCCACACCAAATATTGCATGGTGCTTTCTCTTGCACCTTTTCTGGTGCCATCTGGAGTTTACTTTTACCTAATGTTTGACATAACTCTGTTTTTATTTTTCTAAGTCTTGGCCAGCTACCAATATATCGTCCATATAATGATATACCAACAGTTCCTTGTGGTTTTCCCTGAAAGGTCTCAAGGCCTTATCCACAAACAGTTGACACATCGTTGGCGAGTTCTTCATCCCTTCAGGCAATACTGCCCATTGATAACCGTTACATCGGTCCCTCTTTATTTATAACAGGGACTGAAAATGCATCTTTCTCACTATCCTCAGGATGTATTTGGATTGTGAAGAAACAGTCCTTCAAATCTATTATTAAAATTTTCCATCCATTAGGGATCATGATTGGGGATGGTAATCCTGTTTCTGCTATTCCCATGTCTTCTAAAGCCTCGTTGATCTGACACAAGTCATGTAACAGTCCACATTTCCCTGATTTCTTGGGTATAACAAATACTGTTGTGTTCCAGGGGCTGGTAGATTTTTTAATGTGTCCTGCATTCAGTTGTTCCTGTACTAACTGTTGTAATATGGCGACCTTTTCCTTCACCAATGGCCACTGATCTACCCAAATTGGTTTCTCTGTTTTCCACCTTAACTTGAGCAATGGTCACTCATAAGCGGCCAAAATGAAAAATGCTGTTTTGAATTTGTTGACAATACACACTTCAAATGTCCCAATAAGTCTCTGCCCATCAGGTTCATAGGTATGTTTGCAACATAGGGCTTAGTCCAACAGAACAAGCCATCCGGCATCTTTATTGCAGTTATGGTTTTGCTCATTTTTGTTGTGGTGTTGCCACCCACACCAACTAGTGCACCATGTGGTATAACTACTAGCCACTCTTCGGGCCATTCATTTTCCACAATGACCGTTACGTCGGCTGGTGTGTCAACTAGCATTTACCTTTACACCTCATGATTATTCAAAATTAATGTCACTTTCATTTTTGGTTTTGCATTTTGTATTTCCAGTGATCACATTATTTGTTTTTCCTGTCCTGTTGAGCCAAATCCTCTGCTATCCCTTTCTTTTCTCTCATGTTGGGAGGCTTTGTTTGCAAAGGGTATCAATTGTGCCAAATGTGTTCCTGATTCTGTGGACTCAGAGTCCAGACCATGGCTTGGATTATCCCAACATAATCACTGTCAATTACTCCAGGTGGAACAAAAACGCCTTGCATACAAGAATGTCCTATTAATAAAACACTCAATCCATGTCCACGGGGGCCATGGGCATTAAGCGGTATTTTGTGTACTTTTGATCTTGTTAATGTTACCGGTTCAGTTGTCACGACATCCACTCTGGTGCTTCCTTGAGTTTTTGCGACGAGTTGATCCAAACATCCTGATTGTTGTCTCAGGTGTCCAATGACAGCAATTGGTTTGGCACGTTCACGTGCATTTGTGTCCGGGTGCGCCCCCGATTCGCGCTGTTCTGGTATTTCAGTAACAACATACTCTGATTAAAGTAATTTTCATGCTTTGCTGGTAGAGGAAAAAAAAGTAAAAATCTACCACATAAAGCCTCTGGACTGTTTGAGAACACTGACAGTAATAAAATTTTCCAGACTGCTTTTTCAGAAGTGCCAAATTCACAGTCCAATGTCAGATAATAGTCCCAGAAAAATTAATTCAGTTGTGAAAGATAAATTTTTTCCAGAATGAAATTTTAAAAGTAAAATGATATACATTCCATGGTAGACCAACCTTGTGTGTACGTCATTTGAACATCTTTCTAAAAATCATTCTACACATTTACTTTCTAGGTACAATGTCATGTTAACTTTCCCTTATGAGCCTTTGCAAAATTGGCTTATGGCCCGGGGATAAATTCTATTTTTGACCTGAAAACACAAATAAGATCTTGTTCCAGTTTACAGTTCTGTAAGAACTTTAAAATTAAATGAAGGGAGTTACTGGAAAGAAAGGTTGATCTTGAAAATACCAATAACCTCTTGCGGGATTATACGTAGTCAGCTTTCAATTCCAAATGATTCATTTTAAATCTCAAAACTTAATTCAGAATTTAATAAAATGCTACTACAACAACTGAAATAAACTGTTTTAAAGCTTTGTTACATATAGACTTTAAATTAAAATACCATCTTAAAAGAAGCCATCCGTCAAACTCCCAGACCACAAAAGGAACTTCGCACCTTCCAGGGTATAATGGGGTGGTGCCTTTTATGGATCTGTAACTATGGACTTTTGGTAAGACCTTTATATGAACTTCTGAAAACAAACTCGAAGGGTCTTGTCTGGAGTGGAGAGGCTAACAAGGCCTTCCACCAATTAAAACAAGAACTGATGAGAACACCAGCCCTAGGCTTACCAGACACAACAAAACCCTTCTGGTTATTCTCTTACGAAAGACAAGGAATAGCCTTAGGGGTTTTGGCCCAAAATTTAGGGCCATATAGAAAAGCAGTGGCATATTTTTCAAAGCTACTTGATGAAGTGAGCAGAGGATGGCTGAGCTGCCTGAGAGCAGTAGTAGTGGTTATACTCAACATACAGAAGGCCCAAAAATTCACACTAGACCAGAAAATCACAGTATTTGTATCGCATACTGTGTCTGCAGCATTAGAAGTAAAATGGGGACAGAGATTCCTAAAGTACCAAGCCATTAAGGTAGAGCAAGATGATGTAGAAATAGTCATTACTAATATTGTCAACCCAGCGTCTTTTCTTAGTAGAACTACTGGAGATCCAATATCTCATGACTGTTTGGAAACAATCGAAGCCATATACTCCAGCCACCCAGACATGGAAGAAGAACCACTGAAAGATGCTGAAGGCTCCTGGTGCACAGATGGGAGTAGCTTCGTTCGACAAGGCATTCATAAGGCTGGATATGTGGTAACCACCACAGATCAGGTGATGAGGAGAACCATTATACATTCTGAGGGCCTGAAAGGGTCAAAAGCAGAATGATGAAGCCAGAGGCCTTGAGAACAGTGTTCTGTGGGGCCTGAAAGGGTCGATAACAGAAAACTGTGCTGAGATTAAAAGCCGCTCCTCCTGAAAGGGAGGATGCGGACACAGAGGTTCTTGGCAGTATAATGTGTTTCTCCCCATTCCAGGGCCCAAGCTAAATGTATACACTCCAGGAACACCTGCAGATTTAGTTAAGGATGTTACGTGAACTCTGGACAGACCCGTAGACCCTTGTTTTGTAGAACTTGTAGAGCCTGCTTTCTCACAACAAGAATAATAATAAAGTATGTAAACAGTGCATACAAGTACGATGTTATCTCAACCAGAAGAGTATAAAAACTCCGTTTGGAGAATAAAATGTTGCTACTTGCCACCAGAGCGGTAGTCCGTCTGTCGATTTAGGCGTCCCTGTGAGCTGGTCTCCGTCATTTGGTGCCGAAACCCGGGATACTCGGTTGCTAAAGGACAGGACGTCGCTCGCCTTCACGAGCCGCGGTTGGTAAGTTGGAAACGAGGGCGAGGACAAGGGTATTTTAGACAGACGACAAAAAAAATGAGAATTGCTTCAAGTAACGAACGTAGTGTTTTTGCTAGCATGTTAAAGTCTCTGCCTGGTGCTAGAGGAGTAAAGATTACTAGAAAACAGATTGATCGTTTTTTAAATTTTGTGATATATGTGCATGTCTTGAGTGTTGTGTGTGTTCGGCGCCGTGTGTAATTTAAATATTCATACCATCATGCTGTTCTTATTGACTGGTCGTAAACAATATTGTATAAGCATATTAAGCTAGCTCTCAAAAGAGTGGTTCTATGTGTGTATGTGTGTGTGTTTAAAGCGCTTTAAACATTTGTAAGACTTGCAAATTGGGTTTTGGTTATATTGAGCCTCTGTTTTGATTAATCTTTAAAATGCAACTCTGAAACCTTTCAATCTCAAACGTCCATTAAGCCGGCAAACAGGTAGATTTACCTGGGACCTTTGAAGTGAAAGGCTACAGATGACAAGATTTTAAAATACATAAAAAAAAAAATAGAAAAAAGAAAGAAAATATGAAATACAGAAAGAAAAACAGAAAAGAAAACGGAAAAAGAAAAAATAGAAAAATAGAAAAAAGAACTTAGAAAACAAAACAAAACAAAACAAAACAAAAAAAAAAAGAAAAAAACCCAGCCCTGTGGCTGTGTGTGAGTTCCCCCCACCACCCCCTCCCAACCCCCCCCTTACTCCTGATTTTGTTTGAAAGTGAAGGTTTTTTGTTTTGCTTCAGCTTGGGAGTTTCTATCTCTCTCTAGGGGAGTAACAGTTTATGAAGAACACTCTGCATTCCAGTGTCCCTTATCAGATCAGCAACTGCTGGGTCCTAGTGCGGCCAGCCATAAAGGGAATTTTAGCCAGATACTAATGAAGACATGATTTAAGATCCCAAAAGGAGTATCCTCTGAGAGTAAAAAACTGCAAAGGAATAGAAAAGTTAATGCATTTGCACCTTTGAGAATTTCCATACAGGTAAAAACAGATAAAAGAAGCCGGGGGTAAACCGTTAACATCAAAGAACCAAAGAAACCAGCAACCCAGCATGTGGCGGAGACGTGTGACAACAGTAAATGCTCCTGCTTGGATCTTCTCCACAGCCTCCTCAATAATAAGGGATTGAAGGTTTCGCTTTAAGCTTTTGGTCCTATTGGTAACGGTTTAAGTGTTTTGGTCAGTGGGTCATTCGAGTGTCACTTTGCAAAGTCTTTTTGTGTAACCTGGTGTTATTAATTCTGATTTTACTGGACAAATACAAGCTACGGTTTATATTCCTTTCCCACCTGTGTATATCACCCAAAGCAGTTGTATTACTCAATTAATACCATTTCAAAGATTGTATTAGAGAAAATAGGCCTTCAAGTCGCACCTGGAAAAAATTCAAACCTGGAAATATCTTGAGTGGAAAATTTTGAATGCTACAATTGAACCCCAGCAACCCAAATTGCAAATAGTAGTTAAAACAATTTGCAAAAGCTCCTACAAACAATCAATCGAGTTAAACCTTATTTGGGTATAACTAATGCAGAACTAAGTCCATTATTTGATCTTCTTAAGGGAGGACGTGGCTTTAACAGCACCTCGTACTTTTAGGAGTGATACACAACAAACTTTGGGTGAAATTGAAAAAAGCATTGCTCAGAAAAAAAAAAAAGCCCATAGACGACTTGATGGTCATCCAATATGTATGTTTTTGTTATTCTGTGTCAGGCATTTGCTGATCATAGACTTAAAGGACTGTTTTTATACCATATTGCTAGATCCTGATGACTGCCAAAGATTTGCTTTTAGTGTTCCTTCTATTAACTACAGCGAACCTATGGACCGCTACCAATGGGAAGTTTTACCTCAAGGTATGGCTAATAGTCCTACATTATGTCAGAAATTTGTGGATAAAAGTCTTAAACAGACGAGACAGTGTTTTCCATCATTGATTTGTATCCACTACATGGATGACATCTTGTTGGCTGCTGAATCTGTCGAATTACTAGTAGCGGCCTATTCCCATATGGAGCAACAATTGGAACGAAACGGACTGAAGATAGCCCAAGATAAAATACAGCGAACCTTTCCTTTTAAATACTTGGGGTTTCAGCTATACCCTAAGTATTTTGCACCACAAAAAATTGCCCTTTCAGTACAACACCTGACAACCTTAAATGATTTTCAGAAACTTTTGGGTGATATCAATTGGATAAGGCCATTCCTGAAACTCACCACTTCAGAGCTTAGCCCTTTGTTTAAAATATTGGAAGGAAAACCTGATCCTAATTCTCCTCGTAAATTGATGAAAGAAGCATCTCAAGCCTTGGCAAAAGTTGAGAAGGCCATGGCAGATGCTAAATTGACTTATGCTGATTTAACTAAACCTTGGGAATTACTTATTCTTCCCACTAAGTTGTCTCCCACTGGGGTATTGTATCAAGATGGAATCCTCTGTTGGATCCATGGCCGTCATAGTCAAAATGTTGCCCTAAAATCATATCCCCATAAAATTGCAGAGTGTGTAAAACAAGGGTGAAAATTAAGTATAACTTATCTTGGAAAAGAACCAGCTAAAATAGTCCTGCCTTATAAACCAGATCAAATTACATGGCTGCTCAATATGATGGATGAGTTTGCTTTATCCCTTGCAAATTTTCCAGGGGAAATATCCAGTAAATATCCATTGAACAAATTACTTAGCTTCACCACATACCATTCTGTCGTTTTCCCAACGATTGTAAAACAAGCACCTCTAAAAGACGCTTTGACTGTGTATACTGATGGTTCTTCAAATGGTCGCGCTGTGTTATTAGCACCATCTAATCATTATGTTTGGATATTACAGGACGTATCTGCACAAATGGCTGAATTATATGCTGTCTATCAAGCCTTACTGAAATATGCTCAGCCTTTGAATATCATCACGGATAGCCTATACATTGTGCAAGCCTTGTACATGCTTGAAACAGTACCAATCATAAATTCTAAAGTGACTTTTATCCAACAGCATTTGAGCCTTATACAATCCCTGCTGTTACAAAGGGACTGTCCAGTTTTTGTGGGACACATTCGTAGTCATTCTAACCTGCCTGGTCCTATGGCACAAGGTAATCAAGCAGCTGATAATCTGACGAAACCACAAGTATATAACATATCCAAAGCCACACACCTACATGAATTACATCATTTATCAGCTCGAACTTTAAGAAAAATGTGTAGTATTACTCGAGAACAAGCGCGATCAATAGTTAAGAACTGTCCCTCCTGTGCTCCATTATTACCTGCCCCTCAATATGGTATCAACCCTAGGGGCTTATTACCTAATGATTTATGGCAAATGGATGTCACTCATATTCCAGCCTTTGGAAAACTTTCATATGTTCATGTCACCATAGATACTTTCTCACATTTTTCCGTGGCATCTGCCCTGTCAGGAGAAAAATTATCACATGTATGCTCTCATTTACTCTATTGTTTTAGTGTCCTGGGAATCCCAAAAACGATTAAAACTGATAACGGCCCTGCCTACACCAGTCAAGGATTCAGAACCTTTTGTCAGCAATTTTCCATCCAACACAAAATGAGCATTCCATATAATCCACAAGGGCAAGGAATTGTTGAAAAGTATAATCATCTTTTGAAAACTCAAATTAAAAAAATAAAAAGGAGGACATGGGGGGGTAAAGGATACCCCATTTTCTTTACTATCACATGCCCTATTCATCCTCAATTTTTTAACATTGGACGAAGATGGTCAATCTGCTGCTGACAGACAATGGAATCATAAAATTAATATTAAACCTGAGGTATACTGGAAAGACCCAATGAATGGAAAAATGTATGGTCCTGATCCGGTACTGATCTGGGGCAGAGGGTATGTTTGTGTTTTTCCTACAGATGAAACTTCGCCACGGTGGATTCCGGAAAGGTGCATCCGACATGCCAAAAACAAGAATGGGGAAACTACGGCGACGAATGCAGAGGCTGTCGTTGAGTAGAGACTGGGAGACGGGGATTCGATTATTAGCAATGTTGCTGAGCACCCAATGGCTGTTACAACACGGATGTAAGGCAGAAACATATTGGGCCTTTGTTCCCAACCCTCCTGTTATCCATCCAGTTACATGGGAAGAACCGACAGATATTCCCGTATATAATAATGAGACTATGTTTATGGGACAATATTCTGATAAACATATTGTGATCTTTTCAGCACGTTTTAATTTTTCTGGAAGGTTAGATGGCAATCCAATGTGTTTTCAAATCCATCGTACCGAATCATCATGTGAGGAGGTGATTATCCAACATGACTGGGACACTAATGTGTCATGCAGAATATCGTACTATTTGTGTAACCCCAGTAGAATATAATTGTACTATGTTTTCATGGGATAAAATCCAAAGTCACTTACAAGGCATTTGGAATAATGCTAACACCTCTCTGGATTTGGATAAATTAAAGCAACATATTCAAGATATGCTAAACTCCCATAAGGTAGATCTATCAGTAGCCAAACAGGCAGAAACCTTTGTTAATGCTTTGAGATCTGCCTTTCCATCTTTTGAATCTTTTAAACAAGGGATTTATGGCTTAATAACAATTGCTATTGTAATTCTTTTGGGACTACTTGTCTGTCCATACATCTTAAGGCTTATCATAAAACAGTTTCGACAAATAGTCGTGGACATGAAAAAAATGAAATTGGAACACATTAAAGATAAACCGATTCCTCTTTCAATTTAAAAAGAAAGGGTGAAATGAGGAGAACCATTATACATTCTGAGGGCCTGAAAGGGTCAAAAGCAGAATGATGAAGCCAGAGGCCTTGAGAACAGTGTTCTGTGGGGCCTGAAAGGGTCGATAACAGAAAACTGTGCTGAGATTAAAAGCCGCTCCTCCTGAAAGGGAGGATGCGGACACAGAGGTTCTTGGCAGTATAATGTGTTTCTCCCCATTCCAGGGCCCAAGCTAAATGTATACACTCCAGGAACACCTGCAGATTTAGTTAAGGATGTTATGTGAACTCTGGACAGACCCGTAGACCCTTGTTTTGTAGAACTTGTAGAGCCTGCTTTCTCACGACAAGAATAATAATAAAGTATGTAAACAGTGCATACAAGTACGATGTTATCTCAACCAGAAGAGTATAAAAACTCCGTTTGGAGAATAAAATGTTGCTACTTGCCACCAGAGCGGTAGTCCGTCTGTCGATTTAGGCGTCCCTGTGAGCTGGTCTCCGTCAAGGTGATAGAATCCAAGGCCCTTTCCCCAAATACCTCCGCACAAAAGGCAGAGATTATAGCCCTGACTAGGGCGTTGGAAGTGGCAAAAGGGAAAACAATCAATATTTGGACAGATTCCAAATATGCCTTCAGAGTACTTCATGTGCATGGGGCACTCTGGAAAGAGAGGGGACTTTTGTCTACACAAGGAAAACAGATAAAACATGCTGAAGAAATTCTTAAGTTATTGGAGGCAGTCCAATTGCCAGAAAAGGTGTCTATCATGTACTGCAAAGCTCATCAAAAAGGAAGAGCTAGTCAGGAGCAGGGAAACTCTATGGCAGACCGCAAAGCTAAAAGAGTGGCTGAGTTTAGCCCACCACAAATAGAAGTGCAATCCCTGGTCCCTGATGGTAAAATAGAAATTGATAACTGTGATCCTAAATATTCCACAGAAGATCAAAAATTAATTGAAGATCTAGGGGAAAAGGTAGAAGAAGGGCAGTGGGCAAAGACTCCGCAAGGGAAAATAATAATACCATCTATAATATTATGGGCTGTAATTATGGCAGAGCATGGAAAGACGCATTGGGGAACAGAGGCCCTGTATAAATATTTAAGTCAAAATATAGTTGCTCATGACCTATATACCACTGTCAAGCAGGTAACTCAACAGTGTGAAATATGTCTAAAAACAAATCCTCCAGTAAACCAGAAGACTAAGTTAGGACAAATAGGAAAAGGAAATCACCTGGGACAGCATTGGCAATTTGATTTCACAGAATTGCCAGGGAAAGGGGTATAGGTATTTATTGTTTTTAATGGATACCTTTTCAGGATGGCCAGCTTTCCCTTGCCGAACTAATAAATCTAGAGAGGTAACTAAAGTATTGTTACAAGAAATAATACCAATGTTTGGGGTCCCAGCAATAATATCTTTGGATCGAGAGCCCCATTTCATTGCAAAAACTGTTCATCAAGTTAGTAAAGTATTGGGAATAGATTGACAATTACATACACCTTACAGGCTACAAGCAAGTGGTCAGGTGGAAAAGATGAACCATTTGATTAAGTTGCAAATTGTAAAATTGGGGCAAGAAGCTGGATTGCCCTGGTCTCAGTCATTACCTTTGACCCTACTGAGAGTTAGAACGAAGCCAAGAACCAAGGAAGGATTGAGTCCCTTTGAAATATTATATGGCAGACCTTATGATATACAAATGGGTACAACACCACAAATCGCAAACGAGATATTGTCTGAATATATGATAAGTTTACAAAAACAACTCTAAAAGGTTGAAAGACAGGTTTTTGGAACTCGAGCGAGGTCTTGATCGACCAATTCATAATATTGTGCCAGGTGATCATGTATATGTGAGATCTATTTCAGACTCATCTTTAGAACCAAAGTGGGAAGGACCCTTTCAAGTTCTACTAACATCTCATACTGTAGTCAGGATTAAGGAACAAGCATCATGGATACATCATACCAGAATCAAAAAAGCTACTATGCCACGATGGGAATCAACACCGACTGGACTCCTAAAGCTCTGAATCCAGCGAAAGGATGGAAAATAACTGTCATAGTGGAATTATTGGTAGAAATAGATGAAATTTGGAAACAGGACAAAGTTTTGCATGGTGTAACCTTAGATGATACCTCGTATGGCTTTTCAGAAGTGTGAGAGAAACTAACTTCTTGGTTACCTAATTTTACCTGGCTGAAACAATTATTTGTTGCTATGATAGTTATGATCATTTTAGGAATTCTAATCTCTCTTATGTTGCAATGTTTTAAGCATTTTGTTTAACTGCTTGAGGAAATGGTGTTATGTAGGCAAAAGAAGTTGCTTAGGCTAAAGGAAAGGGGGGAACTGAAAGAAGAAATCATTTGTTAAAAGTTATGTTTGAATTAATTAAAATACAGAATTCTGACATAGAGGTTTTTAGCGAGGTGGTGACTGTATCTGGTTGAAGCTAGATAACAAGGACTGCTCCAACGAACATGGGAAAGACCACCAGCTGGGTCATATAACATAGACTGCTACAATGGACATGGAAAGGACCACCAGCTGGGACAGATAAGGCCCGAAGATGGCCTAGGCTCTCTAAGAGCATGTGCAAGGAGGGAAGGTGAAAAGTTCAACGCAAGGAAGATGGCCTGTCTTCATCCCCAAAGACCCCATCGACAATTACCATGAGAAAACACGCAAGCACTAAGAGGAGGAAACCTATGATAATGAGTTCCCAGAATTAATCTTACTATTATAATGAGTTCCAGTGACTAATCACTAAACCCTATCCACTTCTTGGAAAAGACATGACTATGTATGTTACCCTAATGCATATTTATAACATGGCACAACAAAGATGTACCGGCTTTGACACATGGTGTGCAAGCTTGGAGGAAAGATCCCCCTTGCACCCTGTGTACAGCCACATACCTGCACCTAACTCTGCATTTGGTGTCGTCACTCCACAAGTCAGAAATACTCCAATTTTACAGCAGAGCTTTCCTGAGCATATTCTAATCACAGATGACCATTCTGTACTAAAGCAGTCTCAAATCCTTCTTTGCACTTTGCAGTGAAAGCTCTACCAGAAGAGTGACTAACAAGCAGAAGCATTCAGAGGCTGCAGCTTCCCTGTGACAAATGCGAAGACAGATTAGCAGAGCAACGGAGAGATTCAAATGAAGAACATTACTAGAGCGTTGTTCTATTTGCAATTTGCAGTTTGCACTGATAGCGCTACTGGGAGAAGGAACTAACAAGTAGCGATATTTGGTACTATCAGATTACCTTTAGCTTCTATTAGTGAATTATACAGCATTATATTCTATACTAAAGCAGTTTCCTATTTGCACTGTGCACTTTGCACTAAAGCACTACCAGAGAAGTGACAAACAAGCAGAAGCACTCAGTGCTAGCATCTTCCCTTTAGTTGCTCTTGGTGAAGATTTCCAATTATACAGCAGAGGCTTCCTGAGCATGTTCAAATCACGGATGATCAATCTATACTAAAGCAGTTTCCTATTCACACTGTATACTTTGCAGTGAAAGTGCTACCAGAGAAGTAACTAACAAGCAGCAGCATTCAGTGGCAGCAGCTTCCCTGTGGCAAAAATGCAGGTACGCTTTGCTGTGCAACAGAGAGACACAGATGAAGAAATCATAATACAGCATTGTTCTATTAATGATTTGCAGTTTGCAATGAAAACGTTACTGAGACGAGGAACTAACAAGCAGCACCATTCGGTGCTAGCAGCCTCCCTTTAGCTGCTCTTGGTTAAGTTTTCCAGTTTTACAGCAGAGGTTTCCTGAGCATGTACAAATTGCAGATGACCAATCTATACGAAAGCAGTTTCCTATTCGCACCGTGTACTTTGTAGAGTGCTACCAGAGAAGTAACTAACAAGCAGCAGCTTTCAGAGGCTGCAGCTTCTCTGTGGAAAATGCAAAGACAGGGTTATCTGAGCAACGGGAGAGACTCAAATGAAGAACTATACTACAGCGTTGTTCTATTAGCGATTTGCAGATTGCACTGATAGCACTACCAGGAGAAGGAACTAACAAGCAGTGATATTCGGTGCTAGCAGCTTCCCTTTAGCTTCTATTAGTGAACGTTTCCAATTATATAGCAGAGCTTTCCTGAGCATATTCTAATAACAAATGTTTATTCTATACTAATGCCGTTTCCAATTCACACTGTGCACTTCACAATGAAAGCAGACATAACATATTTAAGCAGACTTTATTAAGTCTCTATAAAATTAAGTCTTTATAAAAGCAGACAATGTGCTAATTCTACTGATTTAAAGTCTAGAGACTGCCCTGCTTAAACTATGTAAATTACCAATCTAGAGCTGTTATTCCATCCAAGAAGTTGATACTTTGAAGAATTAAAAATTAAAGGCAACTTCGACCATAATATCAGAATTGGCCAAAGAAAATATTCCATACTAAAAATGTCACACTCAATAAAAAATGGGAAAGTTTCTGAAGATAAGCTCTCTCAACCTTCAGCTCCTTCTCTGGTTCCTTCTGCCCTGCTATCCCTTGTTCCTGATGCTCCTGCTTCCAGTGCCTGGTGATCTCTGGCTTTAGCTTCCAAGCATGCCAAAACTGCTGTGTGCACTGTGTCCACTGTCACTGTTTGGAGCATGAGTTCTGCAATGTTTTTTGAGGATGACTAAATATTATTTGGTATATTTGGTTCATTATTAAAACTAATATTAACATTAACATTATTACTTTTTAATTGTTTTATTAAAATTGTTTTATTTCAGCCCACAAGGTTTCCCTTCCCCTAATGGAGGGCAAGTGAGAGAATGGCTAGACAGCCACTGTTTAGCTGCCAGCTAAGGGCTACACTAGGACAATGAATAAAGTGCTTAGATAATCTTTTTCTGTGCACTGACCTACAAGGCTAAACTCAAGTCCTAAGACTGGTTTTAATGCCTTGAATTAAAAGTTGAACTTTTCTTGTATGTCTTTCCTCCTCAAGGATCTATGAAATAAACCAACTGAACTTAGTAGTTCATTTGCTCAGGCTCTATGAGGAATTGAATTATTATCCTTTTAAAATTTTATTGGGGAAAAATATTATCTTTCACAATTGAATTAATTTTTCTGGGGCTATTATCTGACATTGGACTGTGAATTTGGCACTTCTGAAAAAGCAGTCCAGGAAATTGTATTACTGTTAGTGTTCTCAAACAGTCTAGAGGCTTTATGTGGTGGATTTTCCTTTTATTTCCCTCTATCCGCAAAGCATGAAAATTGCTTTAATCAGAGTATGTTGTTACTGAAATACCTGCAGGTCCAAAGCTGGCTGGCTAGTCATTATAAAAGTGATCAACCAAAAAAAGGGAAAAATAGCCAGGAACAAAGTAGTTAAATCAAATTATTCTGGCACTCTCCCATAAAATTGATTATTTTTATTTCTTTTTTGATGCTTTACTGAGATTGAATAACTCTTATAGCAAATGAGGCATGAGATAGTTTAAAAAACTATCAGTAGCCCCAAATATGGTGAAATTAAATTTTTATTTTATTTCACTGGTTAAATACTGCATCTGTTTCCATAGTCCTGGAATCTCCTTAATGTCTGGTTCTTGTTCAAGGGACGTCACTTTAATGCTTTTTTGCAAAATGACCTTTTTCTCCCATCCACCTTTTAAAAGTGTTATGACTTGCTGGAGAAGTTACTTTTTAGAGAGGGCCAGAGAGACCTAGCAAGAGACCCAGCAAGAGACATCTACTGTCTGTACTTTGCCAAATGCAAATTTAAGGTATTCTTAAACCTGTTATATATGTTTGTGTATGTGTGGCTGTGTACTATGTATATACAACAATGATAAAATGATAAAATACTGGCTCCAAATTATTGGCAGGCTTCTCTCAATTTTGTCAGTAATTACTGTATTATAGAATTAGCCCTGTGGAAGTGAAGGGGGCAATGATGAAAGTTTTGAAGGCCATTGGTCAAGGTGGTCTTGTTGATTGATCAAAAGTCTCTGTATTCTCTTGGTACACTAACTTGCACACAGAAAACAGGAGAAAGAGATTTTAGTAGGAAATCCATTTGAAAAGTTCCCACAGTGTCATTTATGGTTCATGATAAAACCACTTACCTGTTTAAAGCTTCAAAATATTTTTGCAGTATATATTTGTGTTCTGCTCAGTTCAGCTTTATACAAAATGCTTAAAACTCCTGCTGGCCTTCATTGTTCAAAAGTGACATTGTAGCCAGAGATCAAATTAAGCTGCTGGTCTCTGGTGGAAATTGAGAGTGCTGAAGGATTTTATCTGTGTGTTACACAGGATAGAAAGGTTCTGCCCTCGAATTGGCTCCATGGGATAGCAGGGCTATCTGAAAAACATCTGGAATTGATGACGATAAAAGTGAGCTGCTTTTTTAAGCAGCATTTCTCTGCAGATTTAGAATCTTACCAATATCTGTCATCTGTAATTTTACTGGCAGTTATTTTATTTGTACTTCAAAGCTAACAACAACAATAACATGCTGAAAATGGATTTCTAATTAATCTGCCAGGACGCTCTAGATGAATGATGACACCTTACATGCTTCAATTTTCACATCTATCTATTTATTAGATTAAAAATAACTCTTAAACATATTTTATGGTGATTATACTCATTGTTTTTAACCATAACGCTGCACAGTACATAACTAAATACTTCATAAACCAAGAAAAGTACATATAAAAAGAAATGTAGCTTAAAAGAAATTGTAATTCAGTAAAGCAAACACAAAATTTGTTCGCTATTCTTAAAAATCCGGTGATTGACATTGTAGGATATTTTTTTTAATTCCCTCTGGAAATCACCTTACATTTTTTTTTCTTTGCCTCAATGTTATGTACATAGATGCCAATTGAATTAAATTATACTGTTAATTGTTTCCCTTGCATTTTGCAACTTATCAGATTCATGTCTCAATCCCTACATTTGTAAAAAAAAAAATATTCTTGGTCTGATTTTTCTGACTGTGAATGAGGAGGGATTATTTTAATTAATATAAGTCCACTAAAAAGTAGTTGAGCAATAGCGTTTGGAGGAAAGATTGAATATTTACTGGACTAGACAGTTGTTATTATTACTATGTACACATAATTATTTTTACAGGTAATGGAGTATGGAGTAAATTCATGTGATTTGCTATTCACCAACATTCCTAGGGAAACACAGATTTTTACTATTCAACATACTTCATGCACATTTCAGCTCTTGGGTGCTATGCTCTGCTAAGCTTGTAGAAATCAGCTGTCTACATCTTTAGGGAAATCTGTCTTCTGGGCTGATCACACACTCCTTGACAGAAGCTGTGTGCTAATCAGCTTGTCAATACAAAGGCTAGCAGAGGTTACAGTGGAATTCTCTGCCATTGTTCACATAAGGAATTGCTGCTGGGAAAGGCAGCTGTCCCAAGTAGTTACAGCAAAGTGCCGGTGAGGAAAAGGCACAGCAGTTTCTCTTACTGCTGACCAGAAGACAATCATTCTGATAAAGATGTTCAACATTTGAAAGAGTGCTAGATGAAAAAAAACTTACTGGACAAATGTCTTTTGAAACAGAAAGCAAAGTTTGTGTCACATCTCACCAACAACACTGGAAATGTTTTAAGAATGCTTCTGGCAAGCTGCTGGAACAACCGCGGAACTTTGCATGAGCGCTACAAGTTGGGTTTTGGGCTTTTGTTTGTTAATTTGGATTTGAAAGCCAACATAACCTCTAAAATTACCTTGCAGGGCTCAGCGACAGTAGGACAGAGCTGTTTAACACATCACTAACTTAAGGGAAAGAATATGTCCTTGGGCTAACCTTCTAGGGAGGAAAACAATATGATAAGCAGTTGTAACACAGGCAAGTTGAAGCTAAGCCAGCAAAAAGAAGAAAACAAGAATTTAGAAAAACAGGGTATGTGGTCACCTTGTGCAAAACTAGCATTAGCCAATCATATCATAACACATATGGTAAACAATAGTTTTATACCAGTAGAGTTTTGATGTTCTTAGCGTGATAGCTTTAGCAAGACTATAAAATAACGTGTAGCTTGTTAATAAACGTCTCCATTAACCACCTCACTGGAGTCCACCTCATCAGTCATTCCTGCAAATGGTGACCCCGACGTGATATCACCATCGTGTGGCTATTGAGGGCTACAACTGCTCTGAGCAGCCGGCAGGAACCCCGACTCAATTCAGAATCGTCAGCTGGACTGCGGTTCTCCAAACCCCGGGACATCACCTATAATAAAAGGTGAGGAGTCGGACAGTCATGGGGCAGGGGGCATCATCAGAACAAGAGGTAATCGCAAAACTCCTGCTCCAACTCCTCTTAAAAAGGGGGGTGAAATATGATGAGACTAAAGTATGTATCCTGTTTAAGTGGCTCCGTAATAATGGAGCCCCAACAGACACCACTCTCGGTTTTGATCCCAAAGCATGTGAGGAAGCAGGAAAAATAATATGGGAAGCTGCCTCTCACGGCGATTCTAATGCCACCACCATCATGACAACGTGGCATTTAATAAAGGAAGCTATTACTGCATAGAAAGTGGAAAAAACTATCGTTACCCAGGTTAACGCCTCCCAAGAGGAAGCTGGGAGCAGTACCTACCAGCCCGCAGGCAGTAGCGGAGCTCTCGATGATCCAGATGAGCCCGAACAACATGAACAACCGCTAATTGACCTCTCGGAGAGTCCTCAAAAATTACAAACCAGTTTGGTGCCACCCCAGCCAGAAGTGCCGGCACCATCAGAGTTGTCCCTGATGGAAAATTTTGATCACTTGTTCGGGGACCCTTTAAAAGACTGGCACAAAATACAGAGGGAAGCCGCAGCAGAGGGTCAAGTAATACCCTCCGCCTTCCCAGTGTTGGTCCGCTCTAATGTACCGAATGAGTGGGCTCCTTTTAATTGGGATATGATTAAGGAATTGAGGAAGACAGTCACGACATGGGGGCTATCCTCCCCATATGCACGATCTTTGCTGGACACTGTTCTTACCAGTCAGTTACTTACTCCTTTTAATAGCAAACAGATAGCTACGATGATATTAACCCCAACGCAAAAACTATTATGGGATCAAAAATGGACCATGTTATGTGAACACGCTGCTTTACAAAATCTGGATCGGCAATCTAGCGATCCCTGTTATGCCGCAGGTCTCCCACAATTAATAGGCATTCCTCCTCTGACGGACCCACAGCTGCAGGCAAGACTGGCACCTGAAATCTTGCACCAATCTATGGAATTTGGTGGCCAGGCCATATAAAACATTACCGGATGGGTCAAAACCTACTCAGTCTTTTACAAAAATAGTGCAGGGTCGCAATGAACCTTATATAGTGTTTATTGGTCAACTTCGGGAAGCCCTGGATAAACAAGTAGATAACGTTGAAGCAAAAGATGCCCTGATTTTGAAGTTAGCCCTAGAAAATGCTAATCCCGATTGCAAGCGAGTTTTATTAACACTCCCTCAGAACACTTCACTTGTTCAATATATAGAAGCAGCCAATAAGGTTGGATCAATTTCACATAACATGCAAGCTATGGCTGCTGCTTTTGCGGCTGCCTTAAGGCCAGCAGGCGATGAAATCTGTTTCTGTTGCGGGGGACATTTTGCCAATCACAGTCCAAAAAGCCAAAAGGCCTGGCAACTTAGTCCACGTCCCCCTTCGAATTGCCCACGGTGCAAAAAAGGATATCATTGGGCCAGTCAGTGCCGATCCAAAACCACAGCAGCGGGACAGCCTTTAAACATCCATTTGAGTGAGTGTGGGGGGTGGCGCGTGAGGACACAAATGCCATCTTCAAAGATGTCCGTCTCATCAGCGTGCAAACCATGACGGCACAGTGTCCACCCTTAGAACCGCAACAATTGGGAGTGCTGGATTGGACCTCGCCACAGTAAAGGAGGAAATTATGTGGACCACTAAAGTTCACAAGCTCCTTCTTTCCTGTGAAGGGCCTCTAGGCGATGGACTCAGTGCCTTAATTTTGGGGAGATCAAGTGTAACCGTAAAGGGACTATTTATCTTACCTGAAGTGATTGATGCTGATTATACAGGACAAATCACTGCCATGGCATGGACCCCTTCTCCACCCATCACTATCCCAGCAGGAACAAAAAGAGCTCAATTGATTTTATTTAGGGCTATTGTCCCCACTACGCAGCAGAAGCAATGAAACACCGGAGGTTTTGGATCAACAGGACAACCCAAGATTTTTTGGACTGGGAAAATCGATCAAGAAAAGCCAATGATGGATGTGACCATAATCCATCCCACTGAAAGACCAAACCACTGGAAACTGCGATTCCTTATCGACACAGGTGCTGATGTGTCAGTCATATCCCAAGTGACTGGCCGGCTTCATGGCCGGCTACATCCCCTGCTGTGAATCTCATTGGTGTGGGAGGATCATCTCATACTCTGCAAAGCACCCTCATGGTGCAAAACCAGACCAACAAAGGTGGGGTATTGTCTTTTTGACCATATATCACCAGGATACCTATGAACCTTTTAGGACGGGATGTGTTGAGCCAGTGTCAAAACACCATATCCTCACCAGAAAATTTTGTATAGGGGCCGTTGGAGGGTGGCTAACCCTGCAACTCACATGGACAACTAACAAGCCAGTATGGGTAGATCAATGGCCCCTGACAGTGGAAAAGATGGCCACCTTGGAACAGTTAGTGTGTGACCAACTGGCACAAAAACATATAGTCCCCTCGACAAGCCCCTGGAACATGCCAGTGTTTGTAATAAGGAAGAAAAGTGGAAAATGGAGTTTATTGCATGATGTCCGCGCTGTTAATGACATCTTAGAAGATATGGGAGCACTACAACCTGGACTCTCCTCTCCAAATATGATCCCACGAAATTGGGATATTTTAATAGTTGACTTGAAAGACTGTTTTTTTACAATTCCACTTGACCCAGAAGACAGCAAAAGATTTGCATTTTCTATTCCCACCGTTAACAGGTCGGAGCTGCAAAAGAGATATCAATGGATGGTATTACCGCAGGGAATGAAAAACTCACCTACGATTTGTCCAACTTACATGGTTGCAGCTTTACAACCTTTTCGCAATAAATATCCACACCTGTATTGTTATCATTATATGGATGATATATTAATTGCAGGACAAAATCCAGACACAATGGGCGACATTTTAATGGATCTACAAACCTGCTTGGAGTCTCAAGGATTACAAATTGCACCAGAAAAAAATCAGCGAGAAGCTCCATGGAAGTATCTGGGAAGCCTTATTCTGCAACAAACTGTGCAACCACAACAGATCCAATTAAATACTAACATCCAAACATTAAATGACATTCAACATTTAGTAGGAAACATCAATTGGGTCCGTAACTTAGTGGGAATTACAAATGACATGATGCAGCCCTTATTTGAATTATTGAAGGGTTCTACCGATATCCATGCACCCCAGTTTCTCACCCCTGAGGCACAGCATGCTCTCCAGCTCATTGAGGAACCTATCTCTGACACCCAGACCCATTGACGCGATCCCAGGTTACGGTTGCAAATTTATGTTTGCAATCAAAAATCACAACCCATAGGCATTTTGGGACAATGGGACACTACTGCTTCAGATCCACTTTTGTTAATCGAATGGCTATCAACCCCTAAAAACCCTTGTCACTGTTATTGAGATGTTTGCAGCTCTTGTCAAAAAGGGCCGAACGCGAGCAATAGAGTTAGCAGGACAGGAACCACAAACAATCTATTTACCCATAACTACAGATTATTTACAATGGTGCCTCCAGAATAGTGTGGAATTGCAGACAGCGTTGATTGGATTTTCAGGACGAATTGATAATCATTTGCCCTCTCATAAACTCTTTACCCTTCACCAGGAAGTGCAAATCACACAAAATCCCCTTTATAGTGATAAACCTGTAATGGGCAAGGTAGCCTCCACTGATGGATCAGGAAGAACCGGGAAGGCGATAGTGGTATGGTATCAGGATGGTTCTTGGAAACAGATGGTAAATGCTTTAGAGGGCTCCTCCCAAATGGTTGAACTCGCTGCAGTTAACTTGGCATTTCCGCTATGGCCAGGCCAATATTATATTAGCTAAATGTTATAGCTGATTCTCAGTATGTCGTTGGTCTGGTTGGCAGAATAGAAAAAGCATATCTAAAACATGTAGCATCAGAAGCACTGCTTTATCAACTGAAAAAGCTATGGATACTGGTTTCAAATAGAAAACACCCTTATTGTATTTTACATATCCGAAGTCATGCAAAAATACCAGGGTTTTTATCGGAAGGGAATGCAAGAGAGGACAAATTAGGGAACGATGTGCTGACATTCCCTACACATATACCTCCAGTGCCAGATGTTATTCAACAGGCACAGCTATCTCATTCCTTTTTTCATCAATTGGCACGAGCATTAGCAAGACAATTCAGTATTTCTAGAGATATAGCCAAACACATAATTCAAACATGCGCAGACTGTCGACCTTCTCACTCCTTATCTAATAGCTCAGTTAACCCAAGGGATCTCAGACCACAACAGACTTGGCAAACCGATGTTACACATTTCCCAAGCGTTGGGAGACTCAAATATGTACATGTCTCCATTGACACCTATTCTCACATGATGTGGGCTACGGCCCATGTAGGAGAAAAGGGCAGGTATGTGCAAGCACACTTCGGAGCAGCTTTTGCAGTTATGGGGATTCCAACAACCATCAAAACAGATAATGGCCCAGCCTATGTCAGCAAAAACACAGACATTTTTTTTAAGTTGTGGGATGTATCACACGTTACAGGAATCCCACATAAACTTACAGGTCAAGCTATAGTGGAACACTCACATCAAACTTTAAAAACTTATGTTCAGAAATTGAAAGAGGGGGAACTGGGCCTAACTCCACAAGAACAACTTCAGAAAGCACTTTATGTAATAAATCATTTAAATTTAGGGCTGTATGAAGTACCACCTGTCGTAACCCATTTTAACAGCTCAGAAAGTAACAGCGTCGAAAAAGGAACAGGCGCAAAAGTAATGGTAAAAAATATTCAAACACAGCAATGGGAAGGTCCTTATGATTTAATTATATGGGGAAGGGGATATGCTTGTGTTTTAACAGGAGACGGTCTGTGTTGGTTACCAGCGCGAGCAGTCCGACCATGGTTGAAGAAAGATCAAGTTTATCAGCAACCTTCAAAGGACCTTCCAACATGAAGATTTTATAGTTTTTGTGTTTATTTGTTTTTAACCTTGTTATGTGTAGTTTTAGTGATTATATTTCAGTTTCTCAGAGACCAAATGTATGGGTTACCCTGGTGAATGCCACTAATAGTAGTTCACTATGTCTATCCATGCTGACATCCAATAACCCTTTTCAAACATGCCTTGTAGGAGTCCCACTAGATATGGAAAAGTGGCCGTGAACAGTGGGATCAAAAAAGATCTGTGACTGGGAGTGCGATGGTCCTCCCGATATCTGTAGGCTCCTAAAGCCTGAAAACATGATAAAAGGATGTGTAGATATGTGGAACATGTGGGCAGATTATTTACCCAAGATGTATTTAGAACCTCAAGAATTGGATATTTTGGGGTCAGTCAAAGCTGATGCATGTATAATCTTCAATTGCGCAGGAAGAAATTCCTCCAATGCAATTATAGTAAATGCCACACACTCTGTCTTTCAGAATGAAGACAGCATGGTACAATTATACAACCAAAGGGTTTCTTGCTAAGCCCCATAAAAAACCCATTAAAACTACCACCAGGGGTATTTTTTATTTGTGGAGATCGAGCATGACCAGGTATACCTTCTAACACCTGTGGGGGACCTTGTACCCTAGGTAGATTGACATTGCTATCACCCAACAATTCAATGATTTTAAACACAGCAAAACAGCATCGCTCGAAACGAAGTACACATGTATACAGCAGAGACTGCAAGGATGACCTAAATTTGGGGATTTGGACAAAATTGTAATCACAAGTTTACTAGCACCAGGAGTGGCCGCTGGCAGAGCTTTAGGCCAACTTAACAAATTGGGGTGTTGACTAGCAAAGCAAAATAATGCCACATCTACAAAACTACAGATTCTTTTAATGGACTTATATTCTGTTTGCCGTGCAACCTTGCAGAATAGGGCAGCCATAGATTTTTTACTATTGGCACAAGGACATGGATGTGAAGACATCAAGGATATGTGCTGTATGAATTTGTCTGATCATTCTTAGTCGATATTTAGGCAATTACAGGAATTAAAATCACTGACATCAAAATTGAAACATAGTAACATTGGCTTGGGAAAATGGCTCGGGAGTCTAGGACTCCCAGCATGGTTAAGAGAGCTGATTAAAGGACTTTGTGTGATTTTAGCGATTATATTATTAGCACTGTTAATTTTGCCATGTATATTGCGATGCTTGCACAATATGATTAGCAACACATTTAAGCGAGCTTGGCTAATAGAATTAAAAGAAGGGGGAGATGCAGGGCTCAGCAATAGTAGGACAGAGCTGTTTAACACATCACTAACTTAAGGGAAAGAACATGTCCTTGGTCTGACCTTCTAGGGAGGAAAGCAATACGATAAGCAGTTGTAACACAGGCAAGTTGAAGCTAAGCCAGCAAAAAGAAGAAAACAAGAATTTAGAAAAACAGGGTATGTGGTCACCTTGTGCAAAACTAGCATTAGCCAATAATATTATAACATATATGGTAAACAAGAGTTTTATAACAGAGTTTTGATGTTCTTAGCATGATAGCTTTAGCAAGACTATAAAATAACGTGTAGCTTGTTAATAAACATCTCCATTTACCACCTCACTGGAGTCCGTCTCATCAGTCATTCCTGCATTACCTGTGTTGCAGAGTTTTACCATTTTCCACAGTGAAATTTAGACGTCCTTTGGGCACTTTCATATGGTCATGTTTTGACAACAAAAGTCATTGTAAACAAAAAAAAAGACAATTAATTGACATTTTTCTTGAAGTTCTAAGTCTATTAGGAAACATTAATTTTGTGGTTTTAGTATAGCACAAATTGAAACGTCTGATGATGGGCAGTTGTGAAAAGGTCTGAGCACAGATGATGCCTTTGTGTGTCTAAACTTTCATAGCATCATTGGTTGTGGAAGCCAGCACAGGCAATATTCTACTTCCTCAAGTTTAAACCTCCAGAATAATTTATCCCCAACAAAAATTATATCTATCAGTAGAGGGAGTGCTCTGATCTCACTGGTAGGTTCCATTGCTGTTTTAAAAACACACTCCCTAACTTTAGAATGTAAAAATGTTTTTTCTCCTTAGTTTTATCTAGTGTGTGCTTGCATGTGCTTGTGCAATATTTGGAGAAGTATACATTTACTTGTAGGACCTGTGGACATTTACTTGTGGACATTGGAAATAAATTGGTGTGTATGGTAAGGGACAACAGAAAGTGTGATTATTTATTATATGGATTCTTCAAATTATTTCATTAGCTAACCAAGTATGATGCTTTTCTTTCGTGGACATTTCTTTCCTCCTGCATTACTGGTTAGGTAACGCTGGGAATTAAAATTGCGTAGAGGGAACGATCAGGATGGGGGAGGGTTTTCCTTTCCTTCTCTCTGTCTGAGAGAGAGGACAGAGACAACCACTGCTTTAATATTTTTTGTTTGCTTGCTTTACATATTGTAGAAGTAAGAAACATAGTAACTTTTGCAAGTTAAGCACCAAATTTGAAATCACAAAAAAAGACTAATGTTTAGGACTCCACAAGACTGAGGGAATGTATTGCTGCAAGCATAATTATGAACAAACAATTGCACATCGGTTACCATTCTTACTATCTGCCATTTCATGCAGCAGTCTCTGAGAAATGATCAGCATCAATAAGAAAAGCAGGCACTACTTGGCATATACACTAGGAACACATATTGCAATAAACCACTTCATTTCTTGTGCCAAAGGAAAACAGAAAACTATTCTTGTTTTGTACATTACAAATATTATTGATAGCAATACCACTGATAAAACACTCCAGCTTTAGCAACAGCAGACAAATGCAAAGACTATATTTGATCCAACAAAGATTCATTTCAGGGAGAAATACTATCTGAGCATCCTTTAAGAAGTTTTTTTCATCCCAGAGTTTTGAAAAATCCTAGACTGGAGTCTAATCTTGCTTAGCACAGCACAAATGAAGTAGCTCCTGTGATGGTATTTTATTTTAAAGTATATATGAAAAAAAATTTTAAAACAGTTTATTTCAATTGTTGTAGTAGCATTTAATTAAATTCTGAATTATGTTTTGAGATTTAAAATGAATCATTTGGAATTGAAAGCTGACTACTTATAATCCCACAAGAGGTTATTGGTATTTTCAAGATCAATATTTCTTTCCAGTAACTCCCTTCATTTAATTTTAAAGTTCTTATTGGACTCTAAACTGGAAATAGATCTTATTTGTGTTTTCAAGTCAAAAATAGAATTTATCCTAGGGCCATAAGCAAATTTTGCAAAGGCTCATAAGGTAAAGTTAACATGACATTGTACCTAGAAAGTAAATGTATAGAACAATTTTTAGAAAGCTGTTCAAATGAAGTACATAGAATATTTGTCTACCATATTGTCATTTTATTCCATGAGAGGCTTTGGGTACAACTGGATTAACAGTAAAAATATTTTGTATTTTCTGATCTTTTGAGATTTTTTGCTGACAGAATAGTGCATGAATAGGATTGAGTCTAAACAACTGAAGTGTACCAAACTCATGACTGTGAGGAAGGAGAAGTAGATCCTACAGGCTGTATCTGAATAGGTCCAACAGTAATTCCTGATACATAAACAAATTTTGTGTACTTCTAAAGAAGTTGAGATTAATGGGGGAGTTGGGGTTGTTTTGTTTTAATGATGGGGCTCTTCTTAGGGAGAAAGTGATTCAATTCTCATTCCTTTTCAGTCCCCAATTCATCCACTGAGCACTGCACCAAATGGTTCAAATGATATGCTTTGTAATCTCATCTTGTTCCCTGCCTGAATACTCAACCAATCAAACATATGCCACCAAAGATGCAGCTGCCAGCCTTTGCTTTGTATAGTCCCTCAATTTGTCAAAAAGATGTTTTGAAGATCAGGACTGAAAGAAGCTGGCACAAGCAATGAGTGAAATGTGCTCCAAACAACTCGCTGCCATTAAATTGAAGCTGTTTTCATTTCTTTCTCACTTACACAAATTCAATGTAAATTTCTAATGTAAATAGTAGGTCTTTAATATATTTTTTTCCTAACTAATTTAAATGCTAAAATTATGTCTTAACAACTAGTAAATGAATGGGGGTTTTTTTAAGTTTTGCTTCATATCATCATTTTGGAACTAAGTCTTCCATGGCTTTTAATCCTTTATATATCTTTAGTTGTGTACTTTTTCTGTTCTGAATAAAATATATTTGGAGATTTATTTTCCATAAGAGAGGATGTATGATATTTCTTCTTAGACTCAGTATTAATGCATTTTTGAGACTAATTTTTTTTCAAGCTTATCAGTGTTTTGGGTTAATGATGGGGCTCTTCTCTTAGGGAGAAAGTGATTCAGTCCAAGATGTTTAATCCTAAGCTCCAATAACATTTAAAAGTTGACTAACTGTTAAAGCAATGTTTCTATTCAGATTAATTTGACCATAAAAAGAGTTTTATTTGAGTGGAAAAATGCCATTGTATGTTGCTTCCACAAAAATTTGGAGGTCAATTTTCCTAAAGGACAATTAAAACTGTGCTCTAATAAAACAGATGTGTGTCTGTGGAATAGCTGAGTGTTTTGGCTTGGTTTCTTTTAATAATAATAATGTGAGTATAGCTATTTGAAAAAAAAAAAAAAAGAGAGAAAGAAAAGTCACTTCTGCATGATCTTGCAATGCCTGCAACTTTAAAACAAAAATATTTTTAAACAGCCAGTTTGCTTCTTGTATCAGGCGATTAAAACCAGGCACTCTGGACATATTAATGTCAAAGTGCTGTGCTATATGAAGTTTCTTGAACAGTGCTTTTTGGTTTGATTGTTGACATACTGATTTCAGTTTCAGTCCTAATACTGTTTTAGATTTCCTATAAAAGTAAAAGTAGTTTCCTCATCAGATAGGAGTAATTTTTCTATGGAAGTCAATTTGGAATCTAACCCTGCAATTTTTTTTCACCAAATGTCACCTTTTCTTGTATTCTGTACTATAAACCTTCTTTGGTTTTTTTTCTTCCCTAACATACAAGTTTTTATTTATTTTATTTTTCACACTGCTAGACGTGGCACAATACTGTGAGAGAGAGCTATCATAGGAAACCATTCACTTACATCTTTCTTTTAATCTGTGACAAGCATACTGCCAAGACATTAAAGTACAAGCTCCTTATTTTTATTTTTTCATGTGAAAAGCCTAGAGAGGGGAGTACAAAAATGATCATTAAAAGAGTTGTAACATTAAAAGCAAATATTAATGGAAGATCATAATGGTATTTTTTTTCTGATTTTATTTCCCAAACATGGAGATTATCTCCTATATTCTCTGTTGTTTATATTGTCTAATTTAAGCCAGAATTGTTCTGTTCTGTGCTCTAAACTGAGGTTTATCTTTCAAAGGAATGAACTTTCGTGTTTCACTTCAAGAGTCATGACAGCTGCAAGGCTGAAACAAAGCTCTACAACTGAGTGAAAATCTACAACTTAGTCTGAGTGCTTGCACCTGCATAATATCCTTCACAATAATATAATTAATAATGATAATAATACTTTAGGTCATTGACAGTAGTAGAGATTTTGACCATAGATTGTATAAAACTGCAATGACTGTTTAGAGAAATTTTATTCTCCTTTAGGTTAAGGAGTAAATATTTTAAAATAATAATAATTGCTATTAAGTAAATAAATATTCTTAAAGAGAAATAGGGTTTCTGAAGAAGATCTACTTTGTTTATTTTACTTAAGTGTGAATTTAGTCTCTATTTTCCAAAGGAATTTGAAGTAACTTATTTAGTGCCAATAATGTGCTTCTCTTTTTTTTAGAGGGGATGTGCCACGATGGAGAGACGGGACTCGGCTTGATGCAAGCAGGTGTTCCACTTTATTGTGCAGCTAACACATATTTATACTACTTGTTACAACTAATTAAGGTTCATACATATTGCAAAAGGTGAGCTCATTATTGGTTACATCGTTAAAGGACAACTCCTCCTTAAGATACATTCTTGTGATTCTTTGTACCTCTTTATCTAAATCCTACTGTTCTACAACAACAATGTTCAAGGGCATAAATAACGAGAGACTAGAGACTGCCTACGCGTCCAGGTCCTTATCTTAATCCTTCCAGGGTCTGTGTCCGACGAGTTCCAGCACATCCCCCTTAAACAAACCTTCTGTGCTTTTTCCACAACCTGTCAGGCCCTGTGCTACATCTCCCCCTTCCTGTTGTACAACAAGAATCCCTTTCACAGATCGCGCTACTAACTTTCGCAGGCAGTATAATAAACATGGCAATAAAAGCAATAATAGAATAAAAACGCCTAAAGCATATACAACCATTTTCACAAAGCTTCTCAACCACCCTGAAAGTCCCCATCCTTTGAAGAGTTTATCTAACCAATCCCAACTATCATCTTGTTGTAATTTGGAGACTCCAGCTTTAAGCTGTTGAATGCTCGCATGAATAGATTCCGAGTGGTCAGAGAGATTCATGCAACACATACCTTCAAAATCTTTACAACCATGTCCCTGTGCTAAAAGCAAAAAATCTATCGCAGCTCTATTCTGCAAAGTAGCATGTTGCACACTATCTACATCTAATAAAAGCCCAGAAAGTGCAATGCTAGTAGCATTCGTTTGTTTGGCTAACCAACAACCAAGCTTATCCAGGGTTGAGAGTGCTTTTGCAGCTGCACCTCCAGGTATAAAGAAGGAAGTGGCAAAGCGTTTACCAAAAGACCAAAATTCTGCCTTGTCATCACACCCAGGGGTATAGGCCTGCAGTCCGCGTTCTATTCGGTGAGAAGGGCGATGTTTTAAAATCATAGATGTATTAGGTGTTAATAATGTTAGTCTGCCTAGGGTGCAAGGTCCTCCACAAGCGTGAGAAGGTATACCTGGCCACGCTCGATCTCCGCAGATGAAAAACATCCCTGGTGGCAGTTGCAGTGGTCTTTTGTATGGTTTTGCTAAGGTTGCTTTCGTGGTATAATTACACCACATTGTTTGATTTTTAAAGACCGGGTGAGTAGCATTCACGATAACTGCATTGGAAGGGTCTCTCCCTTTACAATTGAAGATTATACATGCATCAGCCTTAACTGATCCTAAAATATCCAGTTCTTGAGGTTCTAATTGCATCTGAGGTAAACGGTCTGCCCATACATTCCACATGTCCATACATTCATGCATTTTGTTAACACAAGAATATAATGAACCCAATGTTTTTAACATATTCTTTGCATCCAGTGGGATACCTACAAGACATGTAGAAAACGGATTGTTAGGAGAGGCAGTGGCAAGGCATAGGGTGTCTTGTCCTGTAAGATTTGCTAGTGTCACCCATATATTGGCCTTAGGTAGAGTAGGCAAAACTGAATAGTCCTGTACATTTCCGAACATGATCAAAACAAAACATATCAATTGAAGAGCAACCTTTTCCCTCCTTCCAGCTTCCAAACAAACTATTTTTTGCATCTTTCCTTCGTGTTTAAGAAACAACTTATAATCTAAATATGCATACAGAATCTAATATTCACAAAATCTACGCAAATGATTTCAGCAACAAATATTTCTCTGTTCTGATTCATTCAGTCCCTCCAAACTTCCAGTATTCAGCCTCTGTCGTCCTGATCTTCCTCAATTGGTCGGTCGGGGGACTGGTCCCGAGGATGATTGAGGTTATCACCAGGTGATTGCTGTAAGGACTCACGGAAGGGTCGCACATTCTTTGCCGGGATCCATCGGGGTCCCTTTTCTGTGGAGACACAAGCATAACCTCTGCCCCATGTAACAAGAGGGTATGGTCCCATGATCTTACCTGTTTCTGGATCACAAACCAATACTGGAGCCTTGATTCGTACCTCGAGTGAATCAGCTGTATTAAAATGTCGAACAATTGGAGGGTTGCTACCTACTAAAGAACAATTCAAAAAATTAAAAACATATAAAGCTTTCTGTAAGCGTTCCTCGGGAACAGCGGTCCCTGCTCCCCCCTTTTGTTGTAATAAAAGACACTTTAGTGATTGATGAGAGCGTTCAATTAAAGACTGACCTGTGGGGGAGTGAGGAATGCCAGTAACATGAGTTATGCCCCAAGAGTCGAAGAATGTCTTTATCGTGGCTGAGATATATGCAGGGCCATTATCTGTTTTAATTTGAGAAGGTATGCCCAGAGTAGCAAAGGCACGCAATAAATGTAAGCAGAATCAGTGACAAGATTAAGTGGCATCGTCCATCTTCGAAAAACTCGAACTACTGCAGTTAATTCTACTATCTGAGGCGATCCATAAACAGTGTCTATGTCTGAATCCCATCGATTATGTTGATCGTCCCACCATAGAATGACTGACTTGTGAGTTTTTCCAGATCCATCAGTGAACACAGTAAAAGCATGTAATGGCTGATCACTCCTCTTTGGCTTAGGCAATAGGCGAAAATCGATGCTAAATAATTTGTGCGAAGGTGGATGAGATGTAAGCTGACCTGTATAGTCAGCTAGTGCCATGCTAAAAGCATCTGATTGCTGATAAAGCCACTGCAAATATATGTTTGTTACAGGTAAGCAAATGTGAGTAAAATCTACTCCAGATAATGTCAACAAACGTTGCCTAGCCTTAATGATCAAGCAGGCAAACATTTCATGCTGAGTCAAAATAGTTTTCGAGGATTGATTTGGTAGGAAAATCCATTCAATAATCAGCAATGGGTCTGATTTTCCAGGATCCCATTGAAAAATCAAAGCATGAGGCTGTCGAGCAGGGTTTAAAATAATCAGGCAGAAAGGCAACTCAGGAGCCCATCGATGTGCCTGTTTGGAACTGATTGCTGTAGCAACCTTTTGCAAAGAGTCAATGGCTTCAGGGCCAAGACTGCGGTGGGAACGTAAATCAGTGTCTCCCTTAAGCAATTGGAATAACGGACCTAAGTCCGTATTGGAAATTCCCAACAACGGCCGAACCCAATTGATTGTGCCTAATAACTTCTGAACATCATGTAGATTTTTCACATCTGCTCTTATCTGTAAAGGTTGCGGAATCACAGTCTGAGTTCTTATACGCCAGCCCAAATATTTCCATGGTGGTGTTTTCTGAATTTTTTCTGTCGCAATACAAAGGCCTGCTGAACTGACGGCGGCCGAGACAAGGGCTATGGCTTTCTCCATGACCTCGTGTTGTTGTGCAGCCACCAAGATATCATCCATGTAGTGATATAACAAAGCCTCAGGCACAGCAGCTCTGACTGGGCTAAGCACTTTAGCCACAAACCACTGACAAATCGTGGGGCTGTTTTTCATACCCTGTGGCAGCACAACCCACTGATATCTCTGCAATGGAGCTTGCATGTTGACGCTTGGAACAGAAAAGGCAAATTTAGAGGCATCGTCTGGATGCAAAGGAATGTTGAAAAAACAATCTCTGAGGTCAATAACAGTCAGATGCCAATCTCGAGGGATCATAGTCGGAGACAGGAGGCGGGGTTGTAGGGCCCCCATGTCTTCCATGGCGTCATTAATCTTTCTAAGGTCATGGAGTAGGTGCCACTTGCCAGACTGTTTTTTGATAACAAAGATAGGTGAATTCCAAGAACTGGTAGACGGCACAATATGTCCCTTCTGTAATTGTTCATCAACTAATGTTTGGAGGGCACGAAGCTTTTCCAGTGGGAGGGGCCATTGATCAACCCAAATAGGGGTCTCAGTCCTCCAGATTATTTTCAGGGTGTCGCGCACTTCAATGGCCCCCTCTAAAAATGGGTTTGAAGAGACATTCCCCACTGTGACAGTACATCCCGTCCCCACAAAATCATGGGGACGGGCAGTACAAAAGGCTTAATGGAAGCGACATGTCCTTCTGGACCTTGAACTTGGATTAATTCCAAACTTTGGTAGCTGCTACCAGTTCCGCCAATTCCAGCCAATGTTTGAGAGACATTACCTAAGGGCCACTGTGGTGGCCATTTAGCCCGAGATATTACAGTAACATCAGCCCCGGTGTCAATAATTCCACTAAGCACTATTTGTTGTTTTCCACAAGTGAGGGTGCATTGATATAGAGGTCGTTTTTGTGAGATAGGCTCTACCCACAGAATTTGTGGGTCCCCCGTGGATCCGAACCCTCCTGTCCTTTGAGGACATTGGTAAGAATCAGAGACATTTGCTCCCTTGGGAAAAAGCACTAATTGCGCTATGCGGCTACCTTTTGGCACCGTACAAGGGGGAAATGGGGCCCATGCCATGATTTTGATTTCATCAACACTATCAGAGTTGATGACCCCTGGTAATACAAAAAGACCCGTTAAGGTTGTTGATGATCTCCCTAGCAATAGTGCTTGTGTCCCAGGAGGCAGAGGTCCCGAAATGTCAGTAGATAATAAGTGAACTGTGGAATCTAGCAATGTTACTGTGTGTGAGGTTGCCAGGTCCAATCCGGCACTACCTGCTGTTGCTGGTTGAAGGCTCGAGGTGGCGTTGTTTCCCTTCGGGAGGGTTGGAAGACTGGCCGCGGTACTTGTGTCTGCACGCGTCGCTGCCCCGCGCTCCGCGATCGGTTTCCCTGTATCGGTTGTCCCTGAAAATCATACTTGGAGCGACATTGGTTAGCATAGTGACGCCCTTTTCGGCATCTGGGACAGATCCCCGGAGCTTGGGGTCTATTTCCAGCATTAGTACTCAAACAATTTCTTTACAAGTGGCCGGGCTTGCCGCAGCCATAACAATTTCCTGATCCTGTGGGGCCCATCGGACCGCGCATGACCGCAAAAGCTGCAGCCATCGTTTCAAATTTATGATCCATAGTACCAATTCTGTTACATGCCTCCATCATTTCAATTAGAGAAGGGTTCGGATTCGGAAGGGACTTTAACAGTTTCTTGCAATCCACATTAGCATTTTCTACAGCCAATTTCAACAATAAAATTTCCCGAGCCTCTGCATTATCTACTTGCCGATCCAGGGCTTGCTTTAGCCTATCAATAAATTGCATATAAGGCTCTCGGGGCTCCTGGGTGATATTAGTAAACACCTTTTGTGGTTTTGAAGTATCCGGAATCTTTAAAAAGGCCTTTTTTGCTTCCTCACGGGTCGCCTCAAGGGCCTCCCGTGGAATTCGAACCTGATCCACAGGGTTAATATACTGACCCGTGCCTGTGAGTTGTTCTATAGTCAACGCGGCTAAATCAGCATTATCATGACCAGCATAGGTTAGGATAAGAGCCCGCAAGCCCCCCCTCCAGTTAGATTCCCACAACGAATATTGTGAAGGAGATAACAACAACTGTGCCAAAGATTTTAAATCATGGGGGGTCATAACATAGGTGTCAAAACCAGAAGACAATAGACTCGCAAAATACGGTGAAGAAAGACCATGCTCAGCTACTGTACGACGCAATTCTTTGATGACAGAAAAGGAAAGAGCCTCCCACTGAGCTCCCCGTCCGTGATATATGACAGGGGCTACAATAGTTTTTGCAACTTCAAAGTCCCCCTCCTTTATAGCTTCACGTTTGATGTTACTCCACACATCATGTGGATCAGGGGGATAAAGGTCCGGCTCCCTTTCAGGATTCACTGGTCCCGGATCAAAGGGATCCTCCTCGGGAGGATACCCAGCGGCATACACTTCCATTGGTGCGGTAGGTTTCTTTCTCTCTGGCAGGGATGGGGGTAAAATCATAGAATCCTCTTCTCCCTCTGAGTGATCTCGGGGTGGACTGTCTTGAGCTTTTACAGCCTCAAAGATACTTCTCCACCATGGGAGCATACGCAGTGCCTCGTTATTCCCTGTAGTTGCCGCATCCCATAATTTTACCCCTACTTCATCCCAGAGTTCCCGCGTAAAGACAGTAGACGCGGTTGCGTGGGGTATCTTTTCCTGAACCCATTTAAGTATTGCTTTAAGATCATGCCCAGAAATATCTTTATCATGATTCTTAAGAAGGGCTTTCATGAGTTCATATACGTCTCTCTCGGGGATAGACATCTGACTCCCCATGTTTCCCACGGCTCACCTCTCTCCTCCACAGGGATTGTTCCTGGCCAGAATCCTGCTTCCTTTCAGCAGCTCATTCAAAGTTCTGAGGGACTCGCAGCATGCCACACAGATAGGTGGTTATCAGCCTGCCTCACACGGGGCACCAATTTGCCGCGATGGAGAGACGGGACTCGGCTTGATGCAAGCAGGTGTTCCACTTTATTGTGCAGCTAACACATATTTATACTACTTGTTACAACTAATTAAGGTTCATACATATTGCAAAAGGTGAGCTCATTATTGGTTACATCGTTAAAGGACAACTCCTCCTTAAGATACATTCTTGTGATTCTTTGTACCTCTTTATCTAAATCCTACTGTTCTACAACAACAATGTTCAAGGGCATAAATAATGAGAGACTAGAGACTGCCTACGCGTCCAGGTCCTTATCTTAATCCTTCCAGGGTCTGTGTCCGACGAGTTCCAGCACATCCCCCTTAAACAAACCTTCTGTGCTTTTTCCACAACCTGTCAGGCCCTGTGCTACAGGGATGGAATGGAAGGAGGTGTCAGTCTGGAAGTGAAGTGAGAGGGGGTATAGTCCAGCCAGGACAGATTTGTTTGGGTCTGCTCCAGATCATCCTCTTCAGCCCAAGTATTCATAACCTTCACCTCCTCTGCTCAGTTAAAGGAAATGTTGGCACTGACAACACCCGTCCTGTGACTTCTGCATGATTTATGCTCCTTTAGTTTCCTTATCTTGTATTGTGGTAAGGAAGATGTTAGACATCTCCTGCATCGGCACCTCAGTTATAGGTTGTGGTTGCCAGATACCTCAGTTCTGTCACCAGTTCTTTTGGGTGGCTAATCCTGTGATGCGAGCTGTTCTTTTTCTTCACTTGCTGTTAGAGGTTTTTCTGGCCTATTCCATCTCTGTATGTCTTTTGACAATGCTGTAGATAACCGTGGGGCCTTTGCAAAAGCCTTTGCCCATTTGCTTTTCCCATTTGGGTCCAGCTCTGTTCAATGTCTTTATCAATGACCTGGATGAAGGCATCGAGTGCACCCTTAGCAAGTTTGCAGATGACACTAAGCTGGGAGGAAGTGTCGATCTGCTGGAGGGTAGGGAGGCTCTGCAAAGGGATCTGAACAGGCTGGACTGCTGGGCCGAGACCAATGGGATGAGGTTTAACAAGGCCAAATGCCGGGTCCTGCACTTGGGGCACAACAACCCTATGCAGTGCTACAGACTGGGGGAAGAATGGCTGGAGAGCTGCACGGAAGAGAAGGACCTGGGGGTGCTGGTTGACAGCCGACTGAACATGAGCCAGCAGTGTGTCCAGGTGGCCAAGAAGGCCAATGGCATCTTGGCTTGTATCAGAAATGGGGTCACCAGCAGGTCCAGGGAGGTCATTCTCCCTCTGTACTCAGCACTGGTGAGACCGCACCTCGAGTACTGTGTTCAGTTCTGGGCCCCTCACCACAAGAAGGATGTTGAGGCTCTGGAGCGTGTCCAGAGAAGAGCAACAAAGCTGGTGAGGGGGCTGGAGAACAAGTCTTATGAGGAGCGGCTGAGAGAGCTGGGGTTGTTTAGCCTGGAGAAGAGGAGGCTGAGGGGAGACCTTATTACTCTCTACAACTACCTGAAAGGAGGTTGTGGAGAGGAGGGAGCTGGCCTCTTCTCCCAAGTGACAGGGGACAGGACAAGGGGGAATGGCCTGAAGCTCTGTCAGGGGAGGTTCAGGTTGGATATCAGAAAAAAAATTCTTCACAGTAAGAGTCATTGGGTACTGGAACAGGCTGCCCAGGGAGGTGGTCGAGTCGCCTTCCCTGGAGGTGTTTAAGGAACGGGTGGATGAAGTGCTTAGGGACATGGTTTAGGGAGTGTTAGGAATGGTTGGACTCGATGATCCAATGGGTCCTTTCCAACCTTGTGATTCTGTGTGTGATTCTGTGTGTGATTCCTAGCAGAGTACGTATAGCATGCAGGCTTTCCATGGATTTTGATCACTGTTTTTTCAAGCACTGTACAGTGTTCTTGCTTCAAGGAGAGAAAAAAAAAAAGTTTTAAACCAATGTTTTCTTTAGTCCTCCAAACCTGTAATTCTTAAAACATGAGGTTGTAATCTTTTTTCTTTGCTTTGGGTGACCGTTTACCCTGGACTCATTTAGTCCTGTTGCTTTTTATGACAACACAGCCTTTTTATTGTTCCCACAAATATAAACTTTCTCTCACTTTGTGACATGATTATCAAACGTGGTATAACCCCACATACAATTTGTCATGTTTTTGATCTTCGCCTTGGTGCCATTAAGTCATAACTGCTACTATCTATCAGATTTCAACAGTGCTTCTCCACAGAGATTCTGGGGGAAAAGGGAGCTGATTTGCTGCCTCTTCTAGGGTGGCCACAAGCCTCACATTTACTTAAATAGTAGCTCAGTACAGTCTTATTTTAGCCATCTTCAGGCAGGTATCACTTGTAATCCCTCTCTGTGGGAATATGGAAATCCCTAGGAAGTGGACCTGATCACCCCAGAGATGAGCGGTGAATATGCGCCTTTGCCCATTGTACCCCTCTCAGCATTCCCTTCCAATCCAGTCCCTCTTAGAAGCAGAGCTAGAATGGAGATGTAGACAGTGCACCTCAAAGCATGATGTTTACATATTTCCTATTCAGAAAGTGTCAGAAGATTGTTACAGGAAAAATAAAAAATCACTATGGGTAATATAATTTATGAACTTTTCCCCTCCCTTTTCTTTTTCCAAAAGAGAGTGAAAGAGAAAAGGAAGTTGTAATAGGACCAGGAGATCAATATTTACAGTAATTTATCATTTGTGATCAGAGCAAATGAAGAAGGATTTATAATTTTTTTCCACATGTATATGTATTATTATATGTCAGTGAGTTCAGGTAACTTTTGTGCTCTCTGAACACTAACTTCTGTGAGTAAAAAAAGAAACCAACCACACAACTTCTGCACAAAATGTTTTTATGCTTTCCTTTTTTTTATGTTTTCCCACCACAATTAAATTTTTGTTTCGATTCATAGTGTACACAATTATCACCTGTATGTAGAGAAATGAAAAAAATCTGTAAGGTGTATGTACAAGCTGAAAACTGCTAAAAAAGTTGTAAATATCTTTTATACTCCCCAGCCCCTCTTGGATTTTTTTTTAAGAAAATTCTAAGTATACTTACTAAACCTGACAGAATATTCATGCTTAGTTTTTAAGATATGGATGTTTGAAAACCAGGGAATAAATTATAATCTATACAAGGAAAGGGAATGCTGGAAAACGTGTGAGATTTATATGCTTTTTTCTTTGTTTAGTAGGCATTTTCACAATGCGAAAAAAGATAGGCTGGTACTTCTGCTTTGAAAATGCATACAAAATAGTATGGATTTCTCTGTTACTAAATTCTTTCAATCAAATGGCAAAATACTTGGGTTTTGCTCTCTTTACTTTTTAGTCCCCAATTCATTCATTGAGCACTGGTTCAAATGATATGCTTTGTAATCTCATCTTGTTCCCTGCCTGAATACTCAACAAATCAAACATATGTCACCAAAGATGCAGCTGCCAGCCTTTGCTTTGTATAGTCCCTCAATTTGGCAAACAGGTGTTTTGGAGATCAGGACTGAAAGAACCTGGCACAAGCAATGAGTGAAACATGCTCCAAACACCTTGCTGCCATTTGATTGAAGCCGTTTACATTTCTTCCTCACTTACACAAGTTCAAGATGGACTCACTGTTTTAAAATAGCAAGGAAGTTTGGAATGTGGTAATTACCATTGTATTTTGAAAACACGGGATTGAAGAATTTGGAAAGATCTCAGTAGTAAATAAGATCTCTGACATTGCCAGTGCTAAAACGATTACGGCTTCATTAATGCTGACAGCCATAAATCTTTTCCCAAGTACTTTCTCTGTATGTTTCTACTCTAAGTCTGATCCCTAAACAACGTGTGATTTATCTGGTTTAACTTAAATTAGTTGGTAGGTATATGATAGGAAAAATCATGAACTAATCCAAATAAAGTACCTATCTGTTTCAATACTGGTTACAAAATCAAATCTTAAAGAGAGGATGTTCCAGTGCTTGGGGTTCTCACAGGTTTAACTTTTAGGACTTTTTAATGTAAATTTCTAATGTAAATTGCAGGTCTTTAATACAATTTTTCCTAACTGAATTAAATACTAAAGTTATGTTTTAACAACTAGTAAATGAATGATTTTTTTTTAACATTTTGCTTCATATCATCATTTTGGAACTAAGTCTTCCATGGCTTTTAATCTATTTATATATCTTTAGTTGTGTACTTTTTCTGTTCTGAATAAAATATACTCGGAGTTTTATTTTCCATAAGAGACGATGTATGATATTCCTTCTTAGACTCAGAATTAATGCATTTATGAGATTAATTTTTTTCAATTCTTATCAGTGCTTTTTATCCTTTATGCCACTCTCATATTTGCATATAGAATTTATATAATCAAAGTAATTCTAAGGTAGGTAAATATCATTAAACTGTGCTCTAATTCTCTCCAAATTATTGATTATGTTAACAACATATTTAAAAAAAGATTTAATAGCACATACATCAAAGTGTGTAAAATATGATGTCTTACAATGCAAACAGGTTAATTTGGTATATGAAAACAAGGAGTCTGAAACTGTGTCTAATTCTAAAATTTTAGATTAATCACTGCCATATGTGTTTTACTGAGCTGAGAATAGGTGTGATTAGCTGTTATGCTTATATAACTAATTCATTATTCCACTAAACACAAATCCAAGTTTATACTTACCTGGCTCTTCAGATGCAGTAAGATACAACTGGAGTAGCGACATCTTTCTTTGCACAGGATAAAATTATAATTGGTTTTTTATGTATATCTTTTATTTTTTCTTTTTATTAGGTACATCTGGAATAAACCAGGTGCATGGATTTAAATAGTTTTATAAGAAAGTTTCTGTTGTTAAATCACTAAATGAGTCTATGAGATACCGGCCTTGGTGAAACCAAAATAAAACCAAACCTTACACTGCACACAAAGTTCAAAGCAATTTTTCTAATCATAGAATCATAGAATCACCAGGTTGGGAAGGACCCACTGGATCATCGAGTCCAACCATTCCCAACACTGCCTTAAACCATGTCCCTAAGTGAGGAGAACCATTATACATTCTGAGGGCCTGAAAGGGTCAAAAGCAGAATGATGAAGCCAGAGGCCTTGAGAGCAGTGTTCTGTGGGGCCTGAAAGGGTCGATAACAGAAAACTGTGCTGAGATTAAAAGCCGCTCCTCCTGAAAGGGAGGATGCGGACACAGAGGTTCTTGGCAGTATAATGTGTTTCTCCCCATTCCAGGGCCCAAGCTAAATGTATACACTCCAGGAACACCTGCAGATTTAGTTAAGGATGTTACGTGAACTCTGGACAGACCCGTAGACCCCTTGTTTTGTAGAACTTGTAGAGCCTGCTTTCTCACGACAAGAATAATAATAAAGTATGTAAACAGTGCATACAAGTACGATGTTATCTCAACCAGAAGAGAATAAAAACTCCGTTTGGAGAATAAAATGTTGCTACTTGCCACCAGAGCGGTAGTCCGTCTGTCGATTTAGGCGTCCCTGTGAGCTGGTCTCCGTCACCTAAGCACTTAATCAACCCATTCCTTAAACACCTCCAGGGAAGGTGACTCAATCACCTCCCTGGGCAGCCTTTTCCAGTGCCCAATGACTCTTTCTGTGAAGAATTTTTTTCTGACATCCAGTCTGACCCTCCCCTGGTGGAGCTTCAGGCCATTCCCCCTTGTCCTGTCCTCTGTCACTTGGGAGAAGAGGCCAGCTCCCTCCTCTCCACAACCTCCTTTCAGGTAGTTGTAGAGAGTAATAAGGTCTCCCCTCAGCCTCCTCTCCTCCAGGCTAAACAACCCCAGCTCTCTCAGCCGCTCCTCGTAAGACTTGTTCTCCAGCCCCTTCACCAGCTTCGTGGCTCTTCTCTGGACACACTCCAGAGCCTCAACATCCTTCTTGTAGTCAGGGGCCCAGAACTGAACACAGTACTCAAGGTGTGGTCTCACCACTGCCGAGTACAGAGGGAGAATCACCTCCCCGGACCTGCTGTTCACACCATTTCTGATACAAGCCAAGATGCCATTGGCCTTCTTGGCCACCTGGGCACACTGCTGGCTCATGTTCAGTCAGCTGTCAACCATTACCCCCAGGTCCTTCTCCTCCGTGCAGCTCTCCAGCCACTCTTCCCCCAGTCTGTAGCAGTGCATAGGGTTGTTATGCCCCAAGTGCAGGACCCGGCATTTGGCCTTGTTGAACCTCATGCCATTGGCCTCAGCCCAGTGGTCCAGCCTGTTCAGATCCCTTTGCAGAGCCTCCCTACCCTCCAGCAGATCCACACTTCCAACCAGCTTAGTGTCATCTGCAAACTTGCTGTGAGTGCACTCAATGCCTTCATCCAGGTCATTGATAAAGACATTGAACAGGGCTGGACGCAGTACTGAGCCCTGAGGAACCCCACTTGTGACTGGCCTCCAGCTGGAGTTAACTCCATTGACCACCACTCCCTGGGTCCGGCCATCCAATCAGTTTTCAACCCAGGAGAGTGTGCGTCCATCCAGGCCAGAGGCTGACAGTTTCTGAAGCAGAATGCTGTGAGAAACTGTGTCAAAGGCTTTACCGAAGTCCAAAAAGTCTACATCCACAGCCTTTCCCCCATCCAGTAGTCGAGTCATTTTGTCATAGAAGGCGATCATGTTAGTTTGGCTAGATCTGCCTTTTGTAAACCCATGTTGACTGGGCCTGATCACCCGGTTCTCTTGCATGTGCTTCATGATAGCACTCAAGATTACCTGTTCCATGACTTTCCCCGGCACTGAGGTCAGACTGACAGGCCTGTAGTTCCCCGGATCCTTCCTGCAACCCTTCTTGTAAATGGGCACAACATTAGCCAGCCTCCAGTCTAGTGGAACTTCCCCAGTCAGCCAGGACTGCTGGAAGATGATGGAAAGGGGTTTGGAAAGCACATCTGCCAGCTCCTTCAATACTCTTGGGTGGATCTCATCCGGCCCCATAGACTTGTGGGTGTCTAGCTGGGCAAGCAAGTCTCTAACCGCCTCCTCTTGGATCATTCTGCTCCTCTAACTCCTGGGTTTGTACATGGAGGGAACAACTTTCCTTGCTATTAAAGACTGAGGCAAAGAAGGCATTAAGTACCTCAGCCTTGTCCTTATCCCCTGTCACTGTTGTTCCTTCTGCATCCAATAGGGACTGAATATTCTCCCTAGTCCTCCTTTTCTTGTTGATGTATTTGTAGAAAGATTTTTTATCATCTTTCACAGACTTAGCCAATTTGATTTCTAGTTGGGCCTTAGCCCTCCTGATTTTTTCCCTGCACGATCTCACTTCCTCCCTGTAGCCCACCCAAGACGCCTGCCCTTTCCTCCAAAGCTCATAGACCTGTACCTCAAATTGTCCAAGCTGTAAACTAGGAGAATGATACTTCTGTGTCTCATTGGCATATTATACAGGTAAGTTCAGTGTACAGGTGTCATAGTTCTATAGTTATCTTTCTATGTTTTGTGTGAGTTTTGATCTGGCTCTTTTGCAATCTCAGTAATCCTCTACTGTATCCTTTGCCTTTTTATATTTGCTTTTAATTGCTCACTTTTTATGGGCTGGAGTGGGTTCATCCTCGTGCTAAAAGTAGGAGGGGGTTATCTAGATATTCCTTGGTTTTCCAAGTCTTATTAATCTTCTTTTTCCCCAAAGAAGAATTTTCCATGAAAACTGTTGGTTTATTATGTGGCAGCATGCATCCCAAAATGAAATGCAAGCCAATTTTGTGCATTCTTAAATGCTTGAATAGTTTCTTAATAAAAACTGCAATCAGTGTGTTTTCCTGTCATCCTCAGCTGAAACCATGACTTCAGTATGAGTCCTCTTCTTTGGGTCCGGCATCTGTCAGAGGAGGTTCTCTTGGGTTTCTGCTTTGTAGTAAATTTTCTCTCTTGCTGTGGGATCCCTGCACCCATTTGCTTTTTCAGATTAATCTCAAGACTTTGGTGTCTGAAGAACTGTACAGTATCTCTTTATGGCCATGTCCTTCCTCAACGGAAGTCATCTTGCACTTTGGAGAGGCAACCCTCTAACAGAATTTCATATTTTGAAAAAAACCCTCTTAGGGTAAAATCTCAAAGCATTTTGTGATGACAGACAAATACTGCTAACTCAGGAACACAGTCCAGTTCAAGGTGATGCTTACCATTACAGACTGACAAAGGCAATTGCTCCTTGGAGACAGTCTAGCATTTGTTCCCATCTGTTTTCATTTGTTGGTTCAATGTAGTTTTCACTCCTCTTGCTACTATATACCTTTATTGCTGTTTAATTTCATGCTGATATTGTGGCAGAAGTTGCCTTTAAAAGTATTGAGACGTGTAGCTACCCGTGTATTTGAATTTAGCTTTTCCATCCACCCTTTTGCCTCCTCTAGAGAGCTATGTTACTTGCATATGCTGTTTAAGGCTCTTTACCTTCCCCACAGATTCTTTTTAACAGAGTGATGAAGAGCCTTTTCTGCTTCAAACCAAAGGAAGCACAATATTCTGTGTACTTACATACAGATTTTTGGTTTTTTAAAGTATCAACTTCTTTTGGTTTCTCCTCAAAACAGCAAACAACTAAGCTGCCCAGGCAGTTGATTTCCCCCCACAAAGAAGGGGGGAGAATACATAGATTAGTGCAATAGCTACATGTAACCTTATTCCCTTCTTTGCTGAGAAAAATTTGAAAAAGTTCTATGTAAAAGACACATTAATACAGACTTAACATAATTAAGCACATAGTCTTTATAGGGAGTAATTTTTGAAAAGTTGCAAAAATTAATTTATGCTATTCTTGCATAATTAACATGCTCCGTGCATTTATAGAACCTTCCACTTATAAAAGCAGAAAATATGCTAATTCTACTGATTTAAAGTCTAGAGGCTGCCCTGCTTAAACTATGTCAATTACCAATTGACATAGTAAGATGGACAATAAAATGAAGCTGTTACTCCATCTTATTGTCAACACATCATTAATTCTCTGCAGGTTAAACAAATTTGGATCCATATTTGCAACTTCCACATTGCACCAACAGCTCTTCCAGCACACTATTTTATGACAAGTTAATTAAGACAAAATGCTATTATAATTTGACTAAAATGTGCCTTTTTCATAAGAAAAAGAGAATCTGATATTGCCACTGAGTTATAACATTCTGCCAACTATTCTGATGTACATCTCAAACAATTTTTAAATATTTACATTCAAAATGGTATCATCCTTATGAAAAATACAGATTGAAAAACATCCAAAGCCGTAGGATTCTATCAGGAATGTCTGCTAGTGTTACATGCTCATACACTTTACTTGTATAGGATTTTCTTTCCAAGTATTATGCAATATACAAATACACGGTCATGCGTCACGTTTGCTGCAAACTGATTTGCTTGTTTGAAACGCTGACAATTTGTATCACAAGAAAAAAGGTACACTGGTAGAAATGAGACCTAAAATTTTGAACAAGTGTTTGCACTGTAAGACTTCAGTGAGAACTGTTTACTGAACTAAGACTTCTTTGTGTACTACTTTGGCTAATGATCTGACAGAAGAACATTTCTCCTCTCAACCACCTCTGAGCAGATACATGCCAGTTAATTTATCCATATGATCTTCACCTCTTCAGATATTTCCAAACTATGTGTCTGAACACGCTTTTGCTTGATTGAAAGAAAATGATGTAATAAAATAGATTACACAGTCTTTGCTAGTTTATTTTATTTTGACTGTTGGAGAGAGCTGTACATTTTGGCAGCAAAGCAGTGACAAGCCATGCCAAGTGGGCTGAAGTCCATAATCCTTTCAGCTGATACAGTGCCTACGTGAAGAAGACATTGCACCAAACTATAAGAACACATATACTTCAGAGCAGAAGCAACTATCTGTCGGAGTGGGAGGCGGACCCGGAGTAACGATGGAGTCTCAATATGAGTATGATCGTTCTCCTTTATTCATACACCTTACACTTCTTATATACTTATCCTAATAATGCACGCGCTAACAAAACAAATCATAATTGGTTATGTCCTACTGTTCACGCGCCTTGTGCTGTTACATAATTGGTTAGATGCTCTCGAGCACGCGAAAGGGGCAGATACAAAGTTCTCATCACGACTCTTTGGGACTTCCCAGCGCTGGATTCCACATTCTTGTATTGTGCTCCCTTTTATTTTATCTCAAGGTCAGGCCTAGCTACAGACAGCAAACCCTGGATTGTTCACTGCTATTAAATCATGCCCTCATTCACCGAGCCATTCTTCCGCAACTATCCACAGAAACTATTGGAGAAGTGGAAAATGACATAGCTTTGCCTTACTCTAATGGTGCAGTTCAGCCCGAGAACAAGCCCTGTTCAAGTACATCATACTGGAAGAATGACATACTGAAGGATTTGAGTTTCCCTCCTAATTTTCTCATGCTCTTCATAAAACATGAGTAATAGTACCATATGGGTGCTTGGAAAACTTGCACCATACAGAGTAATATCTATCTGTATTCTTTCTTTCTCATTCTCTTTCTTGAAATGTAGAGAATATCTATTAATTATTAAACTGTCATTTAAAAAATCATAAAAGACTGCTTTCTACTTGTTGCTTTTAATTTTTCTCATGTACATCACCCTCAGCCATTCTAACTGCAGCAGTACTTCTAAGATTTAATTTAAAATCCTATTTTGTACTAACATTTTCACAGACAAAGACCTTTCTAAATTTCAAATAATAAGCAAGGTTTGCTTTGCTGAACCAAATTCATGAAAACATGAATTCTCAGTATAATGAAAACACTTCTTTATTAGTATTCAGCTTTAGAGCAAAGGCATAACATTTCAAAGGACAGGTCTTTTACAGAATACATTTGTACTAGAGACACTCATTTGGGCTACTGTAATCACACATGTTCTGGTTCAGGACTCTGCATTTTCTCTAATAGAAGTTTTTGATCCTTGTGTCAAGGAAAATAGCAATTCCAGAGGCTGAAGCCAGTTCATTCCCTATATCCTGTCGGCCTACAAAGGATGTACTTTTCAGGTTACTAAATGGAAAGAGAAAATATCTCAAACCCCTCAGGCATGGGATTTACCCCCAGCACAGGTCACTGTGAGACCGCATGATCCCTGTTTATTTTGGCAAAAGGTAAAACAATGGGCTATGCAGGAAGGACTTTGGGCATTATCCAAGGCAATAACTGCACTCTTAAAAGAACATGACCCGGGTCCTGTGACAGCTATGGCATTCCCAGTGGTCTAGGGGCACCCAGGACGGGAATCATGGATGAGCACAGGCCATACACCTGGAAAGTAATACAAGAACTTCAAAAAACTGTTACACAGTACGGTCCCAACTCCGCTGCAATGATGCTATTAATTCAGTAATTAACCATCGAAGAAATGACATCCCATGTCTTTGCCCAAATTGCACAAATTATGTTTCAGCCTGTCCAGTGCTCAGTTTTTCAAAGTATTTTGACCTAAAGGGCAGAAGCACAGGCAATACGGAACCTGCAGCTCCCCCAGTAAGATCCCCGATATGGGAACGGAGCAGATGTTTTAACAGGAACTGGGCAGTTTAATAATCCACAGCATCAAGCTCAGTGGCACACTTTAGTGCTTGAACAAGTAAAAGCAGTAGGGCTTGAAGCACTGATGAGAACAGCTGAGATCGCTGAACCGAAGGATAAATATACAACAATTAAACAGGGAGTTCGAGAGCCATTTTTACAATTTGTAGAGAGGCTGCGGGCTGCTGTAGAATGCCAAGTTTTTATGACTATGCAAAAACAATGTTGATCACACAGCTGGTGCGAGATAATGCTAATGCAGACTGTCAAAAAATAATATGATGTTCAAAAAGTAGTTCGAATTATAAATTGGCTGAGACCCTATTTGGGCCATATGTCATCACAAATACAGCCCGTAGTTGATCTGTTAAAAGGAGATACAGATATTGCAGCACCCAGAGTCCTAAATAAGGAAGCCAGAAATGTTCTGAAACTAGTAGAGCAAGCCATTCAGGAAAAGCATGTCTGGCGCATTGACCTAACTGTAATTATGCAGGCATTGATCTCTGTGGAAGGCACAATGCCCTGCGCTGCACTCATGCAGTGGGATCAGAGGTGGGAAGACCCCTTCCATATATTGGAGTGGATCTTCTTACCATTTCAAACAAAAAAGGCTGCTCCAGGATTATATGGGTTGTTAGCTCAACTCCATATAAAAGTTCGAACGTGATGTGTGGAACTATTGGCACGAGATCCAGAATATATTGTTATTCCTCTACAAGTTCAATATTTTGAATGGTGTCTTGCCAATAGTTCTGCACTTGAAGCAGCGCTGCTTAATTTTACAGGCCAGATATCGTATCATTTTCCCTCCCATCCACTTTGTAAACTGGGAACTCAAATCTCTATTGCACAGAAATTGTTAAGCCAAACAGCACCTGTTGATGGACCCACAGTTTTCACAGATGGGTCTGGGAAACCAGGAAAAGCTGCTGTTACATGGTTTGATGGCCAAAATTTGCAACATTTGGCATTTCAACAGTTCCCACAAGCCATAAATGTGGTAACTGACTCTGCTTATGTTGCAGGCCTAGTACAGAGATTGGATAAAGCAGTTCTTGGACAAGTGACAAACCACCTGTTGTTTGGAGTTATGAAGCTCCTGTGGGAAACTGTACAAAAACATGGCTTACCCTATTATATCTTACATATAAAAAGCCATACTGATTTGCCTGGTTTCATAGCAGAAGGAAATGCCCAGGCTGACCAATTAGTATCTGCAGTAGCATAAGGGCCAGTACCAAATATTATGTAACAAGCAATTGCTTCTCATCAATTTTTTCACCAGGGTCACAGAGCACTCAAAAGACAGTTTCAGCTTTCTACTACTGAAGCTTGATCTATCGTTGCCTCATGTCCTGGTTGTAAAGGACAACATTTTCCAGCGGTCTATGGAGTAAATCCTAGAGGCTTACAGGCCCTACAAATGTGGCAAACTGATATAACTCATATATCATTTGGCCGACAAAAATATGTACATGTATCGACTGATATCTTTTCTTCTGTCATCATTGCTACTGCACATACTGGAGAAACAGCAAAAGATGTTATTAGGCATTGGCAAAAAGCCTTTGCCACCTGTAGTGTTCCTCAACAAATTAAGACTGACAATGATCCCACTTATGTTTCTGGGCAGGTGAAAGCATTTTTACAGTCATGGGGTGTCAGCCATACTACAGGTATTCCTCACTCCCCCACTAGTCAGGCACTTGTAGAACGTGCCCATGGTACACTTAAGTGCCTTTTGCAAAAACAAAAGGCAGGAATGTCTGGAGAATCACCTGAAGCAAGGCTGAACAAGGTGATGTATGTATTAAATTTCTTAACTATCAATGAAGAACATCAGAATCCCCCAATGATTCGACATTTTGAATCCTTGAAGTCTACCACAGCTATCTCTGATGGAGTGAAGGTTCAAGTGAAGGACCTTCAAAGTGGTCAATGGTCAGGCCCATGCAAGCTATTAACTTGGGGTCGAGGGTATGCTTGTGTTTCCACAGATGAAGGACCCCTGTGGTACCCTGCTCGTTGTGTTCGCCTTGTTGTGGATAAGCCATGGAGGCCACGTGTGGAGAATCAAACAGCTGGAGATGAGTGTGATGGATAGCCCTTGCTAACATCAAAGAACTGCCATAACAACTGGAGTATAAGTCATATACAGGGACCACAAGTCAGAGCTGTTAGGATCAGTAGAAATGGAGTCAAATGTACCTAAAATATTACTCAGCATGGTCAAATGCTGATGCTGCTTTACTTGCCTGTTTCAAGAGTGGGTATGTTTATAGTTGTGCTATCGATGTTGCCCTGCATTGTGTGTCTGCTGCGAAGGGCCCCGCAGCAGACGACACAGGCAATTTTTGACGGGCAATTTTCTTTAGCACAAATACTAAAAGGGGGAATTGTGGGGGTCCACAGCGGGCTGGGGACCCCTGCTGACTGTACCTTAAAGGAGATCATGGGACAGGAAGTGGGCACACGATATAGGACTGCGCAAGAAAGTAGTACCATCTAGTCACAGATTGCTTATATATAAGCTAATCCAATTATGCGGAGATGCGTGTGTTGATAAAGAGTATAAGCGGCATGTCTAAGATCAAGAGGGGGACGGCCAGCCTTGTAACTTCAATAAAGAAACGTGCTTCCACATCACCGTGTAGTGTCTCAACAGCGACAGGGCAGTGCTCCCCAGTGGGTGCCACTCGCCCCCCCTTCTTCCCCCTTCCACTGCCCATCTGACTGACCACCCCAGCACACGTTGATGGGGGGACGGGATGGATGGGCCTTATTGTTCTGATGTGAGGGGGTCGATGGGCCTTATTGTTAACTGCTTTTGCACCAAAATGCAACGGTTTTCCCGAAATGTATAAAAGGGGAGGGGAGCCTGGACCAGGTGCGCCTCTGGCTGATGTGATCGAGCCTCAGTCATGTGACCAGCAAAAATTGAATACCTTGTAATAAATTTTTCATAATAAACTTTTGTTTGATTAGATATAAGACTTTGCGTTTTCCATTTATGACATTGTTATATTGTAAGTCAAAACACTTTAGAGCTGGTTCCAGCTCTCTGCTTGCCCTTGACCTCGAGACAGTAAGAAAACGCCAAACAGAGGGGATCACAGAAGAAACATCTGTTCAGCACAGCCCACACGGAACACAAGACATTATCATCTCCAAAGAATGAACAGTGCCTGGAAAAACACCGCCAAAAAGAAAACATGTTCTCAGAAGGACGTTCTGCTTAACTTTCAAAGAACACAATTACTTAGACAAAGCTTTACTTGAGCTAAAATGAAAAGATTCCACTTTCTGTAATAGTAACCACTTCTTGTGTCACCGGGAGTGGGCACACCTGCCAGCAGGGCACCAAAAAGCCATCACCAGAGCCACGTCAGCCTGGGGACCCGCTGTCATAGAATCACACAATAGTGTTGGAAGGGACCTTAAAGATCATCTAGTTCCAACCCCCCTGCCATGGGCAGGGACATCCCACTGGATCAGGCTGCCCAAGGCCCATCCAACCTGGCCTTGAACACCTCCAGGGGTGGGGCAGCCACAACTTCCTTGGGCAGCCTGGGCCAGTGTCTCACTACTCTCATGGGGAAGAAATTCTTCCTAATGTCCAGTCTAAATCTGCCCCTCTCCAGTTTATACCCATTGCCCCTCATCCTGTCACCACAAGCCTTTATGAACAGCCCCTCCCCAACTTTCTTGTAGCCCCTTCAGGTACTGGAAGGTCGTTATAAGATCTCCTTGGAGCCTTCTCTTCTCCAGGCTAAATAAGCCCAACTCTCTCAGCCTGTCCTCGTATGGAAGGTGCTCCAGCCCTCGGATCATCTTTGTAGCCAGTTATGGGGCTGCTCACCATGGGGTTGCTCATGTATCGTGCTGTATGGCAACCTACAGATACACTGCCATGCTGGGAATGCACTCCTGGACCACTTAGGAGATGCTCTGTTGTATAGTGCAACACACCAATGCAAGAGGTAAACCACTTCTTTTAGCTCGGGATGCCTTGGCACCCCTAGGGCCTCACTGAAGGCTATGGTGGGATCCTTCTAGAAGGGTCTCACCATCCAGCAGGTCATGAGTGGAGACAGACAGCACATTGGACCTCCAGCAAAGTCTGGTCCAACAATGTAACCATGGGCTCTGCAGGCAGCAGCCACAGCACAAACACCCATCACAGGGTTTCATACGCATAATGCTTTTCAGAAAATGCTTCTTTTCTCCTAGTGCAAAAATGATCATTTCTGTGTCTGCAGTGAACGGTCACCTTAGAAAAATGCAAAAAAATACCTTAAGATGCCAGCATGTTTCAAAAGAGAAAACATCTTTATTTTAATACACCTCTGTGAAACAGTTTTATAGATGAATTTAAGCTGAGAAAGGTGCTATATCCCTCACCTCTTGAAGCTGCTGAAGAAGGCTGCTGCCTTTTCTGAGTCGCGGGGTGGAGAGGGGCCAGACAGAGGTCTGGTGGCCAGTCCACATCAGCATCCATATCAAAGCCCGCCCACCTGTGCAGCAAGGATGAGTCGGGGAAAACGAGCCATTATGTCTCTGCCACTCGTTTGCCTATCAGGATGACTAAACTGGCGCCTGGTCATCCCCTCCCTTATCAGATTTACACCACAGATTTCAGAACAAAGACTCAGAGGTGATCCTCAAAACAGAAATATCAATAAGATTTGTGAAAAGAAATCTACATATGTTGCACTTGGGTGATTTAGACTATGAGGTTTTGTGATGGAAACGTCCTGATCTATGACCCTAGATTTTCTGGATTCCTACATGGTTGGTGGGGATTAAGCAATCCACTGTGTCCCATACAATTAGGCGCCACTGACCAAAGTAAAGGAGATGGGCCGACTGGTACCCAAGATGTTATCACTCCAGAATGGACTATAAGAGAATGAGAGGAGCAAGCCTTAATCGGAGCTCCAATTCAGCTGGTCTGAGATCCCCCACCGACATCAACAATCTACGAACACCAGAGCGTTTGCAGAAACTTCACTGGCAGCAACTTTTTCGGGGAAACATCTTAAGATTATCACCAAACTCCATACAGGTCATATGGTCCCTCACAAATCCTTATAGGATGCTAATATTGGTTAGACTTAAGCTTAATATTCTTGACTTAGAATTGTAACATTATAGGTAATAAACTAAATGTTTAAATACAGTTCTGTGTCCTACTCTGTCTCCCTCAGGGTGTGACAGAAGGGTAGATTGAGATGAGATCTTAAGGAGTGTTTTCCTGTGAGGGTGGGGAGGCCTTGGCCCAGGTTTCCCAGAGAACTTGTGGCTGCCCCATCCCTGGAGGTGTTCAAGGCCAGGTTGGATGGGGCTTGGAGCAACCTGATCCAGTGGGAGGTGTCCCTGCCCATGACAGAGGGGTGGAACTGGATGGTCTTTAAGGTCCCTTCTAACCCAAACCATTCTGTGAATCTATGATTCTATGATAAGTGATTTTTCTTTTTTTCCCTGCCAAAATAGTAAATATCTTTCTGTTTTGTCCACAGGCAGTTATAAATCTACCTCTTACAAAGCAAAGTTTGGAAGTGCCACTTGCTCTGCAATGAATGCATTCACAAAAGCTACAGAAGACCTGCATTCAGGTCTCTGCTCCATCTCGGCAAGGCTAAAACCCATGTTTGAGGGGTGTAATCTACATAACAAGCTGCTCCAAGAGGTGAATGCTCTGGGTCCCTTGTTGCGTCCAATCCAGTTTGTGCACATAGTGTGTGGGAAAGAAGATCCAGAAGAGAAAACTGCGGCAGGGCTGGCAGATGCCTGCAGGAGATAGCACTGATTCAGCAGCACAGGTGAAGAAATTCAGTCACAGATGTGGATGTTATGGAGTGAAGAAGCCACTGAGACCATCCCGGTTTGACTGAACAATTCAAAATTCTTGTGTCTTTCCTCACAGGTGATGTTTTCCAGCTCTTGCCTTCTCTGGGCTCTCCAGTTGCTCTGCATCTTTTCTGCAGTCTGTAGCATCTGAACGGGGATGCAGCACTCAACGCAAAGCCTTCAGGGGTGGTGATTAGACCTGAAAGCTTACTTACTGGCAGCACTGCAGATCTCCTTAGGATACTTTTTTGCAGTAGTGCCACAGAGACCATCCTGTAATAACCCAGCAAGATGCAGGAATGGGATGAGTCTAAAAAACGTCCCACAGGCCTCTCAGCAGGACAGGGAATGAAAGCTGGGAGGGTCGGTGTCCATTGTACATGAAGCTGTCTGACTTTTGCTACCCTTTGTACCACAGAGGCACCAAGAAAAAGAAGGTTGTGAAGGGCAGGTGGAATGAATTTCTTGTAGTTCTGCAGAGGTGTTAGGAGATCACCTATCTTAATTGCTTCTCAGCTAATTTGCAGGAACCAGTTTCCACAGACCTGACCTCCACTGGGTGAAAGCTGATGAGGCAACCTGCCAGTTACTGCACTTCTCAGAGCCTGCCTTCATTACAGCCACATCGTCTGCAGCCCTCCTGCTTCCATCAGGATCACAATATTAGCAAGGAAGGTACGGCTCAGCTATTCAGCAGCTTTGTACTTCTAATTATTTTATTATCAGTGCAGGCTTGGGGATGAAGGGATGGAGGGAGAGCAGCCCTACCGAGAACGACCTGAGGGTGCTGGAGGACAAGAAGCTGGCCATGAGCTGGCAACGTGCGCTGGCAGCCCAGAAAGCCCAGCGTCTCCTGGGCCCCAGCAGGCACAGCAGCACTTGCTTTCCCACACTGTCTGCCCAGCCCAGCCACTTGCACTCCTCCTGCCCAGGATGGGACGAGCCAAAGGGGGTGAAGCCCCCACACCCCAACTACACAGTTCAAGCCAGTGCACAACTCCAAGAACATCAAAACCAACCAGCGCTCAGGCAGTTCCAGGCCTTGATTCTCCTCTCTCCCTCCCCAACAGCTCAGCCCTGGGGGCTCTTGCCCAGCCGCCTCCTCCCCTTGAAGGCACCCAGAGCAGCAGCCAAGGCAGCAGCTTCCACCCTGGAGGCACTTGGGGACCAAGCAGGCAAGGAGAATGTGGCCAGCACTCGACTCCAGGCCCTGCTCCCTGATCTCCTGCCCCGCTGACGGCTCTTCTGGAAAGGGGACAGCGCTGCTAGCAAAGAGCTCCCCGCACTCCACATGCGGACAGGCTTTGACCCAGGACAGGAGCTGCTTCAAGCTGAAAGCAAAACCAGAGACATGGTGGGCTGAGCCCCGTGACGGCCAGGCTGTGGTGCAGACTGTGAGCTCTTTCGAAGGACTCAGCAGGGAAGGGGAGGCTAGGGGGTTGTGTGTGTTGGGGAAAAGTTTGGTTGGACACACCTCAATGGTTGTGATGCTGAGGTCGAGCCCTTATGGGTGAGGATGAGGGTGAAGGCCAACAAGACAGATGTCCTGTTGGGAGTCTGTATCGGCCACCCGACCAGCAGGAAGAGGTTGACAAAGCATTACCCAAGTGGCTGACAAAAGTCTCCCAATCCCTTCTTCTCCTGGAGAGACTTCAACTTGTGGGACATCAGGTGGAAATACAACACTGCAGAGAGGAATGGGTCCAGGGGGTTCCTGGAGGGCATGGAAAAGAACTTCCCAACAGAGCCAGTAAACGAGCCAACCAGGGGAGGGGCCTCGCCTGACCTGCTGTGTACAGAGAAGGACCCATGGGAGATGTGGTGGTCGGAGGCCATATTGGACTTAGCGAGGAACTGTCATGAGCAGAGCCCGGCCTCTGGCTGCCACCTTCACCATGGGCCACCACCTCGCTACTTGGACATCTCCGTCACCACCAATGTCCAGATGGAGAAGGACACCATCCCACCTGTGCACATCTCCGTTGGCACAGATGTCCCAATGGAAGATGACGCCCTTCCAGTCCTGGACATCAGCGTCGCCACTGACGTGCCCATGGAATAGGACACCACCCCAGACGATACCATCTCTCTGGGCACTGGTGTCCCCATGGACGAGGGCAGTCTCCCAGGCCAGAACATCCCCCAACACCGGGATGTCAGGAGGCAGTGCAGGGCTCTGGAAGGTGCAAGAGCTGGGCAGGAGGGGGGATCAGAGCTGGGGCTCGGATCTGATTGTTTTGGGGGTGGGAGAGGGAGAGGGGTTGAGACAGGGGTGGATGTATGTTTGTGGGGTGGGGGTTGGGGGTTGAGGGAGTAGTTTTAGCAGCCCTGCAGGACACATGGATACAGCCCCACGCTCAAAGCACTGCTGACCCCCACTACCCTGGCAACCATCCTCCCACCTCCTTGGAAAGCAGGGCTGGGGATTTTAAGGCCCATCCAGCTCCAAAGCCCCTGCTGTGGGCAGGGACACCTTCCACCACACCAGGTTGCTCAGAGCCCCATCCTACCAGGCACTGAACACCTCCAGCAAAGGGGCAACCACAGCTTCTCTGAACAACCTGAAGAGCCTTCCCAATCTCAGCAGAAAAGAATTCTTCCTTAGAGCTTGGCTGAATCTCCCCTCTTCCAGCTGAAAACTGTTGCCCCTTTTCCTGTCCCTACAGGCCCTGCTCAGAAGTCTTCCTCCATCTTTCTTACAGGCCCCCTTTTCATACGGAAAGGACACGATAAAGTTTCCCAGAGCCTTCTCTTCTCCAGGAGTTGCCCCGTCCAAGGGGCAGGACCTCACCCTTGTCCTTCCTCAACCACAGGATGTTGCCTTGTGCCCACTCCTCTAGCCTGAAGCTCCCTCTGGATCGCGTCCCCTCCCCAGGTGAATCCGCTGCACCACTCAGCTCGGTGGCACCCACAAACTGGCTGAGGGCGCACTCCATCCACCGTACCCACCAGTGATGAGGCCATTAGACAGCTCTGGTCCCAGAACAGATCCTTGAGGGACACCACTCACCTCACAACAGTTTTAAGAAGACACCATTAACTGGGAGTTGCTTCTCTAACGCCGAGTTCAGCCCTGGGGTGGAAAGAGATCCCCGCCGGCAGGGAGTTGCTCTGAAGCTGCCTGCCCCGTGCTGACCCACTGTGGCCGCAGCAAGGCCAGGGCACACGGGAAGCTTTTCAACTTCCCCCCCTGGGGCTGAGCTGCCTGTAAAAGCCTCCTGTCCCCTCGGGGCTGAGCAGCATCGCAGCACCAGTGCAGCCGTGGAGTATTCGTCAGGTGTGAGCGGAGCCAGCAAGCGCCTGCTCTAACGGAGGAGAAAGCCCCTGTTCCCTGGCAAAGTTCAGGGGGAAGAACCGGGCAGGTGGACAAGGTCTCTTGGCTGGAAGTGGAAGCAAACAGGTGAAGAGCAGCCAGCCCCTGCCATTTCCTGCGGAATAAAACCTTTGCGTCCAAGGCCACAGTGGTGAGAAATCAGCATTAACAACCCCTGGAGGCAAGAATCGTGGAGAAATTTCTACTGCCTTTTCGATGGGTGATTTCACAGCACCAGGGAAGGCCCTGTGCTCCTGCCACAGCCAAAGGAGTCCCACAGTCCAAGACTTATCTACAAGGGGAGCATCAGTAAGCACCGTGGTGCTGTGCTGACGAAGGGACTTGGTGATCTTGGAGGTCTTTTCCAGCCTTAATGATTCTATAACTCTACAGTTCTGCAATGCTCTTGTCATTCCAGTGTAACAACCCAGATTTGAGAGCTCATCTCCCATTCAGTTGGCCTCTGTGGTGAGCAGCAGGGAGCCCGGGCCAGTCCCATCTTGTCACCTCATGGTAAAGATCCCTGTTACAAGAACAGGAAAACACCTGGTTACAGGCAAACTTTTCCTTTGGGCAAACCCTGGTCTGACCCCAGTGTGCGCAAAGCAGAGGAAAAAAACCCCCAGCAGGAGATGAGTATCTCAGGGTGCTCAGTGTCCTCAGCTGCAGAGGGAGGACAGAGAGCAGCACAGCACTACCAACAGAAGGCAGCAGCTTCTCAGACTGAGCTGAGCAACTGGGGAGCAAGAGCCTTCACACCCGACTGCGAGGAAGGAAGGGAAGGGATCTGCTTCTCCAGGGCAGACAAACCCCAAGCATGGGGCTGACCAGCAACAGAACCACTGGGAAAAGCTGTCCCCGGAGAGGAAAGCTCTGGAGGCCAGAGCCGTGGGGCAAGAAGGATTTCCCCCTTGTGCACACAGAGCACATGGGGTGCGAGAAACTCACCATTGAGGGAAACGAGCCTGCATGGCTCTTGCCAGGCATGAGCTGTTCCCTGGATCCTTTCTCAAGGCTCAAGTTGTTAGATCTGCTTTTTGCTTTGGAGAGGCCCCACGCAGCAACAGAACCCACAGCTCCCAGGATGCTCAGGAGCACTGGAGAGGAGAGCGCAAAAGCTGGAGCCCAGGACCAGGCACTGCCACTCCCCAGCATTATCCAACAGCGAGAGATCAGCAGCTTCCCTCAACGACAAGGGACAGAGGGAGGAGCGAGTTAGTGCCAGATCACACGGAATGGCCTTTCCTAGGACTCATGGTGTCCAAGGCAGAGGAAAGAATGAGCTGCGGGTAAGGCCTCCCCCAGCCCTCCCTACCCAGCAAAATCAGCCTCTGACACAGCTCTGTAATGAACTCCATCAGGACCCTCAATTTAGAGCCCAAGCTGAGACTGACCCCACGAGCAGTGCTCCCAGGCTCATCTGCAATGATCAAGATCCACGTGCGGCCTTGACTCCTCGAAGGTGCAGAGCCCCCGGGCACAGGAATCGCTGAGGCCCCTGGGAGGAAAGAGCAACAATTCCATCAGGCTCCCAACTCACCTCGTGGGCAGCGTTCAAAGTAGTCTCCAAGCCTAACCTGGCCGAGTTCCCAGTTCACATCAAGGGTGCCAAGAGGCCTCTCTCAGTTGATGCAAAACCTTATCAGTGCACCCTGGCAGCCAAGAGGGCAACCGTGCCCTGCGCTGGAGAAGAGGAGACTGAGGGGAGACTTCATAGCAGTTCTCTGCTTCCTCACAAGGCAGGAGGAGGAGGAGCAGGTGCTGAGCTCTTCTCTCTGGTGAACAACAACTGGACATGAAGGAATGGCAGGAAGATGCCAGGGGAGGGTTAGGTTGGACATTAGGAAAAGCTTCTTCACCCAGCGGGTGGTGGAGCCCTGGAACAGCTCCCAGGGAAGCAGTCACGGCACTAAGCCTGATGATATTCCAGAAGCCTTTGGCCAACACCCTCAGATACATGGTGTGAATGTTGGGGTGTCCTGTGCAGGGACAGGAGCTGGACTCGATGATCTGGGAACTGCAGCTCAAGGGGAAAATCAGGCATATTATGAATACTTCAAGCCTAAACTCCCAAAGTAAAAGAGGAGCTTATGTACTCCTACAAATTGAGATTGTCCTATATCTGCCAGGTACATCCAGGTATTCTGGCAGCGGGCACATGACAGACAAGCATGAGAAAAGGTGCTATGAATACCAGAGGCCAGAAAGTCCCATGCATGATGAAGTTGTTTCTAAGCTAAATTTCTTTTGAGGAAAGAAACTGGGATAAAAATCTAAGGAAAAAGTCAACACAACTCAGTAATTGCAACCAAACTGCAGCTCATCTCCCCACCTCACAGCTGAGCTGGTGCAGGCATAGATTGCAAATAGAGTCTCTCACACCTGCAGCAACCACCCTCCTCTCCACATCTATGGTGCCTCACAGAAAACTCCAGGGTAAGGGAAGCTGGAACAGCACTTTCAAGGGCCTCAGACAACCAACAGGGCTGTGCCAAAGGAAGCTCTGGAACACCTGGGAGAGGAGCAGCAGATACAAGCGGTCCTGGGAATGCAGACCACCCTTGACAGGTACCGGTGCCTGCTGCTCCACCCTGCCTGCGTGGCCCAGAAGGGCTTCCCCATGTGCTCCCCTTCACCTTGCCTGTTCCACAGGGATCAGAGGAGCTCAGAAGGACAGACAGAGGCTCCAGCGTCACTGGCTGTGGGAAGAAAGCAGCCAGAATTGCATGTTCTGGAAGAAGGCACTTCCCGAGGGAGTTGACCTGGGTGCCCTCAAGGCTCGGCTCCTCAGGGGTCACTTATAGATGTCCTTGAAGCTCGGCTCCCTGGGGGTCACCTGGGTGTCCTCGGGGCTCGGCTCTGCTGCAGTCGCCGTCCCACAGCCGTGCTCGTCCTCGCCGCTGGTGCAGTCGGGATGCCCATCGCAGAGCTACTTCCGATGGAAGCAGGGAGCGCCGGGCTCGCCCTGGAACTGGTCCGGGGGGCAGCGGGACAGGTTCACCGCGGGGAGAGAGGGATGAGGGGAGAGAGAGGGATGAGGGGAGAGAGAGGGATGAGGGGAGAGAGAGGGAATGAAAGAGAAGGGGGGGGAGAAAGGGAATGAAAGAGAAGGGGGGGAGAGAGGGAATGAAAGAGAAGGGGGGGAGAGAGGGAATGAAAGAGAAGGGGGGGAGAGAGGGAATGAAAGAGAAGGGGGGGAGAGAGGGAATGAAAGAGAAGGGGGGGAGAGAGGGAATGAAAGAGAAGGGGGGAGAGAGGGAATGAAAGAGAAGGGGGGGAGAGGGAATGAAAGAGGGGGAGAAAGGGGAAAGAGGGGGAAGGGGGAGAAAGGGGAAAGAGAGAGAGAGGAGGGGAGAAGGTCGTTTGCGGAATCAAACTCTGTAACCCAAAATGAGTTATAAAGCTGGTATGTTTATTTCCAGCGCTGGGGTGCAAGGAGGTTCTCCTCCTAGCTTGCACACCGTATAGCTTAACAAGCAGCTACTTATAGTGTAAAGACATGCATAGGTATAAGCGCCTACTACATATTCATAACCTTTCCCCGCTTTCTATTATAATTAGATCTGGAAAGTTCGCTCCAAGGCCTGCGTAGTGCCTCCTGATGGTCATTGGCCGGGGTCTTAGGGATGAACTAGAAACTCTTCCTCGGGATGAATATTTTTCTTTTTGAACTTTGCGCAGACTCAGTCTCCTCTGGCTGTTTTCAAACTCCTGAACCAAATGCAGCCAGCTTTATGCATTCCAATGCCCACTTATCAGTAAACTGCTGCTAGCTGGCTCCTTTGTTATCAACTTCCAAGGTCTTCAATGCAAACAACACCAAGCTCTAACGAAGGCTCCCAGCCCCCTTTGTCTGCTTTCGCACAACAAAGGGGAAGGAAAGGGAAGGGGGAGGAGAAGGTGAAGGAAAGAGAAGGCGGGAGAAAGGGAGCGAAAGGGGGGGGGGAGAAAGGGAGCGAAAGGGGGGGGGGAGAAAGGGAGCGAAAGGGGGGGGGGAGAAAGGGAGCGAAAGGGGGGGGGGGAGAAAGGGAGCGAAAGGGGGGGGGGAGAAAGGGAGCGAAAGGGGGGGGGGGAGAAAGGGAGCGAAAGGGGGGGGGGAGAAAGGGAGCGAAAGGGGGGGGGGGAGAAAGGGAGCGAAAGGGGGGGGGGGAGAAAGGGAGCGAAAGGGGGGGGGGAGAAAGGGAGCGAAAGGGGGGGGGGAGAAAGGGAGCGAAAGGGGGGGGGGAGAAAGGGAGCGAAAGGGGGGGGGGAGAAAGGGAGCGAAAGGGGGGGGGGAGAAAGGGAGCGAAAGGGGGGGGGGAGAAAGGGAGCGAAAGGGGGGGGGAGAAAGGGAGCGAAAGGGGGGGGGAGAAAGGGAGCGAAAGGGGGGGGGGAGAAAGGGAGCGAAAGGGGGGGGGGAGAAAGGGAGCGAAAGGGGGGGGGGAGAAAGGGAGCGAAAGGGGGGGGGGAGAAAGGGAGCGAAAGGGGGGGGGGGAGAAAGGGAGCGAAAGGGGGGGGGGGGAGAAAGGGAGCGAAAGGGGGGGGGGGGAGAAAGGGAGCGAAAGGGGGGGGGAGAAAGGGAGCGAAAGGGGGGGGGGAGAAAGGGAGCGAAAGGGGGGGGGAGAAAGGGAGCGAAAGGGGGGGGGAGAAAGGGAGCGAAAGGGGGGGGGAGAAAGGGAGTGAAAGGGGGGGGGAGAAAGGGAGTGAAAGGGGGGGGAGAAAGGGAGCGAAGGGGGGGGGGGGAGAAAGGGAGCGAAAGGGGGGGGGAGAAAGGGAGCGAAAGGGGGGGGGGAGAAAGGGAGCGAAAGGGGGGGGGGGAGAAAGGGAGCGAAAGGGGGGGGGAGAAAGGGAGCGAAAGGGGGGGGGAGAAAGGGAGCGAAAGGGGGGGGGGAGAAAGGGAGCGAAAGGGGGGGGGAGAAAGGGAGCGAAAGGGGGGGGGAGAAAGGGAGCGAAAGGGGGGGGGAGAAAGGGAGCGAAGGGGGGGGGAGAAAGGGAGCGAAGGGGGGGGGAGAAAGGGAGCGAAAGGGGGGGGGAGAAAGGGAGCGAAAGGGGGGGGAGAAAGGGAGCGAAAGGGGGGGGGGGAGAAAGGGAGCGAAAGAGGGGGGGGAGAAAGGGAGCGAAAGGGGGGGGGAGAAAGGGAGCGAAAGGGAGCGAAAGGGGGGGAGAAAGGGAGCGAAAGGGAGCGAAAGGGGGGGGGGAGAAAGGGAGCGAAAGGGGGGGGGGAGAAAGGGAGCGAAAGGGGGGGGGAGAAAGGGAGCGAAAGGGGGGGGGGAGAAAGGGAGCGAAAGGGGGGGGGAGAAAGGGAGCGAAAGGGAGCGAAAGGGGGGGGGAGAAAGGGAGCGAAAGGGAGCGAAAGGGGGGGGAGAAAGGGAGCGAAAGGGAGCGAAAGGGGGGGGGGAGAAAGGGAGCGAAAGGGAGCGAAAGGGGGGGGGGAGAAAGGGAGCGAAAGGGAGCGAAAGGGGGGGGGGAGAAAGGGAGCGAAAGGGAGCGAAAGGGGGGGGGAGAAAGGGAGCGAAAGGGAGCGAAAGGGGGGGGGGAGAAAGGGAGCGAAAGGGAGCGAAAGGGGGGGGGAGAAAGGGAGCGAAAGGGGGGGGGAGAAAGGGAGCGAAAGGGAGCGAAAGGGGGGGGGGAGAAAGGGAGCGAAAGGGAGCGAAAGGGGGGGGGGAGAAAGGGAGCGAAAGGGGGGGGGAGAAAGGGAGCGAAAGGGGGGGGGGGAGAAAGGGAGCGAAAGGGGGGGGAGAAAGGGAGCGAAAGGGGGGGGGGAGAAAGGGAGCGAAAGGGAGCGAAAGGGGGGGGGAGAAAGGGAGCGAAAGGGGGGGGGGGAGAAAGGGAGCGAAGGGGGGGGGGAGAAAGGGAGCGAAAGGGGGGGGGGAGAAAGGGAGCGAAAGGGGGGGGGAGAAAGGGAGCGAAAGGGGGGGGGGAGAAAGGGAGCGAAAGGGGGGGGGAGAAAGGGAGCGAAAGGGAGCGAAAGGGGGGGGGAGAAAGGGAGCGAAAGGGGGGGAGAAAGGGAGCGAAAGGGGGGGGGAGAAAGGGAGCGAAAGGGGGGGGGAGAAAGGGAGCGATAGGGGGGGGGAGAAAGGGAGCGAAAGGGGGGGGAGAAAGGGAGTGAAGGGGGGAGAAAGGGAGTGAAAGGGGGGGGAGAAAGGGAGCGAAAGGGAGCGAAAGGGGGGGGAGAAAGGGAGCGAAAGGGGGGGGAGAAAGGGAGCGAAAGGGGGGGGGAGAAAGGGAGCGAAAGGGGGGGGGGAGAAAGGGAGCGAAAGGGGGGGGGGAGAAAGGGAGCGAAAGGGGGGGGAGAAAGGGAGCGAAAGGGGGGGGGAGAAAGGGAGCGAAGGGGGGGGGGAGAAAGGGAGCGAAAGGGGGGGGGAGAAAGGGAGCGAAGGGGGGGGGAGAAAGGGAGCGAAAGAGAGGGGGGGAGAAAGGGAGCGAAAGAGAGGGGGGGAGAAAGGGAGCGAGGGCGGGGAGAAAGGGAGCGAAGGGGGGAGAAAGGGAGCGAAGGGGGGGGAGAAAGGGAGCGAAAGAGAGGGGGGGAGAAAGGGAGCGAAAGAGAGGGGGGAGAAAGGGAGCGAAAGAGAGGGGGGAGAAAGGGAGCGAAGGGGGGAGAAAGGGAGCGAAGGGGGGGGGGAGAAAGGGAGCGAAAGAGAGGGGGGGAGAAAGGGAGCGAAAGAGAGGGGGGAGAAAGGGAGCGAAAGAGAGGGGGGAGAAAGGGAGCGAAGGGGGGGGAGAAAGGGAGCGAAGGGGGGGGGAGAAAGGGAGCGAAGGGGGGGGAGAAAGGGAGCGAAGGGGGGGGAGAAAGGGAGCGAAAGGGGGGGAGAAAGGGAGCGAAAGGGGGGGAGAAAGGGAGCGAAAGGGGGGGAGAAAGGGAGCGAAGGGGGGGGAGAAAGGGAGCGAAGGGGGGGGAGAAAGGGAGCGAAGGGGGGGGGAGAAAGGGAGCGAAGGGGGGGGGAGAAAGGGAGCGAAGGGGGGGGAGAAAGGGAGCGAAGGGGGGGGAGAAAGGGAGTGAAAGAGAGGGGGGGAGAAAGGGAGTGAAAGAGAGGGGGGGAGAAAGGGAGTGAAGGGGGGAGAAAGGGAGTGAAAGTGAGGGGAGGGAGAAAGGGAGTGAAAGAGAGGGGGGGAAGAGAGGGGGGGAGAAAGGGAGTGAAAGGGGGGGGAGAAAGGGTGTGAAAGAGAGGGGGGGAAGAGAGGGGGGGAGAAAGGGAGTGAAAGGGGGGGGAGAAAGGGTGTGAAAGAGAGGGGGGGAGAAAGGGAGCGAAAGTGAGGGGGGGAGAAAGGGAGCGAGAGAAAGGGAGCGAAAGAGAGGGGGGAGAAAGGGAGGGGGGGAGAAAGGGAGCGAAAGAGAGGGGGGGAGAAAGGGAGCGAAAGAGAGGGGGGAGAAAGGGAGCGAAAGAGAGGGGGGGAGAAAGGGAGCGAAAGAGAGGGGGGGAGAAAGGGAGCGAAAGAGAGGGGGGGAGAAAGGGAGCGAAAGAGAGGGGGGGAGAAAGGGAGCGAAAGAGGGGGGGGAGAAAGGGAGCGAAAGAGAGGGGGGGAGAAAGGGAGCGAAAGAGGGGGGGGAGAAAGGGAGCGAAAAAGAGGGGGGGAGAAAGGGAGCGAAAGAGAGGGGGGAGAAAGGGAGCGAAGGGGGGGAGAAAGGGAGCGAAGGGGGGGAGAAAGGGAGCGAAGGGGGGGGAGAAAGGGAGCGGGGGGGGGAGAAAGGGAGCGAAAGGGGGGGAGAAAGGGAGCGAAGGGGGGGAGAAAGGGAGGGGGGGGGGAGAAAGGGAGCGAAGGGGGGGGAGAAAGGGAGCGAAGGGGGGGGAGAAAGGGAGTGGGGGGGGAGAAAGGGAGCGGGGGGGGAGAAAGGGAGCGGGGGGGGAGAAAGGGAGCGAAGGGGGGGGAGAAAGGGAGCGAAGGGGGGGGAGAAAGGGAGCGAAGGGGGGGGGAGAAAGGGAGCGTAGGGGGGGGAGAAAGGGAGCGAAGGGGGGGGAGAAAGGGAGCGAGGGAGGGGAGAAAGGGAGCGAAGGGGGGGGAGAAAGGGAGCGAAGGGGGGGGAGAAAGGGAGCGGGGGGGGAGAAAGGGAGCGGGGGGGGAGAAAGGGAGCGGGGGGGGAGAAAGGGAGCGAAGGGGGGGAGAAAGGGAGCGAAAGGGGGGGGGGAGAAAGGGAGCGAAAGGGGGGGGGGAGAAAGGGAGCGAAAGGGGGGGGGGAGAAAGGGAGCGAAAGAGGGGGGGAGAAAGGGAGCGAAAGGGGGGGGAGAAAGGGAGCGAAAGGGGGGGGGAGAAAGGGAGCGAAAGGGGGGGGGAGAAAGGGAGCGAAAGGGGGGGGGAGAAAGGGAGCGAAAGGAGGGGGAGAAAGGGAGCGAAAGGGGGGGGGAGAAAGGGAGCGAAAGGGGGGGGGAGAAAGGGAGCGAAAGGGGGGGGGAGAAAGGGAGCGAAAGGGGGGGGGGAAAAAGGGAGCGAAAGGGGGGGGGAGAAAGGGAGCGAAAGGGGGGGGGAGAAAGGGAGCGAAAGGGGGGGGGGAGAAAGGGAGCGAAAGGGGGGGGGAGAAAGGGAGCGAAAGGGGGGGGAGAAAGGGAGCGAAAGGGGGGGGAGAAAGGGAGCGAAAGGGGGGGGGAGAAAGGGAGCGAAAGGGGGGGGGGAGAAAGGGAGCGAAAGGGGGGGGGGAGAAAGGGAGCGAAAGGGGGGGGAGAAAGGGAGCGAAGGGGGGGGGAGAAAGGGAGCGAAAGGGGGGGAGAAAGGGAGCGAAGGGGGGGGAGAAAGGGAGCGAAGGGGGGGGAGAAAGGGAGCGGGGGGGGAGAAAGGGAGCGGGGGGGGAGAAAGGGAGCGGGGGGGGAGAAAGGGAGCGAAGGGGGGGGAGAAAGGGAGCGAAGGGGGGGAGAAAGGGAGCGAAGGGGGGGGGAGAAAGGGAGCGTAGGGGGGGGAGAAAGGGAGCGAAGGGGGGGGAGAAAGGGAGCGAAGGGGGGGGGAGAAAGGGAGCGGGGGGGGAGAAAGGGAGCGAAGGGGGGGGAGAAAGGGAGCGAAGGGGGGGGAGAAAGGGAGCGGGGGGGGAGAAAGGGAGCGGGGGGGGAGAAAGGGAGCGGGGGGGGAGAAAGGGAGCGAAGGGGGGGAGAAAGGGAGCGAAAGGGGGGGGGGAGAAAGGGAGCGAAAGGGGGGGGGGAGAAAGGGAGCGAAAGGGGGGGGGGAGAAAGGGAGCGAAAGAGGGGGGGGAGAAAGGGAGCGAAAGGGGGGGAGAAAGGGAGCGAAAGGGGGGGGGAGAAAGGGAGCGAAAGGGGGGGGGAGAAAGGGAGCGAAAGGGGGGGGGAGAAAGGGAGCGAAAGGAGGGGGGAGAAAGGGAGCGAAAGGGGGGGGGAGAAAGGGAGCGAAAGGGGGGGGGAGAAAGGGAGCGAAAGGGGGGGGGGAAAAAGGGAGCGAAAGGGGGGGGGAGAAAGGGAGCGAAAGGGGGGGGGAGAAAGGGAGCGAAAGGGGGGGGAGAAAGGGAGCGAAAGGGGGGGGGAGAAAGGGAGCGAAAGGGGGGGGGGAGAAAGGGAGCGAAAGGGGGGGAGAAAGGGAGCGAAAGGGGGGGGAGAAAGGGAGCGAAAGGGGGGGGGAGAAAGGGAGCGAAAGGGGGGGGGGAGAAAGGGAGCGAAAGGGGGGGGGGAGAAAGGGAGCGAAAGGGGGGGGAGAAAGGGAGCGAAAGGGGGGGGGGAGAAAGGGAGCGAAAGGGGGGGGGGAGAAAGGGAGCGAAAGGGGGGGGGGAGAAAGGGAGCGAAGGGGGGGGGAGAAAGGGAGCGAAAGGGGGGGGGAGAAAGGGCGCGAAAGGGGGGGGGAGAAAGGGAGCGAAAGAGGGGGGGGGAGAAAGGGAGCGAAAGGGGGGGGGAGAAAGGGAGCGAAAGGGGGGGGGAGAAAGGGAGCGAAAGAGAGGGGGGGAGAAAGGGAGCGAAAGAGAGGGGGGGAGAAAGGGAGCGAGGGCGGGGAGAAAGGGAGCGGGGGGGGGAGAAAGGGAGCGAAGGGGGGAGAAAGGGAGCGAAGGGGGGAGAAAGGGAGCGAAGGGGGGGAGAAAGGGAGCGAAAGGGGGGGGGAGAAAGGGAGCGAAGGGGGGGGGAGAAAGGGAGCGAAGGGGGGGGAGAAAGGGAGCGAAAGAGGGGGGGCAGAAAGGGAGCGAAAGAGAGGGGGGAGAAAGGGAGCGAAAGAGAGGGGGGGAGAAAGGGAGCGAGGGCGGGGAGAAAGGGAGCGGGGGGGGGAGAAAGGGAGCGAAGGGGGGAGAAAGGGAGCGAAAGGGGGGGGAGAAAGGGAGCGAAAGGGGGGGGGAGAAAGGGAGCGAAGGCGGGGGGAGAAAGGGAGCGAAGGGGGGGGAGAAAGGGAGCGAAAGAGAGGGGGGGAGAAAGGGAGCGAAAGAGAGGGGGGAGAAAGGGAGTGAAAGAGAGGGGGGAGAAAGGGAGCGAAAGGGGGGGGAGAAAGGGAGCGAAAGGGGGGGGAGAAAGGGAGCGAAAGGGGGGGAGAAAGGGAGCGAAAGGGGGGGAGAAAGGGAGCGAAGGGGGGGAGAAAGGGAGCGAAGGGGGGGGGAGAAAGGGAGCGAAGGGGGGGGAGAAAGGGAGCGAAGGGGGGGGAGAAAGGGAGTGAAAGAGAGGGGGGGAGAAAGGGAGTGAAGGGGGGGAGAAAGGGAGTGAAGGGGGGAGAAAGGGAGTGAAAGTGAGGGGAGGGAGAAAGGGAGTGAAAGAGAGGGGGGGAAGAGGGGGGGGGAGAAAGGGAGTGAAAGGGGGGGGAGAAAGGGTGTGAAAGAGAGGGGGGGAGAAAGGGAGCGAAAGTGAGGGGGGGAGAAAGGGAGCGAGAGAAAGGGAGCGAAAGAGAGGGGGGAGAAAGGGAGGGGGGGAGAAAGGGAGTGAAAGAGAGGGGGGGAGAAAGGGAGCGAAAGAGAGGGGGGGAGAAAGGGAGCGAAAGAGAGGGGGGAGAAAGGGAGCGAAAGAGAGGGGGGGAGAAAGGGAGCGAAAGAGAGGGGGGGAGAAAGGGAGCGAAAGAGAGGGGGGGAGAAAGGGAGCGAAAGAGGGGGGGGAGAAAGGGAGCGAAAGAGAGGGGGGGAGAAAGGGAGCGAAAGAGGGGGGGGAGAAAGGGAGCGAAAGAGGGGGGGGAGAAAGGGAGCGAAAGAGAGGGGGGAGAAAGGGAGCGAGGGGGGGAGAAAGGGAGCGAAGGGGGGGAGAAAGGGAGCGAAGGGGGGGGAGAAAGGGAGCGGGGGGGGAAGAAAGGGAGCGGGGGGGGAGAAAGGGAGCGAAAGGGGGGGAGAAAGGGAGCGAAGGGGGGGAGAAAGGGAGCGGGGGGGGAGAAAGGGAGCGAAGGGGGGGGAGAAAGGGAGTGGGGGGGGAGAAAGGGAGCGGGGGGGGAGAAAGGGAGCGGGGGGGGGAGAAAGGGAGCGAAGGGGGGGAGAAAGGGAGGGGGGGGGGAGAAAGGGAGCGAAGGGGGGGAGAAAGGGAGCGGGGGGGGAGAAAGGGAGCGGGGGGGGGAGAAAGGGAGCGAAGGGGGGGGAGAAAGGGAGCGAAGGGGGGGAGAAAGGGAGCGAAGGGGGGGGAGAAAGGGAGTGTAGGGGGGGGAGAAAGGGAGCGAAGGGGGGGGAGAAAGGGAGCGAAGGGGGGGGAGAAAGGGAGCGAAGGGGGGGGGAGAAAGGGAGCGAAGGGGGGGAGAAAGGGAGCGAAGGGGGGGGAGAAAGGGAGCGAGGGGGGGGAGAAAGGGAGCGAAAGGGGGGGAGAAAGGGAGCGAAGGGGGGGAGAAAGGGAGCGAAAGGGGGGGAGAAAGGGAGTGAAAGAGAGGGGGGAAGAAAGGGAGCGAAGGGGGGGAGAAAGGGAGCGAAAGGGGGGGAGAAAGGGAGTGAAAGAGGGGGGGAGAAAGGGAGTGAAAGAGAGGGGGGAAGAAAGGGAGTGAAGGGGGGGAGAAAGGGAGTGAAGGGGGGAGAAAGGGAGTGAAAGGGGGGGAGAAAGGGAGTGAAGGGGGGGAGAAAGGGAGTGAAAGTGAGGGGAGGGAGAAAGGGAGTGAAAGAGAGGGGGGGAAGAGGGGGGGGGAGAAAGGGAGTGAAAGGGGGGGGAGAAAGGGTGTGAAAGAGAGGGGGGGAGAAAGGGAGTGAAAGTGAAGGGAGGGAGAAAGGGAGTGAAAGAGGGGGGGGGAGAAAGGGAGTGAAAGAGAGGGGGGGAGAAAGGGAGTGAAAGAGGGGGGGAGAAAGGGAGTGAAGGGGGGGGAGAAAGGGAGTGAAGGGGGGAGAAAGGGAGTGAAGGGGGGAGAAAGGGAGTGAAAGAGGGGGGGAGAAAGGGAGTGAAAGGGGGGGGAGAAAGGGAGTGAAAGAGAGGGGGGGAGAAAAGGAGCGAAGGGGGGGGAGAAAGGGAGCGAAGGGGGGGGAGAAAGGGAGCGAAAGGGGGGGAGAAAGGGAGCAAAAGGGGGGGGAGAAAGGGAGCAAAAGGGGGGGGAGAAAGGGAGCGAAGGGGGGGAGAAAGGGAGCGAAAGGGGGGGAGAAAGGGAGCGGAAGGGGGGGAGAAAGGGAGTGAAGGGGGGAGAAAGGGAGTGAAAGGGGGGGAGAAAGGGAGTGAAGGGGGGGAGAAAGGGAGTGAAAGTGAGGGGAGGGAGAAAGGGAGTGAAAGAGAGGGGGGGAAGAGGGGGGGGAGGAAGGGAGTGAAAGGGGGGGAGAAAGGGTGTGAAAGAGAGGGGGGGAGAAAGGGAGTGAAAGTGAGGGGAGGGAGAAAGGGAGTGAAAGAGAGGGGGGGAGAAAGGGAGTGAAAGAGGGGGGGATAAAGGGAGTGAAAGGGGGGGGAGAAAGGGAGTGAAAGAGGGGGGGAGAAAGGGAGTGAAAGGGGGGGAGAAAGGGAGAGAAAGAGGGGGGGAGAAAGGGAGAGAAAGGGGGGGAGAAAGGGAGTGAAAGAGGGGGGGAGAAAGGGAGTGAAAGAGAGGGGGGGAGAAAGGGAGTGAAAGAGAGGGGGGGAGAAAGGGTGTGCAAGAGAGGGGGGGAGAAAGGGTGTGCAAGGGGGGGGGAGAAAGGGAGTGCAAGAGAGGGGGGGAGAAAGGGAGTGCAAGAGAGGGGGGGAGAAATGGAGTGAAGGGGGGGGAGAAAGGGAGTGAAAGGGGGGGGAGAAAGGGAGTGAAAGGGGGGGAGAAAGGGAGAGAAAGAGGGGGGGAGAAAGGGAGAGAGAGGGGGGGAGAAAGGGAGTGAAAGAGGGGGGGAGAAAGGGAGTGAAAGGGGGGGGGAGAAAGGGAGTGAAAGAGGGGGGGGAGAAAGGGAGTGAAAGAGAGGGGGGGAGAAAGGGTGTGCAAGAGGGGGGGGAGAAAGGGTGTGCAAGAGGGGGGGGAGAAAGGGTGTGCAAGAGAGGGGGGGAGAAAGGGAGTGAAAGAGAGGGGGGGAGAAATGGAGTGCAAGAGAGGGGGGAGAAAGGGAGTGCAAAAGAGGGGGGAGAAAGGGAGCGAAAGAGAGGGGGGAGAAAGGGAGTGCAAGAGAGGGGGGGAGAAAGGGAGCGAAAGGGGGGGGAGAAAGGGAGCGGAAGGGGGGGGAGAAAGGGAGTGAAGGGGGGAGAAAGGGAGTGAAAGGGGGGGAGAAAGGGAGTGAAGGGGGGGGAGAAAGGGAGTGAAAGGGGGGGAGAAAGGGAGTGAAGGGGGGGGAGAAAGGGAGTGAAAGGGGGGGAGAAAGGGAGTGAAGGGGGGGGAGAAAGGGAGTGAAGGGAGGGAGAAAGGGAGTGAAAGGGGGGGAGAAAGGGAGTGAAGGGGGGGGAGAAAGGGAGTGAAAGGGGGGGAGAAAGGGAGCGGAAGGGGGGGGAGAAAGGGAGTGAAGGGGGGAGAAAGGGAGTGAAGGGGGGGAGAAAGGGAGTGAAGGGGGGGGAGAAAGGGAGTGAAAGGGGGGGAGAAAGGGAGTGAAGGGGGGGGAGAAAGGGAGTGATGGGGGGAGAAAGGGAGTGAAGGGGGGGGAGAAAGGGAGTGAAGGGAGGGAGAAAGGGAGTGAAAGGGGGGGGGAGAAAGGGAGTGAAAGAGGGGGGGGAGAAAGGGAGTGAAAGAGAGGGGGGGGAGAAAGGGAGTGAAAGAGGGGGGGGAGAAAGGGAGTGAAAGAGAGGGGGGAGAAAGGGAGTGAAAGTGAGGGGAGGGAGAAAGGGAGTGAAAGGGGGGGGAGAAAGGGAGTGAAAGTGAGGGGAGGGAGAAAGGGAGTGAAAGGGGGGGGAGAATGGGAGTGAAAGAGGGGGGGGAGAAAGGGAGTGAAAGAGGAGGGGGAGAAAGGGAGTGAAAGGGGGGGAGAAAGGGTGTGAAAGAGAGGGGGGGAGAAAGGGAGTGATGGGGGGGAGAAAGGGAGTGAAAGAGGGTGGGGAGAAAGGGAGTGAAAGGGGGGGGAGAAAGGGAGTGAAGGGGGGGAGAAAGGGAGTGAAGGGGGGGAGAAAGGGAGTGAAAGAGGGGGGGAGAAAGGGAGTGAAAGAGGGGGGGAGAAAGGGAGTGAAAGAGGTGGGGAGAAAGGGAGTGAAAGAGGTGGGGAGAAAGGGAGTGAAGGGGGGGGAGAAAGGGAGTGAAGGGGGGGAGAAAGGGAGTGAAGGGGGGGGAGAAAGGGAGTGAAGGGGGGGAGAAAGGGAGTGAAGGGGGGGAGAAAGGGAGTGAAAGAGGGGGGGAGAAAGGGAGTGAAAGAGAGGGGGGAGAAAGGGAGTGAAAGAGAGGGGGGGAGAAAGGGAGTGAAAGAGAGGGGGGGAGAAAGGGTGTGCAAGAGAGAGGGGGAGAAAGGGTGTGCAAGAGGGGGGGGAGAAAGGGAGTGCAAGAGAGGGGGGGAGAAAGGGAGTGCAAGAGAGGGGGGAGAAAGGGAGTGCAAGAGAGGGGGGAGAAAGGGAGTGCAAGAGAGGGGGGGAGAAAGGGAGTGCAAGAGAGGGGGGAGAAAGGGAGCGAAAGAGACGGGGGAGAAAGGGAGCGAAAGAGAGGGGGGAGAAAGGGAGTGCAAGAGGGGGGGGGAGAAAGGGAGCGAAAGGGGGGGGGGAGAAAGGGAGCGAAAGGGGGGGGGGAGAAAGGGAGTGCAAGAGAGGGGGGGAGAAAGGGAGCGAAAGGGGGGGGAGAAAGGGAGTGAAAGAGAGGGGGGGGAGAAAGGGAGTGAAGGGGGGAGAAAGGGAGTGAAGGGGGGGAGAAAGGGAGTGAAAGGGGGGGGAGAAAGGGAGTGAAGGGGGGGGAGAAAGGGAGTGAAAGGGGGTAGAAAGGGAGTGAAAGGGGGGGGAGAAAGGGAGTGATGGGGGGGAGAAAGGGAGTGAAGGGGGGGGAGAAAGGGAGTGGAAGGGGGGGGAGAAAGGGAGTGAAGGGGGGGAGAAAGGGAGTGAAAGGGGGGGGAGAAAGGGAGTGAAGGGGGGGAGAAAGGGAGTGAAGGGGGGGAGAAAGGGAGTGAAGGGGGGGAGAAAGGGAGTGAAAGGGGGGGAGAAAGGGAGTGCAAGAGAGGAGGGGAGAAAGGGAGTGCAAGAGAGGGGGGAGAAAGGGAGTGCAAGAGAGGGGGGAGAAAGGGAGTGCAAGAGAGGGGGGGAGAAAGGGAGTGCAAGAGAGGGTGGGAGAAAGGGAGTGCAAGAGAGGGGGGAATGGGAATGAAAGGGGGGGAGAAGGGGAATGAAAGAGAAGGGGGGAGAAGGGGAAAGAAGGGGGGAATGGGAATGAAAGGGGGGGAGAAGGGGAATTGAAGAGAAGGGGGGAGAAAAAGGAATGAAAGGGGGGAGAAGGGGAATGAAAGAGAAGGGGGGAGAAAAAGGAATGAAAGGGGGGGAGAAGGGGAATGAAAGAGAAGGGGGGAGAAAAAGGAATGAAAGGGGGGGAGAAGGGGAATGAAAGAGAAGGGGGGAGAAAAAGGAATGAAAGGGGGGGAGAAGGAATGAAAGAGAAGGGGAGAGATAATGACGTGGGGGGGAAAGGAAAGAACGGGGGTGAGAATGAAAGAGAAAGGAGGGAGAACGGGAATGAAAGATAAGGGGGAGAAAGGGAGTGAAAGAGAAGACGGGGGAGAAGGGAATGCGAGAGAAGACGGGGGGAGAAAGGGAATGATGGGGGGGAGAAAGGGAATTCGAGAGAAGACGGGGAAGCAGGGAATGCAAGAGAAGAGGGAGGGGAGAAAGGGAATTCGAGAGAAGACGGGGGAGAAGGGAATGCGAGAGAAGACAAGCGGGGGAGAAAGGGAATGCGAGAGAAGATGAGGGGGAGAAAGGGAATGCGAGAGAAGACGGGAGGAGAAAGGGAATGAGAGAGAAGATGGGGAGAGAGGGAATGAGAGAGAAGACGGGGAGAGAGGGATTCAGAGAGAAGACGGGGAGAGAGGGAATGAGAGAGAAGGGGAAGAGAGGGAATGAAAGAGAAGGGGGAGAGAGGTAATGACGGGGGAAGAAAGGAAATGACGGGGGCGAGAAAGGGAATAAAAGAGAAGGGAGGGAGAAAGGGAGTGAAAGAGAAGACGGGTGAGAAGGGGAATGACGGGGCAGGGATAGAAAGGGAATGACGGGGGGATAAAGGGAATGCGAGGGAAGACAGAGGGGAGAAAGGGAATGCGAGAGAAGATGAGGGAGAAAGGGAATGACGGAGGGGAAAGAAAGGGAATGATGGGGGAGAAAGGGAATGAGAGAGAAGATGAGGGGGAGAAAGGGAATGCGAGAGAAGACAGGGGAAAGAAAGGGAATGACGGGAGGGGGAAGAAAGGGAATGAGAGGGAAGACGGGTGGAGACAGGGAATGACGGGAGAAAACAGGGAATGATGGTGGGAGACGGAATGGCGGGGGGGAAGAAAGGGAATGAAAGAGAAGACGAGGGGAGAAAGGGAATGAGAGAGAAGACGGGAGGAGAAAGGGAATGAGAGAGAAGGGGAAGAGAGGGAATGAAAGAGAAGGGGGAGAGGTAATGACGGGGGCGAGAAAGGGAATGAAAGGGGGGGAGAAAGGGAATGAAAGGGGGGGGAGAAAGGGAGTGAAAGAGAAGACGGGTGAGAAGGGGAATGCGAGGGAAGACGGTGGGGAGAAAGGGAATGCGAGAGAAGATGGGGAGAAGGGAATGCGAGAGAAGACAAGCGGGGGAGAAAGGGAATGATGGGGGGAAAGAAAGGGAATGATGGGGGAGAAAGGGAATGAGAGAGAAGATGAGGGGGAGAAAGGGAATGCGAGAGAAGACAGGGGAAAGAAAGGGAATGACGGGGGGAAGAAAGGGAATGAGAGGGAAGACGAGCGGAGACAGGGAATGACGGGGGCGAGACAGGGAATGACGGGAGGAAACAGGGAATGATGGTGGGAGACAGGGAATGGCGGGGGGGGAAGAAAGGGAATGAAAGACAAGACGAGGGGAGAAAGGGAATGAGAGAGAAGACGGGGAGAGAGGGAATGAGAGAGAAGGGGGAGAGAGGTAATGACGGGGGGAAGAAAGGAAATGACGGGGCGAGAAAGGGAATGAAAGAGAAGGGAGGGAGAAAGGGAATGAAAGAGGGGGGGAGAAAGGGAGTGAAAGAGAAGACGGGGAGATAGGGAATGAAAGAGAAGGGGGGAAGAAAAGGAATGAAAGAGAAGGGGGGAAGAAAGGGAATGAAAGAAGACAGGGGAGAAAGGAAATGATAGAGAAGACAGGGGGGAGAAAGGGAATGAGAAACTCCATAATGGTAAAGAATGTGTGCCTCTGCTCAAAAAGAGAGACCACATCAGGGTGCGTAGTGTTTTGTGGAATCAATCCTTATAACCCAAAATAAGTTATAAAGTAGGTATGTTTATTTTACTAGAACAAAAGAAACGTTTCAGCGAAGTTATGAGCAGGTTCACAGCTGAAATTTTTATAGTATCTGAAATTGTGAGAAGGGAACAGATCATAGAATCATAGAATGCTTGGGAATGGAAAGGACCTTAAAGATCATTCAGTTCCAACCCCTCTGCCATGGGCAGGGACACCTCCCACCAGACCAGGCTGCTCAAGGCCCTATCCAACCTGGCCTTGAACACTTCCATGGAGGGAGCATCTAAAACTTCCCTGGGCAACCTGTTCCAGTGCCTCACCAGTCTCATGGTGAAGAATTTCTTTGTTATGTCTAGTCTAAATCTTCCCCTCTCCAATTCAAAGCCATTGCCCCTAGTCCTATCACTACATGCCTTTGTAAAAAGTCCCCACCCAGCTTTCCTATAGGCCCCCTTCAGGTACTGGAAGGTCGCTATAAGGTCTCCCTGGAGCCTTCTCTTCTCCAGGCTGAACAACCCTAACTCTCTCAGCCTGTCCTCATAGCAGAGGTGCTCCAGCCCTCTGATCATCTTCATGTCCCTCCTCTGGACCCATACCAACAGTCCATATCCTTCTTATGATGGGGATTCCAGAACTAGACACAGTAGTCCAGATGAGGTCTCACAAGAGAGGAATAGAGGGGCAGAATCACCTCCCTCGACCCGCTGGCCAAGCTTCTTTTGATGCAGCCCAGGATACGGTTGGCCTTCTGGACTGCCAGCTCATGTCGAGATTCTCATCAACTAGCACCGTCAAGTCCTTCTCCACAGGGCTGCTCTCAATCACGTCATCCCCCATCCTGTATTGAAACCGCAGATTGCCCTGACCCAGGTGTAGGACCTTGCACTTGGCCTTGTTGAACCTCATGAGGTTCACACAGGCCCACTTCTCCAACTTGTCCAGTTCCCTCTGGAAGACATCCCGTCCTTCCGGTGTGACAACTGCACCATTCAGTTTGGTGTCATCTGCAGACTTGCTGAGAGTACACTCAATCTCACTGTCATTGATGAAGACATCAAACAGCACTGGTCCCAGTACAGACCTTTGTGGGACACCACTTGTCATGGATCTCCATCTGAACTTTGAGCCATTGATCGCTACTCTCTGAATATGACCATCCGACCAGTTCCTTATCCACTGAACAGTCCAACCATTAAATCCATATCTCTCCAGTTTAGAGAGAAGGATGTTGTTAGGGACTGTGTCAAAGGCTTTACAGAAGTCCAGAGAGATCACATCTGTTGATTTTCCCATGTATACTGCTGTGGTCACCCCATCATAGAAAGCTGCTAGGTTGGTCAAGCAGGACTTGCCTCAGGTGAAGCCATGCTGGCTGCCATTAATCACCTCCCTGTCTTCCGTGTGCTTTAGCATAGCTTCTAGGAGGATCTGTTCCATGATCTTCTGAGGCACAGAGGTGAGGCTGACAGGTTGGTAGTACCCAGGATCATCTTTTCTACCCTTTTTAAAAATGGGCACAATGTTATCATTCTTCCAGTCACCAGGGACTTCTGACTGCTGTGACTTTTCAACTATCATGGAGAATGGCTTGGCAACTACATCGGCCGATTCCCTCAGGACTCTGGGATGCATCTCGTCAGTTCCCATAGACTTAGATATGTTCGGGTTCCTCAGGTGGTCATGAACCTGGTCCTCCTCTACTGTGGGAGGAGCTTAACACCCCCTTGACCCCATCTTGTTCTCCATTGACCCAGGAAGGATTCGGAGAGTGGTTGCCAGTGAAGACTGAGGCAAAAAAGTTGTTGAGTACCTCAGCCGCCTTCTCATCTGTTGATACAAGGTCATCATTTTGATCCATCAGTGGGGGTACACTTTCTTTAACCTTCCTCTTCTGACTGACGTACCTGTAGAAGCCCTTCTTGCTGGTCTTCATTTCCCTTGCCAAGTTCAGCTCCAGCTGTGCTTTGGCCTTTCTGATCTCATCCCTACACAACCGGGCAGCATCCCTAGACTCTTCCCAGGTTCCCTGTCCCTGCTTGCACTGCCTGTGCAGTTCCTTCTTGCTCTTGAGTTTGATCAGCAGGTCTCAACTCAGCCACACTGGTCTCTTCCCTTCCCTGCCTGATTTCCTACGTTTGGGGACTGAGTGCTCTTGTATTTTATGGAAAGCATCCTTAAATATTTGCCATCTCTGTTCTACTCCCTTGGCCCTGAAGACCATGTCTCAGGGGGTTCTACTGAGTAACTCCTTGAAGAGCTGGAACTCTGCTTTCCTGAAATTTAGGGTCCTGACTGTCCTACTCACTCGCCCCATATCCCTCAGGACCCTGAACTCTGCCATTGTGTGATCACTTCAGCCCAGGCTGCCTCTGATCTTGATATCACTGATGAGCTCACTTGTATTAGTGACCATCAGGTCCAGTACTGCATCCCCTCGGGTGGGGGCCTCTATTAGCCAGCTTAAGAAATTATCTTCAGTGCACTCTAGGAGTCTCCTGGACTGCCCACAGCTTGCTGTGCTAATTTTCCAGCGTATGTCAGGGTGGTTGACGTTCCCGAGTAGGATGAGAGCTTGCGAGCATAAAGCCTCCCATAGCTGGAGGAAGAAGGCTTCATTGGTACGCTCTCCTTGATCAGTTGGCCTGTAGTATACACGAACCACAAGGTTCCTGTTGGTTCCTCGGTCTTTTATTCTGACCCACAAGCTTTCAACCTGTTCGTGGCTACTCTTCAATGACAGCTCTTCACATTCCATCCCTTTCCTGAGATAGAGGGCAACGCCTCCACCCCTCCTTCCCAGTCTGTCCCTTCTGAACAGTCTGTAGCCATCAATAGCAACACTCCAGTCATTGGATTCATCCCACCACGTTTCAGTACCAGCAATCAGATCATAGCTTTCAAGCAGTACGGTAGCTTCCATCTCCTCCTGTTTGTTGCCCAAGCTTTGTGTGTTTGTATAGAGGCACTTCAGCTGGGCTGTCATCCGCATCACCTTCTTAGTGGAACACCCCTTATTTCCCTTAAGGTGTTTTGTGGAAGTTTCCTTGCTGGCTCCTACTACCTCAGGACCTTCAGGCTGATCTCCGGAAGACTTCAGCTGTGCTGCAGCATTCCCAGCATGCCCTGGGGCAACAGGTTGAGGGCCCATATGAGCACCCCATCCCTCTAACCATAGTGTATCCTCCAACAGCTTGTCATAGGCAAGCCTGATATTATCCCCCTTACCCTTCACATCTAGTTTAAAGCCCTATCTACCAGCCCTGCAAGCTCCTGAGCCCTCTTCCCCCTTTGAGAAAGGTGGCTCCCATCTGATACCTTAAACCTGGTGCCATGTAGGCCATCCTGTTGTCAAAAACCCCAAAGTTATTACAGTGACACCAGCCACGGAGCCATATATTAATAGACTGGACCTGTCTGATCCTTACAGTGTCACTACCCATAACTGGAAAGAGGGCCTTACCAGAGTGGGGAGTTTCCTAGCAATATCCCTAACCCAGGCTTCTGGGAGGCAGCAAACTTCCCTATGAGTAGAGTCTGCACGCCATACTGGACCCTGTGTTTCCCTCAGCAGGGAGTCTTCTACAACTACGACTGACCTTTTTGTCCTCATGGTAGCTGTAGTTATATGGGGGGTGTGTCATTCTGGCCTTGTCTCCTCCTCTGATGTAGATGAATTGTCACCCACATTGTCCTCTGATTGGTCCTCCACAGCTAGAGCCTCGTATCTATTGTGGAGAGGCACCTGGGGTGGCGTGGGCAAGGAGGGGATTCATTTGCTGCCTTGTTTGTGCACTTGCTTCCAGTAGCTACTTCCCTTTAAGTCTGTGCCTACATCCTGGTAGGGGAAGGACACCAAATCCCTTTGATGAAGAACTTTTTCTGGTGGTTGTCTCCATTAATATTTCAGAGAGTTCAGGGTGTGGTTCTGCAAGTCTATCTCTTGCTCAGACTCCCTGATGCTTCTTAGCCTGTCTACTTCCTCTTGCAGCTCTGCCACTGGGCTGAGGAGATCTTCCACCTGCTCATACCTTACGCAGCTGTTGCTCCTGCTGCCCTCTGTTTCCAGTGCAAGCTGGTGGCACTCCCTGCAGCCAGATGATTTACAGAATCAAACCCTATAACCCAAAATGAGTTATAAAGCAGGTATGTTTATTTCCAGCGCTGGGGGGCAAGGGGGTTCTCCTCCTAGCTTGCACACCGTATAGCTTAATAAGCAGCTAATTATAGTGTAAAGACATGCATAGTTATAAGCGCCTACTACATACTCATGCCCTTTCCCCGCTTCGTATTATAATTAGTTCTGGAAAGTTCACTCCAGTCTTGCACCTGTGTAGTGCCTCCTGGTGGTCGTGGGCCGGGGTCTTAGGGATGAAGTAGAAAGTCTTCCTCAGGATGAATATTTTTCTTCTTGAACTTTGTGCAGACTCAGTCTCCTCTGGCTGTTTTCAAACTCCTGAACCAAATGCAGCCAGCTTTATGCATTCCAATGCCCACTTCTCAGTAAACTTCTGCTAGCTGGCTCCTTCATTATCAGCTTCCAAGGTCTTCAAGGCGAACAACGCCAAGCTCTAACGAACACTCCCAACCTCCTTTGTCTGCTTTTGCTCATCAATTCCCCTTTTCCTTTTAACATGGGCAAATTCATTTGCCAACTGTGTAATTTAGCTCCCGAAGGGGAATTGGATGATATTTTGTTGGAAAATTACCCTTTTAATGCGTTCTCATGGGCACTAGCCATGGAAGTTAAAATTGTTAGTCGTTGTAGCATTCTCCAATTCCAAATAAATAACAGCAGAGAAAACAAAGCTAACTAAAACTAGCATCAGAAAAAAAATAATGGGGTGACGCAACTTATTTAGAATGCCAGTCGTGGCAGGGGACCATTCAAACAGCACATCCCTCCAATCATGGTTCACATTACCGTTTACCCATTTAGGACCCCCTTTCTTTCCTCTGTGTCGTGGTGGACTGTTATCAGGATCTTTTCCCACTTTCCTGGACCTCGTCCAGAATTATATGTTTCATTAATTATTTTACTAATGTAAGATTTATTCCAATAGGTACAGGTGATAATTTGTGAAATATTCTATAATTGGATTTTATCAGCTGATGGGATACGACTGGTGCTAAATAAGAAAAGTCACACCCAACAATCTTAACAAGATTACAAATAACAGAAATTAGAAATTAGAGTGATTCTCACTATCCATAATTATCTCATCTATTGCTATAGAGGTACAAGCAGTTCTCAAATACAAACAACTCTGGCCCATATATACAAGTACAGTCCTGGGATTAGTGTCTGGATGGATCTCAAAGTGACAGATGCTTTGCTCAAGGTCGAAGCAGATGTCTTGAGCGTCGATTGCATTATTTTGCAAATCAATCCTTGTTGTAATCTCATGTAATGCAAGATTCTAAATTTACACTTCGCCATTTCCCATTCACTATTTGTGTCCATGTTCTATGTTCAGAAGGATAGAGCACAGTTTTACCATGGTTTATTCCTAATGCAATGATTGGGTGGATTATGTGTATAGAAGCCTTACGTATGGTAAACACAAAGGCTGTGGCTGTATTAGTGATGGGGTCATAGGTGAAATTTACCAGAGTCTATCAGGATTGAAGCTTATTCTCTAAGCCAGTGGCACTGTCCCAAACCACCTTCCGGATTTCGGTGGGAAAGTACCCTCACCACCTTCTCTTATAATTAAGGTGGCCACTGATTGCATCCATAATTGTGCCTGTATACAACTGAGGGCCAAAGAAACATTATCTTGGATCACACCGAGTGCATTTCCTACTAATTCATGGTCTTGTTCCTCCACCTTTTCCCACTTTGGTAACATTTCTGATAGTCAATTCCATTTAGGACCTCCAATCCTGTCTGTAACACTCTGGTTAGGCCCCTTTGTGTTCTGCCCCTGAAGGGCACTTGTTTTCACAGCCAGGTTGTCCAGCCCTCCAAGGATATTTTTAGGTAATGAGAGCATGCTGGTTGAATTTCAGAAATATCAGTTTGCATTAGCAGTTCAACATGTTTAAGAGACCATTCTGGGTTGAACAGCATTTGCTGTTGGCCTGTATTCCTGATTATATACGGAACAATCTCATAAATACTGGGTTGTAACAGGCTTAGCTATAATATTTATTTTAAATTTGAATGAGCGCCCAATGGTATCATAGGCCCAGAGACAAACCACCTTAACGGTCTGTACTAATGTAAAATTATGCCAACAGTCTAATTCATTGGAAATACAGGTCTTTGTATTCTTATCTGTAGGTGTAGTTGAGATAGTAATTTGGGATGCCTTTTTATGGATAGTCCTAATAACCATTCGGCATCCTACTTTGATTTCTCCTCCTACAGTCCCCTGAAGTTGCTGAACCGCAGTTGACAGATTTAAACCCTTTCGATCAGAATATTTCCTAGGGCTCCAGTATATCCAATAAAAGCTTGAGACCAAGGTCACTCAGTATTCTTTTGGCTAGAAGTGCCTTTCCCTCCCTGGATTATAATTATAATCATGAGAAAAATAATTTTCCTGCTTGGACTTGCGTGATCCTCCATGGAGATTTATGTGACCTTTTCACTCGGGTGCAATGGATCCATGCACTCTGCTGCTTGATTTTGATTGCTGTGAAGGAGGTAAGGAAGTATCTGGAATGGTCCTTCTCACTGTGGTTCCAGAGTCCTCTCTGCAAGAGACTTTACATATACATAATCTCCAGGTCGTATGTTATGCACAGGTTCATCCAAACCCCTACTTCACGTCTCAGCCTCATGTTTTTCAATCTTTTGGAGTTGTTTGTCCAATGCCACCGTGTAGGAGGTCATGATTTCATACGCAAATAGTGACTGATCTGTTGTATGACTTCAGAGATAAAATGTGGTCCACTATCAAGAGACATAGTTGCTGGAACCCCAAAGCGTGGTATTATTTCCTGTATTAATGTTCTCATTATCTCCTTGTTCTAGTAGGGAATGCCTCCGGCCAACCTGAAAAGGTACCAGTTAATACCAATAAGTATCAACATCCCCCTGTCTTGGGAGTTACGAAAAATCAATCTGCCATTATTGCCCAGGCCCATTGCCTCTTCCAATTTGGTCCATTTCTGGTTTGGGGTAATTTTGGGATTAGTCTGGAGGCAAAGGTCACACTGCTGAGTCACTTGTCTCACAATGGTGTATAAATTTCTGGCTGCAATCCCTTTAATTAGGTGTCTATATAAAGCTTCTGCCCTCCCATGTCTCTTCCTGTGTTTTTCCTCATCAAAAGCCATGTTAAATAAGGGGGAATGATTAGTTTCCCTTGTGGAGTGAGGACACACCTCTTTACTATATGACCCTCCCAGGTCTATAATAAATTTCTGATTATCTGATCTTCCTTGGTATATTCTGGCTTACCTTCTATGGAGATTCACCTGTCAGGGATCAAAGCTCCTTTTGGTTTTGCCTCACCTTTGGCTGCCAGTTTTGCCTCTCTGTCCGCCAGCTCATTTCCTCTTCCCAATTCCAAATTCACTTTCTGGTACGCCTTGATATGCATGATTGTTGCTTTCGCAGGTAGCTGGACTGCTTCCAGCAGCCTCAGAATCCCTCTGCATGCTTGATGTTTTTGCCCTGGCATGTCTTTTATTGTTTAAGACGTAGCTGTTTCCATCCATGAAGCAGCCCTCAGTGTCTTCCATGGGACTGTCTTTGAGGTCCGAACGGCTCAAGTATGTGGCCTCGATGGTCTCTAAGCAGTCCTGGTGCACTGGTTCTCCTGTATTTCCACTGAGAAAAGAAGCTGGGTTGATGATGTTAGTAACCACAATTCCCATATCATGTTCCAACGTTATAGCTTGGTATTTTAGGAACCTTTGTGGAGAAAGTCAGTGCCCACCTTTTGCTTCCAGACACTAACACAGTAATTTTCTGGCCCAGGGTAAATCTTCCTGCCTCCTGGATGTTTAGCACGACAGCTGCAACTGCTTGTAAACAGCCAGGCCCTAAAGCAATCCCTTGCTTCTTATGAGAGAAAAGGAAAAATGGCTTACTCACATCTGGAAGTCCTAAGGCCGGGGCCAACATCAGGGCTTTCTTCAGCTGTTCAAAGGCTTGCACAGCCTCTTTGCGGTGGTGGTTAGTGCATACAGAGGTTTAACAAGCAGTCCATAGTTATAGATCCATAGCTGACACCACCCAGTGTCACCCAAGTATCCCCAAGAAAGTTCATAACTCTTTCACTGTTTACAGTCTCAGAGTTTGGTATATTGCCTCTTTTCAGGCCTGTCCCAAAGTTCTTCATCCAGTGCTGATTTCATAGCCCAAATAGATCACCTCGCGTTGCATTATTTGGGCCTTCTTTTAAATACACAGTATCCCCGGAGCCCCAAAATATTTAACAGACTCACCATCCAGGTCATGCAAGCGTTGTCTTGGTGGCAATCAGGGTATCATCTACATACTGCAACAGTCTCCCTTCCTCAGGTGGGACTTCCAGGCCTCAAGATCCTTTGCAAGTTGATTACCAAATATCCAGGTGAGTTGAGCTCTGCATCTGCTTTCAGGGGTTTCCATTCAAACGCAAATATTTTCTGGCTGGCTTCATGGAGAGGGAGGCAAAAGTAGGCATCCTTCAGGTCTAAAACAGTAAGCCGGGTTAATTCAGGTATTAATACAGTTAACAGGGTATATGGATTTGCCACCACCAGGTAAAGATTTTTTGTTATTTTATTTACATTCTGTAAGTCCTGGGCACATCAGTGTCCCATACCTCGGGGTATACCTGGTTTGTGATTTCTTTGCTGATTTTTCCTCCTGTGGGAACATTGACTAAGGATAAACCCATTCTTTGCATATACTACTGGTCATTTACCTCCAGAGTAATCTCTCTCTTTTCAAATTTGATAATTGCACCCAAATGTTCTAATAAATCTCTCCCCAAAAGTGCCTTCAGGGAGTTGTGCATATACAAGAATCTGTGAATGCCCTGTTGTATAAGCTATCCCTCTCAATTCCACTGGTACTCTGTTATACATCAAACAATTCACAGAGTATACTTATGACATAAAACACACAACGTATAGCAGTGATCACTCACTTTGTTTCTCTCCGGCTGCTTCCTTTGCAGGAGAGCAGAACTGCAGATCAGAACTCCGCACTTGCTTCGTGCTCAATTGGGTGTCTCCCGTTACCATGCACTCACATACAAACATTCCATACCATATGAGAAATTTAAAATGAGCTCTTAACGATGTTAAAATATACATGGTACCGATACTGAAGATTTGCAACAGGTATAGAAGATGATAGCTATCTCATATGCAGCACTCCTGCTTCCTCAGCAAGGAGTACCCAATTCATAATAATACTATATACTATAAAAATATCTTATCTATAATACCATATATAACACCATAATCCCTCACTCCACATCTACCGCCTTATGAGAATCTTTGGATTACACCATAATTTCTCACTCCGCATGTCCGTCTCGCAAGTATCTTGGAATTATATTTTACCTGGTGCTTTGCTATCACAGCAGGGAGCACCCATACCATACCACAACAGTGAATTCGCGATTTTACCCAGGGGCGGGCAGTGCCACCTCCTCACCCAGTGCAAGTAGGGGATTCATATCCCCCCTCCCCCTCACGGTCTTACGGGGTCTCAGCAAAGCGACCCTAACCCTTCGTCATCACGTGAGGCATCCCATACACGATTTACAGACTCGTCCCCTACTTCCTCTGCAGGTACATTCAAATTATCATACCATATCATATATAAATCACATACCTGGTCCACCCGCTGATGGGCCGTCTCTCCCCCCGCAGCAATCGGGTAGAGATGGGAGATTCTCTGGAGAAATAGTCCGGGGTGCTCCTTAGAATGTTCCACTCCCCACCAATCCTGCAGCCAGGCAGAGAGGATGTCCCATCTGGGGTGCCAAATTGATTTGTGGAAACAAACCCTATAACCCAAAATTAGTTATAAAGCAGGTATGTTTATTTCCAGCGCTGGGGTGCAAGGAGGTTCTCCTCCTAGCTTGCACACCATATAACTTAACAAGCAGCTACTTATAGTGTAAAGACATGCATAGTTATAAGCACCTACAACATATTCATAACCTTTCCCTGCTTCGTATTATAATTAGTTCTGGAAGGTTTGCTATTTTTCTTCTTCAACTTTGTGCAGACACAGTCTCCTCTGGCTGTTTTCAAATTCCTGTACCAAATGCAGCCAGCTTTATGCATTCCAATGCCCACTTATCAGTAAACTTCTGCTAGCTGGCTCCTTCGTTATCAACTTCCAAGGTCTTCAAGACAAACAACGCCAAGCTCTAATGAACACTCCCAACCCCCCTTGTCTGCTTTCACTCATCACAGAGACCTGAATGGCTGGGAGCTCAGTCTTAGCTGACGTGTCCCTTTTGGCAGGTGCAAAGGATGCAGCTCCTCGCTGGGTGAACACCATGGCTGGGCTCCCTCTCACCAACTGAACTTACCTCCTGAGCATGGAGACTGCACCCTTCCTGCTCACTCTGCCTGCATGAACTGCCTCACAAAATGCCTCACCCCACCCTTCTGACAAGCCACATCCCTGTTTGCCTGCATTTGGATGCTGTGCTCCTGGTCGCTTGTACTACTGAAGGGTGGGTCTTGTACAGCAGGGGAATTGGCCTCATCACCCTTCACTCCACCCCAGATAAGTCAACATGGCGTGCAAGCTTGGCAGGAGCTCATGTTTCACCCACACTGGAGGGGGGCTGGGTGACTCTCTCTTGCTTGGCTTTTCAAATGCCTTCATGACTCTGGACACGGTTTTGTCACTTTCAGGAAGGGTCCTCTGGCGTGATCATCCACTCTGGAGCCCTTTGCTTCTATATTCCTTCCCCTGTTGCCCATTCTTGAACCACCTCAGCAGTAAAGTGGCTGTCATTATCAGACTGAAAAGGCTTAGGTTTCGGAAGGAAACTGAACCATAGCTTTAAATTCTTCACTGTACTCTCCCCCATCACCCAGGCCTGTACAAGCCCTGATACAACTCCCACCCCCACCAACACATACTGTTTACCTTCTGATAGCCTAAAAGGCACAATATAATCAACCTGCTAGGCCTCCCACAGTCCCTTTCCATCTTGTATATGAAGCAGAGGGTCCTATAGGAGGTGTCTATCAAATCAAGTTCGGCAAACACTGCATGTGGAAATTACAGTGGAGCACATTTACTGTGTCACTTGCAATCCCTTTTCTATTGCCTCTTGTAGGAGGTCTTTAATTCCGTTGTTGAACTTGGTTGTTCAATATGTGTGCAGGATGGTCCCCTTTCTGATGGGCAGCCACCCATCCTACCATTATCGGCTTTTGTTTGGCTATGTCCAGTATTTTTTTCCATTTATCTCTCTGCCATACTGGGACTTGATTCATCTCCCACTGGTTCTGCTCCCAAAAAGGAAGCCACTCAGTACATCCCTTATAATTGGTGTTGTAAGACTACGTATAGATGTATCTAGGGTCTAAGTTTCTCATCTATCCAATGCACTCCACACTGCTACTAAATATCCCACTTGGGCTGTGCCTTCCCCTTCTGTTATGACCTGCTCCCCTGAATCAACATGGAGAGCCACTGTTTGAAATTTCCATTTCTTTCCTTCCTGTTGGGAGGAAGCATCAGTGAACCACACATTCTTCATGTGGGGATCAAAGGAAGGGGCTTGCCTGATTTAATTCGGAGGGGTCCCTTTCTCTGGGGAGATAGAGGATTTGTCTTGGACTGGCAATAGCTTGGGGGTTCCTTTCTCTGTATCATAGGTATGGGAGAAGGGTTCTAACTGTGCACACTACTTTCTCACAATATCTCGCTATGCCACCCCCGCGCGGGGGGGGGTGGTGGTGGTGGTGGTGGTGATACCAGCCAGTACCAGCCTCAGCACCTTAAAAGGTCCTCGCAGAATGATTTTCTGTTGCTTGATGGTCTTTTGTTCCTCCTGTAAGGCTAGAGTGACCACAAAAAGACCTTTCTCCCTTGTCGAGTACCATTTCTCAGCATCCTTAAAGCTGCGAGTGTGGAAACCCACGGGCCGAGTTGGACCCTCTGGACCATGTTGTCACATATGAATGGATGCACCATGTGACACAAAGCCCCATTCAATGTGGAGTGGGTCAGTTGGGTGAATCAGACCCAGAGCTTGGTGTACCCCTGCCTCAAAAGTTAGTAACTTTAAGGCTTCCTCACTAATGTGGTTCCAGTCCCAAGGGACTCCTTTACAAGTGAGATCATACAGGGACAGGCTATAATGGAAAAGTCTGATATGTGTCTCCTCCAGAAAGTGAACAGGCCTAGAACGTATGTTGTAACTCTTTCTTATTCTCGGGTATTTTTACCACTTCCAAAGCTGTTAAGGTTTCGGGAGGAATGCATGTTGCTTTCCCTTTCCACCATATGCCCAGAAACTTCATTTCCAGGGATGGAAGTTGTATCTTTTCTGGCAGAATTTGTAGCCCCAAACTTTCTAAGTGAGCAGTCACGTTGGTCTGAGTCTGTCCTACTGAAGTAACATCTGATCCACCTATCAGTGCATCATCAATCTACCGGTACAACTTGACTCCTTCTTCCAGGCATATCTCATCTAACTCCTGCGCTAGGGCATGATGTGCCAGTGTAGGCGAGTGCCAATAGCCTTGTGGTAAATGAGTGAACGTATACTGAATTCCTTGCCATGTCAAAGTGAATTTATCCTGATCAGCCTTCTGTAAAGGAACCATAAAAATCATAACTTTCACATCAATGATGGCTGAAATTTTGTGGGACTGTTCTTGTATAGTGGAGATCAATTCAGCTACATTGGGTACAGCAGCTGTCAGTGGGCCAGTGCTGATATTCAGCTTTTGATAGTCAATAGCAAGTCACCATTTGCCATTTATTTTACAAGCTGGCCATACTGGAGAATTGTTGGGGGAGTGGGTTTGTATAATCACCCCCTGTTCCTGTAGCTCCTGTATTACCAGGGTAATGCCCTCTTTGGCTCCCAGTGGTAGAGGATATGGTTTCACATTTACGATTTGGAGAGAGGGAGGAATGGGGCAACTTGTAAGAGCCTCACTGTTGCAGTGGGGGACCTGATTTTCTACTCTTTGCCCTTGAAGTCAGTCCATGATTTTCCCTTCAACAAGTCCAGCCCCAAGAGGTTGATTGGAAGGGTGCCCAGTACTACAACAGTATCTGTCAGGTGATCATCTCCTGAGAGTCAACACTTTACTTGTGCCACTGGCTGATGCTGGGAATAACCAAAAGCATCTGTGATTAGGATTTTCTTTTCGTCTGGCACTATCCCACTATGGGCAGCCATGTCCATATTCAAAACTGAGATTTGCGCCCCAGTATCTACCACAAAAGTAATGGGAGTTTTGGAAGGGCCAAGGGGGAAAGTTACCAACAAATCCCCTTGGTTGTTTTCTGTGAGCCTTCATACGTGTACTCACTCTCAGCCCCCTGGCTCACTTATTTGGGGATGGAGCAGGAAGTTTCCCTGCTCTGAAATATAAGGAGTTGTTTCAGGAGGGGCTGAAGGGATTGTCTCCATGTGCTTTTCCCTTCTTTGTTCCCTATCCCCTGGGGTCTTCCACATCTCTACCAGTAGCTGCAGGTTGGTGGAAGACTGCTGATCCATTAGCTTTTTTGGGATGCCCTTACTCATTGTTTTCCTCCATAGCTGGTATTGGGAAACAGGCTCCCCAGGCCTTCCACCTCTCTTTGAGTGGAAAGGAATGCCTTTTGGTGCCTCCATCCATCTAACTACAGCCTGGTTCTTTCCATCCTTTGTCCAAAATCCCACACAGCATCCATAATTTAACAACTCCCCAAGTGAGACCCGGGCCAGCCTGAGGCCTGCCTGCTGCCACAGCTCACAATTGATCCTGGACCAGCACTGCATACATTTTCAGTGCATCAGACAGTCCCCTAATTAACGGTATCATCCTATCTGTGTTGGCTAGCATCTGCATGGGCAAGGGTTGTCCAAGAACTAACCGCCATTCATGCATCAATTGGAGACAGGACGCCTTCTGCACACTCTCTGTAAGGTAGTTCACCCCAGGGTAGGTATGACTGTGGGGTCTCCACATTCTAAAGGATCAAGCACCCCAGCCCAGAATGCAGCTCACTGGGTAAGGGACCATGGTTCTGTATTGTCATCTACCGCCAGAATTACTCCAGTACCCCAATACCCTTGTGCTTCGTCCTCACTCAATCTAATCCTGTCTCCTCCTTCCAATGAGAGTCTCTACATGACGGAGTCGACGGGAGAGAAGCACATCCGATGACGATCAACAAGTCTCAGTTTATTGATACGATAGGCATGCTTTTATAATAGCAGTAATAAGGCTCATACATATTGCAAAAGTAAGGCTCATCATTGGTCCGATGCAGAATGTCAGCCCTGCCTCTACTGCTACATTCCTAGGATGTTTGTGGTTTTTCCAGATCTTGTTTTTACATCCTGTTATCGCCTAACTTCTTGCTCAAGGAGACTGTGTCCTTGTACAAGGCTGCTATTGCTTCACCAGCTGTATTTTCTCATGTCCCTTCTCCTCAAGCCACGTCTCTACAAAACTCTCCACATCTACACATACTCAGTCTCTGTCTCCTTTGCTTGCCAACTGTACTTCTCCTGCAGTTTAGCTGTCTCTGTGGCTGAGTAAGGTATCTCCTTTACAAGCACAATGGGAGGTGGTCGGGCATTCTGGTCGCCACCACCTTCACCCTCTGGCTCGTGGGTTATCTCATCCCAGGGACAGAGGGAACCACCCTCCTCCTTTGCCATCACCGAGTGTCCTGAGTCACTCTCATTATCCTCCCACAACTGTCATCTCAGCTGCCTTTCCCTACCAAACATATCTCGCAAGCTGCCTTGTAACTTTCATTAATCTGCCTCTCATTCATCAGCACCTTTTCCGACCACTGCCACCTGACTTGTTCCATTTCTAATTCCTCCCAGAAGCAGGCTCACTCTGCTTCCAGCTTCCCCCAGGCAGAACGTTCTGCCTCCAGCGCCACTTGGTGGGAGGAGTGCTCCACCTCCAGCTCTGCCTCCCTTTGTTCCTGTTAATGCCATTCCCTTTGAGCAGCCATGAGGGTATCACAAGAACTCCACACACAAAGGCTTTTCCTTTGCCCAAATTGCTCCGATTTTGTCCTGCAAGAGCCCTGATCCGTTCCACCACCGCAACTGGTAACTGCCAGTGTTTCTCTGCCCAGCCACACCCAGTAGGATTGGGGCATGCTTACAGTCTTTCAAAACATTTTCTAATGGGTAGCAGTCAAACATAAGCATCCAGACTGCCATGCTTACTGCCGGGGCACACCTGCTCTGTGCAGGAGGGCAAACCCCCCTTTTGGCAATTACTGAAACTGCTTATCCCTCCTGAAACCTACAGTTCGGGAGCAGAGAGATCCAGCACTTCCCAAATGCTGTGATCATCTGCTGGGGCACACCTGCACTCAGTAGGTAGGCAAAACCCCCTTTTCACAGTTACTGAAACTGCTTATCCCAAGATTACACGATCCTTCTCCCTGTTTCTCACTGGGACTCCACTCCTGGTACCAATTTTAAAAAGATGCCACATCCCACTCAATGTGAGCTCTTTGGAATTATCGGCATGGCATCAGAGTGACACAAATCACTCAGAAGGAGGGTGTCACAAAATTACTTGTTTTTTCCTGTGTGATCATGGAGAGGACATGAAGAAGTGGAATAGAAAACCTACTGCCATCTGTTCTGGTTTGGGCTAAAGCAGAACGTATTCTCTGACTTTTCAGCTAAGTTCCTTTCAAAACTTCAGATTCTGAAGCTTACCAACACAGTTTTTCAGACAGTGGCTGCCTCTAGAAGTGATAAGTCTGATAGTTATCATCAAGGTAATGGGCCATTTGTATGTAGAGAGGCCATTGCTCACACCTGTTCCTATATAAATCAAGACCATCCTAGAGCTGGCGAAGAGGGTGCATTTGCTGGGAGGAGCAGACAGGACAGGTGACCTAAAGCTGACAAACAAAGTATTCCATCATACTCAGCTTAGGGATCACAGAGGTCAGTTCCTCTTCTTTGATGGTCGATGTCAGGGCACTAGAGTCACAGGTCAGTGAGTTAAAGGGAAAGACACATGGGGATTCTTTCAGAAGCGTGGCTCCAGTCTCCAGTGGATGGGATTCTAATTCCTATCTAAAACCTCTAGGGATTAGCCGATGGGCTGAACTCATTTCCCCTCCCCCATTCACCCCCCACCCCACCTTTCCCCTCAGGAGTTCAACAGGGTAAGAGAGTGGAGTGGAAAATGTGATCGAAACTTTTGGGATCAGCTGACAGACTGAATCTCATCCTCCCTTCCTCACCCCCTACCTGGATTCCATTGGGGTAAGCACTTTGTGTATGCAGGCTAACTATACATCTTAACATCAAGCTAATTAACATCAAGCTAATTGTTAGTATCTCTCTCTGTATTCTAACCCTATCTACATGTCATCTTTACTTACATCTGATTGTTATTGCTCCACGTATATCATTGCTCACTGCACGTTTGTTGTGTTCAGGTGCTGGGTCATAAATAGGGTTGTTCAATGTATTTTTACAAACAGTACCTTCTCTGCAGTTATTAATGAATCTTATTAAGTCATGAGCTGTTACTCTTAAATAAAATTCACTTGTTTGTACAAGTCTCTGCAGTCTAACCATTTAGAGGGATTTAAAGAGGAATCTCTAATGCATATGTAACAGGCTGGTGGATTATTAATTACCCTTGTGTAATTGTTACGTTACTTATTACATATATAGCAAGCTGGATAATATATTATTTATCCTTGTGAGATCGCTATATTAATTATTCTGACAGGCTGGGCATTTTCGCCCTTGTGTGTCTGTCAGTTTGGAAGATCTTGGCTAGCAGGTCGAGTGATGTTTATGTATATTTTTCACTCTTGCAATACTGTTAGGCAAAAAGAGTCAAACTGATTGGTAAACTCTTCCCTTGAAGTCTCTTGTATGTATTTTCAAATGTACAGCTTGTGACATCCATCACCTTGTCCCCCTGGACATGTGACAGGTCATAAAATCATAGAATAGTTTGGATTGGAAGGGACCTTAAAGATCATCTAGGTCCAACCCCCCTGCCATGGGCAGGGACATCCCACTAGATCAGGCTGCCTAAGGCCCCATCCAATCTTGCCTTGAACACCTCCAGGAAGAGGGCATCCATGACTTCCCTGGGCAACCTGTGCCAGTGCCTCACTATGGGAGAAAGCATGTATGGGTTTGAACTTGACGAGAAAAGACTGTGTCCCTGAATCAGTACAGGCATAACAGATTCTACTGCCGTGCATACGCTAGCTTAAGACCTTGGAATCACTAACAGTGCCCATGAGATTGTAGAAAGGAATGTGTGAGTTGAGGAAGCAGGAAGGAAAACAACAAGATAAGGGATACATCTCTAGCACTAGTCATTGCTCTTTATCTCTGTAGTCATGGAAACTTTAGCAGTGGAATTTTACTGGGGTAGCTGTTAATGGGGTAGCCAAGAGTATATAAGCTTTTACTTGCACACAATAAACCGATTTCATTTGCACCATGAACGGAGTCCGTGCCCTCACTGCCACACCTCACCACTCTCATGGTGAAGAAATTCTTCCTTATGTCTAGTCTAAATCTGCCCCTCTCCAGTTTATACCTATTGCCCCTAATCCTATCACTACAAGCCTTTGTAAACAGTCCCTCCTCAGCTTTTCTGTAGGTCCCCTTCAGGTACTAGAAGGTTGCTATAAGATCTCCTTGGAGTCTTCTCTTCTCCAGGCTGAACAACCTCAACTCTCTCAGCCTGTCCTCATATGGGAGGTGCTCCAGCTCTCTGATCATCTTTGTAGCCCTCCTCTGGACCTGTCCCAACAGTTCCTTATCCTTCTTATGTTGAGGATTCCAGAAGTGGACACGGTATTCCAGATGAGGTCTCACAAGAGAGGAATAGAGGGGCAGAATCACCTCCCTCGACCTGCTGTCCGTGCTTCTTTTGATGCAGCCCAGGATACAGTTGGCCTTCTGGGTTGCAAGCGCACATTGCTGGCTCATGTCGAGCTTGCGCATGTACCCAAGAGTCGAGCCACTGAGGGACATTGAAACAACCAGCAAGCGGATAAGGCTGCTAAAGTGTTCCAAATAGATTTGGACTGGCAACATAAAGGTGAATTATTTCTAGCTCAGTGGGCCCATGACACTTCATGTCATCAAGGAAGGGATGCAGCATACAAATGTGTCTGTGACCAAGGGGTGGATTTAAACGGATGCCCTAGTTAATGTAATCATCTCTGTCCGTTTTCTCATTCCCCTCATACTGTTACCGTTGTGAACTTTATTTTTTTTTCTTTCTTGTGCAAGCTTTGTATTAAGTTAGCTTGATCTTGTGATTAATGGCATTCAGTGTATGGTACAGTGTCTGTGAGTGCCATTGTTATCATGTGGACGTTGTGATGCAAGAAGTAGTTACTACTGCCAAAATGGAATATTCTGGTTTAAGCTAAAGTAGAATCAGTTTTCTAACTTCAGTTAAGTCTCATTAACTGTATTTTTTGAAAGTTACAGAGTGTCCCTCTGATAGCATGCTTCTTTCAAACAGTGTTTTTTCCAGACACTGTTGTCTTAAGAAATTATAACACCTTGTGTTAAGCATGATATGTGCTGGACAGATGTGTCTTCTTCTGTAATCATTTCCATTTGTTTATAGTCAATCTCTATCTAAAGAATGTAAGGTCAGACAGAGAACTGGTACTGTCCCAATTAGTGGAGATTTGGCTCTTGTGAAGTTCATAATAACGTTAAAATTAGACCTTGGAAAGTAATAGAATATGCATGAGATTACTGGGAAATATATTCTGTACCCAGCTCTTGTCTCATTATGCATGATTGGTGGAATTATCCCTCACGCATCTGGCACTGTAATAAAGGATACCTGCTTTCCAAAACAAGTATTAGAGAGTTTATTTGCCAGTATTTTCAGTATCAGTTGTGTGAATACAGTAAGCATTTCCTGGAACACCTTGGACCAGCATAGGTTGCGTATAAACAGTCCCTGATGGTCTGTGCTGTAAAAGAAGATAAAACCATAGAAGGAGAAAGAAGTAAAAGGTCAGAAGAAGAATAAGATGAAGACCCCTCATTACTTCACCGGAGACCACCAAAAAACTGATAACAAGAGAACTTTGGACATGTGCAGACAGATGATGATGTGGTACTGGGAGGGATCGATTTAAATAATTTCCCCAAAATAATTACAATATATAGTATTTTTCCAATAAAAGTTAATGAATATGCATCAGTTACCTGATTTAAGGAAACTGAAATTGTGATATCGGTGCATGTGATTTGGTGGAGGTGTCCCCTGTGTGCCTGGATCTGTAATAAAGCCATGCTCACTCTTTACCACTTAGTGCTAAGGAGTCTGATTCCGGCAACAATACAAGCTAAAAGATCATTTAAGGATAAAGTTTAATATTTTTCATTTCAACTACTTCAGTTACTGTGTGTTCCTGAGTAGCTAAAATCTGCCTTGGAGAATTTGAAGAACAAAAAGGACATCTGCAGAGGTAGTCTTTGTTTCTAGTCCTGTACCTGCTCAATAGTTTCTCATGCCTATCTGGACTTTACTATTTTGGCATCGCAGTTCACAAGTGCTCTGTCTGGTTCATGCTATGTGCTGGTATAGGTTGATCTCATTGCACTACCTGAATTCATAAGGTACTTCTAAGGCTTTCTTCACAGTCACAAAGATTATACTAAGATTCAGATTCTGTGGTACAAGTCTTCTGCAACTGCCGAGTTGTCATCTATCAGACAATCTCAAATATTTAAAAAGACAGGAAACAATTACAGGTAATATTAAATGAAAAACTATGAAAAGTGTGAAATATACAGGTACTTTTCACTTGAACAGCTTAATTTTGCTTATCTTGCAGCACACTAACAATTAAGGGAAAAAATTAAAATAGCAACAAATGGGATAATTGCCATACGGTTTTGTATCTTACACAGAAAGAACAGAGGAACACGTGGAGACAAATGAAAACTGAACAGGAGCACAAGGAAAGAACTATTGTTAGAATCAAAGGATGAGGAAAGAAATATGAACAAAAGCGAGACATGGAGAGTCAAGGAAGTGAGAATAGTGAGAGGAAGAAACAGAAGGATTGAATAGAGAGTAAGAGAATGAAATTGATAGAACTGGGATGATGAAGTGAAAACAAAAATGAGAGAAAAAAACTATAAGGATATTAAAGTAAAAAAAAAAATCAAACCCAAATATAAGCTATTACAATTACAGAACCAGATTGTTTTCTGTGTATTACTTCTTTTGCTGTAGTTATATTTCCCTGTGAGAAAAGAACTGACAAAAGGAGAGCAAATAGTCCAGATGAGGTCTAGAAAATCTTGGGCCAATCTTGGTCTACACAAACTGGGAGAAAAAAAATCTTCAATCCCTTCCTACAGACCATCCATAGATCTGAATCTCAGGTCTTTATAAAGAGGTCAAAAGGAATTGCATGTCCCATGGTGTCAGGAATATCTTTGTAAACAAGAAACTGATAAATACAGTGAAAGGATTCAGTCTGGATGCCCTGCCCCTCAGTTGGGGGAAAATTTGGTTCAGGTCAATTAAAGCACTTCCTAGATATACTTGAAAAAAATGTTAAACCTGCCACTACAACTATCTTGTGTTTTGCATACTGCTGAAAAGGGCTGGATTCTGCATTTTGAATAAGCTATTTTGATGCTTTTGAAACTTTTCCAAACATTTTTCAAACTCAAGGATTTGTTGAAAGCAATACTTTCATATCAATATTTTTTGTTTTGATGAATTAGTATTTTATGGGAGAAAAGGAGTACTTTGACTTTCCAAGCTCTCTGGTCCTGAAGAACAATATATGTTCTTTAAAGGTTCTGCTTTGAAAAAAATGTATCGGCTGAAAATGGTTCTTCCAGATCCAGAAAGACACCTATTTCACTACATCATTCCTTGAAGGAGAGTTTTAGTTAAGACAGTCTTTGCTGAATATTCACTGAATAAGCTGTAGGCTATACACACATGCATTTTCTGTTTAGTCTAGCGTCTATTTTGAATTGACCCCAAGCTGCCCATATAAGCACACTTAATCAATGTTACCTTGATGGCTATTTTCTAAAGAAAGACAAAAATCAAAGAAGAATACAGTTGCAACTGGAGGTCCTGTACAGCAGTGGGTGGAAGAGTATGCTGAAAGGTGATAATGCTTTCCCACTAGGACCAGTGGATGAGTAAGGTAGCAAGGATGGGCCATGGTGAATTGAATTAAATTCCTGAGAGGTTGTAGAAGGGCATTCAAAGATGGAAATTTTTGTATGAAGGTATTGTGGTGGATTAACCTTGGCCAGCAGCCAGACATCTACCCAGCCACTCTCTCACTCCTCCACATCAGGACAGAAGGAGAAAATAGGATGAAGAAGCTCGTGGGTTGAGATAAAAACAAGAAGATTGCTTACCAGTTACTATCATGAGCAAAACAGATTCAACTTGGGAAAAATTATGTAATTTAATTTATTGCCAGTTAAACTAGTCTTGAGTAGTGAGAAACAAAGACAAAGTATAAAACAACTCCTTCCTCCCATCCACCCCTTTTTCCCAGGCTCAGCTTCACCCCTGATTCCTCTACCTCCCTTCCCCCGAGCAGCACAGGGGAGATTAGGAATGGGGAGGAGGAGGTTAGAGTAAGTACTTAGCAGTTCTTCTCTGTCACTTCTTCCTCTTCAACATTTTCCCCTTGCTCCAGCATGGGTCCTCTATGGGCCTCAATTCTTCCAGGAAATACCCATTTGTGCATGGCTCTGGCATGAGGTCCACTACAAGCTGCAATGTGGTTATCTGTTCCACAATGGTCTCCTCTACAGGCTGCAGGGCAATATCAGCTCCAGTACCTGGAGCAGTTTCAGTTCACTTACTATGAGAGCGGAGAGTGCATTGGTAGTAGTGAGTTTTCTTTTATTATATTTTATAGGAGATTATATGGCGGGGGTGGTGTTGGTTTTTTTTTTAATGAAATCTGAAATTACAGATAATGAGGTGACCATAATTAGAAAACCTGTCTAGTCACTGAAGCAGTGCAATACAGGACAACGCAAACTTTAGAAAGAGGACCTGAGATAACAAATAAAAATAGTAATTATAATTACAGTTAAAGAACTTTGACTATATACAGCTTAAGCAGCAGTTTGATTTAAGTGAAAATAAATTTGGAAGATTCTGGTATAATTCTCTATTTTAGTCATTATATATGTGTATGTATGTTGTGTGGAAAGAGTGTGGTATAACAGACTTGCTAGGCCCTGTGGACTCGTGAGTTTGCAAAGGAGACTTTTTTTTTGCAAAAGAGAGCGGTTGGCAAGAAGAACAGCAATGGACAACTGCATCTGGTAAAACAGATAGATTGGGTGGTGGTCAAACACTCATATCAGCTAAATGACACCTGGGGTGAGATGGAGCCCTCACAATCTGATGGTGCTAATAACTGAAGAATATTAAACCTTGCTGGCTGTCCAGTCAAATGAAAGGAAGTCTAAGGAAATCAAAAGTCTCACCAGACAAATTAGATCCAAGCTGATGGCAACTAAAACAGGTCATGGTTGGGGGACTTTCATAATCAGATGATGGGTTTTTAAGGTTCAACAATGATGGGTGTCTACTCATAACAGGGATTAATTTCTCTGAAATTAGAGTTCTTCTATGGCCACTGAAAAGAGAAAAAAAAAAAAAAGAGAGACAAGGTGGTGAAAAACAGTAGATGTTAGGTGTTTGAGCATCAGGCATATAGAATCATAGAATCACCAGGTTGGAAAAGACCTCTTGGATCATCAAGTCCAACCATTCCTATCAACCACTAAACCATGTCCCTGAGCACGTCGTCTACCTGTCTTTTAAATAACTCCAGGGATGGTGACTCAACCACCTCCCTGGGCAGCCTATTCCAGTGCCCAATGACTCTTTCCATGAAAAATCTTTTCCTGATATCCAGTCTGAACCTCCCCTGGAGAAGCTTGAGGCCATTCCCCCTTGTCCTGTCCCCTGTCACTTGGGAGAAGAGACCAGCACCCTCCTCTACACAACCTCCTTTCAGGTAGTTGTAAAGAGCAATAAGGTCTCCCCTCAACCTCCTCTTCTCCAGGCTAAACAACCCCAGTTCCCTCAGCCGCTCCTCATAAGACTTGTTCTCCAGCCCCTTCACCAGCTTTGTTGCTCTTCTCTGGACACGCTCCAGAGCCTCAACATCCTTCTTGTGGTGAGGGGCCCAGAACTGAAGACAGTACTCAAGGTGCGGTCTCACCAGTGCCAAGTACGGAGGGAGAATACCCTCCCTGGACCTGCTGGTCACGCCGTTTCTGATACAAGCCAAGATGCCATTGGCCTTCTTGGCCACCTGAGCACACTGCTGGCTCATGTTCAGTCGGCTGTCAATCAACACCCTCAATATAGTTAGAACAGGGTTTGAAGAGGGTGGTAAAACACTTTGTGTCTTGAAGGAGCAGTGCCTAGGAACAGTAGTGTAGTGACATAATTTTATCCATAGTTACTTGTTTGACATTTCAAGTCAGGCTATGGGAAAGGGATGAGCCCTATATTTCCAAAATAAAAAAGGGTTCCACACTCTCAGGGACTCTATTAGCAGCCTGCCAGAAAAATAAAAAACATAATGTGGTGAAATCTGCTTAATGAACTTCATGATTTTTATATAAATATATAAATAATTAGATATATTCACCCAAACATGAATTAATTTAAATTTCATAAGGCACACAAATAACGGCAGGTACATATGATCATAGAAATCATAGAATCAACAGGTTGGAAAGGACCCACTGGATCATCGAGTCCAACCATTCCTAATAAGGTCTAATAATAAGGTCTCCCCTCAGCATCCTCTTCTCCAGGCTAAACAACCCCAGCTCTCTCAGATGCTCCTCATAAGACTTGTTCTCCAGCCCACTCACCAGCTTCATTGCTCTTCTCTGGACACGCTCCAGAGCCTCAACATCCTTCTTGTGGTGAGGGGCCCAGAACTGAAGACAGTACTCAAGGTGCGGTCTCACCAGTGCCAAGTACGGAGGGAGAATACCCTCCCTGGACCTGCTGGTCACGCCGTTTCTGATACAAGCCAAGATGCCATTGGCCTTCTTGGCCACTTGGGCACACTGCTGGCTCATGTTCAGTCAGCTGTCAACCAACACCCCAGGTCCTTCTCCTCTGTACAGCTCTCCAATCTGTAGGACTGCATAGGGTTGTTGTGCCCCAAGTGCAGGACCCGGCATTTGGCCTTGTTGAACCTCATGCCATTGGCCTCGGCCCAGCGGTCCAGCCTGTTCAGATCCCTTTGCAGAGCCTCCCTACCCTCCATCAGATCCACACTTCCACCCAGCTTAGTGTCATCTGCCAACTTGCTGAGGGTGCACTCAATGCTTTCATCCAGGTCATTGATAAAGACATTGAACAGAGCTGGACCCAGTACTGAGCCCTGAGGAACCCCACTTGTGACTGGCCTCCAGCTGGAGTTAACTCCATTGACCACCACTCTCTGGGCCCGGCCATCCAACCAGTTTTCAACCCAGGAGAGTGTGTGCCTGTCCAGGCCAGAGGCTGACAGTTTCTGAAGCAGAATGCTGTGAGAAACTGTCAAAGGCTTTACTGAAGTCCAAGAAGTCTACATCCACAGCCTTTCCCCCATCCAGTAGTCAAGTCATTTTTTCATAGAAGGCGATCATGTTAGTTTGGCAAGATCTGCCTTTTGTAAACCCATGTTGACTGGGCCTGATCACCCGGTTCTCTTGCATGTGCTTCATGGTAGCACTCAAGATTACCTGTTCCATGACTTTCCCCGGCACTGAGGTCAGACTGACAGGCCTGTAGTTCCCTGGATCCTCCCTGCAACCCTTCTTGTAAATGGGCACAACATTAGCCAGCCTCCAGTCTAGTGGAACTTCCCCAGTCAGCCAGGACCTCTGGAAGATGATGGAAAGGGGTTTGGAAAGCACATCTGCCAGCTCCTTCAATACTCTTGGGTGGATCTCATCCGGCCCCATAGACTTGTGGGTGTCTAGCTGGGCAAGCAAGTCTCTAACCGCCTCCTCTTGGATCATGGGAGCCTCATTCTGCTCCTCTAACTCCTGGGTTTATACATGGAGGGAACAACTTTCCTTGCTATTAAAGACTGAGGCAAAGAAGGCGTTAAGTACCTCAGCCTTGTCCTTATCCCCTGTCACTGTTGTTCCTTCTGCATCCAATAGGGACTGAATATTCTCCCTAGTCCTCCTTTTCTTGTTGATGTATTTGTAGAAAGATTTTTTATTATCTTTCACAGACTTAGCCAATTTGATTTCTAGTTGGGCCTTAGCCCTCCTGATTTTTTCCCTGCACGATCTCACTTCCTCCCTGTAGTCCACCCAAGACACCTGCCCTTTCCTCCAAAGCTCATAGACCTTCTTCTTCTTTTTGATGCATCCCAAAATCTCCCTGCTCAACCAGGCTGGCTTTTTCCCCCGCCGGCTCCTTTTCTGGAACATAAGGATGGCTTGCTCCTGAGCTGCTAGGATTTCATTTTTTAAGAGCACCCAGCGCTCGTGGGCTCCCTTGCCCTGAAGGACTGTCTCCCATGGGACTTTGCCAACCAACCTTCTGAACAGTCCAAAGTCTGCCCTCTGGAAGTTTAATGTGACTGTTTTGCTAATCCCCTTCTTTATCCCACCTAGAACTGAAAACCCTATCATCTCATGATCGCTTAGTCCCAGGCGTCCCCCAACTGTCACATCCGCCACAAGACCTTCCCTATTCTCAAACAGCAGGTCAAGGAGGGCACCCTCCCTTGTTGGTTCACTAACCAGTTGTGTGAGGAAGTTGTTTTCCATGCGCTACAGGAATGATGAGTTTATCTGAAGGTGCAATCATTCATAGGCTTTTCATTTCTCTTCTTTAAAAAGAAATACAACATTAAATGCAGACAATTACAATGCAGTGGAGGCACATCATTATTCTTTATTTACTGATGTCAGGAGAAACGATGTTGCTATTTATTTATTACACAGTTTATTACACGTTTCATTTATTATTGTGGTGCAAAAGTAATTGCCATTTATGTAATTGTAAACTGAGATGCTTATTTTGGATTAAAACAATGGTGATAGTACACCATTTTAAAGCATGAAATTTGTTCTACTTATTTATGCCAATGGTTTTATTTTTACTGTTTATTCTTTTTTGTATTACACTGTCAAATTAAAGATGGGAAAAAAGCAAATTCAAACAATTTCGTTGTATGAGTTCAAAAGGAGGCCTAAAGCAGCAGAAACTGTCAGCAATAACAACCAAGCATTTGGCCAGGGGACTGTCAATGAACATACAGCTCAAACATTGGTTCCAAGAATTTCATAATGGAAATGAGAGCCTTGAAGATGAGGAGGGTCATGGACGTCCTTCTGTCATAGATGACAGCCACCTGAGGGACAGTATTGAAGTGGACCCATGTAAAACAACTCAAGAGGTTTCAGAAGAACTAAATGTTGAACATTCAGCAGTTGTTTGATGTTTACACCACATTAGAAAATCAAAAAAGCTCAACAAATGGGTGCAACATGAGCTGAAGGGAAAACAAAAAAATCCCTCTTATGAAGTCTGCTCTGTGCTTCTTGCACAACAAAACCAATCCATTTCTTCATCGCATTGTGACATGTGATGAAAAATGGATTTATACAATAACCAACAGTGTTCTGTGCAGTGACTGGACCGAGGCGAAGCACCGAAACGCTTCCCCAAACCAGAGTTGCTTCAAAAGATGGCTATGGTCACTGTTTGGTGGTGGGCAAGTGGAATCATCCGCTACAACTTCTTGAATCCTGGAAAAATCATCACAGCAGAGAAATATTGCCATAGAATCATGGAACAGTTGAGGTTCAAAGAGGACTTTGGAGGTCACCTGGTCCAACTTCCTCTACTTAAGCACCTAGAGTTGTTTGCCCGGGACCATGACATGGCAGTTTTTGAATATTTACAAGAAGGGAGACTCCACAACCACCCTAGGTGGTGTCCCAGTGCTCAGTCACCCTCAGAGTAAAAAAGCGTTTCCTGATGTTCAGGCAGAACCTCATGTGTTTCAGTTTGTGCCCATTGCTTCTTGTACTGTCACTGTGCACCACTGACAAGAGCCTGGCTCCCTCTTCTTTGCACTCTTCCTTCAGATATTTATACACATTGATGAGATCTCCCCACCCTCCCTGCCAAGCCTTCTCTCCACCTAGCTAAACAGTCTCAGTTCTCTCAACCTTTCCTCATAGGAGAGATGTTCCACTCCTTTCATCATCTTTGTGGCCCTTCATTGGTCTCACTCTTATACCGGGGAGCCCAGAATTGGACATGGAACTCCAAGTGTGGCCTCATCAGTGCTGAGCAGAGGGGAAGGATCACCTTCCTTGACCTGCTGGCATCACTTCTCCTAATGCAGCCCAGGATACCGTTAGTCCTCTTTGCTGCAAAGGCACGTTGCTGGCTCATGTTCATCTTGGTGTCCACCAAGCTATTTTCCATCTGGGTGATACCTATTCTACGTTGGTGCCTGGGTCGCAGGACTTTGTACCACTTCTCCTTGTTGAACTTCATGATGTTCCTGTCAGCCCATTTCTGCAGCCTGTCAAGGCCCCTCTGGATGGCAGCATGGCCCTCTGGCATATCAGCTGCTGCTCCCAGTTCTGAGTCATCATCAGACTCGCTGAGGGTGCACTCACTCTTGTCAACCACTGATGAAGATTTTAATCAGGACTGGACCCAGTATTGATCCCTGGGGTACAGCGCTCGCTCCTGTCCTCCAACCAGACTTGGTGCCACTGATCAACGCCCTCCCTCTGGGCCTAGTTGTTCAACCAGTTTTCAATCCACCTCACTGTCTGCACATTCCAGCTCATATATATCAATAGCTTCTATACAAGGATCTTAAAGGAGACTGTTGTCAAAGGCCTTCCTGAGGTTTAGTTAGAATATGTCCACTGCTCTCCCCTCAACTACAAAGCCAGTCATTTCATCACAGAAGGTTATCAAGTTGGTCAAGCATGACTTAACTTCTGTGAATCCATGCTGACTACTCCTGATGGCTGCCTTGTCTTTCATGTCATTCCCCATGGAAATGGCTTCCAGCATTAGCTGCTCCATCACCTTCCCAGGGATCAAGGTGAAGCTGACCAGCCTGTAGTTCCCCAGGTCCTCCTCTTTGAAGTGCTCTTCTCAAAGACAGGAGTGACATTTATTTCCCTCCAGTCCTCAGGCACTTCTCCCAGTCACCATGAATGATCAAAGATTATCAGGCATGGCTACACAATGACATCTGCTTGCTCCTTCGAGGGTGCATCCCACCAGAGCCAATGGACTTATGGATGTCCATTTCACTTAAGTATTCCCTGATCTGATCTTTTTCCACCAAGGGTACATCTTCCTTGCTCACCAAATTCAATTCCATTTGAGCTTTGGCTTTCCTGACTTCAGCCCTGGATGCTCAGACAATGTCTTTGTTTTCCTCCAAGGTTACCAGTCCCTGCTTCCATCCTCTGTATGCTTATTTTTCTGTTTGAGCTTGCCCAGGAAGGTCCTTGTTCATTCACACAGGCCTCCTGGCATTATTGCTTGACTTACTATTTGTTGGGATAGATCATTCTTGACCTTGGAGGAGGAGATCATAGAAGAATAGAATGGTTTTGGTTAGAAGAGACATTTAAAGATCAAGTTCCAATCTTCAAACAAATCCACAAAGATCTTCCCCCCACTCCTCCTATCTTCCCAGGCTCATATTTACTCCAAACTTCTCTGTCTCCTCCTATCTGGCCACTGAATAATCCACATTGGCATTTTTAATAATGTAAATGGTAAAACAACATATATGAAATTTAATAGAAGCAATCCAAGCTTGTGCTAAGACTGTAGTTAATTGGGAAAAAATTCAGGAATACAGGCAGAGATGGGATGAGCACCCCAGGGATTACTGGTGAAGGCTCAAACAGGTTTCATTAAAATATAGAGGGATAATGTGGCTTTTGCAACATTCTTTACTGATACAAATTGCATTAGCAGACTTTAAAGGACAAATCAGCATTCATTATCCTCTGGGTCCCCTTTTGAGTCTCTTTGAGTGTATGAGCCTAATTCCTACCACAAAATCCAGTCATACCCCTCTTAAGGAGGCGTTGACACTTTTTACAAATGGATCAGGGAAAACAGTGTTTGTTTGGAGGACCAAACAAGGCATGTGGAAATCGGACATTTGTAAAGTGTCAGGATCATCTCAAATTGTGGAATTGGCTGCAGTTGTTAGATGTTTTAAGCTGTTTTCACAGCCCATAAACATTGTTACCGATTCTGCCTACGTTGTTGGCATTGTTTCACACTTGGATAATGCCTATTTAAAGTATGCAGACAATGGACAGTTATATGCTTTTTTAAAGGAATTGAAATATCTGTTAGACAATCGACATGAACCTTATTTTAGAATGCATGTACATTCTCATACAAATTTACCAGGATATTTGGTTGAAGGTAATCAGCAAGCTGTTGCTCTGGCAGCCCCTGTAATCATTCCAGATACATTACAACGAGCACATATGTCACATGCTTTCTATGACCAAGGTGGTACAGCCCTACGGAAAAATGTTTCAGATAAAACATGAACAAGCTCGATAAAATTGTACAGATGTGCCCCTATTGTCAACTAATCTCAAAGACTACTTTTGAACGACGTAAATCCTCATGGATTAGATCCACTTGAAATATGGCAAACTGATGTAACACACATATCCCCATGCTTGGACATCTAAAATAGAATCATAGAATACTTAGGGTTGGAAGGGACCTTAAAGATCATCTAGTTCCAACCTCTGCCATAGGCAGGGACATCCCACTAAATCAGGCTGCCCAAGGCCCCATCCACCCTGACCTTGAACATCTCCAGGGATGGGGCATCCACAACTTCCCGTGGCAACCTGTTCCAGTGTCTCACCACTCTCATGAGGAAGAAATTCTTCCTAATGTCTAGTCTAAATCTGCCCCTCTCCAGTTTGTACCCGTTCCCCCTCGTTCTATCTCCACAAGCCTTTATGAATAGCCCCTCTCCAGCTTTCCTGTAGGCCCCCTTCAGGTACTGGAAGGTCACTATAAGATCTCCTCTGAGCCTTCTCTTCTCCAGGCTGAACAAGCCCAACTCTCTCAGCCTGTACTCGTAGGGAAGGTGCTCCAGTCCTCCGATCATCTTTGTAGCTCTCCTCTGGACCAACAGCTCCATATCCTTCTTACATTGAGGATTCCAGAAGTGGACACAGCATTCCAGATGAGGTCTCACAAGAGAGGAATAGAGGGGCAGAAACACTTCCTTCGACCTGCTGGCCACGCTTCTTTTGATGCAGCTCAGGATATGGTTGGTCTTCTGGGCTGTGAGTGTACATTGCTGGCCAATGTCGACCTTCTCATCAACCAGCACCCCCAAGTCCTTCTCTGCAGGGCTGCTCTCTAGCACATCATCCACCATTGTGTACTGAAAATGGGGATTGCCCCCACCCAGGTGCAGGACCTTGCACTTGGCCTCATGAGGTTCTAAGAGGCCTACTTCTCCAGTCTGTCCAGGTCCCTCTGGATTGACATCCAGTCCTTCCAGTGTGGCAACTGTACCACTCAGTTTGGTGTCATCAAATATGTACATGTGTCAACTGACACCTTTTCTACCTGCCTTCTGCACACACGGGAGAATGGGCAAAAGATGTAAAAAAACACTTATTATATGCAATTGTTCTTTTGGTTGTGCCAAAACCAGAAAATAACTGACAATGGTCCAGGTTATGTTTCTAATATAACAAAATCCTTTTTTCAACAATGGGGAATGACGCATCTCAATGGCATCCCTCACTCATCGACAGGGTAAGCCATGGTTGAATGAGCTCATGGTGTTGTTAAAACAAAAAAGGAAGAGCCTGAGATACTCCTCTCAAGAGAGACTATTAAAAGCTATGTATGTTTTAAATTTTTCAATCATTGCCAAGGCGACATCCACCAACAGAGCAACATTTTATCAGGAAATCAAATGATAACATGAGTAAAGCTAAAGTAATGATACGTAACCTAAAAATGGGATGCTGAGAAGGTCCATGGGAGTTAATAATATGGAGGCAAGGGTATGCTTGTGTCTCTACAGATTGTGGATCATGATGGATGCCAGCAAGATTTGTATGACCTGCATTGCGTTAATTGTGGGAATTTTGTGTTGTACAACCACCATTCCATGGATCCCCGCACAACTCAAAGAAATCATCTGGGTAACTCTAGCCAATTCATCAGGGCAAGATTCAGTGTGCTTGTCAGTAGCAACACCAACCAATCCATTTAGCACCTGTTTAGTAGGTTTGCCGATAGATAATGTAACAAAATGATGTTTGGTTGACAGCTGACTGAACATGAGCCAGCAGTGTGCCCAAGTGGCCAAGAAGGCCAATGACATCTTGGCTTGTATCAGAAACGGCGTGGCCAGCAGGTCCAGGGAGGTTATTCTCCCTCTGTACTTGGCACTGGTGCGACCGCACCTTGAGTACTGTGTTCAGTTCTGGGCTCCTCACCACAAGAAAGATGTTGAGGCTCTGGAGCGTGTCCAGAGAAGAGCAATGAAGCTGGTGAAGGGGCTGGAGAACAAATCTTACGAGGAGCATCTGAGAGAGCTGGGGTTGTTTAGCCTGGAGAAGAGGAGGCTGAGGGGAGACCCTATTGCTCTCTACAACTACCTGAAAGGAGGTTGTGGAGAAGAGGGTGCTGGTCTCTTCTCCCAAGTGACAGGACAAGGGGGAATGGCCTCAAGCTCTGCCAGGGGAGGTTCAGGCTGGATATGAGGAAAAAAAATTTCATGGAAAGGGTCATTGGGCACTGGAACAGGCTGCCCAGGGAGGTGGCTGAGTCACCTTCCCTGGAGTTGTTTAAGGGACAGGTGGATGAGGTGCTGAGGGGCATGGTTTAGGGATTGATAGGAATGGTTGGACTTGATGATCCAGTGCGTCCTTTACAACCTAGTGATTCTATGATCCTATGAAAAATATGTTCAGACTATGCATGTACGTCTGTTTGCACCAATAGTATCACATGTGCAGGCAATTGGGACAGATGGGTAGTCCATTTCCCTCCAAAAGGAATAGAACCACAAGAAATTTCTGTATTAGGTGTGAAAAAACTAGATTTTTATAATTATTTTAATTATATAGGCAAAAATGTAATGCTTATACAAAATGTTAGTTTTTCAATTACTGTATAAAAATGATTCTATTATGGTGCAATTACAAGTCTGCAAATATATCCAAATCCAACAACATGCCCCTGCAATTACCAAGAGGATTGTTTTTTATTTGTGGAGATAGAGCATGGGCAGGTATTCCTTCTCATGTTTCAGGAGGCCCATGTACAATTTACATTGTTAACTCCAAATATTTCTATGAATTTAAACCACACTTTGGTTCACCAGCATCATCAACAAAAAAGGACTACACGCACTTCCGATATGGAGTGTAATGATCAAGTTACCTTTTGGAACACAGCAGAAATAGTTTCTGCTTCAATATTATCGCCCAGTGTTGCGGCAGCAAAAGCACTGGGGACGTTAAACAAACTAGGGTATTGGTTAGCAAAACAAACAAATAACACATCGGCAGCTTTAGCCAGTCTTTTGAGAGACGTAGATTCCATGAAAGATCCCTGGACCTGCTGGTCACGCCGTTTCTGATACAAGCCAAGATACCATTGGCCTTCTTGGCCACCTGGGCACACTGCTGGCTCATGTTCAGTCGGCTGTCAACCAACACCCCCAGGTCCTTCTCCTCCAGGCAGCTTTCTAGCCAGACTTCTCCTAGTCTGTAGCACTGCATAGGGTTGTTGTGCCCCAAGTGCAGGACCTGGCATTTGGCCTTGTTAAACCTCATGCCATTGGGCTCAGCCCAGCGGTCCTGCCTGTTCAGATCCCTTTGCAGAGCCTCCCTACCCTCCATCAGATCCACACTTCCACCCAGCTTAGTGTCATCTGCAAACTTGCTGAGGGTGCACTCAATGCCTTCATCCAGGTCATTGATAAAGACATTGAACAGGGCTGGACCCAGTACTGAGCCCTGGGGAACCCTACTTGTGACTGGCCTCCAGCTGGAGTTAACTCCATTGACCACCACTCTCTGGGCCCGGCCATCCAACCAGTTTTCAACCCAGGAGAGTGTGCGCCTGTCCAGTCCAGAGGCTGACAGTTTCTGAAGCAGAATGCTGTGAGAAACTGTGTCAAAGGCTTTACTGAAGTCCAAGAAGTCTACATTCACAGCCTTTCACTACATCCACAGCCTTTTACTACATCCACAGCCTTTCAATACAGGTAGATGATATTAGTCTCTCTTCCCTCATTGAAAAATTTGCCCTTAGTGAAGCCATGTTCCTCAGTAGAGTTTCCAGGAGGATTTGCTCCATGATCTTACCGGGCACAGGGGTGAGACTGACCGGCCTGTAGTTCCCCAGGTCTTCCTTTTTGTCCTTTCTTAAAAATGGGAGTTATGTTTCCCCTGTTCCAGTCAGCGGGAACTTCACCAGACTGCCATGACTTCTCAAATATGACTGACAGTGCCTTAGCAACTTCATCCACCAGTTCCCTCAGGACCCATGGATACACCTCATCAGGTCCCATGGACTTGGGCAACTTCGGGTTCTTTAGATGGTCTCACACCTGATCCTCTCCTACAGTGGGCGGTTCTCCAATCTCCCAGTCCCTGACTTTGCCTTCTGTGTGGCTTGTGCTCTTACCAGTGAAGAGTGAGACAAAAAAGTCATTGAGTACCTCAGCCTTCTCCATATCCTGGTCAACCAGGTCTCCCGTTTCCTTCTAGAGAGGGCTTACATTCTCCCTAGTCTTCCTTTTATCACTGACATAGCTATAGAAACTTTTCTTGTTGTCCTTGACATCCTTGGCCAGATTTAACTCTACCTGGGCTTTAGCTTACCTGATCTGATCCCTGGCTGTTCGGACAATTTCTCTGTATTCCTCCCAGGCTGCTTGTTCTTGCTTCCACTCTCTGTGGGCTTCCTTTTTGTGTTTAAGTTTGTCCAGGAGCTCCTTGGTTCATCCATGCAGGTCTCCTGGCATTTTTGCCTGCCTTCCCCTTTGTTGGGATGTATCCCTCCTGAGCTTGGAGGCGGTGGTCCTTGAATAGAGAGATCTTATAGTGACCTTCCAGTACCTGAAGGGGACCTACAGGAAAGCTGGAGAGGGACTATTCATAAAGTCTTGTGGTGATAGGACGAGGGGGAATGGGTATAAACTGGACAGGGGCTGATTTAGACTGGACATTAGGAAGAATTTATTTACCATGAGAGTGGTGAGACACTGGAACATGTTGCCATGGGAAGTTGTGGATGCCCCATCCCTGGAGGTGTTCAAGGCCAGGTTGGATGGGGCCTTAGGCAGCCTGATTTAGTGGGATGTCCCTGCGTATGGCAGGGGATTTGGAACTGGATGATCTTTAAAGTCCCTTCCAACCCTAACTATTCTATGATTCTATGATTCTATGAATATTAACCAGCTTTCTTGGCTTCCCCCCCCCCCACCTTCCAGGGCTTTATGTCATGGTACCCTACTGAGCAGATTCCTGAAGAGGCCAAAGTCTGCTCTCCTGAAGTACAGGGTAGTGAGCTTGCTGCACACCTTCCTCACTGCCCTAAGATTCTTGAACTCCACCATTTTATGGTCACTGCAGCTGAGGCTTCCCTTGAGCTTCACATTCCCAACCAACCCTCCCTTATTGGTGAGAACAAGGTCCAGCACAGCACCTGTCCTCATTGTTCTTCTATCACTTGGAGAAGGAAGTTGTCATTAACGCATTCCAGGAACCTCCTGGATTGCTGTGTCCTGCTGTGTTGCCCCTCCAACAGATAACACGGTGGTTGAAGTCCCCCATGAGGACCAGGGCTTGTGAACTTGAGGCTGTCTCTATTTGTTTATAACAGGCCTCATTCACTCACTCTATCTGGTTTGGTGGCCTGTAGCAGACCCCCACCATAATGTCTCCTGTTCCTACCTTCCCTTTAATCCTGATGCATAGGCTCTTGGTCTGCTCCTCATCCATCCCCAGGTGGAGCTCTGTGCACTCCAGCTCATTATTGACATAGAGGGCGACACCCCCTCCTCATTTCCCCTGCCTTTCTTTCCTAGAAAGCCTGTATTCCTCCATCCCAACACTCCAATCATAGGATCCCTCCTGCCATGTCTCCGTGATGCTAATGAGATCATAGCCCTTCCAGCATACACACGTCTCCAACTCCTCTTGTTTATTCCCCATGCTACGTGCGCTTGTGTAGAGGCACTTAAGTTGGGCCCTTGATGGAGTTGTCTGACTGATAGGACATCCTTTGTGTTTCACATCAGGTGCAGGTGCTCTCCTGCTCACCTGTGTTCCTTGTCCAGGCTCTGGGCATTTGTTGCTAGAACTAGCATTAAACTGGAATGGATTGAGGTTCCCCTCCTCTGTCAACTTTAGTTTAAAGTCCTCTTCACCTCCTCATCCTTCTTTCACATCGCTTCTGTGCATTCATCTGGGTTTTGGTAGGGCTTAAATCCCCTACCCTGAGTCCTGATTGATCTTGCAAAGAGGGACATGCAAAAATTCCTGAATCAGTGTGGAGCCTTCATCAAATCTAACTGGTCCCTAGGGGGACTCTCTGCATAGATTTTGTTATAGTCCCTTGCCCTGGAAATCAATGGGAAAATTCATGAATCTCCCAGGCCGAACCTGGCCTTTATAGAAGTTACTTAAACGAGGCTTTGCTGAAGTTAGAAAAACAATTGTAGTTTAGCTCAAACCTGAACATTATGATAAGAACTTATAGAATCATAGAATTGCTTAGTTGGAAAAGACCTTTGAGATTATAGAGTCTAGCCGTACCTGTCCACTTCTAAACCATATCCCTAAGCACTTCATTTACCTGTCCATTAAATAACTCCAGGGATGGTGACTCAACCTCCTCCCTGGGCAGCCTCTGCCAGTGCCTGATAACACTTTTGGTGAAGAAATTTTTCCTCATGTCCAAACTGAACCTCCCCTGGCGCAGCTTGAGGCCATTTCCTCTCATCCTATCACCTGTCCCTTGGGAGAAGAAACCAACACCCACCTCACTACAACCTCCTTTCACATAGTTGTAGACACTGATAAGGTTTCCCCTCAGCCTCTTTTTTTCTAGGCTAAACAACCCCAGTTCCTTCAGCCGCTCCTCGTAAGACTTGCTCTCCAGCCCCTTCACCAGCTTCATTGCTCTTTTCTGCACACACTCCAGGACCTCAATGTCTTTCCTGTAGTGAGGAGCCCAAAACTGAACACAGTATTCAAGGTGCAGCCCCACCAATGCCGAGTACAGGGGCACAATCACTTCCCTGGTCCTGCTGGCCACACTGTTTCCAATACAAGACAAGATGCTATTGGCCTTCTTGGCCAACTGGGCACACTGTTCCTTTATTATAAAAAGAGCATGGGAATTATGAGACGCCTATATCTACACTTCCAGCTGTTCACAGGCCGAAGAGCCAGCCCCTGGGTACAGCATATGGGTATTGAGAAGTGGGCCTTGGACTACCAGATTATCTTTTTCTGAAGAAAATATGCCTATAACCTTAGGCCTCCTGATGCTGCACCCTACCTGGAAGTGAACTGAAGCCCTATAAACCATCGGTATTGGGGAAAAACCAAAAGAACCAGTGACGGGGATAACTGGCAAGGGCCGAGCACATCCACTGAGGTAGGACGGTGATTACAGAGTTTTCACTCCCAGGATGGACTGCACTGGAAAATCAGATTCTAATTGAAAATCTTTCCTAGCAAGTGGAAACACCAGCAAGTTCTGTTGCCAAAAGATTCAAATTGATTAGTCGGCAGGTACAGGCCAGTATGAAGGCAGTATTACAACAGTGCCAGATGTTAGATTTATTGTTGGCCAAAGAACATAGGGTTTGTGGGTATCTGAAATTGGACACGGATCATTGTTGCATCCATAGACCAAACGTAACAGAAGATCTTAATGAGCAGATAGAACAAATTCAGGCTGTTGCCTGACAAGATTGGGATCTTAGAGAGGATGCAGAAAACAATTGGCTGAATAAATTTTTAAACCATGAAGGTGGAATGTTGCTGACTGGGTGGCTGGCTTCCTTGTCACAAACTTTAGTGTTAATCACTGTCATAATAGGGACAGTCTTCACAGTATTAAGCTGTGGAAAATGCATAGTTTTGTAAAGAGATCACATTTCTAAAATAGATGTAGATAATCTATGTTGGTGTTATTCTGCCTTACTTGCTATCCTGTGGGAAGAAGGGTGGTGTGGACCTTTAGATGAGAATCAAAGGTCCAAACAGAAAAGGAGGGATTTGATACAATATGTGGAATATTTTTATTTAAGCTAAAGTACGCTTAAGTTTCATCTAAGCAATTGTGTTTTTTTGAAAGTTAGACAGAATGTCCCTCTGATAGCATGTTTTCTTTAAAATGATGTTTTCCAGACATTGTTCCTTGAAGATGATAACACCTTGTGTAAGGAATGATTTGTGCTGAACAGATGTGTGTGGACCAGGCCTGGCATGAGTTGAATGCCTCAAAGCAGGTGTATGGACCACAGCCTCAGTGGCAAGCCCGAAAGTGCTGGAGAGCATGTCTGGACTTGTCTAGGAAGGAGGGACATGCCTGAGCCTGTTACCTGTCCCCCTCACCTGATCAGGTGAGGGGCGGGGACAGAGTTTAAAAAAACCCTCGAAGGCCTGCAACTCTGCGCAACTCCCTGTTTGTTTGTTTGTCTTGTCTCTGTTTGTCTGCTGTCTCTGTCTGGTTTTTCTCTCTCTCTCTGCAACTCCCACTGTTTGTCTGTTTGCTCTCTCTGCAGCTCTCTCTCTCTCTGTCCCTCTCTGCTTGTCTTGTCTGGTGTTTGTGTGTTGTGTGTGGACACCCACCATCTTCTGGACCCCACGGACAAAGAAACAGGTGCTGCTACATGTGGAGCTCCTAAGGTGGTGACTATCTCTCATCTCTTGCAACTATTTGTCTCTTGTAACTCTTTTATCCTTTTCTAGCTTTTCTCCTTTCCTCTTTGCAATGCGTGCAGCTGCAGCGGGCAGTAGCGGGCGGTTTTGGTTTGATTCCGGGTTTGACTCCAGGAAACATTAGGGCTCTCGGTGCTGTTTCGGGCTCAGTTAAGCAGCTTGTTACACTGTTGTGAAGCATTGCCACCGACAGGCTGTTTCGGTCACTTTTACGGCTGCGGCTTTTCCTGTCTGTGCTCTGGCCTGTGGGGGTTGTTTGATCATTTGAATCCAGTGTAATCATTTGAATCCAATGTTTCAAAGGCATGCATCTTATTTAGTAAAAGATATAGCGTACACCTATACCTGAGTGATTTTGAATTACTCAGGCGCCATGCCAGGAAAAAAAGAACTTGCTTCCTTTAAAGTGAGCTGCGACAAGATGTCTCTTCTGTAATCACCTCTGTTTGGAATCCTTACTAATGTGAAAGGCAAGGTCAAGCAGAGAGCTGGAGCCAGGTCTACGTTAGCAAGGGTTTTGACTGTGCAAAGTTTCATAACATTAAAATTAGGCCTTAGAAAGCAATAGACTATGCATAAGATTTCTGGGAGAATTTATACATATGCATGTAAGTGGGAAATATATTCTGTAACCAGCTCTCGTCTTGTTGCGCATGACTGATGGAGATCACTCCCACAAGTTGCCCAGGCCTGATAAAGGATGCTTGCTTTCTAAAACTCCAAAATGAGTCTTAGAGAGTTCTATTTGCTGGCATTTTCAGTGTCAATGGAGACAACACCGCCTCTCCAGGCCCCTGCTCCATTGCTGGACTATTCTCATGGGGAAAACGTTTCTCCTGATATCCAGTCTGAACTCCTTGTTTCAATGGGCATCACTGTGAAAGGTCTGGCAGCACCAACTTTATTCCCTCTCCACTGGTGCTGGTGAGCTGCTGTTAGATCCCCCGAAATCTGTCCCTCCTCCAGGCTGGAAAAAATTACTCTCTAGTATACTGACACTTGTGCAGCTTTCCTCTCCCTCAAAATATTTAAAAAACACAACCCTGCAAAACACCTGGACATACACAATATAGAAAAAAAAACAATCCTACATCAATGTTTTTCTCTTAATTAATTTGCATTGTCTGACCTCTTTTTCTAGGTTGCCAGTTTCTCTATATAGCTTATGTTCAGCCTTTCCCAAGGAAGTGCCTATTCCACATGTATGTTTATTCACTGGGAAAACTGCCAAACTCAATTGCCCTAGACAAAAGCAGGGTTTGGGTGTTTTCTAAGGACTGATTATAGCTCTGCTAAGGTCACCTCTTATCTCCTTGCCCTTTCCCATTACAATGTAAGTGTAGACACTTATGACATGAATTATGCCATATGGTTCAAAAAGATGAGAAAAGTAATATGTTCTAGATGCTCTCCCCAAAGTGAAAGAATTCACTTAATCACATTACAATTTACAAAGTTTTTTTTCATTTTTAAAGTCGCTTTTATTTAGGAAGTGAAATTAAAACTTGTAAACTATAAATACAAATGCCAAGGTATTACATGAAATATCCAGAGGTACTTTATCTTTTTTTAATTTCTCGCAAATATTTACTATGGAATTCAACAAACATCAGGGAAACAAAACAAGTTCTGTATACAATGAAAATAAAGTTAGATACTGCCAGTTTTTCAATTCATAAGTTTCTACATGACACAAACAAAAGCTCTGAAAGCTACAATTCATTCCTAAATGATACACCAACTGCTATTTTTAGCATTTTTATTTGCATTAATCAAGCTGTCTAGAACCAGGTGTATTTAACCCACTTAACTCAGTGGCACCACAAACGTTTAAAATATTGTATGTGTACTGTTACCAATATATATGTACTATAGAGGGCTAAAAGCTTTTTTAAAAGGTCAATTTTGCACAACATTTGCATTAATATTTTTGTACTTTTTTCCCCAAATAGCAAATCTGAGCCACTGTTTTCACACTGTTTCTTTAATTTGTCAAAAACATGTAACTCCATTTATATCAAAGAAGCAGAAGAGCAAGCTTAACAGCCACTTTCATTTATGTATTTTCTTGGGGGGAAAAGGGGTGTATCCATTTTAGGCATTACCTTATGTATATTAAAAAGAGAGACCATCAATAATACGTTCACTAAATTTATTTAAAAGTCAAAATATATTTTTAAAAAAGAGCATTACATTCTGCACACTACTCTGAGGATGCCAGGGACATGTGGACAACCAGTCTTCTCCCCCTTCCAAAAACCAAAAAAATTTACAGTGTACATAAAACAGAGTGTTCACAATAGTTACAGAAAAACCATTACAATTACAATTTACCACCAACAATGAACAAAAATACTCTCTGCTGCTGCTTCAAAACTTCAGTGTTAGTCTTTTGCAGCCTTTCCCTCCTCAAATATTTGTAATGAACTAAAAAATTACATCTGGTGAACAGCAGATTCCACTACATCTTAAATGCAGAACACCTATGAAGCAGAGGAATGTTGGCTTTTAAAACAGAAGCAGATATTAAAAAACAACAACAAAAAAGATGCAGGACTCCTTCAGTTCTTCACTAGTCTTAGAAAAACTTTCCAGAATACTGCTTCACACTATAAAAAAGAAAAAATAATCTTGCATTAGAATCCTTCAACATCTGCATACTGCTTCACACTATAAAAAAAAAGAAAAAGAAAAAAAGCATGTATTAGAATGATTGACGATACATTTCACATCAATATTCACAATGGCATTCTTAAAGATTAAACTACAAATTCCCAATACATTTAAAAGTAAGTAATTCTAAAAGGTTAATGGCTAATAATTATAGGCTTATAATTATTTTAAACACTTTTAAAGATTAGTAATCTAAAGCCAAATATTCAAGTTAAACATTAACAAATGCTATGATGGTCAACATTATTAAAGCAAAACTAAGCAAACTAAGTATGAAACTTAACATTTGGCAGCAGAGAAAGTAATGCCAGCAAGGTGTGAAATGCTGTGTAACAGCACCAATTGATTTCAACTTGTCCTGTAGAAGCATGGTCTGTGCCATATGGCAGACTGTGATTTGTTGTCAGTTAAGTTATCTAAAAACAACAAAATCACTAGTCTTCCACACAGAACTAAACCAACATCCACCGAAATCTTCTATATTTTCTACAGGTTCTATGTAATTTATTACAAGTAGGGGTTTTTTTCAGCAATTTTCACCAGAGAAATGAGAGGACTGCTTGGTTAAGGTGTCTTCCATCAAGATTAGTTTTGAGGAAATCTTCATTTTAGTTAGAACAGAGAAAAGAGAAGAATCAAGGCAGAACTACCACTTGAGAAGTTAGGTTCAACAGTTATTTGAATCCTGCCTTCTAAAAATTATACTGCAGAGAAGAGTAGCTTTAGAATGTAGCAGTACAAAAGTAAGTTTAAAATTGACAGTAAGGACAGCATTAAGCTTTGACTTGCCTGTTCTGCAGTAAATACTGAGCATTTTGTATCTGGTCCTGTGTTCCTGTAATAGTTATTATTCGATCTTCTGAGCCTTCCAGTGGTTCATCAATTTTGATTGAAGCTCCTGACTCATGACGTATTTGTTTGATTCTCTGGCCTCCCTTTCCAATAATAGACCCTGCCAACTAGGGAAGAAAATAAAGCATTAATTTCTTGATATAACTTTCTCTGCAAAAACACAGTACCTTTCAAGCAGTTTCCATCAATTTAGTTTTAAGAGTTGCAATTGACACTCTTTTACAGCCTCAAAACATCCTCTGTAATGTTTATATATAAACACAGGTGGGATACAGTTGGAAGAACCAGATGCTTATTTGTAAAATCAAGTTATGCAGACTATCTCTATTACTGAATATTAACAATTAAAAAAACAGTTCAGCGCATCTCTAAAAGTGAGGACAAAAACATCCTTAAGAATGAACTTTTGGTGATTTAGAAAGACTTGCTTTATATTAAAAATACTTGTCAAGCATCCCAAATACTTTTGATTTACTTACATAGCCTGAGGAAAGGCTGTGACATTCTATTCAGTTATTTAAAAAAGTGGAAAGCAAGTCAGCTTCACTTACATCTTTGGGAATTGTTACTTGTGTTGTGATGATGGGTCCACCAAGATCTCCATAGGAACCACGGCCCCCTGTGTAAGAATAGTCTGATTTAAATGTATGCATCAAGCCTCTTCCTGACTAAATGAAGTGCACATCAAAGTTCTCTATAAAAACTTACCATATCCAGAGCCACCCTCAAACTATAAGAGAAAAAAAAAAAACAGAAACCCTTAAATAGCAAATAACCATGATTCATTAACATGCTTTCATCTCAAGTATCATACTGGTAACTTGGAGCCTATTTTATACAAAAATCCTAACAGACCAAGAACAAAGAGGGGAGTGTGTGTAATATCTCATGAGAACCTCTTAGCTTGCTCTGTTAAAACCTCTAAGAATAAGTCATCAAGATCCAGCCACATCAGTTTGAGAAGCAGCCTTATCAATTTAGCTGATAAACAGCTCTTAATGCTGATCTACTCCTGACCCTTGAACTAAACTAACATTCAAATCAAAAGATCAGAGTTCAGCCTTAATACTACTACTTATACAGCTCAGGAGAAATTAAAGTCTCAGTTTGGGACAAGATGCAAGATGTTTACCTTGTAACTGTCAATCCTCCTATTCCATCTATATCTTGATGAAAAAAACAAATCAACTGTAATAACTTCATAACTGGTCTCTCCATTCAGACTATGCTACGATCCCTTGTATCTTACAAGGGGCAATCATGACACTAATAACTGCTGTTCCGCTAAAACTACCAAATTCAAATCACTCCTGATTATTTTTATTTTCAGGATTTGTAGACAGGTACTTTATATAAAGGGCTTAATTTGATCTAATGCCTTCTAAATGCACAAACACCCATTTTAATATTTTCCTGTAGAAGCAGAGAATAGACATGCACACTTGTATAGAATTCAACTTATGTCACTGAACTACAGAAATAGAGGAATTTGTGTGAATTAATTGTTTACAGAAGTTGTAATGCAACAATTTTTTTTTTCTAAAAAACTATTTACCTGCTAGCATTTTGGAGCCACATCAAAATGGAAACTATTCAGAAAAAAATTGTTCAACGGATCACCTGTTTCTAAGCAACCTGTGTCGTGCAATAATGTTGCTTAGCATTACAGATCACAATACAACATAGAGCTCATAGTGCATTGCAAAATACAAAAGAACAACACTGCTTAAAACTTAATTCAGAGGCTGAACAGAGCTGCATATTCCACACACACTCTTCCACCTATTTCTGCTGATATTTTGCACAGAATCCCTTTTTCCAGCTAACTTGTTTCAATGGACAATCCCTTTCTTGACCCTTGCTGCTGCTTTTCCTTCCCAGACTACAAGACAGCAAATGAATTTGACAGCAGATAATTATAACTGCAGTGTTTATGTAAGCTAGGAACTAACATATTTGGCAGCACTTTGTCATCTTCTAAACAGCACAGACACCTGCTGACATACTTTGAACTTTCCTTCCTAGACCTCCTAAGAGCAAGAAATTTGATAAACAAATCTAATAGAATACTTTCAAATATATGGATAGGTAATGCATAATAGTTTATCCACAACTATAAGAAAATAATTATTTTTTAACATTCCTTGTTTGAAACAGGGGAAAACACAGTATGATGAGTTTAACATTAAACATATTCCTAAATAGATGTACCTACAGGGTGTTGAAAAGCAAGAGTTTCACTGTAACTTACAACTTGGAACACTGAAAAAGGGCACAAAAGAGGCAATACAATAGAAAAGTTTCTCTCTCAGCTGTGCTGCTGTATACTTACATTGTAGAACATAAACTGCCAATAACCAGTTAAAAAGACAGCTTCAGGGATTTTCCCAATAGGTGATTTCCCAATAATTCCAGTTATCACTTAACTGATTCAAATGATTTTCTAAAAAATCAACTATTAAACCAGTCAAATAAAAGCGTGAGCACTCTCACCAGCTCTGGTGGCTGCATGTCATCACAGGCATCCACATGACACTGCATCATCTTCCGGGCACAACATAATAGGAGGAAAAGAGGAAATGGATTCAAATTAAATCCATGTCATAGAGGTTTATAAGTAACTTAACAAGCAAATGCATACATACCAATGTAGAGAAATGTTTTTCTGCACTACTTTACTACAAAGACTCAAAAGTACACAATACAGACCAATTACAAAATTTCCTCCCTTCTACTTTCACTGCAGGGGAACTGTAACTGGTCATGCTTCTTCCTTGTTTCCGTGGTGTAAACAGACTTTCCCCTTACAAAGAGCATCAGACAGCTAAGGGTAGCACAAGGCTCAGTTTGTTTTTCTAAACATCTTTGAGTGCTAAAAAACCTTTACTCTCGGATACCAAAATCTTCTATTTCTCTTATACATAAAAAAAAAAAAAACAGAAAAGGCACTTAACAAAACAAGTAACTGTCATTGATGTCAACAGCAGGTCAGTCAGGGAAGACATGGCTTCTCATTTTATTAATTAATTTCCATGTATCTACTACTGCCTAATTATATTGGAAATCAAATTACTTTTTTTCTAGTCTGGGGTTTTCTGTTGTGTTTTTGTGTTTGGGGTTTTTTGTCTGTGTTTTTTTTGCTTTTTTTTTGGAAGTCTGATATATAGCATTTCTTTCCTTCAGAATTCTACAACAAACATTGGGAAAAAAGCCAACAAACAATTATAAAAAATATAATTGGTAGAATCCACTTTAAATTACTATTAAGACAAAGGCCTTTGCTGGATTAAAACAGACAACATGAACAGCACATTAAAATATAAATGCTCATTTAAAAACAGTTCCTAAAATACTAGGTGCAGGATAACTTAAAATACCTAAGAGAATTCTGTTATCTACGAACTCATTTGTGCTAGCTACTACTAGCAACCAATGGAAATGAAATTGAAACCAAATAAAACACTGACTGGATAAGACAAAGTGCATACCATTACTAAGAATTTATTGAGTTTTACATCTAATGAAAGAGTATGCATTCAATCCTAACTGAAGGCAAATTCCTTATTGTAACTTTCCCTTATTTTTAAGGGACTGGTCCAGAAGAGTGAAATTTTCTTAATTTATTTCAGTATTTATATAGATAAATAAGATGCGTCAAACATCTTTCCTTGACTGTTTTTTTTTTTTACATGCTCCTTAATGTCAAATCTCTTGAACGTGAAGTACTTCCAATATTTTTTTTAGCGTATGTACTTTATTGAAGTGCTTACAGACATGTATATACATACATACGAGGTCCAACACAAAAAACCCCGAGACTAACCCTATAGATTGGGAACCAAGAGTGGGAAGGGAGAGACAAAGAGATGGTTATAGAACATGTTCTAACCTACCACAGTGAGACAAGGCTCAACTCAATCCCTTCACTAAATACAAATGGATGTGTGTTCGAATATAGATGTTTTCTTACCCTCAGTCAGAAAATCTCAGTGTGCTTGAGTGAACAGAGTTCACATCAAGTTCCTTGTGAAATTGAAGAAATCCACGGCAGAAACTTTTCAATTATTGACTGAGGCTTACAGTGAAAAGATCCCAAAGATCAAATCGGTGCTCAAAGGAACCCATTTTTTGTCGGTAGAAGAATCGAGAGGAAAAGTGACAAAGATCCTTAATAGCCTTTCAGAAAATGAGGTGCAGAATTGCTTTGAACATCAGAAGCATTGTATGCAGCTGTGTGTCAACTGGGAAGAGAACTATTTTGAAGGTGATCATAGTTGATTTTCTTAATTTGTTAAATAAAGAGTTACAGGCACAGTCATATTTTGGGTTTTTTTGTGTGTCAGACTTTGTACATGTATATATGTTAAGAAATATCAAGAAACAGGAATCATTTGAACAAACAAAATGAGATCAGACATCTGAACATATACTCTACTTTTAAACAGATATTCTGATTTAGTTCTCAATTAACTCCAGTTCAAAAATACTTGGAAAGCATTAGGAACTGACCACTAAAAAACATGGGGGAAGGAGGGGATTAAACGGCTTTATATGCATTTCTCCACCTTATCCCCACCCCTATGTTTCTGTGAATTTGCATATCTAAAGCACCCATGGGTACGGAGGCGTTAAAAAAGTAATAGTGGAAATGCATTCATGTTTTCCAATCTATCAAAACAGCCGTTATGGTCCACAGGCATTTGATTTGGAATAGCTACAGGCTAATATATATACACTTCTGTAATGAGAGAAAAATTCACGTCTTTCAGTAAAATGCCTCAGAACAGAGATTATATATATATATATATGTATATAAAAAAAACCCCACTAATTATTTTTTTCCTCCCATCTTAGAATTTACAAAGCTGTCAGCATTGTCACATCTCAGAAAATTCAAGTTTCACCATCCAGTCTTGTTTCACCATCTTACAAGTCCTGAACTACTGAATTTTCCTGCCTTTAGCAGAGAACTGGCAGAAAACGAGGATTTCTGTAGATTAAACATCTCTAAGATGTTGGTCTGAAAAGAGAATCTATTCCTGCCTTTTAATGTAAAATGGCATTCCTGTTCTCTGAAATTAGGCTTTACTATGCATTACTTCGCAAACCACAATGATGTTTCTTTACTCTAGTTTAAATATTTTGCTAGAGAATGGTTTCTATATGAAATGCCTATTAGCTCAAGAAGACCTTTCTGGTCTTCTTTCTGGCATTCTTCTTTCTGGCATGACAGTTCCAGATTTAGCCTTGCAATCCATGGAAGGACTTCTCATCTGCTTATAGAGGGGATTATGGCTACCTAAAACTATAAATTAAATACAACCCGTGTCAGAAACTAAGGAAGTGCAGGCTGCTCTGTTTATATGCCATGACACTGGTTTTACCATCTGCAAATATGAAAATACAAAACTTGAGCTTTGAAAACGTAAGAATATGAATAAATGATCTTAAAAGTATAGTTCACAATTCTTCCAGTTTCTTAAGATCCAGAGTAGTGTAGACAACTTGGTGATTTTGATGTTGGGTATTTTTGGGGGTGGAGGGAGGATTCAGTGTTAGGTAATTTTAAGTACAAGTCTTCCCTTTCAATATTTCTGCTAGGTTTCTGGTGACTTAATTTTAACATTATTGTAATATGTACTTCCAATAAGTATTAGTGGATGTAATTGGATCTTCCTCCCAGAATGAGGCAATGTGTAAATCTCATTTAGGTAGCCCATTTAATAGCTCCTCTCTGCTTTTCCATTCATTTAAAAGAAAAATTTAAAAAAAAAAATCTAATCTAACCTGTTATCTTGAGGAACATGCCAAACAGAGCCAGAGGAAAAAAAATTGTTACCACAGAGATTTACCTCCCAGATGCCTATAACTTCTCTTCCCAGGAAAGAGGATACAATAGTAAACAACTAGCAGGAAGTCATGTTTCAAAGTATAACATTGAAGAGTATTTCTAAGCTTTATTTTATTCTCTCCACTCCCCAACCACATTGAACATACCTCATTTCATTTAAAATTCAACTTATCAGTGGCCTTGGCTCCTAAATGTTTGGAACTACAGTAGTGTTGTGGGGTTTTTGTAGACATAGAACTCAGCATAAAGATAAGAATTGAACTGAAAAAGCAATCATCTGCCAGACCATTTATCTCTTTATAGATATTATTAATGTTCTCTTAAATTCTGCTAACAACTGTTCGAAAACATTGTTCTGACATGCTTTCTTGATCTGAAAAGCTTCATAATTCCTATTTCTCTCATTCCAATTAAAAAAGAAAAAAGGTCTGTGTAATAAAACCTGTAGGGACTGTGCTCTACCAGCTTTCTGTTCCACTGTTAATGGCAAGTAGGGAGAACAACCAACCAACAAAATCCCACAAACCAAAAATCACACAGCAGATCACATCCTAAATACCATTTAAGCCCTAAACAATTGCCTTCTCAAGGAGACTATTTGTATGACCAAAATGTTATGGCAATATCAAAGTTTATCAGAAGCACATGTGCCCTACACTTAAAAGTATGTATTCAAGAACAGTTTCCTCAGATGTTCAAAGTGCTAACTGTATTTACTAAACAAAACAATATGAGATTTAACCCTACCATTCCATCATAACGGTCTCCAGGTCTGCCCCTTCGGTCATAAGACATAAGATCTCTAAAATGAGAAAAAGCAGCAGCACTACACGTTATAAACTAGTTCAGTACATTCCAATTCAAATTTTCATGATTTGCACACAACTATGAATTTCTGAATGCTTTAGCCAAGTTCTGAATAACATAAAATAAAGTTACAGAACTACTGACTATAGTCCTGATAGACTGCTACGTTGCAGAAATAATTAAATTGAAATACTTTTCTAAATTCTCTGGTGCAATGCACACTCAATCCTGCATAATCACTACCACTATGGAGTATGAAACAAGTCCTGGAAACACGAGCACAATTCAGCAAATTTTACTCAACTTTAGTTTTGTACAATGCATTTATGCAACAGCTTACCCGCCACGAGGAGGTGGTGGAGGAGGAAGAGGAAGATTACGAGCTCTGCTGCCACCTCTGCCACCACGACCTGGTGGAGGCGGTGGAGGTCCTCTGCGAGGGCTCATATCATCATAATCTCTTCTTGATGGAGGCATAGGTCGTCCACCACGACCAGGAGGCATTCGATCAAAGCCTCCTCTTCCACGCATCGGAAAGCCTACTGGACGTCCCCGTCTATCATCAAACATCATTGTGAAGCCACCATAGTCATATGTTTCATCATAGAAATTGGGATCATAAGGCTGGGCCCGTCCTTTAATTGGAGACTAAGAAACACACATAAAAAAAAAACCAACATCACCATCCCTCTATCTTGGTTAGTACTGACTGTTACAATTATTATATTTCATTAAATTACTACATCAAATGTATAAATATGAATTTCTACATTCTGAATATGTTCTTGATTTCACAATGCTGATATGAAAGGCAGGGATGGTGAAATGCTTCCTGAGAACTTCACTGAGATAGAGAAACTGCTGTTACTGATGTGTGGCATGTACATTTGTCTTGCTTCCAATTTAAGCTTTCTTATTTTACTGATGCATAAAGCACGGCTAATAGTCCATTGGTACCAAAAACTGCTTCCCTCCCCCATAAGGTACACCCCAAAACAGGAATAATTTCAAAGGGTGCTAGCGGTCCAACACTTATTTTGTTACTAGAGAAGAGGCACCGAATTCAAAACATAAATGGAAAGATATAATTTTCCATCCAAATCATCCCAACTTTCATGAATACCATGGAAAGAATAACTGGTTTAAGACACATTACCTCAGAGATAAGATCCAAGATAATCTTGATACATTCCACAACTCTATCAGGTTTTCCACCAATAAGCACCACTCTATCAGTAGAATGAGGACAACACTCTTGGAAGAGTTTAATGGTAGTCTGAGTGTTCTGTTGAAGAGAAGAAAAAAAACCCCAAAATCTTCAAACAGAAATTAAACAATTTTATAAACTTATTGAAAACAAAATTGGTAATACACACACTAAACATTTTTAAAGAAACAATCAAACCAAACCATCAAACTTCCACTCATTTCAAGCGAATGATTGCTTCCAAGTTCTTACAACAAATCTAATCTTAGGATATTATATTTTTAATATCTGCGATGACAGCAGTTTGTATAAGATGTGAAGATGAAAAAAGTTCAAATTTTAAAATCTTTCAATTATAGCTCATCTACATGGTCATTTAATCAAATATTAGCAAAAGGACTACATATCAGTTATAAGCTTACAGGTTGTATAAACCTTCAAATATAATAAAAAAATGCTTTGGATGCAAGACAGCAATGTTGTCAGGATTATGTCTAGTCATCTTGCCTTCCTCAGTCCACACAAACAGTAGCTTATGCCTAAACTGACCTGGAATTGCCTTTGACACAATTCCAGGAAAAGATAGAAAACAACAAACAACACACTATATTCAGAAACCATTAGTTTTGTTTGTTTGTGTTTTGGTGGTTTTTTTTTTTTTTTTAGAACAAAACCTCATTCCTTCAGAAAAGAAACAGTGGTCTTCCAGGAAGCAGAACTTTAAAAAAAACCAAAACAAAACACCAAACAACCCCTCCCCAATCCATCCAAAACCAAACAAAAACCCCAACCATCAATCCTCTCAACAAAAAAAAAAACAAACAAAAAACCAAAAAAAACAAAACTCACAACAAAGACCCCAAACCCACTCAAAGAAACAACAAAAACCCTATCCCACACTACTTTTTATAACATTATTCAAACATCTGTTAAATTATCATCATTAGAGTTTATGGAGATGCACCCACACTAAACCATTTCCCATGTCCAACACCACCAATATAGTCTATTCAGCAATTCACTACAGAAGGAGCGAAGAACGGCATTTTAATTTTTAAAAGTATCCTTTATTTATAAAGATTACTCCACTACTAATATGCCTAAAAGCTTTTATAGGAAGTCATAGGCTCTATCACCAATAGCCACTTCACTTTTGACTTTTTGCAAGGAAGTTGTAATAAGTAACTCAGACTGATCTCGGAACACAGAAATCATATATGAAATATGTTCTGAAGGAATTATTGCACAGATGATGCTTACACTCACAGTTTATGAGCACAAAACCTAATTTGTTAATAGAATAAAAGTAAAATCTGAAAAGAATAGAAAACAGTACCTCTCTGAGTTCTTTGATTTTAGCACCCTTGACACCAATAATTCCTCCTGCTAGACTTTGGTGAATTAGAAGTCTTAATTCACAGTCAAAGTCGCTACCTTTGTAGTGTTGATACTGTAAGAAAGATGCATACAAGGAAAGAATAAAATATTAGTCAGGGGGAAAAATAAATTGAAAAACCATAATACTAATTTTGGGGGTTTTGTTAAGATTTTCCTCCAAACACCATGGCATGACTTCACTTGCTGCTGAACTGTAACACTGCATTTGCTACAATAGAATCACACCTATTTAAACGCTTTGCCTCGACATGAGGCAATGTCAAACTAGTTTTCCTTATTTCTTTTCTTATTATTGTATAAAGATATAGAATCATAGAATCACTAGGTTGGAAGGGACCCACTGGGTCATAGAGTCCAACCATTCCTAACAATCCCTAAACCATGCCCCTCAGTACCTCGTCCACCCATCCCTTAAACACTTCCAGGGAAGGTGACTCAACCACCTTGCTGGGCAGCCTTTTCCAGTGCCCAATGACCCTTTCCATGAAAAATTTTTTCCCGATGTCCAGTCTGAACCTCCCCTGGCAGAGCTTGAAGCCATTCCCTCTTGTCCTGTCCCCTGTCACTTGGGAAAAAAGGCCAGCTCCATCCTCTCCACAACCTCCTTAGTGTCATTCGCAAACTTGCTAAGGGTGCACTCAATGCCTTCATCCAGGTCATCAATAAAGACAATGAACAGGGCTGGACCCAGTACTGAGCCCTAGGGAATCCCACCTGTAAATGGCCTCCAGCTGGAGTTAACTCCATTTACCACCACTCTCTGGGCCCAACCATCCAACCAGTTTTCAACCCAGGAGAGCGTGTGCCTGTCCAGGCCAGAGGCAGACAGTTTCTAAAGCAGAATGCTGTGAGAAACTGTCAAAGGCTTTACTGAAGTCCAAGAAGACTACATCCACAGCCTTTCCCTCATCTAGTAGTCAAGTCACTTTGTCATAGAAGGTGATCAGGTCAGTTTGGCAAGACCTGCCTGTCACGAACCCATGTTGACTGGGCTTGATCACCCAGTTCTCTTGCATGTGTTTCATGACAGCACTCAAGATCACCTGTTCCATGACTTTCCCTGGCACCGAGGTCAGACTGACAGGCCTGTAGTTCCCTATCAAACAGCACAACACAGTTGCTTACAAAGCCAAGGCAGGATGGAAATTACAATACAGCTACTTCAAACTGGGGACTAAAAAAGTCAGGAGACAGGTGTTTTGAAGAGAAGGAGGCTGTTCCAAATATTAATTTTCTAGGAAGAAATTGTCTCTGTCCTCTAGCTAAAAAAAAAAAAAAAAGCCAATACATAGTTTGAGAACTATTGGCTTCCTTTCAAAAAAAACTGGGGTTTATTTTCTAATTTATTAAAAATAGCACACAATCATCTAGAATTATCTTGTTTTAAAATCTAAATTTATACCTCTGAAGAAGAAACAAACCTAATAGACCTACCTCTTCTAAAGTAGGGATAATCTTCTTCAAGATTTCTCCAATTGTCTCTGTATCTGCACTTATACTCAAGATGCTGTTAGAGGCCATAGTGTCAGGAAATACACAGAAAATGGAAAAGCAGTAGAAGTAAACTTAATATTCATAATCATACACAAAATTCTAACAACATTGACTACACAGAACTTACAATCGATATTCCCCACTAAAAGTAAACCCGTTCACTGGATTTACAACACATGCATCTTTGTTTATGCCCAATATATATGCATGATGGATTTAAGACTAGGTAGGTCTTGCAGAGTGAAAGTGAGCAAGCAAGAGCTTTTGGAAGGACTCAGATTAAGTAGGCAAGAAATCAACGCAGAACTGAAAGTAGAAGTGAATATTCACGTTCCCCAACACGACTAATTTAGTATAACCTTGCCATTACGTTGGTAAATCTGGCACACCTTCTTGTAGAAAAAGTGGGAATATGCAAGTGGTCAATATATCTGGAGTAAGGTTGAGAGACCAGTTAGAAATTCAATTACTAATGGGCTCAGCAAAAAAGGAATATAAATAACAACGGGGGGGGGAACACAAATGAAAAACAACACTCCACCCCCCCAAAAAACCCACAAACAAACCAAAAACTTAACACAAATGAAAAGTGAAGGAAAGTGAACTAGAGTTAGTATTTCATCAGAAATAATTATGAACAGACAATGTTGAGGGGAGCAAGGTGGGTCACAAAGACAGAGCAAGCGACTCTTGAAACATTTTGATTTAAAAATGCAGTGAATATGCAACACTTGAAACTGTGCTCCTTTCACTGAAATAAAATTAGTGGATTGTTTGGGTGGCCAACTCACGTAGCAGTTGAGTGACAAAAAGACTTAATGGGGAAAATAAGACAGAAAACTTTTAAAAAACAATACACCGTCTATAAGGGGATACTATTTAATTATATAAAAGGCAGGTAATAAAATACATTTCTCTCTTTCTAATCAGGCAGTGAGGCATAAACTGTTGGGACATACCGCTCGGGGCCACTGCTGTCTGGGACTGAAACACTTGCATTGTACTGCATTGGTCATTGGCGTTCGTGGATGTTGGCATTGGGTATGGGTATTCAATCAGAAGTTGTCAAGTATGGTACCCGTTTGGCAACGAGCACATTTTTGGGCATAGCCAACCAGGGTTTTCACATGGGCGTTCAGGGGCGGATGGGCCAACGTCATGGTGGGTAACGCAGGGGCAAGTCGATCCAGTACATGGGTAACGGAGATATATGGCCAAAAAAACAAGGAGAGGGAAAAGGGGGAAAAGCAATAAATTTTAATTTAATACAAACTATACTCAGTACTCTCAGTTAACGAAACAAGCTTAAGTTGTTGTGAAGACTAACACAATAATGGATTGCTACACTGAATGTGGCTTAACAGTATGGATCTTAAATAAATTACTTTATCTGACTAAACTACATTTTACTTTTAACATAATAATGTTTCAGTAGCAGGCTGGCTCATGAACGTAGACCCAAAAACTGTTAAGATCCATATTACTGAAGCCTTGGGCAAGCTGGGAAAGTCAGTATTCCAGACCAATTAAATTATCTGGACTTAGGTGACATATTTATTTACTTGAAACAAAACAAACAAAAGCACTAGCTGCCAAAGTTAGTGAGTGTATGTATGATTCCTGACCATTTCAGCTAATCCTCAATTCTAGTCGTTTTAGTTTGTGAACTTAGATGGAACTGATTGTGTAATGATTAGCAAATATTGTATTGAACAGTCTTGCTTGAAAAAATGCTGAAACTGTAGCTGATGCTAAGTACAGGAGTGTAAACAAATGGAAATTAAGAAGCATTGCCAAGTTTTATAAATATATAACATGCACACTGAACACGTGTCTAATCACAAGTCACCCCACTATAAAATATGAGCAGGCAAATAAGTCATGACTGTTTAAAAATGCCTCCAAGTAGCAGAATAAAGTGTTTCTTTACTATTCTATACTCATATTGAAATCACACAAACTTAACATGAATGTTTTTGTGCTTTATGTCCAAGCCGTTAAAGTAAGAACAGATGGACTATTATATTTGGGTTTTGGTTTGGTTTTTTTTAAGGAAGTTAAAGAATTGCCCTATCACTGGTGTAAGCCAGCCACCTGCAATAATTTTCAATAGTACTATAATGATTCATACACATAGGAAATGGTAGTTAAGGGTTTTAAGCTTAGCCAGTACATCTAATTGAAAATGTTAAGTCATTTGAGGTATGTAATTTAGAGGAACTCTGAAAGCAAAGAGGTTTAATACTAAACTCTCCTCCCACATAACTCAAGCTGGGTTTTAATTACAACACAAAATGAAAAATTAAAGTTATCATCTCCTCTGACAATCACTACAAATGTCTTATAATTAGATTACTGTTGCCTAGATTTGAATTTCTCAATTGCTAGACATGTATACAATCAAGTTTTCAACACAGTACTCTGAAAGAATCAGTGTTAAATTACTTCAAACTCATATACTCACATCTGTACGAAGTGCCTTAATATTTTTGCCACCTTTTCCAATCACTGCTCCAGCATTCTGGAAAATAGTTTTCAGAAGTTATGCTATGCTAACACAACACAAACTACGGTTTTGAACTGAAGACTAAGAACAATGTATCTATTACTGCATTACCTTGTGGGATGCATTCAGGGGTGCAGTGGGGCTTATTTTGCTTTTGAAAGGTTCAAATTAAATTGAAACAAACTGACATGGTTTTACCACGGGGGGGGGAAGGTCAAAACACCTCTTAATACTGAATTTTGGAATAAAGATAAAAAATACTAAATATTTCAATTTAAAATTTCAGTTTCTAGGCAATTCTGTGTTAAAACCATATCAAAGTACAAATGAAAAAATACTTTATGGGATTCTGTGCATGTTACGTAGGTCAAATATTTTCCTAATTTATTTGATCACTTTTTTAATAGGTTCATAAGTTTGTTTCACACACTGAACATTTGATAATTTCAAATGCTACTTTTGGTTTAAAGCTATGTAACTCAACTGACCACCCAGGCAGGTACAGTCTAAAGAATGTAAAGCCAATATAAACAATCACTCATCTCCTGTTGCCAAAATTAACAGGAATAAACTCAGATATTCAAGAGGGGCAATTGTAAAACTACATTTTTACCAGGCTATTTCAAGAACTACATGCAAAATTATTGCTTTTATTATGCAGTTCATATGTTACGCTAACACTACCACAAACATTTTGCAGCACTCCACGTAACTTGACTATTCATCAGAAATGCCACGTGGGGTTAAGATAACATCCCTCTGCCCTGACACAAAAGACTGAGTTACTTCAGACAGCACAGACATATGTAACTATTGAAAACATTAAAGAGGACTCATAAATAGCAGTTTTACTGTGACAATTTATACTAGTCAATGAAGCAATTGCAATCCCTGAAACACTGCTCCCATATGTCCTCCTGTTGATACATACAGATTTACTTAGCCTGGGAAAATTACTAAAATCCTGAGGAATTCCCCATCTTGCCTCTCATATTTAATTTACAATCATAACCTGATCATTCTATAAACTGCTCACTTTCTGAAGACTAATACACATTAATTCTCCTGGTAACAATTATGCTCCACTCAAACATAAGTAAAGTGGCTTAATTTCTATTGCTTTTTTTTTTTTTCCAATGAGTACTTTAAATTGGAGAAGTCCTGCAGACCATTAAAGACTCATCCGTGAAAAAAAATGATTGAATAATACCCTTGCAATACACTTCACCTATCATTCATGTACACTTACAAATATTCCTAATAAATTATTTTATATTAAATAAAGCACAAGTTTTTTCTAAACATACACCACAACATACACTCTCTCATCGCTGTCTTAAGCAATAGCATAAGCAGCAACATAGCAACACTGAAAAAGCATACTTTGCTTTGAAGTAAGATGCGCAATTCAACCATCTCATCTGTATTCCGAGATCTTTTGAAGGCCTGTTCTTCTTCCATATCTTCTGCAGGACGTTTTCCTGTAGACAGGTCCATAGGAAGGGAAACAAACATATATTTAACTAAGTCAAGATAAAATTGTATATCAAGCTTATGCACTGTATTACTAAAGAAGCATTCCTTCCTATTAGCCCAATGTTAAGTTCCAAAATCTGCCCTGAATATCTATAGCACATTAACAGGATTTTACTTCATATCAATTAATGATTAAAGACTCTTTCCAAATTATAAACTACAGCTGAAAAAGAGAATTTTTCAAACTTAGTGAAAAATTTACAACACGTTTAAAGGAATGCTGCATCACCTACCTGGTATTTCTCTTACAATTCGTAAAACTTTAGAGTGCAAAAGATCAAAAGTTGTTTGTCCAATACCAAAATACTGGTGGAACAGCAAGAAAGCAGTATTTCAAATAGCTTTGAAAAATTGGCGTGAATTAACTCAATGCAAATGCCCTCACTCTTCTTCACTACTTAGTTCCAAAAAGTTTTTTGGTAAGCTAATATTTAGAGATATTTCCCATATATATACAATCCTTCCAAGTAACAATTGAAATAAATAAATAAAATACAGTAATAGATATGCCTGACAGTATTTTACATGATCACACTGTCCAGACAAGTACAGAGTATTTAGCTATCAAATATTTTCAGATCTTTACTTATAACTTTTAGTTACTTATGCCACGTTTAAAACACTCCCAAAGGAAAATTACATATTCATAATACAAAAGCCATGTAAAACCCATTCAGGACACTTAAAAATTAAAACATTAAATGCAAAAATGCTGGCAACAATACAAACACCTAATACAGTTAAAGCATTCCAAAATAGTTAGAAACACTGAGACTTAAAAAGATTTATTCCCCCCCAAATAAAATAAAATAGCCCTTTAAAAAAAATTTACCATTTGTCTCTGCGTTGGTAAAGGTCTCCTCCTGTTGTTCAGTCTCCATTACCTTTTATTCTTAGGTATGCAAATAAAACCTGTCGCAGAATAAAAAAAGCTAGGACATCTATTTTGTGGAAGAAAAAAAAAAAAAAAGCAATCTGTACATCACACTAAAGGGAAAAACAAGGAGAAACACCCGCTTTTAGAACTTACCGGTTTTATATAAGCTTGCAGAGCAAAGCTGAAGCGTTCTGGGCAGGATCAAACCCCAACAGCCTACTGCTTCAGAAGCCTATGAAAATAGCATAGATCAGGCTTTGTTCATTTATAGGTCTGATTTTCACTACAGCTAAAAATGGGGGGTTGACTCGAGTTTTTGCTACAAAGTTTTTGGTTTGTTTTTTTTTTTTTTTTATAAATGAGAAAACATAACAAGGCCAAACTCATTACTAAGAGGAGAAATAATAATCAAGTCTGTGAATTGACAGATAAACAATTACAGTTGGAATTATTCTGGATTTGCTCAATTTTGAAGCATTTGCTAGTTTTAAGCAATCGTATTTACTGATGATTTTCAGATTTTTAAAGTGAATAGTTTTAAAGTGAATATTCGGTTTCTAATTTTAGCATGTTACATAATACATACCCTGAATTTCCTTTTAAAGGGACGCTATCAATCTGCTTACTGTTTAGTTCTAAACAATTTAGATTAAAAAGTTACTATAATCATCAGCATTAATCTTATAATTTCTCTATCAACTCACTATCAGGCATTCTATCATGCCTTCCATTCAATATAACAGCTGAACAAAAGAAATCACACACAAGCCACATAGAAAAACTGTTAAAAATACCACACTGTACTTATATATAACCTCTGCATACATGCACAATCTCAAAAGCAGGTGAACTTTTTTTGACTTTGTAAAACAGGTACCTCTTTCAAGATCTATTTTCAAGTCCATGCGAGAACACTTGTAAAACACATATTGCTCAACTTCCATAGCCTGAACAAATGGTTGACACTTGCGTATCCACATAGAAAAAGCGAGGTATGCTTAACTTTTTAAGACATCCTTTCAATCATCTGTTAATTTGTAACAGTTACCCTGTTTGTGCAGGGTAACAACAAGCACTGCCGGTAGCCATGCGCTCTTTTACAGCCACTGCCGAGACCGCTTTCCCAGCACATGCTAGTATTTCCAGGCCCCTAATTTGAGCTAATGGAAAAGCGCCACTTAAAGACGACGTTGCCAGAGCGCGGGTGGCGTAGTAAGAAAAATTTCACCAGATTCAAATGACTAGCCCTTCCAGACTCTCTTCCATTCTATTACAGATCCTATTCTATTTACGACCCTATCAAAAATTGTAGAGCTGCGGGGGGACGAAGCGTAATACAGTGTTCATTACAAGGCTCTGTCGTGCAAACCGAGTTTGCGGAATTAAACTGACTAACGCATTGTTTTTTAAGATATCGGAAGGATAAAGCAGCCATGAACATGAGTAGAGGGCTGAGAGATGCCAGCGCGTCCCTACCCCGCTCCCTCCAGGATGAACGGCCATTCCCGCCCGCACACCTCAGCCTATATGAAAGCCTCGCCACCATCTGTTCGGACACAGCCAGTCCACCCACCACCCCAGAGCGCTCGGAAGCCTAGCTCACTCCCTGGGCGGGGGCAAGACAGTGTTACATAAACTCCCGCAGCCCAAGACCCATCTCCACAGTGGCAGGGAGCAGCAAAAATGGCGGCCGCTATAATGGCGCCTACCCACTACTAGGCGGAGTCGAAAAAACACCACCACGTGCTCACAAGATTTTCTCCACTCTGCCCAGGTGAGGCACAAAGGAGACACTCGGCGGCCCTCACCCAAGCTTAAGCGGGGCCGACAGAGCCCAACGGCCCCACCACGAGAACTCCGCCGTCACCGTGATCGCCCCTAAAGAAAGCAGGCCCTGCTGCAGAGCGCTCCCCAATCAGTTTGGTACGGCCGCTTCCGCACAGGCCGCAACCGAGAGCGACTTCCCTTCTCTTCCCTTCTGCCCGCCATAATTCCCAAAAACTCGCCCCATACACAGTTACCCAGGGTAGGCGCAGGAAGGCGGCAGCAGCCGAACCCTCGGCCTTAGCGCGCGCTCGCTAGCGCAGCTGGCCTCCATCATATCGCTACTCCGAGAGCCGCACCGGTTGGGCCGCCGAACCTGCACTATGGTCACCAAGGCGCGGCAGCTGCCGGCAGACACAACAAATCACCCTTCCCTCAGAATAGATGCGCCCCCGCCTCGGGCCCGTACGTTGCGCCAATTCACTCTACAGTAGCTAAGGAGGAGTCACTCCCGGCTCCTTCCTTCTCCACGCAGCAGTCTCTGAACCTACCCAATTCCGCCACCCCACCAGCGGGAAAGAGCGCGGTCCCTGGAGGAGCCCACGAAAATCCTAGGGCCCAGCGGCGATTCAGGCCTCCCGTGTTATTGTGTCATATAGCAGCAGCGAGAGAGGCGCGATCAACGGCCCCATTTCCCTCAGTCTGGCTTAGCCCACCCCGCGCAGCGCGCACGCAACGTCCCCTCCTCATCTTCAGAAGTTACATGCGCGAGCCGTGCTCACCTGCACCCACCACGTACGAGAAAGAAAAACAAGCGGCTCCCACCACCAACGTTACACATCCACCAGCACTGCTAGGTGACTGGCCCAGCCACTTCCTCTCCCGTGGAGACCCAATACGACCCCGCTGGGTAAGGGAGCTGCCGGTCGGGGGGGGGGGGGGGGTTCCCCTAGTTCGCCCTGCCCTCCGTGTGGACCGCGGTGAGACAGGCCTGGGCCGCAGTGTGCCTAAATCGTTTCTTTCTTTGTTTTACCTGCCTGACGGGCGCCACGAGAAAAGCAGCAACAACAGTGAAGACAATGGAAGTCGGTAAAGGAGAGCGATCTGGTTTTTTTGGGGAGGGAAATGGCGTCTGCGAAAACTCCTCCTTGTGCTTGTCCCCTAGCACCAGAGGGGGCGGAGCAGGGCAGGGTTCTTGCGATGCTTAAAGGCACGCGTGGCTTCATGCTTCTTATTGGCTGTTGGGTTGCGCGGGGTTTTGGGGGGCTGCGCACAGAGGGCAGGTGTATTCTTCCTTCCCACCCGCAGCTCGGGTGATGGGAGGTGGGCTTCCCTGCTAGTTCTAGCTGCTCCCTTCGGCACCGCCTCTGCCTCGGATAAGCGTGAGGTGGGTCGGCTGAGCGTAGGGTGCGGGGGAAGGGGCTCAGGCTCAGTCAGCCTCTGAGGATTAGGGAGATGTGTGTCCCGTCCCCAATATGACTCTGTGGTGGGGCGGAGCATCTCACCTCAGTGTCTATGGCCGTCCACTGCAACTAGTCGGTTCCAGCAGGGATGCGGGGTGGCAGCTGGCCTCACCACCCCTGGGCATCTTGGCACAGGATAGCAGCGCCAACTGGGTGACAAGCTGCCTAAGGACTGTACGGCCAAGATGACAGACTTATCAAAAATGGTGTGACGTGCCAGTCCTTACCTTACAAGAGGCCTACAGGATTAGACCTGTTGATGAGTAAACAAATGGGTTATTTCCCTTAAGTAACTGTACAGTTTTTTTTCTGAGTGGTGGAGTTTTGGGGAGGATTTTAAGGTAGGGTAATTTTTTCTTAGTTGCAAGTTATAATGACAGAAGGCGAGTCTTGTGTTTCTTAACTATTCTCACAGTAATTTTTCTTAGGTGTGATTCTGTAAGGAGGTTGAGATACTTGGTCCTTAAGGGAATAAACAGATTCCAAATGCAGTTATATAACTTAAATGTGCATAGCTACTTCCAAAACTAGCAAGAACCTAGAGCTTATTAACCACTGATGTTCATGAGACAATGACTGCCAAATCTTGGTACTATTGCAGCCAAACCCTGGACTGGGTCTCTAGATAACATTGATATTTCAGGCTAGCCTTCTTTTGTCAGTTCCAAAGCTTTAATCGTGTTAATGTGTAAAAATCGACCCTGTGGTACAAATACAGATCCTAACTTGTTTGTATTGTAAATGGGCCTTCTCACTTGTGTTCTTAACAGCGCTAATGAGATGGGAGAATAACTTCTTGGGTCAATTTTTAAAAGTGTATGCTTCCAATTAAATCAACGGGAAAATACAAAGGGTTGCTTGTAGAAGTCTCAGTAGAATCATAGAATAGTTAGGGTTGGAAGGGACCTTAAAGATCATCTAGTTCCAACCCTCCTGCCATGGGACATTCCACTAAATCAGGCTGCCCAAGGCCCCATCCAACCTGGCCTTGAACACCTCCAGGGATGGGGCATCCACAACCTCTCTGGGCAACCTGTTCCAGTGTCTCACCACTCTCTAGTGAAGAAATTCTTCCCAATGTCCAGTCTAAGTCTGCCCCTCTCCAGTTTGTACCCGTTCCCCCTGGTCCTATCCCCACAAGCCTTTGTCAATAGCCTCTCTCCAGCTTTCCTGTAGGCCCCCTTCAGGTACTGGAAGGTGGCTATAAGATTTCCTCTGAGCCTTCTCTTCTCCAGGCTGAACAGGCCCAACTCTCTCAGCCTGTCCTTGGAGGGAAGGTGCTCCAGCCCTCCGATCATCTTTGTAGCTCTCCTCTGGACCTGTTCCAACAGTTCCAGATTCCAGAACTGGACACAGTACTCCAGATGAGGTCTCACAAGAGAGGAATAGAGGGGCAGAATCGCTTCCCTCGACCGGCTGGCCGCACTTCTTTTGATGCGGCCCAGGATATGGTTGGCCTTCTGGGCTGCGAGTGCACACTGCCGGCTCATGTTGAGCTCCTCATTGACCAGCACCCCCAAGTCCTTCTCTGCAGGGCTGCTCTCTAGCACGTCATCCCTCATCGTGTACTGAAAACGGGGATTGCCCCGACCCTGTAGCAGGACATTACACTTGGCCTCATTGAACCTCATGAGGCTCTCAGAGGCCCACTTCTCCAGTCTGTCCAGGTCCCTCTGGATGACATCCCGTCCTTCTGGTGTGGTAACTACACCACTCAGCTTGGTGTCATCCGCAAACTTGCTGATGGTGCGCTCAATCTTGCTGTCAATATCATTGATAAAGATATTGAACAGCACCGGTCCCAGTACGGACCCCTGAGGGACACCACTTGTCACGGATCTCCATCTGGACTTTGAGCCATTGATCACTACTCTCTGAATATGACCATCCAGCCAGTTTCTTATCCACCGAATGGTCCACCCATCAAATCCATATCTCTCCAATTTAGAGAGAAGGATGTTGGGGGGGACCGTGTCAAAGGCTTTACAGGAGTCTAGATAGATCACATCTGTCGGTTTACCCGTGTCCACTGCTGCGGTTACCTCATCATAGAAAGCCACCAAGTTGGTCAGACAGGACTTGCCCCTGGTGAAGCCATGCTGGCTGCCATTAATCACCTCCCTGCCCTCCATGTGCTTTAGCATAGTTTCTAGGAGGATCTGTTCCATGATCTTCCCAGGCACAGAGGTGAGGCTGACAGGTTGGTAGTTCTCAGGGTCATCTTTTCTACCCTTTTTAAAAATGGGCACAACGTTACCCTTCTTCCAGTCACCAGGGACTTGTCCTGATTGCCATGACTTTTCAAATATCATGGAGAGTGGCTTGGCAACCACATCAGCCAATTCCCTCAGGACTCTGGGATGCATCTCATCAGGTCCCATAGACTTATATATGTTCGGGTTCCTCAGGTGTTCATGAACCTGATCCTCCTCTGCTGTGGGAGGGTGTTTACCCCCCTGGTCACCATCTTGCTGTCCCATGACCCAGGAGGGGTGAGGAGAGCAGTTATTGGTGAAGACTGAGGCAAAATGTTGTTAAGTACCTCAGCCTTCTCCTCATCTGTTGATACATGATCCCCGTTTCCAACCATCAGTGGGGGTACATTCTCTTTGATCTTCCTCTTTTGATTGATGTACCTGTAAAAGCCTTTCTTGTTGGTCTTTACTTCCCTTGCCAAGTTCAGCTCCAGCTGTGCCTTCCTGACTTCATCCCTACACAACCGGGCAGCGTCTCTGTACGCGTCCCAGGTTCCCTGTCCCTGCTTGCACTGCCTGTGCTGTTCCTTCTTCTTTTTTAGTTTAACCAGCAGGTCTCGACTCAGCCATGCCAGTCTCTTCCCTTTCCTGTCTGATTTTCTACATATGGGGACTGAGCGCTCTTGCGCCTTTTGGAAAGCTTCCTTAAATATCTGCCAGCTCTGTTCTGCTCCCTTTTCTCGGAGGACCATGTCCCAGGGGGTCCTACCAAGTAATTCCTTAAAGAGCTGGAAGTCTGCTTTCCTGAAATTTAGTGTCCTGACTATAGTCCTCACCTGTCCCATATCCCTCTGGACCTTGAACTCCACCAATGCATGATCACTGCAGCCCAGGCTGCCACCGATCCTAATGTCACTGATGAGTTCGCTTGTATTGGTGACCATAAGGTCCAGTATTGCTTCTCCTTGGGTGGGGGTCTCTATCAGCTGGACTAAGAAATTATCTTCGATGCACTCCAGGAGTCTCCTGGATTGCCTACAGCTTGCCGTGCTACTTCTCCAGCATATGTCTGGGTGGTTGAAGTCCCTGAGTAGGATGAGAGCTTGCGAGCACGAAGCCTCCTGTAGCTGGAGGAAGAAGGCTTCATCAGTTGTCTCACCTTGTTCGGGTGGCCTGTAGTATACACCAACCACAAGGTTCCTGTTGGTTCTTCCACCTTTAATTTTGACCCACAAGCTTTCAACCTGTTTGTGGCTACTCTTCAATGACAGCTCTTCACATTCTATCCCTTTCCTGAGGTAGAGGGCAACGCCTCCACCACTCCTTCTCGGTCTGTCTCTCCTGAACAGCCTGTAGCCATTGATAGCCACATTCCAGTCATGGGACTTGTCCCACCTCGTTTCCGTGATGGCAACCAGATCATAGCTTTCAAGTAGCACAGTAGCTTCCAGCTCCTCCTGCTTGTTACCCAAGCTTCGTACTTTCCTGTTAGTTCGTGATGAGTAAACTGTATAGACTGCTTATGCTGTTTGAAGCTTACTTGTTTATTTGAACTGCAAGTTTATTTTTAGCATCAGTGGAAGTGCTTTTAATTGTAATTGCTTCTACATTGTCACACTTAGAATAGTTGAACTTTGAATTGAGAGAAAATTTCTGTAAAGTGCAAGTGAGAGACATCATGACTTTAGCTATTGTCAGAAGAAGAAAAACTTTCTGGATTTTGTTCTAGAGAATTAACTTTTTTTTTCCTTTTATCTTAAAAGAAAATGTCTGCATCTAACATTGCAGCAAGAGTGGAAACTTGGCTTTCATCTGCATGGCATGTTGAAGTTTCTTTGATGTGGCTGGAAATCTATATTAATTGAAAAAAATAGCAGTAGTAACTTAAGTCAAGCTAAGATTAACAGACGGATATTTGAGCAATGGCTTCTTACCAGATCTAAGAGATTTGGAATATCCCATTTTGCCTGATTGCATTTTAGATGCTCCCAAAAAAGAGGTGTCTGGCTTCTACTTCATACGGATTGATTTACTGGTTGATGTTAGCCAACCAGCATGTTCACAGTTGCAGAAGCTCAGAGGAAAAAATACTGTAAATGAAGTAACAGCCAACACTTGAGCATTTGTATTGCGCCTGGCTGAGATGGAGTTAACTTTCCCCATAGCAGCCCTCATAGTGGTGTGCTTTGGTTTTATAGCTAGAATGGTGTTGATACAACACCAATGTTTTTGCCACTGCTGAGCAGTGCTCCACAGCATCAAGGCTGTCTCTCCAACATTCCCCTCTCACCAGTAGGCTGGGAGATGGGCAAGATCTTGGGAGGGGATATAGCCAGGACAGCTGACCCAAACTGACAAAAGGGATATACCATACCATATGATATTTGCTCAGCAATAAAAGCTAAGAGAAAGGAGGAGGAGGGAGGGCAGGCATTTGTTATTATGATGTCTGTCTTCCTGAGCAAGCACTACATGTACTGCGGAAGCCCTACTTCCCGGGAAGTGGCTGGATATCACATGCTGACGAGAAGTAAAGAATAAATCTTTTGTTTTCCTTTGCTTCCATGTGTGGCCTTTGCTTTTGCTTTATTAAACTTCCTTTATCTTGACCCACAAGGTTTTTCTCCATCTTATTTTCTCCCTCACCATCCTGCTGAGGAGGGTAGTGATAAAGCAGCTTGGTGGACACGTGGCATTTAGCCAAGGTCAACCCATCACAGCATTCCAAGAGTCCTGGGAAGCAAAGTGTACTCAAATGCTGATGCTGCAACAAACTGATGAGATAGGTCAAATTCAGAACATGGAATATCAACCAGTCTGTGTTCTCCATAGTAATCTTCCTCCTGTAACAAAAAAACACTGTACAGGGGAATATTGCGTGTTGTCTTGGAGTCCTTCTTCTTAAAGCAGAAAATGTGAAATTCTTGGTGAATTGGATAAAGTGGAGAGTCTTATAGTAGAGTATATTCAGGAAAAAAGTCCTTGCTAGATTAATTGGGGAAGCTGAGAACCTGAATCCTGTTGGACAAACTGATCGTGAACAAATTGTTCCAAGGCCTGTAGATTAATTTGGACAAAATCTAGGCCTTTCAAACAAAGACCTTTTAGCTAGTCTTGATGAAAATATTGAATTTGCTTTAAATAATGCAACACCCTCAGAAAGCAGATACAGCAGTAGAAGTGACAATTTCAGTAAAACCTCAGGTTTGCTCACTGCACGTGATGAAAATATTTTGTAACAATACTTTGGAAATCCTTTGCCTCATTCAGATGAAGAAATTTCACCTCCTCTGGAATGCTGACGGCTTTTCCATAGAATCACTAGATTGGAAAAGACCTGTGAAATCTTAGAGTCCAACTGTACCTGTCCACTACTAAACCATAGCCCTGAGCACTTCAGTTATCTGTCTTTTAAATACCTCCAGCAATGGTGACTCAACTACCTCCCTGGGCAGCCTGTTCCAGTGCCTGATAACTCTTTTGGTTAAGAATTTTTTCCTGATGTCCAATCTGAACCTCCTCTCACACATCTTGAGGTCATTTCCTCTAGTCCTATCGCTTGTCCCCTGGGAGGAGACCAAGACCCACCTCGCTGCAACCTCCTTTCAGGTAGTTGTAGACAGTGGTAAGGTCTCCCCTCAGCCTCCTTTTCTCTAGGCTAAACAACCCCAGTTCCCTCAGCCGCATCTCATAAGGCTTGTTCTTCAGCCCCTTCACCAGCTTTGTTGCCCTTTTCTGGACACGCTCCAGTACCTCAATGTCTTTCCTGTAGTGAGGGGCCCAAAACTGAACACAGGACTTGAGGTGTGGCCTCACCAGTGCTGAATACAGGGGCAGAATCACTTCCTTGGTCCTGCTGGCCACACCATTTCTGCTACAGGCCAAGATGCTATTTGCCTTCTTGGCCACCTGGGCGCACTGCTGGCTCATGTTCAGCCAGCTGTCAACCAACATCCCCAGGTCTTTCTCTGCCAGGCAGCTTTTCAGCCACTCTTCCCCAAGCCTGTAGAGCTGCACGGGGTTGTCGTGTCCCAAGTGCAGGACTCGGCATTTGTCCTTGTTGAACCTCATCCCGTTGGTCTCAGCCCATTCCAGCCTGTTCAGATCCCTCTGTAGAGCCTCCCTACCCTCAAGCAGATCGATACTTCCTCCCAGCTTAGTGTCATCTGCAAACTTACTGAGGGTGCATTCAATCCCTTCATCCAGGTTGTTGATAAAGATATTGAACTGAACTGGACCCAGCACTGAGCCCTGGGGAACACCACTTGTGACTGGCCTCCAGTTGGATTTAACTCCATTTACCATGACTATTTGGGCCCGGCCATCCAGCCAGTTTTTTACCCAGCAGAGGGTACGCCTGTCCAGGCCAGTGGCAGACAGTTTCTCAAGCAGAATACTGTGAGAAATGGTGTCAAAGGCTTTCCTGAAGTCCAGGTACACTATGTCCACAGCCTTTCCCTCATCCACCAAGTGGTTCACCTTGTTGTAGAAGGTGATCAGGTTAGTTTGGCAGGACCTGCCTTTCATAAAGCCATATTGACTGGGCCTGATCAGCCGGTTGTCTTGTGTGTGCTGTGGGATAGCACTCAAGGTGACCTGCTCCATGATCTCCCCCAGCACCAAGGTCAGACTGACAGGCCTATAGTTTCCTGGGTGCGGAAGGATGGCTCATGATTTAATAGCAGTGAACAATCCAGGGTTTGCTGTCTGTAGCTAGGCCTGACCTTGAGATAAGATAAAAGGGAGTAGAATACAAGAATGTGGAATCCAGCGCGGGAAAGTCCCGAAGAGTTGTGATGAGAACTTTGTATCTGCCCCTTTCGCATGCTCAAGAGCGTCTGGCCAGTTGCGTGACAGCATAAGGCGCGTGAACAGCGGGACATAACCAATTAGGATTTGTTTTGTTAGTGCGTGCACTATTGGGATAAGTATATAAGAAGTGTAAGGTGCATGAATAAATGAGAACGATCATACTCATATTGAGACTCCATCGTTACTCCAGATCCGCCTCCCACTCCGACATCTGGTAGCAGAGGATGGTTACAGGACGCCTTTGACTTCTCGAGACTGCGGTAAGCAGCTAGAGGAGGGGAGTGGGAAACCGCGGCTAAGGGAAGCGCTGCCTGTGCATAGTCAAGGTAGACAGCTGGTGTGAGGTCGCTCCTCACCCCTTAGGGATAATTATGGAAACAGAAGCTGCGGCAACGCTACTTGTGGGGATCCTCTCTAAGAGAGGGCATGAACTGCTCGCAAAACTGCTGATAAAACTTCTACATTTAGGTAGAAAATGGGGACACTTTACTGATCCGCACACGATGTTTTTTGTTACGGAGTGGCGAGATTATGGAGAAATGTTGTGGCAAAAGACTATATCAGGAACAGACAAAGAGGAAAAGGAAATTAAAACTGTTCGCGGGGATTGGAATTTGGTGTTGGACACTTCAAAAGAGATGAAAGTGGAGAGGGAGGTGGCTTGTGCAGCAGCCCAAATGCTGGGACCTCTACCTAATGTCGAAAAAACCCCAGCCGGGGCGGGTTCGATTTCCCGTTTATTCGGATTGCCTGCGGTGAAAGGCATGAAAGGAACTATTTGCAAGAATGTTGGCGAGTTAACGCGAAAAGCTGAAACAGGGGAGAAGGAGGGGGAGCGCTGGTTCGGGAAGGAGGAAGTTGATGCGTTGGGAGACATGGAACCGACTGAGAAAAAGCAGGAAGTACCCAAGGGTGGCTTTAGTTGCCGCCCACGTTCCTGTGCTCCTCCTTCGGTACAGCCTTCTGCCCCCCCCAATCGAGGAATTAACTCCTCCGGTGCCGCCTTCCCCTCCGCCTCTGTATCCTTCATTGTCGCCGAACAAGCCTTACCGCCCTGCTTATCCACTACTCGACCGGCTTTATTACGGGGAGTGCGATGGAAGGGAATTATCAAAGATACCATAGTGCAAGGCCAGTGGATGTCACCTAACAATAGTGAGGGGCTAATGCCCTTAGCCTTTCCTGTCGTCCAAGAAAATGGACAGGGGAAGTGGGAACCGCATGATTGGAAGATTTTACAACAGGCACGTGCCACCATGACCACATATGGGCCGAAATCCGAAGCTGCGCGACAGATAGTGACCTGGATTTTCTCAGCAGATTTGATGTGTCCGTATGATTGTCAAAATTTAATGAGACTACTTTTGACCCCGACTCAACTTTTGCTATGGCAATCCTCATGGCAGCAGCGTGCAGTTGCAGCAGCAGCACGTCGCCAGGATCCACAGGATCCCCTTAGGGGGGTAACACCAGATATGCTCACCGGTCAAGGTCAATATGCTGATACCAGAGTGCAAACCACCTTTCCTGAGGATATGCTGTGCTTATCCGCCCAATTAGCTTTAGAAGCCTTTTTGAGCCTACCAGGACCTAGTGCCCCATCGTTTGGTAACCTGGTGCAGGGTGCAACAGAGAAATATACCCACTTTGTTGATCGACTTTGGGATAACGTCATGAACCACCCTGATCTCTCTCCTGAAAGTAAAGAGCAAACGTTTCGAGTATTGGCCTTCGATAATGCCAACAAGGCTACCAAACAGATTCTAGCCAGGCTCCCAAAGGGAGCCGGAGTGGAGGAGATGCTTTTAAGAGTAGAAAGAGCTGACTCTTACAAACAAAGTAGCTCTGTTGCTGCCGCAGTGCAGGGAGCTGTATGTGAACTTGTGCAATCACTTGCTACCGCAGCTCAGAAAGGAAGGGGCCGTGTGCTAAAGGGAGGAAAGTCATCAACCAACCAACCCTTCCACGGGAAGTGTTATCGATGTGGGAATGAAGGGCATTATTAATTATAATACCTGGATTGATCGACGCAGATTATACAGGGACGATACAAGTCATGGTGTATACACTTTGTCCACCTATCTTTATACCGACAGGTAGTGAAATAGCACAGATTGTGGCCATTGAAAGTATCTTACCTTCACAGTCCCGAGTGGAATTCTATAGGGGCGACCGAGGTTTTGGATCTACAGGCCCTGCTGTTTGTTTTACCACTAAACTACATCAACGGCCTGTATTAACAATTGGACTGCTCCGTGACAATGAGAATCGACAGATTCGAGCCATGTTAGACACTGGTGCAGATATCACGATAATCAGCTGTGAAACATGGCCTCGACATTGGCCAGTGGAGCAACCTTTATCAGCTATAGCTGGAGTAGGAGGACACTCCCTCCCACAGATCAGTCGGGAACCAATTCAACTAGAGTTCCCTGAAGGACAAAAGGCTGTATTAAAAGTATATGACAACCAAGGACTGTTACCTGTTAAACAATTGATACAAACCTTATCTTGTAATATATGTGCATATTGTAAGTGTTGTATGTGTTCAGTACCGTGTATAGTTTAAATATCCATACCATCGTGTTATTCTTATTTGACTGGTCGTAAACAATATTGTATAGGCATATTAAGCCAGCTCTCAAATAGTGGTTCTGTGTGTGTATGCCTGTGTGTGTTTAAAGCGCTTTAAACGTTTGTAAGATTTGCAAATTGGGTTTTGGTTATAGGAGCTTGAGCCTCTGTTTGTTTCGATTAATCTTAAAAATGCAACTCTGAGACCTTTCAATCTCAAACGTCCACTAAGCCGGCAAACAGGTAGATTTACCTGGGACCTTTGAAGTGAAAGGCTGCAGAGGACACAATTTCAAACTTAAAAAAAAAAAAAAAACCCAAACAAAAAACCAAAAAAAAAAACCCAAATCAAAACCAAAAACAAAACAACAAAACAACAAACAAACCCAAAAAGAACGTAGACAATAGTAAAAGAAAATGGAAAAAAAACCCAGCCCTGTGGCTGTGTGTGAGGTTCCCCCCCCCCCCCATTCCTCCCCGCCCTTACTCCTGGTATGTGAAGGTGGTTTTTTTTGTTTGTTTTGTTTCAGCTTGGCAGTCCTTATCTTTCTCTAGGGGAGTAACAATTTATGAAGAACACTCTGCATTCCAGTGTCCGTTATAAGAACCATTTGATGAACTGGCACTGCAGACATTGAGGGATATGCTGAGAGATAAAGGACTTGTTGTTGCACCTGAAAAAGTACAAAGGTCAGCTCTGTGGAAGTATTTGGGCTGGTGCATTTCTGATGCCCAAATCCCAACACAGAAAATCGAACTGACGACCAGTTTATGAACTGTTAAAGATGTTCAAACATTGTTAGGGAATATTCAATGGGTCCACCGTTGTGTGGACATTTCCAACTCTGATATTGCTCCCTTGACTGTGTTGTTGCACAGTGCCGACACAGCCTCCAAAATTGAGCTTACCACAGGTCAAAGGACTCTTTTACAAAAAATCAGTTGTCGCTTACAAAATATCTTGGTCATCTTGGAAGATACTGAATTTACCGATATCGCTTTTGGTTTGTAACAATAGCGAATCCCCATATGCAGTCATCTGTCAATGGCAAAACAAAAGAGGGGAATTTGGGAAGGACAGAGACCTGAATGACCCTGCCATTGCCAGTAGTAAGAGAACTGATAAAGCTGAATCATTCTGGGTATTGGAATGGGTGTTTCTGGGTGTGCAGCCAAAAACGAGCATTCAAACCAGACCCGAAGCTGTGGCAGAGTTAGTATGAAAAGGCAGATCTCGAATTATTGAGATCAGCGGTCAAGAACCTGCAGACATTAGCATTCCAGTTAATGCTGTAGACCTAGAGTGGTGGTTACGAAATGTAATACCACTTCAGGAAGCCCTATTAGGATTTGAAGGACAAATACATTCGCAGCAGCCGCAAGGGAAAAAGTAGCAGATATTGTCACAAAATCAGTGGCTGGAAAGAACGAAAGTCAGTAGGCAACCACTGGTGGATGGCCTTACTGTATATACTGATGCCGGAAAACGACTGCATCGTGCTGTTTGTGTATGGCACGAACGTGCTGAATGGCACAAGCATGTTTTGGAGGGACAGCCCCAAGATTCTTTACAGACCTTAAAGTTAACTGCTGTTGGTTGGGCCCTGTTGAATTGGCTAACCACCCCTCTTAATGTTGTAACAGACTCACTATATGTAGCAGGAGTAGTCCCAAGATTAGAGGATGCTCTTCTAAGACAGACAACTAACCCAAGATTAGGAGCATTGTTTGTGCAATTACACTCCACGCTTCAACAACGCAGAGTCTTGTTGTGTTATTCATGTGCGAAGTCATCAACTTGACGTGGGACTAGGAAGGGGTAATCAGATAGCAGATAGCTTCATTAGTCCAGCTCAGCATATGCCCCCTATGGATAAATTTTGTGTAGCAAGACAGAGTCACGACCAATTTCACCAGAATGCCAAAGGATTAAAACGACAGTATGGCTTAACAGAGAATGAAGCCCGTAGTATTGTACAAGCCTGTCCAAGATGTGGAAATCACGGTCCAGGAATAGGGATCGGAGTTAACCCTAAAAGACTAAAGTCCTTAGAGCTTTGGCAAATGGCTGTCACTCACATTGGGGAATTTGGAAGACTAAAATATGTTCACGTGACAATCAATACCTTTTCGAAATTTGTATGGGCAACCGCATTACCTGGTGAGAAAGCACAACATGTGTGTAAACACCTGTTGTCCTGCTTTGCTGTAATGGGGGTGCCTGAGACCATAAAAACGGATAATGGGCCTGCCTATACTAGTCAAAAGACGAGGGTCTTTTTGTCCAAGGGGGGGGGGGTACAACATATCACAGGAATCCCGCACTCTCCCACTGGGCAGGCTTTGATGGAGCGAACTCATCAAGTGTTGAAAGATTATTTACAAAGACAAAAAGACACTGAAATGGACGTGCAAATGAGATCGAATAAGGTTTTGTTCACATTAAACTATTTGTGTTTAATGAGTGATAGAGAAGAGCCACCGGTGATGATACATCATCAAAGTATAAGGTTGAATGAAAAGACAATTATTCCCAGCTTTCGAGTATTATATAGAGATCCAGTAACGGGAATATGAAAAGGACCTGTTGCTGTAATATTTAATGGTCGAGGATATATGTGTGTTTCCACAGAAGGTGGTCCTAGGTGGATACCAGCAAAAAGCATTCGACCCTATCTACAGACGTCATCAGAACGTGATCAACGGCCTACACAAGAAGATCCTGCACAGGAATGAATGAAGAAAGCTGTAATTGTGGGAATTGTGATCCCTGGGCGTTCCATAACTGTGGTGACTGTGATAATAATCAGTGACCCTGTAATACGGACTATTAAGGATCAAACTTGGAAGAAAGTAAAAGAAAACTGTAGGCATTCTTGTAAATGGAAACTGTATCGAAAAATGTATGAGTTACTCTTGCATAAGTCTTGAACATTACTAGTTTTGTGCCAGTTTGGCGACCATTTGTGACTTGTCTTATAGGACTTCCCATATAAAAAAAAATAAAATAAAATAAAAAATTTTTAACTTTAATCAAACAATGCAAGAGTTGAAGTTACAGTTTAACATCACTAGTAACTTACTCTTTCGATGGGAAAACCAGAGCGAAGCATTCGATAAATATGATAATTGGGATAACAAACTTCCAATTGGATCCAAGCCACAAGAACTTGAACTTGTGGATTCTCTGAATGCTACGTATTGTTTTTTGGTCTTTTTTTTGTTTTTATAGGTTTAACATCGTGGTCTGAGGTATAGAAGGAAACAAGACTAGCGGACCAAGCAGCACCAACAATAATTAATCCCATGGGGAACAGCAGTGATTGGGAGCGGAAATGGTGCAACATTACAATGCGAAATAAAACCCACTCCGCTCCTGGCACTGTATTACCAAGACGATTACCACCAGGATACCTTTCGATCTGTGGTAATCGAGCGTGGGCAGGCATGCCCTCTAACCCAAAGGGTGGACCATGTACCATGTACCAGTTTGGGCGTTCCATATCATCATCCAAATCAAACTCATCCCACAAGGTGGAAAAGAGACCTGAATTATGGAATTTTTGGGAAAGATTTTTGCATTTCTTTTGCTATCAAGAGTCGCAGCCATAAAAGCGCATAAAAACTTAGAAGAATTATTTTGTTCGGTAGTGAAGCAAGCCAACATGACAAGTCAAATTTTGTCTGAACTGGCTGCAGCAATAAATTTTTCTTCTTTTTTTGTTTATTATTGGCGCATGGTCATGGCTGTGGCGATTTTGACCTAGGTCTCTCCTTTTTTTTCTCTTTTCTTTGATTTGGATGGATTATCCAACTGGTTAGGATTGACTGGTTGGCTTAGGAGCGTATTAAAAATGGGATTAATGTTGTTGATAGTTATACTTGTAGAAATAGTTCTTTTCAGTTGTGTAAGGTTATGTCTAAGAAAAATGCTATCACGAACAACAAATGAACCCTGGCTTGTTGGGTCTATGGTCTATGATCCATATGTCAGCCATTAACATTACAGGTTTCAGTACAGATTCCAGTATTGCCAACTTCATCACGACCATTGAGTCCTACACCATTGCCATTTCCATCATGGCCATCGAGTCTTTTGCCATTTCCTAGTATTTCACAATCGCCAAGTCTTTTACCATTACCGAGTTCTGTATGACTGTTAAATCCTCCAACACAAAGAGATCCTTTGAAATCAGTGCCATCACAGCATCATCAGAAGAATAACCGAGGACAATCAAAACCAGACACAACCATCGGATCCTTCTCTATGAAGGAGTTGAGAATTGATAGAAGCATAGAATAACAGAATAATAGAATAGTTTGGGTTGGAAGGGACATTAAGATCATCTAGTTCCAAGCCCCCTGCCATGGGCAGGGGCATCCCACTAGATTAGGGTGCCCAAGGTCCCATCCAACCTGGCCTTGAACACCTCCAGGAATGGGGCATCCATAACTTCCCTGGGCAACCTGTTCCGGTGCCTCACCACTCTCATGGTGAAGAAATTCTTCCTTATGTCTAGCCTAAATCTACCCCTCTCCAGTTAATACTCATTCCCCTAGTCCTATCACTACAAGCCTTTGTGAACAGTCCCTCCCCGGCTTTCTTGTAGGCCCCCTTCAGGTATTGGAAGGTCACTATAAGATCTTCTCAGAGCCTTCTCTTCTCCAGGCTGAACAAGCCCAACTCTCTCAGCCTGTCCTCATATGGGAGGTGCTCCAGCCCCCTGATCCAGCCCTTAAAGACCTGGAAGTCTGCTTTCCTGAAATTTAGTGTCCTAACTATACTCCTCACATGTCCCATATCCCTCTGGACCTTGAACTCCACCAGTGCGTGATCACTGCAGCCCAGGCTGCCTCCAATCCTAATGTCACTGATGAGTTCACTTGTATTAGTGACCATCAGGTCCAGTATTGCATCTCCTCGGGTGGGGGTCTCTATCAGCCGAACTAAGAAATTATCTTCAATGCTCTCCAGGAGTCTCCTGGATTGCCTACAGCTTGCCGTGCTACTTTTCCAGCATGTGTCAGGGTGGTTGATTGTCGGAGTGGGAGGCGGATCTGGAGTAACGATGGAGTCTCAATATGAGTATGATCGTTCTCATTTATTCATGCACCTTACACTTCTTATATACTTATCCCAATAGTGCACGCACTAACAAAACAAATCCTAATTGGTTATGTCCCGCTGTTCACGCGCCTTATGCTGTCACGCAACTGGCCAGACGCTCTTGAGCATGCGAAAGGGGCAGATACAAAGTTCTCATCACAACTCTTCGGGACTTTCCCGCGCTGGATTCCACATTCTTGTATTCTACTCCCTTTTATCTTATCTCAAGGTCAGGCCTAGCTACAGACAGCAAACCCTGGATTGTTCACTGCTATTAAATCATGAGCCATCCTTCCGCACCCAGGAAACTATAGGCCTGTCAGTCTGACCTTGGTGCTGGGGGAGATCATGGAGCAGGTCACCTTGAGTGCTATCCCACAGCACACACAAGACAACCGGCTGATCAGGCCCAGTCAATATGGCTTTATGAAAGGCAGGTCCTGCCAAACTAACCTGATCACCTTCTACAACAAGGTGAACCACTTGGTGGATGAGGGAAAGGCTGTGGACGTAGTGTACCTGGACTTCAGGAAAGCCTTTGACACCATTTCTCACAGTATTCTGCTTGAGAAACTGTCTGCCACTGGCCTGGACAGGCGTACCCTCTGCTGGGTAAAAAACTGGCTGGATGGCCGGGCCCAAATAGTCATGGTAAATGGAGTTAAATCCAACTGGAGGCCAGTCACAAGTGGTGTTCCCCAGGGCTCAGTGCTGGGTCCAGTTCAGTTCAATATCTTTATCAACAACCTGGATGAAGGGATTGAATGCACCCTCAGTAAGTTTGCAGATGACACTAAGCTGGGAGGAAGTATCGATCTGCTTGAGGGTAGGGAGGCTCTACAGAGGGATCTGAACAGGCTGGAATGGGCTGAGACCAACGGGATGAGGTTCAACAAGGACAAATGCCGAGTCCTGCACTTGGGACACGACAACCCCGTGCAGCTCTACAGGCTTGGGGAAGAGTGGCTGAAAAGCTGCCTGGCAGAGAAAGACCTGGGGATGTTGGTTGACAGCTGGCTGAACATGAGCCAGCAGTGCGCCCAGGTGGCCAAGAAGGCAAATAGCATCTTGGCCTGTAGCAGAAATGGTGTGGCCAGCAGGACCAAGGAAGTGATTCTGCCCCTGTATTCAGCACTGGTGAGGCCACACCTCAAGTCCTGTGTTCAGTTTTGGGCCCCTCACTACAGGAAAGACATTGAGGTACTGGAGCGTGTCCAGAAAAGGGCAACAAAGCTGGTGAAGGGGCTGAAGAACAAGCCTTATGAGATGCGGCTGAGGGAACTGGGGTTGTTTAGCCTAGAGAAAAGGAGGCTGAGGGGAGACCTTACCACTGTCTACAACTACCTGAAAGGAGGTTGCAGCGAGGTGGGTCTTGGTCTCCTCCCAGGGGACAAGCGATAGGACTAGAGGAAATGACCTCAAGATGTGTGAGAGGAGGTTCAGATTGGACATCAGGAAAAAATTCTTAACCAAAAGAGTTATCAGGCACTGGAACAGGCTGCCCAGGGAGGTAGTTGAGTCACCATTGCTGGAGGTATTTAAAAGACAGATAACTGAAGTGCTCAGGGCTATGGTTTAGTAGTGGACAGGTACAGTTGGACTCTAAGATTTCACAGGTCTTTTCCAATCTAGTGATTCTATGGAAAAGCCGTCAGCATTCCAGAGGAGGTGAAATTTCTTCATCTGAATGAGGCAAAGGATTTCCAAAGTATTGTTACAAAATATTTTCATCACGTGCAGTGAGCAAACCTGAGGTTTTACTGAAATTGTCACTTCTACTGCTGTATCTGCTTTCTGAGGGTGTTGCATTATTTAAAGCAAATTCAATATTTTCATCAAGACTAGCTAAAAGGTCTTTGTTTGAAAGGCCTAGATTTTGTCCAAATTAATCTACAGGCCTTGGAACAATTTGTTCACGATCAGTTTGTCCAACAGGATTCAGGTTCTCAGCTTCCCCAATTAATCTAGCAAGGACTTTTTTCCTGAATATACTCTACTATAAGACTCTCCACTTTATCCAATTCACCAAGAATTTCACATTTTCTGCTTTAAGAAGAAGGACTCCAAGACAACACGCAATATTCCCCTGTACAGTGTTTTTTTGTTACAGGAGGAAGATTACTATGGAGAACACAGACTGGTTGATATTCCATGTTCTGAATTTGACCTATCTCATCAGTTTGTTGCAGCATCAGCATTTGAGTACACTTTGCTTCCCAGGACTCTTGGAATGCTGTGATGGGTTGACCTTGGCTAAATGCCACGTGTCCACCAAGCTGCTTTATCACTACCCTCCTCAGCAGGATGGTGAGGGAGAAAATAAGATGGAGAAAAACCTTGTGGGTCAAGATAAAGGAAGTTTAATAAAGCAAAAGCAAAGGCCACACATGGAAGCAAAGGAAAACAAAAGATTTATTCTTTACTTCTCGTCAGCATGTGATATCCAGCCACTTCCCGGGAAGTAGGGCTTCCGCAGTACATGTAGTGCTTGCTCAGGAAGACAGACATCATAATAACAAATGCCTGCCCTCCCTCCTCCTCCTTTCTCTTAGCTTTTATTGCTGAGCAAATATCATATGGTATGGTATATCCCTTTTGTCAGTTTGGGTCAGCTGTCCTGGCTATATCCCCTCCCAAGATCTTGCCCATCTCCCAGCCTACTGGTGAGAGGGGAATGTTGGAGAGACAGCCTTGATGCTGTGGAGCACTGCTCAGCAGTGGCAAAAACATTGGTGTTGTATCAACACCATTCTAGCTATAAAACCAAAGCACACCACTATGAGGGCTGCTATGGGGAAAGTTAACTCCATCTCAGCCAGGCGCAATACAAATGCTCAAGTGTTGGCTGTTACTTCATTTACAGTATTTTTTCCTCTGAGCTTCTGCAACTGTGAACATGCTGGTTGGCTAACATCAACCAGTAAATCAATCCGTATGAAGTAGAAGCCAGACACCTCTTTTTTTGGGAGCATCTAAAATGCAATCAGGCAAAATGGGATATTCCAAATCTCTTAGATCTGGTAAGAAGCCATTGCTCAAATATCCGTCTGTTAATCTTAGCTTGACTTAAGTTACTACTGCTATTTTTTTCAATTAATATAGATTTCCAGCCACATCAAAGAAACTTCAACATGCCATGCAGATGAAAGCCAAGTTTCCACTCTTGCTGCAATGTTAGATGCAGACATTTTCTTTTAAGATAAAAGGAAAAAAAAGTTAATTCTCTAGAACAAAATCCAGAAAGTTTTTCTTCTTCTGACAATAGCTAAAGTCATGATGTCTCTCACTTGCACTTTACAGAAATTTTCTCTCAATTCAAAGTTCAACTATTCTAAGTGTGACAATGTAGAAGCAATTACAATTAAAAGCACTTCCACTGATGCTAAAAATAAACTTGCAGTTCAAATAAACAAGTAAGCTTCAAACAGCATAAGCAGTCTATACAGTTTACTCATCACGAACTAACAGGAAAGTACGAAGCTTGGGTAACAAGCAGGAGGAGCTGGAAGCTACTGTGCTACTTGAAAGCTATGATCTGGTTGCCATCACGGAAACGAGGTGGGACAAGTCCCATGACTGGAATGTGGCTATCAATGGCTACAGGCTGTTCAGGAGAGACAGACCGAGAAGGAGTGGTGGAGGCGTTGCCCTCTACCTCAGGAAAGGGATAGAATGTGAAGAGCTGTCATTGAAGAGTAGCCACAAACAGGTTGAAAGCTTGTGGGTCAAAATTAAAGGTGGAAGAACCAACAGGAACCTTGTGGTTGGTGTATACTACAGGCCACCCGAACAAGGTGAGACAACTGATGAAGCCTTCTTCCTCCAGCTACAGGAGGCTTCGTGCTCGCAAGCTCTCATCCTACTCAGGGACTTCAACCACCCAGACATATGCTGGAGAAGTAGCACGGCAAGCTGTAGGCAATCCAGGAGACTCCTGGAGTGCATCGAAGATAATTTCTTAGTCCAGCTGATAGAGACCCCCACCCAAGGAGAAGCAATACTGGACCTTATGGTCACCAATACAAGCGAACTCATCAGTGACATTAGGATCGGTGGCAGCCTGGGCTGCAGTGATCATGCATTGGTGGAGTTCAAGGTCCAGAGGGATATGGGACAGGTGAGGACTATAGTCAGGACACTAAATTTCAGGAAAGCAGACTTCCAGCTCTTTAAGGAATTACTTGGTAGGACCCCCTGGGACATGGTCCTCCGAGAAAAGGGAGCAGAACAGAGCTGGCAGATATTTAAGGAAGCTTTCCAAAAGGCGCAAGAGCGCTCAGTCCCCATATGTAGAAAATCAGACAGGAAAGGGAAGAGACTGGCATGGCTGAGTCGAGACCTGCTGGTTAAACTAAAAAAGAAGAAGGAACAGCACAGGCAGTGCAAGCAGGGACAGGGAACCTGGGACGCGTACAGAGACGCTGCCCGGTTGTGTAGGGATGAAGTCAGGAAGGCACAGCTGGAGCTGAACTTGGCAAGGGAAGTAAAGACCAACAAGAAAGGCTTTTACAGGTACATCAATCAAAAGAGGAAGATCAAAGAGAATGTACCCCCACTGATGGTTGGAAACGGGGATCATGTATCAACAGATGAGGAGAAGGCTGAGGTACTTAACAACATTTTGCCTCAGTCTTCACCAATAACTGCTCTCCTCACCCCTCCTGGGTCATGGGACAGCAAGATGGTGACCAGGGGGGTAAACACCCTCCCACAGCAGAGGAGGATCAGGTTCATGAACACCTGAGGAACCCGAACATATATAAGTCTATGGGACCTGATGAGATGCATCCCAGAGTCCTGAGGGAATTGGCTGATGTGGTTGCCAAGCCACTCTCCATGATATTTGAAAAGTCATGGCAATCAGGACAAGTCCCTGGTGACTGGAAGAAGGGTAACGTTGTGCCCATTTTTAAAAAGGGTAGAAAAGATGACCCTGAGAACTACCAACCTGTCAGCCTCACCTCTGTGCCTGGGAAGATCATGGAACAGATCCTCCTAGAAACTATGCTAAAGCACATGGAGGGCAGGGAGGTGATTAATGGCAGCCAGCATGGCTTCACCAGGGGCAAGTCCTGTCTGACCAACTTGGTGGCTTTCTATGATGAGGTAACCGCAGCAGTGGACACGGGTAAACCGACAGATGTGATCTATCTAGACTCCTGTAAAGCCTTTGACACGGTCCCCCCCAACATCCTTCTCTCTAAATTGGAGAGATATGGATTTGATGGGTGGACCATTCGGTGGATAAGAAACTGGCTGGATGGTCATATTCAGAGAGTAGTGATCAATGGCTCAAAGTCCAGATGGAGATCCGTGACAAGTGGTGTCCCTCAGGGGTCCGTACTGGGACCGGTGCTGTTCAATATCTTTATCAATGATATTGACAGCAAGATTGAGCGCACCATCAGCAAGTTTGCGGATGACACCAAGCTGAGTGGTGTAGTTACCACACCAGAAGGACGGGATGTCATCCAGAGGGACCTGGACAGACTGGAGAAGTGGGCCTCTGAGAGCCTCATGAGGTTCAATGAGGCCAAGTGTAATGTCCTGCTACAGGGTCGGGGCAATCCCCGTTTTCAGTACACGATGAGGGATGACGTGCTAGAGAGCAGCCCTGCAGAGAAGGACTTGGGGGTGCTGGTCAATGAGGAGCTCAACATGAGCCGGCAGTGTGCACTCGCAGCCCAGAAGGCCAACCATATCCTGGGCCGCATCAAAAGAAGTGCGGCCAGCCGGTCGAGGGAAGCGATTCTGCCCCTCTATTCCTCTCTTGTGAGACCTCATCTGGAGTACTGTGTCCAGTTCTGGAATCTGGAACTGTTGGAACAGGTCCAGAGGAGAGCTACAAAGATGATCGGAGGGCTGGAGCACCTTCCCTCCAAGGACAGGCTGAGAGAGTTGGGCCTGTTCAGCCTGGAGAAGAGAAGGCTCAGAGGAAATCTTATAGCCACCTTCCAGTACCTGAAGGGGGCCTACAGGAAAGCTGGAGAGAGGCTATTGACAAAGGCTTGTGGGGATAGGACCAGGGGGAACGGGTACAAACTGGAGAGGGGCAGACTTAGACTGGACATTGGGAAGAATTTCTTCACTAGAGAGTGGTGAGACACTGGAACAGGTTGCCCAGAGAGGTTGTGGATGCCCCATCCCTGGAGGTGTTCAAGGCCAGGTTGGATGGGGCCTTGGGCAGCCTGATTTAGTGGAATGTCCCATGGCAGGAGGGTTGGAACTAGATGATCTTTAAGGTCCCTTCCAACCCTAACTATTCTATGATTCTACTGAGACTTCTACAAGCAACCCTTTGTATTTTCCCGTTGATTTAATTGGAAGCATACACTTTTAAAAATTGACCCAAGAAGTTATTCTCCCATCTCATTAGCGCTGTTAAGAACACAAGTGAGAAGGCCCATTTACAATACAAACAAGTTAGGATCTGTATTTGTACCACAGGGTCGATTTTTACACATTAACACGATTAAAGCTTTGGAACTGACAAAAGAAGGCTAGCCTGAAATATCAATGTTATCTAGAGACCCAGTCCAGGGTTTGGCTGCAATAGTACCAAGATTTGGCAGTCATTGTCTCATGAACATCAGTGGTTAATAAGCTCTAGGTTCTTGCTAGTTTTGGAAGTAGCTATGCACATTTAAGTTATATAACTGCATTTGGAATCTGTTTATTCCCTTAAGGACCAAGTATCTCAACCTCCTTACAGAATCACACCTAAGAAAAATTACTGTGAGAATAGTTAAGAAACACAAGACTCGCCTTCTGTCATTATAACTTGCAACTAAGAAAAAATTACCCTACCTTAAAATCCTCCCCAAAACTCCACCACTCAGAAAAAAAACTGTACAGTTACTTAAGGGAAATAACCCATTTGTTTACTCATCAACAGGTCTAATCCTGTAGGCCTCTTGTAAGGTAAGGACTGGCACGTCACACCATTTTTGATAAGTCTGTCATCTTGGCCGTACAGTCCTTAGGCAGCTTGTCACCCAGTTGGCGCTGCTATCCTGTGCCAAGATGCCCAGGGGTGGTGAGGCCAGCTGCCACCCCGCATCCCTGCTGGAACCGACTAGTTGCAGTGGACGGCCATAGACACTGAGGTGAGATGCTCCGCCCCACCACAGAGTCATATTGGGGACGGGACACACATCTCCCTAATCCTCAGAGGCTGACTGAGCCTGAGCCCCTTCCCCCGCACCCTACGCTCAGCCGACCCACCTCACGCTTATCCGAGGCAGAGGCGGTGCCGAAGGGAGCAGCTAGAACTAGCAGGGAAGCCCACCTCCCATCACCCGAGCTGCGGGTGGGAAGGAAGAATACACCTGCCCTCTGTGCGCAGCCCCCCAAAACCCCGCGCAACCCAACAGCCAATAAGAAGCATGAAGCCACGCGTGCCTTTAAGCATCGCAAGAACCCTGCCCTGCTCCGCCCCCTCTGGTGCTAGGGGACAAGCACAAGGAGGAGTTTTCGCAGACGCCATTTCCCTCCCCAAAAAAACCAGATCGCTCTCCTTTACCGACTTCCATTGTCTTCACTGTTGTTGCTGCTTTTCTCGTGGCGCCCGTCAGGCAGGTAAAACAAAGAAAGAAACGATTTAGGCACACTGCGGCCCAGGCCTGTCTCACCGCGGTCCACACGGAGGGCAGGGCGAACTAGGGGAACCCCCCCCCCCCCCCCCCCGACCGGCAGCTCCCTTACCCAGCGGGGTCGTATTGGGTCTCCACGGGAGAGGAAGTGGCTGGGCCAGTCACCTAGCAGTGCTGGTGGATGTGTAACGTTGGTGGTGGGAGCCGCTTGTTTTTCTTTCTCGTACGTGGTGGGTGCAGGTGAGCACGGCTCGCGCATGTAACTTCTGAAGATGAGGAGGGGACGTTGCGTGCGCGCTGCGCGGGGTGGGCTAAGCCAGACTGAGGGAAATGGGGCCGTTGATCGCGCCTCTCTCGCTGCTGCTATATGACACAATAACACGGGAGGCCTGAATCGCCGCTGGGCCCTAGGATTTTCGTGGGCTCCTCCAGGGACCGCGCTCTTTCCCGCTGGTGGGGTGGCGGAATTGGGTAGGTTCAGAGACTGCTGCGTGGAGAAGGAAGGAGCCGGGAGTGACTCCTCCTTAGCTACTGTAGAGTGAATTGGCGCAACGTACGGGCCCGAGGCGGGGGCGCATCTATTCTGAGGGAAGGGTGATTTGTTGTGTCTGCCGGCAGCTGCCGCGCCTTGGTGACCATAGTGCAGGTTCGGCGGCCCAACCGGTGCGGCTCTCGGAGTAGCGATATGATGGAGGCCAGCTGCGCTAGCGAGCGCGCGCTAAGGCCGAGGGTTCGGCTGCTGCCGCCTTCCTGCGCCTACCCTGGGTAACTGTGTATGGGGCGAGTTTTTGGGAATTATGGCGGGCAGAAGGGAAGAGAAGGGAAGTCGCTCTCGGTTGCGGCCTGTGCGGAAGCGGCCGTACCAAACTGATTGGGGAGCGCTCTGCAGCAGGGCCTGCTTTCTTTAGGGGCGATCACGGTGACGGCGGAGTTCTCGTGGTGGGGCCGTTGGGCTCTGTCGGCCCCGCTTAAGCTTGGGTGAGGGCCGCCGAGTGTCTCCTTTGTGCCTCACCTGGGCAGAGTGGAGAAAATCTTGTGAGCACGTGGTGGTGTTTTTTCGACTCCGCCTAGTAGTGGGTAGGCGCCATTATAGCGGCCGCCATTTTTGCTGCTCCCTGCCACTGTGGAGATGGGTCTTGGGCTGCGGGAGTTTATGTAACACTGTCTTGCCCCCGCCCAGGGAGTGAGCTAGGCTTCCGAGCGCTCTGGGGTGGTGGGTGGACTGGCTGTGTCCGAACAGATGGTGGCGAGGCTTTCATATAGGCTGAGGTGTGCGGGCGGGAATGGCCGTTCATCCTGGAGGGAGCGGGGTAGGGACGCGCTGGCATCTCTCAGCCCTCTACTCATGTTCATGGCTGCTTTATCCTTCCGATATCTTAAAAAACAATGCGTTAGTCAGTTTAATTCCGCAAACTCGGTTTGCACGACAGAGCCTTGTAATGAACACTGTATTACGCTTCGTCCCCCCGCAGCTCTACAATTTTTGATAGGGTCGTAAATAGAATAGGATCTGTAATAGAATGGAAGAGAGTCTGGAAGGGCTAGTCATTTGAATCTGGTGAAATTTTTCTTACTACGCCACCCGCGCTCTGGCAACGTCGTCTTTAAGTGGCGCTTTTCCATTAGCTCAAATTAGGGGCCTGGAAATACTAGCATGTGCTGGGAAAGCGGTCTCGGCAGTGGCTGTAAAAGAGCGCATGGCTACCGGCAGTGCTTGTTGTTACCCTGCACAAACAGGGTAACTGTTACAAATTAACAGATGATTGAAAGGATGTCTTAAAAAGTTAAGCATACCTCGCTTTTTCTATGTGGATACGCAAGTGTCAACCATTTGTTCAGGCTATGGAAGTTGAGCAATATGTGTTTTACAAGTGTTCTCGCATGGACTTGAAAATAGATCTTGAAAGAGGTACCTGTTTTACAAAGTCAAAAAAAGTTCACCTGCTTTTGAGATTGTGCATGTATGCAGAGGTTATATATAAGTACAGTGTGGTATTTTTAACAGTTTTTCTATGTGGCTTGTGTGTGATTTCTTTTGTTCAGCTGTTATATTGAATGGAAGGCATGATAGAATGCCTGATAGTGAGTTGATAGAGAAATTATAAGATTAATGCTGATGATTATAGTAACTTTTTAATCTAAATTGTTTAGAACTAAACAGTAAGCAGATTGATAGCGTCCCTTTAAAAGGAAATTCAGGGTATGTATTATGTAACATGCTAAAATTAGAAACCGAATATTCACTTTAAAACTATTCACTTTAAAAATCTGAAAATCATCAGTAAATACGATTGCTTAAAACTAGCAAATGCTTCAAAATTGAGCAAATCCAGAATAATTCCAACTGTAATTGTTTATCTGTCAATTCACAGACTTGATTATTATTTCTCCTCTTAGTAATGAGTTTGGCCTTGTTATGTTTTCTCATTTATAAAAAAAAAAAAAAAACAAACCAAAAACTTTGTAGCAAAAACTCGAGTCAACCCCCCATTTTTAGCTGTAGTGAAAATCAGACCTATAAATGAACAAAGCCTGATCTATGCTATTTTCATAGGCTTCTGAAGCAGTAGGCTGTTGGGGTTTGATCCTGCCCAGAACGCTTCAGCTTTGCTCTGCAAGCTTATATAAAACCGGTAAGTTCTAAAAGCGGGTGTTTCTCCTTGTTTTTCCCTTTAGTGTGATGTACAGATTGCTTTTTTTTTTTTTTTCTTCCACAAAATAGATGTCCTAGCTTTTTTTATTCTGCGACAGGTTTTATTTGCATACCTAAGAATAAAAGGTAATGGAGACTGAACAACAGGAGGAGACCTTTACCAACGCAGAGACAAATGGTAAATTTTTTTTAAAGGGCTATTTTATTTTATTTGGGGGGGAATAAATCTTTTTTAAGTCTCAGTGTTTCTAACTATTTTGGAATGCTTTAACTGTATTAGGTGTTTGTATTGTTGCCAGCATTTTTGCATTTAATGTTTTAATTTTTAAGTGTCCTGAATGGGTTTTACATGGCTTTTGTATTATGAATATGTAATTTTCCTTTGGGAGTGTTTTAAACGTGGCATAAGTAACTAAAAGTTATAAGTAAAGATCTGAAAATATTTGATAGCTAAATACTCTGTACTTGTCTGGACAGTGTGATCATGTAAAATACTGTCAGGCATATCTATTACTGTATTTTATTTATTTATTTCAATTGTTACTTGGAAGGATTGTATATATATGGGAAATATCTCTAAATATTAGCTTACCAAAAAACTTTTTGGAACTAAGTAGTGAAGAAGAGTGAGGGCATTTGCATTGAGTTAATTCACGCCAATTTTTCAAAGCTATTTGAAATACTGCTTTCTTGCTGTTCCACCAGTATTTTGGTATTGGACAAACAACTTTTGATCTTTTGCACTCTAAAGTTTTACGAATTGTAAGAGAAATACCAGGTAGGTGATGCAGCATTCCTTTAAACATAGGAAAGCGCATCTATTCTGAGGGAAGGGTGATTTGTTGACCTAGTGTGATTTCTACTTTTGTGGACAATAATATTTTGGATTGTAACTTCATGATATTCAGTAGTTCCCAGAACTTGACAGAATCATTGTGGTCGGATTATAGGACTAGGAGTTGTAAAAGAATGCCCCACAGCAAAAATCACCCTCTGTCTCCTGGAAGAAACGAAACTGATCTCTCTCTCTGCCAAAAAATTAAATTTGTAGTTTAGGAATAGGGGGAATAGAGGGCAAACTCCTCACAAAAGACTAAGGAGGAGTGCATTCTAACATCCCTTATCAGATCAGCAACACGTGCCCAGCGGAGAAAGTAGTGCTACCTTGTCACCTTTAAATTATGCACCTAACAGGTTTATGGCAGACTGCAGGAATTAACCCTGCATCTCTGCAGGCAATACCAAATCCTAATGCCATGATAATTGTATTTGGGTAAAAATGATGAACACCCCAGTGATTATTGGGGAAGACTCACATAGGCTTTATTAAAATATGGAGGGATGACCCTTCAAAATTTTAATAGAGCACTGGCTGCCAGTATATTTGTAGATCAGGCATTCCAGGATATCAAAAAAATATTTTAAGAAACATCTGCCTGATTGGCAGGGAGAAAACGTAATGTATTTCTGTGTGGTTATTTTCAGTTTTATTGTTGTGTGTGTGTGTAATTGTGGAACAGTATGCACAGGTTTAATATATGTGTGTGTGTGTTATGTGCATCAGTAATATAAGAATTTATTAGAAAGGTGATCTGGGACAACGCATTTGAATTTGAAAAGAAATTCCAGTCCTGGTGGTATTTGGTAAATTTTATCTTTGATCCCATTGCTAACACAGACTCAGCACTTGTGCTGACCATACTCAATGCTTTGGTATGTATGATATACCAAGTCATTGCGTTAGGATTAAATCATAATGGAACCATACTCTATCCTTTAGAGCACAGAATGTGGACCTGAAAGGAGAACAATAAATTAACTTATTTACTATCAATGCTTAGCACACATAATACACTTGATGTCCCATGGAACGTAGTCATCCCCAAACCTATTTAGGTGTTGTGAAGCTTGAGTGACTATAGTCAGGAAGTAGATTATGTGGGAATAAAGGTAAATGTGGAGAGAAATGGGAACCCTAAAGTTTTCTGAATACTCCCCCCCCCTTGAGTACAAGACAGTTTTTTGTTAAAAGCGGTCAGTGGATATGCAACACACACGGGGGCAGCACACTGTTCATCAGAAAGGAATGCAGCAAGGACATCTTGTCCTGTGAAGTGAGAGGCGTAACGTTTGGAGACAGACGTAGCCAGCCCCTGCTATCAGCAAGGAGCCTGGTACAACTGCCCAATTATGTTTCAAGAAGATGAATTGCAGCTGCTGCTCTGACAATCCAGCCCTACAGTTGACCTGTACTCATTATAACATCATTATAATACTATACTACACCCCCACACCTAAGGCTACCTGCCTCCTCCCCACCTCTGAGCCAAATCACTCCCATAACCACTCCTACTGGGCATGCGCAGGTAAGTTTTGGCATGTGAAGCAAGAATTTCTTTCTCCACCAATCAGCAGGGTTTGGTGTTCAGTCACTCAAGCTCCACTTAAAACTCTGCCCCAAAGGTGCAAGTTATTATAAAAATGTAATCAAAGGGGAAAGTTCTGAGGGGGGAAATGTCATCAAAACTTTTGGGATCAGCTGATGGGCTGGACCTCATCTCCCCTTTCCCCACTGGGATGCCATCTGGGTTAAGATCTTTGTGTTATGTGTGCTAAACATACACCTTAACATCAAGCTAATTATTAGTATCTCTCTATACTTTGACCTTAACTACATATTTCTTACCTGCATATTGCTCCTTTCTATGTTCAGGTGCTTGACTTTCAGTGTATTTTTGCAGACAGTATCTTATCCCCAGCCACCACCAAACCCTTATTTAATCACGAATTGCTATAATAAATTATTTTCAGTAAAATTAACTTGTTTATACATATACCAATCTCAGGAATCTTACTAACTGTTAAGGGGGATTTAAAGGGAGTTTCTGATTAAAACTCAGCAGGCTAGACAAGATTATTATAATAATTATTATTATCTTTGTGAGATTGCTGTTAATAAGCCCAAGAGCAGCAGTTTTGAGCAAGCTGGACAATATTAATTGTCCTTGTGTGATTGCTCAGTGTTTGCTGTGACCTGGCAAGCTGGACGGTATATTTTTGTTCTTGCGAGATTGTTGGAGAAAGAAAGCAGTGTAGAGGAAGCTGGATAACGTTAATTGTCCTTGCATAATTGCTCAGTGTTTACTGTACTCTGACAAACTGAGCAGTTATATATGCTGATATATAACTGATATATATTTGTTTATAATACAGATGTGCACATTTTCCCATTTGTTCCAGAAAAAGAAGAGAGCTATGGAATTAAATCATTTACCTGTTTGTTGATATGTGATTATCAACCTCTGGGAAGGATGACATATTTTGTTTCTTAGAGACCTCAACCACAATCCTAGCTTAATATCACCTAGCAAAGAAAATCAATATTTTTTTCATGCTCTTCAATATAGCGTGCTTGAAACCAACATAAAATCTCTTTTATGCAGTGTTCTACAACATACTATTCCCTTAGAGTTCAATAAAATACAGCACTTGCTGTGATCGTAGCCTGTCTTTAAGCATCCCACATAGCTTCCACTCAAAAGTGACTGTTGATATAGTTGTATATCTGTGATTTTTTACTGGTTCCCTACCCTGAAAATTAATTAAACATTGGTTAGGATTCAAACTTACATGAGCTAGCAAATGAACAGCAGCCACACTCTTTCAGTCCTCCACGCTGGTCTCTCAGGCAAGAGAATCATAGGTGAATTTGTCAGATCTGTTTTCCTAAGAGTCCCCGAGTCAAAAAGGGATCACATCTCCCGATCTCTCTCTTCTGCAGAAGAAGGGGCAAAGCAAATCATTGAACCTATCCTTAGGAACTTAATTCTCCAAATAATTAAGTCAACAGACTCTTGTGTTATAAGGTCTGTCTCTGGAATTTTTTGTGAGCTGTTCTTATGCTCAAGTGAAAGTAAATAATTCTTCTGGCAGCAGAAGTTTCTGATGATAGGTCTTTGACAGGGAATTCAAATACTGATTAAATTTATTAGTCCTTCAAGGTCTTTCTATGTTTTTCTTTACCAATATGGGCCTAGTATAAGTTCACTGAGTAATCACAGCTGCTAATGCTTTGTGGGAAGGATGCTGTCTGGAATATTTTAAATAGCTTTAAAATTCATTTTTACTTCCTGTTGTTCATAAAAATTCTTAATAAATTAAAATTTGTTCTTTTGCTGAGATGATTAATTTAATAATTTTAAAACAGAAAGAAGGAATAGTACAAGATTTGCATTTAAAAATTCAGCAAAATCTCAATTAGCATGTATGGTGAAGTTATGACAACTGTTAACAGCAAAAAGTGAAGAATTGAGAATATACATTTAAAGTTATTGTTTTATTAGCAATTTTTAATTTTGACATAAGACATCACTCAGTTTCCACAGCTGTGAAAATACTCCACTGCTTTAAATGAGAAGTATGAATCTTACGTAACTACCATTAAATACAGTGCTATGAAATACCTAAATGGGAATACCATAGATACCTAGATTATTTATTTTTACGTTTTTAATTTTTTAGGTTCAGTGTTTCTCACAGTAAGATTTTTCAGAGTTTTCAGAATTCACTGTGCCAGAAATTCAGCTAAGCTATCTGTCAACTCAAGGGAACATGGAATCAGGCACTGGGCTTCAGACTGGGTGTTCAATGACTGTAGAGTTTAGCTAATGAGTGCAAAGCTGCAGTGGTTAGAATATGACCACATGAGTCTCAATACAAGTATTAATAATTAGAATAAATAAGGCCTAATAAGACATCAGAATCTTTTGGTATAATGACATTCTTAATATGGATTTAGGTACTTCAACTATGATAATAGCAGAACATATACCACAGGTAACACCCAACTGAATGGCTGCTGTGACAAGGCACCTTAGTTGTTGGCAGTGTGATGCCTTACAGAAAAAGGCTACTCTGCCTAAACTACCTGGTGGCAGATAATAATGGAAATACTGGATACTGCATTAAAAGATCTTTAAGGTCCCTTCCAACCCAAACTATTCTACGATTCTGTGATTAATGGAAAAAGTCTGTAATACCATGACTAGGAAGACCAGATGCAGAATGACCTTTATCTTCAACACATTTTATTCACAAATAAGCAGCTGACTTTTTCTATAATGTTTTGGGTTTTGGAATTGACTGTGCTCTACTTTGATATTTTGACGGTTTACTTGAGCTATAGAAAGTTAAATACCTTATATGCTTCAATTTGGACAAAGAATCCAACCCACACAAGTCTCTGAGACCTAATGGTCTGCACCCATCCCTGAGACCAAATAGTCTGTACCCAAGGGTACTGAGGAAGCTGACCAATGTACTTGAAAGTACACATTTGAAATGCAGAAACTGGAGAAGTTTCCTGACAACTGGAGAAAGGCAAATGTTGCATAATGTGCACTCATATTCAAAAAAGGCCAAAAGTCAATCAAGGGAACTACAGGTTGATGATTCTCAGTTTGGTCCCTGGGAAGCTCACACAGCATGTCCTCTTAGAGCACATGAAAGAGAAGAAGGGAATTGAAAACAGTCAGTATGAATTTACCAAGGGTAAATCATGCCTAACCAACCTGAGTGCCTTTGATAATAAAATGATTGTATTTGTGCACAAGGGAAAAACGCATCCATTAAATACCTCAAGGGATGGTGACTCAGCCTCCTCCCTGGGCAGCCTTTGCCAGTGCCTGATAACACTTTTGGTGAAGAAATTTTTCCTCATGTCCAATCTGAACCTCCCCTGGTGCAGCTTGAGGCCATTTTCTCTCATCCTATTGCCTGTCCCTTGGGAGAATAGACCAACACCCACCTTTCAGGTAGTTGTAGACACTGATAAGGTCTCCCCTCAGCCTTCTTTTCTCTAGGCTAAACAACCCCAGTTCCTTCAGCCACTCCTCGTAAGACTTGCTCTCCAGCCCCGTCACCAGCTTCGTTGCTTTTCTCTGGACTGTAAGCACGCCCTTTGAGTGCAAGTAGGACTGGAGAAGGCAAGGCTGCCCTCTGTACCCAAAGAGGCTCAAGAATCCTTGTGGAGAGTAGGGAAGAGAGGAAAAACACAAGCTATGCAAAACTGGCCTAGCAAAGTACTGTGTGGCCTCTTTTCTCAGCATTTTCATAGGAGAGGACTCTTTGTAGCAGGCGTTTTAAAGTGGCACTATGCCACTCAGTGCTGAGCATAGCAAACTTACTAGGAAATATCAGGTCTGTAGCAGAGCTGCTGCATCAAAGATTTTCTTGATTACACACTTTAGTTCTTAGGAGTCACATTCTGTGAAGAATCTGCTTTTTTCTTACATGAATCACAGAATGGTTGAGGTTGGAAGGGACCTCTGGAGGTCATCTCATCCAACCTCCTCTGCTCAAGCAGGGCCACCTAGAGCCTGTTGCTCAGGAACATGTCCAGACAGCTTTTGACTGTCTCCAAGGAGGGAGACTCCACAAACTCTCCAGGCAATCTGTCCCAGTGCTCACTGACTTTCACAGTAAAGTCTTTCCTGATGTTCAGGTGGAACCTCCAGTGTTTCAGTTTGTGCCCAGTGCCTCATCCTGGACACCACTGAAAAAAGACTGGATCTGTCTTCTTTAGACTCTCCTTTCAGGTATTTATACACACTGATGAGATTACCCCCTGAGCCTTCTCTTCCCCAAGCTAAACAGTCTCAGCTCTCTCAGCCTTTCCTCGTAGGAGAGATGCTCAGTCCCTCAATTATCTTAGTAGCCCTTTATTGGGCTCTCTCCAGTATGTCCATCTCTTGTACTGAGGAGCCTAAAACTGTACACAGTCCTGTGTTCAGTTTTATTGAAATTTTATAATAACTAAAGGAAATATGAGAAGCCCCTCTTTCCCGCTTCATGCATCCCTTTCATGAACATGTCCCTCTCTCTGGGCCATAGCAATGAAGAGCAGCCCATCTATTCTGGCCCGTACAGTCTCCCGACTCTCAGTTAGTCCCTGTGCCTCAGCTGGTATTTGTCCTCAGTCCTGCCCCTGGCCTTTCCTTCTCCCTTGACAGGTTATATCTAGCAGATAAGCTCTTGCTGTGCGGTTTCTCTCATAGTGCTCCTGTCCTTCTGCCACCAGGGGCTCCTGTTGTCACTCATCCCTGCCTGCCATGGACTTGGGCAGTCTCTGTTCCTCTGTCTCACACCAAAAGAAACTGTCCATCAGGTTTTGATGTTGATCATGGAGGAAAGCTGATGCTGCAATGTTTTTTCCACGTGTTGCCCTCTGTGGTGCCTACTCTGGATCATTTTCATAGCAGAATCATGTGGATGACACCTCTTCACATCTGTTCATTTTCTCAAAAAGATCTTGGAGGTCCCAGGTTTTCTTCAGATCACCTTCAGTTATCGTCTGCATTTCTGAAATGGTGACAGGAGATATCAAAGTCTTGTTGATTCCCAGCCAAAAGCCTGCATAGGTATTCTGGAGAAGATAGATGCAGACCTGTTGAATGTTGCTGAGCTACATGATATAATTTTGCTTGTTAAAACTTGTCTTAGAAGCTGCAGCGGAGAAAGACTTAGAAAACTGTATACTCGTGATGTATTAACGTGCACGGACTCAGCTTTCGTTTCAAGCTAAGACCTAGTTTATTGTTACAAGCTCATATTTATACAGCATGTTTTTCTCATTCCAACCTCCTTGTGACCACCGTTATTGTTTTCATGCCTTCTTGTTTCTGCCAGCGATGTTTATTCTTCTCAGGCCCATGGCCCGCTGGATATTAAATGTTCTGTACTCCTGCTCCAGAGGCTTAACAACACTGCTCTTGCTCACCATCTCTTTCGACATCTCCCCCTTTTTTGTTTTTGTGAATTACTAATATTTGTCTTAACGCTCTATCAATCAAGCTTTGCACTAATTTGATTAAGCAAGACACACAAATCAATATGCTACAAAAAAATCCAAGTAAAATCATAAAACCTATCATAACTAATTTTTTAATCCAAAGTCCAAATCCAGCAAAAAGTCCTGCAAATGGATTCCTTTCATTTTCTATTTGCAGTTTTTCTGTTAAATCTTTTAGGATGTTAACACTTTTATGTATAGATTCTGAATGGTATGATAAGTTCATACAACACATGCCATCAAAATCTTCACAGCCATGACCATGTCCTAAAGCTGCCGATGTGGCATTTGTTTGTTTTGCTAACCAACAACCTAGTTTGTTTAATGTTCCCAGTGCTTTTGCTGCCGCAACACTGGGCGATAATATTGAAGCAGAAACTATTTCTGCTGTGTTCCAAAAGGTAACTTGGTCATTACATTCCATATCAAAAGCGTGTGTAGTCCTTTTTTGTCGATGATGATGGTGAACCAAAGTGTGGTTTAAATTCATAGAAATATTTGGAATTAACAACATAAATTGTACATGGGCCTCCTGAAATATGAGAAGCATTACCTGCCCATGCTCTGTCTCCACAAATAAAATCCAGTCCTCTTGGTAATTGCAGGGGCATGTTGTTGTATTTGGAGACTTGTAATTACACCATAATAGAACCATTTTTATACAGTAATTGAAAAATTAACATTTTGTATAAGCATTACATTTTTGCCTATATAATTAAAATATTTTAAAAATCTAGTTTTATTGCACCTAATAAAGAAATTTCTTGTGGTTCTATTCCTTTTGGAGGGAAATGGGCTACCCAGCTGTCCCAGTTGTCTGCACATGTGATGCTATTGGTGCAAACAGATGTAAATGCATGGTCTCAACATATTTTTTACATCATCTATCGACAAACCTACTAAACAGGTGCTAAATGGATTGGTTGGTGTTGCTACCAACAAACACACTGAATCTTGCCCTGCTGCATTGGCTAGAGTTACCCAGATGTTTTCTTTGGGTTGTGCAGGGATCCATGTAATGGCGGTTGTACAACACAAAATTCCCACGATTATCGCAATGCAGGTCGTACAAATCTTGCTGGCATCCATCATGATCCACAATCTGTAGAGACACAAGCATACCCTTTCCTCCATTTTATTAACTCCCATGGACCTTCTCAGGTTCCCATTTTAAGGTTACGTATCATTACTTTAGCTTTACTCATGTTATCATTTGATTTCCTGATAAAATGTTGCTCTGTTGGTGGATGTTGCCTTGGCAATGATTAAAAAAAATTTAAACATATGTAGCTTTTAATAGTCTCTCTTGAGGGGAGTATCCCAGGCTCCCCCTTTTTTGATTTAACAACATGTTTTTTAACACACCATGAGCTTGTTCAACTATGGCTTGCCCTGTTGGTGAGTGAGGGATGCCCATGAGATGTGTGATTCCCCATTGTTGAAAAAAGGATTTTGTTATTTTTTTTATTTTTGTTAATTTACTGTTTCTGGCACAACCAAAATGACAATCACATATAATAAGTGGGTTTTTACATCTTTTGCCCCTTCTCCTGTGTGTGCAGAAGGCAGGTAGAAAAGGTGTCAATTGACACATGTACATATTTGATGACACCAAGCTGAGTGGTGCAGTTGCCACACCAGAAGGATGAGATGTCATCCAGAGGGACCTGGACAGACTGGAGAAGTGGGCCTCTGAGAACCTCATGAGGTTCAATAAGGCCAAGTGTAAGATCCTGCACTTGGGTGGGGGCAATCCCCGTTTTCAGTACACGATGGGGATGATTTAGACTGGACATTAGGAAGAATTTCTTCCTCATGAGAGTGGTGAGACACTGGAAAACGTTGCCAGGGGAAGTTGTGGATGCCCCATCCCTGGAGGTGTTCAAGGTTAGGGTGGATGGGGCCTTGGGCAGCCTGCTTTAGTGGGATGTCCCTGCCCATTCCAGGGGGATTGGAACTAGATGATCTTTAAGGTCCCTTCCAACCCTAACTATTCTATGATTCTATTTTAGATGTCCAAACATGGTGGACCTAATCCATGAGGATTTACGCCATCAAAAGTAGTGTTTGGGATTAGTTGACAATCGGGGCACATCTGTACAATTTTATCGAGCTTGTTCATGTTTTATCTGAAACATTTTTCCGTAGGGCTGTACCACCTTGGTCATAGAAAGCATGTGACATATGTGCTCGTTGTAATGTATCTGGAATGATTACAGGGGCTGCCAGAGCAACAGCTTGCTGATTACCTTCAACCAAATATCCTGGTAAATTTGTATGAGAATGTACATGCATTCTAAAATAAGGTTCATGTCGATTGTCTAACAGATATTTCAATTCCTTTAAAAAAGCATATAACTGTCCATTGTCTGCATACTTTAAATAGGCATTATCCAAGTGTGAAACAATGCCAACAACATAGGCAGAATTGGTAACAATGTCTATGGGTTGTGAAAACAGCTTAAAACATCTAACAACTGCAGCCAATTCCACAATTTGAGATGATCCTGATACTTTACAAATGTCCGATTTCCACATGCCTTGTTTGGTCCTCTAAACAAACACTGTTTTCCCTGATCCATTTGTAAAAAGTGTCAACGCCTCCTTAAGAGGGGTATGACTGGATTTTGTGGTAGGAATTGGGCTCATACACTCAAAGAGACTCAAAAGGGGACCCAGAGGATAATGAATGCTGATTTGTCCTTTCAAGTCTGCTAATGCAATTTGTTTCATAAAGAATATTGCAAAAGCCAGTCTACTTATTGTTGAGTCATTGGAACATAGATGATAAAGGGATCCGTCCCATCCAATTCCAATAAACGATTGTGATCCTTTTGAATTAACATAGGTAACATTTCATGCTGAGTTGTTATTGTTTCAGAAAACTGATGTGGTAAAAATATCCATTCTAAAGGTCTAAATTTGTCAGACACATCTACCCATTGGGCTAAAACTCTAAACGGTTGGAATTTGGCTGAAATAATATATAATTCAATTGGGGTGTTTAAACATTTGCAAAATGTTTGTTTCTGACTAAGCTTTTTAGCGACCTTGTCCAATGCAACCAAAGAATCTTTGTCTAATTGCCTGGGAGAGGTTAAATCTGAATCTCCTTTTGACAACATAAACAAAGGATGTAATTCTTCCATATTGATGCCTAACAAGGGGCGTACCAAATTTATGGCTCCTAACAATTTTTGCACATCGTTCAATATCTTTACAGAATATAAAAGTTTAACTTGCTGTGGATGAATGGTTTGTTCTTGAATTTTCCACCCCAAATATTTCCATGGAGGGATTTTTGGATTTTTTTCAGGTGTGACACAAAGACCTACTTGGGTAACAGCTACTGTTGCAGCTGCTACAGCTTTAGCTGTCTGTTCTGGTGTTGAGGCTGCAACTAAAATATCCATATAATGATAAATCAGGGCTTGGGGATATAATTCGCAAACTGGTGATAAAGCTTTTGCTACAAACCACTGACAAATTGTTGGACTGTTACACATGCCTTGCGGCAATACAGTCCAGTGATACCGTTGGCTTGGTTCTGCCCTGTTAATAGAAGGAATAGAAAAAGCAAAACGGATCACATCCTTTGGATGTAATGGAATGGTAAAATACCAGTCTTTCAAATCTATAATGGTTAAGTCCCAGTTCTGAGGTAACATTTTCGGTGAGGGCATTCCTGGTTGCAATGGTCCCATAGGCTCAATAATCACATTCATTTTTCGCAAGTCCTGTAATAAACGGCATTTTCTGCTTTTCTTCTGTATTACAAACGCAGACGTGTTCCACGGGCTGGTAGTTGGTACAATGTGCCCAGCTTGTAATTGTTCTTGCACTAAAGCTTTAAGGTGGTGCAGTTTCATTGTTGCTAAGAGGCCACTGTTCCACCCAAATCGGCTCATCTGTAGTTCAAGTAAGAGGAAGGGTGGTCTGCACCGCAGTGGCCCTCACTAAAAATGGGTGCTCAAAGTCAGACCCCATTGTACTGCACAGTTTCTACCCCATAAGACAGTGGAGAGTGACAGAACGTATGGTATGATAGTTGCCCCATGACCTTCAGGTCCATATATGATTATGGAGTGTAAACTTTGTCGTGGGCTGGTCATTCCCCCCACCCCCGTCGGAGCAGTAAGTGGTTCAGTCAAAGGTCAATCTGTTAAAGGTCATTCTGTTAAAAACTGTTATGTCGGCTCTGCTGTCTATAATACCAGTAAAACATTGTTATTTGTTGCTCTGTGAGTGTCATACTTTGCAGGTTAATGTCGGTCATGATGTTTGCAGTTTCTGCGTCCATAGAATCATGGGTTGGTCAGTCGAGCCAAAGTTTCCTTCTCCCCGTATGTGATTTGCTGTGTGGGGTGCAATTGCTTGAAAATAAATCAACTGAGCAATTCTAGTGCCCTCTGGTATAAAGCAAGGAGGCATAGGCGTCCAAGTCAGTACTTGTATTGTTCCTGTAAAGTCGGCATTGATCAGTCCCAGTAAAACAAACAATCCTTTTGCTTTGTGACAGATGATCGTCCAATTAACAGTGCACTAAGTCTGTTTCCTAGGGGGCCCTTAATTGCCATAGGGATGAGCTGAACTGCGGTGTGACGGGTTTCTGCTCTTTAAAGGCAGTAAAACTTTGTGACAGTCTGCATTTGCATTTTCTAAGGCTAATTATTTAAGCAAAATTTCTCTAGCGGTCATATTGTCTACCTGCTTATTTAGAGCCTCCTTGTGACCACTGTTATTGTTTTCATGCCTTCTTGTTTCTGCCAGCGATGTTTATTCTTCTCAGGCCCATGGCTTGCTGGATATTAAGTATTCTGTACTCCTGCTCCAGAGGCTTAACAACACCGGTGGCCATCTCTTGCTCACCATCTCTTCCAACATATATATTCTAGAAATTCTTGCAAGAGGCAGCTGGCACCATTTGTTGTGGTGTGTTTTAATACATTTGGTCGAACCTGCATTACTATGTTCTTATTATATCAGCAAAATAAAATGTGCTGCACACTCCCAAACAGAAGTACTTTGCTAGAATTAATTTCCCATACTACAGTTCTGCTATAGATTGTACAGAGGGAGAATACAACTATTATAACAAAATGGTATTTGAAAAATTTAAATATTTTGATATTGAACCCCAAAACTCTTTGAATTCTTTAAATGTCATTCTTGCTAGAAATCCCAAAGCCCTCTCTGAATACTGAGCTACACAACATGATGGTATGAATCCCACTTATAAGGTGGCCAACAGAGATTCAGGAAAAAAATCAGGAGAATAGTGTGGATCCCTATTCCAAAATTATTTCAGAAATATTTAGCTGTGGAGGAACTTAAAAACTATTCCAAACTCTGTTATACATGTTGTCCAAACTCTTAAAAATATTTTGGAATTGATAAAAGTTCTGCTTCAGTTTTAGCAGAACAGTAATTTAGAAAGCCTTAATTCAGTGAACCACTGGAAATTACTTTGGGTTAAAGCTAATCTTTTTCTTCCTTTCCTTTTTCACAGATTACAGAAGCTCTGGGAAGAGGGACCCAAGAAATGTGGTTAATATTCAAGGATGAAGAAAGGCTGAGAGAGTTGTGGTTGTTCAGCCTGGTGAAGAGAAGGCTCTGGGGAGAATTTATTTTGGCCTTTCTGTACTTAAAGGGGGCTTCTAAGAAAGACAGAGAGAGACTTTTTACCAGAGCCTTGTACTGGGTTTACATGTCAAGGTTTGGGGATAGGGAGTGGGAGGCTGCAGGGGTGGCTTCTGTGAGAAGATGCCAGAAGCTGCCCCAATGTCCAACAGAGCCAACACCAGCCAGTTCCAAGATGGACCCACCGTGGCCAAAGCTGAGCCAATCAGCAATGTTGGTAGCACCTCTGTGATAGCATGTTTAGGAATAGGCAAAAACTGCTGTGCAACAGCAGATGAGGGAGAGGAGTGAGAATATGCAAGAGAAATAACTCCGTAGACACCAAGGTCAGTGAAGAAGGAGAGGGAGGAGGTGCACTAGGGGCTGGAGCAGAGATTCCCCTGCAGCCTGTGGTGAAGACCGTAGTGAGGGAGGTTGTCCCCATGCAGCCCATGGAGGTCGATGGTGGAGCAGATATCCATCCTGCAACCCATGGAGAATCCCATGCCAGAGCAGGTTGATGTGACCTGAAGGAAGCTGAGAACCCATGCTGGAGCAAGGCTCCTGGCAAGAACTGCAGCCCTGTGTGGAGGAGCCCATAGAGGAGCAGGTATTCTGGCAGGACCTGTGATAGCATGGGGGATCCATGCTGGAGCATTCCATTCCCAAAGGTCTGTACCCCATGGAAAGGGCCCATGCTGGAGCACTTTGTGAAGGGCTGTCCCCCGTGGGAGGGACTCAGTTTTTGCAGCAGGGGAAGAGTGTGAGGAGGACCAGGAAGAGCAAGCGGATGAGGCCCTCTAGACAGATAGGAGCATCCTCAAATTCACAAGCCCTGGTCCTTATGGGGGACTTCAAGCACCCTGATATCTGTTGGAGGGACAATACAGCAGGGTATAAGCAATCCAGGAGGTTCCTGGAGTACATCGATGATTACTTCCTTCTCCAAGTGACAGAAGAACCAATGAGGACAGGTGCTGTGCTGGACCTTGTTCTCACCAACAAGGGAGGGCTGGTTGGGAATGTGAAGCTCAAGGGAAATGTTGGTGTCACACCCTGAGGGAGACAGAGTAGGACTCTATATTAACATTTTGGAGGATTATCCCTCTATATTTTAATGAAGCCTGTTTGAGCCTTCCCCAGTAATCCCTGGGGGTGCTCATCCCATCTCTGCCTGTATTCCTGAATTGTTGCCCAGTTAACTCCAGTCTTAGCACACGCTTAGATTGCTTCTATTAAATTTCATATGTTGTTTTACCATTTACGTTATTAAAAATCCCAATGTGGATTATTCAATAGCCAGATCTTATATCCTTTTGTAAGATCTTTTCCCACTCATCTGCTTTAAACAACTCCCAAAAATTTCTAGGTATTCCACAATATGGGTTTTATATTTGAAGAAAGTTGCACATAGCATTGGGATATTGAATGACCAACAAAAATACAGGATTAATATTTGCAGTTTGCTACAGTGGGGGAACAGTAAATACAAGCAAAACAGCTGAGGCAAAGAGAAAGAAGAGGGGGAAAAAAACAGTTAAGCCAGCACCCTCCCTACACACAGCCACTTCGGGCTGCATTGCAGAGAGATAACACAGTGATAAGCATATAGAAGAGGGAGAAAGAGAGTGTGCTGCAGCTAAAGGTTTATACTTTTTAGATAAAAGGTGCATTTCTGTTAGTGAAAACTCTTTGAGGTGGCCACCATTTTTGTCTGAACTTGTTAAAACTTCCTAACATCATTTAATTTTGTTTTTCTTTAAAAGGCCTGCTGTACCATAATTTTTTTCCCAATAGCACAGCTAAAGGGCATCCCCTCTTTAATGTTGGGTCTATTTCTTATTTATGTGCACTGTGCACTGATCAGGCTGTATACCTTGATAAAGCTGAACAGGCCATAGTGAAGCACAGGGACTTGTCCCCTGCCTCCTGGGATGCCAGACTCAAATTGGCCCCCTTTTGGTCTCCTGCTCGCTACGCCAATTTTTCTGTCACACCCTGAGGGAGACAGAGTAGGACCCAGAACTGCATTCAAACATTTAGTTTATTACCTATAATGTTACAATTCTAAGTCAAGTTTATAAGTTTAGGTCTAGATGAATATTAACATTCTATAAGGGTTTGTGAGGGACTATACGACCTCTCCAGAGTTCAGTGATAAAGTCCTTTTAGATGTTTCCACCAGGTTGCTGCAGGTGAAGTTTTTGCAGACGCTCCAGTGCTCGGAGGAGTTGGATCCGTGATGTTATGTTGACGTCAGTGGGGGTCTCAGAGCAGCTGAGAGAGAGCTCCAATTATGACCCGCTCTTCTCATTCTCTTATAGTCCCTTCTGGAGTGATACCATCCAGGGTATCAGTCGGTCCAGCTCCTTATCTTTGGTCAGTGGTGCCGCTGGTAAGGGACACAATGGGTTGCTTTGGCACCCCTGCTGGTGCAACCTCCACTGCACCTCCATCAATGTGTAGGGATCCAAAAAACTCCAGGGTCGTACATCAAGCCATTTCCAACACACAAAACCCACGGTGTCCACATTCAGATGATGAGCAAAAGCAAACATGGGGGGGTGGGAAGCTGAGAAGTTCAAAGGACTTAGTTAATTGTAAATGTAAATCACACCATGTTTGGAAAAGGCATAGCTCACTGGAACTCATGCTGTTCATCAGGGATGGCCTTGAAGACCCTGAAAGTTGATAACAAGAGAGAGCTAGCTTGCAGAAGTTTACGGATAAGCAGGTATTGGAATGCAGAAAGCTGACTGCACCTGGTTCAGTAGTTTGAAAACAACCAGAGGGGGACTGCACCTGCTCACAGTTTGAGGAGAAAAAATTCATCCTGAGGAAGGCTGTTGACTTCATCCCTGAGACCCCGGCCCATGACCACCAGGAGGCACTGCACAGGTGCAAGACTGGAGCGAACCTTCCAGAACTATTTATAATACGAAGCAGGGAAAAGTTATGAATATGTAGTTGAGGAGATTGAAGATAACGGACTCCGAGTTCAAATCAAAGACCCTTTATTAATGAGAAGGCTAAGCTTATATATGTTTTCTTGACTGTCCACACGCTCAAGCTTACAATCTTATTGGTTAATTACTACTGTTCACGTGTCTATTCTAAACACTTAATTGGTTAACTGACTCTGCGCATATTTACATGCTTTTCTGCACTGTCATCATAACTTGTATTTTCTTAAGCCTTGTTTTCTTTCTTCTACTCCGGATGTGCTACCAATTCTTCTCATTTCTCCCTCCAACTCTCTCTTATCTCGCCGTTCAAGGTCCTTTAAAAACATTGTGGCCTCCAGCTTCTAAGAATGTTTCCACATGTAGTAGGTGCTTATAACTATGCGTGTCTTTACACTATAAGTAGCTGCTTGTTAAGTTATGCAGTGTGCAAGCTAGGAGGAGAATCTCCTTGCACCCCAGTGCTGGAAATAAACATATCTGCTTTATAAATAATTTTTGGGTTATAGGGTTTGAATTCCGCAGAACAATTTTGGCACCCCAGATGGGACACCCTCTCTGCCCGGCTGCAGGACCAATTGGGAGTGGAACATTCTAAGGCGTGCCCCAGACTGCTTCTCTGGAGAATCTCCCATCCCTACCTGATCGCTGCAGGGGGAGAGACAGCCCATCAGAGGGCGGACCAAGTATGTGATTTGGGGAATACCTGCAGGGGGAACAGAGGATGGACCGTATAAGCTGTGCAGAGACGTCTTATGCGAAAGGTGAGAATAGTGGAACTTGTCAAGACCCTATAAGTCGTTTTGTGCGAGGTAAGATAACTATACTGCTCATCCCTGGGAATCCTGGCCCACGACCACCAGGAGGCACTACGCAGGTGCAAGACTGGAGCGAACTTTCCAGAACTAATTATAATACGAAGCGGGAATGGTTATGAATATGTAGTAGGCGCTTATACCTATGCATGTCTTTACACTATAAGTAGCTGTCTGTTAAGTTATGCGGTGTGCAAGCTAGGAGGAGAACCCCCTTGCCCCCCAGCGCTGGAAATAAACATACGTGCTTTATAACTCATTTTTGGGTTATAGGGTTTGAATTCCGCAGAACACAAAAGTCATCCAAGTGCAACATATATTGGGTTTTATTCATACATCTTATTAATACTCCTCCTGGATCACATATGATTCTTTGTTCTGTGGCTATGGTGTAACTCTGCATACCTGCGTTTATATGCGGGAGGAGGTGACCGGGGCTGGTTTGGTCATCCTGATAAACAAGTAGCGGAGGAGACATAATGGCTAGCTCATCCTCCCTGACTCATCCTTGCTGCACACATGGGCTTTGATGTGGCTGCTGATGTGGAGTGGCCACCAGACCACTCTATCCCCTCCACCCCATGACTCAGGAAAGCAGTAGCCCTCTTCAGCAGCTTCAAGGGGAGTAATTTGTCAGTTGGCTGCAGTGACCATTAAATGGTGGAGTTCAAGATCCTTAAGGCAGCAAGAAGAGTGCACAGCAAACTCAGTTCCCTGGATTTCAGGAGAGCAGACTTGGGCCTCTTCAGGGATCTTGGTAGGGTACCATGGGATAAAGATCTGGAAGGCAGGGAGTGTCACGCCCTGCTTTAAAAAGTGAGCTCTTTATCCTGGCATGGTGCCAGAGTGATGCAAATCACTCAGGAGGAGGGTGTAAACAATATTTTTATTAAACAAGGTGCTGATGAGCGAAAGCAGTCAAGGGGGGTTGGGAGTGTTCGTTAGAGCTTGGCGTTGTTTGCCTTGAAGACCTTGCAGAAGTTTACTGATAAGTGGGCATTGGAATGCAGAAAGCTGGAAAACAACCAGAAGAGATTGTGCTTGTGCGCAGTTCAAGGAAAAAAAAACTTTTTTCATCCTTAGGAAGACTTCTTACTTCATCCCTAAGACCCTGGCCCACAACCACCAGGAGGCACTACGCAGGCGCAAGAGTGGAGCGAGCTTTCCAGAACCTAATTATAATACAAAGCGGGAAAGGTTATGAATATGTAGTAGGTGCTTATAACTATGCATGTCTTTATAAGTAGCTGCTTGTTAAGTTGTACGGTGTGCAAGCTAGGAGGAAAACCCCCTTGCACCCCAGCGCTGGAAATAAACATACCTGCTTTATAACTCATTTTGGGTTATAGGGCTTGATTCCGCAAAACAATTTGGCACCCCAGATGGGACCCTTTCTCTGCCCGGCTGCAGGATCGGTGGGGAGTGGAACATTCTAAGGTGTGCCCTGGTAAGCTATTTCTCCAGAGAATCTCCCATCTCTACCCAGTCGCTGCAGGGGGAGAGATGGCCCATCAGCGGGTGGACCAGGTATGTGATCTATGTACGATATGGTATGATAATTTGGATTAACCTGCAGGGGAATTAGGGGAAGAGTCTGTAAATCGTGTATGGGACACCTCATGTAATGACAACAGGTTAGGGTCCCTTTGCTGAGATCCCGTAAAATCGTGAGGGGGAATACAAATCCCCTTCTTGTGCTGGGTGAGGAGGTGGCACTGCCCGCCCCTGGGAAAAATAGCGAATTTGCTGTTGTGGTCTGGTATGGGTGCTCCCTGCTGTGATAGCAAAGCACCAGGTAAAATATAATTCCAAGATTCCCGTAAGACGGTGGACGTGGAGTGAGGGATTATGGTATTATAGATAAGATAACAGTATTATTGTGAACTGGGTACTCCTTGCTGAGGAAGCAGGAGTGCTGCATATGAGATAGCTATCATCTTCTACACCTGTTGCAAATCTTCAGTATCGGTACCGTGTATATTTTAACATCGTTAAGAGCTCATTTTAAATTTCTCATATGGTATGGAATGTTTGTATGTGAGTACGTGGTAACGTGAGACGCGCAATTGATGGCGAAGTGAGTGCGGAATTCCTATCCAGTTCTGCTCTCCTGCAAAGGAAGCAGCCGGAGACGAACGAAGCGAGTGATCACTGCTATACATTGTTTCTTTTATGTCATAAGTATACTCTGTGAATTCTTTGATGTATAACAGAGTACCAGCGGAATTGAGAAGGATAGCTTACTGGGGGACGTTACAAGAGTAATGACTGGCAATTGCATTCTTATTGCCAAGGGTCTTATCTGTGTGGCTTTCATAGGACTCCCATCACTCTTACTGGCAACAAAGAGTTCAGAGAATGAGGTGCTCCAGTGCCAGGTTAATGAAAAAAGCATAAACTCTGGAAACTCTTAGATGTGAGCAGTGAAGACAACTAGCTCAATTTCCTTTACCCTAAACTGAATTTTAATTGTCAATCCAGTACACATCATCTCAGTGTCTCGTTAAATGTATGCAATTGACATCAAATGGTGGAAGGGAAAGGAGACAACAATGAGAATTCATACATATTAAGGCAGTTGTAAGAAAACATGGTTAGAGTTGTATACTTTGTTTAAAATGTGAATAAATATTATTGTTGAAACTTTAAATCCATAGATCCAGTACTTCAGATTTGTGCCTGGCTTTCAGAATTGCAAGTTGGCCGTATTTGACATATAAAGATCATGTGTACGTGTTAAGGGTGGCATCAGGTGATTTGGTAGTGTAACATCTTTCCTAACTTCTGTATGCTTTTAATATTTCTTATAATGCTTTATTTCATAAAGACAGCTTAATTTCAGTTCTTTTAACATAACCAGTTCTGTTTTCCCTGTAGTCCAGGGATTACTGAACAGTACAACCAAAAGAGGTTAGAACTAATGTAGTCCAATCCATTCTTCTTTTTCAGTGTTACGATCTAGCTTTCTGTCGGCACTTAAGGAACTTGAGTGCATGAATTCTTTAGCACCAAAGTTAAAGCATTGGGTTTTTTTTTGCCATATTATGTTTCAGTGCACTGAATTTGCTGTTTGATAGCATAGAAACTTTTAGAAGATAGTATATTGACTTCCCTGATGGCTGACTTAGATACATCTTGAAAATATTAGTTATATAGCCAAGGTACTTGACAAATCTTTCCTGACTGGCAGGTATAATAAAATATGAATACCTATTTAAATAATAGTGTGAAGTCTCTTGTTTACAGATGCTTTTATTGACAGTGAGTTTCATTTTGATGTTTCAGTATAAGGGTAGGTCTGGTGGGTTAATCTTGGCTGGCTGCAAGGTGCCCACCAAGTGACTCTGTCACTCCCTGTCCTCAACTGGTCAGGGGAGAGAAAATATACCAAAAGCCTTGTGAGTAGAGATAAAGACAGGGAGATCTCTCAGCAGTTACCATCATAGGCAAAACATTCTCGACTTGGGGAAATTTATTACCAATCAAATTGGAGTAGGATGAAGAGAACTAAAACAAAATCTTAAAACACCTTCCTCCCATCCCTCGCTTCTTCCCGGGCTTAACTTCTCTTCTGAATTCTCTACCTCCTCCCCGTGAGCGGCACAGGGGAATGGGGAATGGAGGTTGCAGTCAGTTCATAACACCTTGTCTCTGCTGCTCCTTCCTCCTCATGTTCTTTACCTGCTTCAGCTGCAGTTCTTCAAGAACTCCTCCAACGTGGTCCATTTCCACAGGGTGTAGTCCTTTAGGAACGGACTGCTGCAATGTGGGTCCACCACAGGGTCACAGGTCCTGCCAGAAGCCTGCTCTAGTGCGGGTTTTCCACAGGGTCACAACTTCCTTTGGGTGCATCCACCTGCTCTGACATGAGATCCTCCATGCACTGCAGGTGGATATCTGCTCCACCGTGGACCTCCGTGCATTGCCATGGTCTTCTCCACAGGCTGCAGGGGAATCTCTGCTCTGACACCTGGGGCACCTCCTCTCCCTCCTTCTTCACTGACCTTGGTGCCTGCAGAGTTTTGTCTTGCATATTCCTATTCTTCTCTCTTCCGGCTGCTGTTGTGCAGCAATTTTTACCCTTTCATAAATACGTTATTACAGGGACGCTACCACAGTCGATGATTGGCTCATATGGGAAACTATTGTCAGTGATTGGCTGATATGGGAAAATATCAGTTTAACAGTGTTTACTCATTTAATAGCTATAACCTCTAGACCCTTTTCTGCAGAGGAATTATGCAGGCAGTTGCTTCCCAATCTGCATTTTTCTGGTTAATTATTCTTAAGAGTACTGTCGTGGTTTAACCCCAGCTGACAGCTAAGCACCACACAGCCACTTGCTCACTCCCCCTCAGTGGGATGGGAGAGAGAATCAGAAGGGTAAAAGTGAGAAAACTCATTGGTTGAGATAAAGACAGTTTAATAGGTAAAGCAAAAGCTGTACAGACAAGCAAAACAAAATAAGGAATTTGTTCACTGCTTCCTATTCAGGTGTCTAGCCATTTCCAGGAAAGCAGGGCTCCGTTATATGTAATGGTTACTTGGGAAGACCAACGCCATCACTACAAATATCTCACCTTCCTTCCTACTGCTTTTATTGCTGAGCACAACGTCATATGGTACTTCTTGTGCACCCCCAGCCTATTTGCTGGTGGGGTGGTATAAGAAACAGAAAAGGCCTTGATGCTGTGCAGGTACTGTTCAGCCACAGCTAAAGCATCCCTGTGTTATCAACACTGTTTTCATCACAAATCCAAACCAGTTATGTACAAACTATTATGAAGAAATTTAACTCTATCCCAGCCAAAACCAGTACAAATACACATTCTGTTGCAACATAAAACCAACAGAAATTCTCATAATTTGGTACAAAGGTAATTCATAAGAATAAAGAACTACCATAGTGTGCTGGACCAGAGATTAATTATGTTCATCCAAACTCATTTGCTATCATATTTTCCACAATATGTTGTTACAGTGAATTCCACAACTTAGTTGTCTTCAGAATGCTGATACAGTATAATCAACATTGTTAACTTTATCCTAAACCTTGTCATACATTTTTAGAAGCAGCTATTTATCCATGTAGTTAAGGAAACAAGACACTTATAGAGCTTCACCGTGCACTGTCTTAATAGTGCCAGTATGCAGGTATCAAAGCATATACACTTCCCTTTCTCTACTAACATGCAGCCATGGTAATTAGACAATCTGTAAAAACAGCACTACAGTAAGAAATGAATACAACAGACTGTGTACCAGGACCACAAAAGAACTCCTACAGTAATGAATGTGGATGATCCACATATGCAAGGGATCTCTTTCCAGCCAGCATAAGATGACTGTTATGAATATCGAGCCACAATTTTGTCTAACTGAAGCATATCTATGTTAAAAGCCCAACAGAGCTGCAAAAAAAGTGTCAGGTCTCTTCATCAGCATCACTGAAATTCAGTACAACTTTGAGACTTCTGAATGAGAAGATATGAACTGAACCAGCCCTTCTGTTTGATGTTTCATCCACAACAGATTTTACAAAACCTAGGTTGTCATCCAAGATGTTTTGCAAATAAGTCTCCTGATTATTGTTAAAAAAGATACCATCAATAACAGATTAGCATGTCTACAGCACACTTTACTTTTTGCTGAGGCAGAGGTTAGAGAATCATTTATGTATCAGTCCAAAAGAATCCTGAAACCTATTTTTAATACAGGTGTGGGGTTTTTTTGTTTGTTTGTTTTAAATTGTCAGTATCAAATATGTTGCTTCTGAAAAAAGAAAATATCAAAGAGTAATACAATTCAGTCTTCAGCACCACCCAGTCTCTGCCAACACTGGAAGATGATTAGCCCTAGGCTGAAGTTCAGCACAGATCACTGCTGGCTGTATTGCAAAATAAAGTTGGGGAGGGTGGAGGAGAGGACTTTTTACCATCCTTTATGGGCAAAGATTCCTCTTTGCTATTCTTCATCTCTCACTGTCAGCCATAACTAAACTGCAAGACCATTCTCCCATAGCAAATGGCAAAAAAAAAAAAAAAAAAACCAAAAAAACAGGTTTCTTTAAATTCAAACAGTAAAAGAACAAGAGTAATGACTGGCAATTGCATTCTTATTCTCAAGGGTCTTATCTGTGTGGCTTTCATAGGACTCCCATCACTCTTACTGGCAACAAAGAGTTCAGAGAATGAGGTGCTCCAGTGCCAGGTTAATGAAAAAAGCATAAACTCTGGAAACTCTTAGATGTGAGCAGTAAAGACAACTAGCTCAATTTCCTTTACCCTAAACTGAATTTTAATTGTCAATCCAGTACACATCATCTCAGTGTCTCGTTAAATGTATGCAATTGACATCAAATGGTGGAAGGGAAAGGAGACAACAATGAGAATTCATACATATTAAGGCAGTTGTAAGAAAAGAATCTTTGGAGTACTAAATCTTCAATTTGTACAACTGAGCTACATAACACTATCGGTAAATTAGAGATAATGCTTTATAATAGTTTGGTGCTTAGGGAAACCAGAATCAGGAAGAGTTCAAATTCTTGCCAGCTGGCTGGGAATGATTAACATTTCCATTTAATTCACCTACCGCACTATCTCTTCCCTTTTTATTAATATGTAGATACTGCAAACAATGGTTTTGGCCAATTATTTTTACTGTTCAAGAATTCATACTTGAAATCATTTCAATAGTACTAGCCATTACAATATCAGAAAGGTGTTCAGTTTTATCTAAACTGAAAAAAGGGCTTGAAGTTGTAGAAAAGTAATGTTTCTCCATACCTAGCACCTAACATGTTCACAGAAACTAGTTGATTGTACTGCTCCAGTAACTAAGTGCTGCTCAGGGCAGGAGGTAGAGAATTCAGGAGTGAAGTTGAGCCCAGGAAGAAGGAAGGGGTGGGAGGAATTTGTTTTTATTTCTCATTATTCTACTCTGATTTGATTAATTTAATTAGCCCGAGTCGAGTCTGGTTTACCTGTGATGGTAATTGCTGAGTGATCTCACCGTCCTTATCTTGACCCATGAGCCTTTCATCATATTTTCTCTCTTCTGCTGTCCAGTTGAGGAGGGTGAGTGATAGAGTGGCTTGGTGGGTTCCTGGTGGGTTCATGTCTGAGTAATTTAGGTAAGTAATCAACTTCAAGCAGGAACTGATTAAATGGCTTCCTAGAATGCTTGCAAGTCTCAGTATTACCAGTATAAAGGCTGACTTAAAAGATGTTTCTCCGAGAACTGGAACCAGCTCTGTGTGAGCAGACTTCTAAGTGACCAAATGCTGCTTACTACCCAAGCACAAAGATTTCTTACCTCTGTTTTGTCTCAGGCTCATTTTTGGGGAATCTGGAGGGCTTCCTAACAGCCTAAGATCCTCTCTGAAACATTTAGTGTACTGACTAGTCATGTTGAATAATTTGATTTGGTTTTCTTATATTTGCCTTTTTACATTTTGTGAACTAATTGCTTTTTATGCGAGAGTATTTTTCTATAGAATAATGAATCTCAGTCAATAGTCAGTCAAAGCATAACGTGGTTGTTATCGGTTAAGAAGGCAGGAAGAAATTCAATTGCTTTTCCAGGGTCATCTGTTTTAATGAAGGTATGATTTCATGGTCAGCTGAAATGTGTGGCTATTCACTGTGCATTTCATTTAGCTGCCATGAGTTGGATGAGAGAGCAGAGCCACCTAAGAAATAATTTTTGACTGTATGGAAAAAAGATTGCTAGTTTTGACACATGAAAGGTAGCAGTAACATGTCCAAGAAGAAAGGATACTGCACCTTTCAGTGCCTGCACAAATGTGGACGGAATTAACATAATGTGCTGTTGCATTCTCAGCATTTCAGCAATGGGTGGTTTCAATGGCATGTGTATTTATTGCATCATGTGTACGTGCCTGACTGAAATGGCAGTATAGTCTTTAAGTGGAAGACAATTTTTGTTATTGCCTGCTATATAGTTAGTGGTCTAGATATGAAACACCTCATTATAATTGTATGGAAAAAGAATGCCTTTTTTTCCCATCTACCTTTGGATAAAAAGAAAGTTGAGATAACTTAGTGAAGTGTTTCTAGATTGTATAAAGCAAAGCATCATGCAAGTGAATTAATATAATAAATGTGAGTAAAATAGTTCTTCCTTAAATTATTAAGAAATTAATAGTTCAGTATTCAATTACATAACTATATAATATTAACTTCTGTTTAGTTCAAGGAACAAATATCTAAGCATTTCAAGTCCCACACTGATCAACTTGTTTTGATATTTGCTGGAAAAATTTTAAAAGATCAAGATACATTGATTCAGCATGGGATTCACGATGGACTCACTGTTCACCTGGTCATCAAAACACAAAACAGGTAACCTGACAGATGAGCGATCTTCTTTTTACCTCTAAGTAGTAAAAATATTCTTAATTCCTGCTGTGATAGATTTCTCTTGGGCAAACCTAGGTTTGACTAAAATACATTCAAAAGCAGTACAAATAGTCCTGCTATGAACAAGAGAAGTAACCCGAATTCTGTAAGGTTGTGTCCCTACATATCATACATACACCTTTTTAAAGTTAATATTATCTTCTACACTGAGCCATTACTATGAAATCACTTGAATCAGCTCTTTAGTTACATTTGGTGCAGAATAACAGTCTGAAGACAATCTGAACAGTCCTTGATGTGTTTCACTGCATGGTAGCACCCATGCTTATACCCCTGCAGTAGACAGGTGTGGTGAGTATTCAAATTGGGCAAACAGCCTTTAGTGCTTGTGCGAGTTTATCATAGCATAAAGTTTGTGTAACTACACTGTTACTGTGCTCTTACAGTCTTAAAGAATATTGGAATTCTTATATTAGTCTTGTGATGAAATAAGACTTTAACTTAATTTGGCATTCAGTGATGTGTCCTACTAAGGTGTGGTATGGAATAAATCCTGTATTATAGACTTTGCTAGCCTTTCCTTCTTTCAGCCCCGGACATGGAATTAGTATTATTTGAGCAGGTAGGTGTACATCATGATCCCTAAAACAAGGCAAGGGCTGAGGAAGAAATTAGTTGATAGGTACCCCAGGATTAGGATGAAAAGACGGTCACAGTTGCAGTGATGCCCATCCATTTTCTTAATGTGAGAAACTACTGTTCCAAAGAAGAAGTGATGAGATTATCATAGAATAGTTAGGATTGGAAGGGACCTTAAAGATCATCTAGTTCTAATTCTCCTGCCATAGGCAGGGAAATCCCACTAAATCAGGCTGCCCAAGGCCCCATCCAACCTGGCCTTGAACACCTCCAGGGATGGGGCATCCACAACTTCCCTTGGCAACCTGTTCCAGTGTCTCACCACTCTCATGGTGAAGAAATTCTTCCTAATGTCCAGTCTAAATCTGCCCCTCTCCAGTTTGTACCCGTTCCCCCTCATCCTATCTCCACAAGCCTTTATGAATAGCCCCTCTCCAGCTTTCCTGTAGGCCCCCTTCAGGTACTGGAAGGTGGCTATAAGATCTCCTCTGAGCCTTCTCTTCTCCAGGCTGAACAGGCCCAACTCTCTCAGCTTGTCCTTGTAGGGAAGGTGCTCCAGCCCTCCGATCATCTTTGTAGCCCTCCTCTGGACCCGTTCCAACAGCTCCATATCCTTCTTATGTTGAGGATTCCAGAACTGGACACAGTCTTCCAGATGAGGTCTCACAAGAGAGGAATAGAGGGACAGAATCACTTCCCTCGACCTGCTGGCCATGCTTCTTTTGATGCAGCCCAGGATAAGTTTGGCCTTCTGGGCTGCGAGCGCACATTGCTGGCCAATGTCGACCTTCTCATCGACCAGCACCCCCAAGTCCTTCTCTGCAGGGCTGCTCTCAATCACATCATCCCCCATCGTGTACTGAAAACGGGGATTGCCCCAACCCAGGTGCAGGTCCTTGCACTTGGCCTTGTTGAAGCTCATGAGGTTCTCAGAGGTCCACTTCTCCAGCCTGTCCAGGTCCCTCTGGATGACATCCTGTCCTTCTGGTGTGGCAACTGCACCACTCAGCTTGGTGTCATCTGCAAACTTGCACAGATCTCCATCTGGATTTCGAGCCATTGACCACTACTCTTTGAATACGACCATTCAGCCACTTTCTTATCCACCATACTGTCCACCCATCAAATCCATATCTCTCCAATTTAAAGAGAAGGATGTTGTGGGGGACCGTGTCAAAGGCTTTACAGAAGTCCAGATAGATCACATCCGTCGGTTAAATTATATATGTCTGAGAATCACAGAACAGTTGAGGTTGGAAGGGACCTCTGAAGGTCATCTGGTCCAGCGGAGTCACCTAGAGCTGGTTGCCCAGGACCATGACCAGGCAGCTTTTGAATATTTACAAGAAGGGAGACTCCACAACCACCCTAGGTGGTGTCCCAGTGCTCAGTCACCCTCAGAGTAAAAAGCGTTTCCTGATGTTCAGGCAGAACCTCATGTGTTTCAGTTTGTGCCCATTGCTTCTTGTACTGTCACTGTGCACCACTGACAAGAGCCTGGCTCCCTCTTCTTTGCACTCTCCCTTCAGATATTTATACACATTGATGAGATCTCCCCACCCTCCCTGCCAAGCCTTCTCTCCACCTAGCTAAACAGTCTCAGTTCTCTCAACCTTTCCTCATAGGAGAGATGTTCCACTCCTTTCATCATCTTTGTGGCCCTTCATTGGTCTCACTCTTATACCGGGGAGCCCAGAATTGGACATGGAACTCCAAGTGTGGCCTCATCAGTGCTGAGCAGAGGGGAAGGATCACCTTCCTTGACCTGCTGGCATCACTTCTCCTAATGCAGCCCAGGATACCGTTAGTCCTCTTTGCTGCAAGGTCACATTGCTGGCTCATGTTCAACCTGGTATCCACCAAGACTCCCAGGGCTTTTTATGCCAAATTGCTTTCCAGCTGGGTGACTCCCATCCTATATTGGTGCCTGGGACGCAGGACTTTGTACCACTTCTCCTTGTTGAACTTCATGATGTTCCTGTCAGCCCATTTCTGCAGCCTGTCAAGGTCCCTCTGGGTGACAGCACGGCCCTCTGGCATATCAGCTGCTGCTCCCAGTTCTGAGTCATCATCAGACTCGCTGAGGGTGCACTCTGCCCCATCATCCAGATCATTAATGAAAACGTTAATCAGAATTGGACCCAGTATTGACCCCTGGGGTACAGTGCTAGCTCCTAGCCTCCAACTAGATTTTGTGCCACTGATCGCCACCCTCTGGAACTGGTCATTCAGCCAGCTTTCAGTCCACCTCACCATCTGTTTACCTAGCCCATATATATCAACTGTTTGTCTATGAGGATGTTTTGAGAGACTGTGTCAAAGGCCTTCCTGAGGTTTAGTTAGACTATATCCACTGCTCTCCCCTCAACTACAAAGCCGGTCATTTCATCACAGAAGGTTATCAAGTTGGTCAAGCATGACTTCACTTTGGCGAATCCATGCTGACTACTCCTGATGGCTTTCTTGTCCTTCCTGTGCCTGGAAATGGCTTCCAGCATTAGCCGCTCCATCACCTTTCTAGGGATCAAGGTGAGGCTGGCTGGCCTATAGTTCCCCAGGTCCTCCTCTTTGAAGTGCTCTTCTTGAAGACAGGAGTGACATTTGTTTTCCTCCAGTCCTCGAGCACTTTCCCAGTCACCATGAATGATCAAAGGTTATCAAGGGTGGCCTTGCAATCACATCTGCTTGCTCCCTCAGCCCTCATGGGTGCATCCCACCAGTGCCCATGGACTTATGGGTGTCCATTTTGCTTAAGCATTCCCTGATCTGATCTTTTTCCACCAAGGGCGCATCTTCCTTGCTCGAGCCTTTCCCTCTGGTCTCAGGGGCCTGGTATTCCCGAAGACCACTCTTGCTAGTAACGACTGAGGCAAAGAAGGCATTCAGTACCTGAGCCTTTTCTGTAACCAGACAACTCTGACTTTAAAGTGTCAGTGAGCATTTCCATGAGCAAACTAATTAACCTTCCTTGCGTTCCTTACCCCTTCCCCCTCAAAAAAGGAGGGAGAGAATTAGTAAAGTTTTAAAGTTAGGAACTTTTATCTAACAAGCTTCAAAAATTCACACTCAATTTATCATGCATCATTAATGCAAAAAAAAGAATACTAGCATTCTTAAGATACCAATATATATTAGTAAACTTAAATAACTGACCTCAGTAGTCCCAATGAAATTTTGAGTTCTAATTAGGATCAGCATTTTTGCTGTAGCCAAGTTTTTTGAATTAATGCCTCTCTCTCCAATACACACAAACAGAAGCGGCAAGTCCTTTTTACATCATGGAAGAAAATACACAGTCAGAAAAAGTCACTTTTGGGGAAAGGCTCCTGTATTCTAAAAATCAAACAGACACCGCCACCCCTCCCGAATTTCAAGCACAATGTAAATTTGTTTTATTCTATACAAGCTGACACACAATCCAATACATATATTGCATATATGAGGATTAAGAGAATGGTAATTCCTTATAGACATCTGAAAACAAAGACAGTTTAAGACAAAATGCAAGGATATTAAATTAGGAAAGGGAAATAAATTTAAGACAGAGCACCAGAGAGACTTTATGGCACTCAAGCTGTGCAACAGTAATCAAAGAGAGAAAGCTAGCTGCGTGTGGATTTAAATCCGGTCCTAGCACTGCCTGCCACACTGACTGTAGCCTCGTCCCAGCTGCCTACTGGCTAATCGCCTAGCGGTGTCAGCCTCCCCCACAGCCATCAGGCAGTGTGAGCTACTGGCCGCCCCCTCCATTGCCCCGTCACAGCGGAGCAGCACCTGCTGCCCCAAGGCACCAGAGGGCTCTGCTTTTACCACGAGGGCCCAGTGAGACCCACTAGAAAGGAGCTGCTATAAGCCACAGCTTCTGGCCCCAGAGGAAAGCCCTCCTTCGCCATCATGACAGGTCCACAGCCTCTTGCTTCCCACTACAGGCAGGATGTAGCAGAACCCTATCCATGCCACTGCTGGCACTTGCTTGCAAACACGGTGGAAGGAGCAGCCTGGAGGACTGGAATGCAGCAATAAGGAGGCAAGCAGGTGTGGCCCAGAAGACACTCACTCTAGTTGCCTCAGCAGCGAGAGAAGGATAATAGACCAGCCGCCACCCCTTGGAGAGCATTTATAATGGTCCACGGGGCAGATGAACAACCAAAGCCAGAAGAGATAGGAAAAACACTGTAGCACTGCTTGCTCATGGGTTTTTTATTTACGTTGCCTGCTGGTTTGCTGGGTCCTGGGCATCAGGGGGTGTGCGCTGTTGCAGCTGTGTCACGAGGGTGTTACGACTAAAGACTCCTGCCTAGATCTAAGGGATAACTAAGGGACCAAACCGGATGGAGGTGAGCCATCTTCACCCTCAGACATCCATTTCCCAGCATGCACTGAGAGAGTGTCGCTGTTCTGATCCTGGTGAGCCATTTCACAGGTCAAGGCAGAACTGGTGCAGCTGCCACTCACTGGACTGTAAGCACCTTACAGCTCATGGATTTACAGTGAGCATTTGTGCACGGCCATTTTCAAGACCATTTTTGCGTGACTGCTCACCTGTTTGTGCTCAGAGCCTTGGAGATGTGATAACTGTTGCAAAAATTTTGCAACTGGCCCATGCTGACTGACAAAGAAGAGAGCCAAAGTATAGAATTACAAGAGTCATTAGATATTCATGCGCATGAGGTGTCCCATTCAAATTGGGGACCTCAAATGCACTTTTAGTCTTTATCTTGTTAATTTACACTACTTAAATATGGAAAATAACTGCAGATATAAAGCGTCATGTCTAGTATATTAGCTAAACGTTTTTTTAAATTCTCTCACAGGGTGGGTAAAAAGAGAAAAGGCATCCAGAATCTGACTAGTGTGAATGTTCTCCTCTGACACCGGATTCAGAGCAATAAAAAAAAACAAACAAAAAACCCCTGCTCAACTATGCTGGTTTTTTGAGAGAAATTAACAATTACTAGTTTGACTAACATTCTGAATAATTTATTTGTTGCACTTTCTACTAAAGAGAAAATAGAAAACCAGTGTTCTAGCAAAGCTTAAACTTTAACTGAAATGTGATAATTAGTTTTTCATCATTCAATAAAAATTACTCTTCAATTTGTATGTTTGAATTCTTGCTTCCTTAAAATTTCTCAATTAAAAATACTGCATTTAATGACTATCAAGATACAAATACATTAGTATGTAAATAGTGAAAGTTTCACCAACCCAAAACTAAAAATGAGGCAGTTCATGCAAAGTCATCTCCCTGTGGCTGAATCAAAATCTAATTAATGTCAACAATCATTTCCTCTCCCTGTATAGCACATCTGTATCCTTTTATTTCCATTTTTTGTATATATACATGAGTTCCATTTGCAACATGCAGAAGCTAGCACATACAACTACCATGTAAAAAGAGCTTTTGTATCTTTTGGGTCTGAAAAATGCCCTGTCTTGCCTCAGAGCATGGTCAATAGTAAATAGCTAGAGACAAAATTCAAACATTTATTTGCCCCATGTGTACCATCAGTGAATGTGATGTGACTATGAAAATACAGAATTGTTTGTGCAGCACTGAATTTAGTACTAAATCTTGGGATCTTACTTATACTGGGATGGTTGTTGGAATATTACAGGGTACAAATCGTAGAATCATAGAATGGTTTGGGTTGGAAGGGACCTTAAAGCCCATCCAGTTCCAACCCCCCTGCCATGGGCAGGGACACCTCCCACTAGATCAGGTTGCTCAAAGCCCCATCCAACCTGGCCTTGAACACCTCCAGGGTTGGGGCATCCATGACTTCCCTGGGCAACCTGTGCCAGTGCCTCACCACCCTCACAGTAAAAAATTTCTTCCTAATATCTGGTCTCAGTGGCCTGGTATTCCTGAAGACCACTCTTGCTAGTAATGACTGAGGCAAAGAAGGCATTTGGTACCTCAACCTTTTCTGTGTCCTGTGTAAACCGGTCCCCTGTCTCATTAAGCAGTGGTCCCATATTTCCCCTAATCTTCCTTTTTTCTCCTATGTACTTATAGACGTTCTTCTTGTTGTCTTTGACATCCCTTGCCAGACTCAATTCCATTTGGGTTTTGTCTTTCTGAACTCTGTTTGAGTTAGAGAGACTCGGAGGTTACCCGTCCTTGCTTCCACTGTCTGTGTACTTCCTGTTTGATTGTGGCCAGGAAAATATGTAGAGATAATACGTTTGGTTTTCTTTTTTACAATAAATAATAAAAATGGAAATTAATATTCTCAGGTATAATGCTGTTCCTGTATTAAATATTATTATTGCATTATATTAAATGCCAGACCTTCTGTACTGGGTCTTGCTCGGATGGTCTTTTATTTTCTTCATAGCATCATGTATGGTGTAGTGTTTTGGATTTTTGACCTAACGGTGTTGATAACACACTGATGTTTTAACTGTTGCTGAACAGCGCTCACACAGCATCAAGGCCTTTTTTGCTCTGTGCCTGCTCCCCCCCTGCAGTGACTAGGTTAGGGTTGGGAAGGGGACACAGCTGGGACAGTTGAACCAAGCTGACCAAAGAAACTGTATACCATATAATGTCATGCAAAGCAATAAAACTTGGGGAGGAACTTTTCCAAAGTAGCTGTTGCTCGGAGACTGGCTGGACATTGGTCTGCTGGTGGGAAGTGGTGAGTGATTGCCTTCATATCACTTTGCTGGTTTTTTTGTGTTTTTTTTTTCCTTTGCTTGTTTAACTGTCTTTATCTCAACCCATGAATTTCCCCCTCACTTTTGTCCTTCCAACTCTCTCCATCGTCCTGCCTAGAGCGGTGGGGAAAATGAGCTTGTGACTGTGTGGGGATTTAACTGGCTGGGGTCAACCTACCACAACTTGTTCAACTTGTATTTTTTTTTTTAACTTGCTTTTTATAGATCACAAGACCATCCAGGTCAACAAACACATGCCACTGGCAGTATTGCTACATCAATATCAAGCAGTAATACCTCAACACCACCTTCAACAAATAGTAACTCTTTTGGCTTGGGTAAGAATATTTCTTAGGGAACATGGTGATTATCCTAGGTATCTTGGTTTCAGGTAAGTATCCCTGGAGCTTTATTCTAATGTAAATGGGACTTTAAAAAAAAAAGATAAAATTACTGATTACAAAAAACTGTGGTATTGGTTGTAATAAGTTTCTGATCAGTAAGTTATCAAAGGGTAAGTTGTTTCCTTAATTTTTATGTACAGAACCTCAGGCTTATGCTGTTTCATCTTCAGTAGTAAGATGCTATTGATCTCATATTCTGGCACTACAGGTAATTAAACTCCTTCCAGTCTCCTCCTTAACACTGCATTTGAATTGGCCTGAAGAGAGTATTGAAGTTGGACCCATAACATCAACTTAAGACTTGGAACAGAAGTAATAAAGTTACTCCTGTCCTGCAAGCAGTATTTCTCAGGTTCTGAATCTGACCGCATATCAGTCTTCTCTTTCAGGAATAGAGACAGAAGTTTATTGATTTAAAAATATTATCTCTTTCCATAGTTACTGGGTTTTGTTATTCATGCTCTTTCATTGTTTGCTTTCTTTTTAAAAAACAAATCAAGAAATCCAGAAAAAACTGTTAAGCAATTGCCTTTTTTGGTTGTAAACAGTTCTCCAGACTGACGAGTACCTTCTAAAAATGTGAAACTTTTGCGTTTGCTGAACTCTGCAAAGAAAGAGAATTTAAAGCATTATTAGTTCTTGTTGCATCAGCAAAAAGAAGAGCTCTACTTTTTGTTTAGAATAGGGAGTATGCATCATATTAAGATATTCCTTGTGGCGGTGGTCTGTCTATAAATGATTACTATAAATGTGTTGGAAAGTGTTGGGAATTAACCTGAGGCCCCAAAACTCAAACATCCCTTGTACCTCAAGTATAGTAAAGTAGAAGAAAAGCTGTTAGAATTGTAACAAGTTATATTTCAGATGCGATTTGGATTTCTAAGTGTCTCGTTATGTAAAGAAGCAAACTCTTAGTGGATGACTCCTTAACAACCCTGCAAAGGTAGAATTTCAGTTGAGCGTCATTATTTTGAAGTGTGGGTTATGTTTATGTATTTTGTACTTAGAAAGAACCTGGATGTGTTTAGAAATATACTAGAAGCCGAAAGGTTAATTTTTTTTTTTCTTTCCTCTTAAAGGTGGCCTTGGAGGTATGGCAAGCCTGAGTAGCCTGGGCCTAAATGCATCAAACTTTTCAGAGTTACAGAGTCAGATGCAACGACAACTTATGTCCAACCCAGAAATGATGGTTCAGATAATGGAAAATCCATTTGTTCAGAGCATGCTTTCAAATCCTGACCTGATGAGGCAGTTAATTATGGCTAACCCTCAAATGCAGCAACTGATACAGAGGAATCCAGAAATCAGTCACATGCTGAATAATCCAGATATTATGAGACAGGTATGTAGAAAGATCTCTAAGTTCATGACCTTTGATTATACCCTAACTGTGAACAAAAGAGCAAAAAATGGATGTCCTTAGATGAGAGCTGAAATATTGTTGAAGAATTTAGGCTTGTTAGACAATCTGTAATAGGTCACTATAGGAAACTGATGTTTTTATTTCTAGCCGCTGGTGTCTGAAATAAGCTGATAGTAAAGCCAAAAAAAAAACCAGCATAGTTTTGAAAGATACTGAAGACTATAATTATATCTTCTGAGTTTAGAGTTGAATGCTGCTTGAAATCTTCTTCTGTTGTCTGGTCAACAGTGAGTTTAATATAAATAACAATTCTCCAAAATACTGCATATTTCCAGTTTATGTAACTGTGGGTACTTCTGATTGCTTCTAAAGTTATGTGTTATGTAAGGTATGCCTTATGTGGCAGAGGGCATCAAGAAAGAAATGGAGGTTTTGCAAGATAAAGTTATTTATTTTTCAAGTTCATGTTATAAGCTGCATGCTGTTAGAAATATATTGTGTTGAGAAGAAAGAACAGGGTGGTAGCAACCATCCATGTCTCAGGCTGCAGGAAGTGCCAGAGCCTTTCACTGCTAATGGATGGCGGTAGTGAAAACAGCTGTGTGAGGTGTGTTTATCATCCAGATCATTAATGAAAACGTTAATCAGAATTGGACCCAGTATTGACCCCTGGGGTACAGTGCTAGCTCCTAGCCTCCAACTAGATTTTGTGCCACTGATCGCCACCCTCTGGAACTGGTCATTCAGCCAGCTTTCAGTCCACCTCACCATCTGTTTACCTAGCCCATATATATCAACTGTTTGTCTATGAGGATGTTTTGAGAGACTGTGTCAAAGGCCTTCCTGAGGTTTAGTTAGACTATATCCACTGCTCTCCCCTCAACTACAAAGCCAGTTATTTCATCACAGGTTATCAAGTTGGTCAAGCATGTCTTCACTTTGGCGAATCCATGCTGACTACTCCTGATGGCTTTCTTGTCCTTCCTGTGCCTGGAAATGGCTTTCAGCATCAGCTGCTCTCTTCCCTTCCCTGCCTGATTTCCTACATCTGGGGACTGAGCGCTCTTGTGCTTTATGGAAAGCATCCTTAAATATTTGCCACCTCTGTTCTGCTCCCTTGTCCCTGAGGACCATGTCCCAGGGGGTCCTACTGAGTAATTCCTTGAAGAGCTGGAAGTCTGCCTTCCTGAAATGTAGGGTACTGACTATACTCCTCGCTTGCTCCATATCCCCCAGGACCTTGAACTCCACCAGTGTGTCATTACTGCAGCCCAGGCTGCCTCCAATTTTGATGTCATCGATGAGCTCACTTGCATTGGTGACCATCCGGTGCAGTATTGCATCCTATTGGGTAGGGCTGTCTATTACATGGGTTAAGAAATGATCTTCAATGCACTCTAGGAGTCTCCTGGACTGCCTACAGCTTGCCGTGCTACTTTTCCAGCATATGTCAGGGTGGTTGAAATCCCCCAGTAGGACGAGAGCTTGCGAGCATGAAGCCTCGCTTCATCAAACCTTTTATGGTTATCAGTTACTTCTGAAAATTAATAGCATGAAGGTGGTAACAGTGGAATAGAACTTCAAGAAATTAGACATCGTAGGTATAAGAACAAACATTTAAATTTCATCATAATACTGGAAGTCTTGCTGTAGCTTCACTGACTTATTTGTCCTAGGTTGTTGTAGTTGTGTATGTTTGTTTGCATAGCGGTGGTTCTTGTTCTGACCAGCTCTTCAAAATGAATTTCCAAATACAACATCCTTGGGACTGGTCACAGTTTAGAATTGGTGTAACCTACATTGATACTACTTTTCAGAACTGTGTACTCTGTGACCAAATAGTAACTGCAGCATCTTGTCCTAATAGATAAAACATTACTAGGTGGATCGAAGTAATCTGTCTTTTTAATAGTCTAATGCAAATTAAAAAACTTCAGTTCTTTTGTGTTTTTCATTATCTGCTGTTCCTTAAGAACTTCTTTTTCCTTCTTTTCCCCAAACAAGGCTTGTAATTTTAAGATATACCTTCTTTCAATATATTAATATTTGTGAGCAATTTTTAATTAGGAATTCTAGGATATAGCTTTTCCTGAAATCCAGTCACTCTGTTTCAAAACATCACTAAATTTTTAAATTATATTTAGGGATAAGAATTCAAAGCTGGGTTACTTCAGATGTCTCGAAGCCAAAAGCCAACAGGCTAGCTTCCACTATTCTTTAAATTTGTCTTCCTGTAAATTTTAAATTACTGTTCTGTCCCTCCTTGACATAGATTTCCCTCCCGACCACCAGTAAAAGGTATCTGTCCATCATCATCCCCTGTGCCAGCACCGTGGAACAGTATTTTTTCTTGTCTTATTTAGTTTGACATAAGTGAAAATTGTATAATGCTTGTTGATTGGCAGCAGAAAGAATTCTGTTAAAAGAAGAAAGAAGTTGTATTCTAAAAGTGCGTGTTTATCTCCACATAAAAAGCTTATTCTGTTTTTAAGTGCTAAAGAAATAGATACACACTTCTAATTTGGGCAGTGCTGAATACAGTTCTCGTTGTTCAGCAATTAATCTCAGTCCTCCTTTCCCGGTTCACCACTTGATATATTAGCCAAGCAGTCCAGTATAAATTGCAAGGAAATTCTTTAATCAGCTGATTTGTTCTCCACTATGTCATCCTTATTCTTAGAACTTAGTTGCATATGACTGTTGGGGGGGAGAAATGCTGTTTTCCCATAACTTGTCCCCTTTACATTTGTAATAATTGAATGTTCATAAACAGAAAGCTTATTTTATAGTTGCTGCAGCCTGTTTTGGGGGGATGGGGAGGGGGAGACACACGCACACTCCCAGTATGCTTTCTTCTGAAAATTTAGCAATTCTCTTGCTATTTTCCCATAATCTGAGTAATTTGTCACTCTTCTTTCCAGTACAAATCTTCAATAGTATTCTATATTTATCCTAGTTGCTTTGAAATAAGCTGTAAATTGCGTATGTAGCAACATATATAGGAACACTCAGCAAATGAAGATTATGCCTTTTAAAAAAATAAAATAAAAATTAACAGAATTTCAAGACCAAAGGTGAGGTGACAGAAATCCTGAACAGAGGGAAGAAAGAGAGAGACTCCTGTTTATGGAGATAATAGTGTGAATAAAACAACAAATATAAGTAGGGATAATGCTTAGATAGTAGAGTCCAATTGGAAACTGCCTGTCTACTGCTCAGGATAATAAAATTGATGAGTGTTGTTGGTTTTTTGTTGTTTTCTTTTCTTCTTTTTTTCTCTCTAGACTTTGAAAGAGTGATTCCAGCTAAGAACTAGCAGCCATAGTTCAGAAGCTCAGAGTTCTATTCCTGTCTAGTGCTACTTTTATGGAGTTCTTTAATGTCTTCTGGAGAGTAAAGACAAGTCTCACTCAGTCATTGATGAACTAACAAGGATGTTGCACTCCGGTTCTTGCAAAACATTATTCCTATAGTTTGCTATATTAAAGGCAGGGTATTCACAAAGTGAGCCCCATAACAACAGTAGAAGATGGCTGTTGTCTATCCATTTACACTTCAGCATGCAGCATTTTCAATTTAAACTTTTTAATTGACTCCAGAACAAGAGTCCTAATCTCAACTCAGGAATGGGAAGGGAAACTTTTTTTCTTTATTTTTTTTTTTTTTCATTTTTTCCTTTTGGACATATGAAAGTATAAGTAAATATTTTTATTTCTTTCTTCCCTTATGAATGAAAAACATGAAAGGTGAATGTGCTATCTTCTGGTTTTAATGTTCAGAAATATAAAGAATGTTATGTCTAGTTTATAGCAAAACTTTGGAGATCTTGGTTGTAAGTTTTAATGTAATTATACCACCTGAGGCCTTATCTGAACTCAGAATTGCATCATTTTAACCTAAGATATAATTTCAAACTGACTTTAGCTAAAATGGTTCCAAATCTTTTACTGGTATTTTCAATTTGTTTCAACTTGGCTTGAGCCAGTATTTTGATTTTGATTCAAAATATTCTCTGGTCCCTGCAAGTTCATTTTCACTTGAGTGTGAGGTTTTTGTTTGTTTTAGTTTATAGGGGTTTTTTTTTGCAAGTTTAAGTGACTACATTTGACTAAATCAAGTACCTATGGAAAAAAATCACAAATTGAAGATGTTTAGCCAGAACTGGGAATTAAGGTGAAATGAAAACTGGTAAGATGCCTGACTTGAAGTAAATCAGGTCTATTAGACAGAAAGCAGAATTTTCTTCTTCTTGGATACCTATTAACAAGAAAAAATTAAAGGAAACAATTTTGAAAATTACATTATTTGGAATTATTAGGAGTATAAAGTATTTTAAATTATATAGGATAATGCTCAGAATTTTACTTCTAACGAACATTTACAGCACCTGGTAGAGTTCACATTAGTGGTCTGATATGGCTGTTGAAGTTTAGGCACTTCACTGGAAGGAGAGTTGTGCAAGATTTCTGTCTAGCTTGAGTCTTGATCTGTTTATTAATAAGCACTTTGTACTGTATGAAGTTACTCGTCTGTACATAAAGAAGCTGCACTGCTGCAGTAAATGCTATAATTGTAGGCGAGGAAAAAGGAATGGTATAAAAATTAAACTGCTGTCTCTAATATCAAACATATTCTAAAATATATTCTTTAGGATGAGAAGTTGATGCAGAAAAGTTGTGCAGATTACAGAATCATGGAATATCTTGACCAGGTGGATGGTCTGCACAGCCCAGTGGCAGATAAATGTGAGGAAGTAGGAAGGTTAAGGAGCATCAGGGAGTCTGAGATAGAGGTAGACTGGTGGAGCTACGCTCTGCCCTTCCTGAGGCAGACACAGGAACAGCCACCAGAAAAAACACAAGATAAAGGGGATCCTGTATCCCTCCCTCACCAAGATGAAAGCAGTAGCTCAAAGGAAAAGGGTGAAGTCCATGCTCAGTGTGGCAGGCGAACGCCCTCCTTGCCCACCTCACCTTCCCAGATGCCTCTATATAATAGGTATGAGGCTCTGGAGACAGAAGACCAGTCAATGGGATATGTGGATAACAGTCCATCTATACCAGAGGCCTGTCCCCCATATCAAGACCTCCTCCACATGGAAGAAAAAATGGGTTAGAGTTGTAGGCAACTCCCTTCTGAGGGGAACAGAGACAGACAGACCCTCCTCTTAGGGAAGTCTGCTGCCTTCCTGGGGCCCAGGTTAAGGACATTGCTAGGAAACTTCCTAGCCTGGTATGGCCCTTGGACTATTACCCGTTACTGCTCCTCCATGTGGGAGGTGATGAGGCTGCAACACGTAGTCCAAGGACAGTCAAAAGAGGCTTCAGGGCCTTGGGATGGTTGGTAAGGGAATCTGGAGCACAGGTTATTTCCTCTTCTCTCCTTCCAGTTGTGGGCAGTGACACTGAAAGAATGAGACACGGCCAGTCTATTAACACATGGCTCCGTGGCTGGTGTCATCACCATAATTTGGGGTTTTTCAATAATGGTATGGCCTATACAGCACCAGGCTTGCTGGTGTTTGATGGGATTCACCTTTCTCCAAGGGGAAAGAGGGTCTTTGCTCACAAACTTGCAGGGCTTATTGACGGAGCTTTAAGCTAGACATGAAGGGGGAGAGGGATAATATCAGGCTTGCCTGAGACAAGCTGTGGGATGACACGCCAAGGTCAGAGGGACAGTGTGCTAGCATGGACCCTCAGCCTGTGTCTCTGAGATGTGCTGGATACACTGGAGCACAGTTGAAGCTGTACAGAGATGAGCCAGGGGCTGCTGAGGTAATAGGAGCCAAGAGGGAAACACCAGGTACATACCTCAAAGGAATTAAGGGGTGTTCTTTTAAGAAGGTGACACAGCTGACAACCCAACTGTATGGGGTTCAACAAGGCCAAATGTCAGGTCAATGCTTTCTAACTTAGCCAGCATACTGACAGTTGTGGCAGAATATTGGCTAAATATCCATTGACTCCCTTCCTGCTAAACTGACATCTTGAGTTGGCTTTAATCCTAATTTCAAATGGAGTTAGAAAATAGTAACTGAGATACTGTTAAATGCTGATGTTTTCACTTTAGAATGGATTTTGTTATTAATATGAATTAAATTTTCTACTTCATTAGACACTAGAACTTGCTAGAAACCCTGCAATGATGCAGGAAATGATGCGAAACCAAGACCGAGCCTTAAGCAACCTTGAAAGTATACCAGGTGGCTACAATGCTTTGCGACGTATGTACACAGATATTCAGGAGCCAATGTTGAATGCAGCACAGGAACAGGTGAGAGATAATTGTAGGGGCCACTAAAAGTAAATAGATTTTGGGTTTAGGTTAGGGTTTTTTTTTTTGGGGGGGGGTTGGGTGTTTTGGGTTTTTTTTTTCGAAATTAAAGAAGATAAATAATGTAACTTTTCAAATGTGTACTTCACAAAACTTGATTTCTCGAAGCTTGAAGTCAACATGTGGCTTGTTCCTCTGCTCTTTAAACTTGAAGGAATAAAGATTGTTTTGTGAGTTTGATAACTTATATAACAAAAAACTTCTTAACATTAAAATATATTCTCAATTTATTTATTTTTAATTCTTGGACTTATAAAATTCCTGAGGTCCAGGAAAAATTAAGAGTGTGTTTAATAACTTGGAACCTAAGGTGTGAAGAAAAAAGACTTTGAATTTTTTCCAAGTTGGAAACCACTATGCAAGATATAATCTTACTGTGTTCGAAGTACTACTGTAGTATTAAACACTGCATTTAAAATGAGATTTGATTAATTTATCTCTTTGTTGTTGTTGTTGGAGATAATATCTCTTTCAGTGTTGGTATCTTTTCAGAATACTTACAGTGGCTTATTTTAGGATGGTTATTATAATTGATTAAGAGCCATCAACATTTATCTTCTTGTGTAATTTTGGAAAAGTAACTTGCCATTTCTATCAGACTCAAAAATAGTTGACTAATAGATGTTATTGTGTTTGTTTCTCCTTCTGTAGTTTGGAGGTAACCCATTTGCTTCCTTAGTAAGTGATGCATCATCAGGAAGGGACACTCGGCCATCTCGTACAGAAAATAGAGATCCTTTACCAAATCCCTGGGCTCCTCAGTCCAGCTCTCAGAGTTCCTCAAGTACCAGCATCAGTGGTGAGAGCAGTGGCAGTTATAATGTTGGAAACAGCACCTCTGCCAATACGGGACAGAGCTCAACTATACCAAATTTGGGACCTGGACTAGGAGGTGTGTCTCTTATTGCAATTGTATATATTTGCATATATTTAGGAGTGCTGAAATGATACTTTTATTAGAAAGAGATGTTTTGATTCAAAGTTTGTATTGCTGTTTATTTCTGTAGAACATTTGACTAGTATTAGTCCTCTGTAGAAAAACAAACATGAAAAGTAAACCAAGAGTACTAACAATATTTGTGTACTGCCAAAAAGTAGGGAATATATAGATGAGAAAACAGCTAATATTGTAGATACTCAGTGAGACTGCTTGTTTGGTATGACCTCTGATTAAACTTTTTTCTAGGGCAGATGCATCTGTATAAGCAGAAACATGTTGAGATGTATTTAAGGAGCTAAAGCTCATTTAAGAAAACACAAACAAACTCCTCACACCCCACCCCAAACAAACCCACACATTTGTATCCCAGTTCTAGGCAGTCTAATTAATTTGTTTATGGTAAAGATTTTTACTAAAGCGACCTTTTACTTTTTTTTTTTTTTTTTTTTTTTTTAAAGTTGGTATGTTCAACACGCCAGGAATGCAGAGCTTGTTACAGCAGATAACAGAAAATCCACAACTTATGCAAAATATGTTGTCTGCACCCTATATGAGAAGCATGATGCAGTCATTGAGCCAGAATCCTGATCTTGCAGTACAGGTAATTCTTTTTGGTATAGCAATGTGTTGTGTGCACTGAAGTGAAAAAAAGGAACTGAATTTATGATACAGTTATATTTTCACTACAGAGTAATTGTGCCAACTTCTCAACACTGACTTGTCTATTGTGAATGGTCCAGTTTTTAAAGTATGTTAATTCCTGACTTATTGAAATTATTGCCTAGCTACCTTTAGCAATCTGTTGCAGTAAGTTTCTTCAATTTGTAGTTGGCAGAATATCGTCAGGCATTCTCTTGTAGCAACTTTTAAGTTTTTATATTATTCATACAGCCCTAAAATTTTGTGGCCTAGCATAAGAACCAGTTAAACTAAACAGATGCTTTGATTATAAATTAAGGTAGATCTGCTAGTAAATAAACAGATACCCTAGCTTGGGAGGACAGAAGTAGAAAGGAGTTGGTGCCATATCTAGCTGTTATTCTGGTTTTCATTTCTCATCTGTGATGCTTGCTCACAATAAAAGTGCTAATACTTACTGCTGTTTTGTGGATGGTATTGTAAAAGTGCTTTCCAATTTTACTTACAGCAAAAATATCCAAAGTCAAATCTTGAACTGAGATAATATTATCTTTTGTTTATTAAATACTTAATTAGAAAATATCCCAGGCTTTTTACAGACGATGTTTACAGGGAAACCATCATATCTGTAGTGGGGGCTGACCAGAAAAGGCTTTTCTTGTTACATAAATGAGGTTGCTTTGGTGAGGATCTGGCAAGGATTCACTTCAAAAATTTAACAGCCTCCTCAACCCATCAAAGAAAACCAAACCCACAAAAAACCCACACTCAAAAATACCAAATGAAAAATAAAACCCAACTCCATGCCATCAGTTCTTTCAGTCAGTTCTCAGGCTGGTGATTCATTGTTTCACAACAAATTTTGGCCAAAGAGGAAATGGGAGATAATTACTATGAGGTTATCATAGGCTATTATCTTGTTCTCTGATTCATATGTAGTAAATAGTTGTCTTAAAATCCACTCTAGTATTTACTATTCGATCTACTGCTTCATCTATGATGTTAAATATTTTTGTCCCCTAGATGATGTTGAATAATCCTTTATTTGCTGGAAATCCTCAACTTCAGGAGCAAATGAGACAACAGCTTCCTACTTTCCTTCAACAAGTAAGATAACATGCTAAGCATTGTTAATAAACATCTGAAATTCAGTGAGCAATTTTTGCAATAAACTGGTGTTTTTCCTTCATTTCACTTAAAGCTAGGATCTGTTCCATGTGTTTTCATTAGCTTTAGACATTGAGTTGCATATCCCTTGATAATTAAATGCTTGATTTATCTCTCCATCCCTTTCAAAATCTAATTCTGGCTTTTAGTGGATGTTTTTGTCTGACTAGCACAACTGCTTTGATTTGCTGTTGATTTTGCTTAGAATAAATGACTTTTCTTATTGCACACCAGCCAGAGAATACCTGTTTCCTACATGATTTTTTTTTTCAAATTAAAGAAAAAATATTATTACTTTTCCCACTATTAAGATAAACTTTTATAGTACTTTTCTCATATCTCCTCCACCCTGCCCTAATTATTTGGGGTAAAGAGACCTTACAGCATGCCTTGAAAGTGGCAAGTCATAAGCCAATTCAAAAGACGTGGAGTGGGTTCTTGAAGATATTTGCCTATAAAGATTGCCTAAACACCAGCTTTCCCTCTTAGACCATTGTGGTTGCAACCCCAGTATTTGCTTTATCTTAAATGTCACAGTGGGTACGAGGACTGTGTCCTTAAATAGGACTAAGCAAAGAATCATTAGGCAGGATCTCACTGCATGTAGGCAGTGTTATGAGTAAAATAAATAACAACATTAATTTCATGCCATTAATGCCCAATACTCCAATCTGTCCAGATCCTTCTGCAGAGCCTCTTGGCCCTTGAGAGAGTCAACAGCAACTCCCAGTTTAGTATCATCAGCAAACTTGCTAATGGTGCATTCAACTCCTGCATCCAGATCATTGATAAAATATTGAACAGAACAGGCCCAAGAACTGAGCCCTGAGAAACACTGCTGGTGACTGGTCTCCAGCCAGATGTAGCCCCATCCACTACAACCCTTTGAGTTCTGCCATTCAGCCAGGTCTTCACCCAGCTCACAGTGTACCTACTTATCTCACAGTTGGACAACTTGTCCAGAAGGATGCTGTGAGGGACAGTATCAAAAGCCTTCCTATAATCCAGGAAAAACTACACCCACCGCCTTCCCTTCATCCACCAGGTGGGTGACCTTATCGTAGAAAAATATCAAAGTAGTTAAACAGGGCTTTTCCTTTGTGAATTGTGCCTGATGATTGCACTGTCCTTTAAATGCCTTTCAATAGCACCCAGTATGATCTTCTCCATAATTTTCCCAGGTACTGAGGGTAGACTAACAGGTCTGTAGGTTCCTGGGACTTCCTTCAAGCCCTTCTTGTGAATTGGAATAACATTGACTAGCTTCCAGGCAGTGGGGACCTCCTCAGGCTCCCAAGACCATTGGTAGATGATCGAGAGGGGTCCTGCTGTAACATCCGCTAGCTCCTTCAGTATGCTGGGATGAATCTCATTGGGCCCCATGGACTTTTGAACATTCAGGTGATAGGACTCGCCTGAGGAAAAAAAAAGAGCATTGAATGCCTCTGCTTTTTCTTTACCCCTATTTGTCAGGTGATCATCTTCAACAAGTATCGGTCCAATGTTTTCATTGGATTTCCTCTTGCTATTAGCATACTTTTAAAAGCCCTTCTTGTTGTCTGACATAAAACTGGCCAGTTTCAGCTCTAGTTGAGCTTTGGCCTTTCATGTCTTCTCCCTGCATCTAAGAACCACAGCTCTGTAATCTTCCTGTGAAGCCTGACCTCACTTCCAGAGATCATACAGGTTCTTTTTCCTCTTGAGCTCTATGAGGAGTTCCCTGTTCGGCCAAGCTGCTCTTCTGCCCTGCTTGCTTAACTTATGACACAATGGGATTGCTCATGTCTGTGGTTTTAAAAGGTGGTTGTTAAAAACTGACCAGCACTCATGGACTCCTAAGCCCTCAAAGGCAGATTCCCAGAAGACACTGCTAAGTAGCTCCCTGAGTAGCTTAAAGTTTGCTCTTTTGAAATCCGGGATAGGAACTCTGCTGTCCTTTTTTCTCATTATACTGAAAATTTTAAACTCAATCATTTCTTGATCACTGTGGCCAAGACAGCCACCTACCATCACATCCCCCACAAGTCCTTCTCTATTCACAAACAATTAGTCTAACCTGGCATCTTCCCTAGTTGGCTCACTGAGTACTTGTGTCAAGAAGTTATCTTCCACAAACTTCAAGAATTTCCCAGACCTGCTCATCACAGCAGTACAATATTCCCATTTGATGCCTGGGAAGTTGAAGTCTCCCATAAGGACAAGAGCTATCTATCCAGAGATTTCTCCTAATTGCCTATAGAGTAACTCATCAGTTTATAATAGAGTTCACATTAGTGGTCTGATATGGCTGTTGAAGTTTAGACACTTCACTGGAAGGAGAGTTGTGCAAGATTTCTGTCTAGCTTGAATCTTGATCTGTTTATTAATAAGCACTTTGTACTGTATGAAGTTACTTGTCTGTACATAAAGAAGCTGCACTGCTGCAGTAAATGCTATAATTGTAGGCGAGGAAAAAGGAATGGCATAAAAATTAAACTGCTGTCTCTAATATCAAACATATTCTAAAATATATTATTTAGGATGAGAAGTTGATGCAGAAAAGTTGTGCAGATTACAGAATCATGGAATATCTTGAGTTGGAAGGGATCCATAAAGATCGAATCCAACTCCCCGCTCCTCACAGAACTACCTAAAAGTAAATCATATAACTAAGAGCATCATCCAAACCCCCCTTGAACTCTGACAGGCTTGGTGCCATGACCACTTCCCTGGGGAGCCTGTTCCAGTGACTAACCACCCTCTCAGTGAAAAACCTTTTCCTAATGTCCAATCTGAACTTCCCTTATGCAGCTTCATTCCATTTCTTTGTGTCCTATCACTGGTCACAAGAGAGAGGAGGTCAATATCTCCCCTTCCCCTGCTCCCCTTGAGGAAGTTGGAGACTGTGATGAGGTCACCCCTCAGCCTTCTCCAAGCTGAACAAACCAAGTGACCTGAGCTACTCCTTGTAATCTTGCCCTTGAGACCTTTCACCATCTTGTTTGCCCTCCTCTGGACACACTCTAATAGTCTTATGTCCTTCTCATATTGAGGCACCCAAAACTGCACACAATACTCAAGGTGGGTCTGCACCAGTGTAGTGTAGAGTGGGACGATCACCTCCCTCGACTGGTTAGCTATGCTATGCTTCATGCACCCCAGGACAAGGTTGGCCCTTTTGGCTGCCAGGGCACGCTGTTGACTCATCTTCAACTTGCCATCAACCCAAACCTCCAGATCTCCTTCCACAGGGCTGCTCTCCAGCCTCTCATCCCCCAATTTGTACCTATAAGCAGGACTACCCTGTCCCCATCTACCATAATAGATGATTATAGAAAGAAGAAAAAAAAGCACAGGAGGAAGGAAAGAAGTGGGGGAAAAAAGTAAAACCAAGAGTAAACAAATGAAAAGTGAAAAGATCATGTTAAAAATAAAAACAGCCTATGGAGAAGTAAGAACTCAAAATCCTTCGCTGGATCATTTTCATTTTCTATGCATTGTGTATAAGCTGTATTCTGAACTACAAGCATGTTGTCATGTTTCAGGGTATTTTCTACCTTGACACTTTCAGTATAGGCAAATAAATACCCTTTCCCATTTTATCTATACCAAAATTAAGATGATGAAACTACCATCACAACTTCCACTTTGCTTAATTAAGAGCTTTTTATGATTTGCAAGTTATTATTTTATATGAATTTGTATTCTTTGTCCTTCAGGTATTCTCAGTAAGTAACACAGATGATTAATTCTCTCATCTGACATGTAAACATGAAAACTTATAAATCTACACTAAGTTAAAGCAGACAGTATTTGTACTATTTCAGTACAAACTGTACTCCAAATAATAATACGATACAGCAGTGTAAAATTATATAGTCAGCATAAACTAGCATATAAGCTAAGAGCCATGGATGAGGAACATCTTGTCCTTTGATCTGTTTGATTTCTGCTTGAAATCACTACTTGATTGCAGTACAAAATGTTATTTCATAATGGCCCTCATTCTGCCACTCAATAGGACAATATCTCACTAGCTGTATCGGAACACTTTGTAGGGTCAAGTTCTAACGTGTGGAAAAGGAAACGGCATGACCAAGGAAAGTTTCAGTGGTTAAACATGCTTGAAATAATTTTTACTGTAATAAATTGAAGACAAAACTTGGGATAGGCTTTAGCTATTTTTCGCTATTCCAGTTTTAAAATCTTTTAACAGTTGTTTAATTGGTTTAGTGAAAATTTACTGCATCAATTTAAATAGTTTCTGAGAAATTATCCCAATAGTAGACCAAGCCAACAAATCACTTGATGAATCAGACTATTGCAGGAAAAGGTAATTCCAGAATAACTTAAGGATAAGGGAGAAAGGATATTTGACTCTAGAATTAAAAGCCATTCGTATAATTGATACTAAAACAGGGATACAAATCTGGAATTTCCTATCTGATGGATAGGAAAATCACTAATGTTTTGGGAAAGGATCTAATTTGGTGATACTAAATTTAAGTATGGATTAAGGGGGGGGCTATGGTGTGTGTGTGTGTGTGTGTGTGTGGTTTTTTGTTTGAAAATCTGATTCCCAGCTATGGAATGCTTCCATAGTAATTCTATTTTTAAAGTGGTAAAATGTTTTTATTTGAGATATTAAATTTTATCATTAAGCTGATGCTAAACAAGTAACCTAGAAGGAAAAGTCAATTTTATGATCTCTCTTCACATACATTCAGAATCTGTATATAATTTTCCTCCCTCTCTTTTTAACATGAAAGTCACACAGGACGTGGCACGGCTTTGTTTCTTCATACAATATCATTGAGCATTATATTATACACAGGTAACAGTGTAAATTATATGTAGGACATAAACACTTTAACATTGTAAAACTCATAATAACATTTTTAATGCATATATTTGGAACTTCAGAGTACTGGAGTCACTTGGCTATATCGAAAATGAATGTAAAACTTCCATATGTCAGTTTAAGAAACTATTTGTCACTGTGTCTATTTAAGATTCAAAATCTTCAAAATACTGATCCTAGCGCGCAAGCGCGCCGAAGGCAAACTCATACCTGCGGAGACAGCTCCCCCTTTCTAGTAACTTCCCCAGTTTGAGGCGTCATCAGTGCGCGCCGCGGGTGAGCTGGGTTGTTTCTGTACGCCGCTTTGGGGGCTAGTCTATTGCGTGGAGGACTCGCCTGGAATCGTGCGAGTCAGGCCCCACCCGCCATGTCGGAGAGTGCGGAGAGTTCCGCGGGGGCCCACAGATCTTCTGAGTCCTCCGCTCAGGGCTTCGCTGCTGCCGAGCCGCGGATCATCAAAATCACGGTGAAGACTCCCAAGGAGAAAGAAGAGTTCGCTGTGCCGGAGACCAGCAGTATCCAGCAGGTGAGGGGTCGGGGATGCGGAGAGCAGCCGGGGGAAGAGCCCTGGCCTGTGGTTTCCACCTCCTACGCTGGAGGGTGAGGGCCCTTCGCGATGACGAAGCAGCTTCTGCTTATCTGAGCTGTTCTCGTCGCTGTTGGGCGAGTATCGGGGCTGGCTGGCCCTGCCTTGTGAAGGACCGTTGCTAACTGAGGCTATCAAGAGTAGTAGTGAAGAAACCTGCGTCGTTTCCTCCCTGTTGCGATGCTGAGAACCGGCCCGGGAGGTGGATGTAGCTCGTTTCGTAATTCTGAGTTGCCCTGGTAAGCTGACAGTCTGGCAGTAGGAGTCACCTACGTGGCAGTGCTATAGTGCCAATAATTATCTTGATCTAAAATTGGCTTTAGAAACAGCTATGGCAAAGATTGCTTAATTTTAGAAAAGCCACATCTTTAGACTATATAAAACTTCCACTACAAATAAAGTACAGCTTCTGCTGTGTTTCAGTGTATTAGTGTCCAAGAACTCTGAGTTGTTAGAGCCTTTGTTCTAAGTTTTTATGAAAGTTAGTATCTCATTGTGCCTTTGCTTCAAGAGAAACAGTGGCACTTATTGAATCATTGACAGTTTCCTGCAGCACTTCAGTTTTTTGGAGGCCTTCCATGTGAGTATTTGCCAGGACTTAATTTGTTTAGATTAGGAGGCTGCAAATCATAAGAAATCATAGGTCAGAGAGTAAGGCAGCTATCTATAAAGACAGTCTTCTACTCGTGAAGGATGTAGATATTGCTATGCTAAAATACTTAAAAAGGTGAAGTTCCCTGAAGGAGAGTCAGAGCTTACTTAATTTTCTATAAAATTTCTCTGAAATTCAGTGTATGCAGCTTGATGTCATGGTATTTTTTTTTTTTGTGTGCAGTTGGTAACTGCAAACCTCTCAAAAAAACCCCATTAGATATGTAATAGTGCAACTAATAGTGCAACTGGTATGTAGAAATGGAGCTTTAAACCATTTCGTGCTGATGAGTCAGAAGACACGTTGTTTTCAGAGAGGAAATGCAAAATGTGAGTTAAAAAACTCTGAGTAGTGATCTAGCCAGGGTGCTGGCTCTATACATTTTACAGACTCTTGTGCCATCTAGTTGTAAAATTCTTTGCAGTTGTATTTTGTATTTTTATAAAACATGCTGGTTCTAATTTAAGTTTACAACCGTTCAAAGTTGAGGAAGATTTTACTATGTTAGAAGACTTCAGTAACATAAGATTTATTATTGCTCATCCTATGTTGTGCCTCTAGAACAGGCAGTATGTAGGTTAGAATGGAAAATAACCCTCAAGTACCAAACTCCTCTGGGAGGTCAGTTGATTGTGTCACCCATCTGCCTGTCTTTTCCACCAAACTTGTATGATTATGCTGAGCACAGCTTGGCTCAGTATTGGGACAAGGACCAAATATTTGCTTTCTTGACTTGGTACTGAACTTTCAGGCATGTACACTACTCTGTACAAAGATTTCTGTTCATGGTAGGTCAAGATGAATACCTATAAACCTGCTGATTTGAAATTCCAATACACAGGAAACTTTAGCTCAGTTAGCTCTGTTTGTCTTTCATTTTTTTCCTTTGTTTTATTTTGTGGGTTCTGTGGGCTTGACTTAACAGTGTGTTTTGGTAAAACTCATGCACAGAGAGAGTAAGCAATCATGTTGCAGACTACACGTACGTTACTGTCTCTTCTTAGTGAATGACTTGAATTCTTTGAGTAATGAGGTGTTGGAACCAGTTATGTTAAAAGCAATTCTACTTTCTTCATTTAGTCTGTTTACCCCGTAGGCACAGCGTAGCAACATTGGCAAAATTCAAGATGTTATTATAATTGATTCTGAGTTACTATCCACCAGCATGTATGTAGACTTTAAGATATCAAATTATGCATTTCATAAACACTATAACTCTTGGAGAATAGCATAGATTGCCTTATATTTTTAATTATTAGGCTAACAGAGTTTGGATATAGCAAGCGTATGCTATTACTTTTAAAAGCCTGCAGTTCTTGCAGAGAATTATTGACAATCCTATGGTTATCTGAAACTTTCAGGATAAAGTCTGTTTGGAAAAGTTAGTGAAATCAAGTTTAGTTCATATAGCCACAGAAAACAGTTTATTTTTTTCTCTTTTTTCTTCAGTGAGGAATATAGTTTTCAGTAGTAATTATTATTATTATCAGTGTAGTGTATATTTTTAAACTAATTATATACCTGAAAATTGTGCTTCCTGTACTACGCTGAATTACGAACAAACTTGCCTACTGAACTATATGTGTAAATGTATACATTGTGTTGGGACTCTGTTCATTGACAAGTGGAAACATGGTTAGAGTTGTATACTTTGTTTAAAATGTGAATAAATATTATTGTTGAAACTTTAAATCCATAGATCCAGTACTTCAGATTTGTGCCTGGCTTTCAGAATTGCAAGTTGGCCGTATTTGACATATAAAGATCACGTGTACGTGTTAAGGGTGGCATCAGGTGATTTGGTAGTGTAACATCTTTCCTAACTTCTGTATGCTTTTAATATTTCTTATAATGCTTTATTTCATAAAGACAGCTTAATTTCAGTTCTTTTAACATAACCAGTTCTGTTTTCCCTGTAGTCCAGGGATTACTGAACAGTACAACCAAAAGAGGTTAGAACTAATGTAGTCCAATCCATTCTTCTTTTTCAGTGTTACGATCTAGCTTTCTGTCGGCACTTAAGGAACTTGAGTGCATGAATTCTTTAGCACCAAAGTTAAAGCATTGGGTTTTTTTTTGCCATATTATGTTTCAGTGCACTGAATTTGCTGTTTGATAGCATAGAAACTTTTAGAAGATAGTATATTGACTTCCCTGATGGCTGACTTAGATACATCTTGAAAATATTAGTTATATAGCCAAGGTACTTGACAAATCTTTCCTGACTGGCAGGTATAATAAAATATGAATACCTATTTAAATAATAGTGTGAAGTCTCTTGTTTACAGATGCTTTTATTGACAGTGAGTTTCATTTTGATGTTTCAGTATAAGGGTAGGTCTGGTGGGTTAATCTTGGCTGGCTGCAAGGTGCCCACCAAGTGACTCTGTCACTCCCTGTCCTCAACTGGTCAGGGGAGAGAAAATATACCAAAAGCCTTGTGAGTAGAGATAAAGACAGGGAGATCTCTCAGCAGTTACCATCATAGGCAAAACATTCTCGACTTGGGGAAATTTATTACCAATCAAATTGGAGTAGGATGAAGAGAACTAAAACAAAATCTTAAAACACCTTCCTCCCATCCCTCGCTTCTTCCCGGGCTTAACTTCTCTTCTGAATTCTCTACCTCCTCCCCGTGAGCGGCACAGGGGAATGGGGAATGGAGGTTGCAGTCAGTTCATAACACCTTGTCTCTGCTGCTCCTTCCTCCTCATGTTCTTTACCTGCTTCAGCTGCAGTTCTTCAAGAACTCCTCCAACGTGGTCCATTTCCACAGGGTGTAGTCCTTTAGGAACGGACTGCTGCAATGTGGGTCCACCACAGGGTCACAGGTCCTGCCAGAAGCCTGCTCTAGTGCGGGTTTTCCACAGGGTCACAACTTCCTTTGGGTGCATCCACCTGCTCTGACATGAGATCCTCCATGCACTGCAGGTGGATATCTGCTCCACCGTGGACCTCCGTGCATTGCCATGGTCTTCTCCACAGGCTGCAGGGGAATCTCTGCTCTGACACCTGGGGCACCTCCTCTCCCTCCTTCTTCACTGACCTTGGTGCCTGCAGAGTTTTGTCTTGCATATTCCTATTCTTCTCTCTTCCGGCTGCTGTTGTGCAGCAATTTTTACCCTTTCATAAATACGTTATTACAGGGACGCTACCACAGTCGATGATTGGCTCATATGGGAAACTATTGTCAGTGATTGGCTGATATGGGAAAATATCAGTTTAACAGTGTTTACTCATTTAATAGCTATAACCTCTAGACCCTTTTCTGCAGAGGAATTATGCAGGCAGTTGCTTCCCAATCTGCATTTTTCTGGTTAATTATTCTTAAGAGTACTGTCGTGGTTTAACCCCAGCTGACAGCTAAGCACCACACAGCCACTTGCTCACTCCCCCTCAGTGGGATGGGAGAGAGAATCAGAAGGGTAAAAGTGAGAAAACTCATTGGTTGAGATAAAGACAGTTTAATAGGTAAAGCAAAAGCTGTACAGACAAGCAAAACAAAATAAGGAATTTGTTCACTGCTTCCTATTCAGGTGTCTAGCCATTTCCAGGAAAGCAGGGCTCCGTTATATGTAATGGTTACTTGGGAAGACCAACGCCATCACTACAAATATCTCACCTTCCTTCCTACTGCTTTTATTGCTGAGCACAACGTCATATGGTACTTCTTGTGCACCCCCAGCCTATTTGCTGGTGGGGTGGTATAAGAAACAGAAAAGGCCTTGATGCTGTGCAGGTACTGTTCAGCCACAGCTAAAGCATCCCTGTGTTATCAACACTGTTTTCATCACAAATCCAAACCAGTTATGTACAAACTATTATGAAGAAATTTAACTCTATCCCAGCCAAAACCAGTACAAATACACATTCTGTTGCAACATAAAACCAACAGAAATTCTCATAATTTGGTACAAAGGTAATTCATAAGAATAAAGAACTACCATAGTGTGCTGGACCAGAGATTAATTATGTTCATCCAAACTCATTTGCTATCATATTTTCCACAATATGTTGTTACAGTGAATTCCACAACTTAGTTGTCTTCAGAATGCTGATACAGTATAATCAACATTGTTAACTTTATCCTAAACCTTGTCATACATTTTTAGAAGCAGCTATTTATCCATGTAGTTAAGGAAACAAGACACTTATAGAGCTTCACCGTGCACTGTCTTAATAGTGCCAGTATGCAGGTATCAAAGCATATACACTTCCCTTTCTCTACTAACATGCAGCCATGGTAATTAGACAATCTGTAAAAACAGCACTACAGTAAGAAATGAATACAACAGACTGTGTACCAGGACCACAAAAGAACTCCTACAGTAATGAATGTGGATGATCCACATATGCAAGGGATCTCTTTCCAGCCAGCATAAGATGACTGTTATGAATATCGAGCCACAATTTTGTCTAACTGAAGCATATCTATGTTAAAAGCCCAACAGAGCTGCAAAAAAAGTGTCAGGTCTCTTCATCAGCATCACTGAAATTCAGTACAACTTTGAGACTTCTGAATGAGAAGATATGAACTGAACCAGCCCTTCTGTTTGATGTTTCATCCACAACAGATTTTACAAAACCTAGGTTGTCATCCAAGATGTTTTGCAAATAAGTCTCCTGATTATTGTTAAAAAAGATACCATCAATAACAGATTAGCATGTCTACAGCACACTTTACTTTTTGCTGAGGCAGAGGTTAGAGAATCATTTATGTATCAGTCCAAAAGAATCCTGAAACCTATTTTTAATACAGGTGTGGGGTTTTTTTGTTTGTTTGTTTTAAATTGTCAGTATCAAATATGTTGCTTCTGAAAAAAGAAAATATCAAAGAGTAATACAATTCAGTCTTCAGCACCACCCAGTCTCTGCCAACACTGGAAGATGATTAGCCCTAGGCTGAAGTTCAGCACAGATCACTGCTGGCTGTATTGCAAAATAAAGTTGGGGAGGGTGGAGGAGAGGACTTTTTACCATCCTTTATGGGCAAAGATTCCTCTTTGCTATTCTTCATCTCTCACTGTCAGCCATAACTAAACTGCAAGACCATTCTCCCATAGCAAATGGCAAAAAAAAAAAAAAAAAAAAACCAAAAAAACAGGTTTCTTTAAATTCAAACAGTAAAAGAACAAGAGTAATGACTGGCAATTGCATTCTTATTCTCAAGGGTCTTATCTGTGTGGCTTTCATAGGACTCCCATCACTCTTACTGGCAACAAAGAGTTCAGAGAATGAGGTGCTCCAGTGCCAGGTTAATGAAAAAAGCATAAACTCTGGAAACTCTTAGATGTGAGCAGTAAAGACAACTAGCTCAATTTCCTTTACCCTAAACTGAATTTTAATTGTCAATCCAGTACACATCATCTCAGTGTCTCGTTAAATGTATGCAATTGACATCAAATGGTGGAAGGGAAAGGAGACAACAATGAGAATTCATACATATTAAGGCAGTTGTAAGAAAAGAATCTTTGGAGTACTAAATCTTCAATTTGTACAACTGAGCTACATAACACTATCGGTAAATTAGAGATAATGCTTTATAATAGTTTGGTGCTTAGGGAAACCAGAATCAGGAAGAGTTCAAATTCTTGCCAGCTGGCTGGGAATGATTAACATTTCCATTTAATTCACCTACCGCACTATCTCTTCCCTTTTTATTAATATGTAGATACTGCAAACAATGGTTTTGGCCAATTATTTTTACTGTTCAAGAATTCATACTTGAAATCATTTCAATAGTACTAGCCATTACAATATCAGAAAGGTGTTCAGTTTTATCTAAACTGAAAAAAGGGCTTGAAGTTGTAGAAAAGTAATGTTTCTCCATACCTAGCACCTAACATGTTCACAGAAACTAGTTGATTGTACTGCTCCAGTAACTAAGTGCTGCTCAGGGCAGGAGGTAGAGAATTCAGGAGTGAAGTTGAGCCCAGGAAGAAGGAAGGGGTGGGAGGAATTTGTTTTTATTTCTCATTATTCTACTCTGATTTGATTAATTTAATTAGCCCGAGTCGAGTCTGGTTTACCTGTGATGGTAATTGCTGAGTGATCTCACCGTCCTTATCTTGACCCATGAGCCTTTCATCATATTTTCTCTCTTCTGCTGTCCAGTTGAGGAGGGTGAGTGATAGAGTGGCTTGGTGGGTTCCTGGTGGGTTCATGTCTGAGTAATTTAGGTAAGTAATCAACTTCAAGCAGGAACTGATTAAATGGCTTCCTAGAATGCTTGCAAGTCTCAGTATTACCAGTATAAAGGCTGACTTAAAAGATGTTTCTCCGAGAACTGGAACCAGCTCTGTGTGAGCAGACTTCTAAGTGACCAAATGCTGCTTACTACCCAAGCACAAAGATTTCTTACCTCTGTTTTGTCTCAGGCTCATTTTTGGGGAATCTGGAGGGCTTCCTAACAGCCTAAGATCCTCTCTGAAACATTTAGTGTACTGACTAGTCATGTTGAATAATTTGATTTGGTTTTCTTATATTTGCCTTTTTACATTTTGTGAACTAATTGCTTTTTATGCGAGAGTATTTTTCTATAGAATAATGAATCTCAGTCAATAGTCAGTCAAAGCATAACGTGGTTGTTATCGGTTAAGAAGGCAGGAAGAAATTCAATTGCTTTTCCAGGGTCATCTGTTTTAATGAAGGTATGATTTCATGGTCAGCTGAAATGTGTGGCTATTCACTGTGCATTTCATTTAGCTGCCATGAGTTGGATGAGAGAGCAGAGCCACCTAAGAAATAATTTTTGACTGTATGGAAAAAAGATTGCTAGTTTTGACACATGAAAGGTAGCAGTAACATGTCCAAGAAGAAAGGATACTGCACCTTTCAGTGCCTGCACAAATGTGGACGGAATTAACATAATGTGCTGTTGCATTCTCAGCATTTCAGCAATGGGTGGTTTCAATGGCATGTGTATTTATTGCATCATGTGTACGTGCCTGACTGAAATGGCAGTATAGTCTTTAAGTGGAAGACAATTTTTGTTATTGCCTGCTATATAGTTAGTGGTCTAGATATGAAACACCTCATTATAATTGTATGGAAAAAGAATGCCTTTTTTTCCCATCTACCTTTGGATAAAAAGAAAGTTGAGATAACTTAGTGAAGTGTTTCTAGATTGTATAAAGCAAAGCATCATGCAAGTGAATTAATATAATAAATGTGAGTAAAATAGTTCTTCCTTAAATTATTAAGAAATTAATAGTTCAGTATTCAATTACATAACTATATAATATTAACTTCTGTTTAGTTCAAGGAACAAATATCTAAGCATTTCAAGTCCCACACTGATCAACTTGTTTTGATATTTGCTGGAAAAATTTTAAAAGATCAAGATACATTGATTCAGCATGGGATTCACGATGGACTCACTGTTCACCTGGTCATCAAAACACAAAACAGGTAACCTGACAGATGAGCGATCTTCTTTTTACCTCTAAGTAGTAAAAATATTCTTAATTCCTGCTGTGATAGATTTCTCTTGGGCAAACCTAGGTTTGACTAAAATACATTCAAAAGCAGTACAAATAGTCCTGCTATGAACAAGAGAAGTAACCCGAATTCTGTAAGGTTGTGTCCCTACATATCATACATACACCTTTTTAAAGTTAATATTATCTTCTACACTGAGCCATTACTATGAAATCACTTGAATCAGCTCTTTAGTTACATTTGGTGCAGAATAACAGTCTGAAGACAATCTGAACAGTCCTTGATGTGTTTCACTGCATGGTAGCACCCATGCTTATACCCCTGCAGTAGACAGGTGTGGTGAGTATTCAAATTGGGCAAACAGCCTTTAGTGCTTGTGCGAGTTTATCATAGCATAAAGTTTGTGTAACTACACTGTTACTGTGCTCTTACAGTCTTAAAGAATATTGGAATTCTTATATTAGTCTTGTGATGAAATAAGACTTTAACTTAATTTGGCATTCAGTGATGTGTCCTACTAAGGTGTGGTATGGAATAAATCCTGTATTATAGACTTTGCTAGCCTTTCCTTCTTTCAGCCCCGGACATGGAATTAGTATTATTTGAGCAGGTAGGTGTACATCATGATCCCTAAAACAAGGCAAGGGCTGAGGAAGAAATTAGTTGATAGGTACCCCAGGATTAGGATGAAAAGACGGTCACAGTTGCAGTGATGCCCATCCATTTTCTTAATGTGAGAAACTACTGTTCCAAAGAAGAAGTGATGAGATTATCATAGAATAGTTAGGATTGGAAGGGACCTTAAAGATCATCTAGTTCTAATTCTCCTGCCATAGGCAGGGAAATCCCACTAAATCAGGCTGCCCAAGGCCCCATCCAACCTGGCCTTGAACACCTCCAGGGATGGGGCATCCACAACTTCCCTTGGCAACCTGTTCCAGTGTCTCACCACTCTCATGGTGAAGAAATTCTTCCTAATGTCCAGTCTAAATCTGCCCCTCTCCAGTTTGTACCCGTTCCCCCTCATCCTATCTCCACAAGCCTTTATGAATAGCCCCTCTCCAGCTTTCCTGTAGGCCCCCTTCAGGTACTGGAAGGTGGCTATAAGATCTCCTCTGAGCCTTCTCTTCTCCAGGCTGAACAGGCCCAACTCTCTCAGCTTGTCCTTGTAGGGAAGGTGCTCCAGCCCTCCGATCATCTTTGTAGCCCTCCTCTGGACCCGTTCCAACAGCTCCATATCCTTCTTATGTTGAGGATTCCAGAACTGGACACAGTCTTCCAGATGAGGTCTCACAAGAGAGGAATAGAGGGACAGAATCACTTCCCTCGACCTGCTGGCCATGCTTCTTTTGATGCAGCCCAGGATAAGTTTGGCCTTCTGGGCTGCGAGCGCACATTGCTGGCCAATGTCGACCTTCTCATCGACCAGCACCCCCAAGTCCTTCTCTGCAGGGCTGCTCTCAATCACATCATCCCCCATCGTGTACTGAAAACGGGGATTGCCCCAACCCAGGTGCAGGTCCTTGCACTTGGCCTTGTTGAAGCTCATGAGGTTCTCAGAGGTCCACTTCTCCAGCCTGTCCAGGTCCCTCTGGATGACATCCTGTCCTTCTGGTGTGGCAACTGCACCACTCAGCTTGGTGTCATCTGCAAACTTGCACAGATCTCCATCTGGATTTCGAGCCATTGACCACTACTCTTTGAATACGACCATTCAGCCACTTTCTTATCCACCATACTGTCCACCCATCAAATCCATATCTCTCCAATTTAAAGAGAAGGATGTTGTGGGGGACCGTGTCAAAGGCTTTACAGAAGTCCAGATAGATCACATCCGTCGGTTAAATTATATATGTCTGAGAATCACAGAACAGTTGAGGTTGGAAGGGACCTCTGAAGGTCATCTGGTCCAGCGGAGTCACCTAGAGCTGGTTGCCCAGGACCATGACCAGGCAGCTTTTGAATATTTACAAGAAGGGAGACTCCACAACCACCCTAGGTGGTGTCCCAGTGCTCAGTCACCCTCAGAGTAAAAAAGCGTTTCCTGATGTTCAGGCAGAACCTCATGTGTTTCAGTTTGTGCCCATTGCTTCTTGTACTGTCACTGTGCACCACTGACAAGAGCCTGGCTCCCTCTTCTTTGCACTCTCCCTTCAGATATTTATACACATTGATGAGATCTCCCCACCCTCCCTGCCAAGCCTTCTCTCCACCTAGCTAAACAGTCTCAGTTCTCTCAACCTTTCCTCATAGGAGAGATGTTCCACTCCTTTCATCATCTTTGTGGCCCTTCATTGGTCTCACTCTTATACCGGGGAGCCCAGAATTGGACATGGAACTCCAAGTGTGGCCTCATCAGTGCTGAGCAGAGGGGAAGGATCACCTTCCTTGACCTGCTGGCATCACTTCTCCTAATGCAGCCCAGGATACCGTTAGTCCTCTTTGCTGCAAGGTCACATTGCTGGCTCATGTTCAACCTGGTATCCACCAAGACTCCCAGGGCTTTTTATGCCAAATTGCTTTCCAGCTGGGTGACTCCCATCCTATATTGGTGCCTGGGACGCAGGACTTTGTACCACTTCTCCTTGTTGAACTTCATGATGTTCCTGTCAGCCCATTTCTGCAGCCTGTCAAGGTCCCTCTGGGTGACAGCACGGCCCTCTGGCATATCAGCTGCTGCTCCCAGTTCTGAGTCATCATCAGACTCGCTGAGGGTGCACTCTGCCCCATCATCCAGATCATTAATGAAAACGTTAATCAGAATTGGACCCAGTATTGACCCCTGGGGTACAGTGCTAGCTCCTAGCCTCCAACTAGATTTTGTGCCACTGATCGCCACCCTCTGGAACTGGTCATTCAGCCAGCTTTCAGTCCACCTCACCATCTGTTTACCTAGCCCATATATATCAACTGTTTGTCTATGAGGATGTTTTGAGAGACTGTGTCAAAGGCCTTCCTGAGGTTTAGTTAGACTATATCCACTGCTCTCCCCTCAACTACAAAGCCGGTCATTTCATCACAGAAGGTTATCAAGTTGGTCAAGCATGACTTCACTTTGGCGAATCCATGCTGACTACTCCTGATGGCTTTCTTGTCCTTCCTGTGCCTGGAAATGGCTTCCAGCATTAGCCGCTCCATCACCTTTCTAGGGATCAAGGTGAGGCTGGCTGGCCTATAGTTCCCCAGGTCCTCCTCTTTGAAGTGCTCTTCTTGAAGACAGGAGTGACATTTGTTTTCCTCCAGTCCTCGAGCACTTTCCCAGTCACCATGAATGATCAAAGGTTATCAAGGGTGGCCTTGCAATGACATCTGCTTGCTCCCTCAGCCCTCATGGGTGCATCCCACCAGTGCCCATGGACTTATGGGTGTCCATTTTGCTTAAGCATTCCCTGATCTGATCTTTTTCCACCAAGGGCGCATCTTCCTTGCTCGAGCCTTTCCCTCTGGTCTCAGGGGCCTGGTATTCCCGAAGACCACTCTTGCTAGTAACGACTGAGGCAAAGAAGGCATTCAGTACCTGAGCCTTTTCTGTAACCAGACAACTCTGACTTTAAAGTGTCAGTGAGCATTTCCATGAGCAAACTAATTAACCTTCCTTGCGTTCCTTACCCCTTCCCCCTCAAAAAAGGAGGGAGAGAATTAGTAAAGTTTTAAAGTTAGGAACTTTTATCTAACAAGCTTCAAAAATTCACACTCAATTTATCATGCATCATTAATGCAAAAAAAAGAATACTAGCATTCTTAAGATACCAATATATATTAGTAAACTTAAATAACTGACCTCAGTAGTCCCAATGAAATTTTGAGTTCTAATTAGGATCAGCATTTTTGCTGTAGCCAAGTTTTTTGAATTAATGCCTCTCTCTCCAATACACACAAACAGAAGCGGCAAGTCCTTTTTACATCATGGAAGAAAATACACAGTCAGAAAAAGTCACTTTTGGGGAAAGGCTCCTGTATTCTAAAAATCAAACAGACACCGCCACCCCTCCCGAATTTCAAGCACAATGTAAATTTGTTTTATTCTATACAAGCTGACACACAATCCAATACATATATTGCATATATGAGGATTAAGAGAATGGTAATTCCTTATAGACATCTGAAAACAAAGACAGTTTAAGACAAAATGCAAGGATATTAAATTAGGAAAGGGAAATAAATTTAAGACAGAGCACCAGAGAGACTTTATGGCACTCAAGCTGTGCAACAGTAATCAAAGAGAGAAAGCTAGCTGCGTGTGGATTTAAATCCGGTCCTAGCACTGCCTGCCACACTGACTGTAGCCTCGTCCCAGCTGCCTACTGGCTAATCGCCTAGCGGTGTCAGCCTCCCCCACAGCCATCAGGCAGTGTGAGCTACTGGCCGCCCCCTCCATTGCCCCGTCACAGCGGAGCAGCACCTGCTGCCCCAAGGCACCAGAGGGCTCTGCTTTTACCACGAGGGCCCAGTGAGACCCACTAGAAAGGAGCTGCTATAAGCCACAGCTTCTGGCCCCAGAGGAAAGCCCTCCTTCGCCATCATGACAGGTCCACAGCCTCTTGCTTCCCACTACAGGCAGGATGTAGCAGAACCCTATCCATGCCACTGCTGGCACTTGCTTGCAAACACGGTGGAAGGAGCAGCCTGGAGGACTGGAATGCAGCAATAAGGAGGCAAGCAGGTGTGGCCCAGAAGACACTCACTCTAGTTGCCTCAGCAGCGAGAGAAGGATAATAGACCAGCCGCCACCCCTTGGAGAGCATTTATAATGGTCCACGGGGCAGATGAACAACCAAAGCCAGAAGAGATAGGAAAAACACTGTAGCACTGCTTGCTCATGGGTTTTTTATTTACGTTGCCTGCTGGTTTGCTGGGTCCTGGGCATCAGGGGGTGTGCGCTGTTGCAGCTGTGTCACGAGGGTGTTACGACTAAAGACTCCTGCCTAGATCTAAGGGATAACTAAGGGACCAAACCGGATGGAGGTGAGCCATCTTCACCCTCAGACATCCATTTCCCAGCATGCACTGAGAGAGTGTCGCTGTTCTGATCCTGGTGAGCCATTTCACAGGTCAAGGCAGAACTGGTGCAGCTGCCACTCACTGGACTGTAAGCACCTTACAGCTCATGGATTTACAGTGAGCATTTGTGCACGGCCATTTTCAAGACCATTTTTGCGTGACTGCTCACCTGTTTGTGCTCAGAGCCTTGGAGATGTGATAACTGTTGCAAAAATTTTGCAACTGGCCCATGCTGACTGACAAAGAAGAGAGCCAAAGTATAGAATTACAAGAGTCATTAGATATTCATGCGCATGAGGTGTCCCATTCAAATTGGGGACCTCAAATGCACTTTTAGTCTTTATCTTGTTAATTTACACTACTTAAATATGGAAAATAACTGCAGATATAAAGCGTCATGTCTAGTATATTAGCTAAACGTTTTTTTAAATTCTCTCACAGGGTGGGTAAAAAGAGAAAAGGCATCCAGAATCTGACTAGTGTGAATGTTCTCCTCTGACACCGGATTCAGAGCAATAAAAAAAAACAAACAAAAAACCCCTGCTCAACTATGCTGGTTTTTTGAGAGAAATTAACAATTACTAGTTTGACTAACATTCTGAATAATTTATTTGTTGCACTTTCTACTAAAGAGAAAATAGAAAACCAGTGTTCTAGCAAAGCTTAAACTTTAACTGAAATGTGATAATTAGTTTTTCATCATTCAATAAAAATTACTCTTCAATTTGTATGTTTGAATTCTTGCTTCCTTAAAATTTCTCAATTAAAAATACTGCATTTAATGACTATCAAGATACAAATACATTAGTATGTAAATAGTGAAAGTTTCACCAACCCAAAACTAAAAATGAGGCAGTTCATGCAAAGTCATCTCCCTGTGGCTGAATCAAAATCTAATTAATGTCAACAATCATTTCCTCTCCCTGTATAGCACATCTGTATCCTTTTATTTCCATTTTTTGTATATATACATGAGTTCCATTTGCAACATGCAGAAGCTAGCACATACAACTACCATGTAAAAAGAGCTTTTGTATCTTTTGGGTCTGAAAAATGCCCTGTCTTGCCTCAGAGCATGGTCAATAGTAAATAGCTAGAGACAAAATTCAAACATTTATTTGCCCCATGTGTACCATCAGTGAATGTGATGTGACTATGAAAATACAGAATTGTTTGTGCAGCACTGAATTTAGTACTAAATCTTGGGATCTTACTTATACTGGGATGGTTGTTGGAATATTACAGGGTACAAATCGTAGAATCATAGAATGGTTTGGGTTGGAAGGGACCTTAAAGCCCATCCAGTTCCAACCCCCCTGCCATGGGCAGGGACACCTCCCACTAGATCAGGTTGCTCAAAGCCCCATCCAACCTGGCCTTGAACACCTCCAGGGTTGGGGCATCCATGACTTCCCTGGGCAACCTGTGCCAGTGCCTCACCACCCTCACAGTAAAAAATTTCTTCCTAATATCTGGTCTCAGTGGCCTGGTATTCCTGAAGACCACTCTTGCTAGTAATGACTGAGGCAAAGAAGGCATTTGGTACCTCAACCTTTTCTGTGTCCTGTGTAAACCGGTCCCCTGTCTCATTAAGCAGTGGTCCCATATTTCCCCTAATCTTCCTTTTTTCTCCTATGTACTTATAGACGTTCTTCTTGTTGTCTTTGACATCCCTTGCCAGACTCAATTCCATTTGGGTTTTGTCTTTCTGAACTCTGTTTGAGTTAGAGAGACTCGGAGGTTACCCGTCCTTGCTTCCACTGTCTGTGTACTTCCTGTTTGATTGTGGCCAGGAAAATATGTAGAGATAATACGTTTGGTTTTCTTTTTTACAATAAATAATAAAAATGGAAATTAATATTCTCAGGTATAATGCTGTTCCTGTATTAAATATTATTATTGCATTATATTAAATGCCAGACCTTCTGTACTGGGTCTTGCTCGGATGGTCTTTTATTTTCTTCATAGCATCATGTATGGTGTAGTGTTTTGGATTTTTGACCTAACGGTGTTGATAACACACTGATGTTTTAACTGTTGCTGAACAGCGCTCACACAGCATCAAGGCCTTTTTTGCTCTGTGCCTGCTCCCCCCCTGCAGTGACTAGGTTAGGGTTGGGAAGGGGACACAGCTGGGACAGTTGAACCAAGCTGACCAAAGAAACTGTATACCATATAATGTCATGCAAAGCAATAAAACTTGGGGAGGAACTTTTCCAAAGTAGCTGTTGCTCGGAGACTGGCTGGACATTGGTCTGCTGGTGGGAAGTGGTGAGTGATTGCCTTCATATCACTTTGCTGGTTTTTTTGTGTTTTTTTTTCCTTTGCTTGTTTAACTGTCTTTATCTCAACCCATGAATTTCCCCCTCACTTTTGTCCTTCCAACTCTCTCCATCGTCCTGCCTAGAGCGGTGGGGAAAATGAGCTTGTGACTGTGTGGGGATTTAACTGGCTGGGGTCAACCTACCACAACTTGTTCAACTTGTATTTTTTTTTTTAACTTGCTTTTTATAGATCACAAGACCATCCAGGTCAACAAACACATGCCACTGGCAGTATTGCTACATCAATATCAAGCAGTAATACCTCAACACCACCTTCAACAAATAGTAACTCTTTTGGCTTGGGTAAGAATATTTCTTAGGGAACATGGTGATTATCTTAGGTATCTTGGTTTCAGGTAAGTATCCCTGGAGCTTTATTCTAATGTAAATGGGACTTTAAAAAAAAAAGATAAAATTACTGATTACAAAAAACTGTGGTATTGGTTGTAATAAGTTTCTGATCAGTAAGTTATCAAAGGGTAAGTTGTTTCCTTAATTTTTATGTACAGAACCTCAGGCTTATGCTGTTTCATCTTCAGTAGTAAGATGCTATTGATCTCATATTCTGGCACTACAGGTAATTAAACTCCTTCCAGTCTCCTCCTTAACACTGCATTTGAATTGGCCTGAAGAGAGTATTGAAGTTGGACCCATAACATCAACTTAAGACTTGGAACAGAAGTAATAAAGTTACTCCTGTCCTGCAAGCAGTATTTCTCAGGTTCTGAATCTGACCGCATATCAGTCTTCTCTTTCAGGAATAGAGACAGAAGTTTATTGATTTAAAAATATTATCTCTTTCCATAGTTACTGGGTTTTGTTATTCATGCTCTTTCATTGTTTGCTTTCTTTTTAAAAAACAAATCAAGAAATCCAGAAAAACTGTTAAGCAATTGCCTTTTTTGGTTGTAAACAGTTCTCCAGACTGACGAGTACCTTCTAAAAATGTGAAACTTTTGCGTTTGCTGAACTCTGCAAAGAAAGAGAATTTAAAGCATTATTAGTTCTTGTTGCATCAGCAAAAAGAAGAGCTCTACTTTTTGTTTAGAATAGGGAGTATGCATCATATTAAGATATTCCTTGTGGCGGTGGTCTGTCTATAAATGATTACTATAAATGTGTTGGAAAGTGTTGGGAATTAACCTGAGGCCCCAAAACTCAAACATCCCTTGTACCTCAAGTATAGTAAAGTAGAAGAAAAGCTGTTAGAATTGTAACAAGTTATATTTCAGATGCGATTTGGATTTCTAAGTGTCTCGTTATGTAAAGAAGCAAACTCTTAGTGGATGACTCCTTAACAACCCTGCAAAGGTAGAATTTCAGTTGAGCGTCATTATTTTGAAGTGTGGGTTATGTTTATGTATTTTGTACTTAGAAAGAACCTGGATGTGTTTAGAAATATACTAGAAGCCGAAAGGTTAATTTTTTTTTTTCTTTCCTCTTAAAGGTGGCCTTGGAGGTATGGCAAGCCTGAGTAGCCTGGGCCTAAATGCATCAAACTTTTCAGAGTTACAGAGTCAGATGCAACGACAACTTATGTCCAACCCAGAAATGATGGTTCAGATAATGGAAAATCCATTTGTTCAGAGCATGCTTTCAAATCCTGACCTGATGAGGCAGTTAATTATGGCTAACCCTCAAATGCAGCAACTGATACAGAGGAATCCAGAAATCAGTCACATGCTGAATAATCCAGATATTATGAGACAGGTATGTAGAAAGATCTCTAAGTTCATGACCTTTGATTATACCCTAACTGTGAACAAAAGAGCAAAAAATGGATGTCCTTAGATGAGAGCTGAAATATTGTTGAAGAATTTAGGCTTGTTAGACAATCTGTAATAGGTCACTATAGGAAACTGATGTTTTTATTTCTAGCCGCTGGTGTCTGAAATAAGCTGATAGTAAAGCCAAAAAAAAAACCAGCATAGTTTTGAAAGATACTGAAGACTATAATTATATCTTCTGAGTTTAGAGTTGAATGCTGCTTGAAATCTTCTTCTGTTGTCTGGTCAACAGTGAGTTTAATATAAATAACAATTCTCCAAAATACTGCATATTTCCAGTTTATGTAACTGTGGGTACTTCTGATTGCTTCTAAAGTTATGTGTTATGTAAGGTATGCCTTATGTGGCAGAGGGCATCAAGAAAGAAATGGAGGTTTTGCAAGATAAAGTTATTTATTTTTCAAGTTCATGTTATAAGCTGCATGCTGTTAGAAATATATTGTGTTGAGAAGAAAGAACAGGGTGGTAGCAACCATCCATGTCTCAGGCTGCAGGAAGTGCCAGAGCCTTTCACTGCTAATGGATGGCGGTAGTGAAAACAGCTGTGTGAGGTGTGTTTATCATCCAGATCATTAATGAAAACGTTAATCAGAATTGGACCCAGTATTGACCCCTGGGGTACAGTGCTAGCTCCTAGCCTCCAACTAGATTTTGTGCCACTGATCGCCACCCTCTGGAACTGGTCATTCAGCCAGCTTTCAGTCCACCTCACCATCTGTTTACCTAGCCCATATATATCAACTGTTTGTCTATGAGGATGTTTTGAGAGACTGTGTCAAAGGCCTTCCTGAGGTTTAGTTAGACTATATCCACTGCTCTCCCCTCAACTACAAAGCCAGTTATTTCATCACAGGTTATCAAGTTGGTCAAGCATGTCTTCACTTTGGCGAATCCATGCTGACTACTCCTGATGGCTTTCTTGTCCTTCCTGTGCCTGGAAATGGCTTTCAGCATCAGCTGCTCTCTTCCCTTCCCTGCCTGATTTCCTACATCTGGGGACTGAGCGCTCTTGTGCTTTATGGAAAGCATCCTTAAATATTTGCCACCTCTGTTCTGCTCCCTTGTCCCTGAGGACCATGTCCCAGGGGGTCCTACTGAGTAATTCCTTGAAGAGCTGGAAGTCTGCCTTCCTGAAATGTAGGGTACTGACTATACTCCTCGCTTGCTCCATATCCCCCAGGACCTTGAACTCCACCAGTGTGTCATTACTGCAGCCCAGGCTGCCTCCAATTTTGATGTCATCGATGAGCTCACTTGCATTGGTGACCATCCGGTGCAGTATTGCATCCTATTGGGTAGGGCTGTCTATTACATGGGTTAAGAAATGATCTTCAATGCACTCTAGGAGTCTCCTGGACTGCCTACAGCTTGCCGTGCTACTTTTCCAGCATATGTCAGGGTGGTTGAAATCCCCCAGTAGGACGAGAGCTTGCGAGCATGAAGCCTCGCTTCATCAAACCTTTTATGGTTATCAGTTACTTCTGAAAATTAATAGCATGAAGGTGGTAACAGTGGAATAGAACTTCAAGAAATTAGACATCGTAGGTATAAGAACAAACATTTAAATTTCATCATAATACTGGAAGTCTTGCTGTAGCTTCACTGACTTATTTGTCCTAGGTTGTTGTAGTTGTGTATGTTTGTTTGCATAGCGGTGGTTCTTGTTCTGACCAGCTCTTCAAAATGAATTTCCAAATACAACATCCTTGGGACTGGTCACAGTTTAGAATTGGTGTAACCTACATTGATACTACTTTTCAGAACTGTGTACTCTGTGACCAAATAGTAACTGCAGCATCTTGTCCTAATAGATAAAACATTACTAGGTGGATCGAAGTAATCTGTCTTTTTAATAGTCTAATGCAAATTAAAAAACTTCAGTTCTTTTGTGTTTTTCATTATCTGCTGTTCCTTAAGAACTTCTTTTTCCTTCTTTTCCCCAAACAAGGCTTGTAATTTTAAGATATACCTTCTTTCAATATATTAATATTTGTGAGCAATTTTTAATTAGGAATTCTAGGATATAGCTTTTCCTGAAATCCAGTCACTCTGTTTCAAAACATCACTAAATTTTTAAATTATATTTAGGGATAAGAATTCAAAGCTGGGTTACTTCAGATGTCTCGAAGCCAAAAGCCAACAGGCTAGCTTCCACTATTCTTTAAATTTGTCTTCCTGTAAATTTTAAATTACTGTTCTGTCCCTCCTTGACATAGATTTCCCTCCCGACCACCAGTAAAAGGTATCTGTCCATCATCATCCCCTGTGCCAGCACCGTGGAACAGTATTTTTTCTTGTCTTATTTAGTTTGACATAAGTGAAAATTGTATAATGCTTGTTGATTGGCAGCAGAAAGAATTCTGTTAAAAGAAGAAAGAAGTTGTATTCTAAAAGTGCGTGTTTATCTCCACATAAAAAGCTTATTCTGTTTTTAAGTGCTAAAGAAATAGATACACACTTCTAATTTGGGCAGTGCTGAATACAGTTCTCGTTGTTCAGCAATTAATCTCAGTCCTCCTTTCCCGGTTCACCACTTGATATATTAGCCAAGCAGTCCAGTATAAATTGCAAGGAAATTCTTTAATCAGCTGATTTGTTCTCCACTATGTCATCCTTATTCTTAGAACTTAGTTGCATATGACTGTTGGGGGGGAGAAATGCTGTTTTCCCATAACTTGTCCCCTTTACATTTGTAATAATTGAATGTTCATAAACAGAAAGCTTATTTTATAGTTGCTGCAGCCTGTTTTGGGGGGATGGGGAGGGGGAGACACACGCACACTCCCAGTATGCTTTCTTCTGAAAATTTAGCAATTCTCTTGCTATTTTCCCATAATCTGAGTAATTTGTCACTCTTCTTTCCAGTACAAATCTTCAATAGTATTCTATATTTATCCTAGTTGCTTTGAAATAAGCTGTAAATTGCGTATGTAGCAACATATATAGGAACACTCAGCAAATGAAGATTATGCCTTTTAAAAAAATAAAATAAAAATTAACAGAATTTCAAGACCAAAGGTGAGGTGACAGAAATCCTGAACAGAGGGAAGAAAGAGAGAGACTCCTGTTTATGGAGATAATAGTGTGAATAAAACAACAAATATAAGTAGGGATAATGCTTAGATAGTAGAGTCCAATTGGAAACTGCCTGTCTACTGCTCAGGATAATAAAATTGATGAGTGTTGTTGGTTTTTTGTTGTTTTCTTTTCTTCTTTTTTTCTCTCTAGACTTTGAAAGAGTGATTCCAGCTAAGAACTAGCAGCCATAGTTCAGAAGCTCAGAGTTCTATTCCTGTCTAGTGCTACTTTTATGGAGTTCTTTAATGTCTTCTGGAGAGTAAAGACAAGTCTCACTCAGTCATTGATGAACTAACAAGGATGTTGCACTCCGGTTCTTGCAAAACATTATTCCTATAGTTTGCTATATTAAAGGCAGGGTATTCACAAAGTGAGCCCCATAACAACAGTAGAAGATGGCTGTTGTCTATCCATTTACACTTCAGCATGCAGCATTTTCAATTTAAACTTTTTAATTGACTCCAGAACAAGAGTCCTAATCTCAACTCAGGAATGGGAAGGGAAACTTTTTTTCTTTATTTTTTTTTTTTCATTTTTTCCTTTTGGACATATGAAAGTATAAGTAAATATTTTTATTTCTTTCTTCCCTTATGAATGAAAAACATGAAAGGTGAATGTGCTATCTTCTGGTTTTAATGTTCAGAAATATAAAGAATGTTATGTCTAGTTTATAGCAAAACTTTGGAGATCTTGGTTGTAAGTTTTAATGTAATTATACCACCTGAGGCCTTATCTGAACTCAGAATTGCATCATTTTAACCTAAGATATAATTTCAAACTGACTTTAGCTAAAATGGTTCCAAATCTTTTACTGGTATTTTCAATTTGTTTCAACTTGGCTTGAGCCAGTATTTTGATTTTGATTCAAAATATTCTCTGGTCCCTGCAAGTTCATTTTCACTTGAGTGTGAGGTTTTTGTTTGTTTTAGTTTATAGGGGTTTTTTTTGCAAGTTTAAGTGACTACATTTGACTAAATCAAGTACCTATGGAAAAAAATCACAAATTGAAGATGTTTAGCCAGAACTGGGAATTAAGGTGAAATGAAAACTGGTAAGATGCCTGACTTGAAGTAAATCAGGTCTATTAGACAGAAAGCAGAATTTTCTTCTTCTTGGATACCTATTAACAAGAAAAAATTAAAGGAAACAATTTTGAAAATTACATTATTTGGAATTATTAGGAGTATAAAGTATTTTAAATTATATAGGATAATGCTCAGAATTTTACTTCTAACGAACATTTACAGCACCTGGTAGAGTTCACATTAGTGGTCTGATATGGCTGTTGAAGTTTAGGCACTTCACTGGAAGGAGAGTTGTGCAAGATTTCTGTCTAGCTTGAGTCTTGATCTGTTTATTAATAAGCACTTTGTACTGTATGAAGTTACTCGTCTGTACATAAAGAAGCTGCACTGCTGCAGTAAATGCTATAATTGTAGGCGAGGAAAAAGGAATGGTATAAAAATTAAACTGCTGTCTCTAATATCAAACATATTCTAAAATATATTCTTTAGGATGAGAAGTTGATGCAGAAAAGTTGTGCAGATTACAGAATCATGGAATATCTTGACCAGGTGGATGGTCTGCACAGCCCAGTGGCAGATAAATGTGAGGAAGTAGGAAGGTTAAGGAGCATCAGGGAGTCTGAGATAGAGGTAGACTGGTGGAGCTACGCTCTGCCCTTCCTGAGGCAGACACAGGAACAGCCACCAGAAAAAACACAAGATAAAGGGGATCCTGTATCCCTCCCTCACCAAGATGAAAGCAGTAGCTCAAAGGAAAAGGGTGAAGTCCATGCTCAGTGTGGCAGGCGAACGCCCTCCTTGCCCACCTCACCTTCCCAGATGCCTCTATATAATAGGTATGAGGCTCTGGAGACAGAAGACCAGTCAATGGGATATGTGGATAACAGTCCATCTATACCAGAGGCCTGTCCCCCATATCAAGACCTCCTCCACATGGAAGAAAAAATGGGTTAGAGTTGTAGGCAACTCCCTTCTGAGGGGAACAGAGACAGACAGACCCTCCTCTTAGGGAAGTCTGCTGCCTTCCTGGGGCCCAGGTTAAGGACATTGCTAGGAAACTTCCTAGCCTGGTATGGCCCTTGGACTATTACCCGTTACTGCTCCTCCATGTGGGAGGTGATGAGGCTGCAACACGTAGTCCAAGGACAGTCAAAAGAGGCTTCAGGGCCTTGGGATGGTTGGTAAGGGAATCTGGAGCACAGGTTATTTCCTCTTCTCTCCTTCCAGTTGTGGGCAGTGACACTGAAAGAATGAGACACGGCCAGTCTATTAACACATGGCTCCGTGGCTGGTGTCATCACCATAATTTGGGGTTTTTCAATAATGGTATGGCCTATACAGCACCAGGCTTGCTGGTGTTTGATGGGATTCACCTTTCTCCAAGGGGAAAGAGGGTCTTTGCTCACAAACTTGCAGGGCTTATTGACGGAGCTTTAAGCTAGACATGAAGGGGGAGAGGGATAATATCAGGCTTGCCTGAGACAAGCTGTGGGATGACACGCCAAGGTCAGAGGGACAGTGTGCTAGCATGGACCCTCAGCCTGTGTCTCTGAGATGTGCTGGATACACTGGAGCACAGTTGAAGCTGTACAGAGATGAGCCAGGGGCTGCTGAGGTAATAGGAGCCAAGAGGGAAACACCAGGTACATACCTCAAAGGAATTAAGGGGTGTTCTTTTAAGAAGGTGACACAGCTGACAACCCAACTGTATGGGGTTCAACAAGGCCAAATGTCAGGTCAATGCTTTCTAACTTAGCCAGCATACTGACAGTTGTGGCAGAATATTGGCTAAATATCCATTGACTCCCTTCCTGCTAAACTGACATCTTGAGTTGGCTTTAATCCTAATTTCAAATGGAGTTAGAAAATAGTAACTGAGATACTGTTAAATGCTGATGTTTTCACTTTAGAATGGATTTTGTTATTAATATGAATTAAATTTTCTACTTCATTAGACACTAGAACTTGCTAGAAACCCTGCAATGATGCAGGAAATGATGCGAAACCAAGACCGAGCCTTAAGCAACCTTGAAAGTATACCAGGTGGCTACAATGCTTTGCGACGTATGTACACAGATATTCAGGAGCCAATGTTGAATGCAGCACAGGAACAGGTGAGAGATAATTGTAGGGGCCACTAAAAGTAAATAGATTTTGGGTTTAGGTTAGGGTTTTTTTTTGGGGGGGGGTTGGGTGTTTTGGGTTTTTTTTTCGAAATTAAAGAAGATAAATAATGTAACTTTTCAAATGTGTACTTCACAAAACTTGATTTCTCGAAGCTTGAAGTCAACATGTGGCTTGTTCCTCTGCTCTTTAAACTTGAAGGAATAAAGATTGTTTTGTGAGTTTGATAACTTATATAACAAAAAACTTCTTAACATTAAAATATATTCTCAATTTATTTATTTTTAATTCTTGGACTTATAAAATTCCTGAGGTCCAGGAAAAATTAAGAGTGTGTTTAATAACTTGGAACCTAAGGTGTGAAGAAAAAAGACTTTGAATTTTTTCCAAGTTGGAAACCACTATGCAAGATATAATCTTACTGTGTTCGAAGTACTACTGTAGTATTAAACACTGCATTTAAAATGAGATTTGATTAATTTATCTCTTTGTTGTTGTTGTTGGAGATAATATCTCTTTCAGTGTTGGTATCTTTTCAGAATACTTACAGTGGCTTATTTTAGGATGGTTATTATAATTGATTAAGAGCCATCAACATTTATCTTCTTGTGTAATTTTGGAAAAGTAACTTGCCATTTCTATCAGACTCAAAAAATAGTTGACTAATAGATGTTATTGTGTTTGTTTCTCCTTCTGTAGTTTGGAGGTAACCCATTTGCTTCCTTAGTAAGTGATGCATCATCAGGAAGGGACACTCGGCCATCTCGTACAGAAAATAGAGATCCTTTACCAAATCCCTGGGCTCCTCAGTCCAGCTCTCAGAGTTCCTCAAGTACCAGCATCAGTGGTGAGAGCAGTGGCAGTTATAATGTTGGAAACAGCACCTCTGCCAATACGGGACAGAGCTCAACTATACCAAATTTGGGACCTGGACTAGGAGGTGTGTCTCTTATTGCAATTGTATATATTTGCATATATTTAGGAGTGCTGAAATGATACTTTTATTAGAAAGAGATGTTTTGATTCAAAGTTTGTATTGCTGTTTATTTCTGTAGAACATTTGACTAGTATTAGTCCTCTGTAGAAAAACAAACATGAAAAGTAAACCAAGAGTACTAACAATATTTGTGTACTGCCAAAAAGTAGGGAATATATAGATGAGAAAACAGCTAATATTGTAGATACTCAGTGAGACTGCTTGTTTGGTATGACCTCTGATTAAACTTTTTTCTAGGGCAGATGCATCTGTATAAGCAGAAACATGTTGAGATGTATTTAAGGAGCTAAAGCTCATTTAAGAAAACACAAACAAACTCCTCACACCCCACCCCAAACAAACCCACACATTTGTATCCCAGTTCTAGGCAGTCTAATTAATTTGTTTATGGTAAAGATTTTTACTAAAGCGACCTTTTACTTTTTTTTTTTTTTTTTTTTTTTAAAGTTGGTATGTTCAACACGCCAGGAATGCAGAGCTTGTTACAGCAGATAACAGAAAATCCACAACTTATGCAAAATATGTTGTCTGCACCCTATATGAGAAGCATGATGCAGTCATTGAGCCAGAATCCTGATCTTGCAGTACAGGTAATTCTTTTTGGTATAGCAATGTGTTGTGTGCACTGAAGTGAAAAAAAGGAACTGAATTTATGATACAGTTATATTTTCACTACAGAGTAATTGTGCCAACTTCTCAACACTGACTTGTCTATTGTGAATGGTCCAGTTTTTAAAGTATGTTAATTCCTGACTTATTGAAATTATTGCCTAGCTACCTTTAGCAATCTGTTGCAGTAAGTTTCTTCAATTTGTAGTTGGCAGAATATCGTCAGGCATTCTCTTGTAGCAACTTTTAAGTTTTTATATTATTCATACAGCCCTAAAATTTTGTGGCCTAGCATAAGAACCAGTTAAACTAAACAGATGCTTTGATTATAAATTAAGGTAGATCTGCTAGTAAATAAACAGATACCCTAGCTTGGGAGGACAGAAGTAGAAAGGAGTTGGTGCCATATCTAGCTGTTATTCTGGTTTTCATTTCTCATCTGTGATGCTTGCTCACAATAAAAGTGCTAATACTTACTGCTGTTTTGTGGATGGTATTGTAAAAGTGCTTTCCAATTTTACTTACAGCAAAAATATCCAAAGTCAAATCTTGAACTGAGATAATATTATCTTTTGTTTATTAAATACTTAATTAGAAAATATCCCAGGCTTTTTACAGACGATGTTTACAGGGAAACCATCATATCTGTAGTGGGGGCTGACCAGAAAAGGCTTTTCTTGTTACATAAATGAGGTTGCTTTGGTGAGGATCTGGCAAGGATTCACTTCAAAAATTTAACAGCCTCCTCAACCCATCAAAGAAAACCAAACCCACAAAAAAACCCACACTCAAAAATACCAAATGAAAAATAAAACCCAACTCCATGCCATCAGTTCTTTCAGTCAGTTCTCAGGCTGGTGATTCATTGTTTCACAACAAATTTTGGCCAAAGAGGAAATGGGAGATAATTACTATGAGGTTATCATAGGCTATTATCTTGTTCTCTGATTCATATGTAGTAAATAGTTGTCTTAAAATCCACTCTAGTATTTACTATTCGATCTACTGCTTCATCTATGATGTTAAATATTTTTGTCCCCTAGATGATGTTGAATAATCCTTTATTTGCTGGAAATCCTCAACTTCAGGAGCAAATGAGACAACAGCTTCCTACTTTCCTTCAACAAGTAAGATAACATGCTAAGCATTGTTAATAAACATCTGAAATTCAGTGAGCAATTTTTGCAATAAACTGGTGTTTTTCCTTCATTTCACTTAAAGCTAGGATCTGTTCCATGTGTTTTCATTAGCTTTAGACATTGAGTTGCATATCCCTTGATAATTAAATGCTTGATTTATCTCTCCATCCCTTTCAAAATCTAATTCTGGCTTTTAGTGGATGTTTTTGTCTGACTAGCACAACTGCTTTGATTTGCTGTTGATTTTGCTTAGAATAAATGACTTTTCTTATTGCACACCAGCCAGAGAATACCTGTTTCCTACATGATTTTTTTTTTCAAATTAAAGAAAAAATATTATTACTTTTCCCACTATTAAGATAAACTTTTATAGTACTTTTCTCATATCTCCTCCACCCTGCCCTAATTATTTGGGGTAAAGAGACCTTACAGCATGCCTTGAAAGTGGCAAGTCATAAGCCAATTCAAAAGACGTGGAGTGGGTTCTTGAAGATATTTGCCTATAAAGATTGCCTAAACACCAGCTTTCCCTCTTAGACCATTGTGGTTGCAACCCCAGTATTTGCTTTATCTTAAATGTCACAGTGGGTACGAGGACTGTGTCCTTAAATAGGACTAAGCAAAGAATCATTAGGCAGGATCTCACTGCATGTAGGCAGTGTTATGAGTAAAATAAATAACAACATTAATTTCATGCCATTAATGCCCAATACTCCAATCTGTCCAGATCCTTCTGCAGAGCCTCTTGGCCCTTGAGAGAGTCAACAGCAACTCCCAGTTTAGTATCATCAGCAAACTTGCTAATGGTGCATTCAACTCCTGCATCCAGATCATTGATAAAATATTGAACAGAACAGGCCCAAGAACTGAGCCCTGAGAAACACTGCTGGTGACTGGTCTCCAGCCAGATGTAGCCCCATCCACTACAACCCTTTGAGTTCTGCCATTCAGCCAGGTCTTCACCCAGCTCACAGTGTACCTACTTATCTCACAGTTGGACAACTTGTCCAGAAGGATGCTGTGAGGGACAGTATCAAAAGCCTTCCTATAATCCAGGAAAAACTACACCCACCGCCTTCCCTTCATCCACCAGGTGGGTGACCTTATCGTAGAAAAATATCAAAGTAGTTAAACAGGGCTTTTCCTTTGTGAATTGTGCCTGATGATTGCACTGTCCTTTAAATGCCTTTCAATAGCACCCAGTATGATCTTCTCCATAATTTTCCCAGGTACTGAGGGTAGACTAACAGGTCTGTAGGTTCCTGGGACTTCCTTCAAGCCCTTCTTGTGAATTGGAATAACATTGACTAGCTTCCAGGCAGTGGGGACCTCCTCAGGCTCCCAAGACCATTGGTAGATGATCGAGAGGGGTCCTGCTGTAACATCCGCTAGCTCCTTCAGTATGCTGGGATGAATCTCATTGGGCCCCATGGACTTTTGAACATTCAGGTGATAGGACTCGCCTGAGGAAAAAAAAAGAGCATTGAATGCCTCTGCTTTTTCTTTACCCCTATTTGTCAGGTGATCATCTTCAACAAGTATCGGTCCAATGTTTTCATTGGATTTCCTCTTGCTATTAGCATACTTTTAAAAGCCCTTCTTGTTGTCTGACATAAAACTGGCCAGTTTCAGCTCTAGTTGAGCTTTGGCCTTTCATGTCTTCTCCCTGCATCTAAGAACCACAGCTCTGTAATCTTCCTGTGAAGCCTGACCTCACTTCCAGAGATCATACAGGTTCTTTTTCCTCTTGAGCTCTATGAGGAGTTCCCTGTTCGGCCAAGCTGCTCTTCTGCCCTGCTTGCTTAACTTATGACACAATGGGATTGCTCATGTCTGTGGTTTTAAAAGGTGGTTGTTAAAAACTGACCAGCACTCATGGACTCCTAAGCCCTCAAAGGCAGATTCCCAGAAGACACTGCTAAGTAGCTCCCTGAGTAGCTTAAAGTTTGCTCTTTTGAAATCCGGGATAGGAACTCTGCTGTCCTTTTTTCTCATTATACTGAAAATTTTAAACTCAATCATTTCTTGATCACTGTGGCCAAGACAGCCACCTACCATCACATCCCCCACAAGTCCTTCTCTATTCACAAACAATTAGTCTAACCTGGCATCTTCCCTAGTTGGCTCACTGAGTACTTGTGTCAAGAAGTTATCTTCCACAAACTTCAAGAATTTCCCAGACCTGCTCATCACAGCAGTACAATATTCCCATTTGATGCCTGGGAAGTTGAAGTCTCCCATAAGGACAAGAGCTATCTATCCAGAGATTTCTCCTAATTGCCTATAGAGTAACTCATCAGTTTATAATAGAGTTCACATTAGTGGTCTGATATGGCTGTTGAAGTTTAGACACTTCACTGGAAGGAGAGTTGTGCAAGATTTCTGTCTAGCTTGAATCTTGATCTGTTTATTAATAAGCACTTTGTACTGTATGAAGTTACTTGTCTGTACATAAAGAAGCTGCACTGCTGCAGTAAATGCTATAATTGTAGGCGAGGAAAAAGGAATGGCATAAAAATTAAACTGCTGTCTCTAATATCAAACATATTCTAAAATATATTATTTAGGATGAGAAGTTGATGCAGAAAAGTTGTGCAGATTACAGAATCATGGAATATCTTGAGTTGGAAGGGATCCATAAAGATCGAATCCAACTCCCCGCTCCTCACAGAACTACCTAAAAGTAAATCATATAACTAAGAGCATCATCCAAACCCCCCTTGAACTCTGACAGGCTTGGTGCCATGACCACTTCCCTGGGGAGCCTGTTCCAGTGACTAACCACCCTCTCAGTGAAAAACCTTTTCCTAATGTCCAATCTGAACTTCCCTTATGCAGCTTCATTCCATTTCTTTGTGTCCTATCACTGGTCACAAGAGAGAGGAGGTCAATATCTCCCCTTCCCCTGCTCCCCTTGAGGAAGTTGGAGACTGTGATGAGGTCACCCCTCAGCCTTCTCCAAGCTGAACAAACCAAGTGACCTGAGCTACTCCTTGTAATCTTGCCCTTGAGACCTTTCACCATCTTGTTTGCCCTCCTCTGGACACACTCTAATAGTCTTATGTCCTTCTCATATTGAGGCACCCAAAACTGCACACAATACTCAAGGTGGGTCTGCACCAGTGTAGTGTAGAGTGGGACGATCACCTCCCTCGACTGGTTAGCTATGCTATGCTTCATGCACCCCAGGACAAGGTTGGCCCTTTTGGCTGCCAGGGCACGCTGTTGACTCATCTTCAACTTGCCATCAACCCAAACCTCCAGATCTCCTTCCACAGGGCTGCTCTCCAGCCTCTCATCCCCCAATTTGTACCTATAAGCAGGACTACCCTGTCCCCATCTACCATAATAGATGATTATAGAAAGAAGAAAAAAAAGCACAGGAGGAAGGAAAGAAGTGGGGGAAAAAAGTAAAACCAAGAGTAAACAAATGAAAAGTGAAAAGATCATGTTAAAAATAAAAACAGCCTATGGAGAAGTAAGAACTCAAAATCCTTCGCTGGATCATTTTCATTTTCTATGCATTGTGTATAAGCTGTATTCTGAACTACAAGCATGTTGTCATGTTTCAGGGTATTTTCTACCTTGACACTTTCAGTATAGGCAAATAAATACCCTTTCCCATTTTATCTATACCAAAATTAAGATGATGAAACTACCATCACAACTTCCACTTTGCTTAATTAAGAGCTTTTTATGATTTGCAAGTTATTATTTTATATGAATTTGTATTCTTTGTCCTTCAGGTATTCTCAGTAAGTAACACAGATGATTAATTCTCTCATCTGACATGTAAACATGAAAACTTATAAATCTACACTAAGTTAAAGCAGACAGTATTTGTACTATTTCAGTACAAACTGTACTCCAAATAATAATACGATACAGCAGTGTAAAATTATATAGTCAGCATAAACTAGCATATAAGCTAAGAGCCATGGATGAGGAACATCTTGTCCTTTGATCTGTTTGATTTCTGCTTGAAATCACTACTTGATTGCAGTACAAAATGTTATTTCATAATGGCCCTCATTCTGCCACTCAATAGGACAATATCTCACTAGCTGTATCGGAACACTTTGTAGGGTCAAGTTCTAACGTGTGGAAAAGGAAACGGCATGACCAAGGAAAGTTTCAGTGGTTAAACATGCTTGAAATAATTTTTACTGTAATAAATTGAAGACAAAACTTGGGATAGGCTTTAGCTATTTTTCGCTATTCCAGTTTTAAAATCTTTTAACAGTTGTTTAATTGGTTTAGTGAAAATTTACTGCATCAATTTAAATAGTTTCTGAGAAATTATCCCAATAGTAGACCAAGCCAACAAATCACTTGATGAATCAGACTATTGCAGGAAAAGGTAATTCCAGAATAACTTAAGGATAAGGGAGAAAGGATATTTGACTCTAGAATTAAAAGCCATTCGTATAATTGATACTAAAACAGGGATACAAATCTGGAATTTCCTATCTGATGGATAGGAAAATCACTAATGTTTTGGGAAAGGATCTAATTTGGTGATACTAAATTTAAGTATGGATTAAGGGGGGGGCTATGGTGTGTGTGTGTGTGTGTGTGTGTGGTTTTTTGTTTGAAAATCTGATTCCCAGCTATGGAATGCTTCCATAGTAATTCTATTTTTAAAGTGGTAAAATGTTTTTATTTGAGATATTAAATTTTATCATTAAGCTGATGCTAAACAAGTAACCTAGAAGGAAAAGTCAATTTTATGATCTCTCTTCACATACATTCAGAATCTGTATATAATTTTCCTCCCTCTCTTTTTAACATGAAAGTCACACAGGACGTGGCACGGCTTTGTTTCTTCATACAATATCATTGAGCATTATATTATACACAGGTAACAGTGTAAATTATATGTAGGACATAAACACTTTAACATTGTAAAACTCATAATAACATTTTTAATGCATATATTTGGAACTTCAGAGTACTGGAGTCACTTGGCTATATCGAAAATGAATGTAAAACTTCCATATGTCAGTTTAAGAAACTATTTGTCACTGTGTCTATTTAAGATTCAAAATCTTCAAAATACTGATCCTAGCGCGCAAGCGCGCCGAAGGCAAACTCATACCTGCGGAGACAGCTCCCCCTTTCTAGTAACTTCCCCAGTTTGAGGCGTCATCAGAGCCTCAAGACAAGAGCTATCTATCCAGAGATTTCTCCTAATTGCCTATAGAGTAACTCATCAGTTCGATCATTCTGACTCAGTGATAGATAGTAGGCACTCACTGCAACTTTCACTTTGTTTCCCATTCCCCTAATCCTCACTCAGACACTGTTAATGCTTCTATATTTCTTTCCATCAGTATCACCTTGGGGTTTATCTGCCCAGCTAGTTTTCTGCTGTCTTCTCCATGTTAGTTCAGGTGATCAACATTAACAGATTAAGTAAGCTGGAGAAATACCTAAGTGTTCTCAGAATGTTGACAATATCACAGCCCATATATCCTCACTCATTGTCATGGAAGGAATGAGAGGGAATCACTTCACTCATAACAGAGAAGCAACAATAAACTTGTCTGATATAATAGTTAACATCTTGCAGTGATAAAAGCAACATTGGTTTAACAAGATTCGGTGGCAAAGTACACTTGATTATTTACTGCATAAAGAATGTCAGAGTCAGATAAAACTGCCAGGGAGACCCTTCTGTTGATGAACCCCCTTGCTTTCTAAACTCCTTCTCAGAGAGAAGTCTAGGTGCAGCTGTATCCAGACTTACTGGGTCAGTTTTCTGTAAAAACAACTCTAAATATCAGTCAGTAAGTCATGACCTAAAGGTTATTTTCTTAAATAAAGTAAATGTAATCACAGCAGCTTACTTCAATGAATCTAAAATGCTTTCTTCCTTTAATGATTTGGATTAACTTCACCAGCTATACATTTAGTTATTCTTCTCTGACTTTTAGCTATCATGAAGATACAAATCCAAGAGACAAATAGAGACTGTTTAAAAACTTGCTGTGCTCAAGTCTCATTACAGACCTTATTTCAGGACAGGTTCAACATTTGGTCTTTGTGCTCTATTCTGCTCTTCTGTTTTGCACCAGAGGAAGCTTAACATTGATTTGTGCAGTTCTTTGAATCAAAAAAATGTTTTTGCAGCAGAAGGAATTAGGTCTAATTACCAAGTCAAGGTTGCTGAGATTAATCGAGCTGTCTGCTATGTGGAGCAGGCCTGGCTACTGAGACCTCTAACTGAAAAAATTAACTTATCGATTACATTTGCATCTATAAGCAGACGTGAGCATAAGCCATTAGTTTTGATTTTGTATCTAAAATAGTCTGGGTTCCAGGCATTTAATTTCAGAAATCAAAAGCACGTATTTTATCTGTGGATGCAAAAGCCAGTTATTAGTTGAATTTGCAGTAGAGTGAGGGTACTTGAATATTATATGTTTGCTAGTATGTTTTGCAGAGTATTTGTATGTCTGTAGGTGTTGATGGCACTACAGATGAACACATGCACAAATTATCATGATCAAATAGTTGTGGTATGAATTTAGCTAGAAAAACACGTTTTTTAACTTTCTGTATTAGATACCTACTAGACAGGTTTCACTGTATTCAGCCCTGTTGCTTACCGGTAGTATGATATAGGAGACTAATTTAGAATTACATTGAACTAATACACTCCTGTGGCTTTGGAAGATGATAAAGTCTACTAGAAGAAGTAATGAGAAATACTTCTCTTGTTTTCTTTATTTAAAAGGAATCTAGGGAGCTTGTTGATCACTTCCTGTGAAAGTTTTCTCAAGAAAAAAAAATCTGAAGTTTTTAATGTAAACATTCAAATACAGAGTTGAAAAACAAGTTATGAAAGGATATCAGATTCTATAAACCAACTTTGAATGTCTGTATATTATTCAATTATGAGTTTCTCTCCTGTTTTTAGATGCAAAATCCTGACACATTATCAGCTATGTCAAACCCTAGAGCAATGCAGGCTTTGCTACAGATTCAGCAGGGCTTGCAGACACTAGCAACAGAAGCACCAGGACTTATACCAGGGTAAGAATTTGTCATACAAATGTATACAAGAGCTTTTCTCTTGTGTTTGGGTTTTTTTTCAGCTTTTTGTCTTTAATTTTTACACATAGAGGTTTATCTAGTTTTTATAGACTGTTCCTCTTGTTTCTAGTTTCACTAAACTTGTTTTAGAATCTGTCACACTTGTCTGCAATGCACTTTTAAGCAATGATGGCTATGGTCTTTGTCTTGGTGCTTTACTTAAGTTGTCATCCATTTTTTATTTGACAGAATTTTTAATTAGTAATTACATATAATGGGAAGAGATATTACAACTAAGCCATTTTCTATGTCAGTGATGTATTTCTCCTTGTTATTTGTGCAGATTCAATCCTGGTTTAGGTGGATTGGGAAGCATTGGAGTTCCTACAGGGTCCACTGTACCTAGCTCTGTTCCTAGTGAAAATACAAGTCCAACATCAGGGTCTGCTGAACCTGGTCACCAGCAGTTTGTCCAACAAATGTTGCAGGCACTTGCTGGTGCAAATGCTCAGGTAAAGTAGGTCACTGTATTCTAGTTGGAGGGGGTGGTCCAACTTGGTATGCCAAGTGGGATTCAGGCTTTCTGGAGAGCTCCAGAAGTCGAGCAAAGGTGGAAGCTTTAAAAGTAAGTGTAGGGTGGTGAGCAAGACTGACTTTAGAGGGGGCACACCCGTAACAGTGTAGAGGTATCTCAAGAGTGCTGTGTGAAACAGCACCATTACACTGCGGTACATATCTAGTATAATGGCAGACTGCTGGTAAAAGGGACAGCACTGCTCTTACCTCCTCTGTTGACACAGAATAAGGCAGTTCAGCTTGCTGATGTGACAGAAAGAATGTTATTTTATGTAACCATGAGAAAGTGGTGGTAGAATCATAGAATCACTAGGTTGGAAAAGACCTCTAGGTCATCAAGTCCAACCATTCCTATCCACCACTAAACCATGTTCCCGAGCACTTCGTCTACCTGTCTTTTAAATACCTCCAGGAATGGTGACTCAATCACCTCCCTGGGCAGCCTGTACCAGTCACCGATGATCCTTTCTGTGAAAAATTTTTTCCTGATATCCAGTCCGAACCTCCCCTGGCGCACGTTGAGGCCATTCCCCTTGTCCTATTACCTGTCACTTGGGAGAAGAGGCCAGCACCCTCCTCTCTACAACTTCCTTTCAGGTAGTTGTAGAGAGCAATAAGGTCTCCCCTCAGCCTCCTCTTCTCCAGGCTAAACAACCCCAGCTCTCTCAGCCACTCCTTGTAAGACTTGTTCTCCATCCTCCTCACCAGCTTTGTTGCTCTTCTCTGGACACACTCCAGAGCCTCAACATCTTTCTTGTAGCGAGGGGCCCAGAACTGAACACAGTATTCGAGGTGTGGTCTCACCAGTGCCGAATACAGGGGCAGAATAACCTCCCTGGACCTGCTGGTCACGCCATTTCTGATACAAGCCAAGATCCCACCTGGGCACACTGCTGGCTCATGTTCAGTCGGCTGTCAATCAACACCCCCAGGGCCTTCTCCTCCAGGCAGCTTTCTAGCCACTCTTCCCTTAGTCTGTAGCACTGCACAGGGTTTTTGTGTCCCAAGTGGAGGACCTAGCATTTTGGCCTTGTTAAACCTCATGCCCATCGGTCCAGCCTGTTCGGATCCCTTTGGAGAGCCTCCCTACCCTCAATCAGATCGATACTTCCTCCCAGCTTAGTGTCATCTGCAAACTTGCTAAGGGTGCACTCAATGCCTTCATCCAGGTCATTGATAAAGATACTGAACAGGTCTGGGCCCAGGCGTAGCTGTAGGAAAACATGTTCCCATAGATATTTTTATCCTACCAGATTTTATGCTACCAATTCAGTATTCTGTTTGGTTTTGCTTGGGGGAAGCAGGTGAGGGAGGAGAAGAATGTTTAAATTTCAGCCAGTATATTTGCATTTTATTGGTTTGGGAGTATACACAGTTTTTAAATACTAATAGGAATTTCTCAACAGATGAAACTAAGTAGGACAAACAGAAAATTAGCAATAGCTGCAAAAATCTTGTGTTGATATGTAAGCTGTCTCACTCATTCCAAAAAGTTGCTTCTCAGTATTGTTCTGACCCTATATACCTAAACCATATTATTTTCATATAATTTTTTTGTTTCAAAAATGCCTCCGAGTTGAAGATCATACAACTGAAATTATTGAGAATTTTGCCATTAGTTTATGAGCAGTTTATTTGAGCAAGATCAACTCATAAAGAACAGCTGTCACTTAGCCTGAGGCTGAATTTTTCTAACTAGAATTTTGGTAAATTTAGTCAACAAATACTTGGAGCATTAAAGAGGTGACTTATGTCAAGGGAAAAAAAAAAAGCCTACTTCATTCACTGTTGCCAACAGTGAAATTCTGAAAGCCTGCTGTCCCTCATTACTTGGTTAGACTCTTTCATTAAAAAAAAAATTAAAAAGAAAAAGTCTGCATGCACATCTTGAGACACATTTATCAGATTTAACTGTTCCTTTTTTATCAAACAAGCAGGTTTTCTTGTAGCTAAAAAATGTCACATAAGCGAAGATATTAAAGATATTAAAATTTGATACTTGTTTGATCAATAATTCAATTGTGAATGAAATTTGTCATAGTCTAGTTTGGAGAACTTGAGAAAGATGCATTCAGAAATTAGTAAAGAAAAGAAATGTTTCAGAACCAGTTATGTTTAAATCCTGTACTTTGCCAAATGTGTATTATGTTTTTATAGCTTGAGATTTTTCTTCTTAGCAGTTACAAAATCCAGAAGTTAGATTTCGGCAACAACTGGAGCAGCTGAGTGCAATGGGCTTTTTGAACCATGAAGCAAACTTACAAGCTCTAATAGCAACAGGAGGAGATATCAGTGCAGCTATTGAAAGGCTGCTCGCCTCTCAGCCTTCATAGCAGTGTTTCTTTAACTTGAAAAAAATGTAATTTATTTTTGATAACAGCTCTTAAATCTTTAAAATAGTTGCTTTATTTCATTCTGACTCTTGGGATTGTCTTGTTATAACTAAAATCAGTCATGCATTTTAAGGTCAAGTGCAGTAGTTTTCTTCAAATGGGGAATTGATGCATTTTCATGCAGTTGCATGCATCACTTGTTCTTCATTATGTCTTAATTTTTTTGAAACAATATCAGCTTTCACGGTTGGTTGAGCAGGCTTTGTCTGACTTACAATTGTCCAATTTATTTACTACTAAACCATTAGCCTTCAGTAGTAATTTATGTAGGGTACAAATTAAAAAGGAAAAAATTGAAGGCTATAATTTGTGGGTACCAGTGCTGCTTATGGTGATTTCAGCATGTATTTTTTTGCTAGCAAAATGCTGTAAGATTTATACCACTTGAGTAATCTACCATTTTTGCTTTTATTTGTATGAACTATAAATACAACATATACAATAGAGACAGCTCATTTCTAGAAAATTACACATTGCAGTAGAATGAAATGATAAGTAAACAAAAAAGGCCAGGGGAAAAAATTAGTAGTAAGACATGTCTTTTAGTGTGATATTCTAATACCTTTTAACCACCGTATAGAAACATACTGTATATCTCATGAGTTTTTATTGGTAGCTACCTCTTGTGCACAGGTAATAAATGAATTTAAAAGTATTTAAGCATCTCGTTTCAGTGTGTTTGTAATTGGTGATTATCCAGCTTTTTCCTGTATTGCATTAGACACTTTATCTGAACAATCTTTTGATACAGCCAGTTTGCTCTAAAAAACATTGCTTGCAAATGGTTTAAACTTACTGGCCTTGACTCAAAATTGTTAATGAGTTAAATGAAACAAATTTATAATGGAATATAAAGGAGGATGTTAAGCACACATTCTTTTACATACAACAGAGTTGGTTGTCAGGCCTCTGCCTCTGGATCAAAGTCTCATAGATATAGCAACATAGAATATTAAACAAACAAGTAAATTAAAATAGAATCTGCTGGTGGTTTGAGTTTTATATGATCAAAGCCTTTTAAAATACTTAAAGTTTGGATAGGAAATTATTATTACTTTTGTTTCCTAGCCAATGATAGTAAACCTGCAAGGGACTAGATCTTCATAGTGCCTTCTGTTTGGGTAGGTAGCTTTCACTCCATTGAGTATGAAGCTGTGATAGCGAATAGTTTCTATAGAATAATCACTACTTTTTCACAATTACTTTCACAATTACTCTTAGGATCTTCAAAGTAACTAATTTGACTTGACCTTATAGCATGCCTTACAGGAACTTTGCTTTAAAGAAAGTGAGATCTCCAGTCATTCAGAAGGCATATCCTTCTAAGAATACAATCCATAACTTGCAACAAGGCCACTGTCAAATGGAAAGGGCAAAGCTGAAGTAGGGAAAAGAGTGATTTTTTCCAAGCTTTACTAAGATACTAAAGCACTGAATCTGACCTCCATGAACATTCTTTTGAGACAAGATCCAGATTGCATAAGTAAAACAGATATGTAATATTTAAAGTCTATTCTATTAGAATTTAAGAAAAAGTAAAACTTTGACTAAACTGTACAATGGACTGTTGAGGTAAGTTTACTGCTTGAGGTACAATCAGTATTTAAATTAACTATGTAACTATTGTCAACTAGTAATAACAATTAGTAATTGAGTAGCAGTAAAACACTGAGACACTTTTAGTGTAGGTGTAATTTTGGTTTTGTTGGAGAAGACTTTAACTGTTAAAAGTTGCAGTAGGTGGAATAAGGTTTGTAGTAGGGATAAAATATTATCTTTAATACTAAAAGATACATCACACTTTAATGGCATAATAGAATTTTTGTTTGCACACTCTCACCACTCTCTAACCTTTTAGGCACTCACTTTTGACAATGTCCAGTTTGATTTTGGTTATAAAGGGTTTGAAATTTAATATTACTGCTTGGTAATGTCACACAGCTGCTTTCCTATCACTGTGTAGTTTCGCAAATTATTTAGTTTTATTGTGTCTGAAAAAAGTAAGCAAAACTGCATTTAATAGTGGGTATATTAGAAAAGCTCTTTGCTTATAAAATGGTATACTGGGAAAATAGGAACACTTCATTAAAGCCAAAGGTACCACAAGAGGGTGCCATTTCTTTAATTTTCATAGTGACTAAATTTGCATGGCAACATTAAAAATAATCCATGTACAACTGTATATGGGGATGATTTTATTCAGGTCTGACTTGTAGAATGTTACAGAAACTATCCACAGAGTTTTCATGAAGTTAAGCTAAAAGGTATCTCTTGTATAACAAGGACTTTTAAAAAAACTCCACAATTTGGCAATTGAAAAGAAGATTTTAACCTTAAATCCTGTGAGTTATGTAACTGATCAGAAAATTCTGAATATAGTCAAAAAAGTTGAAATATGTATTTAAAATTGTTTAATCTTGGGTTTTAAAGCAGCTATCCATAAGCATATATTGGACTGGGTGCAGAAGAGGCAAGCCAGAAAAGGGAAATAAAGGAGAAGATCCAACTCTGAAAAGAATTGAGAAGTAGTTTGTTTTGTGTTGTGAGGGTTTTTTTGAGTGTTTGTGTTTGTTTGTTTTAAAGAAGGAAATATCCAACAGTCTTGTACTGACTGATTTGCTGTTCACTCAATTTTATTGATGGGTATGCTTTACACGTGAAAGATGCTAATTCAAAGCCAATAGAATACCCCTTACACTTTATCTCCAAGCTTTCCAGAGAGTTGTAATTTGTATATAGTCTCTCCACCACCACTTCTCCCTACCCCCCTTCCCTTTCCAGCTTGGTGTTCAGTGCATATAACAAAAGTTCATGAAGTCTTTAGACCCCGGTACTTGTTCAAAACCTGTCAGTGAGCAAGCAGTAGTGTTGTAATTCATGTTCCTGCCTTTTGTACTTGTAAAAAAATAAATATACTGCTTTTTTACAGAGCTGTAAAATATTTCATCACCATGCCCCTCTCCACGTTTTACAGAATGAAAATTAAAACTAAAGAATTTCAATTCCTGTGTAACCCTTGATAGGATTTTTAAAGGCAGGCTGGGCTCAGATAGCTTCACTTTGACCCATACTAATGGCATTTTTAAACCCATGGAGAGAAGTGTTTAAAAAGTGGTGATAGCTTTTGAAAATTTCATCTTATGTGTCCCTTACAGTCATGATAGAAATATTAAGAGTAATAAACCAACTCTTAATATTGTATTCCATTTAAATATTGTGGAAAAATAAGTTGGTTTAACTTAAGAAAGTAAGCATTATTTCATTAAGACTTTTTTTCCCAGACTGACAGCAGAGGAAAATAAAGTATCTTTTTTGTACAGACTCTTGAAATAAAATTTATAATGCAAGTAAGGATGTGATTTGAAAGTAAAGTCAAACTAGCCTGTCTCCTGCTAAAATCTCTGTCTTAGAGAGTTTCTGTATTAGACACCATTCTTTGACTCCATTAAATTCTAATATAGTTCCTTAATTCCTGAGAACAGCAGCAACTGAATATCTTCAGAAACTCTGACCTATCATCTATAAAATTATATTGATCTGTCTGGAGAATGTCTGCTGATCAGTAGAGTTCTGTTAATAAAGGTATACTTTCAATATCTATTTTCAGATTTAACTGTAATGTTAAATGTCATGTTTGTTATGTCTGCTGTAACCCTGCGCAGTGGCAGTACTGTACATGTGCTCACTTCAAGTTATGCAAGGGACTGGATGTAGTTAAACTAATGGCCTGCGTGCATATTTATACATATATATATTTTTTTTACTGACAAGGCTTCCTAAAATAAAGAAATAAAAGCATTAAACTGTGGAGGTGTGTTACATCAAAAAGCAAATCCAAAATTAGTTATCATAAATCAGTGACTGAAATGTCTGTAGTCAAATTAAAATTAGAATCATAGAATTGTTTGGTTGGAAAAAACTTTGCGATCATAGAGTTCAACCATGCCTGTCCACTACTAAACCATATCTCTGAGCAATAAAAATAAATATAGGTCTTCAGGATAAAGGACTTCAGTTGCTAAAGGGGCTAAACATACATTTCTTGGACCTGTTGTTAGTGCTTGGTATATCATCAGCAAGTTTTGGCATTGTCTACTTTATTTGAAACATACTGCTTTAGAAGTTAATAAAATGACTCGTTTCTCCCTTGTGCTGGACCATTTGCATAATTATAAAGAGAGTTCATGGAAGAGAGTCAATCAGATAATTCCCACATGCAAATTAAAGATCTTTCAATTAACATGTCAGGATGTGTGTGAAAACCACACTGACGTGGCAGAAGATATCCCCAGTGGCAGTTCAGCTCTCTGCCTGTGTACCAAAGCATCTCTTTGTCTAGCTTCACTTTGCCACTGGTGGCCTCTGCTTAGGCAAGAGGGTGGTGGAAGAGAGCAAAAAGGGAAGTTTATTAGAAATCTTTATTGCGATGTTACTTGTGGGGCAGGGAGCATTGCCTTACTCTTAATTTTGTTTCAGGCAAAAGTCAACCCAGTTGACAAAAAAGCTGTTTCACCACATCAGGGCAAAATGTGAAAATAATCTGATTTCCAGAAAGCACTTTTCATAAGGCTTTCCTTGCTTCTCTGCCTGCAAGTACTGGCCCTGCAAAACAGCTTCTAAAAAGCAGATATGAGTAGAAAAGGACTTGTGATATGTAGTAGTACCTTAGATTATATCTGACAAAAACAACCTGGCATTAGATCTTTAGATTTCACAGATACAAACTGGTCATCAACTTCAAAATCAGAATTCATTATTTCCATGGGTATAAAGATGCCATATGCTTTGCTCCTTCATAGAAGTATTATATCTTTCCTTCAAGCATGGGGAACGTTAAAGACTGGACACCAGAGAGCATGGAACCTTGTTTTCAACTGTAGCACCGTGCTAGCTTTCTAATCAGCGAATGAATTTTCAAAAGCAGCTCTTGCATAGAAGAAATGGCATGTCTGTGTCTTCCAGCAAAACAAACCAGACAGTTTTATTTGACTTGTCAGCTACTCCTTACTCCTGAACTGGGACCTGAATTAGGGGTCTGTAAGGAGTCTGGAAAAGAAGAATCCCTATGTGAGTATGTCAGAACTCCCCCATGAAGGTATCTGCTGCTCTGGCATCACTCTGACACCCTCCCTGGTAAGCTGCAATACTAGCAGCTGCTTCTCAGGGAGAAAACTCACTGTTTGCTTTAGGGAAAAATAATAGATAATAAAAATACTGTTTTCTCTAGTAACAGCAGTGACTGTCACAAACCCCAAACTAATTTTAAAGAAAATGAGAAAATAATCTTAGTCGAATGCACTGAAATTACGTTTTGGGTTTTTTTTTATTCTCAGACACTCTCAAAGTAATTAAATGAGTATAACTTTCACAAACAGGAAAAATGTCCTAAAGGTAATCAAGAAGATGACCTGGTACTGGCCTTGGTATTAGTATCTCTCAGTTATATTTATCCCATTACCTGAGGAAAAAAAACCCACCACCACCACTAATAATAATAAGGTCCTGGAAAGCCAAAAGGTGGGTTGGGTACAATTCCAGCCAGCCCACTGGGAGGTCTTCCTAGTAGTTGCTCTGCTTCCTACTGCTGAAGTATCATGGAGCACAACCTTATTTCATGAACTAAGTACAAAACTGAGAATCACGAACACCTATTTTAAGGCCCACTACTTTTTCCCTGGACCTCATGACAAGGTTCTGTACCATACTGGTGGGACAGACCTAATCTGTCTCTTTCTTATCTCTGCTTTTAGGGCAAATCACTTTCATAGAATCATAGAATCGTTAAGGTTGGAAAAGACCTCTAAGATCATCAAAGACAACCATCAACACAATACCACCATGCCTTCTAGACCATGTCCTGAAGCACCACATCTACACAATTTTTGAACACCTACAGGGAAGGTGACTCCACCACTTCCCTGGGCAGCCTGTTCCAGTGCTTCAACACTCTTTCAGTAAAGAATTTTTTTTTTCTAATAGCCAACCTAAACCTCCCTTGATGCAAGTTGAGGTCATTTCCTCTTGTCCTGTCACTTGTTACTTGGTTGAAGAGACTAGCACCCACCTTGCTACAACCTCCTTTCAGGTAGTTATAGAGAGCAATAAGGTCTCCCCTCAACATCCTCTTCTCCAGGCTAAACAATAGCAGTTCCCTCAGTTGCTCCTCATAAGACTTGTGTTCCAGACCCTCCACCAGCTTCGTTGCCCTCCTTTGGACACGCTCTAGCAGCTCAATATCTTTCCTGTACTGAGGGGCTGTTTTACCACAAAGGGGGGCTTTTAGTAAAAATCATCATAAAAGCCCAAATTCTCAAATACTCTGTGAAATCAAGTTTTAGTCAAGTTATTACAGCAAGAAAGAAAGCAAGTGATTAGTAGTGATCAACAAGTTAACAGCAACAGCTTGTAAAGGCAATGTGTCTAATCATTATTGTAAGAGAATAAGTACACTGATTAAGAAAGATGCATCATCAATTGTTTTCTTATCATCATCCATATCCGCGAGGGGGGGGGGGGGTGGGCTTTGTTTTTCACAGTGAGGATTTGGAGAGGCAATTGGGAAGCCCACGTGGTGCGTCCACCCGTGGGTGAGGTCTCTCCATCATTGCTGTGAGGGGCTTAGCCTTTATACCATTGATCAAACAACTTACATCACTCCAAAAACGCGGAGTCTCTGGCCCCAGCTGCTTACTGCCTCTCTTTCTCACGCTTTCTTGTGCCAAGAATAGCACAGCACGATCACACTGATAATAAAACACTTCCTCACACTTTTATGTATTAAGAATAGCACAGCACAATTTACTGATAACAGCAATGTGAGAAGTTACAGATTGAGCAGTGCACATAGCAGTGCAATACAAATCATCTATGGGTCACCCACATTGCTCTAGGCCTGTCAATCAGGCCCTGTCACTTCAGGGGCCCAAAACTGAACACAGTATTTGAGATGCAGTCGCACTAGCGCTGAGTACAGGGGGACAATCCCTTTCCTACTCCTGCTGGCCACACCATTTTTGATACAAGCCAGGATGCTGTTGGTCTTCTTGGACACCTGGGCACGCTGCTGACTCATGTTCAGCTGTCTGTCGACCAACACCCCTAGGTCCTTTTCAGCCAGACAGCTTTCCAGCCACACAAGACTGTAGCATTGCATGGGGTTATTGTGATCAAAGTGCAAAACTCAGCACTGGGCCTTGTTGTATCTCATACAATTTGCCTTGGCCCATCGATCCAGCCTGTCCAGGTCCCTCTGCAGAGACTTCCTTGCCTCAAGCAGATTGACACGCACACCCAACTTGGTGTCATCTGCAGACTTACTGAAGGAGCACTCAATCCCCTCATCCAGATCATCGATGAAGATATTAAATAAGACTGGCCCCAACACTGAGTCCTGGGGAATACCACTTATGACCAACTGCCAACTGGATATAACTCAGTTCACCACTCTCTGGGCTTGGCCAGCCAGCCAGTATTTTACCCAGTGAAGAGTACACCTGTCTAAGCCATGAGCTGCCAGCTTCTCTAGGAGAATGCTGTGGGAGACGGTGTCAAAGGCTTTACTGAAGTCCTGGTAGATAACATCCCCAGCCTTTCCCTCATCCACTAGGTGGGTCACCTGGTCATAGAAGGAGATCAGGTTGGTCAAGCAGGACCTGCCTTTCATGAACCCATGCTAGCTGGGCTTGATCTGCTGGTTGGCCTGCACTTGCCTGGTGAGCACATTCAAGATGAACCTCTCCATAATCTTTCCTGGTACTGAGGTCAGGCTGATAGGCGTCTGGTTCCCTAGATCCTCTTTCTGGCCCTTCTTGTAGATGGGCACCATATTGGGAAGCCTCCAGTCATCTGGGACTACCCCTGTTGACCAGGATTGCTGATAAATGATGGAGAGTGGCTTGGCAAGCTCATCTGCCAGCTCCCTCGGTACTCTCTGGTAGATCCCATCCAGCTCCATAGACTTGTGAGTGTCCAGGTGGCATAGCAGGTCATTGACTACTTCCTCCTGGATTACGAGGGGTTTATTCTGCTCTCCATCCCTGTCTTCCTACCCTGAATACCCTTCAAGGCTGAATACCCTGGGGATAACTGGTCTGACTATTAAAGACTGAGGCAAAGAAAGCATTAAGCACCTTAGGCGTTTCCTCATTCTTGGTAGCAATGTTTCCCTCCATATCCAGTAAAGGATGGAGATTCCTCTTGGTTCTCTTTTTGTTGATGATGTATTTGTAAACAGTGGCCAGACTGAGTTCCAGGGCTTTTGCCTTTCCAATTTTCTCCCTGCATGACCTAACAAGATCCCTGTACTCTTCTTGAGTTGCCTGCCCTTTCTTCCAAAGATTATATACTCTCTTTTTCTTCCTGAGTCCCAGCAAAAGCTCCCTGTTCAGCCAGGCTGGTCATCTTTCCTGATGGTTGGTCTTGCAGCGCATGGAGACAGCCTGCTCCTGTGCCTTTAAGATTTCCTTCTTGAAGAATGTCCAGCCTTCCTGGATCCCTTTTTCCTTCAGGACTGTTTCCCAAGGGACTCTCTCAACTGGTGACTGAACAGGCCAAAGTCTGCTCTCTTGAAGTCTACAATAGTGGTTTTGCTGACCCCCCTCCTTACTTCATCAAGAATTGAAAACTCTGTCATTTCATAGTCACTAAGCCTAAGACAGACCTTGGGCAGGCATGTCACAAGAAGCAATGGATCATGTTCCAACATAACAATCTCAATTTCTCAGTAAATTAACCCACACTCCACCAAGGTATGATCACGTGATGCGCACATGCAACAAACATGGTGTGAAGCCAGACTAAGGAGAGCTTTGTGGGAGCAAGAGAGGCAGAGAAAGCTGGATCTATTTGGTTTACAGGGCAAGGCTTTGGCAGTAGCTGCACGTGTGGCTTCTGTGAGAAGAGAACATATTGGACAGAGACAGTTTCACCCAAATCCAAGATGGACCTGCTGCTGGCCAAAGCTGAGCCCATCAGTGAATTTGGTGGTACCTCTGTGATAATATTTAAGAAAGGGTAAAACAGAAAAAATAGCCAAACAAACAAAATACTGCACATCAGCTGTGAGAGGAAGAAAGAAAAAAATGTGAGAGAAACCACCCTACAAGACACCATGGTCAGAGAAGAAGGGGGGGTGTGGGGGAAGGGAGGTGCTCCAGGCTAAACAATGCCAGTTCCCTCAGCTGATTCTTATAAGACTTGTGCTCCAGCCCCTTCACCAGCCTTGTTGCCCTCCTCTGGACACGCTCCAGCAACTCGATGTCCTTCTTGTACTGAGGGGCCCAAAACCGAACACAGTATTCGAGGTGTCCTGTTGAGGAGAGGGAGAGATAGAGTGGCTTGGTGAGCACCTAGGCAAGGTCAACACACCACACTGTACTAGACATGAAGTTTTGGTAGAATAATTTTTAAGATTATTTGTGTAAGTAGGGTAGCCCCATACACTATGGGAGACAAGTGGCTGACAGGCGATTTGTTTCCCCTTCCATTTAACCCCCCCCAAAATGGATCCCAGGATCCAAGAAGTGACACAGCATGCTTATAGCAGACTAAAAGTAATACTTCTCTATTTGCAGTAAAAGTATAAACATGTGAAATGAAGCATCATGGAAATGTAGTTATGACCAGAGAAACATCATGGATGAATCATAGCTCTAGCTAGCTGTGTCAAGTGCCAATTTCCATGGCTTCAAGTAGGTATCTTGTCAGTCAGTCTTCCTCCTTCTTTATCTGACTCTCAAGTCCTAGACTCTTTTGAACAGGAATCAAATACCCCAAGGGCTCAGCAATCCCAGGAGTTCAGCATATTCCTGACACATCAAACTCACAAAATCTATTCTTTCTCCCTCTCTACTGAAACATTAAGAGGAAAGCTAATATTGGAGATAATCTAAAAAGATGTGGCCAAGGATGGATATCACGCCCCAGATCCATGAGCTATCAACTCGCGTCCAGGCCTGATGCGGTGGAGGGGTTTCATTTATCATCTTTGGGGAGGCCTGCTGCTGCACCACCTCTGATAGTCATTGCCGGCGCCACAAAACAAACGCGCAAATGGCCAGCCTTCAGACAAAATGTTTAAGGCAAAGAAATAAGCAAAGTCGGGCTTTACATTCCATCCATGACTTAAACATTTGTCACAGACCTCAAATCCAAAACTCAAGTCCATGCTGTCTATAGTGATGACCCTTATAAGAAGGGGAGAGGATGAGGAGAAAAAGGCCGAGGAAGAAAGAAGGAAGGGATATAACCGATAGAGGAAGAAAGAAGGGAAGGAAAAGAACCAGGACACCACAGGTGATCGTACAAGGATCAGGATTAATACAACAATAGCTGAGCGAAGCAGTACAAGCAACAATCAAAAAAACCCCCAGAAAAACATTTTAACAAATTGGGTTGAAACTGCAGTTCCTATCCTTGGTTTTCTATCCCTTAGATTAATAGCCATGGTAAACACATGACTCCAATTTGAATGCATAACCCACAAGCAATAGTAGTTTTGGAGCACTCAAAAGGGTGCCACTTATTCTCCCAAAAGTTTTAAGGTTCAATTTTGTAACTAGAATCCCACCGGCTCACGTAAATTTGGGGGGCTTAAAACCAGAGTATTATGAAATTTGGAGCACATACGAAGCCTCGTACTAATCTGGTCTCTCCAAAGGATAGAACTTTGGATCCCAAGGACAGAATTCACAAAACCGTGTGGTGATGATATCTTCAAAAGAGTATCCTTCACCACCACTTTCTTGCTCCCAGTCGAGATCAGTGGTTCTAGATCTCTCTGTCTGAGGAGCAATAATAGCATTAACAGAGAAATATACAACTTCCTTATGAAAGGAAATATTCAACTTAGGGAAAACCAAAATCTGTAATACAGGTATAGTGAAAGTAACCACATTAATCATATTAAACACAAACACAGAATCAACAGTTGTGGCAAAAAAATCTCAGCCCACCTTTAGCAGCGGAGGTCATAGCAGGGCGTGTCAGGACATGTCCTAGGTCCAGGTGGTTCCTCAAGTTTTTTTCCTGATAAAGAGAAAGAAAAGGAAAACTCAGTCCAAAACAGGACCAGTTTTAAAAGGACAGAACAATCCACCATGTATTTATTTTATACTCCTTTCCATGGGCATCGGTGGCCACCCACGCATACAGATTAAGTGGGTTTTTCAGAGTATGTACCTCTCAAGAAATTGGGAGGTTCACCAGGACAGGCTGTCCCGGGCAGTATCTAGGTTTGCCGAGAGAGAAAGTAGCCAATAAATCCCCTTGTTTGCTTTCTGTGAGCCTTATAAAATAAGACCACTGTCTGCTTTCAGCGAGGAGTTTTTTCAGCCTGGGGGCCAGGTAATCTTACCGACAGGAGCTGAAGTAGCAGCTGCCGCACCCTTTGTTAAAGCGGCTCCAGACATTTCCTTCTCTCAAGAAGGACGGTGGCTTTTGTCCGGGGGTTGCTGCTTTTTTTGCCAGCCAGTGCAGGTCAGATAGGGGCAGGCCATCCATTAAATATCGGGGAACCCCTTTCCTAACTGACTCGGTGAAACTTTGCGAAGCCTCAAGGAATCAGACACATCTCTTATCAGGGGAATATTTTTGCCTGGGTTTGCTAACATTAGCATCAGGGCACACATCAACTGCAAGCAAGCTGCCTTTTATATGCTCCCAGTGAGGTGGCTGATCCCAGGAGTAGGGATTGCAATCACACCATCCTGCTCTGAAAATCCATTTCCTCCACCCCAGCAAAATATTGTTTGAATCACAAAGTATGGTGCTCCCTCATGTGAAAGAAGAAATCATTTGTTAAAAGTTTGAATATTAACCAAAATATAGAATTCTGACATAAAGGATTTTTTAACGGGGCGATGACTGTATCTGGTTGAAGCCAGATAACAAGGACTGGTACAACAGTCAGAGGAAGAACTACCAGCTGGGCCAGATAAGGCCCAAAGGTGGCCTAGGCTCTCTAAGAGCATGCACAAGGAGGAAAGGTGAGAAGTTCAATGTGAGGAAGACTGCCTGTCTTCATCCCCAAAGACCCTATCGACCACTACCATGAGAAAATGCGCAAGCACTAAGAGGAGGAGACCTATAATAATGAGTTCCTGGAATTAATCTTACTATGATAATGAGTTCCAGGGACTAATCTTACTAACCCTACCCACTTCTTGGAAAAGTCATGACTATGTATGTTAACCTAATGCATATGTATAATATAGCACAATAAATGTTGGCTTTAACACATGGTCTACAAGCTTGGAGGAAAGATCTCCCTTGCACCCTGTGCACAGCCACATGCCTGCACCTAACTCTGCATTTGGTGTCATTATTCCATGAGTCACATGTACCTGCAACTGGGCGAGCTCCTGCAATTTAGCCAGCTCTGGTAGGATACGTGCATTTGTTTTTTGTTACAGTAGAGGTTTCAGACTTCTCCCCTTCATCAATAATAATCAGGGGCTGGAGTTTGAAATTAGGATCTGCATCAAGCAGGATCAGGTTCTGCCATCTCTCGTTAATAATAATCAGGGGTTGGAGTTCGGGATCAGAATCCAGAGTGGGATCTGATTTCACCACTCCTTGCTCAAAAAACAATGACCCACATCAGGATCCTGACACTCCAAACTGGGAAAAACAGTTTCACAACACCCTACCACCCAGCAGTAGCGAACCAATCACTTTTGTTTCATCTATAGCACCCTGCTGCTGAGCCATGCTTCCAACGTCAAAATAGTTCCCGGTCCACAGAGTCCCTCAGCTTCTAGCTCAGAAAGTCTAATCCTATCACCACTCGTTAGGCTAACGTACCACATGAACTCTGTCTTGGTCTCCCCAGCCTGCCTGCAGTACTTGTCTTGCAGCTCGGCCAGTTCCCTAACAGTGTATGGGACTTCCTCTGTAACAACAGACGTTCAGATTCCTCTCCCTCTCCCTCTCCCTCTCCCTCTCCCTCTCCCTCTCCCTCTCCCTCTCCCTCAAGTAACCTCTCTTTTAATCGGGGGTCAGAGATTGGGAGTAGGATGAGGCAGTGAATCGAGTTTCAACACCCCATCACCCCAAAGATAGGTGGCAGCTTCCCCTGCCAGATAAACGGCCTCATCTGTAAAACTTAAAAACCCAGTTTCCCTACTGGCCCAACCACCGCGGAGCAACGGTAATCTCAGCCTCTCCTCATGTGCATTAGCATCTTCTAAGCTACCTCCCAAAATCTCCTTTGCCCTTTTCAGATCAACCAGTGCCTTTTGTGCTCCCAGCAGAGCTATCGACTCTGCCTCCAGGACTGTCTCCAATGCCTCATTCATGGCATATTAACATGGCTTTCATTATAAGCTAAAACCTAGTTTATTGTTACAGGCTCATATTTATACCTTACTAAAAATGTCAACACTGCTCCCACAAGTCCCTCATAAAAATTTCCATGGTATGTTTTTCTCATTCCAACCTCCTTGTGACCACCGTTATTGTTTTCATGCCTTCTTGTTTCTGCCAGCGATGTTTATTCTTCTCAGGCCCATGGCCCACTGGATATTAAATGTTCTGTACTCCTGCTCCAGAGGCTTAACAATACTGTCACGACCATATCTTGCTCACCATCTCTTTTGACATCTCCCCCTTTTTTGTTTTCGTGAATTACTAATATTTGTCTTAATGTGCTATCAATCAAGCTTTGCACTACTTTGATTAAGCAAGGCACACAAATCAATATGCTACAAAAAAACCCAAGTAAAATCATAAAACCTATTGTAACTAATTTTTTAATCCAAAGTCCAAATCCAGCAGTAAGTCCTGCAAATGGATTCCATTCATTCTCTTTTTTGCAATTTTTCTGTTAAATCTTTTAGGGTGTTAATACTTTTATGTATAGATTCTGAATGGTCTGATAGATTCATACAACACATGCCATCAAATTCTTCACAGCCGTGACTGTGTCCTAAGAGTAAATAATCTATAACTGCTCGATTTTGCATGGTGGCATGTTTCATGGAATCTACATCTCTCCAAAGACTAGATAAAGCTGCTGATGTGGCATTTGTTTGTTTTGGTAACCAACACCCTAGTTTGTTTAACATTCCTAGTGGTTTTGCTGCCGCAACACTGGGTGATAATATTGAAGCAGAAACTATTTCTGCTGTGTTCCAAAAGGTAACTCCATATCGAATTCATAGAAATATTTGGAATTAACAACATAAATTGTACATGGGTCTCCTGAAATATGAGAAGGAATACCTGCCCATGCTCTATCTCCACAAATAAAATCAATCCTCTTGGTAATTGCAGGGGCATGTTGTTGGATTTGGATATATTTGCAGACTTGTAATTACACCATAATAGAATTATTTCTGTACACACTAAGTGAAGAATGAACATGTTGTATAAGTGTTACATTTTTGCCTATATGACTAAAATATTTACAAAAATCTAGTTTTATTGCACCTAATAAAGAAACTTCTTGTGGTTCTATTCCTTTTGGAGGGAAATGGGCTACCCAGCCATCCCAATTGTCTGCACATGTGATACTATTGGTGCAAACAGATGTAAATGCGTGGTCTGAACATATTTTTGTTACATAATCTATCAGCAAACCTACTAAATAGGTGCTAAATGGATTGGCTGGTGTTGCTACTGACAAACACAATGAGTCTTGATTTGTGGCATTGGCTAGAGTTACCCAGATGTTTTCTTTAGATTGTGCGAGGATCCATGGAATGGCGGTTGCACAACACAAAATTTAAAACATATATAGTTTTTAATAGTCTCTCTTGAGGGGAGTATTCCAGGCTCCCTCTTTTTTTGTTTTAACAACATATTTTTTAACATACCATGAGCTCGTTCAACTATGGCTTGCCCTGTCGGTGAGTGAGGGATGCCCATGAGATGTGAGATTCCCCCTTGTTGAAAAAAAGGATTTGGTTATATTAGAGACATATCCCAGGCTATTGTCCATTTTTACTGGTTTTGGCACTCCCAAAATAGCAATTGCATATAATAAATAGATTTTTACATCTTTTGCCCGTTCTCCCACGTGTGCAGAAGCAACACTGCAGGTAGAAAAGGTGTCAATCGACATGTACATATTTTAGACGTCCAAACTCACGGATGTGTGTTGCATCAGTTTACCATATCTCAAGTGGACTTAATCCACAAGGATTTACACCATCAAAAGTAATGTTTGGGACTAGTTGGCAATCAGGGCACATCTGTACAATTTGTCGAGCTTGCTCATGTCTTAACTGAAACACGTTCCTAAGGGCTGTAGTACCTTGGTGATAGAAAGCATGCGATATATGTGCTTGTTGTAATGTATTTGGAATGAAACTAGATATAAAGGGGGATAACATCAAGTTAGCCCTTAACAGGAGGTGGAAGGACAGGTGTCAGGGGTCAGGTGTTAGGGAGGATAGTTCTCTAAAACACCTTATAGGTAATAAAGGATCCACTAGGAAGGTGATGCAACTGACAGCACAGCTAAAGTGCTTTTACACTAACACACGAAGCTTGGGCAACAAACAGGTAGCTGGAAGCTACTGTGCTACTAGAAAGCTATGATCTAGTTGCCATCACAGAAACGTGGTGGGATGAATCCCATGACTGGAGTGTGGCTATCAACGGCTACAGGCTGTTCAGGAGGGACAGACCAGGTAGGATGGGTGGAGGCGTTGCCCTCTATGTCAGGAAAGGGGTAGAATGTGAAGAGCTGTCATTGGAGAACAGCCACAAACAGGTTGAAAGCTTGTGAGTCAGAATTAAAGACAGAGGAATCAGCAGGAACCTTGTAGTTGGTGTATACTACAGGCCACCCAATCAAGGAGAGCCAACTGATGAAGTCTTCTTCCTCCAGCTACAGGAGGCTTCATGCTCGCAAGCTCTCATCCTACTCAGGGACTTCAACCACCCAGACATATGCTGGAGAAGTAGCACAGCGAGCTGTAGGCAATCCAGGAGACTCCTAAAGTGCACTGAGGATAATTTCTTAGTCCAGCTGATAGAGACTCCCACCTGAGGAGATGCAATACTGGACCTTATGGTCACCAATACAAGCAAACTCATCAGTGACATTAGGATCGGAGGCAGCCTGGGCTGCAGTGATCATGCATTGGTGGAATTCAAGGTCCAGAGGGATATGGGACAGGTGAAGAGTATAGTCAGGACACTAAATTTCAGGAAAGCAGACTTCCAGCTCTTCAAGGAGTTACTCGATAGGACCCCCTGGGACATGGTCCTCCGAGACAAGGGAGTGGAACAGAGCTGGAAAATTTAAGGAAGCTTTCCATAAAGTGCAAGAGCACTCAGTCCCTGTATGTAGAAAATCAAGCAGGAAAGGGAAGAGGCCAGCGTGGCTGAGTCGAGACCTGCCGGTTAAATGAAAAAAGAAGAAGGATCTGCACAGACAGTGCAAGCAAGGACAGGTAACCTGGGACGTGTATAGAGATGCTGCCTGGTTGTGGAGGGATGAGATCAGGAAGGCCAAGGCGCACCTGGAGCTGAACTCGGCAAGGGAAGTAAAGACGAACAAGAAGGGCTTTTACAGGTACATCAATCAAAAGAGGAAGGTCAAAGAGAACGTTTCCCCACTGGTGGCTGGAAATGGGGATCATGTATCAACAGATGAGGAGAAGGCTAAAGTACTTAACTTTTTTGCCTCAGTCTTCACTAACAACCACTCTCCTCACTCCTCCTGGGTCATAGGACAGCAAGATGGTGACCAGGGGAGTAAAACCCCTCCCACAGTAGAGGAGGATCAGCTTGTGACCACGCGAGGAACCTGAATATATATAAGTCCATGGGACCTGATGAGATGCATCCCAGATTCCTGAGGGAATTGGCAGATGTGGTTGCCAAGCCACTCTCCATGATATTTGAAAAGTCATGGCAGTCAGGACAAGTCCCTGGAGATTGGAAGAAGGGTAAAGTTGTGCCCATTTTTAAAAAGGGTAGAAAAGATCACCCTGAGAACTACCGACCTGTCAGCCTCGCCTCTGTGCCTGGGAAGATCATGGAACAGATCCTCCTGGAAGCTATGCTAAAGCACACGGAAGACAGGGAGGTGATTAATGGCAGCCCGCGTGGCTTCACCAGGGGCAAATCCTGTATGAACAACTTAGCGGATTTCTATGATGGGGTAACTGCAGCAGTGGACATGGGTAAACCGACAGATGTGATCTATCTAGACTTCTGTAAAGCCTTTGACATGGTCCCCCCCACATCCTTCTCTCTAAATTGGCGAGATATGGATATGATGGGTGGACCATTTGGTGGATAAGAAACTGATTGGATATTCATATTCAGAGAGTAGTGGTCAATGGCTCAACATCCAGATGGAGATCCGTGACGAGTGGTGTCTCTCAGGGGTCTGTACTGGGACCAGTGCTGTTTAATATCTTTATCCATTATATTAACAGCAAGATTGAGTGCACCCTCAGCAAGTTTGCAGATGACGCCAAGCTGAGTGGTATAGTTGCCACATGGGAAGGACGGGATGTCATCCAGTGGGACCTAGACAGACTGGAGAAATGAGCCTGTGAGAACATCATGAGGTTCAACAAGGCCAAGTGCAAGGTCCTGTACCTGGGTCGGGGCAATCCCCATTTTCAGTACATGATGGAGGATGGTATGATTGAGAGCAGCCCTGTGGAGAATGACTTGTGGGTGCTGGTCAATGAGAAGCTCATAATGAGCCGGCAATTTGCGCTTGCAGCCCAGAAGGCCAACCGTATCCTGGGCTACATCAAAAGAAGCGTGGCCAGCATGTCGAGGGAAGTGATTCTGCCCCTCTATTCCTCTCTCGTGAGACCTCACCTGGAATACTGTGTCCAGTTCTGGAATCCTCAACATAAGAAGGATATGGAGCTGTTGGAACAGGTTCAGAGGAGGGCTACAAAAATGATCAGAGGGCTGGAGCACCTCCCATATGAGGACGGGCTGAGAGAGTTGGGGTTGTTCAGGCTCCGAGGAGACCTTATGGCGACCTTCCAGTACCTGAAGGGGGCCTACAGGAAAGCTGGAGAGTGGCTATTCATAAAGGCTTGTGGGGATAGGACGAGGGGGAATGTATATAAACTGGAGAGGGGCTCATTTAAGGGAAGTTGTGGCTGTCCCATTCCTGGAGTGTTGGAGAATGGATGCATGAATGGCTAAGTGAACAAGGACATGGATCTATGGAGAAATTGTGTGAGACACGGTTATCATGAGGCTTTAGTTTAGCATGAGTATCTCAGTGGAAACTTATCAGCTGCAATGAAGATGTACCAGAGATATGTTAAAACATACTGATAAGGAAGTGAGTAAAGGTCAGGCGGACCTAGAAGATATGCCAAACAAACAACTTCAAGGAAGCAGGAGAGTATCGTGGGCCCCCAGCTGTATCCACAAGTAGGAGAGAATAAGATTAAATGAATGTAGTAGTAGCCAATGATTGTTTGAAAAATGTATAACCAAACCAATCAAGTTTAGGGAATGACTAAGCAAAATGTAGTAAAAGGTATATAAACCGCAACTGTAATCAATAAAGTCAAAGCTTGCTTTATCACTCACATTGAGTCGACTGCTTGCTTCCCTCGCCCGTTGCACTGGAGGGGTTGGATGGGGCCTTGAGCAGCCTGCTTTAGTGGGATGACCCTGCCCATGTCATGGGGGGTTAGAACTAAATGAACTTTAAGGTCCCTTCCAACCCTAACTATTCTATGATTCTATGATTTTGGTGTTTAAGGGCACGGACTCCGTTCATTGTACAAACAAAATCCATTTACTGTGTTCAAGTAAAAGCTTATATACCCTTATCTTACTTGTTAACAGCTACCCCAGTAAAATTTCAGTGCTAAGCTTTCAATGACTACAAAGATAGAGAGCAATGACTAGTGCTGCAAATGTGGTCCTTATCTTCATGTTTCCCTTCTCTGTTCCTTCGACTTACGCATTCCTTTCTAGTATCTCACGGGCCCTGTTAGCGATTCCAAGGTCTTAAACTTGCTAGCATGCTTCAGGACAATGGCTACTTGCTCTGTGCTTGCTGCTGATATGGCAGGCATGCCAAGGCATCGGCCACTTGCGTTGGCATACGTGTGGCAGCGGAATCTTTTACGCCCATACTGATTCAGGGACACAGTCTTGTCTTGTCAAGATCAAACCCATACATGCTTTGTCCCATATATGATTACAGGGGCTGTCAGAGCAACAGCTTGGCGATTGCCTTCAACCAAATATCCTAGTAAATTTGTGTGAGAACGTACATGCATTATAAAATAAGGTTTATGTCGATTGTCTAACAGGTATTTCAATTCCTTTAAAAAAGCATATAACTGTCCATTGTCTACATATTTTAAATAGGCATTATCCAAGTGTGAAACAATGCCAACAACATAGGCAGAATTGGTAACAATGTTTATGGGTTGTGAAAACAGCTTAAAACATCTAACAACTGCAGCCAATTCCACAATTTGAGATGATCCTGATACTTTACAAATTTCCGATTTCCACATGCTTTGTGTGGTCGTCCAAACAATCACTGATTTCCCAGTTTTCCCTGATCCATTTGTAAAAAGTGTCAACGCCTCCTTAAGAGGGGTATGACTGGATTTTGTGGTAGAAATTAGGCTCATACACTCAAACAGACTTAAAAGGGGACCCAGAGGATAATGAATGCCAATTTGTCCTTTCAAGTCTGCTAATGCAATTTGTTTCATAAAGAATGTTGCAAAAGCCAGTCTACTTATTGTTGAGTCATTGGAACATAGATGATAAAGGGATCTGTCCCATCCAATTCCAATAAATGATTGAGGCCCTTTGAATTAACATAGGTAACATTTCATGCTGAGTTGTTATTGTTTCAGAAAACTGATGTGGTAAAAATATCCATTCTAAAGGTCTAAATTTGTCAGACACACCTTCTACCCCTTGGGCTAAAACTCCAAACGGTTGGAATTTGGCTGAAATAATATATAATTCAATTGGAGTGTTTAAACATTTGTGAAATGTTTGTTTCTGACTAAGCTTTTTAGCGACCTTATCCAATGCAAACAAAGAATCTTTGTCTAATTGCCTGGGAGAGGTTAAATCTGAATCTCCTTTTGACAACATAAACAAAGAAAAATCAGACAATTAATACCTGGCTCCAAACCTGGTGTGAGGAGCAAAACTTTGGGTTCTTTGATCATAGTCTCGCCTACACATCTCCAGACTTCCTTTCCAGGGATGGGGCACACTTGTCCCCTAGAGGTGTAGGAATTCTGTCGAAAAATCTAGCAGGGTTCATTAACAGAGCTTTAAACTAGATGTGAAGGGGGAGGGGGATGAAGCCAGACTTGACAGAGCCTGGAAACTCCAGTACCTAAGAGGTGGTGTGTTCTGGTGAGGACCTCCAGTATGTCACATCAGAGTGAGTGGGGGCGAGTACAAGTGACAGAAAAGATGTAAACGGCACTGATAGGTTAGATAATTTAAGGACCAGTTATTTGGGAATGAAGACTATTCCCTTTATGAGTGCTGAGAGATTAACAGCCCAAATGAAGTGCATCTACACCAATGCATGCAGCATAGACAATAAACAGGAGGAATTGGAAGCTGTTGTAGGGCAGAGAGGCTATGACGTAGTTGCCATCACGGAAACGTGGTGGGATGACTCACATAACTGGAGTGCTGATATGGTGGGATTTAGACTCTTCAGGTGGGATAGGAAAGGTAGGAGAGGTGGTAGGGTTGCCCTGTATGTTAGAGAGTGCTTGATCATGGCAATGATAGGATTGAGTGTCTGTGGGTAAAAATCAGAGGAGCCCACAAGAAGGCAGATATTGTGATGGGAGTCTGTTATAGATCACTTAGCCAGGAAGAAGAGGTTGATGAGCTTTTTTTTACAAACAACTGAGAGAAGTCTCAAGATCGCTAGCTCTTGTCTTTGTGGGAGACTTCAACCTACCAGATGTCTGCTGCAAGTACAATGCAGCAGAGAGGAATCAGTATAGGAGGTTCCTGGAGTGTGTGGAAGACAACTTCCTCACACAACTGGTGAGTGAACTGACAAGGGAAGGTGCCCTTCTGGACCTGCTGTTTGTGAATAGAGAAGGCCTTGTGGGAGATGTGACGGTTGGAGGACGCCTGGGACAAAGCGATCATGAGATGGTAGAATTCTCAGTTCTAGGTGAGGTGAGGAGGGGGGTTAGCAGAACGGCCACCTTGAACTTCCAGAGAGCAGACTTTGGACTGTTCAGAAGGCTGGTTGATAAAGTCCCATGGCAGACAGTCCTTAAGGGCAAGGGAGCCCAAAAGGCCTGGATGCTCTTCAAGAAGGAAGCACGAGAGCAGTCTGTTCCCATGTGCCAGAAAATGAGCTGGCAGGGAAAAAAAGTAGCTTGGTTGAGCAGAGAGATCTGGGTGGACATCAAAAAGAAGAGGAATGTCTATGAGCTTTGGAAGAAGGGGGAGGCATCTCGGGAGGACTACAGGGATGAAGTGAGATCATGCAGAGGAAAAATTCAGGAGGGCTAAAGCCCAACTAGAACTCAGACTAGCCAATTCAACAAATACATCAATAGTAAAAGGAGGAGCAGGGAGAAAATCCAGTCTTTATTGGATGCAAAGGGAACCACTGTGACAAAGGACACTGTGACAAGGCTGAGGTACTTAATGACTTCTTTGCTTCAGTTTTTAACAGTAAGGAAAGTTGTTCCCTGTGTATACATCCCCATGAGCAAGAAGCAGAACACAGCTGCCACGATCTAAGAGGAGGTAGTTAGAGACTTGCTTGGCCAATTAGACATTCACAAGTCTATGGGACCATATGGGATCCATCTGAGGGTATTGAGGAAGCTGGCAGACATGCTTGCCAAACCCCTTTCTATCATCTTCCAGTCCTGGCTGACTGGGGAAGTTCCACTTGACTGGAGGCTGGCTGATGTTACGCCCATTTACAAGAAGGTCAGAGGGAGGATCCAGGAAACTACAGGCCTGTCAGGCTGACCTAAGTGCCAGGGAAGATCATGGAACAGGTGATCTTGAGTGCTATCATAAAGCACATGCATAACCAGGTGATCAAGCCCAGTCAACATGGGTTCATGAAAGGCAGGTCCGGCCAAAATAACCTGATCACCTTCTATGACAAGGTGACCCACTTACAGTATGAGGGAAAGGCTGTGGACGTAGTCCTCTTGGACTTCAGTAAAGCCTTTGACACAGTTTCTCAGAGCATTCTGCTTAGGAAACTGGCTGCCTCTGGCCTGGACAGATGCACCCTCTCCTGGGTGGAAAACTAGTTGGATGGCCAGACCCAAAGAGTTGTGGTAAATGGAGTTGAGGCACAACAACCCTATGCAGTGCTACAGACTAGGAGAAGTCTGGCTAGAAAGCTGCATGGAGGAGAAGGACCTGGGGGTGTTGGTTGACAGCCGACTGAACATGAGCCAGCAGTGTGTCCAGGTGTCCATGAAGGCCAATGGCATCTTGGCTTGTATCAGAAATGGCATGGCCAGCAGGTCCAGGGAGGTTATTCTGCCCCTGTCCTCAGCACTGGTGAGACCGCACCTTGAATACTGTGTTCACTTCTGGGCCCCTCACCACAAGAAGGATGTTGAGGCTCTGAAGCATGTCCAGAGAATAGCAACAAAGCTGGTGAAGGGGCTGGAGAACAAGTCTTATGAGGAGCGTCTGAGGGAACTGGGGTTGTTTAGCCTTGAGAAGAGGAGTCTGAGGGGAGACCATATTGCTCTCTACAGTTACCTGAAAGGAGGTTGTAGAGAAGAGGGTGCTGGCCTCTTCTCCCAAGTGACAAGTGACAGGACAAGTGGGAATGGCCTCAAGCTGTGCCAAGGGAGGTTCGGACTGGATATCAGGAAAAATTTTTCACAGAAAGCGTCGTTGGGCACTAGAACAAGCTCCCAGGGAGGTAGTTGAGTCACCATCCCTGGAAGTATTTAAAAGATGGGTAGATGAGGTGCTCAGGGACATGGTTTAGTGGCAGTTAGGAATGGTTGGACTCGATGATCCAGGAGTGTCGCTGTTGAGACATGACACGGTGATGTGGAAGCAAGTTTCTTTATTGAAGTTACAGGGCTGGCCGGCTGGCTTGATTTTACGCGCGCCTCTTATACCCTTGATTAACATACGCGTCTCCGCATGATTGGATTAGCTTATACATAAACAATCTGTGAATGGATAGTACTACTTTCATGCATGGTCCTATATTGTCTGCCCACTTCCCGTCCCATGATCTCCTTCCGGGTGCATTAATCAGGAGTCCTCAGCCCGCTGTGGACCCCACAATTCCCCCTTTTTGTATTTGTGCTAAAGAAAATTGCCTGTTGAAAACTGCCCGTTAAAAATTTTGCCAAGAGGGTGCCACAACTTGTCAAGAACACAGACTACTATCCACTGTAACTCTTTCATGTGGGTGTGAATGACACCACAAGCCAGAACCTGGGCAGAATCAAGGAAGACTATAAATCCCTGGGGGGTACGAGTGAAAAGTATTGGTGCCTAAATTATCTTTCCCTCCATTTTACCAGTTGGAGGGAAGGGGGCAGCCAAAAATAGAACTATAATGCATATCAACTCCTGGCTACGTGGCTGGTGCCGTCATGAGGGGTTTGATACCTGTAACCTGTTAGGGAGGAATGGAATCCACATGTCTAGAAGAGGCAGGAGAATCTTTGACAGCAGTTATATGTAACGGAGTATTTATTTGTATATGCAAACCGTTAATTATAACACAGAAAAACCAAACAAAGATCTGGTGGGGTGACTTTGGCTGACTGCCAGGTGCTCACCAAGCCACTCTATTGCTTCCCTTCTCGGGGGGACGGGGGGGAGTAAGACTAAAATCTCTTGGGTTGAGATAAAGGCAATTTAATATAGAAAAGCAAAGGCCATGCACAGAAGCAAAGAAAAACAACAAAAAAAAATTTATTCTCTGCTTCCCATCAGCAGGTGATGTCCGTCTACTTCCTGGGAAGTAGAGCCTCAATACACATAGTGGTTGCTTTGGAAGACAAATGTAACAACGAATGCCCCCCTTCCCCCTTCTCTTAGCTTTTATTGCTGAGCACAACATCATGTGGTATGGGATATCCCTTTGGTTACTTTGGGTCAGCTGTCCTAGCTATGTCCCCTCCCAACCTCTCTTGCCCACCCCCAGCCTATTTGGCTTTGGGAGTGGGATGTTGGAGAGGCAGCCTCCATGCTCAGCAGTAGCCAACACATTGGTGTGTTATCAACACTGTTCTAGATAGAAATACAAAGCACAGCACTATGAGGGCTGCTATGGGGAAAGTTAACTCCATCCCAGCCAGGCCCAATACAAAATATTTATCACATTAAAAAGTTTATTAGTAATCTAGCTGGCACAAAAGGAATTTTATATACTTTGACAACCTTGAAGTAAACTCCAGGAACGTCACCAACAACATGACCCTTCAGACCAAAATCAGCAACTGGAACTTCATCATTTTTCTAGAATGAGGCAGTTATCAGGATCTTAAAACAACTGTCAGATTTCATTCAAATACCACCTCAAATAAGTAGTTTAAGGCTAAAGACAAAGACTTGCTTTGTTAAATTTATATGCATCCATACAATGTAGTGTAACTACACTTTGAGTTTTCTGAAGTAGCCTCAAGTCTGAAAATTTGAACTCAACTCTTTCATAGTCCACATTACTAAGCAGAAAAGCATAGTAGTTTTCCTATGATTAAGATCCCTCAAAGCGTAGTGCCAATGAGATAGCTACTTCTGAGCACAGTTGCGCTGGGACTGTGAATTTAATAGTACTATTAGAAATAAGTCATTTACCTCAATGAAGTTCAAGCAACCATTTTTGGGAACAAAGGCTTCTAATTTGTTTTGCTGTTCTTGATCAGTTGGACTCTTGACACATTTTTTGATGGCAGAATTGCACTGCTTAGCTTCCACGCCACTGAAAGTACAAAGAAATCGCTTTAAAAATTATCAGTATCACAGATATTTAAAAATCATCAATTCACAAAGCTTTAAGAAACTCAAGCAGGTTCATTTGATATAGGAGTAAAATAGTACACCAGCAAAAATTTCTTCAGAGAGCTAAAGAAAACCCCAATCCAAAGTTTTGTGCAACTAAACTGTTAGTTCCTTCATGCTACAGCATGCTACTGTTTAATTTACTGGAACAGGAAGTTCCCAGGCACTGAAGCACCATTGTCTTTAATGCAAAATGTCAGAATGGTCCCTAGCATGCTTTTGATTTCTGCCCACTAAAATTCTCCCAAACAATTCCTGGTCATAGCTTGGGAGTCAGAATATTTCAGGGACCATTCCCAACAGCAGTTTGCAATAACTACTCTCTTGGGCACTGGCAAAGAGTTCACTAGCAAAGATGTAGCTGTTCCATGCCAATTAGTCTCAGTGTCAGGAATCTCCCTGGACAGTATTACTGTACAAATGTAGCCACAACAGAAAAGTTTTGATAGGCTACGGAGCTCATCTTCTACCTTTTCTTTTGTTTACATGTTCCTGGCCCTACTTAGGTTAGGTATTTAGCATTGAAATACTCAGAATTAATAATTCCATAGGAAACCTATCTTAGAAGACTGTTGGAAGCTGGGTGGAAACTAATTGTTTTCTTTGGAGAACCTTAGTACTGTTACATAACCACTTTATCTTAAAATTTATAGTATAATCTGATTTCTAATTTTTCTTATGAAATCAGATTTTTGATGTCCCACAAAACTGTACAATAAAAGTCTAAACATTAAAATGTCAGTAACCAACCTCTTAACATTTGCTATTCATTCCTTGTATCCTTGTATTCATTCCATGTATTACTCACTGCTTCCCTCAGAGGCTTTCTTCTTCTACCAGTCCAGGATTACAACTGTTTTCTAGAAAACATGTCTGTGTTTAAAAGAAAGTTTACTCTTTCTTTACAAAGGAAAGATATCAGTGTATCCGTGGTTGTTCTGGAGAGAAGGTACATCGAAAACGGTCCTTGAGAACTACAGGAGCTATTAATCTAAGTGTAGGGCCCCACGCGTTTCTTCTCAGAAACAGATTTAGGATTCAATGAAAAGAACTAACTCTTCGTACAGGATTATTTGAATTACAAAGTTTAGAAGTGATTGAAAACAATAGGAACTGGCTAATATTACTATGCATAATTACCACAGTCATAATGAGAAAGTCAAATTTTGTTTTGAATATTTTCTAAACAGTAACTGATAATCAGTTATGACAGCTAAAACAACACAGGTTGAAGAATAGATGTAAGTGATTGTACTGGTTTTGGCTGAAATAGAGTTAAATTTCTTCATAGTAGCTAGCATGGGGCTATGTTTTGGATTTGTGCTGAAAACAGTGTTGATAACGCAGGAATGTTTTAGTTACTGCTGAGCAGTGCTTACAAGTCAAGGACTTTTCTGCTTCTCACACCACCCTACCAGCAAGTAGGCTGGGGATGCACAAGAACTTGAGAGGGGACACAGCCGGGACAGCTGATCCCAACCGACCGAAGGGATATTCCATGACATATGACATCATACTCAGCAATATAAAGCTGGGGGAAAAAGAAGGAAGGGGGGACGTTCAGAGTGATGGCGTTTGTCTTCCCAAGTCACCATTATGCATGATGGAGCCCTGCTTTCCTGGAAGTGGCTAAACATCTGCCTGCTGATGGGAAGTAGTAAATGAATTCCCTATTTTGCTTTGCTTGTGTGCACAGCTTTTGTTTTCCCTATTAAACTGTCTTTATCTCAACCCACTCTTTTCACTTTTACCCTTCTGATTCTCTCCCCCATCACATTGTGGGGGGGGAGTGAGCGAGCAGTTGTGTGGTACTTAGTTGCCTACCGGAGTTAACCCACAGCAGCGGCACAGCACTAACCTTTTGATCTCACAGATGAAAGATTAGATTTCACTTACACTTTTTTTCCAGGACAATTTTCTTGATGTGGGAAGTGCTGCTGAAAGGGTTAGACTTCAGTGCAGTGCTCAAGTGGGCCTTCTTGTACTGCTTGTCATGTCATTTCTGGTCACGGTGGTGACTGCAGAGAGAGTAGTATGTAGCTCACGGCACTTCCCTAGAAAACACAGTTTGGTACCAGACACTATGATTGCTATGGACAAAACAGTGATGCTAACAAGCAGCTTAGGGTACAGCTCTGTAAGGGGAGGCAGCTGCAGGCTGGGCTATACACACAGGCTGACACAGCTGTAGGTCAGTGTTGGGTGTATCCTGTCGTGTGTATCTGTCCCCCGTCCCCCATCCTCCCCAGCGTCCACACCCAGGGGAGATTGGTCCCAGCGCTCCTGGGGCAAGTAGCATGGGTCAGTAGCTCAGCTGTGGACACTCACCCAGGGTGTTACACGCTGCTGCCAAGCCTGGGTAGAGAGTGCCAACAACGCACTATTGCACTGGCACTGAGCTCCCAGACCCATCCTCTCAGGTGCTGGTATGCTGCCAGAGCTGTTGTGCTTGTTCTTGCACTTAGGGACTGCTAGAAGCACAAAGACACTGCTACCAATAGCTTGGAAGACTGCCAAAACAGAGCTTTCAACAGGGGAATGGCCTCATTTTGCCCCACTGTGGTGGGGTGACCTTGGCTGGCTGCCAGATGCCCGCTCAGCCGTTATCTCACCCCCCACCCCCCAATAGGCTAGGGGGAGAAAAGAAGATGAAAAAGCTTGTGGGTCGAGATAAAGACAGGGAGATCACTTATCAATTACCATCACGGGCAAAAGAGACTTGACTTGGGGAAATTAATTTAATTTATTAACAATTAAAATAGAGATGGATGATGAGAATCAAAGATAAAAGCTAAAACAACACCTTCCCCCCACCCACCCCTTCTTCCCAGGCTCAGCTTCACTCCTTCATTCCCAACTCCTCTACTTCCTTCTCCTGCCACCCCAAATGGCGCATGGAATGCACATGGAATTGGGGGATTGTGGCCCATACATAGCAGTTTGTCTTAGCTGCACCTTTCTCCTCACGCTTTTCCCCTGCTCCAGCATGGATCCTATCCATGGGCTACAGTTCTTAAGGAAAAGCTCTGTTCCAGCATGGACTCTCTACAAGCTGCAGTTCCTGTCAGGAGAATCCACTCCAGCATGTGCTCTCCATGGGCTGCAGTCCTGTCAGGAGAGGCTGCTCCAGTGTGGGGTCTCCACAGGCCAGAGTTCCTTCACAGAATATCCAGCTTCTGCAGCATGGGATCCTCCATGACTGTAGTATGGAGATCTGATCTGGCATGGTCCTCTCTACAGGCTACAGGGAAATACTTGCTCTCCCATGGTCTTCTCCACAGGATGCAAGGGAAACTCTGCTCTGGCACCTGGAGCACCTCCTCCCCCACCTTCTTCTCTGACCTTAGTGTCTGCAGGGTGGTTTCTCATGCCTCTTTTTCTCACGCCTCTTTTTTTCTCACTCCTCACACTGCCATGTGGCGTTTTGCTCTTTCTCAAATATATTTTCACAGAGGCATTACCAGCTTTTCTGATTGTCTCAGCTGTGCTCTGCAGTGTATCCATTGCCCTGGTCTCACAGAGATCACTCCCACCCCATTTGCTAGCGTGTAAAATCATTTCGGTGTTTCCTCACATTCTTCTTCCAGCTCGTAGAGCAAAAAAAAAAGCAGGTTGGAGCAAAAAGGGAGGGAACCTTATTGCTGTGACTATGCCTAAGAGTGTGTGTCTTTCTCTCATTCTAATTGCAAATACTTCTTTTCAAACCACCATTGGGCGTGAAACAAACAAACTAGACTGTATGACTGCCACTGTTACATTTTGTTGGGATGTCCCTTTGCAATGATAGACAGAGCTTGTAATATAAACCGATCTTTTTGGGTTTTTCCCCGAACACAGGCCAAGAATCAGTAGCTTCATTGTTTATAGGTCTGCCGGTCTTCATCCCCACAGACTAGTTTGCGGTAGGGGGTCTGTGTGAGCCAAATGCAGGCAAAGCACAGGAACAACCACAAAGCCACAGATAAAAAGCAAAGAATAAATTTATTATCGTTACCTCAACTCCAAAACTGTGCCTGGGCAGAGGGAACGCAACTGGGAACACAGGTACTGCGGAGCTCAGTCCTTGCTAGAAAGCATGAGAGTGAACTGCTGCTTTTCCCCCGTTTATGATCTTTCTCATGGCAGAGCTGGAATCTGAGTTTCACAGGCCTATGTTGTCTAAACACAGAGGTTCTACTTGTCAAGCACACAAGGCTAAACAACAATTAGTATGAGATATGTGGTTTTCTACATCCCATCTGCAAGTCACTCGAGCATGTCCATAGTTCCTCCTCGCCAATCTTCTGTTATATTCCCACATTCCACCCCCTTGCTCAAGAGACCACCTCCGCTGGGGCTGGCAAAACTGAAGGTGCACATCCAGGTCTGTGAGGTGTAGTGCAAAGCGATTTACAGAGGCATGCAACAAACACATTGACGCGGTTTGGCGGCAGACACGGTAAGTGCTGCAGCCGGGCACTAGATCGAGGCAGAGGGGCGGTTGACAGAGCTGGGGAAGCCCAGCGGGCGGGTCCGGACCGCAGCAAGCCCAGGCTCGTACGTGACGGGTGACGCGAGGGGACGGTCCCGGAAGCGGCCGCGGGAGATTTAAACGGTCTTCTGGGAAAAACGCGACCAGGAGCGATGCTAACAGGAGCGCACAAAAAGGGGCGCGCTCGCATCAGTTAGCGAGATCAGTTCGCGAATGCAGGGCGCGCAAGGAGGGAGCAGTTCCAGTGCTCGAAAGCCAAGCTCGGTCAGTGAGAGGGAGCCCAGCCATGGCGTCCACCCGGCGAAAGGCTCTTTTCTCCGCACCTGCCAGGAGGGATGCCTCGGTTCAGACTGAGCTCCCGGGAAAGCACGCAGCCGTCCAGGTCTCTGGCTGCACGGAGTGCCACCAGCTTGCACTGGAAACAGAGGGCGGCGAGGGCTGCGTAAGGTGTGAGCAGGTGGACTTCCTCCTCATCCTGGTAGCAGAGCTGAAAGAGCAACTAGAGAGGCTGAGGAGCATCGGGGAGTGTGAGATGGTAATAGACCGACGGGATCACACCCTGAGCTCCAAAGCAAAAGACAAGAAGACGCATACACAGGTAAGAGCCCAGGAAGAAAAGGATCTGGCATCTTCCCCCGCTAAGGTTGTGTGCGAAGGCTCAAAAGGAGATAGGGAGTGGAAGCGAGTCCACCGGTGGGGCAGAAAATCAACCCCCTCCTTGCCCACTCCACCTCAGGTGTCATTCCACAACAGATTTGAGGCTCTCAATGTGGAGGACAGACCAGAGGAAAGCATGGAGGAAGATGCACCCACATCAGAGCAGCGTCAGAGACCGAGACGATGTGAACACACCATTGCTACGACCGGCACAAGGACCAATAGGAGAGTCATAGTTGTAGGAGACTCTCTATTGGAGGGGACAGTGGGTCTGATATGTTGAGCAGACCCCACTCACAGGGAAGTCTGTTGCCTCCCAGGAGCCCAGGTAAGGGATGTAACCAAGGAACTTCCCAGCCTGGTGAGAACAACTGACTATTACCCGTTACTGCTGCTCCATGTGGGAGGCGATGAAGCAGCTGTAAGAAGCCCAAGGGAGATTAAAAGTGATTTTAAGACCTTGGGATGGCTACTGAGAGAATCAGGGGCCCAGGTGATTTTTTTTTTTTTTCCTTCCCTTCTCCAAGTAACAGGTGGTGACATAGAACAGCTCAGATGGGTCCAGTCTATTAATACATGGCTCCGTTGCTGGTGTCACAACAATAACTATGGGGTTTTTGATAATGGGATGGCCTACATGGCACCAGGGTTACAGGCTTCAGATGGGAGCCACCCTTCTCAGAGGGGGGAGGAGGATCTTTGCCCGGGAACTCACAGGGCTTGTAGATAGGGCTTTAAACTAGATACAAAAAGGAGGGGGATAACACTGAGCTAGCCCTTAACAAAAGGTGGAAGGACAGGTGTCAGGTGTTAGGGAGGAGACTTCTCCAAAACACCTTATAGGCAAAAGAAGGTCCACTGGGAAGGTGATGCAACTGGCAGCCCAGCTGAAGTGCCTTTACACTAAAGCAAGAAGCTTGGGTAACAAGCAGGAGGAGCTGGAAGCTGCTGTGCTACTTGAAAGCTATGATCTGGTTGCCATCACGGAAACGTGGCGGGACGAGTCCCATGACTGGAATGTAGCTATTGACTGCTACAGGCTGTTCAGGAGAGTCAGACCGGGTAGGAGAGGTGGAGACGTTGCCCTCTATCTCAGGAAAGGGGTAGAACATGAAGAGCTGTCATTGCAGAATAGCCACAAACAGATTGAAAGCTCGTGGGTAAAAATTAAAGATGGAAGAACCAACGGGAACCTTGTGGTTGGTGTATACTACAGGCCACCCAAACAAGGTGAGACAACTGATGAGGCCTTCTTCCTCCAGCTACAGGAGGCTTTGCGCTCGCAAGCTCTCATCCTACTTGGGGACTTCAACCACCCAGATATATGCTGGAGAAGTAGCATGGCAAGCTGTAGGCAGTCCAGGAGACTCCTGGAGTGCATCGAAGATAACTTCTTAGTCCAGCTGACGGAGACCCCCACCCGAGGAGAAGCAATACTGGACCTTATGGTCACCAATACAAGTGAACACATGAGTGATGTTAGGATCGGTGGCAGCCTGGGCTGCAGCGATCATGCACTGGTGGAGTTCAAGGTCCAGAGGGATATGGGACAGGTGAGGACTATAGTCAGGACCCTAAATTTTGGGAAAGCAGACTTCCAGCTCTCTAAGAAATTGCTTGGTAGGACCCTCTGGGACATGGTCCTCCGAGACAAGGGAGTGGAACAGAGCTGGCAAATATTTAAGGATGCTTTCCATAAAGTGCAAGAGCGCTCGGTCCCCGTATGTAGAAAATCAGGCAGGAAAGGGAAGAGACCGGCATGGCCGAGTCAGGACCTGCTGGTCAAACTAAAAAAGAAGAAGGAACTGCACAGGCAGTGCAAGCAGGGACAGGTAATCTGGGATGTGTGTAGAGATGCTGCACAGTTGTGTAGGGATGAAGTCAGGAAGGCCAAGGCGCACCTGGAGCTGAACTTGGCAAGGGAAGTAAAGGCCAACAAGAAGGGCTTTTACAGGTACATCAATCAAAAGAGGAAGGTCAGAGAGAATGTACCCCCACTGATGACTGGAAATGGGGATCATGTATCAACAGATAAGGAAAGGGCTGAGGTACTCGACAACTTTTTTGCCTCAGTCTTCACTGATAACTGCTCTCCTCGCCCCTCCTGGGTCATGGGACAGCCAGATAGTGACCAGGAGGTAGACCCCCTCCCACAGTAGAGGAGGATCAGGTTCGCAAACACCTGAGGAACCTGAACATATATAAGTCCATGGGACCTGATGAGATGCATCCCAGAGTCCTGAGGGAATTGGCAGATGTGGTTGCCAAGCCACTCTCCATGATATTGGAAAAGTCATGGCAATCAGGAGAAGTCGCTGGTGACTGGAAGAAGGGTAACATTGTGCCCATTTTTAAAAAGGGTAGAAAAGATGACCCTGAGAACTACCAACCTGTCAGCCTCGCCTCTGTGCCTGGGAAGATCATGGAACAGATCCTCCTAGCAGCTATGCTAAAGCACATGGAGGGCAGGGAGGCGATTAATGGCAGCCAACATGGCTTCACCAGGGGCAAGTCCTGCCTGACCAACTTGGTGGCTTTCTGTGATGAGGTAACTGCAGCAGTGGACAGGGGTAAACTAACAGATGTGATCTATCTGGACTTCTGTAAAGCCTTTGACACGGTCCCCCACAACATCCTTCTCTCTAAATTGGAGAGAGATGGATTTGATGGGTGGATGGTAAGGTGGATAAGAAACTGGTTGGATGCTCGTATTCAGAGAGTAGTGGTCAATGGCTCAACATCCAGATGGCGATCCGTGACACGTGGTGTCCCTCAGGGGTCTATACTTGGACTGGTGCTGTTCAATATCTTTATCAAAGATATTGACAGCAAGATTGAGCGCACCATCAGCAAGTTTGCGGATGACACCAAGCTGAGTGGAGTAGTTGCCACACCGGAAGAACGGGATGTCATCCAGAGGGACCTGGACAGGCTGGAGAAGTGGGCCTCTGAGAACCTCATGAGGCTCAACAAGGCCAAGTGCAAGGTCCCTGTACCTGGGTCGGAGCATTCCCTGTTTTCAGTACACGATGGGGGGATGACGTGCTTGAGAGCAGCCCTGCAGAGAAGGAATTGGGGGTGCTAGTCAATGAGAAGCTTGACATGAGCCGGCAGTGTGCGCTCACAGCCCAGAAGGCCAACCGTATCCTGGGCTGCATCAAAAGAAGCGTGGGCAGTAGGTCGAGGGAAGTGATTCTGCCCCTCTATTCCTCTCTTGTGAGACCTCACCTGGAATATTGTGTCCAGTTCTGGAATCCTCAACGTAAGAAGGATATGGAGCTATTGGAATGGGTCCAGAGGAGGGCTACAAAGATGATCAGAGGGCTGGAGCACCTTCCCTACGGGGACAGGCTGAGAGAGTTGGGCCTGTTCAGCCTGGAGAAGAGAAGGCTCAGGGGAGATGTTATAGCCACCTTCCAGTACCTGAAGGGGGCCTACAGGAAAGCTGGAGAGGGGCTATTCATAAAGGCTTGTGGGGATAGGACTAGGGGGAATGGATATAAACCGAAGAGGGGCAGATTTAGACTGGACATTAGGAAGAATTTCTTCCCCATGAGAGTGGTGAGACGCTGGAACAGGTTGCCCAGGGAGGTTGTGGGCTGCCCCATCCCTGGAGGTGTTCAAGGCTAGATTGGATGGGGCCTTGGGCAGCCTGCTTTAGTGGGATGTCCCTGCCCATGGCAGGGGGTTGGAACTAGATGATTTTTAAGGTCCCTTCCAACCCTAACTACTCTGATACTATGGAAAAAGGAATAAATATATCTCTACAATAATGCTTTGAACCAGGTGTGCCATTCATCCTGTCAGGGAATTAAACCACTTGGCCAGCCAGGCACCATCAGTAGATTGCTTCATTTGGTGTACTGAGTTGTGGTAATGTTGAATGTTGCCCTCTACGTTGGCTGGTTCATCAGTTCTGTTGAAGCAACACATGCCTTCACAACTGAAGCAGCATTTATGGTGTCAAAGGAGGGAACAGTCCACCGTCAATCAATTCTGTAATGTTTGTTGGCGTGTAGCTGTATACCTGCTGAGAAAAGACACCAAATAAGAAATGTTAATAGCAGAATCATGTAACATCGTATAATTCTTCAATACGGCTTCTGAGTTTGGCACGCCCATGAATCAAACTGTCGAAAGGTCTGCAGCTGTTCATCCTCCCTTAATAGAAACAGGAGATGAGTTAGTTACAGTAGAAGCTAACCGCATCTGTCGCTGTTGAGACACGACACGGTGATGTGGAAGCAAGTTTCTTTATTGAAGTTACAGGGCTGACTGGCCGGTGCTTGATCTTACGCGTGCCTCTTATACCCTTGATTAACACACGCGTCTCCGCGTGATTGGATTAGCTTATACATAAACAATCTGTGAATGGATAGTACTACTTTCATGCATGGTCCTATATTGTCTGCCCACTTCCCGTCCCATGATGTCCTTCCGGGTGCATTAATCAGGGGTCCTCAGCCCGCTGTGGACCCCACAATTCCCCCTTTTTGTATTTGTGCTAAAGAAAATTGCCCGTTGAAAATTGCCTGTGTCGGCTGCTGCGAGGCCCTTCGCAGCAGACACACAATTCAGGGCAACATCGACAGCACAACTACAAACATACCCATTCTTGAAACAGGGAAGCAAGGCAGCATCAATACTTGACCACGCTGAGTAATATTGTAGGTGCATCTGAAAAGTATACAAACATTGACTTATACTCTGTTTCTACTGATCCTAACAGGTCTAACTTGTGGTTCCAGTACATGACTTATACTCTGTTTCTACTGATCCTAACAGCTCTAACTTGTGATTCCAGTACATGACTTATGCTCCACTTCTACTGATCCTAACAGCTCTAACTTGTGGTTCCGATATGCGATTTATACTCCAGTTGTTATGGCAGTTCTTTGATGTTAGCAAGGGCTATCCATCACACTCATCTCCAGCTGTTTGATTCTCCACACGTGGCCTCCGTGGCTTATCCACAGCAGGGCAAACACAACCAGCAGGGTACCACCGAGGTCCTTCATCTGTGGAAACACAAGCATATCCTCGATCCCAAGTTAATAGCTTGCATGGGCCTGACCACTGACCACTTTGAAGGTCCTTCACTTGAACCTTCACTCCATCAGAGATAGCTGTGGTAGACTTCAAGGATTCAAAATGTCGAATCATTGGGGGATTCTGACGTTCCTCATGGATAGTTAAGAAATTTAATACATACATCACCTTGTTCAGCCTTGCTTCAGGTGATTCCCCAGACATTCCCGCCTTTTGTTTTTGTAAAAGGCACTTAAGTGTACCATGGGCACGTTCTACAAGTGCCTGACTAGTGGGAGAGTGAGGAATACCTGTAGCATGGCTGACACCCCAAGACTGTAAAAATGATTTCACTCGCCCAGAAACATAAGCGGGACCATTGTCAGTTTTAATTTGTGGAGGAACACCACAGGTGGCGAAGGCTTTTTGCCAATGCCTAATAGCATCTTTTGCTGTTTCTCCAGTATGTGCAGTAGCAATAATGACAGAAGAAAAGGTATCAATTGATACATGTACATACTTTTGTCGGCCAAATTCTGTAATATGAGTTATATCAGTTTGCCAACTTTGTAGGGCCTGTAAGCCTCTAGGATTTACTCCATAAACTGTTGGAAAATGTTGGCCTTGACAATTGGGACATGAGGCAACGATAGATCGAGCTTCAGTAGTAGAAAGCTGAAACTGTCTCTTGAGTGCTCTGTGACCCTGGTGGAAAAAATTGATGAGAAGCAATTGCTTGTTGCATAATGTTTGGTACTGGTCCTAATGCTACCGCAGATACTAATTGGTCAGCCCAGGCATTTCCTTCTGCTATAAAACCAGGTAAGTCAGTATGGCTTTTTATGTGTAGAATATAATAGGGTAGGCTGCGTTTTTGTACAGTTTCCCACAGGAGCTTCATAACTCGAAACAACAGGTGGTTTGTCACTTGTCCAAGAACTGTTTTATCCAGTCTCTGCACTAGGCCTGCAACATAAGCAGAGTCGGTTACCACATTTATGGCTTGTGGGAACTGTTGAAATGCCAATACGACTGCTTGTAATTCCACCACTTGTGGGGAGCCTTGTTGATGCTCAATTAAATGTTGCCAATTTTGTCCATCAAACCATGTAACAGCAGCTTTCCCTGTTTTCCCAGACCCATCTGTGAAAACTGTAGGTCCATCAACAGGTGCTGTTTGGCTTAACAATTTCTGTGCAATAGAGATTTGAGTTCCCAGTTTACAAAGTGGATGGGAAGGAAAATGATACGATATCTGGCCTGTAAAATTAAGTAGCGCTGCTTGAAGTGCAGAACTATTGGCAAGACACCATTCAAAATATTGAAGTTGTAGAGGAATAACAATACATTCCGGATCTCGTGCCAATAGTTCCACACATCGTGTTCGAATTTTTATAATGAGTTGAGCTAACAGCTCATATAATCCTGGAGCACCCTTTTTTGTTCGAAATGGTAAGAAGATCCACTCCAATATATGGAGGGGGTCTTCCCACCCCTGATCCCACTGCACGAGCGCAGCATAGGGCATCGAGCCTTCCACAAAGACCAATGCCTGCACAATTACAGTCAGGTCAATGCACCAGACATGCTTTTCCTGAATGGCTTGCTCTACAAGTGTCAGAACATTTCTGGCTTCCTTATTTAGAACCCTGGGTGCTGCAATATCTGTGTCGCCTTTTAACAGATCAACTAGGGGTTGTATTTGTGATGACGTAAGGCCCAAATAGGGTCTCAGCCAATTTATAATTCCAACTATTTTTTGAACATCATTTAAAGTCCTGATTTCAGTTACTATTTTAATTGCCTGAGGTTGGACTGTTTTGGCCAGCACTTTCATGCCCAAATACAACCACGGTTTAACACGTTGTACCTTTTCAGGGGCAATGATCAGGCCATAACATTCCAACATTTGTCTAGTGTCCCTTTCCAATTCTCCTTTTCCAATTTTTCGGAAAACCTTCCAATGATATCTTGAATGATTAGTCAAAGGATCTGTAAAAGCAAATTTTTTTCAACAATATTTCGAAAAACTGTGCACTGAACAGGCTGAAACATAATTTGTGCAATTTGGGCAAAGTCATATGGTGTCATTTCTTCCATAGTTAATAACTGAAGCAATTGCATTGTTGCAGGGGAGCTGGGACCATACTGTGTAACAGTTTTTTGAAGCTCCTGTATTACTTTCTAGGTGTATGGTCTGTGCTCATCCATAATTCCCTGTCCTGGATCCCCCCAGACCACCAGGAATGCCATAGCTGTCACAGGACTCGGGTCACGTTCCTTTAAAGGTGTAGTTATTGCCTCAGACAATGTCCACTGTCCTTCTAGCATAGCCTGTTGTTTTACCTTTTGCCAAAATAGACATGGATCATACGGTCTCACAGTAACCTGTGCCGAGGGTGAATCCCACGCCTGAGAGGTTTGAGGTTTACCGGAGGAACCCCCAGAGGCTGGCTCGGTGTTAGCCTCGATCTTTCTGGTTTTTGAAACAGCCGCCTCAGTGCCCCCCCCCCCAGGATTGCCCCAATCATCCGGCTCATCTGGCAAAGGCGGGCGTACCAAGGGATTGTAGGCTTCGGGTGCCCCTCGCTCTTCAGGGGGCAGTGGAGGGGCGGACAGCGTTACAGGGTTAACCCGCCGTCGGCTTTGTTTATATATCAGACAAGCCGAGCCTGTTTCATCGTCCGACTCATCAACAAGAAAATGTTTTTGCGCTAACCGAGATGGTTTATTCTCTGGGTGCGTTACCGGATTTCTTGAATTTAGATGTTGAAACTCAGATAGAGATGCAGAGTCTGGGTCGGCAGTTAATATAGAAAATTCCTCTTGCTCCGTTAACAGATCCTCAGCAGATGGAGGCTCGTTTCGGGAGGCAAGGGGTGAAAGATCTTGCTCTGCCCGATCCCTCTGTTTTTTAAAGTCTTTCAAAGTATCAAACAAAAGGCCCCATGTGGTTAACAAAGATACTGACTCTTTGTCTCCACGTGAAGCACTATCAAACAGCCTGTCCCCTATTTCTTTCCAATTCGAAACAGTAAATGATGTCATTATATCTGGACTATATAATGTCTGTCTCTTACTCCATAAAAGCATCTTTTGCAACATTGATTCCTCTAGCTTTACCCCCTTCTTTTCTAGTATTTGCTTCCACATGCTTATAATCATTTCCTCCTCTTTTGTTAGTGAGGCTCCCATCTTTTTCCCCAGCAGCTCACCTGCACTCGGTGGCTTCTTAAAGGTCCCGGATCCGGAATTAAGCAGCTTCTCTCACCGCAGCTCTTGTCTATTCTTGCCGAAAACTCTTTTAGCAGCTTCTCTCGCCGCTCCTCTTGGCTATTCTTGCCGAAAACTCTTTTTTAGTGGCTGTGCCACCTCGGGGAACCTCAAAATTAAAACTCTCATAAAATCGCTAGCTATATCACGTCGGGGTCACCAGATGTCGCTGTTGAGACACGACACGGTGATGTGGAAGCAAGTTCCTTTATTGAAGTTACAGGGCTGGCCGGCCCCCGGCTTGATCTTACGCGCGCCTCTTATACCCTTGATTAACACACGCGTCTCCGCGTGATTGGATTAGCTTATACATAAACAATCTGTGAATGGATAGTACTACTTTCATGCATGGTCCTATATTGTCTGCCCACTTCCCGTCCCATGATGTCCTTCCGGGTGCATTAATCAGGGGTCCTCAGCCCGCTGTGGACCCCACACAGGAGGTCTTTTTTGTCCCGGTGATTCTGTGATTCTGTGAGACAAAGGCTCATTAGAGAATATATTTCCGACTTACATGCATATGCATACATTTTCCCAGAAATCTTATGGATATTCTATTACTTTCCAAGGTCTAATTTTAATGTTATGAAGCTTTGCAGCAGTCCTAACTCTTGCTAATTTGGAGCTGGCTCCAGCTCTCTGCTTGGCCTTGGCTTTAACATAGAAAATACAGCAAACAGAGGTGATTACAGAAGAAACATCTGTTCAGCACAGATCATATTTCACACAAGGCATTATTGTCTTTAAGGAACAATGTCTGGAAAATACCATTTTAAGGAAAACATGCTATCAGAGAAAGAAAACCTGTTATCAGAGGGACATTCTGTCCAACTTTCAAAACCTGCAATTGCTTAGACAAAACTGTATTTTAGCTTAAATCAAAATATTCCATTTTGAAATATTCCACATATTGCATCAGCAGAGCAGGCTGTGGTGAAGACCATGGTGATGCAGGCTGCCCCCCTGCAGCTCAGGGAAGTCCATGGTGGAGCAGAAATCCACCCTGCAGCCCATGGAGGACTCCTTACAGGAGAAGGTGGATATTCCCCAAAGAAGGCTGTGACCCTGTGGATCCTGTGCTGGAGCAGCCTGTTCCTGAAGGACTGTATCCTGTGGAAAGGACCAATACTGGAGAGGTTTATGAAGAACTGCAGCCCATGGGAATGATCCATATTGGAGAAGTTCCTGAAGGACTGTATCCTGTGGAAAGGACCAATACTGGAGAGGTTTATGAAGAACTGCAGCCCATGGGAATGATCCATATTGGAGAAGTTCATGAAGGACTGTATCCCATGGGAAGGATCCCACGCTGGAGCAGGGGAAGAGCATGAGGAGGTAGGAGCAGCAGAGACAACATGTTATGAACTGACTGCAATCCCCTATTCCTCACACACACCCCTGCACCATTTTCCAGGAGAGGGGGAAGGAGGTAGAAGAGTTAGTGTTGCGACCCAATCTGAACAGTCCAGGGGTCGCTGGGGTAAGACCCTGGGTGTCTCCATAAAAATTATGGGTTCAGTACCCACCAGGCTAAATGAAGGCAAAACTATGCCAAATGATTGATCTAAAAGGAATGTATTTGCAGAGGCATTCTTAGGAATAAGATTGGCATTGGCTGCTTAATCTGTGTTAAGGGGAAAGAAAGACAGAAAGGGAGAGAGAGAGTGAGAGAAAAGTGCAAGGACACCACCTGGGCTCTGATCCTTCTCTTCTCTCTCCCAGGATGGCAGGCATGCTGCAAATGGCCCTCTTGCAGAGTATTATTTACAGTTTTTGGTGAGCTTTGTGCATTGTTTCTCCCAGAAAATTTCTGGAACTGAGTTTGGGGGGGCCTAGAGGAGGGGTCTGGGATCCGAGGTATCATTCTGCTCCTGCTCTCCCTACTGGCAAGATCACAGCATGAACTCTCTGGGCAGCAAACATATCTGGGCTGCTTACGAGAGTGAGATAAGGTGTTGAAGGACATTGCCTCTGCTTCAGTCTCAACAGTGGTTTAAGGCAGCTGGAAAGAATCAATCTCTTACAGTTAGGAGTGAAGTTGAGCCTGGGAAGAAGGAAGGGGTAGGGGAAAGGTGTTTTTAATTTTGTTCTTATTTCTCACTGACCTACTCTGATTTTATTTGGCAATAAATTAAATTAATTCCCCTAGACTCGAGACGATTTTGCCTGTGATGGTAGTTGGTGCGGTATCTTCATGTTCTTATCTCAACCCATGAGCTTTAAAATCTTCTTTTCTCCACCTGTCTTGCTGGGGAGTGCAGCTTGATGGACGCCTGGTAGCCAACCAAGGTCAACCCACCACAGCACTACATGTCAACATCAACAATAATTTTGATTTCCTTACTTTGATATAATTTGAACTGGAGCCTACATGAGAGAATGGGCATTACAAACACACTGAATCAATTATTTTTTAAAAATAAATATATATAGTCTAACATGAAAATAATTTTCTATTATTTCTATAATGCAATGTCAATTCAATGTCCAGCCCAGAAAGACAAGTCAAATTAGTATCATCTTCTTCAGCCAACAAACTGCAAACATTCTCATGTCATTCACTTATACTGTCCAGCCTGGCTTAATGACATACTGATTAACGTCATCTCACTTTAAGGACAGAACTTCCATAGAGATGTATATAACACAGGTTATATAAGCAAATGCCATTGCGATAACATTCTCTTGAAAGTGCTCTTATATGCCTCCAAACGATGGCAATCAGCTTCTACAAGTGCTCCCAAGAATTAAAGAAAAGAAATAGACCTGGAAACCAAGGTAAAATCATAAAGAAACATGAGGAAGAAAAAAAGGATATTAAAATAGGTCATGACCTAGATTTGGCACATTTGACAAGAAAAGAAATTTTGCAGTGTAATACAGTACAGTACTGTATTAAATTGATATAAATTATTTTGAAGGCATCCTCTATTGTGATGATATTGAATTGTCTTAAACAACCCCTCTGCCTCACTTCACAAGACAAGAAGAGAGAAAACTACAGCTCCATGATGCAGTTGGTAAGTACATTACATTACAATATTATTACAGCAATACAGTATTAATATTGTTATCCATGTATTATTATTACTGTATTTCAATAATTATTAAATTATGTGATGTATGTATTATGCTAATGTTTGGTTACTTCTGGTTAAGTTAGCTTAGGGTAGGTTATGTCAGGTCAAGTGTATATGTCAACTCGCTTAACAATGAAATCGAATAACGATGTTCTGGTCAGAACCATATGCTGTTGTTAAGCAAGGCACAACAGTACAGACAAATACACAAACCAGAGGCATTTTTTTTTAATACAGAAGCATGTTCAGTGTAAGTGTCCCACTGCTGCATATATATCTAGGAATTAGGGGGAGGCAAGATTTGATAACTAGGAGAAGCAGTCCAAAATCAATCTACAAGGTAGAAAAACAAATTGAATATACAATATAATAGCATAACACATGAGTTATAAGTTATGTTTCCTAGGAGTAACCTGACTTTTAAGTAGAATTCTAGATATAGGGAGGTGACAGTAAAAGTCAGAGAAGCTACTAACTAGAACTAGTTTTTTTCAAGAGGAACACACTGTTAACTTCTAATTATACACTAGACATCACTCTTCAATTAAAACAGGTAGTCAAAAAACCATCCTTATTTTCTGCACACTCTCAACTCTTCCTCCAAGGAAATAAGAAAAGATGGGTAGGAAGCAAGCTTTGTATCACTTCCATTCAAACTTACGAATCTTTGCCCAAACAACATGTTTTGTTTTAACTATACACTTGCTCATAGAAGCTACTTACAAGTTTCAAATTACAGAATCATTTAGATTGGGAAAGACCTTTAAGATCATCAAGTCCAACCCTAAACCTGACACTGTCAAGTCCACCACTAAACCGTGTCCCTAAGCATTGCATCTAAACATCTTTTAAATACCTCCAGAGATGGTGACTCAACCACTTCCCTGAGCAGCCTGTTCCAATGCTTGACAACCCTTTTGGTGAAATCATTTCTCCTAATATTTAATATAAACCTCCTCTGGTGCAACTTGAGGCCATTTCCTCTTGTCCTATCACTTGTTACTTGGAAGAAGAGACCAAAACCCACCTCACTGCAACTTCCTTTCAGGTAGTTGAAGATAACAATAAGGTATCCCCTCAGTCTTCTTTTGTCCAGACTAAACAACCCCAGTTGTGGAGAAAGAGAGGTAATGGAGATTGCAGTCAGTTCACAACACTTCAGTTCCCTCCCACAAGATCCAATCCTTCATGAACTGCTACAGAATGGATCCATTCCATGGGGTGCAGTCCATCAGAAACCGACTTCTCACGCATGGGTCCCCCATGAGCCACAGGTCCTTCCAGAAAACATACTCTGGTGTGGGCTCCTCTCCATGGGCTGGAGTTTTTGCCAGAAGCCTTCTCTAGCATGGGCTCTTCATGGGTTACAGCTTACTTCAGGGCACATCCACCTGCTCCATCATGAAGTCCTCCTGGGGGTGCACAGTGGATATCTGCTCTGATGTGGCGCTCTTCATGAGCTGCAGGGGGCGATCCGTCTCACAGTGGTCTCCTCCACAGCTGCAGTAGAATCCCTGCCCCAGTGCCTGGAGTACCTCCTCTCCCTCCTTCTTCACCAACCTTGGTGCTTCAGGACAGTTTCTCTCACAGTTTTTTCTCACTTTTCTCTCTTGCAGAACCTGTGCAACTTTTTTTACCCTTTCTTAAATATGCTTTCACAGATGTGCCACCAGCCTTGCTCAGCTTTGACCAGTTGGTCTATTTTGGAGCTGGCTGGAACTGGCTCTGTTCTGCATGGGGACAGCCCCGATTGCTTGTCACAGAGGCCACCCCCTGCAGCCCCCCCTTTGCTACCAAAACCTTGCCATGTAAACCAAATATGTAGGAACTACATCCCATGGAGGAATCCATGCAGGAGCTCATTCTCCTGACAGGAGCTGTGGTCCATCTAAAACCCATGTTGGAAATTTTTTTTTTCTGAAGGTCTGTATCCCTGTGGGGAACTTAATCATGAGTAGAATGTGTCTGAAGAACTACAGCCTGTGTGAAGAACTCACACTGGAACAGTTCTTGAAAGACTGTCCTGTGGGAGGGACCCCACTCAGGAGCAGGGGGAAACTGTGAGGAGGGAGTGTCACAGAGGGACTGTTATGAACTGACCATAATCCCCCATTCCCCACCCTCTCTGCACTGCTCAGGGGCAGGAGAAAGTAGGCAAGTCAGAAAGGAGTGAAGTTAAGTATGGGAAAAAAAGGGGGTGGGTGGAAGGTGTTGTTTTAATTTTATCTTTGTTTTCCATCATCCAAATCTATTTTAATTGACAGTAAATTGAATATTTTTTACCATTTTGCCCATGACAGTAATCGGTAAGTGATCTTCATGTCTTTATCTCAACCCACAAGCCTTTTAATCATATTATCTCCCCCTGTTCTGTTTTCGAGGGGAAGTGAGAGAGAGGCTGGTTGGGTGTTTGGCAACTGGCCAAGTTCAACCCACTACATCTTGGCAAATACAGAGTACTTCACATCTGGAGTACTTACTAAAACCTTTGCAGTAAATGCAAACAAATTGTAAAGTATAGTCAAAGCTTTTGTGATAACACCCTAATATACTCTCCTGCTATGTTCTACTTCCTCTGGAGAGACCTTTTTTTAACTGACACACACATTTCAACCAGTCAATGTTTTCCCAAGGCTAAAATGTAACCTGTAGGTACAAGTCAAGTTCTTTTATAAATTACCCTGTATTTGTGCCAGGATTGGAAAAAAAAAAAAATCACAAAACCCCCAGAGTTAAATCACTAAAATTAATATTTTTTTATTAAATACTATTAAAAAGAATTGTTACCTTGCAAGGATGGATGAGAATCAACACCATAAATTTCCAACAACTGTGCTTTCAGGAGCAAGTTTAAATCTGGCCTCTGACCTCTGTAATTAAAAAAGAAACGGTATTTTGATAACAAAAAAGAAAGCAGGAGGGCTTTTTTGACTGAGGAGTTTAAATAATTAAAAGGAAGAGAGAAAAATCCTATTGAAATATGATCAATTTCAACAATGTTGTATTTATAATGTAAAGATAGGAAACTTTTCACATGATTTCTGCTGCTGAATTGTCCACTTTTCAGGTAAGTTTTCATTTGCAGGATACCAGCAGAGTTATGCAGTAGCCTGCAAGTATTTGTTAGCTTTTGATGTACATGCGTGTCAGCCTGGATATGAAATAAATCTCAATATCTTTTTTCCACAAAAACTTACTCCCAAAATAATTTAAAAGGATTAGTCAGATTAACAAACATTCCTTCCAGCACAGGGTATAAATAATGTACTCATATTACACCATCTGCTAAGATACATGCCTAATTATAACTGTCTGTTGACATCATGATAGTTTAGAATTGCTCAGCATTTCCATTATATACCCCCAATTTTGGATATCTATAATCAACCATAAATATACACTAAAGCATGAAACATGGCATAGAAGTCCTGAGTTCTGGAGCAAATTTTATTACTTTAGCTCCTCTAACTATTGCTGTTATAAGCCATAACAGAGACTTATAATCCCAGTTTGTCTGTGAACTGTACTCAGTATTATTTTATTTAAATTCTTGCATGACTATGGTATTTTCTGACAGAAAAAACACTTTGTGACAACAAGTGTTGCTTAGTACTTTCAGAAAGTCTGGCTTCATAAAAGCTTTACATACAAATATCCAAAAATTAGGCACATACAAATTTTCAAGCAGCACATGAATAGTCAAACTAAATTCAATTCCTCTGTTTTGGGATCCAGTCTTACTGTAACAAGTATCACTCAAGAATGGGCATCAAAAGACAGCTCTGTGCACTAAGACAGAATAATTACCCTGCAGCAGAGTCTCTGCTGCCCTCCAATAGCTAGAAACCAACAAACATTGACATATGAGACTCAGTATAGAATCATAGAATAGTTAGGGTTGGAAGGGACCCCAAAGATCATCCAGTTCCAACGCCCCTGCTATGGGCAGGGACATCCCACTAAAGCAGGCTGCCCAAAGCCCCATTCAACCTGGCCTTGAACAGCTCCAGAGATGGGGCAGCCCACAACTTCCCTGAGCAACCCGCTCCAGTGTCTCATCACTCTCATGGTGAAGAAATTCTTCCTAGTGTCTACTCTAAATCTGCCCCAATCCAGTTTATACCCGTTTCACAGAATCACAAGGTTGGAAAGGACCCATTGGATCATCGAGTCCAACCATTCCTAACACTCCCTAAACCATGTCCCTCAGCACTTCATCCACCCGTTCCTTAAACACCTCCAGGGAAGGCGACTCGACCACCTCCCTGGGCAGCCTGTTCCAGTACCCAATGACTCTTACTGTGAAGAATTTTTTTCTGATATCCAACCTGAACCTCCCCTGACGGAGCTTCAGGCCATTCCCTCTTGTCCTGTCCCCTGTCACTTGGGAGAAGAGGCCAGCTCCCTCCTCTCCACAACCTCCTTTCAGGTAGTTGTAGAGAGTAATAAGGTCTCCCCTCAGCCTCCTCTTCTCCAGGCTAAACAACTCCAGCTCTCTCAGCTGCTCCTCGTAAGACTTGCTCTCCAGCCCCTTCACCAGCTTTGTTGCTCTTCTCTGGACACGCTCCAGAGCCTCAACATCCTTCTTGTGGTGAGGGGTCCAGAACTGAACACAGTATTCGAGGTGCGGTCTCACCAGTGCCGAGTACAGAGAGAGAATAACCTCCCTGGACCTGCTGGTGACCCCATTTCTGATACAAGCCAAGATGCCGTTGGCCTTCTTGGCCACCTGGGCACACTGCTGGCTCATGTCCAGTCGGCTGTCAACCAGCATCCCATTGGTCTCAGCCCAGCAGTCCAGCCTGTTCAGGTCTCTTTGCAGAGCCTCCCTACCCTCCAGCAGATCGACACTTCCTCCCAGCTTAGTGTCATCTGCAAACTTGCTGAGGGTGCACTCAATGCCTTCATCCAGGTCATTGATAAAGACATTGACCAGAGCTGGACCCAGTACTGAGCCCTGAGGAACCCCACTTGTGACTGGCCTCCAGCTGGAGTTAACTCCATTGACCACCACTCTCTGGGCCCGGCCATCCAACCAGTTTTCAACCCAGGAGAGTGTGCGCCTGTCCAGGCCAGAGGCTGACAGTTTCTGAAGCAGAATGCTGTGAGAAACTGTGTCAAAGGCTTTACTGAAGTCCAAGAAGACTACATCCACAGCCTTTCCCTCATCCAGTAGTCGAGTGATTTTGTCATAGAAGGTGTTCAGGTTAGTTTGGCAAGATCTGCCTTTTGTAAACCCATGTTGACTGGGCCTGATCACCCGGTTCTCTTGCATGTGCTTCATGATAGCACTCAAGATTACCTGTTCCATGACTTTCCCTGGCACTGAGGTGAGACTGACAGGCCTGTAGTTCCCCGGATCCTCTCTGCAACCCTTCTTGTAGATGGGCACAACATCAGCCAGCCTCCAGTCTAGTGGAACTTCCCCAGTCAGCCAGGACCGCTGGAAGATGATGGATAGGGGTTTGGAAAGGACATCCGCCAGCTCCTTCAATACTCTTGGGTGGATCCCATCCGGCCCCATAGACTTGTGGGTGTCTAGCTGGGCAAGCAAGTCTCTAACCGCCTCCTCTTGGATCATGGGAGCCTCATTCTGCCCCTCTAACTCTTCGATTTGTAAACAGAAGGAACAACTTTCTTTGCTATTAAAGACTGAGGCGAAGAAGGCATTAAGTACCTCAGCCTTGTCCTTATCCCCTGTCACTGTTATTCCTTCTGCATCCAATAGAGACTGGATATTCTCCCTCGTCCTCCTTTTCCTGTTAATGTATTTGTAGAAAGACTTTTTGTTGTCTTTCACAGACTTAGCGAGTTTTATTTCTAGTTGGGCCTTGGCCCTCCTGATTTTTTCCCTGCACGATCTCACTTCCTCCCTGTAGTCCACCCAAGATGCCTGTCCTTTCCTCCAAAGCACATAGAGCTTCTTCTTATTATTGACATATCTTGAGATCTCCTTGCTCCACCAAGCTGGCTTTTCCCCCCGCCGGCTCCTTTTCCAGAACACAGGGATGGCCTGCTCTTGAGCTGCTAGGATTTCATTTTTCAAGAGCGCCCAACCCTCGTGGGCTCCCTTGCCCTGAAGGACTGTTTCCCACGGGACTTTGCTAATCAACCTTCTGAACAGGCCAAAGTCTGCCCTCTGGAAGTTTAATGTGACTGTTTTGCTAACCCCCTTCTTAATCCCACCTAGAACTGAAAACCCTATCATCTCATGATGGCTTAATCCCAGGCGTCCTCCAACCGTCAAGTCCCCAACAAGACCTTCTCTATTCGCAAACAGCAGGTCTAGGAAGGCACCCTCCCTTGTTGGTTCACTAACCAGTTGTGCAAGGAAGTTGTCTTCCATGCACTCCAGGAACCTCCTAGACTGTTTCCTTTCTGCTGTATTGTACTCCCAGCAGACATCCGGAAAGTTAAAGTCACCCACAAGGACAAGAGGCAGAGATTTAGAGACTGTCCCCAGCTGTTTATAGAAGAGCTCATCAGCTGCTTCTTCTTGGCTGGGTGGTCTGTAACAGACTCCTATCACAAAGTCCCCCTTCTTGTGGGCTCCTCTGATTTTAACCCATAGGCACTTGATCCCATCCTCACCGTAATCCAGTTCAAGAGTATCAAAGCCCTCTTTAACATAGAGGGCTACCCCGCCTCCTTTCCTACCCTTCCTGTCCCGCCTGAAGAGTTTATATCCCAACATAGCTCTATTCCAGTTACATGAGTCATCCCACCACGTTTCTGTGATGGCAATGACATCATAGTCACCTTGCCCTACAACAGCTTCCAGCTCATCCTTCTTATTGCCCATGCTGCGTGCATTGGTGTAAATGCACTTCAGCTGGGCTGATGAACCTTCAGCCCTCATAAAGGGAAGAGAGTTTATTCTCTATTGACTGGTCCTTGGAATAACTAATTCCACAGACCCAGTTTCATCCTTACTGTCCCCACTTGTACTCGCCCTCACTTGCCCTGTGGTGGTTGTACTGGTGGTCCTCTCCAGCACACCATTTCTCAGCCGCCGGTTTCCCACTTCCAGGCTCATTCCCAACTAGCCTGGTCTCCTCCCCTTCCCCCTTCACATCTAGTTTAAAGCTCTATTTAAGAGCCTAACTAGATTTTTAGAGATAACTTTAGTTCCCCTTGGAGACAAGTATGACCCATCCCTAGTAAGAAAACCTGGGGGGGGGTGGGTCACCCCATGATCAAAGAAGCCAAAGCCTCTCTCCTCACACCAGGCTCGGAGCCAGGCATTAATCATCTGTATGTCCCTGACCTCCTGTTCCATATTCCTTAGTACTGGGATAGAACTAAACACCACTTGTGCTCCAGAGCCCTCCATCATCTTCCCTAAAGCCCTGAAGTCTCTTTTGATGGCTTTCAGCTTTCTGCACTGTAAGTCATCATTACCTATTTGAAATACTAACAGGGGATAGTAATCCATTTCCTTCACCAAGGAAGGGAGTTTTCTATTGATATCCCTCACTGATGCCCCCGGCAAGCAGCAGACCTCCCTGTGGAGCGGGTCCAGTCTGCAGATGGGTCCCTCCACTCCTTTAAGAGGGGAATCCCCTAAGACGATCACTCTCCTCTTTTTATTGACAGAGGATGTTTTTAGGGCCCTCCGAGGATGCTGGAGCCTAGGGAATGTTTCTAGGCTGTGGGGACCATCTCCTTCTTCCTCTGCTTCTTCCTGGGGGATAGGTTCCACCTGCAGCGTTTCATATTTATTTCTGAGGGCTATCTGGGGGTTTGTTGTCCGGGAGAGGGGAGCAGGTTTCCTGCGCCGGACAGGAACTTGCTGCCATCCCCCATCTCTTGTTCCCCCTGCCTCACAGATTATAGGATCGAGCTGCTCCGCCGCACTGGCTCCAGCAGCCTGCTGGGTTTGTGCGAGGGCACTGCTCCAAAGATCTATGTCCCGCTCACATTCCCTGATAGTCCTTAACCTGTTCACCTCCTCCCTCAGCTCTGCCACCATGTGAAGGAGTTCTGCAACTCGTGCACAGCTCCCACAAGTGTAGCCGGTACCAGAGGCACAGGCTGGTGTGGGAGGGGGGCACTGCCTACAGCCCAGGGTCTGCGTGGCTGCATGGACCCACTGAGGCTCTGTCTGGGTGGCAGTATCCATCCTGCTCACTGCAGCACCCGGAGCAGTTTTAATCTTCTGCCTGGTAGCCACCATGGTCAGCCACCAGCCTCTCCCTGAGCCCTTCCTGCTCGCTCTGTCCGCTCAAACTGCCCCTTTGTAATAACGTGCCTCGCTCCTCTTCACCGTGCTCCCAAGAGACCGTTTAAATCTCCCGCGGTATCCGCCGGGACCGGCCCCTCCCGTCAGGCACCGCGCGGGACCATCCGCTGCAACGTGTCGGGAGCCGAGCGCCGCCCGCCCCGCTCCCGTTTAGGTTTTCCTAGGCTTTTCCCGTCACAGGGAAGTGCCCCACCACCTCAGATGGCCACCCCACCGCAGTACTCACCGTCCTGCCGCTGGACGTCGCCGAAAAAGCCCCCTTGTCCTATCACCACAAGCCTTCATGAAGAGTCCCTCTCCAGCTTTCCTGTAGGCTCCCTTCAGGTACTGGAAGGTTGCTATAAGATCTCCTCTGAGCCTTCTCTTCTCCAGGCTGAACAGGCCCAACTCTCTCAGCCTGTCCTTGTAGGGAAGGTGCTCTGACCCTCTGATCATCTTTGTAGCCCTCCTCTGGACCTGTTCCAACAGCTCCATATCCTTCTTATGTTGAGGATTCCAGAACTGGACACAGTACTCCAGATTAGGTCTCACAAGAGAGGAACTGAGGGGCAGAATCACCTCCCTTGACCTGCTGTCCGTGCTTCTTTTGATGCAGCCCAGGATACAGTTGGCCTTCTGGGCTGTGAGCGCGCATTGCTGGCTCATTTTGAGCTTCTCATCGACCAGCACCCCCAAGTCCTTTTCCACAGGGCTGCTCTCAATAACATCATCCCCCATCATGTACTGAAAATGTGGATTGCCCCGAAAAATGGGGATTGCCCCAAGTATCCTAGACAAAGTTTAGTTTATCTCTGAAGATAATGTCTGGCACACTTGCAGATGTCAAATTCTGTCTTGAAACCTACCAAACTGTGTCAATATCAGTGTCAATAATCTTTTCTTTCATGAGGTTTTCATTCATACTTATCTATACTCCACTGCCCATTTCTCAGTCAATTCCATGCTACTACTTTGGCTTTCTCCATATGGCTTTGGGTCCTCCTTGATCCTGCACTATTTGCATTTTATTTCAGGTCACATTGTTGTTGTTGTTTAGCTTTTAAAGAAAAAATGAACAAGTTTCAAGAAGTGCCCTTCTTTCTCCTTTCTTTTTTGATCTCTTTCTCACTATTCTTCCAATGGGGAAGAAAAGGTAACAGGTAGATCAACAAAAATTGTAAATGTGCATTTACACAGCTAAATATGGAAGAAGACAGCATGAAAGTTGCCAACAAACCAAAAATGCTTATTCTTTTTCCAATCGACTTTTGATGGTTCCACTAAGATGTTTTTCTCCCCCTTCAGTATGAATAAACCATGACTGTAAATTATGCTAGACTGTAAATGAGCCTTATAAATGCTACAGGTTTGTGTCATGTACCTGTCAACTGCACAGGATAGAAATAAATAACAAAATTGACCTAAGATACTTGGACTGCTAATGTTGCATACAGAAAAGATGAACAAAGATAAGGGTTGATTGCTTAGTGGAAATTGGGGCTATACAGAAAAATAAGATCACAAAATGCATCAATTTCCCACTACTTTGCTGGTAGAAAGGAAGGTCTAATTTGGAAAAAAAAAAAGTGACAAATAGTTTGGAACAATGTGGGTTGGGGGGAAGCTCTGTTAAACGACCTGTAAGCTTTCTACTTTCAACAGCCTTACACATAAACTTACAGCTTCCTGATCTGTGCAAACATTTCTTCTGGTACAGTGGAAAATCAGGGAACTTTGTTTAGACAGTGTATCTCTGCTATTTTGTCAATAATTTCTCTCAGAAAAGTAAACTTTGAAAGTACAGCAGCACTAAAAATTTCTCTCCTTCATTCCTCTCAACTGAGGTATATATTTCTTATTGAAGTTAATCAAAGTCAAGGATGAGATACCACAGAATTGAACCTTAATTCCTTTAAAATAATAGAAAAGCCTGGGTAGCATTAGCAGAAAAGCTAAAAGTGTTTTCAGTATAACTCTTTGTAGTGTGTTTCCAGAATCACTTTGGTCAAGTCACTTCATTTATCTTCTCTTACTGATTTATGAAGTACTTTGAGATGCTACTACTAAAAACAGAAAACATAATTACTGTTCATCCTTTTGTTTCATCTCTATGCCAAACATAGTTACCCACTACAGAATACAATAGCAATACAGTACTTTAGCATGCCCCGTGTATGAATAATTTCTTTATATTTATGGTCTGTAGAGTGTTTAAATGCTATTAATTCAAAGAATAAATAAGAGTGCACATAATCATGTGGTCTGTAGAAACATTATGTATTAATTTCAAAAGCCACAATTTTTTCTCACTTTTACCCTTCCAGTTCTCTCCCCCATGCTATGGTGGCACATTCTCACAAAAAGGACTGTGGCAGGTAAGCCCCCATCCAGTCTTTCGTTCGTTCACCTCCTCCACAGTGGAACTGGGGAGTGAAGTAGAAGGGCAAAAGTGAGAAAAACTCATGGGTCAAAATAACGACAGTTTAATAAGTGAAGGGAAAAAAACCCAAAACATACCCATACACACAAAGTGATGCAAAAGCAGTCGTTCACCACCAACAGACTAATATCAAGCAAGACTGAGCAAAAGCTACTTCCCCCACCCCCAGTCATGCTGAGGGTAAGGGTCGGTCAAAGGATCGATTTCTGTCTCAACATTTCTCATCAGATATTGAGCTGCAGAACTTTACTGTATTAATCGCAGATGTTGACCTTACAGGCTTACAAAAGAGGGTGCGGGGTGCTTGTTCTGTACCAACTTTGGAATGCTTCGTACCAGTCGAGGTTGGTGCATAGCGAATATTTTGTACCTGTCTCCAAGCCTCCCTGCTCCCCGTACCTGCCTCCCTGCTCCCCGTACCTACCTCCCTACTCCCCACCACTGTGAAGCAAGACAGGAGAATTAATGATGGGACATACCATAGACCCATGCTCCAACAGAGCATGCGGAAGGACTAGTTCATCCAAAGTTCAAGTGATGATGACTACTAGCCTTCATCGGGGACCCCAAGTAGACCATTGCCACCAGGAGGAGCACATGTGTAGAAGAATGGCTCAAGGAGCAAGGACATATTTATGAGGCCTACGTGCACAATCCAGCCTGCATTGACCTTGACAGAACAACAGAGGTCATGGAATAAGGAAGTACAACGTTATGAGGAAGTAAAGAGCAGAAAAAGAGACTTGTCAGCATGTCCAAGCGGAAAAAACAAGGGGATGGACTTATGATCATCACTACGCATGAACGGTAGCTTAGAACCAATTATAAAGCAAGTAGAGGTGCGTGAACATGTAGCTGTAACCTATAGGATTAGAACAAGTAAGCGCATGAACCCTGTATCGTATTATAAAAGGCATTGTATCTGGGCAATAAAGGGAGTTCCAGATTATCTCTATGAGGACGTGTGGTTCTTCTGGACAAGGCTCTCCACACACATGTGCAAAGGGAGCATAAAACCCAGTTCTGAAGCAGTGGATTTTTGAAGATCTTCCTCACCTTGAGATCACATTGATCGAAGACAGAAGCAGAGGAATACCTTCTGGACCGGGACCCCAGAGATGCTGGACATCTGTGGACCCGTGGTGGTAGCAATAACCCCCCCTTTTCCATCCCTTCCCTTCCCTCCTCATCATTTTCCTTTCTCTCACAAGCTGCTTTAAGGGCACAATTAATAAATTTCCTAAAGTTATTGCAATTTAACTCCCTTGACTTGTTGAATTATTGCTTTGCTTTCTTTTTGCACTCCGAGATCATAGCTGAAAAGAACCATCACGTGTCCGCTTATGAGTGGACCGTGACATAAATCAGTGTCACGGACAGGATCCTGATAGAGTCAGAGGGGTAAAAAGCCCTCCAAATTCATTTTTTAGGGGACTCTGTTGGGATTCCGGCTATCAGAACTTGGAGTGCAAAAAAGGGGAGTGAATTTTTATTTCAGTGACACTTGGGAAAGAGTAAGAGTGGCCGTCAGCAGATATCTAACTTTCTCAAGTGGATTTGAGTTGGATTTTTTTTTGCTGTTGCTTCTGAGATTGTTATGAGATTGTTTTGTTTCTGAGTCAGGATAGGGAAAATGATGACTGAAAAACAGGAGAATAGAGATTCTGGGTTGGTTAATGATAGAGATTTGTTTTTTGCATTTTTGGCTAAATATGGTGCTCGACCCTCTCCTATTGGGGAAGATTGGGCTTGAGAGAATTGGAAAAATTTGCAGAGTATAATGGACCGAATTTCTCTACTGCAGAATGAGGCTAAGGTTAAGTTTTTACTACCAGGAAAAAACAGGGCAATAGTCTGCTCTGTTTTGGGTGCCAGCTTGGTTGCATCCTTTAGAGACCATCTTAGGCAACGTAGTGATGAAGAAAAAATCACCGAATCCTTGGAAAACCTGGTGCACTGTCACCAAGTAACAATTTCCTTTCTGGAAAAGGAATTAGAGCGCAAGGAAGAAGAAATCCATTCGTTAAGGGTTGCTCTTGAAGTAAATCGTATTATCAGTACCACTAGTTCATAGGATACAGTATCATTGGGATCTGAGGAAAAGGTTATCTGTCAAGTTAACTATGTATCCACAAAAGGAATTGGAAGAGATGAGAAAACTTGATAAAAATCCCCCTCACTTAAGACCCTTAATCAAAACTGAATTTTCTTATCTTAATGATGAAGATACAGATCCCCATATAACCACCAAGGAAACACCCTATTCCGCCACTGAACTGGCAAAGTTAAAAAAGGAATATGGGTGTATTATCAAAGAATCTGAAACAGAATATGTGTGGCATGTGTCTTTAACTGGGGGTGACCAAATTCAATTGAGCGAAAAGGAGGCTGAGGGTTATTGGGGCCACGAAGTTTTCTTAACAACAGGCAATCGCCAGGCCCCACAGTCCTTAACTCGGCGTGCTGTTTACTGGGCTGGAGGGTTAAACTCTCTGGATAGGGGAGACCCCTTAACAATAACAGGCACAGCTGACCAATTACTAGAAAGTGTACACAAAGCTGCTTGCCTATAAATGATACATGAGAGAAAATTAATTCCCAGATGTGAATCACCAATGATGTTGCCTGTTAACCCTGAAATTATGACTCCGTTGATAAGGGGACTCCCCGAGACACTTAAATCCACAGGGATAAGTCTCCAGAGAATCATAGCGTCAATGGGCCCTGTGGAGAGGTTGGAGGGGTTTATGCACAGAGGTGATAATAGCAGAAATGCAGGCAGTACCGTTACAGACTCTTACGCAAATTCCTCCAATTTTTCAACCCCAGCCCCACTAGGTAACAGACCTCACACTAGACCTAAAGTCTGGACATGGGGGGAGGTAGCACAAGAATTAATTGATTACAGTAGGAAATATTGTCTTGTGAAGCCTTTGGAAGAAAGACCAAGGGGCATCCGAGATGTAGGAGTTAAAAATGCATTCCTCCATCCCAGCAAAACTGCAGATGTCGATTGTTTCGGCCTGACTTCATTGGTGGCGTTTGGGGCTTAAAAAGGGAATTCCCAAGGATTTGATGAACGATTTACCTTTAGATAAATTGAGCTCACTGGTAACCCAGTGGCGTGTGTCAAAACCACATTCCTTTTCTTCTGTGAAAGAAAGCCCATGCATCACAGCTTCAGCCCCTCCTCTTGCTGACAGTGCAGATAAGGCATCAAAGCAAACTTTTTCCCTAGAGTAGGGAAACTAGAATCTCCATTTCCTAGTGGTGGGCAGGGAAATGGAGAATGGATTTATATTTGACAGCTCACTAAAACAGAAAAGGGAGATGTGTTAATCACAGCTATTGTGGGACCTAAGCATGCACCAGTGACCTTTTTAATTGATACTGGTGCACAGATGTCTGCCTTGATTGAGGAGGATGCTAAGAGGTGTAGAGTTTCTCCCTTAAAGCAAAATCTATCAGTCCTAAATGCTTTGGGATCAACAGAGATCATGAATGTCACTCTGGTAAAATTAACCCTGCTGGGGGAAGAGAGTTCGGTTATTATTGTAATGGTGATTGATAATATTCCTTTTAACTTGTTAGGGATAGATGTCCTTAAGGGAAAACAATGGGAGGATACTGAAGGACTACTCTGGTCTTTCGGAGTACCCCAATTACACATCAGATTGTTGCAAGAAGCTCCACCACTACCGTTTAGCAAGGTCACTAATGTCAAGCAGTATCCCCTTCCTCTGGGAGCTAAGGAGGGTATCAAGCCCGTTATGCAGGAGATGAAAGAACAGGGAGTTGTGATAAATACTCATTCTCCTTTCAACTCCCCTGTATGGCCAATAAAAATGCCTAATGGAAAGTGGCGACTTACAGTAGATTTTCGAGGACTAAATGCTAATACTGACCCTTTGACTGCCGCAGTCCCAAATTTAGCAGAACTAGTAACAAGAAAAGGCTCATCCAATTATGGCAACAATAGACGTCAAACACATGTTTTTTTTATGGTACCATTGCGACCAGAAGATTTGGATCGTTTTGCTTTTACTTGGGAAGGGCAGCAATACACTTTCACCTGACTCCCCCAGGGGTATAAACATTCCCCTACATTGGCCCATCATGCTTTATCCTTGGAGTTAGAGCAGATACCAAAACCAGGGGACATCGCTGTCTATCAGTACATCGACGATATATTGGTAGAGGGAGAGCAAATAGAGAGGGTGGGAGAAGTTCAACGGAATATAATTTCCCATTTAGAAAATCTGGATTTGCAAATTCCCCCAGAGAAGGTCCAAAACCCCTCCCAAGAGGTAAAGTTTCTAGATATGTGGTGGAAAGGAGGAATGACCTGTATCCCACCTGACACTCTCACCTCCTTAGATCAAATTAAAATGCCCGAGTCTAAAAAGGAGCTACAACATGCTTTAGGTCTTTTAGTGTTTTGGAGGAAGCACATCCCGGACTTCTCCATAGTTGCTAGACCTCTTTATGATTTACTCAGGAAAGATGCCAAATGGGAATGGACTTCTGTCCAAGATGAAGCACCACAACTGTTGGCTTTTGAAGCTACTGCACACCAGGCCTTAGGTCCTATTGATCCCACAGACCCTTTCCAGGTGGAATGGGGCTTTTCCTCATCAGGGTTGTCGGTACACTTATGGCAACGGGGTCCCGACAGTCCAACCCGACCTGTGGGATTTTATTCTCGCAGCTTTAAGGATGCTGAGAAAAGGTATACTGCTTGGGAGAAAGGTTTGTTTGTGGTAAGCCTGGCCTTCATTGAAGTAGAAAAAATAGTGCTTAATCGACCAATTGTGTTAAGAGGCCCATTCAAAGTAATAAAACCAATCACTGCTGGGACTCCTCCCCTTGACGGAGTTGCACAGAAAGCCTCCATACAAAAACAATATGCACAGATTGAGCATTATTGCAATGTATTTTCTGTAACAGAAGGAGCCTCAAAGAACCTTTCTATCCAAGAAACGGAGAGTTTGAAAAACAGACAAGATAAACCTGCCTCAGTCATCCGTGTGGCCCCTCCTTTCTCCCAAGACCAGATAGTTAATGCTTGGTTTACTGACTCCTCTGCCAAAAGAGAGGGGAAGGTGTGGAAATATCTAGTAGTTGCTCTTCACACTTCCTCTGATGAGCAGATTATCACCGAAGGACTGGGTAGTGCACAAGTAGGTGAGCTAATTGCAGTGTGGAGTGTTTTCCAACGAGAAGCCCAAACTACTTCTCCCGTTCATATCTACACAGACTCATATGCTGTGTTTAAAGGATGTACTGAATGGCTCCCTTTCTGGGAGCAAAATGAATGGGAAGTAAACAGAGTACCAGTGTGGCAAAAGGAAAAGTGGCAAGAGATTTTGAAAATTACTAGCCAAGGCAACTTTGCTATGGGCTGGGTCGCTTCAAACATCAAATAGACGGGGGCACAGCAGGAGAATGGAATAACAGAGCTGATGAATTGTCTAGGCTTGCTCCTATGCAAAAGGATCAAACTTCAGAGAAGAATTCCCCTCATGAGGGGAATTGGGATGTCCGACTGTGGGAAGCTGTCAAAGGTGTGAATGACCGCTGGGGAGTAAATGGATGCCCAAAGATCACTGCTTTTTGCCCAAAGGCTCCTACTCTAACTCCATCTGTAAAAGAGCCTAAGGACTCTAAAGAATCATCTTATTTCTCAGGACAACCAGTTTTGGTGGAACTCCCTACTGTGAGAAGTGTACCTTTGGTACTAAAGACTGCTTTAAATAAACATGCATGGATAGCCACCAATGTCCTGGGAAAGGAACATAGGATTAATACCCACTGGTTTGTTCCATCACTTCAATTTCTTTTTGCCTGAAAAGGGCAAGCTTTTTACTTGTTGCTTTGCAGGAGAACCCTGAAGGACTTTAAGAATTTTTACGGAAGAAGACATGAGTAAACAATTGAAAACTTAAATTTGAAAAAATGGCCTACAAAATTTTGATTGGGTTGTTCATACTTTTCTGCATTACACCTCCTACCTGTAATCAAAACAATACGGGATGGCCTTGGTCTCAAGCCTTCATAGGACATTCTAGCTCTCTCGGAAACTATTCCAAAGATAGCCATCCAAATTTGGCTGTAATCGTAATGCATGATGACGAAGTTTACCTTAAGTCTGAGTGGGTTTGGAATAAGACTGAGTGGATCAGAACTCTATCCGGAATCATTATTGAAAAAATTCAGGTGAGATGCAGAAAAGTGGAATCTGGTTTTCAAAATGAAAAAGCCTCTTCTATTACAGTTTTTGGCATTTTTTTTTTATTTTAATATGACATCCAAGATCCAACCTGGCATTTCAGAAGAAGTATGTCCCACTGAGGACTGGAGATGTACTAGACAAGATACTTTTATCTTGTGTTGTCGCCAGAAATTTGCCAGCAACAATACTTCTTGGAACCCAAATGACATTAACGTAGAGATTACTAAATCTTGTAAAAAGGAACAAGGTGATTGTTGGCTCAATTTTACTATGGTTAATTCTGTCTCTGTGGTGTGCAATTGGAAACCCGACCCAAAAACTCGACTAACATTATTGGGTCTAACTCAGAAATTCAGAATGACTGTCGTAACCAAACCAAAACTTGTTGCCATACTCACACACCAAGGCAGAGATATTTCCTTTGTTTTAAACAATAAAGAAGCAGTTTCTCTCTTTGTCATTACTCCAGGTGATGACATTTCTGTAAGATGTCAGTTAATGACTGAATTCCTAGTTGAGCCAGCAAACAGCTATGGTATTGGACCACATGACCTTATTTATAAATCCAAAGTGTGGACTGTTGGTTAAATTTTACCCCAGTAAAATTTTCTTCTAAGGTTGTGTGTGGAAAAAATAACACCAGATATTGGGGGGAATGAATAATAGGCGTTTCAACACCCACGATTCCTCCCAAAGTCACACTTCAACCAAGGATTTACGAGGTTGGACCATTTGTAATTGGAAACACTGGCCAACAACAAATGCTATTTAAACCAGAATGGTCTCTCAAATGGGTTGAACTGCTGATGCAAAATAATGTCTCGGAAATTCAACCTGCCTGTTCTCCCTTTTTACGCACCTCTTATGAAGGATGGACTACTTGGTTGCATAGATGTTCCCGGAGACGAACATCAAGAGACCTGAGTGGTGTTTTGGGAACCGGATTGGGGGTTCTGAATAGCATTGATTCAGAGGTACTATTAAACAAATTGGCTGCCACAACTTATGATTTGGCAAAAATGCAACAGCCTTTACAGTCTTCCCTTTTGGCTTTGGGAACGCATCAGTGGCTGCTGTACAACGTATTACCAAAATGGGAAAAGATGAATGTAAAAGATCATGAACTAATTCTAGACACACTCGCTGTGGCCCAAAGTAATCTCTCTTTGGCTTTCAGTTGCATCCAGGCTGAGTTGTGGATGCAAACAGTGGCTGCGTCAATCATTAGAGAAGGCAAAAAAGGCAGTTTTCCTACAGAAATCCGGAAAATAATTTGGGATAATGCCAACAATTTTGAAAAGAACCTCCAATCTTGGTAAATTCTACCTATGATCCTGTTAACAATGCTGTTACGGCTTATGTGTTGACCATTCACAATGCTTCAGTATCTTTGATTTATCCTGTTTATGCATTAGGCTTGAACCACAATGGGACTGTACTCTATCCTTTCAAGCATAGAGCATGGGCCCAAAGGGTGAATGATAAATGGCAAACGGTCGACCTGGAATCCTGCATTGTGCGGGAACAACTAGGAGTTATCTGCAAAAGTAACGCCATCAGAACACAAGATTTTTGCTTAGACACTGACCAAAAGGATTGCCATTTTGAAGTTCATCCTGAGGTTAACCCTGAAACTGTGATAATCTATATTGGCAAAGGTTGTATAAGCTTGAGAAATGTTTGTAATAATATCACAGTAGGAAATATAATAGGTTATACCAATAATCACACGAATTTTTGTGTTTGTAATTTTACTGAAATCACAGTATGTGACTTTTCTTATTTAGCTCCGCTTATGAGTGGACCGTGACAGCATGATGTTATATAGCATCATAGAACCATAGAATCATAGAATAGTTTGGGTTGGAAGGGAAATTCTTCCTTATATCTAGTCTAAATCTGCCCCTCTCCAGTTTATACCCATTGCCCCTAGTCCTATCACTACAAACCGTTACGAACAGTCCCTCTCCAGCTTTCTTGTACACCCCTTCAGGTACTGGAAGGTTGCTATAAGATCTCCTTGGAGCCTTCTCCATATTGAACAAGCCCAACTCTCTCAGCCTGTATGGAAGGTGCTCCGGCCCTCTGATCATCTTTGTAGCCCTCCTCTGGTAATATATATGGTAATTATATATAGTATGGTAATTTTGGGTTAGCTATCCTTACTTTTTCCTCTCCCATCATCTTCCCTACCTTTAGCCTACTCGCTGGGGGACAGTGAGATGCAGAAAAGGCCTTAATGCTGTGCAAGCACTGTTCAGTAACACCTTAAAACATCAATGTGTTCTCAGAACTGGTTTGGTCACTAACCTAATACATAGCACCATAAGGGTTGCTATGAAGAAAATTAACTCTATCCAAGCCAGACCCAGTGCAAACACTTGGCAAAGCCTTTCTCTCATGTATTAGGTAAGTGCTGAAATATAAGAGATGCCATGCCTTCGTTCTTTTTGTGTGGCACCAGGACAAATTTAACTATGGTTTCATATGTGATATGACAAAACATAAAATATATTGGAAGATTCCTTCTATAGTTAAATAAATTAAAATGATACAAGAACCTATGCAGACTCCAGATGTTCAAACACAAAATGTTTGTTCTGGTTTGAGCTAAAGTAGAATCAATTTTCTAACTTTTCAGCTAAGTCTCATCTAAGTAACTTCATTTTCTGAAAGTTAACTGCATGTTTTTCAGGCAGTGTTTCTCTCTAGCAGTGAAAACACAGGGCACTGTTATGCAGAAAGGCCAATGCTTATACTTATTCCCATGGAAACGAAGGCCATCCTCAAGCTGGTGGAGTGCCACAAATCAAAGACGAAGAAGGGTCGCACCTGCAGGAAGGGGCGGACAGGACAGGTGACCCAAAACTGACCAACAGAGTATTTCATCCCATAGACATCATCCTCATGATACAATATGTAGAATATTTTGAAACTTCACAAAGTAGAATATTTTGATTTAAGCTAAAGTACAGTTAAGTCTCATCTAAGCAGCTGTGGTTTTTGAAAGTTAGACAGAATGTCCCTCTGACAGCATGTTTTTTTTTAAATGGTGTTTTTCAGACATTGTTCTTTGAAAATGATAAGGTATTGTGTGAAGTTCGATATGTGCTGAGCAGATGTCTCTTCTGTAAATATCTCTGTTTGGAGTTTTCATCTATCTTAAAGCCCAGGTCAAGCAGAGAGCTGGAGCCAGCTCCAAATTAGCAAGAGTTGTGACTGCTGCGAAGTTCATAACATTAAAATTAGACCTTGGAAAGTAGGAGAATATGCATAAGATTTCTGGGAAAATTTATACATATGCATGTAAGTGGGAAATATATTCTGTAACCAGCTTTTGTCTCGTTGCATATGATTGATGGAGATCATTCCCACATGTTGCCCAGGTGTGATAAAGGATACTTGCTTTCTAAAACTCCAAAATGAGTGTTAGACAGTTTTATTTGCCGGCATTTTTGGTAACACTCAGTATAAATCTGAGGGTCTCACTGACTTCTTCAATGGCCAACATCTAGTGAGGACCTCATCTATCTGTCTGCCCCGATCTCAGATCCATGGGTTCCTGAATCCAGTTCCTGGGTCCAGCCTCCCTCCTGCCACTCACCTGCCCTGTGCCTGCTCTGCAGCATTTGTGATGATGTATAGTCATTGAGGGGTAGGGGCACAATTTCATATATTTGTATATATTTTATTAGTTTCTTATTATTTTCTTTATTATTATTATTATTCCTATTTTATTAGAGGTGTTTTAGCTTAGTTTTCAACCTGCAAGTTTTTTTTCCTCTCATTTCCCTTTCCCATTTCCCTGGGAGTGGGAGGAGGGGAAGGGAATTGTGAGTCCAACTGCTCAGTTTTAGCTGCCAAACTGGGCTGGACTGAGGCTTACTGGCAGGAATGTACAATTGCTTATTTGTGATCTCTATATAATGTGACTGAATCATCGATGTATTACTGAGTACCATGAAATCTAGTAACTACTACAATTTGCTTTAAACACTATTCCAAATCATTCCTCTTCCGCTTTCAGTACTTGGCAATACTGTGCTATGTGAATAAAAATGCTGAAAAGGTTGTTAATATGGACACAGTGCTTCACTATTTTTGCTACGTTTCCAAGTGCTTCATAATCCTATATAAATCCCAATGATCAATTTAATTTAGAACACTTTAAATCATTAGTATTAGGTAATGTTAAGTAAGCCTACTCTTCATCAGAGCAAATGAATGTCCATTCTGATAAAACAGATAATTTCATTGTTTTCTGTATTCCTTAATAGTGAAGAAAGAAAAGAAAACCTCCACCTAATACACTCAGTGTGAACAACTTCCTGTCACCACTTCACCCAGAATTCATATATACATAATGTATGTTCTATTTCCCAGTCACTAATTTCACTCCTCACTTGGATCACTTGAGATTGTGATGCTTTTTAAATGAATATTGGTAATTTATAAACCAGCTGCTGAGTCTGAATCTTTTCATAGTGAACTGAATATTTGTAGACAAAGACAAATTAACCTTGTGTGACTTTAGAAATATGTATATTTATATAAATATATCGATCTTTGTTTAGTTTCCTTATAGGGTTATTGCAGCAGGGTCCGGCATCTGTGACAATAAAATAGTTTGGTATTAAAACATGAAAAGCCAACCACATATTTAATTCTTCTTCTGTGCATCAAATCTAAAGATGCTAACAAAACATCTCTTTGCTCTCTTTTTTTGTTCTTATTGAGACCAATCACTTTTCACAGTGATAAATAATATCATACTAGCCTAATTTTATTTGCTTTTTTTCCTATGTATTTATGTTTTCAATCCTCAGAGTTTTGATTAGGATTCTACCACAAAAGCCAAATAAGTCCTCTGACAAGCCCATAACATCACATTGTCTATGGAATTTATGGAGTACCATTAATCACATCTAGGCAGCATCTATATGCAAATAGAGTTGTTCTGAATAAATCAAAAAACTTTCAGCATGTCTGTTGCCAAAGTTCCTGAATATGTTGCTATACCAGTTACAACAAGAAGCATGAGCTATTATGCTTCACTGGATAAGAGAAATGACATTTATGTCATATGGAGATTAGAGGATACTTCGAAGAAACTCTTTGTTCTACTTCTGATGTTATGAAAGAAAGAAGAAAGAGATAAGGACAAAATGATTTGTAATTATTACAGCCCCTCATTTCTTCCTTCACTATCACTGCAGAGGAGCTATTTAGTGTTAGCTTGGCATTCTTTATCTTGCTTATTTCTACTGGAGAATACTCCAGCTACCTAGACATTAAATATAGCCGTTCTTATCTAATCATAGAATCATAGAATTATTTGGGTTGGAAGGGACCTTAAAGATCATCTAGTTCCAACTCCAACTCCTCTCCTCTCCTCTCCTCTCCTCTCCTCTCCTCTCCTCTCCTCTGGAAATCATAGAGACAATTCAAATCGGACAGGTAGTGCTTTTGAGAGAATGATTAAAACGCAAGGCTCCGACTGCAAAAACATTAGGTCAATTCTGCAAGGGTTGTTTCATAATTCATAATGTGGGTATCAGGAGTTTTACAGAGAACAGATGACACCAAGCTGAGTGGTGCAGTTGCCACACCAGAAGGATGGTATGTCATCCAGAGGGACCTGGACAGGCTGGAGTAGTGGCCTGTGAGAACCTCATGAGGTTCAACAAGGCCAAGTGCAAGGTCCTACACGTGGGTCGGAACAATCCCTGATTTCAATACATGACGGGGGATGATGTGATTGAGAGAAGCCCTGCAGAGAGGAACTTGGAGGTGCTGGCTGATGAGAGGTTCGACATGAGCCAGCAATGTGCACTTGCAGCCCAGAAGGCCAACTGTATCCTGGGCTGCATCAAAAGAAGCATAGTCAGCAGGTGGAGGGAGGCGATTCTGCCCCTCAGTTCCTCTCTTGTGAGACCTCATCTGGAGTATTGTGTCTAGTTCTGGAATCCTCAACATAAGAAGGATATGGAGTTGTTGAGGCGTGTCCAGAGGAGGGCTACAAAGATGATCAGAGGGCTGGAGCACCTCCCATACAAGGACAGGCTGAGAGAATTGGGGTTGTTCAGCCTGGAGAAGAGAAGGCTCAGAGGAGATCTTATAGCTACCTTCCAGTACCTGAAGGGGACCTACAAGAAAGCTGGAGAGGGGCTATTCATAACGGTTTGTAGTGATAGGATTAGGGGCAATGGGTATAAACTGGAGAGGGGCAGATTTAGACTAGATATAAGGAAGAATTTCTTCACCATGCAAGTGGTGAGGCATTGGAACAGGTTGCCCAGGAAAGTTGTGGATGCCCCTTCCCTGGAGGTGTTCAAGGGCACGTTGGATGAGGCCTTGGGCAGCCTGATCTAGTGGGAGGTGCCCCTGCCCATGGCAGGGTTGTTGGAACTAGATGATCTTTAAGGTCCCTTCCATCACCCTGAGGAGACTCGGTGTGGATATAAAAAGAAAAGGAATGTCTATGAGCTTTGGAACAAGGGACAGGCACCTCAGGAGGACTACAGGGATGAAGTGAGATCATGCAGAGGAAAAATCAGGAGGGCTAAAGCCCGAATAGAACTCAGACAGGCTACTTCTACAAATACATGAACAGTAAAAGGAGGACCAGGGAGAAAATCCAGTCTTTATTGGATGCAAAGGGAACCACTTTGACAAGGGATGAGGAAAAGGATGAGGTACTTTGATTCTTTGCCTCAGTCTTTAATAGTAAGGAAAGTTGTTCCCTGTGTATACATCCTCACGAGCTAGAGGAGCAGAACAAAGCTCCCACGATCCAAGAGGAGGTGGTTAGAGACTTGCTTGGCCAATTAGATATTCACAAGTCCATGGGGCCATATGGGATCCATCCGAGGGTATTGAGGAAGCTGGCAGACATGCTTGCCAAACCCCTTTCTATCATCTTCCAGCAGTCCTGGCTGACTGGGGAAGTTCCACTGGACTGGAATCTGGCTGATGTAATATCCATTTACAAGAAGGGTCAGAGGGAGGATCCAGGGAACTACAGGCCTGTCAGTCTGACTTAAGTGCCAGGGAAGGTCATGGAACAGGTAATCTTGAGTGCTATCATGAAGCACATGCAAGATAACCAGATGATCAGGCCCAGTCAACACGGGTTCATGAAAGGCAAGTCTTGCCAAACTAACTTGATCGCATTCTATAACAATTTGATCCACTTACTGGATGAGGGAAAGGCTGTGGACGTAGTCTTCCTGGACTTCAGCAAAGCCTTTGACACAGTTTCTCACAGCATTCTGCTTCAGAAACTGTCTGCCTCTGTCCTGGACAGGCACAACCTCTCCTGGGTGGAAAACAGGTTGGATGGCTGGGCCCAAGAATTGTGGTAAATGGAGTTAACTCCAGCTGGAGGCTGGTCACAAGTGGAGTCCTCCAGGGCTCAGTGCTGGGTCCAGTCCTGTTTTGTGGAATCAAACCCTATAACCCAAAATGAGTTATAAAGCAGGTATGTTTATTTCCAGCGCTGGGGTGCAAGGGGGTTCTCCTCCTAGCTTGCACGCCGTATAGCTTAATAAGCAGTTACTTATAGTGTAAAGACATGCATAGTTATATGCGTCTACTACATATTCATACCCTATCCCCACTTCGTATTATGATTAAAACTGAAAAGTTTGCTCCAGTCTTGCGCCTGCATAGTGCCTCCTGATGGTCGTGGGCCGGGGTCTTAGGAATGAAGTAGGAAGTCTTCCTCGGGATGAACATATTTCTTTTTGAACTTTGCGCAGACTCAGTCTCCTCTGGCTGTTTTCAAACTCCTGAACCAAACGCAGCCAGCTTTCTACATTCCAATGCCTACTTATCAGTAAACTGCAAGCTAGCTGGCTCCTTCATTATCAACTTCCAAGGTCTTCAAGGCAAACAACGCCAAGCTCTAACAAATGCTCCCAGCCCCCCTTGTCTGCTTTCGCACATCAATTCCCCCCTGTCTTTTTAACATGGGCAAACTCATTTGCCAACTCTGTAATTTATCTCTCAAAGGGGAATAGTATAATATTTTGTTGGAAAATTACCTTTTTAATGCATTCTTATGGGCACTAGACATAGAAGTCAAAATTATTAGTTGTTGTAGCATTCTCCAAATCCAAATAAATAACATAGCAGAGAAAACAAAGCTAACTAAAACTAGCATCAGAAGGACAATAATGGGGTGACACAACTTATTTAGAATGCCAGTCGCAGTAGGGGACCATCTGAACAACACGTCCCTCCAATGATGGTTTAAATTTTCTTTTACCCTTTTAGGAGCCCCTTTCTTTCCAGTTGTGGTGTACTGTTATCAGGGTCTTGTCCTGCTTTCCTGGACCTCGTCCAGAATTATAATCAAGTCCTGATGTTTCATTAACTGTTTCATTAATCATTTTACCAATGTAAGATTCATTCCAATAGGTACAGGTGATAATTTGTGAAATATTGTATAATCAGACTTATCAGCTGATGGGATACTACTGGTGCTAAATAAGAAAAGTCACACCCAACAATCTTAACAAGCTAACAAATGCAGAAACTAGAAATTTGAGTGATTCTCACTATCCATAATTATCTCATCTATTCCTACAGAGGTACAAGCAGTTCTCAAACACACACAACCCTGGCCCACATATACAAGTACAGTCCTCAGATAAGCATCTAGATGGATCTCAAAGTGACAGATGCTTTGCTCAGTGTCGAGGCAGATGACTTGAGCATCGATTGCATGATTTAGCAAATGAATCCTTGTTCTCGTGTAATGCAAGATTCTAAATTTACACTTTGCCATTTCCCATTCACTATTTGTTTCCATGTTCTGTGTTCAAAAGGATAGAGCACAGTTTTATCATGGCTTAATCCTAATGCAATGATGGAGTGGATTACATATATTGCCGAGTTACGTATGGTAAACACAAAGGCTGTGGCTGTATTAGTGATGGGGTCATAGGTGAAATTTACCAGAGTCTATCAGGACTGGAGCTTCCTCTCTAAGCCACTGGCACTGTCCCAAACCACTTTGCAGATTTCGGGTGAGAAAGTATCCTCACCACCTTCTCTTATAATTAAGGCGGCCACTGATTGCATCCATAATTGTGCCTGTATACAACTGAGGGCCAAAGAAACGTTTTCTTGGATCTCACCGAGTACATTTCCTATTAATTCATGGTCTTGTTCCTCCACCTTTTCCTACTTTGGTAACTTTTCTGATAGTCAATTCCATTTAGGACCTACAATCCTATCTGTAACACTCTGTTTGGGCCCCTTTGTGTTCTGCCCCTGAAGGGCACTTGTTTTCACAGCCAGATTGTCCAGCCCTCGAAGGATGTTTTTAGGAAATGAGAGCATGCTGCTTGAATTTCAGAAATATCAGTTTGCATTAGCAGTTCAACACATTTAAGAGACCATTCTGGGTTGAACAGCATTTGCTGTTGGCCTGTATTCCTGATTATATGGACCAATCTCATAAATTCTGGGTTGTAAGAGGCTTAGCTATAATATTTTTAAATTTGAATGAGAGCCCAATGGTATCATCGGCCCAGAGACAAACCACCTTAATGGTCTGTACTAATGTAAAATTATGCCAACAGTCTAATTCATTGGAAATACAGGTCTTTGTATTTTTATCTGTAGGAGTAGTTGAGATAGTAATTTGGGATGCCTTTTTATGGATAGTCCTATTAACCATTCCACATCCTACTTTGATTTCTCCTCCTACAGTCCCCTGTTCTCTATCCACATTCCATTCTTGTCTCACATATACTTGATTTCCATGCATAAGCACAGTTGATAGATTTAAACCCTTTCAATTCAGAATATTTCCCAGGGCTCCAGTATACCAAATCAAAGTTTGAGACCAAGGCCACTCAGTATTCTTTTGGCTAGAGGTGCCTTTACCTCCCTGGATTATAACTATAATCATGAGAAGAATAACTTTCCTGGTTGGACTTGCATGACTCTCCATGGAGATCTATGTGCCTTTTTCACTCAGGTGCGATGGATCCATGCACTCTGCTTGATTTTGATTGCTGTGAAGGAGTCAAGGAACATCTGGAATGGTCCTTCTCACTGCAGTTCCAGAGTCCTCTCTGCAAGAGACTTTACATATACATAATCTCCAGGTCGTATGTTATGCACAGGTTCATCCAAACCCCTACTTCACATCTCAGTCTCATGATTTTCAATCTTTTGGAGCTGTTTGTCCAATGCCACCATGTAAGAGGTCATGATTTCATACACAAATAGTGACTGATCTGTTGTAATACTTCTGGGATAAAATGTGGTCCCCTATCAGGAGACATAGTTGCTGGAACCCAAAAGCATAGTATTATTTCCTGTATTAATGTTCTGGTTATCTCCTTGTTCCAGTAGGGAATGCCTCTGGCCAACCTGAAAAGGTACTAGTTAATACCAATAAGTATCAACATCTCCCCCTGTCTTGGGATTCCGAAAAATCAATCTGCCGTTATTGCCCAGGCCCGTTGCATCTTCCAATTTGGTCCATTTCTGGTTTGGGGTAATTTTGAGATTAGTCTGGAGGCAAAGGTCACACTGCTGAGCCACTTGTCTCATGGTGGTGTATAAATTTCTAGCTGCAATCCCTTTAATTAGGTATTTATATAAAGCTTCTGCTCCCCTCATGTCTCTTCCTGTGTTCTTCCCTCATTAAAAGCCATGTTAAATAAGGGGGAATGATTATTTCCCTCATGGAGTGAGGACCCACTCCTCTTTACTATATGACCCTTCCAGGTCTATACTAAATTTCTGGTTATCTGATCTTCTATGGTATATTCTGGCTTACCTTCTAGGGAGATTCGCCTGTCAGGGATCAAAGCCCCTGTATTTTACCTCACCTTTGGCTGCCAGTTTTGCCTCTCTGTCCGCCAGCTCATTTCCTCTCCCCAGTTCCGAATTCACTTTCTGGTGCGCCTTGATGTGCATGATCATCGCTTTCTCAGGTAGCTGGACTGCTTCCAGCAGTCTCAGGATCCCTCTGCATGCTTGATGTTTTTGCCCTGGCATGTCTTTTATTGCTTAAGGCATAGCTGTTTCCATCCATGAACCAGCCCTCAGCATCTTCCATGGGACTGTCTTTCAGATTCGAACAGCTCAGGTAGGTGGCCTCAATGGTCTCTAAGCAGTCCTGGTGCACTGGTTCTCCTGTATTTTCACTGAGAAAAGAAGCTGGGTTGATGATGTTAGTAACCACAATTCCCATATCATGTTCCAACGTTATAGCTTGGTATTTTAAGAACCTTTGTCAGTGCCTGCCTTTCACTTCCAGACACTAACACAGTCATTTTCTGGCCCAGGGTAAATCTTCGTGCCTCCTGGATGTTTAGCACGATGGCTACAACCGCTCGTAAACAGCCAGGCCCTAGAGTAATCCCTTGCTTCTCATGAGAGAAAAGGAAAAATGGCTTACTCACATCTGGAAGTCCTAAGGCCGGGGCCAACATCAGGGTTTTCTTCAGCTGTTCAAAGGCTTGCACAGCCTCTTTGCTCCATTGGAGGTATTTCTGTTCGGCGGTTGTTATTGCATACAGGGGTTTAACAAGCAGTCCATAGTTATAGATCCATAGCCGACAACACCCAGTCATCCCCAAGAAAGTTCATAGCTCTTTCACTGTTTACAGTCTCAGGGTTTGGTATATTGCCTCTTCTCAGGCCTGTCCCAAAGTTCTTTGTCCAGTGCTGATTTCATAGCCCAAGTAGATTGCATTATTTGGGCCTTCTTTTAGATACCCGGTATCCCTGGAGCCCCAAAATATTTAACAGACTCACCATCCAGGTCATGCAAGCATTGTCTCGGTGGCAATCAGGGTATCATCTACATACTGCAACAGTCTCCCTTCCTCAGGTGGGGCTTCCAGACCTCAAGATCCTTTGCAAGTTGATTACCAAATATCCAGGTGAGTTGAGTTCTGCACCTGCTTTCAGGGTTTTCCATTCAAATGCAAATATTTTCTGGCTGTCTGGCTTCATGGAGAGGGAGGCAAAAGTAGGCATCCTTCAGGTCTAAAAGAGTAAGCCAGGTTAGTTCAGGTATTAATACAGTTAACAGGGTATATGGATTTGCCTCCACTGGATAAAGTTTTTTTTAATTTTATTTACAGCCCGTAAGTCCTGGGCACATCGGTGGCCCATACCTCAGGGTATACCTGGTTCGTGATTTCTTCTCTGATTTTTCCTTCTGTGGGAACACTGACTAAGGATAAACCCATTATTTGCATGTACTGCTGGTCATTTACCTCCAGAGTAATATCTCCCTTTTCAAATTTGATTATTGAACCCAATTGTTCTAATAAATCTCTCCCCAAAAGTGTCTTTAGGGAGTTGGGCATATACAAGAATCTGTGGATGCCCCATTGTATTCCCAGTTTATATCTTAGAAGTTCACAAAAATACACCTTTTCACTTTGGCCAATTGCCCCTTTTACCACCATGTAGTCATTTCCTAGGGAGATCAAAGCTTAGTTCAAAACCGAATACATTGCCTCTGTGTCAACTGAAATTCTACTTTCCTCTCCTCTTTCCCTGGCTTCATTATAACTAGTGGATCCACTAGGGTGGATTCCCCAGGTCCCCGTCAATCTTCCTTCTCATGAGCCACTACTCCTCTTTTAGACTAGCCCAAAACCAAAACCTAGTTGTTGTATTCCTGCCCTTGACCCAGGATCCAGCAGTGTTGCAGCACATTATATCAATCAGTCGATTTAGGAATTCAGATGGTTATTTAGAGGGACCTTGTTTACTTGTTTGCTTGTTTGGGAATGGCTCTTTTCATTCCCTTTGAGATTCACTCCTGATACACCTGTAATTTTTCTACATGTTTAGATCTGTCTGTATCCCACATTGAGTCTTGGATGGGAAATACTGTTTCCAAATCACAGACAGGTTTGGGTTTTTTTTTGTTTTTTTTTTTTTTTTTTTTGTCTCATTCTTCCCAGATAGCTGCATCATGTAAAACTGTCAAAGCAGACCTTTCCCTGATGCAGGAAGATACCGGGCTATTCGGGGGACTTAAGCAAATAAGATAAATCTTGTTCTGTTCTGCTGTCCAGTGAATTTTATTTATTCTAGTGCACCCTTGCTAAATACTGCACATCAGGCAACACTGCCTCAGTTTACCTTTAAATTGTTATTTTCCCGCCTAAGGGCGAGTACCATAGGGTCTCACAGCGACAAAATCCCACTGTCCCTTTGCCACTCCGGATGGTTTCAGAGGGTGAAAAGCACTTCATTCCACTTCCCTCTCTTTAAAAACAACATTAGTTACAAAACGGTACTGCAATCCCCAAACCTTTTGCTTTTACACTTTCAAATTACTCTTTTCTGTCACACAGAACGCTTAACTCACATTCCGGGAGGGGAAGGGTTAACTCACACACACAGCACCTAACTCACATAACTTGCATACCAGGAAGGGTGGAAAAGGGAGGGGCACTCTTAGCCACTTCTCCACTTCTCCCCTTTTTCTCCTTTTTTTCCTTCTTCTGTGCTAGGTATTTTAAAATTTCATCCTTTGCAGCCTTCCATTCCAAAGGTCGGAGGTAAATATACCCATTTACTGGCTCAATGGACATTTGGAATTAAAAGGCTTCATAGGTGTGTTCCTAGGATCAAGACAAACAGGGCTTCTAAACAATTTGCAAGTCTTTCAACATTTTGAGCTCAGTCCACCTCTGGCTCCTGTCTATGGAGGAAGAACATCCCCCGGTAAGCTATCCCTTTCAATTCCACTGCTACTCTGTTATACGTCAAACAATTCACAGAGTATACTTATGACATAAAACACACAACGTATAGCAGTGATCACTTGCTTCATTCGCCTCCAGTTGCTTCCTTTGCAGGAGAGCAGAATCGTGGATTGGAACTCCGCACTCGCTTCGTGCTCAATTCTGCGTCTCATGCACCCACGCACTCACATATAAACACTACACAACATACGAGAAGTTTAAAATGAGCTCTTAACGATGTTATAATATACACAGTGCCGATACTGAAGATTTGCAACGAGTGTAGAAAATGATAGCTATCTCATATGCAGCCCTCCTGCTTCCTCAGCAAGGAGTACCCAATTCATGATAACATTATACTATAATATTATCTTATCTATAGTACCATATATAATACCATAATCTCTCGCCACACATCTCTGTCTAATAGAAATCTTGGGATTATACCATAATCCCTCACCACGCGTCTCCGTCTAACAGGAATCTTGGGATTATATTTTACCTGGTGCTTTGCTATCACAGCAGGCAGCACCCATACCAGACCACAGCAGCGAATTCTCTATTTTACCCAGGGGCGGGCAGTGCCACCTCCTCACCTGGCGCAAGTAGGGGATTCATACCCCCCCCAGGTTTACGGGGTCTTGGAAAAATGACCCTAACCCTTCGTCATCGCGTGAGGCGTCCCATCAATGACTTACAGACTCATCCCCTCTTTTTCCTGCAGGTACATCCAAATTATCATACATAAATCACATACCTGGTCCGCCCGCTGAAGGGCCGTCTCTCCTCCCGCAGATATCGGATAGAGATGGGAGATGCTCCGGAGAAATAGCTTACCAGGGCATGCCTTAGAATGCCCCATTCCCCACCGATCCTGCAGCCGGGCAGGGAGGGTGCCCCATCTGGGGTGCCAAATTATTTTGCGTAATTCAAATCCTATAACCCAAAATGCTGGGGTGCAAGGGGGTTCTCCTCCTAGCTTGCATGCCGTATAGCTTAATAAGCAGCTACTTATAGTGTAAAGACATGCATAGTTATATGCGTCTACTACATATTCATACCCTATCCCCGCTTCGTATTATGATTAAATCTGGAAAGTTCGTTCCAGTCTTGCACTTGCGTAGTGCCTCCTGATGGTTGTGGGCCAGGATCTTAGGAATGAAGTAGGAAGTCTTCCTCGGGATGAATATATTTCTTTTTGAACTTTGCGCAGACTCAGTCTCCTCTGGCTGTTTTCAAACTCCTGAACCAAATGCAGCCAGCTTTCTACATTCCAATGCCTACTTATCAGTAAACTGCAAGCTAGCTGGCTCCTTCATTATCAACTTCCAAGGTCTTCAAGGCAAACAACGCCAAGCTCTAACGAATGCTCCCAGCCCCCCTTGTCTGCTTTCGCACATCAGTCCGGTTCAATATCTTTATCAATGATCTGGATGAAAGCATTGAATGCACCCTTAGCAAGTTTGCAGACGATACTAAGCTGGGAGGAATTGTTGATCTTCTTGAGGGTAGGGAGGCTTTCCAAAGGGATCTGAACAGGCTGAATCGATGGGCTGAGACCAATGGCATGAGGTTTAACAAGCTAAAATGCCGAGTCCTGCACTTGGGGCACAACAACCCTGTGCAGTGCTACAGACTAGGGGAAGAGGGACTAGAAAGCTGCCTGGAGGAGAAGGACCTGGAGGTGTTGATTGACAGCTGACTGAACATGAGCCAGCAATGTGCCCAGGTGGTCAAGAAGGCCAATGGCATCTTGGCCTGTTTCAGAAACAGCGTGACCAGCAGGTCCAGGGAGGTTATTGTGCCCCTGTCCTCAGCACTGGTGAGACTGCACCTCGAATACTGTGTTCAGTTCTGGGCCCCTTGCTACAAGAAGGATGTTGAGGCTCTGGAACATGTCCAGAGAAGAGTAACAAAGCTGGTGAAAGGGCTGGAGAATAAGTCTTATGAGAAGCTTCTGAGGGAACTGGGGTTGTTTAGCCTTGAGAAGAAGAGGCTGAGGGGAGACCATATTGCTCTCTACAACTACCTGAAAGGAGGTTGTAGAGAGGAGGGAGCTGGCCTCTTCTCCTAAGTGATGGGTGATAGGACAAGGGGGAATGGCCTCAACGTGCGCCAGGGGAGGTTCAGACTGGATATCAGGAAAAATATTTTCACAGAAAGGATCATCGGTCACTGGGACAGGCTGCCCAGGGAGGTGGTTGAGTCTCCATTCCTGGAGGTATTTAAAAGAAGGGTAGACGAGGTGCTTAGGGACATGGTTTAGTGGCAGATCTAAGAGGTCTTTTCCAACCTAGTGATTCTATGAGTCTATGACTCGGGAAAGTTATTGTGTGTTACTTGAGTGGCATATAGAAATAGAGAGAGAAAAGGGATTAATAACGATGCTAGAAGGGAACACTCATGGAAAAGACGATATAGGGACTATACAGGGGAAGGGGCCAAGGCTGGAGCCCCTTACCATGAAAAGTCCAGGTATAGACAGGAGAAAATCAATGTGCTTAATGTAAATAAGAGCAAAGAACGTTCAGGTTTAACACTGTTGGCTTCTGTGGCCCCCCCAGCTACTGATGCTGAGACTATCACTCACTCTCCAGTTGCTGGTACCACAGACTCAGGGCTCCTACACCTCTGGTTTAACTCCAGTTGTTGGTCCCGAATCTACTCACAATGGTTTCCCCAGTAGCTGACACAGCCCTTGCAGCATCCATACATAAGGAACAGAGAGCAAGATGCATAGACATAGTTAAGAAAAGATTTAATAGGACAGACTGCAGTGATCAGGCACAGGGATCAGTCAGACAAGTATGCTGACTGGCTCTGTTTAACACAAGACTGGCACCTTTTATACCCTTGTCACTCTATTCCTCCATTGTTCCTCCCCAGTTACCTTCCCCTGCACATTCCCTCATCAGTTTGCATAGTTCTACTGACACCCCCTCAGGTTTCACCATTATCAGTTGCAAAGTCCCTCTTTGCCTGTGGTTTCTTGATTGCCCATCAATTAGTGTGACTGACCAGATTTGTTTCTTGTCTTTCTCCCTATTACCTTTGCCTATCAGGTTTGTGTCTGTATGTTCTATTTATGGCTTCCCCCTTTTCTTTAGAATCCTGTTTGACAAGGTCCTCCATCATACAGTCTTACTGAAATAAGCATACCCACATTCCACATACCCTTAATGTGACTGACCAGGTTTGGTTCTCCTTACTGTCTCCCTTATTGTTTGTCAGTCAGATTTGTGTCTTTGTATGGTTTTGTATTCCTTTTCTTATTAACCCCTTTTGCACTGAAAAGGCCCTTGAGCAGATACCCTTAAAGGAGCAGACATTCTCTCCTTTCATATACCTTTACACAATGTACATCACTGTTGTCCCCAAAACACGGTTCTTCACCTGATGTGCATAAATACAATTAACACACATGGTCAATATATTTGTATTTATTTAGTTCTGATCAGAAAAGGGTGCCAGGCATTTAACACAGCCAGCGCACCTGGTCAGTTTGATTATAGGGTATTTCTACACATTTAAATAAAGAACTAGGATACAATCGCTTTTCTTATTGGTTCATTAAGGTTTCATAGCAAAAGATCCATATGAGCTTGCCTATTTTCTACTTAACTATTCAATAAGCAGGAATAAGATGGATTTTGACTGTCTCCAAGGAGGGAGACTCCATTACCTCCCTAGGCAACCTGTTCAGTCACCCTCACAGAAAAGAAATGTTTCTTGACGTTCAGGCAGAACCTCCTGTGTTTCAATTTCTGCCCATTGCCTCTCGTCCTGTCACTGGGTACCACTGACAAGAGCCTGGCTCCATCTTCTTTACACCCTTCCTTCAGGTATTTATATACATTGATAAGTTCCCTGCACTTAGCATTCTCTTCTCCAGGCTAAACAGTCCCATCTCTCCCAGTCTTGCCTCATATGAGAGATAGTCCAGGCCTTTCATCATCTTTGTGGCACTTCGTTGGACTCTCTCCAGTATGTCCATGTCTCTCTTGTACTGGGGAGCCCAGAACTGGACGCAGGACTCCAGGTGTGGCCTTACCAGTTCTGAATAAAGGAAAGGGTCACCTCCCTCAACCTGCTGGTAACACTCCTTCTGATGCAGCCCAGGATACCATTAGCCTTCTTTGCTGCAAGGGCACATTGCTGGCTCATGTTCAACCTGGTATCCACCAGAACTCCCAGGGCCTTTTCCACAAAAGCTGCTTTGCAGATGGGTGCCCCCTACTGTATACTGGTGCATGGGATTGTTCTGTAAATTTCACAGCAATTGAAATTAAACATTTCATATAGTGTAACATATTTATCTAAACCATTTAAGTATATCTTTATACAGAAATTTAATGTAGTAAAATATAGCTATGAGTTAAAGGCTCGTCTTCCTTGAAGACATCTTTAAAGACTTTACACATAGAATATTTTTTGTATGTGTAACTTTATACACCAACTCTCTGCATGGATTCTGAAAACAGCGATAATGTGTAGAGTTGAACATGTGCTTGTACTAACAAGGATGAGGCATTTAGTTACTTATATGCATAAATGTTTGTGGGATTAGTAACAGATTTGATTTAAAAGTGAGTAATATTCCACCTGTGTTATGGTTTGAGCTAAATTAGAGTCAGTTTTGTGACTAAGTCAGTTGCTCTAAGTAACTTCTTGTAGTGAGGGGCCCAGAACTGAACACAGCACTCAAGGTGCGGTCGTACCAGTGCCGAGTACAGAGGGAGAATAACCTCCCTGGACCTGCTGGTCACGCCGTTTCTGATACAAGCCAAGACGCCATTGGCTTTCTTGGCCACCTGGGCACACTGCTGGCTCATGTTCAGTCGGCTGTCAACCAACACCCCCAGGTCCTTCTCCTCCAGGCAGCTTTCTAGCCAGACTTCTCCTAGTCTGTAGCACTGCATAGGGTTCTTGTGCCCCAAGTGCAGGACCCAGCATTTGGCCTTGTTAAATCTCATGCCATTGATCTCAGCCCAGCGGTCCAGCCTGTTCAGATGCCTTTGCAGAGCCTCCCTACCCTCTATCTGATCCATGCTTCCACCCAGCTTAGCGTCATCTGCAAACTTCCTAAGGGTGCACTCAGTGCCTTCATCCAGGTCATTGATAAAGACATTGAACAGGGCTGGACCCAGCACTGAGCCCTGAGGAACCCCACTTGTAACTGGCCTCCAGCTGGAGTTAACTCCATTTACCACAACTCTCTGGGCCCGGCCATTCAACCAGTTTTCAACCCAGGAGAGTGTGTGCCTGTCCAGGCCAGAGGCAGACAGTTTCTGAAGCAGAATGCTGTGAGAAACTGTGTCAAAGGCTTTACCGAAGTCCAAGAAGACTACATCCACAGCCTTTCCCTCATCCAGTAGTCGAGTCACTTTGTCATAGAAGGCGATCAGGTTAGTTTGGCAAGACCTGCCTTTCATGAACCCATGTTGACTGGGCCTGATCACCCGGTTCTCTTGCACGTGCTTCATGATAGCACTCAAGATCACTTGTTCCATGACTTTCCCTGGCACTTAGGTCAGACTGACAGGCCTGTAGTTCCCTGGATCCTCCCTGCAACCCTTCCTGTAGATGGGCACAACATCAGCCAGTCTCCAGTCCAGTGGAACTTCCCTAGTCAGCCAGGATCACTGGAAGATGATGTAAAGGGGTTTCGAAAGGACATCCTCCAGCTCCTTTAATACACTTGGGTGGATCCCATCCGGCCCCATAGACTTGTGGGTGTCTAGCTGGGCAAGCAAGTCTCTAACCGCCTCCTCTTGGATTATGGGAGCCTCATTCTGCTCCTGTAACCCCTGGGTTTGTACACAGGGGGAACAACTTCCCTTACTATTAAAGACTGAGGCAAAGAAGGCATTAAGTACCTCGGCCTTGTCCTCATCCCTTGTCACTGTTGTTCCTTCTGCATCCAATAGGGACTTAATATTCTCCCTAGTCCTCCTTTTTGTGTTAATGTATTAATAGAAAGAGTTTTTATTATCTTTCACAGACTTAGACAGTTTGATTTCTAGTTTGGCCTTAGCCCTCCTGATTTTTTTCCTGCAAGATCTCACTTCTTCCCTGTAGTCCACCCAAGATGCCTGTCCCTTCTTCCAAAGCTCATAGACATTCCTCTTCTTTTTGATGCCTCTCAAGATCTCCCTACTCAACCAAGATGGTTCTTTTCTGCTGCCAGCTCCTTTTCCAGAACATGGGGATGGCTTGCTCCTGAGCTGCTAGGATTTCATTTTTGAAGAGCACCCAGCCCTCGTGGGCTCCCTTGCCCTTAAGGACTGTCTCCCACGGGACTTTGCCAACCAGCCTTCTGAACAGTCCAAAGTCTGCCCTCTGGAAGTTTAATGTGACTGTTTGCTAATCCCCTTCTTTATCTCACCTAGAACTGAAAACCCTATCATCTCATGATGGCTTTGTCCCAGGCATCCTCCAACCGTCACATCCCCCACAAGGCCTTTTCTGTTCACAAACAGCAGGTCCAGGAGGGCACCCTCCCTTGTCAGCTCTCTCACCAGTTGTGTGAGGAAGTTGTCTTCCATGCACTCCAGGAACCTCCTAGACTGCTTCTTTTCTGCTGTATTGTACTTCCAGCAGATATCCGGAAGATTGAAGTCTCCCATGAGGACAAGAGGTAGCGATCTAGAGACTATCCCCAGCTGTTTATAGAAGAGCTCATCAGCTGCTTCTTCTTGGCTGGGTGGTCTGTAACAGACTCCCATCACAATATCCGCCTTCTTGTGGGCTCCTCTGATTTTAACCCATAGGCACTCAGTCCGTTCCTCACCATAATTGAGCTCAAGGTTATCAAAGCACTCTCTAACATAGAGGGCTACCCTGCCTCCTCTCCTACCCTTCCTTTCCTGCCTGAAGAGTTTGTACCCTCCCATGGCTGCACTCCAGTTATACGAGTCATCCCACCATGTTTCCGTGATGGCAACAACATCGTAGTCTCCTTGCCCTACAACAGCTTCCACCTCCTCTTCTTATTGCCCATGCTGCGTGCATTGGTGTAAATGTACTTCAGCTGGGCTGGCAAACCTTCAGCCCTCATAAAGGGAATAAAGTTCATTCCCAAATGTGATATGTTCCTTTCCAGTTAGGAGTTAATGGTTCCGAGTCCCAGGACTTGATATACACCCAGTCTCCAGGCTGGAACAGATGTGCTGGCATATCAAACTCTAAAGATTTGTTAACAGTCACAAATTTCTGCATCTCCTGGAGACTCTTTTCTAAAGATATCAAATAGTTATTAATGTCCAAATTCCCTTTAACAGTGGTATTTTCTGGGACATGTGGCATCTGATAAGACCTCCCATACAACATCTCATATGGCCTAAGGCCTCCTCGTCGAGGTGGAATTCAAATTCTTAATAACACTAAAGGTAGTGCTTTTACCCAGGTCATAGAGGTTTCCTGACATATTTTGCTCAACTGCAACTTCAAAGTATAATTCATTCTCTCCACTTTCACACCAGACTGAGGCCTATAAGGCATATGCAAATCCCAGGATATTCCCCGAACACTGTTTAGTTGTGTGATTACTTCTGCCACAAAATGAGGACCTCTGTCTGAAGATATTCCTAAAGGCACCCAAACATTGGAATAATTTCTTTAAGTAAAATTTTACTACTTCTCTTGCCTTATTGGTGCAAGCAGGGAAAGCCTCTGGCCAGTTTGAAAAGATACCTACTAAAACTAGAATATATCTGTATCCTTTTTCAGGATAACTCAGTAAAATCTATTTGCCAGTAACTTCCTTCCTTAACATTCCCAAGTATTATTCGATTGGGATATTTTCTTTGGCATACCCCACATTTTCCGTAACTGCATGAACAATTTCTGTCATGGTCCTTCCTATAACTACTTTCTTCGAACATTTTAAAAGATTCTCTGTTCCCCAATGTACTTTATCATGTTCCCTTTTGGCCAATTCCCTTAAAAGAAAAGGAGGTATTACCACCTGCCCGGTGGGTGTGACAAACCATCCACAATTTTGTTCTTTTGCCTGCAATGCCTTAATCAATCTAAGGTCCTTATTGTCCTGTCTAGGAGCTGTTTCTGGCAATTTCAACTCTTTCTCTGGCACTAAAGCCATGATGCCTGTTTCTGCAGCCTCTTTAGCAGCTTTATCAGCCAATTGATTTCCCAATCCACTATTAGAGGCTTCCGATTGATGTGCCTTACAATGCATAACAGCCACTTCTGTAAGTTTCTGAAGACTGGCTAGTAATTTTGAATTTGTTCTGTATGCTTGATTCCAGTCCCTTGTGCTGTTAAAAGCCCCCTCTCTTTCCATAGGGCTCCATGGGCATGCACAACTCCAAAGGCATATTTAGAATCTGTCCATATACTGACTCTCTTGTCTTGACTCAAATCCAAGGCCCTAGTTAGGGCCACTCATTTGGCTTTCTGAGTAGAGGTTGTTGATGGCAAAGCACGAGCTTCAATTACAGAGGTCATTGTGGTAACTGCATAACCCAACAACCTTTTTCCTCCTCGCACTGAACTGCTCCTGTGTGCAAATAATTACCAGTCTGGATTCTCAAATGGTTGACCTTTAAGGTCCAGACGACTGGAATATACTTCTTCAGTCATCTGCAAACAATCGTACTCAGTTGCTCTAATTATACCACCTGGTACTTTAACATTCAACTAGGAGAGAGCCAACGTCCTCCTTTTTGTTCCAAGACAGTGCTGACCATATGTGGCACATATACTGTCATCTTCTGATCCATTGTGAATCTGCAAGCTTCCTGGATCAGTATTACTGTGACAGCAACTGCTTTCAGGCAGCCCAGCCATCCTTGGCCAACATTATCCAGTTGTTTTGATAGATAGGCCACTGCGCGTCTCTGCTCTCCCAGAAAGTGCAATAGCACTCCCTGGGCTGTCCCACACCTCTCATCAAAATATTTTGATGTCTGGAAGCCTGAGTGCTGGTGCTTTTATTAAAGACAATTTCAAATAGTTCTATGCTGCCCTGCTGTTATCAGTCCAATTGTAGCCAGTCACAAGCAATCTTCTCTAGCAGTTGTAGCAATAAGGATATCATCCACATACTGTAATATCATTCCCCCATAATTTTCTTTTCCCATATTTCTAGTTCTTTGGCTAATTGATTCCCAAAAGTTGTTGGACTGTTTTTCATTCCTTGGGGTAGAACAGTATACATTACTGAATTTTTCTGCCAGTTTCAGAGTTTTCCCATTCAAAAGCAAAAAGCTCTTGATTTCCCTTTTCAAGGGGAATGCAGAAAAAAAAAAGCATCCTATATGTCTAGCACTGTAAACCAACCCTGTTCTTTCAGTTAAAGCTGTTAAAAAACTAGAGGGATTCGGAACCACTAGATGTATATCCTGAACAATTTGATTCATTGCTCTAAGATCCTGTACTAAATGGTAACCCTTATCATTTGTCTTTTAACCAGTAAAATCAGGATATTATATTTTGGCTCATATTCCACTGACAACTTATATTTCAAGAATTTCTGAATTACTGGTACTAACCCAAGCTTAGCTTCTAATTTTAAGGGGTATTGTTTAATTCTTACCGGGATCGATCCTGGTTTCAAATCACCTCTTGCAGGTTCTGCTCACTTGGACCTCCCAGGTATCTCTCCAGCCCACGCTGTCAGGAGCACAGCATCTCCAAACTCTCAAGGGATTATTTTCTTTGAATGTTGACATCCTGTAATAATAAGACTGTCACTTCAATATATTTAGATTCTGGTATATAAACTTCAATTTCCCCTCCTCCAAATCTTGTTTGAGCTTCTAATTTTTCAAGCAAGTAATTTCCTACCAACTGCTTTGGAGAGCCTGGCAAATACAATAACTGATGAGTTACCCCATCTGCTGTCAGAGGGACATTCTGTCTAACTTTCAAAAAAACCACAGCTGCTTAGAGAAAACTTAACTGTACTTTAGCTTAAATCAAAATATTCCACTTTGAAAAGTTTCAAAATATTCCACATATTGTATCAGATCAAAGAAGGACATATTAAATCAAGCCTTGTCATCTAGATTGCCAATTTGGCAGAGAAACATGAGGGAAAAGTGTCTTTAGATGGACTATCTCATTATATGCTTGATACCAAAAATGCTGGCAAAATAAACTCTCCAAGACCTGTTTTGGAGTTTTAGAAAGCAGTCATCCTTTATTATAGCACTGGATGCACAAATACAGCATACAGCTACTGCTCAGCACATATTATACTTAACACAAGGTGTTATCATTTCTAGAGGGAATACTGTCTTATAAAAACACAGCCAACTTTCAGGAAATGCTGTTACTTAGATGAGACTCAGCTGAAGTTAGAAAATTGATTCTACTTTAGCTCAAACCAGAATATTCCAGTTTTGCAATAGTAGCTATGCTCATATTGAAAGAAAGAAATTTACACTTAATGGTTTAATTTAACTATTAAGGCAGGTACACTTTATACAGAGTGCTTCTACCCAACAGTGATTTCAAAGAACTCTATATACACAGAGGTGCCTTCATATTCATAACTTTTCCACAAAATGACAAGCATACCTTATTCCTGGAACCTCATATCCAGGGGGGTAAAATTAATCCCATCTAGAGATGTTAAAGCTTGGCCATAACTGAGCAGTTCATCTTAATGACTCTGGGAGACAAGAAGATAAGGGTTGGTATAGTTATCTTAGTCGTTAATCTTGTTTTAACACATTGCAGTTGACATCACCATTTGAATATGTATACAAAACCACACCTCCAAGCAAAAACTACCCACCTCCAGAAGCAGACCCCTACTCACTGAATATGCACAGTAGAAAACTTAGAATCATAAAATTATAGAATGGTTTGGGTTGGAAGGGGCCTTAAAGATTATTTAGTTCCAACTCCCCTGCCATAGGCAGGGACACCTCCCCACTAGATCAGGCCACCCAATGCCCCATCCAACCTGGCCTTGAACACTTCCAAGGAGGGGGTATTCACAACTTCTCTGGGCAACGTGTTCCAGTGTCTCACCACCCTCATCGTGAAGAATTTCCTCCTAATGTCTAGTCTAAATCTTCCCCTCTCCAATTTAAAGCCATTCCCCCTAGTCCTATCACTACATGCCCTTGTAAAAAGTCCCCCTCCAGCTTTCTTGTAGGCCCACTTCAGATACTGGAAGGTCGCTATAAGGTCTCCTCGGAGCCTTCTCTTCTCCAGGCTGAACAGCCCCAACTCTCTCAGCCTGTCTTGTATGATGCAACCACATGTAACTTTATTACAATGATATGTAAATCACTAACCAATCATTTATAGAAGGAAGCACTTGGCATGTATTCACTTTGTAACATTTGTAATAAATTGAGCACAGACACTTCCGTTGGGTGTGCTTCATTTGTGGAAAGCCACCAAGCACCCCAGCCTTGCTCAATGTTGAAATCAAATCAATGTTTTGACTTGACGTGTGAGATTGACTATTTGCATACCAGGTGACGAATTTGACTTTTCAAACAACACTAAGGTAAGCTAAGGATACAAATTTTCTTGAGTTCATTCCAGCCTTATTGTCATAAGATTAGCTACCTTCTCTATTAAAAAGTTAGAAAATATCCCTACTCTTTACAGATTCTCATGCACCTGCACACTGTTACAAATCCTGTTTTTGTTTGCCAAGTTCTAATTATCCTATTAGTACTTGTTTGGGTTTTTTTTTTTTTTTTTTTATTTCTGTCTTGTTACTCTTTGTACCTGGATCTGAATCCCTTCATCATCACTATCACAGAAATAATGCCACACACTGGAGGAGAAACAGCATTTGTATGATTCTGGGCTGGAATTTGTTAAGCACTACGTCTATTAAACAATAGACTTCCAGTAATTTGTCTAAACATTTTTTTAACACATTTTGTTATTTTTGTCATCTGTAGCAATGAATTTATGATTATGCATAGTCTTTAAAAAATACTTGCTTTACATCAGTTCTATAAGAATTACTTAGCAGTCTTTCCTTAGTCACCATCTCCAAGCCATTTTACATCCTCTTGCTATACATGAAGACAGATTCATATGTACAGAGAAGCATTAAAACTCGAATTAACCTATGACTCAGTGACTCTACTGTTTGTTATACATGTCTGTTCCACCCCTTCAAAAAGACTGCTGAACTCCCAAATAGCTCTCTCCTATAACTGTATGGAGCCTTACTGTTAGAGAAATAAGAGAGAGAAGACAGAAAGGATTACTCAAATTCTGTAAGATAACACTACAAAAGGAGACAGGATGGCACCATACCAAGTTAAGCACAAGAGAACAAAGCAGCTGACTAATGAAAGAGATAATAACTTGAACTTTGTGTGAAACTATCCTAATTAGCACAGTAAAAATCACAACCCTAGTAGGGAAAGACCTTTATTAATTAAAGTCCTTTCCTCACCCAGCATATGTAGTTAAAAAATAGTACACTGTGACTTTAAACGGAGATGAGACATCACAAGGACCAATAGGAACAAGGATGATGGAACTTAGTTGCAAAATGTATGGATAATGGTCACTCAGAATGTATAAAATATTGGCCATGTACTAACAAAGGTGTGCTACTTTTGTGGAATTGCCACCTAGCACCCATCTCTGCGCAGACATGCAATAAACAAATATCTCAACTCTGTGTGATTCAACTTTTTGCACACCGGATTGTTGTTCCAAATCTGGATTCTTCACCCTGTGTGCAAAGAGATGATCCACACACAGGTGTTACTAACCACCAACACAATTCCTTGGCAGTAGACTGGCACAATCCACAAGGATATTACAGAAGCCAGTGGAAAAATAATTTTACACTATTTGATAATAGGGGGTATATTGGTCCAGAGACAATCTCTGAACTATACATTCGATATATACAAGGGTATATCTGAGAGCATAAATATAACTGGCCCATGTAACAATATGCCTTGGGGCAGTCAAATACCTCAGGTTTGGAAGACACCTCAAATTGGAACCTTGGAATATACTCAGACTGTAATCTCAGTTGCCTTTGCCTATCAAATGCGTCTTGCAAGCTGTCTTGTAACTTTCCATTCATCTACCCCTCATCTGCCAGCGTCTTATCTGACCACTGACGCCCTGCTTGTTCAGCTTCTAATTCACCTCAGAAGCGTGCTCATTCTCCTTCCAGCTTGTCCTGGGCAGAGCGCTCTGCCTCCAGCTCTGCCTAGAGGGAGGAGCGTTCCACCTCCAGCTCCTCCTGGAGGGAGAGCCTCTCCGCCTCCAATTCCGACTCCCTTTGTGCCTGTTCTCGCCATTCCTTTTGAGCAGCCATGAGCCCAGCTGCCAGCACTGCAGACAAACGCAGACCTTTGCCCAGGTTGCTCCGGTTCTGCCTTGCAAGAGCTCTAATCCATTCTGCCACTGCAACCGGTAACTGCCAGTGTTTCTCTGCCCAGCCACATCCAGCAGGATCGGGGCATGCTTACAGTCTTTCAAAACATTTTCTAAAGGGGAGCAGTTGAGCATAAACATCTGGACTGCCATGCTTCACTGCCGGGACACAACCTGCTCTGAGGAGGCAGGCAAACCTCCCTTTTGCAGTTACAAAAACTGCTTATCCTTCCTAAAAACTACAGTTTGGGAGCAGAGCAGTCCAGCATTTCCCAAACGCTGTGACCATCTGCCAGGGCATACCTGCACTGAGTGGGTGGACACAACCCCCTTTCAGACAATTACTGAACTTGCTTATCCCAAAATTACACCGTCCTCCTCACCATTTCTCACCAGGATTCTGCCGACTGCGCCAATTTAAAAGATGTCACAGTCCACTTTAGAAATGAGCTCTTTATCCTGGCATGGTGCCAGAGCGATACAAATCACTCAGGAGGAGAGTGTAAACAGTATTTTTACTAAACAAAGTGCACACCCTGAGAATACTGGATTCAAACGACCCGTACGTGACAGTGTTGGAAAACGTTAATTTAGCTGAAGAATCAGGGCTCAATTAAAATAAGATTAAAATTATAGGTTATGTATATTGTATTTAGCATTTGATATATATTGTGTTTAGCATTTAATTTTGTTGATCTTTATAGTTAGGTATGTGCAGACTTTGTGCCTGTCTCTGCAGACAGTGACGGTTTTCTCACAAACCACATATAACCTTCACAAGTATGGTATTAGGGAGTGCTTAGAAAGTATGTACTAACAACCTTATCCGAGCAGAGCCTACATTTGTGAAGGCCAGAAACATACCAAGGGCAGTCAAGTGAAGGTAAGGAAATCCTGGTGTCCACACAAATGATGAGACAATCCTCAAATACATATGCATGAAGAAATGATGTAATCTGTTGAATATACATTAGATTGCGAAACACTTAAGGGTTAAATTGCGGACGCGTCGGGATCGTCTTGGAACCCGATTTGGGTGTGCATACCCCTGGTTCCCGGGGCCTCGAAATAAAGCACCACATATAACCTTCCTGGAATGGTTATGTGTTTGTCTCTAGGCTAACAACAGAGCACCAACAAAAAACCACAGTGGCTGATGTCATTGTGGTAACTGCATAATCCAACAACCTTTTTCCTCCTTGCACTGAACTGCTCCTGTGTAAATAATTACCAGTCTGGATTCTCTAATAGTTGATCTTTAAGGGCTGGGCAACTGGAATATGATGCAGATGACTTCAGTCATATTAATTGTCATAGCCTGTATAGTGTTTTGGTGTTTCTTATGGTGGTGTCAAAATTCAATAAAAAGTTATAGTGATTGGAAGTGAAACAAAGACACCAAATAGAAACAGGAAAGTATTTTGCTAAGTCCATTGAAAAGGATGGTATCTTCTAAAATTGCAAAAGAATTTGCAATGGAATTGAAAAGGGGGAAACTGAAGGAAGGAATAAATCATTAAGAATAATAAGAATAATATGAATAATAAGAATAATAAGAATCAAATCTTGGCCAGCTTGCAGCAAGAAAGAATGTGATTGTAACATGAGTTTAGCTTGTTTACTAGTTGAAACAAGGACAGTCCTCCAGCAGGAACAAAGGACAGACCTGAGCTCACCAAGAGGACACAATGAGGAAGGAGGTAAGATAAGGAGCTTCCGAGGATTCTGAAGACACAAAGGAACTGTGATGTACATTTGAGAGTGGGTGATAAGATATGATGAGTTCTATGTATGTTTAACCAATATTTCTAGAATACGTAACCAGTGTTTCTCGGAATCTATATGAATGTTTAACCACTATAAAAGTCCTGTAACCAGTCTCAATGGACACACACATTAGGCGAAATGATTCCCTATGTGTCCAGTGCCGTATTATTTATTAAACCAATACCTGCTTAATAATCAAATTGGCAAGAATCTTACTAATTGTTAAGAGGTATTTAAAGGGAGTTTCTGATTTAAACTCAGCAAGCAAGACAAGACTAATTATCTGCGAGACTGCTGATAAGTAAAGTAAAGGTATTTTGAGCAAGTTGATAAGACTAATTGTCCTGACATGATTGCTCAGTGTTTACCGTGACCCAGCAGGCTGAACAGTTTATTTTTGTTCTTGATTGCCTGAAAAAGGGTTAAGCAGACTGGTAAAACATTCCCATTGAATTTTCCCATATTCCAACTTAAATTGTGACACCGGTAAAGACTGAACTGAAAACAGGAGCTTGACTGGTAAGGAAAAAACAAAATCCTGCACGCCTAGAATCCCAACTAGGACTTGAATCCCTAATAGAGAATCTACTGGAATATGGACTTTTATGGCAATGTCAATCAACATATTACTGGTGAAGAAGCCACACAGGCAAGAGTACAGGTTGGTACAAGACCTGAGAGCTATATAAAGTGAGATACCCTTAAATCCTACCTCCTTAATGCACATGGAAAAGGAAGAAGGCCTTAACCATGATTGTTTGCAAGTTATTGAACAGATATATGCCAGCAGACCTGAGAGAGACAGACTTCAAAAATCCAGATGCAGCTTTGTGATCCAAGGGGAAAGAAAGACTGGATATGCTTTTGTGACCCTTGATGAACACAAGGAGGTAAGACAGTTACCTTTTAACACCACAGCACAAAAAGCCGAACTGATTGCCCTAACTAGAGCCCTAGAACTGTTGGAGGAGAAAAAAGTAAACATCTATATAGACTTGATGATGCATGCTTATGGCACTATATGGAGACAGGACTGGTATCATCAGATGGAAACAGTACTAGGCTGTAGCGTTTCTATACACAGGTAAAGTAGCATTTACATTCTGACCTTTTCGAGCGATGTTATAGGTATAATTATACATTACACAAGCATCCATTATTACTGACCCATTTTGCTGGAACCTATCTTGGACCGCTGTCTGTAATGACACAAGCCTATCCTCGTCCCCAGCTTAACAATGGAAATGGACCTTCCTAATTTGCTTCCCAAGTTCTTACCATGAATTTCACTTGAGTTTTATGTTCAGTCATTCCTGTTGGCGTGGTTTGCATATGTTTCACTATTAGAGGGATTAAAGTATCTCCTGGCAATTGTAAAAAATTCATAACATATTGTACCTTATCTAACCTATTTGCTGGTGTTTCTCCCTGTTCCCCCTGTTTTTGTTTTTGCAAAAGAGTTTTGATGGTGCAACGCGTTTGTTCTACAATTGCCTGTCCAGTTGGGGAATGTGGAATGCCAATAAGGTGTTGCACTCCCATCTGTAAAATCTGTCAGCCCATTTACCAGTGTGGTACTACACTTAGATCTTTTCTCTAGACATTCTTGTTGCAAAAAAGGTTGTCAACCGATGGCCTGGATGATGAATTTTAATTTGTCCACTAAAGTTCACCAAGGCCACTTGTAATTCTAAACTGTTCTGCATACTCCATTGTAAATATAATCCTGTCATTGGAATGACTATTGTTTCAGGCTCTTTCCCATTCAAATCCTCTATCTGATCTCCACCTTTCATGATTGATTGTGCAAACATTTCTACTCTTGTTACAATCATCTTTGATGGGTGATTAGATAAGAACTGCCATTCTATTATTTTTAATTTGTCCAAATCAGTTTCAACCCATTGCATTATTAACCCAACAGGCTGATAAGTGTTATTGATGGTAAAAAAATCGACAGGCCACCCAAATACTACACAATGTGCTTGTCTGTTGCTTACTGCATTTTCTAATTTTTTCAACGTTTGTTCTGCTTCCTTTGTTAGATTCCTTGATGCTAATATATGCGTAACTCTTTTTAATAACTCAAACAAAGGTAATAACATTTGATTATCTACCCCTATCAAATTCCTGATCCAGTTAATATTACCCAGCAAGATCTGCACAACATTAAGTGTTTGGATGTTAATTCCAAATGATACCCTTTGCGGTTTGATGGTTTTATCCAAAATTTTTCACCCCAAATACATCCATGGTGCAACACTGCACCTTTTCTGGTGCGATTTGCAACTGATGTTTTTGCAACATGTCACATAATTCCTGTTTATACCTTTCCAAATTATCTTTCCCTGTCGCTAGTATATTATCCATATAATGATACGCTAACAGCTATGGATATTTTTCCAAAAGCCTTGTTAGGCTTGGTCAACATAAAGTGGACACATTGTTGGCGCATTTTTCATCCCCTGCAGTAATACCACTCATTGATATCTCTACACCGGTCCCTGCCTGTTTGTTGTCGGAACTGAAAAGGCAAATTTTTCACTATTGCTGGGGTCAATGGGTATGGTAAAAAAACCCAATCCTTTAAGCCAATAACTGAAATGTTCCAGTCTCTATAAATCCTTGAGGACTGAACAACAGCCATCCTTCAGGCTTTCTTTTTCTGCCATGACAGTGACATCTGCGACGGTATCCACCAACATAGTCACATAATTCTGTTTATACCTTTCTAAATTATCTTTCCCCATCACTAGTATATTATCCACATAATGATACGCTAACAGCTGTGGATATTTTTTCTGAAAACCCTGTAAGGCTTGGTCGACATAAAGTTGACACATAGTTGGCACATTTTTCATCCCTTGTGGTAACATCACCCATTGATATCTCTACACTGGTCCATGTCTGTTTGTTGTTGGAACCGAAAAGGCAAATTTTTTCCACTATCGCTGGGGTCAATAGGTATGGTAAAAAAAACCAGTCCTTTAAGCCAATAACTAAAACGTTCCAGTCTCTATAAATCCTTGAGGACTGACCAACAGTCATCCTTCAGGACAGTCTTTTTCTGCCATGATGGTGACATCCACGATGGTATCCACCAGCACAGTTATTTGAATTGTTTGATTTTTGTAATATCAATGTCACCTTTAATTGTGGGTTTGATTTTTGAATTTCTAATGCTCACATTATCTGTTTTTCTTGTCCTGTAGATCCAAAGCTTCCACTAGCCCTTTCTTTGTTTTCAGTTTGGGGAGCTTTACTTTTAAAAGGTACTAATTGTGCTATTAGACCGAATGCCTGACACAAAGTAACAAAACCAAACATACATATGGGATGACCATCAAGTCATCGTCTATGGGCTTTTCTCTGAGTAATGGCTTTTTCAGTTTTGCCCAAAGTTTGTTGTGCATCACTCCTAAGAGTAGGAGGTGCTGTTAAAGCCATGTCCCCCTGAAGAAGATCAAATAATGGACTTAGTTCTGCATTAGTAATACCCAAATAAGGTTTAACTCGATTGATTGTTCCTAGGAGCTTTTGTAAATCATTTTAAGTACTATTTGCAGTTTGACTTGCTGAGGTTCACTTGTGGCATTCATAATTTTCCACTCAAGATATTTCCAAGTTTGAATTTTTTCAGGTGTGACTTGAAGGCCTATTTTCTCTAATACAATCTTTGAAATGGTATTAATTGAGCAACACAACTGCTTTGAGTGATATACACAGGTGGGAAAGGAATATAAACCATAGCTTGTATTTGTCCAGTAAAATCAGAATTAATAACACCAGGTTACTCGAAAAGACTTTGCTAAGTAATATTGTGACTGAGGAGGTTGTGGAGAAGATCCAAGTGGGAGCATTTACTGTTGTCATGCATCTCCGCCGCGCGCTGGGTTGCTGGTTTCTTTGGTTCTTTAGTGTTAACGGTTTACCCCCAATATCGTATTTGAAATGGTGTTGATTTGTAAAGTGACAACCTTTTCGACATTTATGGTAATGGTCCAGGCGTTGTCGAGTTCTTGGCCCTTTTGTCTGTTTTTACCTGTATGGGAATTTTCAAGGCTGCAAATTTATTAACTTTTCTATTCCTTTGCAGTTTTTTAATCTCAGAGGATCTTCCTTTTGGACTCTTAAATCATGCTCTCATTAGTGCCTGGCTAAAATCCCCTTTACGGTTGTCTGCACTAGGACCCAGCAGTTGCTGATCTAAGAAGGGACACTGGAATGCAGAGTGTTCTTCATAAATTTTTACTCTCCTAGAGAGATGACTCCCAAGCTGAAAAAAACCCCAAACTTTGCATTCAAAAAAAAAAATATCAGGAGAAAGGTGGGGAGGAAAAGGGTGGGGTGGAACTCACACACAGCCACAGGGCTGGTTTTTTTTCCATTTTGTTTTTCTATGTTCTGTTTTTCTATTTTTTCTTTTTCTATTTTCCGTTCTGGTTTTCTTTCTGTATTTCTTATTTTCTTTCTTTTTTCTGTTTTTTCATTTTATTTTCTCTCTCTCTTTCTTCTTTTTTTTTTTTTTCTAGTTATTTTAAAATTTTGTCTTCTGCAGCCTTTCACTTCAAAGGTCCCAGGTAAATCTACTTGTTTGCCAGCTTAGTGGACATTTGAGATTGAAAGGTCTCAGAGTTGCATTTTTAAGATTAATCAAAAAAAACAGAGACTCAAACTCCTATAACCAAAACCCAATCTGCAAATCTTACAAATGTTTAAAGCGCTTTAAACACACACACAGAGAACCACTCTTTTGAGAGCTGGCTTAATATACCTATACAATATTGTTTACGACCAGTCAATAAGAACAGCACGATGGTATGAATATTTAAACTATACATGGTACTGAACACATACAACGCTTAAAATATACACATATATCACAAAATAAGGTTTGTATTGATTGTTCAACAGGTAATAGTCTTTGGTTGTTACAGCATTTTCGTGGCAAAGGACTATCCTGTGGTGGCTGTGAATTATTCACGCATGCGATGGAGCTGGTATCTGCTTCAGGCACTGGGGTGGGGGCAGCTTGGTGGCAAAACAGTCAGTACTTTCTGTTTTTACAGGTTTTCAAATTTCTTTTATCGCTTCATAACTAACTGATTCCCAGTGAAGATCTGCATCTCATGATAAATCATGGGAAAAACTTGCAACACTTCAACCTGTTCCTGCAGCTGCGCCTCCCTCCTCGAGGAGGGGGACTTGTGCCCATCTGAATTACTTTCATCCTCAGAAGTTTCACCTGGTAGTGGAGGACAGAGGAGTGGATTAGTGCTATTCAGTGGAGATCTTACATTGGAAAGAGACGGGGCAGAGGACTGTACTACAGTTAATCATTCACCTTTACCTTATGGCTCAGATTTGCTCGCAATTCCTATAAATCCTGTCTTTAGTTGGATTGTTTCTTAACAACTTCCTCATCCTCAGAATCACTCCACAATGGTGATTGCTTTTTTATTTTCCTTGAAGTCCTTTTAGAAGTCGCCTTTAGGTCCTTCACTACCGAACCAGGAGGATCAGGATTATTTAAGGCACTAGCCTCTACTAGATCTTGTTGTGCTTTAAGATCTTTCAGTGTTTCATATAGCAATCTCCATGTTATTAACACACAGGTAGCATTTAAATCTCCCTTTGTGGCATGTTCAAACAGTAATTCACCAGCCTCCTTCCAAGTCCCAATGTCAAAAACACACAGTGATTCTGCGGGCACATTCTTACTCTTTAACCATTCTAATAATTCCAGTTTATGTTCTTCGTAATGAACTCCTTTCCTTTTCAAAATATGCTTAAACATCTTTACTATTGCCTTTTCTTCTGTCGACATATTCACCCCCATCTTACACTACTTAGTTTCTCAGCTGCTCACCTGAATCTCGTGGAACAGGTGATTGTGGGCCCTGGGGGCTTTCTTCTTTTTGTCCGCTTGGTCCAGCCATCAAGATGATCATTCATCTGAGACGTCTCCCCCATGCGCTGTCCTTTCCAGCGTCTCTCATATCCCCACATCAGCGCCTCTCTTGCTGCGCCACGTGAATGTCGGGGTCACCATTTGTGGAGATTGATGACACGAACTCCGATATCTTGGATCGAAGACCTTTATTGCTCTTAGCGAGTTCCTTATATGCACAGTGTTATGTTGCATCTAAAACTTGGTATCATTTGATTGGTTACAAACAATTGTACACTTATATAAGTTTATATTACTATTTTGTTAGTTGTTACTGTCCACGCACCTATATCAAATGCTTACTTGGTTAATTAGCTTTGCATATTTTACATGCTTTTCCCCTAAGTTATCATGATTTCTACTTTTCTAACTTACACCTCCCTCTCAGCTATCCGTTGTTTCCTCTTACTGCACTGTTCATGGTCCTTCAAGGGCATCGTGGCCTTTGTTAATATAAAATGTTTCTACAAATTGGAATGACAGCATATTGGAATTGCTAAAAGGTTTTGGTATGATGAATAGACTCTTTAGCATGACAGCCTGCCTCCCCATGCCACATTCCACCTCAGACCCTATACCTTGGGGAATGATTCCATTAAAATTTACAGATCTTCAAAAATTGGATAGTGACACCAGTGCATTATAACATGGTAATGGGAGCTATTATTTATGTAACAAAAAACGGTGCAGAGAAAGAGGATAAGTACAAGAATATTATATCTTGAGAAAAGGTTCTGGGACTTGGAATTAAAGTTACAAGGAGACTGGAGATATATTTTGAATCAGTGCCTTAGATAGGGAAAGAAAGGTAAATTTGATTACCCCATGCTGTCCTGGAAATGCACACAGAAAATCACATGTAACTTTGCCGGGGCAGATGTAATAACAACAGCCTTCCCTTTATTATAAAAAGAGCATGAGAATTATGAGAAGCCTGGATCAACACTTCCAATTGTTCACAGGCTGAAGTGCCAGCCCCTGGGTACAGAGTATGGGTATTGGGAAGTGGGCCTTGGACTACCAGATTATCTTTTACTGAAGAAAATATGCCTGTAACCTTAGGCCTCCTGACACTGTGCCCTATCTGGAAGCAAAGTGAAGCCCTACAAACTGTCAGTATTGGGCAAAACCCCAAAAAATCAGTGATGGGGATAATTGGCAAGGGCCGAGCACATACACTGAGGTTGGATGGGGATTACAGAGTTTTTGCTCCCGGGATGGACTGCACTGGAAAATCGGATTCTAATTCTTACCTGGCAAGTGGAAACACTGGCTAGCTCTGTTGCCAAAGATTCAAACTGATTAATCAGCAGGTACAGGCCAATAGGGAGGCAATATTACAACACAGCCTGGTTTTAGATTTATTGCTGGCCAAAGAGCATGGAGTTTGTGGATTTTTGAAATTTGACACGGATCATTATTGCATCCATATACTAAATGTAACCGAATATCTTAATAAGCAGATAGAACAAATTCAGGCTGTTGCCTGATTGGGATCTTAGAGAGAAAACAATTGGTTGAATAAATTTTTAAATCATGTGGGTGGAATGTTGCTGACTGGATGGCTGGCTTCTTTGTCACAAACTTTAATGTTAATCACTGTCATAATAGGGACAGTCTTCTCAGTATTAAATTGTGGAAAATACATAGTTTCAAAAAGGGGTCACATTTCTAAACTAGATATAAATAATCTATGTTGGTGTTATTCTGCCTTGCTTGTTATCCTGTGGGAAGGGTGGTGTGGACCTTTAGATGAGAATCAAAGGTCCAAGAAGAAAAGGAGGGATTTGATATAATTTGTGGAATATTTCAAAGTAGAATTTTTTGTTTTAAGCTAAAGTACAGTTAAGTTTTGTCTAAGCAATTGTGGTTTTTGAAACTTAGACAGAATGTCCCCCTGATAGCATGTTTTCTTTCTCTGATGGCATGCTTTCCTTAAAACAGTGTTTTCCAGACATTAGGTTTGAAACTAAAACTGATAGTTTTAATGAAACAATAACAATCAAAGGAAAATACTATCAATAAGAAAATGATGAGATATTTACAAATATATGAAATTGTTTCTCCCCTTGATGCATCACCACAGATGCTGCAGAACAAGCACAGGGAAATGTCCCGGGCTAGATTCAGCAGCAGATGGGAGCTGGACTCAGGAACTGGATTCAGGAATGCACAGATCCAGGATAGGGGCAAAAAGACAGATGAAGTTCTCACTGGACATTGGCCATCAAAGAAGAAAGTGTGACCCTCGTAATCTCTCATTTTATGCCAAGTATGATGTATATGGGATGGAATACTCTCTTGGTCAGTTTGGGGTCACCTATCCTGTATGCCCCTCCCTGCAGGTGCGACCCTTTTTCAGCCTTTTGACTTACAGCATTTCATCAACTCAAGAGTAACTTTGATCTCCATAGGAATAAGTATAAATTGCTTATGCCTTTCTGCATGCCAGTGCTCTGTGTTATCACTTCTAGAGAGAAACGCTGTGTTCTAGATGAGACTTAGCTGAAAAGTTAGAAAACTGATTCTACTTTAGCTCAAACAAGAACATTCCGCACCCCTTATTCCATATCATTTATGTCATGCTCAGGTCACTACTACTTATATCTTCAAATGTAAATATACACATATAGATTGTTAATCCGTGATGTATCTACACAAAAGTTTGCTGAGTTCATGATTGTGAGTGTCCATCCATTACAGCAGTTCCTCAGGGCAAGAGGAATTGTATGAGGATTCGTTGTGGTTCATGTCCACAGGTTGCAGGTTAGAGATGTCAACCTCGAGGAGGTTACTGGACACCACATGATGAAGCTAGCTCTTTATCCTGAAAAACACTTAGTAAACACTGTTCGCATTATATCTTAAGATTGGGCATTCTCACCCAGTCATATTTCCTTGAGGTACACATTGAACTTCACCATCCTTCAGCATTACCCACCAAGTATGTCCAGGCCCTTGAGTGAAAGCAACCCCACAAATGGTTTTGGTTTTGCCCAAAGCAGGAGAAACCAAAACAGCTTTCCCCAACAAATTCCTTTCATGCACCACAGGGACTTCATTCCCTTCCACTGTGTGTAGAAGGTCTGATTGAGCAGGACCAGCTTGATTGGTAGATCCTCTGGTGTTAACTAACCAGGTGGCTTCTGCCAAATGCTTATCCCAGTTTTTAAAGGTACCACCCACCATTGCTTTCAGGGTAGTTTTTAATAGTCCATTGTAGTGCTCAATTTTCCTTGAGTCTGGTGCATGACAGGAAATATGATATATCCATTCAGTGCCATGCTCTTTGGACCAGATATCCATAAAATTGTTTTTGAAATGAGTACCACTGTCTCACTCAATTCTTTCTGGAGTGCCACGCATCCACGAAACTTGTTTTTCAAGGCCCAGGATAGTGTTATGGGCAGCGGCATGGGGCACAGGATGTGTTTCCAGCCATCCGGTGGTTGTTACCACCATTATAGGCACATAATGTTTACCCTGGAGGATTGTAGGAAGTCTGATGTAGTCAGTTTGCCAGGCCTCTACATATTTATATTTCAACCGTTGTCCTCCATGCCACAAAGGCTTTAATCTTTTAGCTTGCTTTATTGCAGTGCATGTTTCACAATCGTGGATAACCTGTGCAATAGCATCCATGATTTAATCCACCCCTCGATCACAGGCTCATTTGTATTTTGCATCCCTTCCTTGATCATGTCATGGACCATCGAGGTAGAAATAATTCACCTTTATGTTGCCAGTACAAATCTGTTTGGAACACTTTAGCAACCTTATCTACTTGCTGGTTGTTTTGATGTTCTTCAGTGGTTTGGCTCTTAGGTACGCGAGCATCTTCATGACATACCTTTAAGACTAGTTTCTCTAGCCAGGCAGCGATATCTTGCCACAATCGTAGAATCATAGAATAGTTTGGGTTGAAAGAGACCTTAAATATCTAGTTCCAACCCCTCCGACATGGTCAGGGACATCCCACTAGATCAGTCTGCTCAAGGCCCCATCCAACCTCCATCTGGACTTTGAGCCGTTAACCACTACTCTCTGAATACGACCATCCAGCCAGTTTCTTATCCATCGAATGGTCCACCCATCAAATCCATATCTCTCCAATTTAGAGAGAAGGATGTTGTGAGGGACCGTGTCAAAGGCTTTACAGGAGTCTAGATAGATCACATCCGTCAGTTTACCTGTGTCCACTGCTGTGGTTACCCCATCACAGAAAGCCACTAAGTTGGTCGTACAGGATTTGCCCCTGGTGAAGCCACACTGGCTGCCATTAATCACCTCCCTGTCCTCCATGTGCTTTAGCATAGCTTCTAGGAGGATCTGTTCCATGATCTTCCCAGGCACAGATGTGAGGTTGACAGGTTCCCTGGGTCATCTTTTCTACCCTTTTTAAAAATGTGCATAACGTTACCCTTCTTTCAGTCACCAGGGACTTCTCCTGATTGCCATGACTTTTCAAATATCATGGAGAGTGGCTTGGCAACCACATCAGCCAATTCCCTCAGGACTCTGGAATGCATTATCTCATCAGGTCCCATAGACATATATGTTCAGGTTCCTCAGGTGGTCACAAATATGATCCTCCTCTACTGTGGGAGATGGGAGGGTGTTTACCTCCCTGGTCACCATCTTACTGTCCCATGACCCAGGAGGGGTGAGAAGAGGGGTTGTCAGTTAAGAATGAGGCAAAAAAGTTGTTAAGTACCTCAGCCTTCTCCTCATCTGTTGATACGAGGTCACTATTCTCAACCATCAGTGGGGTTACGTTCTCTTTAATCTTCCTCTTCTCATTGAAGTACCTATAAAAGCCCTTCTTGTTAGTCTTTACTTCCCTTGACAAATTCAGCTCCAGCTGCGCTTTGGCCTTCCTGTGTAGGGCTTTGGCCCTACACAACTGGGCAGCGTCCCTATACACTTCCCAGGTTACCTGCCCCTGCTTGCACTGCCTGTGCAGTTCCCTCTTGTTCTTTCACCAGCAGATCTCAACTCATCCACGTCAGTCTCTTCCCTTTCCTGCCTGATTTTCTACATATGGGGACTGAGTGCTCTTGGGCTTTAGGGAAATCATCCTTAAATATTTGCCAGCTCTGTTCCACTCCCTTGTCCCCGAGGACCATATCCCAGGGGGTCCTAGTGAGTAACTCCTTGAAGAGCTGGAAGTCTGCTTTCCTGAAATTTAGTGTCCTGACTATACTCCTTGCCTATCCCATATCCCTTTGGACCTTGAACTCCACCAGTGTATGATCACTGCAGCCCAGGCTGCCTCCAATCCTAATGTCACTGATGAGTTCACTTGTATTAGTGACCATCAGGTCCAGTATTGCATCCCCTCGGGTGGAGGTCTGTACCGACTAGACTAAGTTCTTCAATGCACTCCAGGAGTTTCCTGGATTGCCTACAGCTTGCCGTGCTACTTCTCCAGCATTTGTCAGGGTGGTTGAAGTCCCTGAGTAGGATGATAGCTTGTGAGCATGAAACCTCTTGTAGCTGGAGGAAGAAGACTTCATCAGTTGGTTCTCCTTGATTGGGTGGCCTGTAGTATACACCAACCACAAGGTTCCTGCTGATTCCTCTGTCTTTAATTCTGACTCATAAGCTTTCAACCTGTTTGTGGCTACTCTTCAATGACAGGTCTTCTCATTCTATCCCTTTCCTGAGATAGAGGGCAATGCCTCTACCCCTCCTACACAGTCTGTCCCTTCTGAACAGCCTGTAGCCGTCGATAGCCACACTCCAGTCATGGGATTCATCCCACCAAGTTTCTGTGATGATGGCAGCCCAAATGGGAAGCCCAAATGAGTTTACCTCTGCACTGCCAGTTGTTCTGTTTCCACTACTTTAACCACCCCCACAAAGCATTTGCTACCACCCACGAATCAGTATAGAGATGAAGTACTGGACACTTTTCTTGTTCTGCAATGTGTAAAGCCAGCTGAATGGCTTGTGCTCCTTAAAACTGGCTCAATTCACCTTTTCCTTCAGTCACTTCTGCAACTTGTCATGTAGGACTCTATACAGCAGTTTTCCATCTTTGTTGATTTTCTTCAAGACAACAAGGATTCATCAGTGTATGGAGCATACTGTTTCTAATTTTCTGATAGCTGATTATATGGTGGGGCTTCTTCAGAACGTGTTACCACCTTCTCTGTTGGCATTCCAGCCAGTCCATGATCACGTCTAATATTCATGGATGATTAGGGCTTCCTATGCAGGCTTGCTGACTGATTTATGTGATCCATTTTCTCCATGTAGCATCAGCAGCATGATGAGCTTTACCCTTGGATATACAGTCCAGTACTGATAACTGGGGTGCTAGGAGGAGCTGTGCTTCAGTTCCAATCACTTCTGAAGCAGCTCTAACTCCTTTATATGCTGGTGTCTGAAAGCAGACAAGGGGGGCTAGGAGCGTTCGTTAGAGCTTGGCGTTGTTCACCCTGAAGACCTTGGAAGTTGATCATGAAGGAGACAGCTAGTAGCAGTTTACTGATAAGTGGGCATTGGAATACAGAAAGCTGGCTGCATTTGGTTCAGGAGTTTGAAAACAGCCAGAGGAGACTGAGTCTGCGCAAAGTTCAAAAAGAAATATATTCATCGCAAGGAAGACTTCCTACTTCATCCCTAAGACCCCGGCCCACGACCATCAGGAGGCACTACGCAGGCGAAAGACTGGAGCAAACTTTCCAGATCTTATTATAATACGAAGCGGGGATAGGGTATGAATATATAGTAGGCGCTTATACCTATGCATGTCTTTACACTATAAGGAGCTGCTTATTAAGCTATACGGTGTGCAAGCTAGGAGGAGAACCCCCTTGCACCCCAGCGCTGGAAATAAACATACCTGCTTTAAAACTCATTTTGGGTTATAGGGTTTGATTCCGCAAAACAATTTGGCACCCCAGATGGGACCCTTTCTCTGCCCGGCTGCAGGATCGGTGGGGAGTGGGACATTCTAAGGTGCGCCCCAGTAAGCTATTTCTCCGGAGAATCTCCCATCTCTATCCGATCTCTGCGGGGGGAGAGACGGCCTATCAGCAGGCGGACCAGGTATGTGATTTATGTATGATAATTTGGATGTACCTGCAGGCTGTGGGTGCTCCCTGCTGTGATAGCAAAGCACCAGGTGAAATATAATCCCAAAATTCTTATTAGACGGAGACACGGAGTGAGGGATTATGGTATAATCCCAAGATTCTCATTAGACGGAGACACGGAGTGAGGGATTATGGTGTATATATTGTATTATAGATAAGATAATATTATAGTATATACTATTATTAATTGGGTACTTCTTGCTGAGGAAGCAGGAGTGCTGCATATGAGATAGCTATCATCTTCTACACCTGTTCCAAATCTTCAGTATAGGTACCGTGTATATTATAACATCGTTAAGAGCTCATTTTAAACTTCTCATATGTTTTGGAGTGTTTGTGAGTGAGTGTGGGGATGCCTGAGACACAATTGAGCGTTCCGATCCATGGTTCTGTTATCCTGCGAAGGAAGCAGCCGGAGACGAACGAAGCGAGTGATCACTGTTATATGTTGTGTGTTTTATGTCATAAGTATACTCTGTGAATTATCTGATATAAAACAGTGGAATTGAAAGGGATAGCTTACCGGGGGATGTTCTTCCTCCATAGACAGGAGCCAGAGGTGGACCGAGCTCAAAATGTTGAAAGACTTGCAAATTGTTTAGAAGCCCTGTCTTGATCCTAGGAATGCACCTATAAAGCCTTTTAATTCCAAACGTCCATTGAGCTGGCAAATAGGTATATTTACCTCCGACCTTTGGAATGGAAGGCTGCAAAGGATGAAATTTTAAAATACCTAGTGTAGAAGAAGTAAAAAAAAAAGGAGAAAAACGGGAGAAGTGGAGAAGTGGCTAAGAGTGCCCCTCCCTTTTCCACCCTTCCTGGTATGCAAGTTATGTGAGTTAGGTACTGTGTGTGTGAGTTAACCCTTCCCCTCCCGGAATGTGAGTTAAGCATTCTGTGTGACAGAAAAGAATAATTTGAAAGTGTAAAAGCAAAAGGTTTGCGTAGACAGAGGGGCCAGAATTGTGCAGGCTGCGGGAATGGATCAGATTTGGTGTTCGGACTATCATAAGTTTTTATTGTGCTATTCGGCTAGGTTGGGATCATTCTATTGTCCTGAGTGTCTGTAATCTGTAGATGGGAATTGTTGTTGGTACTAGTCCTATGGGAAGTCTCTGAGAACTTAGACACAGGCCATTTGTAAGTGTTTAAATGGTTTGTGGAAGTTGGAGAATGGTAGAGTGGGAAGGTAGTATAATGGGGGCAAAACTGAGCAAGAATTTCCTCAGGCAAGCCCATTAGGATGTATATTACTGGAAGGAATTGGTGGGGGGAGCCAGAGGCTCAATGAGTAAGAAGAGGATTTCAGTGGAATGAAGTGTTTTTCACCCTCTGAAACCATCCGGAGTGGCAAAAGGACAGTGGGATTTTGTAGTCACAGGACCCTATGATACTCGCCCTTGAGCGGGAAAATAACAATTTAAAGGTAAACTGAGGCAATGTTGCATGATGTGCAGTATAGAGCAAGAGTGCACTAGAATAAATAAAATTCACCACACACCAGAACAGAACAAGATTTATATGATTTGCTTAAGCCTCCCCCTCGATCACAGGAATGGGATACGGGCTCAGACGAGTCCCCTCCCACCCAAATAGCTCCGTATCTTCCTGCATCAGGGAAAGGTCTGCTTTGACAGTTTTACAGGCACCTCTATTGGAAGAACGAGACAAAAAAAAAAAAAAAGAAAAAAAATAGAAACAAACAAAACCAAAACTGATTGTAAAACTGTATGGGAAAAACTGTATGGGATTTGGAAAGAGTATTTTCCATCCAAGACCCAATGTGGGATCCAGACAGATCTAAACATGTAGAAAAATTACAGGTATATCAGGAGTGAATCTTGAAGGGAATGAAAAGGGCCATTCCCAAACAAGTAAACAAAGTCCCTCTAAATAACCATCTGAATTCCTAAATTAACTGAGGGATATAATGTGCTGCAACACTGCTGGATCCTGGGTCAAGGGTAGGAATACAACAACTAGGTTTTTGGTTTGGGCCAGTCTAAAAGAGGAATAGTGGCTCATGAGAAGGAAGACGGACAAGGACCTGGGGAATCCACCCTAGTGGATCCACTAGTTATAATGAAGCCAGGGAAAGAGGAGAAGAAAGTAGAATTTCAGTTGACACAGAGACAACGTATTTGGTTTTTGAACCAAGCTTTGATGTCCCTAGGAAATTACTACATTGTGGTAAATGGACAATTGGCCAAACCTTTACCCAGTGGAGGCAAATCCATATACCCTGTTAACTGTATTAATACCTGAACTAACTTGGCTTACTGTTTTAGACCTGAAAGATGTCTACTTTTGCCTCCCTCTCCATGAAGCCAGACAGCCAGAAAATATTTGCATTTGAATGGAAAACCCTGAAAGCAGGTGCAGAACTCAACTCACCTGGATATTTGGTAATCAACTTGCAAAGGATCTCGAGGCCTGGAAGCCCCACCTGAGGAAGGGAGACTGTTGCAGTATGTAGATGATACCCTGATTGCCACCAAGACAATGCTTGCATGACCTGGATGGTGAGTCTGTTAAATATTTTGGGGCTCCAGGGATACCGGGTATCTAAAAGAAGGCCCAAATAATGCAATCTACTTGGGCTATGAAATCAGCACTGGACAAAGAACTTTGGGACAGGCCTGAGAAGAGGCAATATACCAAACCCTGAGACTGTAAACAGTGAAAGAGCTATGAACTTTCTTGGGGATGACTGGGTGTTGTCGGCTATGGATCTATAACTATGGACTGCTTGTTAAACCCCTGTATGCACTACCCACCACCGAACGGAAATACCTCCAATGGAGCAAAGAGGCTGTGCAAGCCTTTGAACAGCTGAAGAAAGCCCTGATGTCGGCCCCAGCCTTAGGACTTCAATATGTGAGTAAGCCACTTTTCCTTTTCTCTCATGATAAGCAAGGGATTGCCCTAGGGCCTGGCTGTTTACGAGCAGTTTCAGCAGTCCTGCTGTCCTGCTAAACATCCAGGAGGCAGGAAGATTTACCCTGGGCCAGAAAATGACTGGAATGTCATAATGTCTGGAAGCGAGAGGTGGGCACTGACTTTCTCCGCAAAGGTACCTAAAATACCAAGCTATAACATTGGAACATTGATATGGGAATTGTGGTTACTAACATCATCAACCCAGCTTCTTTTCTCAGTGAAAATACATTGTTGTCCATGTTAGCGTCACCGTCATCTTCATCATGATTACCGTCTCTGTTCAAATATGGACAGATGCATCACGCTGGCACCCACTTGGGTCCTTGACCTGTGGAAACACAAACATATCCTCGGACCCATGTTATTAACTGGTATGGTCACAGGAAGCGACTCATAAGGATCATCGAGTCCAAATCCCTGCTCCTTGCAGCATTACCTAAAACTAAATCAAATGACTAAGAACATAATCCATATGCTCCTTGAACTCTGACAGGCTTGGTGCCATGACCACTTCCCTGAGGAGCCTGTTCCAGTGACCAACCATCCCATCAGCGAAGAACCCTTTCCTAATGTCCAACCTGAACTTCCCTTGATGCAGCTTCATTCCATTTCTTTGCGTCCTATTGATAGTCACCAGAGTTAGGAGATCAGCATATCCTAAAGAAATTTTACTAGTGTTTTACTAGAGTACTAAATTCCTGAGAATACTGTTGATAATCATAGGGCTGTAGGTTACCAACATAAACCCCACCTGGATCTGTAGAGTTAAAAGCTGTTCACGTATAATAGATGATTTGTGGCTACTATAGGGGATGAGAATTGGGTGCTGGGGGCAAGGAGCAAGATGGCACTGACAAGGACTTTCAGTTCCAGCCCTTAACTCACAAATTTACTACTATCATATTATAAGAATTAGACGATATAGTATAGTTCATAGAATTATAGAATCATAGAATTATAGAATCATAAAATCATAGAATAGTTAGGGTTAGAAGGGACGTTAAAGATCATCTAGTTCCAACCCCCTGCCATGGGCAGGGACATCCCACTAAAGCAGGCTGCCCAAGGCCCCATCCAACCTGGCCTTGAACACCTCCAGGGATGGGGCAGCCACAACCTCCCTGGGCAACCTGTTCCAGTGTCTCACCACTCTCATGGTGAAGAAATTCTTCCTAATCTCCAGTCTAAATCTGCCCCTCTCCAGTTTGTACCTGTTCTCCCTTGTCCTATCCCCACAAGCCTTTATGAATAGCCCCTCTCCAGCTTTCCTGTAAGCCCCCTTCAGGTACTGGAAGGTGGCTATAAGATCTCCTCTGAGCCTTCTCTTTTCCAGGCTGAACAAGCCCAACTCTCTCAGCCTGTCCTTGTAGGGAAGGTGCTCCAGCCCTCCGATCATCTTTGTAGCCCTCCTCTGGACCCGTTCCAACAGCTCCATATCCTTCTTACTTTGAGGATTCCAGAAGTGGACACAGTCTTCCAGGTGAGGTCTCACAAGAGAGGAATAGAGGGGCAGAATCACTTCCCTCGACCGGCTGGCCACGCTTCTTTTGATGCAGCCCAGAATATGGTTGGCCTTCTGGGCTGCAAGCACACATTGCTGTCTCATGTTGAGCTTCTCATTGACCAGCAAAGCACTTCTTCCTCCAGGCTCAAGATCGATGCATCCCTAGGAGTAAGAAATCAAGCAAAGGAGGCAGGAGGCTTGCATGGATGTGTAAGGAGCTTCTGGAAAAGCTCATATGGAAGGAGGAAGTTTACAGAAAAAGGGACCGGCCACTTGAGAGGAATATAGGAACGCTATCAGGGCATGCAGGGATGCAACGAGGAAGGCTAAGGCCCACTTGGAATTAAATCTGGCAAGGGACATCAAGAAGGACTTCTTCAAGCACATCAATAGCAAAAGGAAGACTAGGGAGAATGTGGGCCTGCTGCTGAATGAAGCGGGTGCCCTCGTGACAGAGGATGCAGAGAAGGCAGAGTTGCTAAATTTGCCTTCTTTGCTTCAGTCTTTACTGCTAAGGCCGGTCCTCAGGAATCCCAGACCCTGGAGGAAAAAGAGAAAGTCTGGAGAAAAGAAAACTGTCCCTTAGTCAAGGAGGATTGGTTTAGAGATCATCTAGGCAAACTGGACCCTCAAAAATCCAAGTGCCCCGACAGGATGCACCCACAAGTGCCAAGGGAGCTGACAGACGTTATTGCTAAACTGCTCTCCATTTTCTTTAAAATATCTAAGGGGCAAGTGTTAAGAGGATGAGGCCAGACTCTTCTCAACAGTGCCCAGTGACGGGACAAGGGATAACAGGTACAAACTGGAGCACAGGAAGTTCCACCTCAATATGAGGAAAAACTTCTTTACTGTGAGGGTGACAGAGCACTGGAACAGGCTGCCCAGAGAGGTTGTGGAGTCTCCTTCTCTGGAGATATTCAAAACCCACCTGAACAAGTTCCTGTGCAATCTGCTGTTGTTGAACCTGCTTTAGCAGTGGGGTTCGACTAGATGATCTCCAGAGGTCCCTTCCAATCCATAACATTCTGTGATTCTTTGATAATACAGGGATGTTTTAGTCATTGATGAGCAGTTCTTACACAGAATCAAGGCCTTCTCTGCTTCTCACACTGACCAGCCAGCGAGTAGGCTGGAGGTGCACAAAAAGTTGGGAGGGAACACAGTTGGGGCATCTAACCTCAACTGACCAAAGAGATATTCCAAACCATATGACATCGTGCTCAACAATAAAAACTGGGAGGAAGAAGGAGGAAGGGAGGACGTTCAGAGTTATGGCATTTGTCTTCCCAAGTAACCATTATGCGTGATGGAGCCCTGCATTCCTGGAGATGGCTGAACACCAGCCTGCTGATGGGAAGTAGTGAATGAATTCCTTGTTTAGCTTTGCTTGCATGTGCAGCTTTTGCTTTACCTATTAATCTGTCTTTATCTCAACCCATGAGTTTTCTCACTTTTACTCTTCCTATTGTCTCCCCCATCCCACTGTGAGGGAGTGAGCGAGCAGCTGTGTGGTGCTTGGTTGCTGGCTGGGGTTAAGCCATGACATCCATCAAAGCAGCCCCATCTAGCCAAATGTCCTACTCCATGAACCAGTTAGACGCCTACAAGTTGCCTCCCTGGCTTTTTTATCAAGTTCCAGAGCAAAAGACAAAGCTGATTAGCTGCGACGGGTGAGGGAAGCAAGCAGTCGACTCAATGTGAGTGATAAAGCAAGCTTCAACTTTATTGATTACAGTTGCGGTTTATATACCTTTTACTACATTTTGCTTAGTCATTCCCTAAACTTGATTGGTTTGGTTACACATTTGTCAAACAATCATTGGCTACTACTACATTCATTTAATCTTATTCTCTCTAACTTGCGGATACAGCGGGGGGCCCACGATACTCTCCTGCTTCCTTGAAGTTGTTTGTTCAGCATATCTTCTAGGTCCGCCTGATCTTTACTCACTTCCTTATCAGCATGTTTTAACATACCTGTGGTACATCTTCTTTGCAGCTGATAAGTTTCCACTGAGATACTCATGCTAAACAAAAGCCTCATGATAACCGTGTCTCGCACAGCCTTTCCATAGATCCATGGCCTTGTTCACTTAGCCATTCATGCATCCATTCTCCAACAGTTCCCCCTTTTTCTTTTTGAGCAAGCAAAGCATTTTGATTTTTCATTATATTACGCATAATACAATTGTAACCTATCTTACATACAACTACGAGCAATAATATCAGCCCAAACCAGCGCAATGCTTCCTTAATTATCGATAGGAGCCAAGGGGACAGGGATCCAAAGATTGATTGCAGCCAGCGATCGATTCCCCATCCTTCTTCTTGCGTAAGGCGGTGAAGGCCTTGTTGCAATTCTTTTATTTTAGCATGGATGGATGTAGAATGATCGGACAAGTTCATGCAACACATACCTTCAAATTCCTCACACCCATGTCCTTGTGCTAAGAGCAAAAAGTCTATAGCAGCTCTATTTTGAAGCACCGCGTGATTAACACTTTGCACATCTGTAGTAAGCATATCTAAAATATCTGATGTCTTATTTAATTCGTCCTTTGCCCAACACCCCAATTGTTTTGCTAAATTCATTGCCTTATTAGCTGCAGCTCCAGAGAGGACGATCACAATTGCTACCTGTTTGAATTTACTCCAAAATGTAGGGTCTCCTATCTGATCGCAGTCTAGCTCATGTACACTGCGTTTTACTCTGCTTGCATTTTCGTTTTGACTCCATTGCATCAGTGGGGATATATTGGGGTGAAATAATGATAACTTTCCCAAATAACAAGGTCCTCCCTGTGGTTTTGCCAGTATACCATTCCAAGCTCTATCCCCGCAAATCAAAAATATACCGGGGGGCAATTTCTTCGGGACCGTAATGTTGGCACCGTTACATTTGGAGTAAAGCTGGCGATACACTGTTCCTGATTCCAGGGATGAGTCTAGGGTGGCCCAATATTTGCGATTCTTGTTAAAGTCATTTAGGTTCAGTGGCTAAAAACCGAGCCAACCCCCCTGTCTGGCACTGGATAAACTGGCATTTGCACTTCCAAAGAGATTTAATTCCTCTGGGGGAGAATTCAGGGTGGTGTTCAAGGACAATACGATATTACATTGGTGGCAGCCATCGTCCTGTGACGGTGTGCTTCCATACATTGACATGTTACAACTTATTGACTGTCCACATAGGGTACTATTACTTATAAAACTACAAAATTCCCCTGGAGACCAAACAGGCAAACCTACCAAACAAGTTCGAAAAGGATTAGTAACCCCTCCTAAGCTAAGGCAAAGCAACGATTGATTAGTTTGGCTTGCTAATGTTACCCAGATGTTATCTCTTGGCTGATTAAAGCGTGTGATTCCTACTGTGCTGGCTATCACAGCACCAAGCAATATAATACAACTAAACCTCATTTTTCTTCCCCTCTCTTTCTTCTCTTATTTCTTTTAAATCTTACTGTTCCTAATCGTTGCAGTTTTAACTCCTGCAATTTACTTAAACACTGATCCAATTCTTTGTCAGGATGTTAGTCCCTCAGAAGTCTGGCAGTGCTTTAACGTCCTGTCGATAGCTTTTGAGTATCCTTTCAATTGTGCGGCAGCTTTTCTTCTATTCTTCTCTTGTCTTCCTCTGTCAGGATGTTGTGCAACCGTTGCACAACCCATCCAGGTTCCCGTTGTTAGATCTCTGTACATAACAAACATTGGTGGATTCTTTTGCTCATCACTATCATGACTATGGATCCATGCTGCTGGTTCTTTCTGATCTCCAAATATACATAGATGGTTTAAAACAAAGAGAGTCTTTGCTAATCGTTCTTGAACATCAGATAGATCCATAAATTTTTGAAGATATTGCTTTAGGGTTTGATGAGCCCTTTCAATAATAGCTTGACCAGTGGGGGAATGTGGAATACCAGTAGTATGCCGTACTCCCCATGTTTGTAAAAATCGTCGAACCCTCATGCTAGTATATGCTGGACCATTATCCGTTTTTATCACCTGAGACACTCCCATAATGGCAAAACATTGTGTTAAATGTCTTATAACATGGAGTGCCTTTTCACCCGTTTGCGCAGAGGCCCATATATATTTGCTATAAGTGTCTATGGTGACATGTACATATTTCCATCTGCCGAATGCAGCAAAATGGGTCACGTCCATTTGCCATAATTCTTGAGATCTGAGACCTCTTGGATTTACACCTAACCCTAAACCAGGTCCATGATGAGTGCATGTGGGGCAAGCGCAGACAATTCCTTTTGCTTCCTCCATTGTAATGTTGAATTGTCGATGTAGTCCTCGTGCATTTTGGTGAAAGGCATTATGAGCTTCTCGTGCCTTCACAAAATTGCTCAGTGGTGCGGCCAAAGATACGAGTTGATCTGCTCTATAATTTCCTTCTCCAAGTCCTTCTGCCCACATATGACTTCTAGTATGTACTATGCAAAAAGGGCACGTTCGTTGTCGAATAGCTGATTGTAGTTGTCGAATTAAATCAAACAACCGTTGATTGTGTATTTCTTTTATCCGAGCATCTTCTACACGATTCACTATATTGGCAACATACATGGAGTCCGTTACTACGTTCAGATCATGATGCATCCACTGAGAAAAGGACCAGACAACAGCTGTCAGTTCAAGGGTCTGTAAGGAATCCTCTGGAACTGCAGTCAATATCTTATGCTTCCATGTCTTTCCCTCATACCAAGTGGTTGCAGCTCGTCGTGACTTCTCTCCTGCATCAGTATAAACAGTAATTGCATGTTCCAAGGGTCATTCGCTACATTTCGGGTGTTCCACCCAATTATTATTGCTTATCCATTTCAATACAGGCGATTTTAATGATTCAGCTGTGATGGATTACAATAGGAGGACTAGTTCTATTTCCAGTTAAATGTAAAAAGTTCAAAAGTTCAACACATAAGTCACCTTTGCAATTCTTTCACTAGGAGGTAACATTTCTCCCTTTTTTTTTTTTTTTTTTTTTTTTTTTTCCCCGGTTTGAGGAGCTTTACTTTTAAAAGGTACTAATTGTGCTATTAGACCAAATGCTTGACACAGAATAACAAAAACATACATATTGGATGACCATCAAGTCGTCTATGGGCTTTTCTCTGAGTAATGGCTTTTTCAATCTTGCCCAAAGTTTGTTGCGCATCACTCATAAAAGTACGAGGTGCTGTTAAAGCCATGTCCTCCCTTAAGAAGACACTTAGTTTTGCATTAGTTATAAATTGTTTTAACTACTATTTGCAATTTGGCTTGCTGGGGTTCAATTGTGGCATTCAAAATTTTCCACTTAAAATATTTCCAGGTTCGAATTTTTTCCAGGTGTGACTTGAAGGCCTATTTTCTCTAATAGAATCTTTGAAATGGTATTAATTGAGTAACACAACTGCTTTGGGTGATATACACAGGTGCGAAAGGAATATAAACCATAGCTTGTATTTGTCCAGTAAAATCAGAATTAATAACACCAGGTTACACAAAAAGACTTTGCAAAGTGACACTCAAATGACCTACTAACCAAAACACTTAAACCGTTACCAATAGGACCAAAAGCTTGGAGCGCTGGTTTCCTTGGTTCTTTAATGTTAACGGTTTACCCCCTGGCTTCTTTTGTCTGTTTTTACCTGTATGGGAGTTCTCAAGGGTGCAAATGCATTAACTTTTCTATTCCTTTGCAGTTTTTTACTCTCAGAGGATACTCCTTTTGGACTCTTAAATCATGTCTTCATTAGTATCTGGCTAAAATTCCCTTTACGGTTGTCTGCACTAGGACCCAGCAGTTGCTGATCTGATAAGTGACACTGGAATGCAGAGTGTTCTTCATAAATTGTTAATCCCTTAGAGAGATAAGGACTCCCAAGCTGAAACAAAACAAAAAACCTTACAGGAGTAAGAGGGGGGAGATGGGGGGGGGGGAACTCACACACAGCCACAGGGCTGGTTTGTTTGGGTTTGGTTTGTTTTTTTTTTTTCATTTTCTTCTTCTATTTTCTATGTTCTTTTTTTTTCTATTTTTCTATATTTTCTTTTTCTTTCTGTATTTCCTATTTTCTTTCTTTTTTCTATTTTTTTTTTTTTTTTTTCCTAGGTATTTTAAAATCTTGTCATCTGCAGCCTTTCACTTCAAAGGTCCCAGGTAAATCTACCTGTTTGCCGGCTTAGTGGACATTTGAGATTGAAAGGTTTCAGAGTTGCATTTTAAAGATTAATCAAAACAGAGGCTCAATATAACCAAACCCCAATTTGCAAGTCTTACAAACGTTTAAAGTGCTTTAAACACACACACGCATACACACACGCAGAACCACTCTTTTGAGAACTGGATTAGTATACCTATACAACATTGCTTACTACCAATAAGAATAGCACGATGGTATGAATATTTAAACTATACATGGTACCCAACACATACAACACTTACAATATGCTCATATATTATAAGATAAGGTTTGTATCAATTGTTTAACAGGTAACAGTCCTTGGTTGTTACAGCATTTTCGTGGCATCTTCTTCCTCCTCTGATTCCTCGCTATTATTTTCTGGTGTTGGATTTCAATATCTAACTGTTTTTCTACCTTGTAACGTTTTATACAATTTGTAATCTCTCTCCAAGCTTTCGTTAGTTTCTTTGCAGTTTTATCATCACCTATAAGTGCCTCCCACAGGATGTTCCCAAATTTGCGCCATTCACTTTCCTCAAATATCTCATCCGGATCCTTAAAACATCCCTTAGTTTTTCCTAAGGCAATGAGGCCCGCAAGTTGTTTGAGATATTGTGAGTCAAGTCCTCGCTTCTCTAAGAAGCTTTGTAATATTTCATAAGCCACTTCTTTATCCATTTCTGGTCAGAGAAAAAACCCCTTATAAATTTATAAAGTCTTACGTGCAGCCCTGTTCCGTCTTTTCTCTCCAAAGCCTTATGATGTCGGGTGGCGGATCCCTTTTGGACGATCCAGGCGTTCGGACTAGAGCGCAACGATCCCTAACGAAATCATAAGCTCTTAGTCTTCGCCCTCCCGTCGCTGCATCCCGGCGCTTTTCCCGACTTTTACAAACAATCTCCATAATTTCTCCACTCGTCTATTAAGTCCTTAATCGGACCTACTCCCTGCTTTTCTAAAAAGCGTTGTAAAATTTCAAATGCTACCTCTCTTTCCATTGCGCACTTCTCTGTGACCCTCTTTCGTTATCCGGTCATATAAGATGCAGCCTTTCACTCTGTGCGTCTGGGTAGTCTTCTTACTCGGCCGGCGAACCCCTTCTTTTCTTATCCGGGTTCAGGCGCAGATCGTAAGTACTGATTCAGTGTTGCCGATCTTCCGCCCTCTGGTCGCTGCTACCAGTGCTTTGCCGAGCTCGCCGTCCGGTGGAAACAGGGATTGGGGGTCCCTGTTCGGGCGCCACTTGCGATGGGCGAGGGAAGCAAGCAGACGACTCAATGTGAGTGATAAAGCAAGCTTCAACTTTATTGATTACAGTTGCGGTTTATATACCTTTTACTACATTTTGCTTAGTCATTCCCTAAACTTGATTGGTTTGGTTATACATTTGTCAAACAATCATTGGCTACTACTACATTCATTTAATCTTATTCCCTTCTACTTGCGGATACAACTGGGGGGCCCAAGATATGTTCCTGCTTCCTGTTTTCTGCTTCCTTCAAGTTGTTTGTTCAGCTTATCTCCAGATCCATTCGATCCTCACATTCTTCCTTATCAGCATGTTTTAACATACTTCTGGTTCTTCTTCCTTGCAGCTGATAAGTTTCCACTGAGATACTCATGCTAAACAAAAGCCTCATGATAACCGTGTCTCGCACAGCCTTTCCATAGATCCATGGCCTTGTTCAGTTAGCCATTCATGCATCCATTCTCCAACAATTAGCTTAAGATCCAAGAAGACTGCAGTACTAAGCACTACTGATAAATTAGGACAATTTCCTGACACAGGTGATGGAGGATCCAACAAGGGAAGGTGCTCTTCTGGACCTGATAACTGCAAACAAGGAAGAATCGGTTGGGGACATGAAAGTTGGAGGCAGCCTTGACTGCAGTGCCCATGAGATGGTGGAATTCAAGATCCTAAGAGGATTCACCAGGTAGAAAAGCACTAGCACTTGTAGATCATCTCTGTTAGGTTATGTGATGAACCTCATCTGCACACTCCCAAAGGAGCCCAGAGACACAATGGCAGGAGGGAGAGCCCAAATAATACCCTGCTCGGCTACTCTCAGGCCCATCACAGGAGGCATCAGTCCATCAAAGGCTCATCTCCACAAACCTAGAAAAGCACAGGGGTACACAATAGCAGGCAAAACTCAAAACAGACTCCTGAGGAAGGGTACACCTTGTCCAGGCCCTTCCCAGGGCTGTCTTTTGAGAGCCATAAGCCCCACTGACCAGGAGTGAAACCCATCAGGATAAGTCATCGGGAGCAGCTCTCCAGATCACCTTATGGCCCAAGGGAGTTTTTGCCTGGGGGTGTAGGACACATTATGGGATGCAGGGAAAGAGCATTTTGGAATTGGACAGGGCTTATGGGGAAGAATCAAAGGTGGGGAAAGGGAGGAGGTTTAGGTGATTTGGGGAGGAACAAGGATGGGAAAATAGAAGGGTAATAGGATAAAAAGGGCTGGTTGCGTGTAAATTGTCGTCTGATCAGTATGGCTATGTCCTGTGCCTGACCAATGCAGTCTGTCCTATCGCCTTATTAAATGCCTTTCTAACTCTTTCTTGGGTGCGGGTCTCTATTCCATGGGCATATATGTGTATGGGGGTGTGAGTGCCAGCAACTAGAGTTGGACCATGAGTCAGAAGGCCCGTGGAGCCTTCAGCAACTGGAGTGAGTGTGGGTGTGCAGGTATGCGAGTGAATGTGTATTTGCTTGCGAGTATCAAACTGAACTAGCTGGCGAGTAGATGAAGTGACCTGGGAGAAAGGGGGTGAGTGGGTTTCTAAGGGTCAGCTCTGGGTGTAAGAGTGCCTGTGTATGGATGAGAGCATAGGAGGGGCTGTTATTGGTCCCTTAAACACCTCCAGGGAAGGTGAATCAACCACCTCCCTGGGCAGCCTGTTCCAGGGCCAAATGACCCTTTACGTGAAAAATTTTTTCCTGATGTCTAGCCTGAACCTCCCCTGGCGGAGCTTGAGGCCATTCCCCCTTGTCCCGTCCCCTGTCACTTGGGAGAAAAGGCCATCTCCCTCCTCTCCACAACCTCCTTTCAGGTAGTTGTAGAGAGCAATAAGGTCTCCCCTCAGCCTCCTCTTCTCCAGGCTAAACAACCTTGCTTGTACCTCTATAGCAATAGATGAGATAATTATGGATAGTAAGAATCACTCTAATTTCTAATTTCTGTATTTGTAATCTTGTTAAGATTGTTGGGTGTGACTTTTCTTATTTAGCACCAGTCGTATCCCATCAGCTGATAAAATCCAATTATACAATATTTCACAAATTATCACCTATACCTATTGGAATGAATCTTACATTGGTAAAATAATTAATGAAGCAGTTAATGAAACATATAATTCTGGACGAGGTCCAGGAAAGTGGGAAAAGACCCTGATAACAGTCCACTACGACACAGAGGAATGAAAGGGGGTCCTAAAAGGGTAAAAGAAAATGTGAACCATCATTGGAGAGATGTGTTGTTCAGATGGTCCCCTACCATGACTGGCATTCTAAATAAGTTGTGTCACCCCATTATTGTCCTTCTGATGCTAGTCTAAATCTGCCCCTCTCCAGTTTGTACCTGTTCCCCCTCGTCCTATCCCCACAAGCCTTTATGAATAGCCCCTCTCCAGCTTTCCTGTAGGCCCCCTTCAGGTACTGGAAGGTCACAATAAGATCTCCTCTGAGCCTTCTCTTCTCCAGGCCGAACAACCCCAACTCTCTCAGCCTGTCCTCATATGGAAGGTGCTCCAGCCCTCTGACCATCTTTGTAGCCCTCCTCTGGACCCGTTCCAACAGCTCCATATCCTTATGTTGAGGATTACAGAACTGGACACAGTATTCCAGATGAGGTCTCACAAGGGCAGAATCATGTTCCTTGACCTGCTGGCCACTCTTCTTTTGATGCCGCCCAGGATACGGTTGGCCTTCTGGGCTGTGAGCACACATTGCTGGCTCATGTCAAGCTTCTCATCAACCAGCACCCACAAGTCCTTCTCTGGCCCTCTTGCTGCCACAGCTCGCAATTAGTCCTGGATCTGCACTGCATACACTTTCAGTGCATCAGACAGTGTACGGGTCGGTGAAAGGATCGATTTCTGTCTCAACATTTCTCATCAGGTGCTAAGCCTCAGAACTTGACTGTATAAATCACAGATGCTGGCCTTACGAAAATGGCAAAAACTGGTACACAAAGAATGTTTTTTACCTGCCAAAGCTGGTACAGAACGAATGCTTTGTACCTGTCTCCAAGTCTCCCTGCTACCCATACCTACCTCCTTATCTCCCTACTATTGTGAAAGATCCATGAAGCAAGACAGGAAAATTAATGATGGGACTTACCACGGACCCATACCCCCACAGAGAATGCCCAAAGACCAGTTCATCCAAAGTTCAAGGTGATGATGACTGCTAGCCTTCATCAGGGACTCTAAGTCGACCGCTGCCACCAGGAGTAGCGCATGCACAAGGGGAGGAGACCTGCCTCCAAAGCCAGCCATGCCTCAGACACTCCTCTCTTGGCATGTGTGGCCTGCTAGGTGGAGATTGGCACATCTCGACAGGACTGAGATGGAGCAAAGGTGGGTGGTAAGGAGGAACCAGGTGTATTGACTAGCATAAAGGACAGCTCCGGAGCAGCTGAATTTTGAAGATCTTCCCCACCGTGAGATCGCATAGATTGAAGACAGAAGCAGTGGAATGCCTTCTGGACTGGGACCCCCAGAGACACCAGACATCTGTGGACCCGTGGTGGTAGCTATAAAACCCTTTTTCTCCCCATCTTTTCCTTTGTTCTCTCTCTCTTTCTATTGCAAGCCGCTTTACAGGCATAATTAATAAACTTCCTGTTTGGATTGAAATTTAACTCTCTTGACTCTATTAGGATTCCAGCTATCGTAACTTAGAGTGCCAAACAAAGGGGAGTTGAAATTTTATTTTAGTGACACTTGAGAAAGAGTAAGAGCGATACCGTGTGGCCGTCAGCAGGTGCTTAACTTTCTCAAGTGGATTTGAGTTGGTTTTTTCTGTTGTTTCTGAGATTGTTTTTGAGATTGTTTTGTTTCTGAGTCTGCATGGGGAAAACGATGACTGAAAAACAGGAGAATAGAGATTCTTAGTTGGTTAATGATAGAGATTCATTTTTTGCATTTTTGGCTAAATATAGTGCTCGACCCTCTCCTATTGGGGAAGATTGGGCTCGAGAGAATTGGAAAAATTTGCAGAGTATAATGGACTGAGTTTCTTTACTGCAGAATGAGGCAAAGGTTAAGTTTTTACTACCAGGAAAAAACAGGGCGCTAGTCTGCTCTGTTTTGGGTGCCAGCTTGGTCACAGCCATTAAAGACCGCCTTAGGCAGCGTAGTGATGAAGAAAAAATCATAGAAACCTTAGAAAGCCTGGTGCACTGTCACCAAATGACAATTTCCAATCTGGAAAAGGAATTAGAGCGCAAAGAAGAAGAAATCCATTCATTAAGGGTTGCTCTTGAAGTAAATCGTATTATCACGTATTATTATGGGCTGAAGGTTCATCAGCCCAGCTGAAGTGCATTTACACCAATGCACGCAGCATGGGCAATAAGAAGGATGAGCTGGAAGCTGTTGTAGGGCAAGGTGACTATGATGTCATTGCCATCACAGAAACGTGGTGGGATGACTCACATAACTGGAGTACAGCTATGTTGGGATATAAACTCTTCAGGCGGGACAGGAAGGGTAGGAAAGGAGGCGGGGTAGCCCTCTATGTTAAAGAGTGCTTTGATACTCTTGAACTGGATTACGGTGAGGATGGGATTGAGTGCCTATGGGTTAAAATCAGAGGAGCCCACAAGAAGGGGGACTTTGTGATAGGAGTCTGTTACAGACCACCCAGCCAAGAAGAAGCAGCTGATGAGCTCTTCTATAAACAGCTGGGGACAGTCTCTAAATCTCTGCCTCTTGTCCTTGTGGGTGACTTTAACTTTCCGGATGTCTGCTGGGAGTACAATACAGCAGAAAGGAAACAGTCTAGGAGGTTCCTGGAGTGCATCAAAGACAACTTCCTTGCACAACTGGTTAGTGAACCAACAAGGGAGGGTGCCTTCCTAGACCTGCTGTTTGCAAATAGAGAAGGTCTTGTTGGGGATTTGATGGTTGGAGGACGCCTGGGACTAAGCGATCATGAGATGATAGGGTTTTCAGTTCTAGGTGGGATTAAGAAGGGGGTTAGCAAAACAGTCACATTAAACTTCCAGAGGGCAGACTTTGGCCTGTTCAGAAGGTTGATTAGCAAAGTCCCGTGGGAAACAGTCCTTCAGGGCAAGGGAGCCCACGAGGGTTGGGCGCTCTTGAAAAAAGAAATCCTAGCAGCTCAAGAGCAGGCCATCCCTGTGTTCTGGAAAAGGAGCCGGCGGGGGGAAAAGCCAGCTTGGTGGAGCAGGGAGATCTCAAGAGGTGTCAATAATAAGAAGAAGCTCTATGTGCTTTGGAGGAAAGGACAGGCATCTTGGGTGGACTACAGGGACGAAGTGAGATCGTGCAGGGAAAAAATCAGGAGGGCCAAGGCCCAACTAGAAATAAAACTCGCTAAGTCTGTGAAAGACAACAAAAAGTCTTTCTACAAGTACATTAACAGGAAAAGGAGGACGAGGGAGAATATCCAGTCTCTATTGGATGCAGAAGGAATAACAGTGACAGGGGATAAGGACAAGGCTGAGGTACTTAATGCCTCCTTCGCCTCAGTCTTTAATAGCAAAGAAAGTTGTTCCTTCTGTTTACAAACCCAAGAGTTAGAGGGGCAGATTGAGGCTCCCGTGATCCAAGAGGAGGCGGTTAGAGACTTGCTTGCCCAGCTAGATGCCCACAAGTCTATGGGGCCGGATGGGATCCACCCAAGAGTATTGAAGGAGCTGGCGGATGTCCTTTCCAAACCCCTATCCATCATCTTCCAGAGGTCCTGGCTGACTGGGGAAGTTCCACTAGACTGGAGGCTGGCTAATGTTGTGCCCATATACAAGAAGGGTTGCAGAGAGGATCCGGGGAACTACAGGCCTGTCAGTCTCACCTCAGTGCCAGGGAAAGTCATGGAACAGGTAATCTTGAGTGCTATCATGAAGCACATGCAAGAGAACCGGGTGATCAGGCCCAGTCAACATGGGTTTACAAAAGGCAGATCTTGCCAAACTAACCTGATCACCTTCTATGACAAAATCACTCGATTACTGGATGGGGGAAAGGCTGTGCATGTAGTCTTCTTGGACTTCAGTAAAGCCTTTGACACAGTTTCTCACAGCATTCTGCTTCAGAAACTGTCAGCCTCTGGCCTGGACAGACGCACACTCTCCTGGGTTGAAAACTGGTTGGATGGCCGGGCCCAGAGAGTGGTGGTCAATGGAGTGAACTCCAGCTGGAGGCCAGTCACAAGTGGAGTTCCTCAGGGCTCAGTACTGGGTCCAGCTCTGGTCAATGTCTTTATCAATGACCTGGATGAAGGCATTGAGTGCACCCTCAGCAAGTTTGCAGATGACACTAAGCTGAGAGGAAGTGTCGATCTGCTGGAGGGTAGGGAGGCTCTGCAAAGAGATCTGAACAGGCTGGACCGCTGGGCCGAGACCAATGGCATGAGGTTTAACAAGGCCAAATGCCGGGTCCTGCACTTGGGGCACAACAACCCTATGCAGTGCTACAGACTGGGGGAAGAGTGGCTGGAGAGCTGCACGGAAGAGAAGGACCTGGGGGTGCTGGTTGACAGCCGACTGAACATGAGCCAGCAGTGTGCCCAGGTGGCCAAGAAGGCCAATGGCATCTTGGCTTGTATCAGAAATGGGGTCACCAGCAGGTCCAGGGAGGTTATTCTCCCTCTGTACTCAGCACTGGTGAGACCGCACCTCGAGTACTGTGTTCACTTCTGGACCCCTCACCACAAGAAGGATGTTGAGGCTCTGGAGCGTGTTCAGAGAAGAGCAACAAAGCTGGTGAGGGGGCTGGAGAACAAGTCTTACGAGGAGCGGCTGAGAGAGCTGGGGTTGTTTAGCCTGGAGAAGAGGAGGCTGAGGGGAGACCTTATTACTCTCTACAACTAGGTTGTGGAGAGGAGAGAGCTGGCCTCTTCTCCCAAGTGACAGGGGACAGGACAAGAGGGAATGGCCTGAAGCTCTGTCAGGGGAGGTTCAGGTTGGATATCAGAAAAAAATTCTTCACAGTAAGAGTCATTGGGTACTGGAACAGGCTGCCCAGGGAGGTGGTCGAGTCGCCTTCCCTGGAGGTGTTTAAGGAACGGGTGGATGAAGTGCTGAGGGACATGGTTTAGGGAGTGTTAGGAATGGTTGGACTCGATGATCCAATGGGTCCTTTCCAACCTTGTGATTCTGTGATTCTGTGATCAGTACCACTAATTCACAGAACACTAGTTCACAGGATATAGTATCATCGGGATCTGAGGAAAAGGTTATCCGTCATATTAACCTGATGTATCCACAAAAGGAATTGGAAGAGATGAGAAGACTTGATAAAAATCCCCCTCATTTAAGACCCTTAATCATAACTGAATTTTCTTATCTTAATGATGAAGACACAGACCCCCATATAACCACTAAGGAAATGCCCTATTCTGCCACTGAACTGGCAAAGTTAAAAAAGGAATATGGGCATCTTATCAAAGAATCTGAAACAGAATATGCGTGGCGTGTGTCTTTAACTGGGGGTGACCAAATTTAATTGAGTGAAAAGGAGGCTGAGGGTTATTGGGGCCACAGAGTTTTCTTAACAACAGGCGATCGCCGGGCCCCATGGTCCTTAACTCAGCGTGCTGCTTACTGGGCTGGAGGGTTAAACCCTCTGGATAGGGGAGACCCCTTGGCAATAACAGGCACAGCTGACCAATTACTAGAAAGTGTACACAAAGCTGCTTGCCTACAAATGATACATGAGAGAAAATTAATTCCCGGATGTGAATCACCAATGATGTTGCCCATTAACCCTGAAATTATGACTCCCTTGATAAGGGGACTTCCTGAGTCACTTAAATCCACAGGGATAAGTCTCCAGAGAACCATAGCATCGATAGGTCCTGTGGAGAGGTTGAAGGGTTTTATGCACAGAGGTGATAATAGCAGAAATGCAGGCAGTACCATTACAGGCTCTTACGCAAATTCCTCCGACTTTTCAATGCCAGCCCCGCTAGGTAACAGACCTTACCCTAGACCTAAAGTCTGGACATGGGAGGAGGTAGCACAAGAATTAATTGATTACAGTAGGAAATATTGTCTTGTGAAGCCTTTAGAAGAAATATCAAGGGGCATCCGACATGTAGGAGTTAAAAATGCACTCCCCCATCCCAGCAAAACTGCAGATGTTGCCGAAGAACAGTCACAATCTAAATCCGTTTCAGTCCGACTTCATTGGTGGCATTTTCGGCTTAAAAGGGGAATTCTGGTGAAACTCCCTACTGTGTGAAATGTACCATTGGTACTAAAAATCTCTTTAAATAAATATGCATGGATAGCCACCAATGCCCTGGGAAAGGAACATAGGATCAATATCCGCCATCATTTTAATTCCTTTTTTGCCTGAAAAGGGCAAGTTTTTTAAATGGCCTACAAAATTTTGATTAGGTTGTTCATACTTTTCTGCATTACACCTCTATGAAAAAATTGAGGTAGGATGCAGAAAAGTGAAACTTGGTTTTCAATACGAAAAGGCCTCTTCTATTACAGTTTTTGACAACCAAATATGACATCCAAAATTCACCCTGGCATTTCAAAAGAAATATGTCCTACTAAGGAGACAAGATACTTTTTTCTTGTGTTGCCGCCAGAAATTTACTGGCAACAGTACTTCCTGGAACCCAAGTGACATTAACGTAGAGGTTACCAAATCTTGTAAGAAAGAGCAAGGTGATTGCTGGCTCAATTTTATTCTTTCTCGGCAGTGTGCGATTGGAGAGCTGACCCAAAAACTCAAGCAACATTATTAGGCTTAACTCAGAAATTCAAAATGAATGTTATAACTAAACCAAAACTTGTTGCGATACTCACACACCAAGGCAGAGATATTTACTGAATCCCTCGTTGAGACAGCAAACAGCTATGGTATTGGACCACATGGCCTTATTCTACTGTGCAGAATCCAAAATTTGGACTGTTGGTTAAATTTCACCACAGTAAAATTTTCTCATAAGGTCATGTGTGGAAAAAATAACACCAGATATTGTTGAGAATTAATAATAGAAGCTTTAATACCTACGATTCCTCCCAAATTAACACTTCAACCAAAGATTTATGAGGTTGGACCATTTGTAATTGGAAACACCAGCCAAGAACAAATGTTATTTAAACCAGAATGGTCTCTCAAAAGGGTTAAATTGCTGATGCAAAATAATGTCTCAGAAATTCAACCTGCCTGTTCTCCCTTTTTATGCACCTTTTATGAGGGATGGACCACCTGATTACGTAGATCTTCTCGGAGACGAATACTGAGAGACCTGAGTGGTGTTCTGGGAACCGGATTGGCGGTTCTGAATAGCATTGATTCAGAGGTATTATTGAACAAATTGGCTGCTACAACTTTTGATTTGGCAAAAATGCAACAGCCTTTACAATCTTCTCTTTTGGCTTTGGGAACACATCAGTGGCTGCTGTCCAATGTATTAGCAAAATGGGAAAAGGAGAACGTAAAAGATCATGAACTAATTCTAGACACACTCGGTGTGGCCCAAAGTAGTATCTCTTTGGCTCTCAGTTGCATCCAGGCTGAGTTGTGGATGCAATCAGTGGCCACATCAATCATTAGGGAAGGCAAAGAAGGCATTTTTCCTAAAGAAACGCAGAAAATAATTTAGGATAGTGCTAACAGTTTTGAAAAGAACCTCCAGTCTTGGTGGAAGTTGGTAAATTTTACCTACGATCCTGTTAATAACACTGTCATGGCTTATGTGTTAACCATTCACAATGCTTCAGTATCTTCGATTTATCCTGTCTTCGCATTAGGCTTGAACCACAATGGGACTATACTCTGTCCTTTCGAGCATAGAGCATGGGCCCAAAAGGTCAATGATAAATGGCAAACAGTAGACCTGGCATCCTGCATTGTGCGGGAACAACTAGGAATTATCTGTGAAAGTAACACCATCAGAAAGCAAGATTTTTGCTTAGACACTGACCAAAAAGTTTGCCGTTTTGAAGTTCATCCTGAGGTTAACCCTAAAACTGTAATAATTTATGTTGGCAAAGGTTGTATATGCTTAAGAACTGTTTGTAATAATATCACAGTAGGAAATGTAATAGCTTATACCAGTAATCACACAAATCTTTGTGTTTACAATTTTACTGAAATCACAGGATGTGACTTCTCTTACTCAGCTCCAGTCACTTCCCACCAAATTCTGAAATCTAACCTCACATTGATTCATGAGTTTATGCCCGTATCTATTGGAATGAACATAACTCAAACAAGGGAATTACTACAGCATCGAGATTACATTCAATATTAGAGGAGATCAAGAAAAACGGACAAAAAACTCTGATAACAATTCACCATAGTGTGGACAAATTACAACAAATCATGAAAAGAGTGAAAAGGGATGGAGAACATAATTGGTGGGATACACTTTTCGGGTGGTCGCCTACTGATACAGGCATCCTGAACAAGCTGTGTCACCCTATTGTCATTCTCCTGATTCTATAATCAGTATCACTCTGCCTGTAATATTGTACATTTTTAATTGGCGAATGATAAAGCAAATGAGACTTTTGTCATCCGCATTCAATACACGCAAGCCCTTGAGTGTCATATCCAGCATAGACATCCCAAAATGTATCAATATTGAGCGGGTTGCATGGCAAAAAGTAATGTAAAAATCTTTCATTCCTTTTTTCCCTCCCTTCTCTCTCCCTCTCTCTTTCTGAGTGCTACCGCCATGTGGTCCCGAAGACAACTTATCACAAAGACAACTGATCCTGAAGACAAATGTTGAGCCACCAGGTGGTATAAGGGTTGGTGAAAGGATTGATTTCTGTCTCAACATTTCTCATCAGGTGCTAAGCCTCAGAACTTGACTATATAAATCACAGATGCTGGCCTAAGAAAACGGCGAAAACTGGTACACAAAGAATGTTTTTTACCTGCCAAAGCTGGTACAGAACAAATGTTTTGTACCTGTCTCCAAGTCTCCCTGCTACCCATACCTACCTCCTTATCTCCCTACTATTGTGAAAGATCCATGAAGCAAGACAGGAAAATCAATGATGGGACTTACCACGGACCCATACCCCAACATCTAAGTTCCTCTTTGGATTGAAATTTAACTCCCTTGACTTGTTGAATCATTGCTTTTTTGCACTCCGAGATTATAGCTGGAATGAACCATCACGTGTCCACTTATGAGTGGACCGTGACAGACAGTCCCCTAATTAACGGTGTCATCCTATCTGCATTGGCAGCATCTTCATGGGTGAGGGTTGTCTAAGAACTAACATTCATGCATTCATGCATCAGTTGGAGGCAGGATGCCTTCTGCACACTCTTGATAAGATAGCTCACCCCTGGGGTAGGTATGACCATGTGGTCTCTGCGTTCCAAAGGATCGAGTCCCCCTGCTCAGAATGCAGCTCGCTGAGTAAGGGACCATGTTTCTGTATCATCATCTACCATCAAATATACTCTGACCCCCCAGTACCCTTGGGCTTCATCCTCACTCAGTCTAATCCTATCTCCTCCTTCCAACGAGATCCTCCACACATACTCCGTCTCTGTCTCCTTTGCCTGCCGACTGTACTTCTCCTGCAGTTTAGCTATCTCCATAGCTAAGTAGGGTATCTCCTTTACAAGCACAGTAGGAGGTAGTTGGGCATTCTGTTCCCCACCACCTTCGCCCTCTGGCTCGTGGGTTATCTCTGTTTTGACCAGGGGATGCAGTTTGGCTGCGCCCATGACAGCAGGTGCTGCCTCATAACCCTGCTGGCATTCACATAGATCATCACCACCCTCCTTAGCCACACGTTCCTCCCCCTTTGCCATCACTGAGTGTCCCTACTCGCTCTCGTTATCCCCCCACAACTGTCATCTCAGCTGCCTTTCCCTACCAAACGCGTCTCGCAAGCTGCCTTGTAACTTTCCATTAATCTGCCTGTCGTCCATCAGCACTTTTTCCAACCACTGCTGCCTGACCGGTTCTGTTTCTAATTCCTCCTGGGAGTGTGCTCGCTCTGCTTCCATTTCTGCTCAGGAGCGGGCTCACTTCTCACTTCGCTTCCAGCTTTGCCTGGAGGCAGGAGCGCTCAGCCTCCAACTCCACCTCCCTTTGTTCCTGTTCGTGCCATTCCCTTTGGGCAGCCATGAGGGCAGCCACAAGAACTCTGCACACAAAGGCTTTTCCTTTGCCCAAGTTGCTTCGATTTTGTCTTGCAAGAACCCTAAACCGTTCTGGCACAGCAACCGGTAACTACCAGTGTTTCTCTGCCCAGCCATGTCCAGTAGGGTCGGGACATGCTTATAGTCTTTCAAAACATTTTCTAACGGGGAGCAGTCAAACATCCGCAACAATCCACAACTTAGAAAACACTGATAACACTGTATAACAATCTGCTTAGCAGAACTGAAAAACATAAAAAGAGCCTGATGTTGCCGGAGTCAAAACTGAACGCCAAAAATGCCTGCTACAGCCTGCTGCAGATGCACTTGTTACAAGGAAAAAGAGAATGAGGAGAGATAAAAAGAGAGAGTTTACAAGAGAGATAGAAGAGATGAAAGATACTCATGATCTTCAAGGTTCCGCGCATTGTAGCATGTTATTCTTTGTCCTGAGGGTCCAAGAAGATGGCAGGTATCCACAAAGCTAAAGGTGTGTGTCCACTTTTTAAAACTCTCTGTCCCCGCCTCTCACTTAGGTCGGGTGGCAGATTGTGGAGAGTTTTTGTAGAGACATGGCTTGAGGAGAAGGGACGTGAGAAAATACAGCTGGTGAAATAATAACAGCCTCGTACAAGGCCACAGTCTCCCTGAGCAAGAAGTTAGGCGATAACAGGAGATAAAAACAGGACCTAGAAAAACCACAAACATCCTAGGAATGTAGCAATAGAGGCAGGGCTGACACTCTGTATCGGACCAATGATGAGCCTTACTTTTGTAATATGTATGAGCCTTATTACTGCTATTATAAAAGCATGCCTATCGTATCAATAAATCGAGACTTGTTGATCATCATCGGATGTGCTTGTCTCCCGTCGACTCCGTCAAATGGTGACCCCGATGTACCCCCTGGACACCACGGACGACTCCGTCAAATGGTGACCCCGATGTACCCACTGGACACCACGGACGACCCCGTCAAATGGTGATCCCCGACATGCCGGAGCAAAATGCAGGCATTGAACCACGGACGAGCGACGACAGGGTAAATGTTCGGGTCCTGAAGCAGCCAGGACGGCAATAAGCGCGAATAAAAGTAAGGTGACCGTATAGACGAGCCTGAGGACGCGCCGTGCTCTGGGCGACCATATAGATGGGCCCGGCCGATACGTGCTGCCGAGACCTTGAGGGGCTGCAACAGCGCTGATAAATTAGGTATGGAAAGGCAAGCAGCATATAATTTATTTACCGCTTTCCTGGAAGAGCGGCGGGTTAAGGGAATAGATTTGCAGAAGGAGTTAACGAGTCTTTTAACATATGGGCATGCTAAAGGCTTATTCATAAATCCGCATACCGTACATGAGCTGACAGAGTGGCGAAAGTTCGGAGATGTGTTGTGGGAGGCTACATTACAGGATGATAAAACGGCAAAAAAGTTGGGAAAGCTATGGAGGGTGGTACATAACGAGCTTTTACAGTACCAGGCAGAAAAGAAAGCAGCTGAGCAAGCATCTGCTGCTCACACAAAAAATAGAAACTATGAAAGAGAATGGTCCCAAACTACTCCTTTGCCCCCTACGGTCACGCAGGTAGCTTTACCTCCCCCGCCGCCACCGCCTTCTGGCTCTGGCTCAGAGGCAGCTTCTGAGCCGTCCGCACCCCCCGAAGAGCAGAGGCCATCCGCACCCCCCGAAGAGCAGGGGCCGCGGCCGAAAGCGCCCCTGGCCGTTCTCCCTCTGGGCAATGAGACAACCCCTGGGGCGGAAAGCGAGTTAGCGGAGGTCATTGCCAGGGAGCGGAGAGAAGCTTGGGCTGCGCTTGCAAAAGACGGCTTGGAAAGGGGAGATCACTGTGCGGTTAATGCAGCAGCACAGCTAGCATGCCCGGTGATCTTCCAGGCTCAGGCAGGTGGAGGACTGATGGCAACAATTACTGCCCTCGATTGGAAATTGCTGTCACAGTTGCGATCTACAGTCAGCCAGTTCGGGGTGACAAGTGAGCCAGTAAAGCAGATGTTAGACTACATATGGGGCACTCAAGTGCTTCTGCCCGCTGATTGTAGAGGAATAGCAAAGTTAATATTTACACAGCATCAACAGCTTTTATTTAATGCACATTGGCAAGCGATTGTTAACGAATGCGTGGCAGTACAGAGGCAGCCAGCAGATCCTCTTCATGGAGTGACAGCTGATGAGCTTATGGGGCTGGGAGCGTTTCTCCGCACGGAAGCTCAGGCTATGGTGGGACCAGACAAGTGCCGAGAGGCTATGAGATTGGTCAGATTGGCTATAGATAAGGTAAAAGAACCTGGAGGAGTACCCGTATATATGGGAATCAAGCAGGGTCGGGAAGAACCGTTTGGTGCATTTATAGATAAGGCTGCTGCCGCAATAGAAAAAGCAGGGGTACCTGAATACATGCGAGGGGCACTGCTAAAACAGTGCGCTCTTCAAAATTGCAATCAGGCTACACGGAGTGTGATTAACACCTTGGGTGCAAATTGGACCATAGAGGAGGCATTAGAAAGGATGGCTCAAATGCCGTTAGGATCACAAGCATTTTTAGTAGATGCTATTAAGCAGCTGGGGCTGGGATTACAGGAACAGGCAAAGGCTTCACAAAATCAGGTGTTAGCTGCTCTCGCACCCCTTCAAGCGTCAGCCGCAGTTAATTCGGCTCCATCGGGAACCCGTACGCGATGCTACAGATGCGGAGGCATGGGTCACATGCGCCAAGAATGCCAGGCTACAGGGATATGGTGCCGAAAGTGCCGTTCGGATACTCACACTACGGGCGCCTGTCGGCGGAGGTCGGGAAACTCCGGCAGGAGCGCGAATTGCAGTGGCCGCGCTCAGACACAAGTCGCCGCTGCAGCTCAACCGACCTTCCCTGCCCCCAACCTGCCACCACAGGGAGCCTCGGGCTGGACTTGGCAGCAGCAGTAGAAATCACGCTAATGACATCGCACCCACAAAAGATCCCAACAGGAATTAAAGGACCTATTGTTATACAAGGTCGAGCGGTGGGTGCACTGCTATTAGGACGATCGTCTGCCTCTATGATTGGATTATTTGTGTTACCTGGTGTTATTGATGCGGACTTTACTGGAGAAATTATGATCATGGTGCATACTCCTTTTCCACCCGTTCAAATTAATAAGGGACAGAGAATTGCTCAATTGGTACCGTTGGAGCAAATGACAAAAGAGATAAAGCCTATAAGGGAACAAGAGAGGGGAGAAAAAGGTTTCGGATCCACTGGCGGCCTGACCTTGCTGACTTTAAATCTTAATGAAAGGCCCAAGAAAACCGTGGAGGTGGAATATCAAGGACAAAAGAGGTCATTTTCAGGCCTTTTGGACACTGGGGCTGATTCCAGCATTATTAGCCCTAATTGCTGGCCTCCACATTGGCCTTTACAACCGGCTGCCACCACAGTGACCGGGGTTGGAGGTTTAACCCTGGCCAGTCGTTCCCCTCCTATCAAGGTGAACATCGATGGAAAACAATTAACAGCTACTTTCTCGGTAGTCCAATTGCCACCTACCGTGCAGTGCCTTATAGGGCGGGACATTCTGACCCAATTGGGAGTGGTGCTAACCAATGAGCACCCTTTGGGGTAGTGGCCGTTGCCTGGACTTTCCCGATACCCATTACCTGGAAAAACAGCTCTCCGGTGTGGGTTAAGCAATGGCCTTTAAAAAGGGAGAGTCTCCAGCGTGCTCATGATCTAGTGAAGGAGCAATACGAACAGGGGCATCTGCGACTATCCACAAGCCCCTGAAACACTCCAATTTTTGTGATCAAAAAGAAATCAGGAAAGTTTCGTTTGTTACATGATTTGCGTACTGTCAATGCCCAAATGGAACCCATGGGGGCTTTACAACCAGGATTACCTAATCCCGCAATGATTCCTAAGGATTGGCCACTACTAATTATTGATCTTAAAGACTGCTTTTTTACTATTGCCCTTCATCCACAAGACATGATGCGATTTGCATTTACATTGCCTGCACTTAACAGGGAGGGGCCGGACCAAAGATTTGAATGGACAGTACTCCCGCAGGGAATGCGCAATAGTCCTACTTTATGCCAAATTTATGTTGACTCTGCATTACAGCCCCTGAGAAAGAGATGGCCAAATGTAGTGATTTATCACTATATGGATGATATATTGTTTGCCCAACCAAAACCTTTTACTGAACAGCAAATTCAGGAGATACGGACTGCCTTGGCACAATTTTCCCTTGTTATAGCCCCTGAGAAAATTCAAACAACAGCTCCGTGGAAATATTTGGGATGGACAATGTCGGAACAAATAGTTAAACCCCAGAAGCTACAACTGCAAACAAAACTCACAACTCTGAATGAGGCTCAGAAGTTACTGGGCGATCTTCAATGGTTAAAACCGATTGTGGGAATACCAAACGAACTGCTGGACGAATTACGCCCACTTCTCAAAGGTACGGACCCAGCAAGACCGATCCGTGTTACTCCGGAACAACAGCACACTCTTCAGAATATAATGGACTGCATTACACAGGGGCAAGTCCATCGGCGAGATCCAGAATTATCCATAGACCTGACGATCTGGAACGGTCCCAAATACCTCCTTGGGGCACTGACTCAATTGCAAAAGAAAACGGGGGAGATAAGGGTATTGGAGTGGATTTCCCCCACGTTACAACAAACCAAAACTCTGGTTCAAAAGGTCGAAATGCTAGCGGACTTAATAAAGAAAGGCAAGGAGAGAATGCTACAAGTAGCTGGAACCGAGCCAGCAGTAATCAGGATGCCAATTAAAAAGGATACCTTGGACTGGTACTTGTGTAATAGCGAGGAGCTGCAGGAGGCACTTTTAGGTGCGAGCTGCCCCATTGAAACAGAAAAGCTCCGGCAGGCGCCAGTTCAATGGATTGGGGAATGGAATTGGATCACTCGGCCAAAACGAGAAAATTCCCCTATCGCAGATGCTCTTATGGCATTCACGGATGCTGGCAGAAAATCCAGAACTGCTGCAATAACATGGCAAGAAAAGGGACTATGGAAACATCAGATTTTACAAGCAGAAGCTGCAGACAGTCTACAGACTATGGAACTTTTAGCAGTAGTATGGGCAATATCACAGCTAAGAGGACCACTGAACATCGTAACAGACTCTTTGTATGTTGCTGGGGTCGTAGCTAGAATCGAAGACGCCTCTATAAAAGAGGTGCAAAACCAGAGGCTGTATGAGTTGTTGGTACAGTTAAAAAAGGCTACAAGGTTAAGGGAGCACGCTTATGCTGTGATTCATATTAGAAGCCATAAATGGGAAGCTGGCTTGGGTGAGGGTAATGCTAGAGCAGACAGACTAGTGTCTGTGGCTCAGGGCACTCCACTGCCAGGCCAGCTGCTAGCCAGAGAAGCTCACTCTATGTTTCACCAAAATGCAAAGGGCTTGCACCGAGAGTTCAAAATCACAATGGCAGAGGCGAAGGCCATAGTTAGGGCCTGCCCGATTTGCAGCCATCACAATGGAGGTGGTGGTCTAGGCCTAGGGGTAAACCCACGGGGACTACAATCAAATGAGCTATGGCAAATGGATGTTACGCATGTCCCTAACTTTGGTAGATTGAAGTATGTGCATGTATCTATTGACACCTATAGTAAGTTCATTTGGGCAACAGCACAGGCAGGAGAAAAGGCTATCCACGTGGAAAGGCACCTGTATAGCTGTTTTGCAGTAATGGGGACGCCAAAAAGGATTAAAACGGATAATGGGCCTGCTTACATTAGCAAGAGAATAGAAGGGTTCTTAAAGAGTTGGGGAATTGAGCATATCACAGGCATTCTAAACTCCCCAACAGGGCAAGCTATCATCGAAAGGGCTAACGGCACTCTGAAAAGGTACTTGGCAAAACATGAAAAGATTGCTGATCCCCAGGCAAGGTTATTGAAGAGCTTATTTGTGATCAATCACTTGTGCATATTTGGGGACGCAGAGTACCCTCCAGCAGAATTACATCATCGGCCAAATGAAACTACCGAGCAGAAAAAGGACGTGTGGGTGAAATACAGAGACCCTAAGACAGGGTTATGGAAAGATCCTGCTAAGGTTATGTTTTGGGGGAGGGGATATCTTTGTGTCTCTACCCCTACAGGACCGGTATGGGTGCCTGCAAGGTGGACTAAACCTGTTCTCGATGCAACAACTGCCAAGCAATCTGACGGAGGAAGACAAGAGGAGAATAGAGGAGAAGCTGCCACTGATCCTACGACTGCTGCTGTCACAGTTGAAAGGATACTCGAAAGCCATCGACAGGGTTTTGAAGCACTGCCAGACCTTTGAAGGACTAATTACAACTATTGGACGGTTATTGGAAGTATTACATATGGGGCCAGCGGGTCAAAATTGTCTTGATTGTAATAATCCATGTTGTGCTGCTTGGGTAGCTTTGTACTGCAGGGGTTGCGATAAGATCTTTTGGATAGAACAGTCCCTAGTATGTGACTTATGGTGTAACAGGTGTGCATTTAACCATAACTTTAACAGCTGGCAGAGAGAGCTGCAAGAGCAAACAAGGCTAGCAACAACCACGGCCTTAGCATTTTTTTGAAGCACCTGAACAGAAAATATTGGCTTACTACAGTTGGGAATTGGAGAATATTGTTAAAAAGGGTTATAGTTCAAGGTAGATCTCATATTATCTCTGCGAGGTGTAGCAAATTGGTACCCATAACACAGCATTACGCGGTAGGGCCCATAAGAGGAGATCCTGACAGGGAATTGGATCAGTGCTTGAGCAAGTTACAGGAGTTAAAACTGCAACAGCTAGGAACAGTAAGGACTAAAAGAAATAGGGGGAGAAAGGATAGAAGAGAAAAATGAAGCCTGTTTCTGCTGTATTGCTTAGTGCTGTAGTAGCCAGCATAGCAGGAGTTATACGCTTTACACGCTTTAATCAGCCAAGAGATAACATCTGGGTAACATTGGCAAACCAAACTAGTCAATCGTCGTTTGCCTTAGCTTAGGAGGGGTTACTAATCCTTTCCTAACTTGCCTGATAGGTTTGCCTGTTTGGTCCCCAGGGGAATTTTGTGGTTTTGTGAACGAAAGCAGCCTGTGCAAAAACTTATCGAGCGCTGAGGGCTGTAGCCAGGTGTCTCTTGAGTGGGGAGGTAACCCTCAGATTGAGGATGGCTGCCAACAATGTAAGATCATACTGTCCTTGAACATCACCCTGCACTCTCCCCCAGAAGAATTAGATCTCTTTGGAAGTGCAAATGCCAGTTTATCCAATGTCAAACAGGGGGGTTGGTTTGGTTTTGAGCCACTGAACCTAAAAGACTTTAACAAGAATCGCAAAATTGGGCCAGCCTAGACTTATCCCTGGAATCAGGAACAGTGAATAGCCAGCTTTACTCCCGATGTAACGGTGCCAACATTACGGCCCCGAAGAAATTGCCCCCCAGGATATTTTTAATTTGTGGAGACAGAGCTTGGAATGGTATACCGGCAAAGCCACAGGGAGGACCTTACTATTTGAGGGAATTTATCGTTGTTCCATCCTAATGTATCCTTATTAGTGCAATGGAGTCAGAGAAAAACGCAGTGTGCACGAGCTAGACTGCGGTCAGATAGGGAAACCCACGTTTTGGAGTCAGATGAACCTTCTTGCTCAGAAAGAAAATGGGGGAAATGTGGAGAGTTTTTGTAGAGACATGGCTTGAGGAGAAGGGACGTGAGAAAATACAGCTGGTGAAATAATAACAGCCTCGTACAAGGCCACAGTCTCCCTGAGCAAGAAGTTAGGCGATAACAGGAGATAAAAACAGGACCTAGAAAAACCACAAACATCCTAGGAATGTAGCAATAGAGGCAGGGCTGACACTGTATCGGACCAATGATGAGCCTTACTTTTGTAATATGTATGAGCCTTATTACTGCTATTATAAAAGCATGCCTATCGTATCAATAAATCGAGACTTGTTGATCATCATCGGATGTGCTTGTCTCCCGTCGACTCCGTCAGCAGATCAGGTAACAGGTTGAGACATGCCTTTCAGCTGCCCACCCTGTCCACCTGGTGGTAGGGCACAGGGCCACATTACCTGTTTTGAGACATTTTAACCCATGCCATGCTGGGACCATATAGGAGGGGAGAAAGTTCATAACAGAAGTTTAAGGGCACTATTGTGTAAAATGTGGTCTCTAACCTCTCTTGCTTAATTTTAGGATGTTTCCTGTTTGTTATATTTTTGCAACCCACAAAAACCAATTTGGCCTAGGAACTAATTCAAGGATGCCATAGAACGTGGGGATACATAGACCAGGGGATATGTGTGGCCCTTCCTAGACTGGTACAAGAAGGCCTAAGATTCTTCACGCTGAACTTGTCCAACCTATTCAAATGTAACAGTGCTACCTGTGGAGCCTTCACAGGTGATCGGTCGGAGGTGACAATGTGGGACAAAAGCCAAACAATATATTGGCAAGGGAACGTGGCACTGGGACTTCCTGCCTCCAAAACTTGGAAGGTTCCTCTAAAGTCAAATCTGTATAAAACATGGTTCGAGCAGAATCGCACCTATACTCAAACATCAGTAAATGCAACTTTTGAAGCACCTGTGAATGTGAGTGGGAATGTTACCAGAATTAGTGGCCCCATAAAACTGAACTCTCAGGAAAAGAACCATACCTGTGAAAGCCTTTCCCTGGGACCCCACGTTTGATCCATTCCATGTGCCAGACTATTATGAAGCCAGCTGCATTGTGCTGTGGAGCCCTTCCCAGTGCATTTCCCTTCCAAAACAGCAGAATCCAAACAGGAGAGACTTGAACATATGATCATTTACCTGGTTGCGACAGGGTTGAAAATGTCATCGCATTGACATTTCAGTCCCTCACCGCGGACCTGATAGTCCTCTTTTCAACTGCTCCAAAGTTATTACCTGTGAAGATGGGCCAGGAGAACCTCCTGAAACCTGGTTCATTAACAGCTTAAGAACTTTAATTAGAGATGTGCATCTGCTGGGGGTATCTGTCAGCAGGATGGCGAAACAATGATACCACCTGCAATACGATGAATACGGTTTACAATAACCTATGTGGGCATTTTCCACTAAGAGGGATCCCCCCTACACACACGACTGGCAAGCACCCTATTCAATTGGACAGACCAATAGGAATGTGATACCAGTAAGTATCCCGCTCCCTTTGGGCTAACTTGGGGATGCTCCGATGGAAAATTTTACTCATATCTAACATTGGAACACCATGCTGGACTAATGTGTGAAGTGGGTATCCCTTTCCTATGCCCCAATCGAGTTTTTAATTTCACCATTCCACGTAAGCGGACCCGGTGCGTGAAATGACAGGGCCTGATTGACAGGACTAGAGCAATGTGGATGACCCATGGATGATTCATATTGCATTGCTATGTGTATTGCTCTATCTGTAACTTTTCACATTGCTATTATCAGTGTGATTGTGCTGTGCTATTCTTGGTGTAAGAAAGTGCAAGAAAGAGAGGCAGTAAGCATCTGGGGCCAGAGACACTGCATTTTTGGGGTGATTTAATTTGTTTATTCAACAATATAAAAGCTGGACCCCTTGCAGGAATGATCGGAGACCTCACCTACAAGTGGATACACTGTGTAGGCCCTCCCAATTGTCCAGGGACAGGCTCCCCAAATCCTCTCTGCGAAAAAGGTGCTCCCTGGTGACTGTGGATCTGGATGATGATGATGATAAATGGGACAAGTGATGATGTATCTTTCTTAATTACTATACTATACTTAATCTCTTGTAAGCAATGATTTTAAAAGCTGTTACTGTTAACTTGTTGTTGATCACTACTAATCATTTGTTTCCTTTCTTGCTGTAATAAGTTGAGTAAAACTTGATTTCACAGAGCATTTGAAAGTTTGGGCTTTTATGCTGATTGTGCTTTGTGCTAAAAGTCTCGTGGTAAAACAGCGCAACGCACCATCTGGATGTCTGGAGTGGGCAATCTCTGGGATTCAACCTCCAGACTATTATACCACCAGGCAATTGGTGGACATGTTTTTTTAAGAGATGTTTGCCCCTTATAGAGCCTTAAAGTGACACTGATTTGCTTTAGAAAATATCACATGGCAAGTATGCATTTTGAGTAACTGGACAAGGTATGCGTTCCGGGAACTGAATTTATAGGTACAACAAGTCTCAAAGATGTCCCTGCATAACTGCCTGGCCTTGGACATGCTCCTGCTGAAAGAGAATGGGGTCTGTGGAATGCTGCACCTCACTGATGGAGTGTGCTGCATCACCCTTCATAACGCTACTACCTCAACAGAAGCAGCTTGAGCCAAGATGAAAGAAGTAGTGGACCAGACCGCTGAACCGTTCCAATCAATGCAGCCTAAGGACTGGTCCAATGGCTGGGCTCCGATCTCATGGTTACGCTCTATCCTGCAGTCCTCTGGACTCACAGAGTGTGGGGCATGGCTTACAAAAATAGGACTAACATTAATTGCTGGATTTATGTTTTTGATGGTTGGCCTAGCGATTGCCGACTGCATGATTAGCCGTGCACTCACTTCTTTCTCTTCCCTCTTTTCTCCTGCCAGGGGCAACTCGCCCCTGAAGAGGATGGCTATGTGCAGATCACCCCGTGAGGGGAATTCAACATGCCTGTTTGAGCCATAGGCTGATGTATGGACCTGGCATGACATGGTTTAAAATGTCTCAAACCAGGTGACTCTGAAATATGATCCTGCACCCCCACCATATGGAGAGTGTTCCAGGAGCAGGCGTACCAAAGGGCATGTTTCAAACTGTTGCCTGATCTGCCACCTGACCCAGGTGAGAGAGGGTTTAAAAACCTGTGCTCACCTGCTGCCACGTGGACACCCACCATATTCTCGAATCAGCAGGACAATGAAAAGCATAGTACAAGGCATGGAACCTGGAAGGCGGTGACTATCTTTCATCTCTTCTATCTCTCTTATCAACTATCTCTCTCTTTTCTCTCTTTCTTTCTCTCCTCGTTCTCTTTTCCTCTTTTCTTTGTAATAAGTGCAGCTGTAGAGGGCATTTTGTTTTGATTTTGGCTCCAGTTTTCGGTTTTGCTAAACAGGTTGTCTGTAATACAGCATTGCCAATGTTTCTAAGCTATAGATTTATTGCGGTAACATTGGGTTTTTACAGTTTTCTTGTCGGTGCTCTATCGTGCACGGGTCATTGATTGTTTGCACCCAGTGTTTGGGACATGCACCTTTCTTAGTAAAAAATTGTTTACACCCTCCTCCTGAGTGATTTGTGTCACTCTGACGCCATGCCGGTGATACTAAAGAGCTCTCCCTAGTCGCCCCTTTAAACAGGACGGGACAGGGGCTATGGTTTGGATTTGTGCAGAAAACAGTGTTGATAGCACAGGGATGTTTTAGCTATTGCTGAGCAGTGCTTACAGAGAGTCAAGGCCTTTTTTGCATCTCGCATCACCCCACCAGTGAGTAGGCTGGGGTTGCGCAAGAAGTTGAGAGGGGATACAGCAGGGACAGCTGATCCCAACCGACCAAAGGGATATTCCATGACATATGATGTTATGCTCAGCAATATAAAGCTGGGGGAAGAAGGAGGAAGGGAGGGACGTTACGAGTTATGGTGTTCGTCTTCCCAAGTAACCGTTGTGTGTGCTTTCTTGGAGATGGCTGAACACTTGCCTGCTGATGGGTAGTAATGAATGAATTCCTTATTTTGCTTTGCTTTGCTTTGGATGTGAGAAAGCAGATATGTGGTGCTTAGTTGCCAGCTGGGGTTAAACCGTGATATGGTCAATGTTCTATTACATAATTCAATATTATGTTAGTTCTGGCATCCAGTTTAAATTGATGGTGAAAGTCTGGACCATTGTAAGAGTTCAGCACTCTCTGACCAGGTTCTTTTAGATATTCCACGCATGGAAGATGTAATGTTTAATATGAAATTTACTTTGAATTGAAGACTGCTGATGTTACACAGGATTTCTGATTGAGTGATACAAAAATATTTCATAACACAGTACAAATGTAAGTTATACTTAGCAAAATATAGCAATTGCTATACATGGTTCAATCACAATACCAATGTGAGTCCCGTTATCAGTATCTAGAATATGCTCACTGTCACTATGCTGGATGCCCCTAGTCGCCAGGAAGGAATACATGGGTTGAAACCAGCTCAAGCTTGTTGTTCTCTTAAAAATTCTTTTGTTAGTTGTCTAGTTTTTATACTTGTCACCAAATGAATTTTCTACACGGCTAAGATTTCACAGCAATTTAGAGTTTATTAATAGTTTAGAGGCAGATTGCAAGGTGGGATTTTTAGCCGCAATTAATCAGTAGCCAATTTAATATTTAACAAGATGATTAAAAGGGGTTTGGTATGATCAAAGCAGTGACTTATTTACAGATTTGAAGATGACAAGATTCACGCTAACTTACTACACAGTATTCTAAATCAAGATGTGCATATACAAGTACAAAAACACATGGATACACATACACACAATGATATATGGATATTCACGCACACAGAAATATTTGAATATCCACACCTACAAAGGTATATGTAAGCAATTTTGTGTTAAAGTAGAATTGTGTAACCTAATGAATCAATGTATTACGTGTAATGATTGTATTAGCTAGGTGGGATTTTGAACATCAGTTTTGCATAAATAGGCCTTTGGGGTCTTCAGTAGGTGTGCCAGTTTTGTGGGAGATCTTCCACCTAGCACCCTGTGCAGAATAAAAGCAATGTCTCCTCTCTAAACAAAATACTTGTTTCAGGAGTTTTTTGATTGATTTCAGGTAACAGTTTTCCGGCACCCCAGATGGGACCCCAAGACCTGATTTGAGGACCTGCTCTCAATCAGCCTCTCATTGCCGCTGAGGAATCGTGAAACTTCAGCATGCACTAGATTTGCTTTCCAGTGACTTCCCTCTGTGGTTCCCAGCAGGTGGTGAGTGACTACTTGATCAGGTTGTGATTGAGACATTGCAATGTTAGAAATTTCCTGGGTTAATTGTGCCATATTTAAAGGGGATATTGGTGAATTATTGGTTGCAGCTGCTTGGGTTTACTCTCCTGCATTTGTATGGTGATGACTGGAGCAGGTAGAGTTTAAAGGAATATTTCTTTTAAATGGATAATCCTGTAACTTCTGCGGAAGGGGAGGTAGTCAAGGCTTCTCCTTTTGATGTATTTTAAAACACTGGAAAAAAAAAAATTGGAGGGGATCCCTTAGCTTGAAAAAAACTTATAGAATATTCTAATAATTGGTGGCCAGTATATGTTCTGGTAGATCAAGAAAAATGGCCGAAAAATGGTACCTTGAATTATAATACTATATTGCAATTGAAAGTGTTTTGTAGAAGGGAAGGAAAATGGGGTGAAATACTGTATGTGAATTTATTCTTTGCTTTATGAAATTATTATAAAAGTAGAAAGGAATGTGGTTTGATAGAACAGGATACAAATGTGTTGGCATTGGGGCAGATTCAGGCAGTCTGTTAAAAGTTGTTCTGCCTGTAGCATTGGAGAAAGATGTAATAAGTATAAGGAGTCGGGGAGAGAGGAAGATGAGGATGCGCAAGTGATGGTGGCTCCGAGACCACGGGAAGTTTCAAACGGTGGGAATCACAATAGGGATAGAGACAGTACAAGATGAGGAATCAGAGGAAGGCATTACAGAGATTTATAGTCAGACAGCAGGGAGAACCAGAAAGGGGGGAGTTGTTTTACAAGCACCACTACAACAGGCTGTAGGACCAGCTGGGGAACCGGTGTAGAATTATGTAACCTAATGAATATATGTATTAGATAAGTGTAACAATTGTATTAGCTAGGCGGGATTTTGAGTGTCAGTTTTGTATAAATAGGCCTTTGGGGTCTGCAGTAGGTGTGCCAGTTTTGTGGAAGATCTTCTACCTAACACCCTGTGCAGAATAAAAGCAATGGCTCCTCTCTGAACAAAATAATTTGTTTCAGGAGTTTTTTGATTGATTTCACGTAACACACCAGGTGAAGAACTCTGGTTTTGGGACAACACCACTACAATGCTCTGTTGGGCTGAGCCACATATTCACTCCTCCCATGCTGGTCTGGCTAACTCAGGGAGACATTAAGAGTTCCAATTAGTTCTGTTATACACTGCCATACTCGGACCTCAGTTTCAAAGTCTTTACAGTTCTGCATAAGTGGCAGCATAAGAATTCAGAAACTTAGTTTCACATCTGCTTTCAGGAAAAATGGTTTACAGAAGAGGGATTTATCAATCCATATCAATGACAACACAGTTGCTACTCCAGTTAGTAGGCTGAAGTAGCCTTCATGGAGACACTGGCAATCAAGGATGGTGCACAAAGCACTGAATCACCTTTGCATTCTGTGAAGCAAGTCTCTGAACTTCATGGAAAGTAGGTAGCTGTGTGCTGTGCTTTAGCCCTGTCCTAGCCTGAATCAGCAGCTAAACATGAGTAGTTGGACTCCCACTTCCTTCAGCACGCCCTGACATCTGTGAGTCAAAAAGAGTTTTCCCCCCATCTTTCTTATAAGCCCCCTTTAAGTATTGAAAGGCCCCAATAAGGTCTCCTCAGAGTCTTCTCTTCTCCAAGCTGAACAACCCCAACTCTCTCAGCCTCTCTTCATAGGGGAGGTGTTCCAGGCCTTTGATCATTTTATCGGCCCTCCTCTGGACCCGCTCCAACAGGTCCATGTCTTTCCTGTGCTGAGGGCTCCAGAGCTGGACACAGTATTCCAGGTGAGGTCTCACCAGAGCAGAGGGGCAGAATCACCTCCCTCAACCTGCTGGCCACGCTTCTTTTGATGCAGCCCAGGATACGGTTGGCCATCTGGGCTGCAAGCACACCTTGTTGGCTCATGTCTGGCTTTTCATTCACCAGTACCCCCAAGTCCTTCTCCACAGGGCTGCTCTCATTCGCTTCATCCCCTAGTCTGTATTGATATTGGGGATTGCCCAACCCAGAACCTTGTTGAACCTCACAAGGATCACATGGGCCCACTTCTTGAGCTTGTCCAAGGTCCCTCTGAATGGCACATCTTTTATTAGATCAGGTTCCTCAAAGCCCCCTCCAACCATTATCATTAAAAAATGTCTTCCTAATATCCAACCTAAACCTACCTTCTTTCAGTTTAAACCATTGTCCCTTGTACTGTCAGTACAGGTCCTGGTAAAATGTTTCTCTCTGCCTTTCCTATAAGCCCCTCTTAAGTGTTGAAAAGATGCAATAGTCTTCCCAGAGTCTTCACTTCTCCAGGAAGTTCCACATCCTCATTGGATTTATGCAGGAGACACGTGCCAAGCTGTTCACAACACGAGCAAAAGCAGGAAATGCAAGAATAGTACATTTAGAAGGAGCTAGGAAGATACCCAAGGAGTTTAGATGGCAACTGAGCATACTGGGTTTGGCTGAGGTAGAGCTAATTTTCTCCATAGTAGCTAGTACTGGGCTATGTTTTGGATTTGTGCTGAAAAAGTGTTGATAATACAGGGATGCTTTAGTCACAGCTGAGCAGTGCTTACATAGACAGCATCAAGGCCTTTTTTTTGCTTCTCACACTGCCTGGCCAGGAAGTAGGCTAGGGGTGAACAAGAAGTTGGGAGGGGATGTAGCCAGGACAGCTGACCCCAACTGACTACAGTGATATTCCATACCACACGACATCATGCTCAGCACATAAAGCTGGGGTAGGAAAAAGGAAGGGGGGAAAATGTTCAGTGACAGCATTTGTCTTCCCAAGTAACTGTTATGCGTGATGGAGCCCTGCTTTCCTGGAGCTAGCTGAACATCTGCCTGCTGATGGGAAGTAGTGAATTAACTCCTTGTTTTGCTCGACTTGTGTGCACAGCTTTTGTTTTCCCTATCAAGTTGTCTTCACCTCAACCTACAAGTTTTCTCACTTCTACCCTTCTCATTCTCTCCCTCATCCTGCTTGGGGAAAGTGAGCAAGTGGCTGTGTGGAATTTAGTTGCTGGCTGGGGTTAAACTGCAACACCGAGCAAAGATTTTTTTCTGCATTGTTGAACTTAAATACCTACATTTTCCCTAAATCTTCCAATGGATCTAGGACCAGGGTAAAAATCTGCAACATAAATAAGCATTTATTAATTTTGAAAGCTACTGTTACTCAACACTGCCAAACTCTAGCATTCTGCAGATGCCAACTGAACAGGCACAGCTGCCTCATAAAGGAAACCGTTTCCTAAAAGAAAATACAATCATTTTCCTTTTTGGGATTACTGCGAAGGGAGCATTAATTACATCCAAATGTATATTTCTTAACACAACCTTACGTTTACAGCATAAACAGAAAACACATTTTATGTGTTTTCAAAAAATGAAACCACATACTTTGGCTGTTTGGGGGGGGGGGGGGGGGGTTCCCCCCTCAAAAGCAGCACAGATGGTTTTCTTCTTTTACATTCAGTCCAGATAGAATAATCAAGTCTGCACATTTAAAAAAAAAATTACAAACCAAACCCAAACCAATAAAACCTCAATAGTCCCCCCTAAAGTCAGCAACAGTTTCATTTTCCTATTATAAAAAGCAAATATCTTTAGGAAACGCAATCCTAAATTAGTAATTTTAATAACAGGGAAACTAAACTAATAAAATTATTACAGTCTTGCTTTACAATCTTAATGTTAGGAACATTTACAATTTAAAAGCTGACTAGGAAGGAAATAAATGAATGTATAAAATTAATATACTGAAACACACTATGGCTTTCAGCACAAAATACTCACTAACGTGTCAAGATCTTCCAGGAAATAATTTTTTTGAGATGATGGTACTGCAGGTTTTGCTGTTTCATTTTAAAACTTCTGTAAGACTTTGAAGAACATGGTCAAATGGAAAAAAACCCCACACAAACCTGTCATATCAGAACTTTTTCAAAAATACTTGTCCGATCCAAAACCAGAGAGAAGTGGTCATTTTTAGTCATCCACAGCAAAAACATTCACTCAGATAAGTCATCCAACATTTAATAATACACAGAGTATATATTTCTATATACAAACAAGTGTAAGAGTTTTGCCAATTACAAATTTTATTTATGTTCTTGGCACATCAATTTATGATCTTGGTCTCTCCTTCTTGCCCTTGTATAAGGCCAACAGAGAAACATTGGCTACTTTGACAACCTTGAAGCGAACTCCAGGAATGTCACCAACAGCATGACCCTTCCGACCAAAACCAGCAACCAGAACTTCATCGTTTTCCTAGAATGAAAGACAGAGCAAATATAGAGCTATAAACATTAAACCTGTACATACTTCTAAATTAGTTTACATTAAATTTGAGCCACATCACAGACTTTCTAAGGAAAGGGTGGAAAGACAATAAATATTGAAGTCTATTGACAGATACACATGAACTACAGATTATCCCTTTCAGTATTTTGGGGAAGGGAAACACAAGCTGCGGTGTCATTTAGCTTGCAGGAGTACTGCTGAGGACCAGCTTACCTTAGCAAGTGAAAAGTACAAAATCACCTCTGGCATTTGTCATCTGCTCCTGCAGATACAGCATTAAGATATACACAGTTTGGAATGCCACAAACCCCATCAACCGATTCTGTCACTTATGCGTTTCTTTACTTCCATATACAGCTTTCTATAAGTTGTTTCCTGAAAATTATTCATGGAATCATTAAGGTTGGAAATTCACCTCAATGAAGTTCAGGCAACCATCATTGGGAACAAAAGCTGTTATTTTTTTGCCATTCTTGATCAGCTGGACTCTTACACATTTCCTGATGGCAGAGTTAGGCTGCTTAGCTTCTACTCCACTGAAACAGAAGTGCATGGAAAAAAAATATTAGCAAAAAATCTGTTTGATAAATGAGCAGATGTCCATTACAATATCACCACTCACTGTGTTACTTTGTACTAACCGTAAGTTGCATGTGTACTTCAAAAGCAAAAACTATTAGTGATCTACTTAGAGCTATGCAATACTCAAAGACTTAATTAGTTTCTAAACAGAGTAAAAATCAAAAGTAAGTCTTCTAGAGACAAATGCTAACTCAGTAATTAAAAATTTGGAAAAGAAATACCTTGGAGTCCTGAGAGTATCCTAACAAAACTTATAAGTTACTAACAAAAATCCAGAACACAAGTAGATGGAGCCTTTTATACTTGCTGACTGCATCAAACAAAGCACACACGTTGAAATCCACCTCACCTCCCAAGTTAAACTTGAACGTTAAGTAAAATTCTTCTTCTAAATGTTATAGACAACTTCAAAATCAACACTCAAGCACACGAGAACAAATACCTTTCGGCACTGTCACCTAAAAGCCCCAACTGTTTTCAATCTAATACACAGAAGCTACAAAACAATAGAAAATACTTCAAAAACTCTAACGTATTCAGAAAAAAAAACCCCAAACTTCGAGATGTTTCTTCTTTAAAGTCACATATGGGATCTTTCAAAGGCCCCAAATTACTCGGAGTTTTCCTGGTGACTCCAAGGGCTACAACCCAGAATATCCTACACTGTGTATTAGGTGGCTGAGAGTCAGACACAAACACATGACTTGGTTCACTGCTGAGAGCATGCTCTCGTATACCTCTAACCCGGCACAAGCACAAGCTGTCCTCACGCCACGGAAAACTACCCCCAGGGCCCGCGAAGCTGTAAAGGCACATTCTGGGGAGTTTTACTTACACTTTTTCCAGAACAATTCCCTTGGCGTGAGAAGCGCCGCCGAAGGGGTTGGCCTTCAGCGCAGTGCCCAAGTGGGCCTTCTTATACTGCTTGTCGTGCCACTTCTGATCGCGACGGTGGCTGCGGAGTTTCCGAGCGGTGCGGAGCCCACGGCACTTGCCTAGAAAACACCGACAGAGAGAGACGGAGGTCACCGAGCAGCTCCTATCGTCACCTCACTTTCTCTCACTGCTACAACACTCACCCATCGTGCCGCTGCGCCTGCCACGCCTGAGAAAGAGAGGCTCAGATGTGCGCCGCGCCGGTTAGCTGCGGCTGCAAGGACCCACGTTGGAGTGACTATGTCGCGCCTGACTGAAAACTCCCATCCGGGAACAGCACCAGTCGCCACCGCTCGCGTGAGGCTCCCCCTAGGAAAGGGCTGTGACGGGCCTGCCCAGGGGGCGTCCCCGTGCAGCTGCAGAATCAAATCACTCCGCAACCCGGCACACCGAAGCGAGAAGAGGGGATAACTAGCTCTGCTGTTACTTCTAATTTTATCAGCGCATCCCGCTGTCCTTGGCTGGGCACACAGCCTGTGCTGTTGTGTAACGACAGCCATTACTCGGGAGCGGTCGTTCTTCAACGGCGTGAGGTGAGCGCCTACAGCAGCAGAGAATTTCTTTCCGTCTTGCAGTTTAAAAGCAGGCGATGACATCTCGATACCAGTAGTGACTTGTCTTCTTTTCTTTCTTTAATCTAGTTTCTCTGGGGATTACAGGCCTTGTTAGGGAGGGAAGCTGGTGAAAACATTGAATATAAAATGTCATCTTCCTTACTGAGGTGAGAGCACAGAATCAAGTACTCGAACTTCTCTGTAGAAGCAGCGCAAGAATTAAACTTCTCTTTCCTACCTCTTGTCAAATACATCTGAAGTCCTCATCGTTGTCCCCCACATTAGGGAATTAAATCCTGACTTTATGAAACTCGTTTGTTCTTTTGTGAAACTGGTAACACGGCAGGGGGTGAAGTGTTTGTTTTAGTGTAAAAGCCTCCTGCTTATTAGCATTAGCCCAGGAATTAGGAACCTGGGTTTAGTTTTCCTGCTTAACATGGATTTCTCCTTTATCCAGTGGCACAGGGATACAAAAACTGTAACTTGTAAAGGAACCAAAAGTCTAGATTACCATAACCAAATGCTACTCATGCTCCCCTTGTATTTTCTGTAGCATGATGGATGCTTTCAATATTTTGCATAGTTAAGAGAAATGGAGAATGACTCCCACACATTATCAGTCTAGCAATCGGAACAGTTTTAGGCATGAAAGTCATAAAAATGAAGGGGGGTTGACCCGATTAACCTGAGGGAAGAGGTGCATGTATAATACTGTTCGTTGGTTTGGAAGGCATGGAGACATCACTCTCATTTTTACCGGAATGGCTTCAATTGGAGCTTGAAAGGCCCCTTATTTCTGCCCTCTTAGAGCTCATTAAATTAAGTATGCAGGAAAACCACTAAGTTAGAATAATACAATTACAGAATTGTTTGGGTTGGAAGGGACCTTTAAAGGTCATCTAGTCCACCTCCGCTGCAGTGAGCGGGGACATCTGCATGGCATGGCAGTTCACAAGGAAGGGCGTGCAGGGAGAGCTCCATAATCTGCTTGTAGGTCTACAGCCCAGGGACGTGCTCTAGGTCTCTGCCAAAATGGTGGACACTCACCTCAGAGCTAAAGCCAGTGTTCCTAAAGAAAAAGCCCCTGAGGTATCTAACGTATCCACCCAGACGGAACTGGTAAGGAAGGAGACTTCAGTGCAGGTGGTAGGTTGCAGTGAGTGCCCAGACCTTTCTCCTGGTGAAAAGGTAAGTACCTGCAAAAGATGTGCACAGGTTGATGATCTGTTATGTCAGGTGGCCAAACTGCAGGAAACTGTTAAAAGGCTGCTCAGTATTAGAGGAGCCGAGATGGAGATAGATGGATGGTTTCAGAACCATGTTCCTGTAGCGGGCACCACTGAGAATGAGGCACCTCGGACTCTGGTGACCCACAAAAGCAGGACTCCACTTCAGCCTCCACCCTCTACCATCACGACCAAAACCAGATATGAAGCTTTAACAGCTGTAGACACCCACCAGCAAGGTCCGCAAGGGGAAACTGTACCAGCAGCACACGGTGGATACCAAAAAAAGAAATGACGAGTGCTATAGTGGGTGACTCTGCTAAAGGGCACTGAGGCGCCCATCTGTTGACCTGACGGGGAGTCACGAGAGGTGTGCTGCCTCCCGGGAACTAACATCAGAGATGTTGCCAAGAGGGTGCCACAACTTGTCAAGAACACAGACTACTATCCACTGTAACTCTTTCATGTGGGTGTGAATGACACCACAAGCCAGAACCTGGGCAGAATCAAGGAAGACTATAAATCCCTGGGGGGTACGAGTGAAAAGTATTGGTGCCTAAATTATCTTTCCCTCCATTTTACCAGTTGGAGGGAAGGGGGCAGCCAAAAATAGAACTATAATGCATATCAACTCCTGGCTACGTGGCTGGTGCCGTCATGAGGGGTTTGATACCTGTAACCTGTTAGGGAGGAATGGAATCCACATGTCTAGAAGAGGCAGGAGAATCTTTGACAGCAGTTATATGTAACGGAGTATTTATTTGTATATGCAAACCGTTAATTATAACACAGAAAAACCAAACAAAGATCTGGTGGGGTGACTTTGGCTGACTGCCAGGTGCTCACCAAGCCACTCTATTGCTTCCCTTCTCGGGGGGACAGGGGGGAGTAAGACTAAAATCTCTTGGGTTGAGATAAAGGCAATTTAATATAGAAAAGCAAAGGCCATGCACAGAAGCAAAGAAAAACAACAAAAAAAAATTTATTCTCTGCTTCCCATCAGCAGGTGATGTCCGTCTACTTCCTGGGAAGTAGAGCCTCAATACACATAGTGGTTGCTTTGGAAGACAAATGTAACAACGAATGCCCCCCTTCCCCCTTCTCTTAGCTTTTATTGCTGAGCACAACATCATGTGGTATGGGATATCCCTTTGGTTACTTTGGGTCAGCTGTCCTAGCTATGTCCCCTCCCAACCTCTCTTGCCCACCCCCAGCCTATTTGGCTTTGGGAGTGGGATGTTGGAGAGGCAGCCTCCATGCTCAGCAGTAGCCAACACATTGGTGTGTTATCAACACTGTTCTAGATAGAAATACAAAGCACAGCACTATGAGGGCTGCTATGGGGAAAGTTAACTCCATCCCAGCCAGGCCCAATACAAAATATTTATCACATTAAAAAGTTTATTAGTAATCTAGCTGGCACAAAAGGAATTTTATATACTTTGACAACCTTGAAGTAAACTCCAGGAACGTCACCAACAACATGACCCTTCAGACCAAAATCAGCAACTGGAACTTCATCATTTTTCTAGAATGAGGCAGTTATCAGGATCTTAAAACAACTGTCAGATTTCATTCAAATACCACCTCAAATAAGTAGTTTAAGGCTAAAGACAAAGACTTGCTTTGTTAAATTTATATGCATCCATACAATGTAGTGTAACTACACTTTGAGTTTTCTGAAGTAGCCTCAAGTCTGAAAATTTGAACTCAACTCTTTCATAGTCCACATTACTAAGCAGAAAAGCATAGTAGTTTTCCTATGATTAAGATCCCTCAAAGCGTAGTGCCAATGAGATAGCTACTTCTGAGCACAGTTGCGCTGGGACTGTGAATTTAATAGTACTATTAGAAATAAGTCATTTACCTCAATGAAGTTCAAGCAACCATTTTTGGGAACAAAGGCTTCTAATTTGTTTTGCTGTTCTTGATCAGTTGGACTCTTGACACATTTTTTGATGGCAGAATTGCACTGCTTAGCTTCCACGCCACTGAAAGTACAAAGAAATCGCTTTAAAAATTATCAGTATCACAGATATTTAAAAATCATCAATTCACAAAGCTTTAAGAAACTCAAGCAGGTTCATTTGATATAGGAGTAAAATAGTACACCAGCAAAAATTTCTTCAGAGAGCTAAAGAAAACCCCAATCCAAAGTTTTGTGCAACTAAACTGTTAGTTCCTTCATGCTACAGCATGCTACTGTTTAATTTACTGGAACAGGAAGTTCCCAGGCACTGAAGCACCATTGTCTTTAATGCAAAATGTCAGAATGGTCCCTAGCATGCTTTTGATTTCTGCCCACTAAAATTCTCCCAAACAATTCCTGGTCATAGCTTGGGAGTCAGAATATTTCAGGGACCATTCCCAACAGCAGTTTGCAATAACTACTCTCTTGGGCACTGGCAAAGAGTTCACTAGCAAAGATGTAGCTGTTCCATGCCAATTAGTCTCAGTGTCAGGAATCTCCCTGGACAGTATTACTGTACAAATGTAGCCACAACAGAAAAGTTTTGATAGGCTACGGAGCTCATCTTCTACCTTTTCTTTTGTTTACATGTTCCTGGCCCTACTTAGGTTAGGTATTTAGCATTGAAATACTCAGAATTAATAATTCCATAGGAAACCTATCTTAGAAGACTGTTGGAAGCTGGGTGGAAACTAATTGTTTTCTTTGGAGAACCTTAGTACTGTTACATAACCACTTTATCTTAAAATTTATAGTATAATCTGATTTCTAATTTTTCTTATGAAATCAGATTTTTGATGTCCCACAAAACTGTACAATAAAAGTCTAAACATTAAAATGTCAGTAACCAACCTCTTAACATTTGCTATTCATTCCTTGTATCCTTGTATTCATTCCATGTATTACTCACTGCTTCCCTCAGAGGCTTTCTTCTTCTACCAGTCCAGGATTACAACTGTTTTCTAGAAAACATGTCTGTGTTTAAAAGAAAGTTTACTCTTTCTTTACAAAGGAAAGATATCAGTGTATCCGTGGTTGTTCTGGAGAGAAGGTACATCGAAAACGGTCCTTGAGAACTACAGGAGCTATTAATCTAAGTGTAGGGCCCCACGCGTTTCTTCTCAGAAACAGATTTAGGATTCAATGAAAAGAACTAACTCTTCGTACAGGATTATTTGAATTACAAAGTTTAGAAGTGATTGAAAACAATAGGAACTGGCTAATATTACTATGCATAATTACCACAGTCATAATGAGAAAGTCAAATTTTGTTTTGAATATTTTCTAAACAGTAACTGATAATCAGTTATGACAGCTAAAACAACACAGGTTGAAGAATAGATGTAAGTGATTGTACTGGTTTTGGCTGAAATAGAGTTAAATTTCTTCATAGTAGCTAGCATGGGGCTATGTTTTGGATTTGTGCTGAAAACAGTGTTGATAACGCAGGAATGTTTTAGTTACTGCTGAGCAGTGCTTACAAGTCAAGGACTTTTCTGCTTCTCACACCACCCTACCAGCAAGTAGGCTGGGGATGCACAAGAACTTGAGAGGGGACACAGCCGGGACAGCTGATCCCAACCGACCGAAGGGATATTCCATGACATATGACATCATACTCAGCAATATAAAGCTGGGGGAAAAAGAAGGAAGGGGGGACGTTCAGAGTGATGGCGTTTGTCTTCCCAAGTCACCATTATGCATGATGGAGCCCTGCTTTCCTGGAAGTGGCTAAACATCTGCCTGCTGATGGGAAGTAGTAAATGAATTCCCTATTTTGCTTTGCTTGTGTGCACAGCTTTTGTTTTCCCTATTAAACTGTCTTTATCTCAACCCACTCTTTTCACTTTTACCCTTCTGATTCTCTCCCCCATCACATTGTGGGGGGGGAGTGAGCGAGCAGTTGTGTGGTACTTAGTTGCCTACCGGAGTTAACCCACAGCAGCGGCACAGCACTAACCTTTTGATCTCACAGATGAAAGATTAGATTTCACTTACACTTTTTTTCCAGGACAATTTTCTTGATGTGGGAAGTGCTGCTGAAAGGGTTAGACTTCAGTGCAGTGCTCAAGTGGGCCTTCTTGTACTGCTTGTCATGTCATTTCTGGTCACGGTGGTGACTGCAGAGAGAGTAGTATGTAGCTCACGGCACTTCCCTAGAAAACACAGTTTGGTACCAGACACTATGATTGCTATGGACAAAACAGTGATGCTAACAAGCAGCTTAGGGTACAGCTCTGTAAGGGGAGGCAGCTGCAGGCTGGGCTATACACACAGGCTGACACAGCTGTAGGTCAGTGTTGGGTGTATCCTGTCGTGTGTATCTGTCCCCCGTCCCCCATCCTCCCCAGCGTCCACACCCAGGGGAGATTGGTCCCAACGCTCCTGGGGCAAGTAGCATGGGTCAGTAGCTCAGCTGTGGACACTCACCCAGGGTGTTACACGCTGCTGCCAAGCCTGGGTAGAGAGTGCCAACAACGCACTATTGCACTGGCACTGAGCTCCCAGACCCATCCTCTCAGGTGCTGGTATGCTGCCAGAGCTGTTGTGCTTGTTCTTGCACTTAGGGACTGCTAGAAGCACAAAGACACTGCTACCAATAGCTTGGAAGACTGCCAAAACAGAGCTTTCAACAGGGGAATGGCCTCATTTTGCCCCACTGTGGTGGGGTGACCTTGGCTGGCTGCCAGATGCCCGCTCAGCCGTTATCTCACCCCCCACCCCCCAATAGGCTAGGGGGAGAAAAGAAGATGAAAAAGCTTGTGGGTCGAGATAAAGACAGGGAGATCACTTATCAATTACCATCACGGGCAAAAGAGACTTGACTTGGGGAAATTAATTTAATTTATTAACAATTAAAATAGAGATGGATGATGAGAATCAAAGATAAAAGCTAAAACAACACCTTCCCCCCACCCACCCCTTCTTCCCAGGCTCAGCTTCACTCCTTCATTCCCAACTCCTCTACTTCCTTCTCCTGCCACCCCAAATGGCGCATGGAATGCACATGGAATTGGGGGATTGTGGCCCATACATAGCAGTTTGTCTTAGCTGCACCTTTCTCCTCACGCTTTTCCCCTGCTCCAGCATGGATCCTATCCATGGGCTACAGTTCTTAAGGAAAAGCTCTGTTCCAGCATGGACTCTCTACAAGCTGCAGTTCCTGTCAGGAGAATCCACTCCAGCATGTGCTCTCCATGGGCTGCAGTCCTGTCAGGAGAGGCTGCTCCAGTGTGGGGTCTCCACAGGCCAGAGTTCCTTCACAGAATATCCAGCTTCTGCAGCATGGGATCCTCCATGACTGTAGTATGGAGATCTGATCTGGCATGGTCCTCTCTACAGGCTACAGGGAAATACTTGCTCTCCCATGGTCTTCTCCACAGGATGCAAGGGAAACTCTGCTCTGGCACCTGGAGCACCTCCTCCCCCACCTTCTTCTCTGACCTTAGTGTCTGCAGGGTGGTTTCTCATGCCTCTTTTTTTCTCACGCCTCTTTTTTTCTCACTCCTCACACTGCCATGTGGCGTTTTGCTCTTTCTCAAATATATTTTCACAGAGGCATTACCAGCTTTTCTGATTGTCTCAGCTGTGCTCTGCAGTGTATCCATTGCCCTGGTCTCACAGAGATCACTCCCACCCCATTTGCTAGCGTGTAAAATCATTTCGGTGTTTCCTCACATTCTTCTTCCAGCTCGTAGAGCAAAAAAAAAAGCAGGTTGGAGCAAAAAGGGAGGGAACCTTATTGCTGTGACTATGCCTAAGAGTGTGTGTCTTTCTCTCATTCTAATTGCAAATACTTCTTTTCAAACCACCATTGGGCGTGAAACAAACAAACTAGACTGTATGACTGCCACTGTTACATTTTGTTGGGATGTCCCTTTGCAATGATAGACAGAGCTTGTAATATAAACCGATCTTTTTGGGTTTTTCCCCGAACACAGGCCAAGAATCAGTAGCTTCATTGTTTATAGGTCTGCCGGTCTTCATCCCCACAGACTAGTTTGCGGTAGGGGGTCTGTGTGAGCCAAATGCAGGCAAAGCACAGGAACAACCACAAAGCCACAGATAAAAAGCAAAGAATAAATTTATTATCGTTACCTCAACTCCAAAACTGTGCCTGGGCAGAGGGAACGCAACTGGGAACACAGGTACTGCGGAGCTCAGTCCTTGCTAGAAAGCATGAGAGTGAACTGCTGCTTTTCCCCCGTTTATGATCTTTCTCATGGCAGAGCTGGAATCTGAGTTTCACAGGCCTATGTTGTCTAAACACAGAGGTTCTACTTGTCAAGCACACAAGGCTAAACAACAATTAGTATGAGATATGTGGTTTTCTACATCCCATCTGCAAGTCACTCGAGCATGTCCATAGTTCCTCCTCGCCAATCTTCTGTTATATTCCCACATTCCACCCCCTTGCTCAAGAGACCACCTCCGCTGGGGCTGGCAAAACTGAAGGTGCACATCCAGGTCTGTGAGGTGTAGTGCAAAGCGATTTACAGAGGCATGCAACAAACACATTGACGCGGTTTGGCGGCAGACACGGTAAGTGCTGCAGCCGGGCACTAGATCGAGGCAGAGGGGCGGTTGACAGAGCTGGGGAAGCCCAGCGGGCGGGTCCGGACCGCAGCAAGCCCAGGCTCGTACGTGACGGGTGACGCGAGGGGACGGTCCCGGAAGCGGCCGCGGGAGATTTAAACGGTCTTCTGGGAAAAACGCGACCAGGAGCGATGCTAACAGGAGCGCACAAAAAGGGGCGCGCTCGCATCAGTTAGCGAGATCAGTTCGCGAATGCAGGGCGCGCAAGGAGGGAGCAGTTCCAGTGCTCGAAAGCCAAGCTCGGTCAGTGAGAGGGAGCCCAGCCATGGCGTCCACCCGGCGAAAGGCTCTTTTCTCCGCACCTGCCAGGAGGGATGCCTCGGTTCAGACTGAGCTCCCGGGAAAGCACGCAGCTGTCCAGGTCTCTGGCTGCACGGAGTGCCACCAGCTTGCACTGGAAACAGAGGGCGGCGAGGGCTGCGTAAGGTGTGAGCAGGTGGACTTCCTCCTCATCCTGGTAGCAGAGCTGAAAGAGCAACTAGAGAGGCTGAGGAGCATCGGGGAGTGTGAGATGGTAATAGACCGACGGGATCACACCCTGAGCTCCAAAGCAAAAGACAAGAAGACGCATACACAGGTAAGAGCCCAGGAAGAAAAGGATCTGGTATCTTCCCCCGCTAAGGTTGTGTGCGAAGGCTCAAAAGGAGATAGGGAGTGGAAGCGAGTCCACCGGTGGGGCAGAAAATCAACCCCCTCCTTGCCCACTCCACCTCAGGTGTCATTCCACAACAGATTTGAGGCTCTCAATGTGGAGGACAGACCAGAGGAAAGCATGGAGGAAGATGCACCCACATCAGAGCAGCGTCAGAGACCGAGACGATGTGAACACACCATTGCTACGACCGGCACAAGGACCAATAGGAGAGTCATAGTTGTAGGAGACTCTCTATTGGAGGGGACAGTGGGTCTGATATGTTGAGCAGACCCCACTCACAGGGAAGTCTGTTGCCTCCCAGGAGCCCAGGTAAGGGATGTAACCAAGGAACTTCCCAGCCTGGTGAGAACAACTGACTATTACCCGTTACTGCTGCTCCATGTGGGAGGCGATGAAGCAGCTGTAAGAAGCCCAAGGGAGATTAAAAGTGATTTTAAGACCTTGGGATGGCTACTGAGAGAATCAGGGGCCCAGGTGATTTTTTTTTTTTTTTTCCTTCCCTTCTCCAAGTAACAGGTGGTGACATAGAACAGCTCAGATGGGTCCAGTCTATTAATACATGGCTCCGTTGCTGGTGTCACAACAATAACTATGGGGTTTTTGATAATGGGATGGCCTACATGGCACCAGGGTTACAGGCTTCAGATGGGAGCCACCCTTCTCAGAGGGGGGAGGAGGATCTTTGCCCGGGAACTCACAGGGCTTGTAGATGGGGCTTTAAACTAGATACAAAAAGGAGGGGGATAACACTGAGCTAGCCCTTAACAAAAGGTGGAAGGACAGGTGTCAGGTGTTAGGGAGGAGACTTCTCCAAAACACCTTATAGGCAAAAGAAGGTCCACTGGGAAGGTGATGCAACTGGCAGCCCAGCTGAAGTGCCTTTACTCTAAAGCAAGAAGCTTGGGTAACAAGCAGGAGGAGCTGGAAGCTGCTGTGCTACTTGAAAGCTATGATCTGGTTGCCATCACGGAAACGTGGCGGGACGAGTCCCATGACTGGAATGTAGCTATTGACTGCTACAGGCTGTTCAGGAGAGTCAGACCGGGTAGGAGAGGTGGAGACGTTGCCCTCTATCTCAGGAAAGGGGTAGAACATGAAGAGCTGTCATTGCAGAATAGCCACAAACAGATTGAAAGCTTGTGGGTAAAAATTAAAGATGGAAGAACCAACGGGAACCTTGTGGTTGGTGTATACTACAGGCCACCCAAACAAGGTGAGACAACTGATGAGGCCTTCTTCCTCCAGCTACAGGAGGCTTTGCGCTCGCAAGCTCTCATCCTACTTGGGGACTTCAACCACCCAGATATATGCTGGAGAAGTAGCATGGCAAGCTGTAGGCAGTCCAGGAGACTCCTGGAGTGCATCGAAGATAACTTCTTAGTCCAGCTGACGGAGACCCCCACCCGAGGAGAAGCAATACTGGACCTTATGGTCACCAATACAAGTGAACACATGAGTGATGTTAGGATCGGTGGCAGCCTGGGCTGCAGCGATCATGCACTGGTGGAGTTCAAGGTCCAGAGGGATATGGGACAGGTGAGGACTATAGTCAGGACCCTAAATTTTGGGAAAGCAGACTTCCAGCTCTCTAAGAAATTGCTTGGTAGGACCCTCTGGGACATGGTCCTCTGAGACAAGGGAGTGGAACAGAGCTGGCAAATATTTAAGGATGCTTTCCATAAAGTGCAAGAGCGCTCGGTCCCCGTATGTAGAAAATCAGGCAGGAAAGGGAAGAGACCGGCATGGCTGAGTCAGGACCTGCTGGTCAAACTAAAAAAGAAGAAGGAACTGCACAGGCAGTGCAAGCAGGGACAGGTAATCTGGGATGTGTGTAGAGATGCTGCACAGTTGTGTAGGGATGAAGTCAGGAAGGCCAAGGCGCACCTGGAGCTGAACTTGGCAAGGGAAGTAAAGGCCAACAAGAAGGGCTTTTACAGGTACATCAATCAAAAGAGGAAGGTCAGAGAGAATGTACCCCCACTGATGACTGGAAATGGGGATCATGTATCAACAGATAAGGAAAGGGCTGAGGTACTCGACAACTTTTTTGCCTCAGTCTTCACTGATAACTGCTCTCCTCGCCCCTCCTGGGTCATGGGACAGCCAGATAGTGACCAGGAGGTAGACCCCCTCCCACAGTAGAGGAGGATCAGGTTCGCAAACACCTGAGGAACCTGAACATATATAAGTCCATGGGACCTGATGAGATGCATCCCAGAGTCCTGAGGGAATTGGCAGATGTGGTTGCCAAGCCACTCTCCATGATATTGGAAAAGTCATGGCAATCAGGAGAAGTCGCTGGTGACTGGAAGAAGGGTAACATTGTGCCCATTTTTAAAAAGGGTAGAAAAGATGACCCTGAGAACTACCAACCTGTCAGCCTCGCCTCTGTGCCTGGGAAGATCATGGAACAGATCCTCCTAGCAGCTATGCTAAAGCACATGGAGGGCAGGGAGGCGATTAATGGCAGCCAACATGGCTTCACCAGGGGCAAGTCCTGCCTGACCAACTTGGTGGCTTTCTGTGATGAGGTAACTGCAGCAGTGGACAGGGGTAAACTAACAGATGTGATCTATCTGGACTTCTGTAAAGCCTTTGACACGGTCCCCCACAACATCCTTCTCTCTAAATTGGAGAGAGATGGATTTGATGGGTGGATGGTAAGGTGGATAAGAAACTGGTTGGATGCTCGTATTCAGAGAGTAGTGGTCAATGGCTCAACATCCAGATGGAGATCCGTGACACGTGGTGTCCCTCAGGGGTCTATACTTGGACTGGTGCTGTTCAATATCTTTATCAAAGATATTGACAGCAAGATTGAGCGCACCATCAGCAAGTTTGCGGATGACACCAAGCTGAGTGGAGTAGTTGCCACACCGGAAGAACGGGATGTCATCCAGAGGGACCTGGACAGGCTGGAGAAGTGGGCCTCTGAGAACCTCATGAGGCTCAACAAGGCCAAGTGCAAGGTCCCTGTACCTGGGTCGGAGCATTCCCTGTTTTCAGTACACGATGGGGGGATGACGTGCTTGAGAGCAGCCCTGCAGAGAAGGAATTGGGGGTGCTAGTCAATGAGAAGCTTGACATGAGCCGGCAGTGTGCGCTCACAGCCCAGAAGGCCAACCGTATCCTGGGCTGCATCAAAAGAAGCGTGGGCAGTAGGTCGAGGGAAGTGATTCTGCCCCTCTATTCCTCTCTTGTGAGACCTCACCTGGAATATTGTGTCCAGTTCTGGAATCCTCAACGTAAGAAGGATATGGAGCTATTGGAATGGGTCCAGAGGAGGGCTACAAAGATGATCAGAGGGCTGGAGCACCTTCCCTACGGGGACAGGCTGAGAGAGTTGGGCCTGTTCAGCCTGGAGAAGAGAAGGCTCAGGGGAGATGTTATAGCCACCTTCCAGTACCTGAAGGGGGCCTACAGGAAAGCTGGAGAGGGGCTATTCATAAAGGCTTGTGGGGATAGGACTAGGGGGAATGGATATAAACCGAAGAGGGGCAGATTTAGACTGGACATTAGGAAGAATTTCTTCCCCATGAGAGTGGTGAGACGCTGGAACAGGTTGCCCAGGGAGGTTGTGGGCTGCCCCATCCCTGGAGGTGTTCAAGGCTAGATTGGATGGGGCCTTGGGCAGCCTGCTTTAGTGGGATGTCCCTGCCCATGGCAGGGGGTTGGAACTAGATGATTTTTAAGGTCCCTTCCAACCCTAACTACTCTGATACTATGGAAAAAGGAATAAATATATCTCTACAATAATGCTTTGAACCAGGTGTGCCATTCATCCTGTCAGGGAATTAAACCACTTGGCCAGCCAGGCACCATCAGTAGATTGCTTCATTTGGTGTACTGAGTTGTGGTAATGTTGAATGTTGCCCTCTACGTTGGCTGGTTCATCAGTTCTGTTGAAGCAACACATGCCTTCACAACTGAAGCAGCATTTATGGTGTCAAAGGAGGGAACAGTCCACCGTCAATCAATTCTGTAATGTTTGTTGGCGTGTAGCTGTATACCTGCTGAGAAAAGACACCAAATAAGAAATGTTAATAGCAGAATCATGTAACATCGTATAATTCTTCAATACGGCTTCTGAGTTTGGCACGCCCATGAATCAAACTGTCGAAAGGTCTGCAGCTGTTCATCCTCCCTTAATAGAAACAGGAGATGAGTTAGTTACAGTAGAAGCTAACCGCATCTGTCGCTGTTGAGACACGACACGGTGATGTGGAAGCAAGTTTCTTTATTGAAGTTACAGGGCTGACTGGCCGGTGCTTGATCTTACGCGTGCCTCTTATACCCTTGATTAACACACGCGTCTCCGCGTGATTGGATTAGCTTATACATAAACAATCTGTGAATGGATAGTACTACTTTCATGCATGGTCCTATATTGTCTGCCCACTTCCCGTCCCATGATGTCCTTCCGGGTGCATTAATCGGGGGTCCTCAGCCCGCTGTGGACCCCACAATTCCCCCTTTTTGTATTTGTGCTAAAGAAAATTGCCCGTTGAAAATTGCCTGTGTCGGCTGCTGCGAGGCCCTTCGCAGCAGACACACAGTTCAGGGCAACATCGACAGCACAACTACAAACATACCCATTCTTGAAACAGGGAAGCAAGGCAGCATCAATACTTGACCACGCTGAGTAATATTGTAGGTGCATCTGAAAAGTATACAAACATTGACTTATACTCTGTTTCTACTGATCCTAACAGGTCTAACTTGTGGTTCCAGTACATGACTTATACTCCGTTTCTACTGATCCTAACAGCTCTAACTTGTGATTCCAGTACATGACTTATGCTCCACTTCTACTGATCCTAACAGCTCTAACTTGTGGTTCCGATATGCGATTTATACTCCAGTTGTTATGGCAGTTCTTTGATGTTAGCAAGGGCTATCCATCACACTCATCTCCAGCTGTTTGATTCTCCACACGTGGCCTCCGTGGCTTATCCACAGCAGGGCAAACACAACCAGCAGGGTACCACCGAGGTCCTTCATCTGTGGAAACACAAGCATATCCTCGATCCCAAGTTAATAGCTTGCATGGGCCTGACCACTGACCACTTTGAAGGTCCTTCACTTGAACCTTCACTCCATCAGAGATAGCTGTGGTAGACTTCAAGGATTCAAAATGTCGAATCATTGGGGGATTCTGACGTTCCTCATGGATAGTTAAGAAATTTAATACATACATCACCTTGTTCAGCCTTGCTTCAGGTGATTCCCCAGACATTCCCGCCTTTTGTTTTTGTAAAAGGCACTTAAGTGTACCATGGGCACGTTCTACAAGTGCCTGACTAGTGGGAGAGTGAGGAATACCTGTAGCATGGCTGACACCCCAAGACTGTAAAAATGATTTCACTCGCCCAGAAACATAAGCGGGACCATTGTCAGTTTTAATTTGTGGAGGAACACCACAGGTGGCGAAGGCTTTTTGCCAATGCCTAATAGCATCTTTTGCTGTTTCTCCAGTATGTGCAGTAGCAATAATGACAGAAGAAAAGGTATCAATTGATACATGTACATACTTTTGTCGGCCAAATTCTGTAATATGAGTTATATCAGTTTGCCAACTTTGTAGGGCCTGTAAGCCTCTAGGATTTACTCCATAAATTGTTGGAAAATGTTGGCTTTGACAATCGGGACATGAGGCAACGATAGATCGAGCTTCAGTAGTAGAAAGCTGAAACTGTCTCTTGAGTGCTCTGTGACCCTGGTGGAAAAACTGATGAGAAGCAATTGCTTGTTGCATAATGTTTGGTACTGGTCCTAATGCTGCTGCAGATACTAATTGGTCAGCCCGGGCATTTCCTTCTGCTATAAAACCAGGTAAGCCAGTATGGCTTTTTATGTGTAGAATATAATAGGGTAGGCTGCGTTTTTGTACAGTTTCCCACAGGAGCTTCATAACTCGAAACAACAGGTGGTTTGTCACTTGTCCAAGAACTGTTTTATCCAGTCTCTGCACTAGGCCTGCAACATAAGCAGAGTCGGTTACCACATTTATGGCTTGTGGAAACTGTTGAAATGCCAATACGACTGCTTGTAATTCCACCACTTGTGGGGAGCCTTGTTGATGCTCAATTAAATGTTGCCAATTTTGTCCATCAAACCATGTAACAGCAGCTTTCCCTGTTTTCCCAGACCCATCTGTGAAAACTGTGGGTCCATCAACAGGTGCTGTTTGGCTTAACAATTTCTGTGCGATAGAGATTTGAGTTCCCAGTTTACAAAGTGGATGGGAAGGAAAATGATACGATATCTGGCCTGTAAAATTAAGTAGCGCTGCTTGAAGTGCAGAACTATTGGCAAGACACCATTCAAAATATTGAAGTTGTAGAGGAATAACAATACATTCCGGATCTCGTGCCAATAGTTCCACACATCGTGTTCGAATTTTTATAATGAGTTGAGCTAACAGCTCATATAATCCTGGAGCAGCCTTTTTTGTTCGAAATGGTAAGAAGATCCACTCCAATATATGGAGGGGATCTTCCCACCCCTGATCCCACTGCACGAGCGCAGCATAGGGCATTGAGCCTTCCACAAAGACCAATGCCTGCATAATTACAGTCAGGTCAATGCGCCAGACATGCTTTTCCTGAATGGCTTGCTCTACAAGTGTCAGAACATTTCTGGCTTCCTTATTTAGAATCCTGGGTGCTGCAATATCTGTGTCGCCTTTTAACAGATCAACTAGGGGTTGTATTTGTGATGACGTAAGGCCCAAATAGGGTCTCAGCCAATTTATAATTCCAACTATTTTTTGAACATCATTTAAAGTCCTGATTTCAGTTACTATTTTAATTGCCTGAGGTTGGACTGTTTTGGCCAGCACTTTCATGCCCAAATACAACCACGGTTGAACACGTCGTACCTTTTCAGGGGCAATGACCAGGCCATAACATTCCAACATTTGTCTAGTGTCCCTTTCTAATTCTCCTAATTGTTCTGACATTGCAGCAGCCAATAAGATGTCATCCATATAATGACAGCAATAGCATTCAGGATATTTCTGCCGTACAACACTCAGTGCCTGGGCTACAAACCCTTTTTATTTTTTTTGTTTTATTTTTTCAGAAAACCTTCCAATGATATCTTGCATGATTAGTCAAAGGAACTGTAAAAGCAAATTTTTCGACAATATTTTGAAAAACTGTGCACTGAACAGGCTGAAACATAATTTGTGCAATTTGGGCAAAGTCATATGGTGTCATTTCTTCCATAGTTAATAATCGAAGCAATTGCATTGTTGCAGGGGAGCTGGGACCATACTGTGTGACAGGTTTTTGAAGTTCCTGTACTACTTTCCAGGTGTATGGTCTGTGCTCATCCATAATTCCCTGTCCTGGATCCCCCCGGACCACCGGGAATGCCATAGCTGTCACAGGACTCAGGTCACGTTCCTTTAAGGGTGTAGTTATTGCCTCAGACAATGTCCACTGTCCTTCTAGCATAGCCTGTTGTTTTACCTTTTGCCAAAATAGACATGGATCATACGGTCTCACAGTAACCTGTGCCGAGGGTGAATCCCATGCCTGAGGGGTTTTAGGTTTACCGGAGGAACCCCCAGAGGTTGGCTTGGCGTTAGCCTCGATCTTTCTGGTTTCTGAAGCAGCCGCCTCAGTCCCGCCCCCCCCCCCCCCCTCGCCACGGGATTGTCCCAATCATCCGGCTCATCTGGCAAAGGCGGGAGTACCAGTGGATTGTACGCTTCGGGTGCCCCTCGCTCTTCAGGGGGCAGTGGAGGGGCGGACGGCATTACGGGGTTAACCTGCTGTCGGCTTTGTTTATATATCGGACAAGCCGAGTCTGTTTCATCGTCCGACTCATCAACAAGAAACCGTTTTCGCGCTAACCGAGATGGTTTATTCTCTGGGTGCATTACCGGATTTCTTGAATTTAGATGTTGAAACTCAGATAGAGATGCAGAGTCTGGGTCGGCAGTTAATATAGAAAATTCCTCTTGCTCCGTTAACAGATCCTCAGCAGATGGAGGCTCGTTTCGGGAGGCAAGGGGTGAAAGATCTTGCTCTGCCCGATCCCTCTGTTTTTTAAAGTCTTTCAAAGTATCAAACAAAAGGCACCATGTGGTTAACAAAGATACTGACTCTTTGTCTCCACGTGAAGCACTATCAAACAGCCTGTCCCCTATTTCTTTCCAATTCGAAACAGTAAATGATGTCATTATATCTGGCGTATAACCCTGTCTCTTACTCCATAAAAGCATCTTTTGCAACATTGATTCCTCTAGCTTTACCCCCTTCTTTTCTAGTTTTTTCTTCCACATGCTTATAATCATTTCCTCCTCTTTTGTTAGTGAGGCTCCCATCTTTTTCCCCAGCAGCTCACCTGCACTCGGTGGCTTCTTAAAAGTCCCGGATCCGGAATTAAGCAGCTTCTCTCGCCGCTTCTCTTGGCTATTTTTGCCGAAAACTCTTTTAGCAGCTTCTCTCGCCGCTTCTCTTGGCTATTTTTGCCGAGAACTCTTTTTCAGTGGCTTCTCTCGCCGCTTCTCTTGGCTATTTTTGCCGAAAACTCTTTTTTAGTGGCTGTGCCACCTCGGGGAACCCCTAAATTAAAACTCTCATAAAATCGCTAGCTATATCACGTCAGGGTCACCAGATGTCGCTGTTGAGACACGACACGGTGATGTGGAAGCAAGTTTCTTTATTGAAGTTACAGGGCTGACTGGCCGGTGCTTGATCTTACGCGCGCCTCTTATACCCTTGATTAACACACGCGTCTCTGCATGATTGGATTAGCTTATACATAAACAATCTGTGAATGGATAGTACTACTTTCATGCATGGTCCTATATTGTCTGCCCACTTCCCGTCCCATGATGTCCTTCCGGGTGCATTCATCAGGGGTCCTCAGCCCGCTGTGGACCCCACAGCATCTACATATTTATGTGTTGATTTTGCAGGAAATATATCCAGGGCATGTGCCTGTAGCACAAGATTACAATGCACAACGAGCCACCCTGTGACGGAGAGGAAGACAGGAGTGTCATCCCCTTCCAGTAATACATATGCCATTGCCCCAGCTCCTTCAGCCGATATTACCCCAGGTTTGATTACCTGGTGTGGGGTTATTGCCCACACAGATGTTGAGCTATGGCTTGTGCTCTTTCACATTGAACTTCAATTCGATGTTGGGTTTGTGACACCAATAACACCATTCCAATGCTGTCTCCTCTAGATGAAGCACAGGTATCCGTCGAAGATACCTGAAATACAAGAACTCGAAAATCTGATCTCAACAAAGGATGCAAAATGGAAGGAGCAGTTGGGGTACAGAACCACACGGCATTTTCAAGGGTGATTCTATGAATGGTCCATCTGACTAACAGGGGGCGGCCCCACCCTGAACGGGAGCACCACCATGAGAGCTGCACGGCGGCGAAGTGCAGCAGCAAGATCGAGCTGAGCTGGCTGTGATCCAGCCTGTGGCGCAGCAGCCGGGACAGAGCCAGTGGCAGTGGGTGCAGCACGGCACCTCCGTCGGGGCTGCCCGTGGGAGCGCCGGCGGAGGGGGGCTGTGGCTGTGGGAGGCCCTGCAAGCAGGTGCCATTTGGGGCCCTTCTTGGCCATGGTGGGGCCAGAGCGCTCTAGCCTCTGCTTGGAGCTGGAGTCGCTGAGGTTGCAGCCAGGGCCCTGGATCTGTCTGCTTGGCTGGAGGAGGAGGGGGGCGCGGAGCCAGCGGTGGGGCCAGGGATGGACGGCTTTTTTTTGCGTATATGCCAACTTCTGCCACCGGCAAAACATTTCTGATGATGTGATCCCATCTATTTCTGATCGTGGGATGCCAGCTTGCACAAGATCCTGCCATGTTTGTTTCCTTGTCACCTGTGCTGTAGCTCCTTTTGGTTTTGCTGATTTCCCTTTATTGACCACCCGCACAGATGGCCCCGTGATTGCATCTGCAGTTTCTCTCAAAGCATGCGTTAGGGTGCCTATGTTACCTGTTACATTTGTTACTGTTGGTACAATTGAGGGTTTTAGTGAGGCAGGCGCTCCTCTCAAAAACTGCATTCTGATACTTTTTGTTACTGCTGCACCGTCCGGGTTAGATGCCGTACCCTGTGGAAAAATTCTTAGAAGCTGGAGGCCACGATGTTTTTAAAAGACTTTGAACGGCGAGATAAGAGAGAGTGGGAGGGAGGAATGAGAAGAATTGGCAGCATGCCCGGAGTAGAAGAAAGAAAACAAGGCTTAAGAAAATGCAAGTTATCATGATAATGTAGAAGAGCATGTAAATGTGCACAGAGTCAGTCAACCAATTAAGTGTTTAGAATAGATGCGTGAACAGTAGCAATTAACCAATAAGATTGTAAGCTTGAGTGCATGGACAGTCAAGAAAACATGTATAAGTTTAGCCTTCTGATGAATAAAGGGTCTTTGATTTGCACTCGGAGTCCGTTATCTTCAGTCTCCTCAGTACCCAGTGCCTGAGCCATCCCCATCTGCTGCACCACAATAATACCTTCTCCCATTGCATACCAGCTCCTGAGGGTTGATACTAATTTGGCTGCTTCTGCATACACTGTTAAAAGTGCTGCATACAACCATTGATACAGTGTAGGCGCAATAATATCTTGCCCATCAGGACCTGTTGTATGCCACAACTGAGCATATCCTCTGTCTGAAGAACAAGGCGGTGGCTTTTATTGCTGAACATGGCATCATATGGTATGGAAAAACCCTTTGGTCAGTTTGGGTCAACTGTCCTGGCTGTCCCCCCTCCCAGTCTCTTGCTCACCCCCAGCCTACTGGCCTTTGGGGTGAGGGGTTGGAGGGACAGCTTTGATGCTGTGGGAGAACTGCTCAGCAGTAGCCAAAACACTGGTGTGTTATCAACACTTTCTAGCTACAAATGCAAAGCACAGCACTGTGAGGGCTGCTGTGGGGAAAGTTAACTCCGTCCCAGCCAGACCCAGTACAAACAGTTAATACTGGGACAAATCAAAGGTCCATTTGGTTCAATTTTCCCATCTCATTTTGACAAAAAATAGATGCCTAGGAAACAGTGTAAGAACTGTCATATAATAATGATTCCCTAGCTACACTCGAGACGAGACAAGTCCAAAGAACAAGGTGGTAAGTTCGGTGACCGAGCGCTAGACTTAGGCAGACAGGGGGTTCCCGGTGCTAGGGAAACCCGAGCACGAGCGTAGAGACCCATCAGAAGCTGGCAGATCTTGCGTGCAGGCCCAAGAGGCTGACGTGGCTGGGGGTGTTGCCAGGGAAACCACGAGAGATTTAAGCGCAGCAAAACTCTAAGCACCACTCAGTCTTTGTGCAGGGAAGTGCACCAGAGAGCCTCAGGGAGAGTGTGCAGGTAGGGCATAGAGACCCTGCCAGAAGGGTGCACAGGAAGGGCGTAGACACCCTGCCAGCTTGAGAGGTGAGTCTACTTGGTAGTCGCCACCACCTCAGCAGCAACCCAACTATGGTATCTACCCAAAGGAGAGCTTTGCCCTCTGTACTTGCCAGAATGGACGTGGCAACCCAGACAGAGGTCCCAAGTAAACATGCAGACGTCCAAGTCTCAGGCTGCAGAGAGTTTCTGAACCCCTTGCTGATACCAGAGCAGACAGCAGGCTGTAATGAGTGCCCAGCCCCTTCTCCCAGGGAAAAGGTAAGTACCTGTACAAGATGTGCATGGGTGGATGACCTGTTGCATCAGGTAGCTGAGCTACAGGAAACAGTAATCAGGCTGCGCAACATTAGAGGAGTTGAGGTAGAGATTGACAGGTTGCTTCAGAACAATGTTCCAGTGACAGACAATACTGAGGATGAAGCATCCTGGGCCCTGATGTCCCACAAACGCAGATCTCCGCCACAGTCCCCACCCTCCAGCATCACCACTAAAACCAGATTTGAAGCTTTAACAACAGTAGACACCCATGAGCAAGACCCACAAGTTGCAACTGAACCAAAAGCAGATGGCGAATATCGCAAAAAGAAACAAGCGTGCTCGTTGTGGGGGACTCTCTGTTAAAGGACACTGAGGCACCCATCTGCTGGCCTGACAGGGAGTCACGTGAGGTATGCCGCCTTTTTGGAGCTAAGATCCAGGATGTTGCCAAGAGGGTGCCACAACTTGTCAAGACCACAGACTGCTATCCACTATTACTTTTTCATGTGGGCATGAATGACACCATAAGCCCAACCTAGGCAGAAGCAAGAAAGACTATAAGGCCCTGGGGGAGAAAGGGAAGAACCTTGGTGCTCAAGTCATCTTTTCTTCCATATTACCAGTTCAAGGAATGGGGGCAGACAGGAATAGATGCATAATGCAGATCAGCTTCTGGCTACGTGGCTGGTGTCGCTGCAAGGGTTTTGGCTTTTATGATAAAGGAACCTTCTACGAGGACTACAACCCACCAGGATGGGATGGAATCCACCTGTCTAGAAGAGGCAGGGGAATCTTTGGCAGTAGGCTGGCCAACTTGGTAAGGCAGGCTTTAAACTGAAGGACTTGGGGGGAGGGACCCAGTATGGCAATGTCCACACCACCATCACCACCACAACCAATTGGGGAATAAACCAGGCCAACCAGAGCAGTGTAGAATGTGCCTTACCTGTCTCCCTAAATGAGAATTAAAAAAAAAAAAAATCAACTGCCTGAAGTGCATGTATACTAATGCATGCAGTCTGGGAAACAAACAGGAAGCTATGATATCATAGGTATAACTGAAACATGGTGGGGCCACTCACATGACTGGCAGATCGTGATGGATGGCTATAGGCTGTTTCATAAAGACAGGCAAGGAAGAAGAGATGGAGGAGTTGCTCTCTATATCAAGGAGAACCTTGAATGTACGGAAGTCAACTATGGTATTTGTGGAAGTCCTATTGAATGCCTCTGGTTCAAAATCAGAGGGGTTGTCTCCAAGGGAGACCTTGCAGTAGACATCTGCTACCGACTCCCAAACCAAGATGACAAGGCCAACGAAGCAATACTTGAGTCACTTCAGCAAGCTTCCAGTCAACAAAACCTGGCTCTTATGGGTGACTTTAACTACCCAGACATTTGATAGAAGAATAACACAGCAGTTCACGTGTCGTCCATTAAGTTCCTGGAATGCATAGAGGGGTCCTTCCTCATGCAAATGTTAGATAACACCAGCAAGGAATAGGTCGCTGCTGGACTTGCTACTCACAAACCAAGAAAATCTGCTTTGTAGTATCTCAGTTAGTGGCAGCCTTGGCTGCAGTGGTCACAGTATTGTGGAGTTTGAAATACTGCTGAGCACACTGAAGGTCAGTTCCAAGACCAGAATTTTAGATTTTAGAAGAGCAGACTTCAGCTCACTCAGGGCTCGATTAGAAGGGATCCCGTGGTAAACTTCCATGGAGGATAAAGGAGCTAGTGAGCGCTGGGAGTTTTTCAAGAACACTCTCCTAGATACACAAAACCAGTTTAGATCCCCTCTAAAGGCAAGGGAAGTAGACGGAGCAAGAGACCCCCTTGGCTTAGCTGTGAGCTTCTGGGTCTGCTCAGAACCAACAGGGAAATGTACCAGAGATGGAAAAGTGGAACATTACCCCTTGAAAATTACAAGGACATTAGCAGGGTATGCAGAGATGCAGTTAGGAAAGCAAAAGCTCAGCTTGAACTGCAATTGGCCAGAGATGTCACAACATTCAAGAAAGGGTTCTTCAGTTACGATAACAACAAGCAGAAACAGAAGGAGAATATTGGGCCACTGTTAAACAGGAGAAGTGAACTAGTCACCAACAGTGCTGAAAAGGCAGAAGTCCTCAATACCTTCTTCACCTCTGTCTTTCCCAGCGCTGTTGGGCCCCAGGTCACAGGAACAAACACCCAGGTTGATGCAGACACAGACCCACCATCAGTGAATGAAGATTTGGTGTGTGAACTATTTACAGGAGCTTGATCCATACAAATCGATGGGCCCAGATGCCATCCACCCAAAGGTGTCGAGAGAGCTGGCTGATGTCATTGCGAGGCCACTTTCCATAATCTTTGAGAAGTCGTGGAGATCAGGGGACGTCCCCGAAGACTGGAAGAAGGCTAATGTCACTCCCATCCACAAGAAAGGCTCAAAGGAGGACCCAGCTAATTGTAGACCCATCAGCCTCACTTCAGTCCCTGGGAAAGTTATGGAGTGAATACTCCTGATGACTGTCACAAGTCAACCGAAGCACGTGATTGGGAAAAGCCAACGTAGATTCACTAGGGGCAGATTGCGCTTAACAAACCTGATCGCCTTCTATGACAAAGTGACCTAATCCTGTTGATGCGGGGTGAGTGGTGGACATTGGACTTCTCCAAGGCTTTTAACATGGTTCCACAGCCTCCTCCTAGAGAAACTGACGTGCTATGGCCTAGACAAGTGGTCTGTGCGATGGGTGAGGAACTGGCTGACAGGCCGTACCCAGAGAGTGGCGGTAAATAGTTCTTTCTCAAACTGGCAACCAGTCACAAGTCCCTCAGGGATCGATATTGGGCCCAATGCTGTTTAATATCTTCATAAGTGATCTGGATGTTGGGATCAAGAGCACCCTGATGAAGTTTGCAGATGGCACCAAGTTGAGTGGAGAGGTTGACGCTCCAGAGGGAACAGCTACCCTCCAGGAAGACCTGGACAGGCTAGAAGCGTGGGCTAGCAGGAACCTTATGAAGTTCAATGGAGATAAGTGTAAGGTCTTGCACCTGGGGATACATAACCTTGGCGTGCAGCCCAGACTGGGTTCCACCTGGCTGGAGAGCAGCTCTGTGGAGAAGGACCTGGGGGTCTTGGCGGACAACAGGCTCAACATGAGTGAACAGTGTGCTGCAGCAGCAAAGAAGGCCAGCAGGATGCTGGGGTGCATCAAGAAGGGCAACACCAGCAGAGATAAAGAAGCCATTATCCCACTCTACTCAGCACTTGTCAGGCCACACCTGCAGTACTGTGTACAGTTTTGGTCCCCGCTATACAAAAAAGATGCGGACAGGCTGGAGAGGGTCCTGAGAAGGACTACTGAGATGGTCAGAGGACTAGGAAACCTACCATATGAAGTAAGGCTGAGAGAACTGGGTTTGTTCAGCCTCATTACCATGTACCAGTACATAAAGGCTGTCTGCCAAGAGGACAGAGACTCCCTTTTTACAAGGAGTCACATGGAAAAGACAAGGGGTAATGGGTATAAGGTGCTCCTGGGGAGATTCTGATTGGAGTCCAGAAGAAAATTTTTCACCATGAGAACAATTAAGCATTGGAATAATCTCCCCCGGGAAGTGGTAGATTCCTCTGCACTGGACACTTTTAAGGCTCAGCTTGATGGAGTTCTGGGCCATCTCATTTAAACTATAGATCACCTAAAAGGCTGGACCAGATGATCCCTGAGATCCCTTCCAACCTGGCATTCTGTGATTCTGTGATCCTCTCTGTATCTGATCATCATTAGTTATAGGGCTTAATAAGTCTGTTTCACTCACTAATAAATTAATAGATGCCGCTCCACTATCCCAAGCTCATAAAAGCCAGTATGCTTTCGCCACTCCTTTGCTGATAGATCTCGGAAAATTCCCTTAACTCTTTCGGGGTGTAAGTACGTGTAACCTGCACTCCCCAGTCTGCTTGTTCCTGCTGCCCCATCATTTGTATGAGGGGTTGTGCTTTCACCATCTCCACGCATTTTAAGTTCACATCAAATTCAAACTCGGTCTCGGAGCCTGAGGATTCACTCCAAATATTTCCATCCTACTTGTCGGGATCCCATGACTGTTTAGTGGTTAGAGCACAAACCTGTGAAGGCAAAAACCTTACTTTTCCTGTATTTGTTCCTTTGTTTATTAGGAATACATGCTACTAACAGGTCTGCATTATCTAGAGCACTGCTGTGTTTGAGTAGTAACTACTGCTTGTGCAATCGCTTTTGCATCTTGTAAAGTCCCGACCTCCTTTTCTAATTCTTTCATTCTATTCTGTAATGCAACAACTTTACGGTTAAAAGCTCTAAGACTGGTAACTAATAACCATTCCAGTCTCCTTGTGAGAAGAACTCAATGCCACTTTCCATGGCAACCCATGCAGAGCCATTTCAATCACCTGGGGGGGTAACCTCCCCATCATCTATTTCAGGCCATGCTTCTGGCAGAGCCAATTTAGTCAGAAAAATGGCCATGAGAGTCCGGATCTCAGTACCGGGCTATCCAGGAATATGGGGAGTCACCGACGTGGCCTCCCTGTTACTGAAAAACACCGGTAAATGAACTCTTTAAGACCCGTTTTGGAGTTTTAGAAAGCAGGCATCCTTTACTCCAGTGCTGGACGCATGGAGGATATTTCCATCAATCATGCTTGATGAGATGAGAATATATTTCCCATCTACATGCATGTGTATAACATTTCCCCGAAATCTCATGCATGTTCTATTACTTCCAAGGTCTAACTTTAATATTATGGTGTGCTTCACAACAGCCAAATCTCCACTGATTTGTATCAGTTCTAAAGTACAAAACTTCCCTTGTCTATTCGACCATGCGTTCCTTAGATAGTAGAAACTATAAACAAATGGAAATGATTACAGAAGAAGACACAGCATAAACTGTCATAATGAGTTCCCGGGGAAAAAAATGGATATGTAACATGTTTCCCGGAATCTACATGGATATGTATGTTTAACCAGTATTTCCTGGAATCTAACCAGTATTTCCCAAAATCTATATGAATATGTACGTTTAACCAGTATTGATTGATAAACATATAAAATTTGAAGCAACTTAGAAGAAGCTTAGTTTTGTTAGCAGAGGCCTTGAAAGCTGATAAGGAGGAGCCGGCATGCAGAGTTCTGCTTATAAGAAGAAAACAGGAATGTGGACATCAACGGTCTCGAGCAAAAACCGGTTGAATCCTACTTTGTGGTTCGGAGGAATGCCAGAAGTCCAGAGAGCCTGCACACAGTTTGGAGTTAAAAAAGTTCAACCTGAGGAAGACTGCTGACTTCATCCCTGAGACTCTGGCCCACGACCGCCAGGAGGCACCGCGCAGGCGCAAGACTGAAGAGATCCTCCCAGAACTAATTATAATACGAAGCGGGGAAAGGTTATGAATATGTAGTAGGCGCTTATAATCATGCATGTCTTTACACTATAAGTAGCTGTTTGTTAAGTTATGCGGTGTGCAAGCTAGGAGGAGAACCCCCTTGCACCCCAGCGCCGAAAACAAACATGCCTGCTTTATAACTCATTTTTGCGTTATAGGGTTTGATTCCACAAAACAATTTGGTGACCCAGATGGGACACCCTCTCTGCCCGGCTGCAGGACCGCTTGGGAGTGGGGCATTCTAAGGCACGCCCCAGACTTCTCTGGAGAATCTCCCGTCCCTATCCGATCGCTGCAGGGGGAGAAACGGCCCATCAGCAGGCGGACCAGGTATGTAATTTGGGGATACCTGCAGAGGAAACAGGGGACGAGTCACGCCTCACACCTGACGAGGGGTAGTATAGCTTACCAAGACCCTGTGAGTCGGGGATATAAATCCCCGCCCTTGCACGTGGTGAGGGAGCGATACTGCCTGCCCCTGGGAATTGGGAATTAGTGGTTTGGGCCCAAAGAGGTACTCCCTGCTGGGATAGCAGAAGCACCGGGAAAGTACTATGGTGGACTGGGTACTCCTTGCTGGGGTAGCAGGAGCGCCGTGTGGGATAGCTATCATCTTCTACATCTGTTGCAAATCTTCAGTATCGGTACCTGTATATTTTAACATCATTTGGAGCCTATTTTAAGTTCAAGCTCTTGTGTGGGAGTGTATGGTAGCCTGATTGGGATGCGCGATTAAGCGCAGAGCCAGTGCAGAATTCCAGTCAGCGGTTCTGTTCTCCCACGAGGGAAAACAGCCAGAGACGAACGAAGCGAGAGCTCACTGTTATATGTTGTGTGTTTTCTGTCATAACTGTACTCTGTGAATTACTTGATGTATAATAGAGTACTAGCGGAATTGAGAGGAACAGCTTACCAGGGGACGTTGTTAGTTGTTATTCCTCCATAGACAGGGGGGGCAGAGACAGACAAAGCGCTCAGAACTGTTGAAAGACTTGCAAATTGGTTAGAAGCCCTGCCTAGGAATGCACCTACGAAATCTTTCAATTCCAAACATCCATTGAGCCGGCAAATAGGTATATTTACCTTGGACCTTTGGAATGGAAGGCTGCAGAGGGTGAAGTTTTAAAATACCTAGCATAGAAGAAGAAAAAAAAAAAACGGAAAAAAAACGGGAGAAGGCTGAGAGTGCCCCTCCCTTTTCCCCCTTCCTGGAATGCGAGTTAGGCTTATCTGTTGAAGCAGTTTCATTGCTGTGTGTGAGTTAACCCTCCCTCTCCCGGAACGTGAGTTAAGTGTTTTGTGTGAGAGAAAGAATAAATTGAAAGTGTAAAAGCAAAAAGGTTTGCATGGACGAGGGGTCAGAGACGAGTCAGATTTTGAATTGTTGTCAGTTTTGTGAGTGATCCTTGAGAGTCAGTGGAGTCAGGTTGTCTGAAATGGTTTGTGTGGAAGTTACGGAAAGGAAGAGCTAGAAAGTAGTTTTTGCAATGGGGACAAAGCCAAGCATAGAATTTCCTCGGGCAAGACCCTTAGGATGCATATAACAGCACTGGAAGGAATTGGCAGGGGGAACCAGGGGCTCAATGAGTAAGAGGAAGATTACAATACCATCTTGCAACTAATGTTGTTTTTAAGGAGAGAAGGAAAGTGGAATGAAGTGTTTTTCACCCTCCGAAACCATCCGGAGTGGCAAAGGGACCGTGGCATTGTGCCGCCACAGGACCCTATGGTACTCGCCCTTGAGGGGGAAAATAACAAAGAATTTAAAGGTAAACTGAGGCGGTGTTGCTTGGCATGCAGTGTTGGCTAAAGGTGCACTAGAATAAATAAGCTCCACCTGAGGAAGGGAGACTGTTGCAGTATGTAGATGATACCCTGATCGCCACCAAGACAATGCTTGCATGACCTTGATGGTGAGTCTGTTAAACTTTTTGGGGCTCCAGGGATACCGGGTATCTAAAAGAAGGCCCAAATAATGCAACACGAGGTGATCTATTTGGGCTATGAAATCAGCGCTGGACAAAGAACTTTGAGACAGGCCTGAAAAGAGGCAATATGCCAAACTCTGAGACCGTAAACAGTGAAAGCATTACGAACTTTCTTGGGGATGACTGGGTGGTGTCGGCTATGGATCTATAACTATGGGCTGCTTGTTAAACCTCCTTATGCACTAACCACTGCCAAACAGGAATAACTTCAATGGAGCAAAGAGGATATGCAAGCCTTTGAACAGCTGGAGAAAGCCCTGATGTCGGCCCGGCCTTAGGACTTCCAGATGTGAGTAAGCCATTTTCCCTTTTCTATCATGAGAGGCAAGGGGTTGCCCTAGGGGCTAAACATCCAGGACACATGAAGACTTACCCTGGGCCATAAGATGACTCTATTAGTGTCCCATACAGCATCTGCATTACTGGAAGTGAAAGGTGGTCACTGGCTTTCTCCACAAAGGTTCCTAAAATACCAAGCTAGAATGGTGGAACATCATGATGTGGGAATTGTGGTTACTAACATTATCAACCCAGCTTCTTTTCTCAGTGGAAATACAGGAGAACCAGTGCACCAGGACTGCTTAGAGACCATCCAGGCCACATACTTGAGCCATGCGGACCTGAAAGACAGTCCCATGGAAGACGCGGAGAGCTGGTTCACGGATGGAAGCAGCTATGTCTTAAGTGGTAAAAGACATGCCGGGTCAAAAACATCAAGCATGCAGAGGGATCCTGAGGCTGCTGGAAGCAGTCCAGCTACCTGAGAAAGCGATGATCATGCACATCAAAGCACACCAGGAAATGAATTCGGAATTGGGGAGAGGAAATGAGCTGGCGGACAAAGAGGCAAAACTGGCAGCCAAAGGCGAGATAAAACCAGAAGGGGCTTTGATCCCTGCTGGGCAAATCTCCCTAGAAGGTAAGCCAGAATATACCAAGGAAGATCAGATAATCAGAAACTTATCATAGACCTGGAAGGGTCATATAATAAAGGCGGGTAAGTCCTCACTCCATTCCCTCTTCTTTAACATGGTCTTTGATGAGGGAGGGACACAGGAAGAGACATGGAGGGGGCGGGGGAGGGCAGAAGCTCTATATAAACACCTAATTAAAGGGATTGCAGCTAGAAATTTATACACCATTGTGAGACAAGTGGCTCAGCAGTGTGACCTTTGCCTCCAGACTAATCCCAAAATTACCCCAAACCAGAAATGGGCCAAATTGGAAGGGGCAACGGGCCTGGGAAACAATGGTAGATTGACTTTTTGGAACTCGCAAGAAAAAGTGGGGGATGTCAATACTTATTGGTATTAACTGGTACCTTTTCAGGTTGGCCAGAGGCATTCCCTACTAGAACAGCCAAGGCTAGGGAGGTGACCAGAACATTAACAGAGGAGATAATACCATGCTTTGTGGTTCCAGCAACCATGTCTCCTGATAGGGGATCACATTTTATCTCAAAAGTAGTACAACAGATCAGTCACTATTTGCGTATGAAATCATGACCTCCTACACGGTGGCATTGGACAAACAACTCCGAAAAGATTGAAAGACATGAGGTTGAGATGCGAAGTAGGGGTTTGGATGGACTTGTGCATAACATGCGACCTGCAGATTATGTATATGTAAAGTCTCTTGCAGAGAGGACTCTGTAACCGTAGTGAGAAGGACCATTCCAGATGCTCCTTACCTCCTTCACAGCAATCAAAATCAAGCAGCAGAGTGCATGGATCCATCGCACCCGAGTGAAAAAGGCACATAAATCTCCACAGAGGGTCGCGCAAGTCCAACCAGGAAAATTATTTTTCTCATGATTCTAATTATAATCCAGGGAAGGAAAAGCACCTCTAGCCAAAAGAATACTGAGTGGCCTTGGTTGCAAGCTTTTATTGGGTATACTGGAGCCCTGGGAAATATTCTGATCGAAAGGATTTAAATCAACTGTGGTTATGCATGAAAATCAAGTATATGTGAGGCAAGTATGGAATGCGGATAGAGAACAGGGGATTCGGCAACTTCAGGGGGCTGTAGGAGAAGAAATCAAAGTAGGATGCCGAATGGTTAATGGGACTATCCATAAAAAGGCATCCCAAATTACTATCTCGACTGCTCCTACAGATAAGAATACAAAGACCTTTATTTCCAATGAATTAGATTGTTGGCGTAATTTTACATTAACACATACCATTGAGGTAGTTTGCCTCTGGGCCCGTGATACTATTGGACTCACATTCAAATTTAATATAAATACCGTAGCTAGGCCTGTTACAGCAAACCCACACACAACAGTCACACACCATGAGAAGGACATGTCCACCACACAACCTACGTCAGCACTCCAACTCAGACCCAGAATTTATGAAATCGGATCGTATGTGATCAAAAATATAGGTCAACAGCAAATGCTGTTCAACCCAGAATGATCTCTTAAACGTGTTGAATTGCTAATGCAAACTAATGTTTCTGAAATTCAACCAGCATGCTCTCATTTCCTCAAAATATCCTTCGAGGGCTGGACAACCTGGCTGTGAAAACAAGTGCCCTTTAGGAGCAGAAAACAAAAGGACCTAATCGGAGTGTTAGAGACAGGATTGGGTGTCCTAAATGGAATTGACTCAGAAATACTAATGAATAAATTGGCCACTGCAACTAGTGATTTAACAAAATTAAGACAACCTTTGTAGTCTTCTCTATTAGCTTTAGGAACTAATCAGTTATCAGAAGTGTTACCAAAATGGGAAAAGGTGGAAGAACAGGACCATGAATTAATAGGAAATGCACTCGGTGTGATCCAAGATAACGTTTCTCTAGCCCTCATTTGTATACAGGCACAATTATGGATGCAGTCAGTGGCCACCTAAATTATAAGAGAAGGTGGTGAAGGTACTTTCCCCACCGAAATCCGGAAAGTGGTTTGGGACAGTGCCACTGGCTTAGAGAGGAAGCTTCAATCCTGGTGGACCCTGGTAAATTTTACCTATGACCCCATCACTAATACAGCCAGAACCTTTGTGTTGACCATACGTAATGCTTCAATATATGTAATCCACCCCATCATTGCATTAGGATTAAGCCATGATAAAACTGTGCTCTATCCTTCCAAACATAGAACATGGGCACAAATGGTGAACGGGAGATGGCAAACTGAGAAAGCATCTGTCACTTTGAGATCCATCCAGACGCTAATCAGAGGACCGTACTTGCATATATGGGCCAGGGTTGTGTGTGTTTGAGAACTGCTTGTACCTCTACAGTAATAGATGAGATAATTATGGATAGTGAGAATCACTCTAATTTCTATATTTGTAATCTTGTTAGGATCGTTGGGTGTGACTTTTCTTATTTAGCACCAGTTGTATCCCATCAGCTGATAAAATCCAATTATACAATGTTTCACAAATTATCACCTGTACCTATTGGAATGAATCTTACATTGGTGAAACAATTAATGAAACATCAGGATTTGATCAAAATTTTGAAGGAGGTCAAAGAAAATGGGAGAAAGACCCTTATAACAGTCCACCACGACACATAGGAAATAAATAGGGTCCTAAAAAGGGTAAAAGAAAATGCGAACCATCATTGGTGGTACGTGCTCTTTGGATGGTCTCCTACCGCGACTGGCATTCTAAATAAGTTGTGTCACCCCGTGATTGTCCTTTTGATGCTAGTTTTAATTAGCTTTGTTTTCTCTGCTGTGTTGTGTATTTGGAATTGGAGAATGCTACAATGACTTAACAATTTTGACTTCTATGTCTAGTGCCCATGAGGATGCGTTAAAAAGTAATTTTCAAGCAAAATATCATCCAATTCCCCTTCGAGAGATAGATTATGCATTTGGCAAATGAATTTGCCCATGTTAAAAGATGGGGGGAATTGATGAGCAAAAGCAGACGGGGGGGTTGGGAATGCTCACTGGAACTCGTGCTGCTGGTTAGCAAAGGCCTTGAAAGTTAATAACAAGGGGAACTAGCTTGCAGAAGTTTACTGATTAGCGGGGATTGGAATGCAGAAAGCTGGCTGCACCTGGTTCAGTAGTTTAAAAACAACTAGAAAGGACTGTGCCTGCGCACAGTTCGAGGAGAAAAAAATTCATCCTGAGGAAGGCTGTTGATTTCATCCCTGAGATCCTGACCCACGACCATCAGGAGGCACTACACAGGCACAAGACTTGAGAGAACCTTCCAGAATACGAAGCAGGGAAAAGTTATGAATATGCAGTAGGCGCTTATAACTACGCATGTCTTTACACTATAAGTAGCTGTTTGTTAAGTTATGCGGTGTGCAAGCTAGGAGGAGAACCCCCTTGCACCCTAGAGCCGGAAATAAACATACCTGTTTTATAACTCATTTTTGGGTTGTAGGGTTTGATTACGCAAAACATTACAGAAGAAGATACAACATAAACTATGATAATGAGTTCCCGGAAAAACAATGGATATGTAACATGTTTCCCAGAATCTACATGGATATGTATGTTTAACCAGTATTTCCTGGAATCTAACCAGTATTTCCCAAAATCTATATGAATATGTACGTTTAACCAGTATTGATTGATAAACATATAAAATTTGAAGCAACTTAGAAGAAGCTTAGTTTTGTTAGCAGAGGCCTTGAAAGCTGATAAGGAGGAGCCGGCATGCAGAGTTCTGCTTATAAGAAGAAAACAGGAATGTGGACATCAACAGTCTCGAGCAAAAACCGGTTGAATCCTACTTTGTGGTTCGGAGGAATGCCAGAAGTCCAGAGAGCCTGCACACAGTTTGGGGTTAAAAAAGTTCATCCTGAGGAAGACTGCTGACTTCATCCCTGAGACTCTGGCCCACGATCGCCAGGAGGCACTGCTCCTGGCACTGCGCAGGCGCAAGACTGAAGAGATCCTCCCAGAACTAATTATAATACAAAGCAGGGAAAAGTTATGAATATGTAGTAGGCGCTTATAATTATGCATGTCTTTACACTATAAGTAGCTGTTTGTTAAGTTATATGTTGTGCGAGTTGGGCAGACCTTATATCCCTCATGCCCACCGGCAAAATAAAGCACATACCAGCTTTGTAACTCATCTTGTTAGCGTAGAGACAAACACATAACCATACGAAGAAGGTTATATGCGGTGCTTTATTTCGAGGCCCCGGGAACCAGGGGTACGCACCCAAATCTGGTTCCAAAGACCGTCACATCGCGTTCGCCATTTATCCTTAAAGTGTTGCTCTATCTGTTACATATTCAAAAGGGATGCAACCTACTCTAATACATATTCATTTCGGTGATTGCCACATCAGGTCTTGCAACGTTTTCAGCATTCTTTACATTTTTATGCAAACTGTTATCTCTTTGCAAGTTTACTGCTTGCATTAGATAAAGATACCAACTCTATGTTCTGTTAACATAGATAAGATTTCTTCTGGCTCAGTAAGAGTTTTCAGCATTCCTTCCCAAATGAGGATACCTGGAGACTATACCCTGGAGCAAGCGAAATTTCAACGGAGTAGTTAGTTTTTAACTATATTTAATAGAATTGTTAGAACTATTAGTTATTCGACTACATTTTAGTAAGACAAACTAGAGTTTTCCAACAATCTTGGGTTATAGAGTTTGATTCTGCAAAACAGTTTGGCACCCCAGATGGGATACCCTCTCTATCCGGTTAGGGGTGGGGTGTTTTAGGTATGCCCCGGACTGTTTCTCTGGAGAATCTCCCATCCCTACCCAATCGCTGCTGCGAGGGGGAGAGACGGCTCATCATCGGGCAGACCAGGTATGTAATCTGGGGGAATACCTGCAGGGGAAACAGAGGATGAACCGATAAGCCGTGTAGAGATGTCTCACACGAAGGTGAGGGGTAGTATAGCTTATGAAGATCCTATAAATCGTCAGGAAGAAATCCTGCGTGTGGTGAGAAAACTGTACTGCTCATCACTGGGAGTTGTTGGGTTTGGGCCCAAAGGGGGTGCTCCCTGCTGGGATAGCAGAAGCACTGGGGAAGAGTATAGTACCAAGAGCCTATAAATCGTCCTGCGCGTGATGAGATAACTATACTTTAGTTAGTTGCAACTATCTGTTGCAAGTGCTCAATATTGGTACCGTGTATTCTAACATCATTTAGAGCCTATTTTAAGTTCATGTGCTTGTGTGGGAGTGTGTGGTAGTGCGATTGAGATGCGTGATTAAGCACAAAGCGAGTGCGGAGTTCTGATCTGCCGATCTGTTCTCCCGTGAGGGAAACAGCCGGAAACGAACAAAGTGAAAGATCACTGTTATATGTTCTATGTTATAAATCCATTCTGTGAATTGTTTGATGCATAATAGAGTACCAGCGGAATTGAGGAGGACAGCTTACCCACCCGAGAAGGGGGGAATGTTATTCCTCCATGGGGGGGAAGGGGGGGGGGGGCAGAGACAGACAAAGAGCTTAAAACCTTTGAAAGACTTGCAAATTGGTTTCACCACAGGGGTTAGAAGCCCCTGCTTGTCTTGGTTAATCCTAGAAATACACTTACGAGACCTTTCAATCTCAAGCGTCCATTGAGCCGATAAATAGGTAGATTTACCTTGGACCCTTGGAATGGAAGGCTGCTGAGGGTGAAATTTTAAAATACCTAGCATAGAAGGGAAGAAAAAAAAAAAGAGAGAAGAAAAATAGAAAAAAATGGGAAAAAGCCCAACCTTGCAACTGTGAGCACCCTCCTCCTCCTGGAATGTGAGTTAAGTATTTTGTGTGTGTGAGAAGGGACAAATAGGAAGTGTAAAAACAAAAAGAGGGTCAGAGACAAGTCAAGTTTTGAATTGTTGTTGTCAGTTTTGTGAGTGATCCCTGAGAGTCAGTGGAGTCAAGTTGTCTGAAACTGTTTGTGTGGAAGTTACAGAAAGGGAGAGCTAGAAAGTAGTTTTTGCAATGGGGACAAAGCCAAGCAAAGAATTTCCTCGGGCAAGCCCCTTAGGATGCATATTAAAGCACTGGAAGGAATTGGCAGCAGGGCCCTGGGCTCAATGAGTAAGAGGAAGCTAACAATGGTTTGCAATCAGTGGTGGCCCCTCTATATACTAGATGATCAGGAAAAATGGCCAGTGCATGGCACCCTGAATTATAACACACTTTTACAATTGGCATTATTCTTAAGGAGAGAATGGAAGTGGGAAGATTATTCATATGCTGACCTATTCTTCACTCTTCAAAATCATCCAGAATATCAAGGGGACCATGGCCTTAACCCACCACAAGACCCTATGGTGTTTGCCTTAGAGAGAGAGAATTTAAAAGAGGAAAAATGCATACTGAAGAGGTGCTGTTCTGCATGTAGTACAGGGCAGAGGTGTATGAATCCTGATAAAATCTGGAAAGCACAAAATAAAGGGTTACCAGAGCATGAAAGACCACCGCCGGTGAAGGCACAAGAAAGTTCTGAAGAATCAGAACCTGCTAGTGCCCCAGTAACACACATAGCTTCCCACACCAGGTCAAAGGAGGAGTTAAGTTCAGGAAAAAGGAAAGCAAAAGGTCATAGAACGGATCCTGTAGGAGTGGCAAAACATTTCCAATATTTGGTCAGACAGCATAATCCTGATTGGAGAGATGTCCAGTTAATGCTGGACCATATTACCGAAACTGGAACCCAGCTAATATTAAAGAAAGCTCAGGAGTTAGCAGAGGACCATCTCAAAGGATCAGGGGAAGATGTAAAAGATTATTTTCCCTTGCAGGACCCCCACTGGGATCCTAACAGGACGACACGTATGAAGCTATTGGAGCAGTATCGAGACTGGATAGCAAAAGGAATAGAAAGGGCTTTCCCTAAACCAATAAATTGGTCAGCATTATATCCAGTCCAGCAAGGACCAAAGGAAACCCCATCAGAATTTCTCAAGAAGCTGAGAGATACGATGAGGCAACAAACTCCTTCAGATCCTGAGTCAGAGGTAGGCATCCAACAATTAGTTTCACTTTTCATAGAGCAGTCCATTAGGGATATATGAAAGAAATTGCAAAAGCTGGGAATGCCTGAGGGATGAAATTTAGAAAAGCTCCTTGATGAGGCTTGGAAGGTATTTAGCAATACGGAAGAGGATGCTGAGGACACATGGTACACGGACGGCAGCACCCCATCATTGCATTAGGATTAAACCATGAAAGAATGGTGCTCTATCCTTTCGAACACAGGGCATGGGCAGGAATGGTGAACGGGAGGTGGCAAACTGTAAATTTGGAGTCTTGTATTACACGAGAGCAACAAAGGTTTATTTGCGAAAGTAATACAATCGATGCTCAAGACATCTGTCTCGACACTGAACAAGGCATTTGTCATTTTGAAATCCATCCAGATGCTAATCAAAAGACCGTGCTTGTATATATTGGGCAGGGTTGTGCGTGTCTGAGAACTGCCTGTACCTCTATAACAATAGACAAGATGACTGCAGGAATGAAAGATGAGATGGACTCCAATAAGGTGGCAAAATGGAGATCTTTATTAACAAGCTACACGTTATTTTATAGTCTTGCTAAAGCTATCACACTAATAACATCAAAACTATTGGTATGAAACTCTTGTTTACCATATGTGTTATGATATTATTGGCTAATGCTAATTTTGCACAATGTGACCACATGCCCTGTTTTTTCTAAATTCTTGTTTTCTTCTTTTTGCTGGCTTAACTTCAACTTGCCTGTGTTACAACTGCTTATCATATTGTTTTCCTCCCTAGAAGGTCAGCCCAAGGAAATGTTCTTTCCCTTAAGTTAGTGATGTGTTAAACAGCTCTGTCCTACTATCGCTGAGCCCTGCATCGACTGGAGTGAAGTTTTAAAAGGTAGCTAGAAGAAAGAAAAAAAAAAAGGTGGGGTGGGGGTGGGGTGGGGGGGAAAAGCGGCAGAAGCAGCTGAGAGTACCCCTCCTTCTCCCCCTCTCTGGAATTCGAGTTGAGCTTATCTTGTGAAGTACTTGCTGTGCGGGTTAACCCTTTCCTGGAATGTGAGTCAAGTGCTTTGTGTATGTAAACTGAAAGTGTAAAAGTAAGATATTTGCGTGGATAAGTCAGAATTCTGCAGACTGCGGTTTTGTGGTTTTGGTTTTATTGTGCTGTTCAGCCAGGTGTGGGTCACTTTATTGCCCTGAGTGTCCATAATTTGTAGACGGGAATTATTGTTGTTGCTAGTCTCAGGGGAAGTCCCTGAGAGCTTAGAGACAGGTCACTCGTAAGTGTTTAAACGGTTGTGAAAGTTGAAGAAAGGAAGAAGAGGAGTTGGAAGGTAGTATAATGGGGGCAAAAGTGAGCAAAGAATTTCCTCAAGCAAGCCCCTTGGGGTGTATATTGAGACATTGGAAGGAATTGGCTGGGAGCCCAGGAGGTTCAATGAGTAAGAAGAAGTTGATAACGTTTTGCAGTCAGTGGTGGCCCCTCTACATATTGGACGATCAGGAAAAGTGGCCAGTAAATGGCACCCTGGAATATAACACCCTGTTACAATTAGCATTATTTTTAAGAAGAGAAAGGAAGTGGGAAGAATATTCATATGCTGATCTGTTCTTTACCCTCCGAAACCATCCGGAATATCAAAGGGATTGCAGTCTTAACCCACCACAAGACCCTATGGTGATGGCCTTGGAAAGAGAAAATTTAAAAGAGAGAAAAGGCAAGTTGAGGAGGTGTTGTTCTGCATGTAGTATAGGGCAGAGGTGTGCGAATCGTGAAAAGGTTCGGAAAGCACAAAATAAAGGGTTACCGGAGCATGAAAGACCACCGCCAGCGAGGGCACAGGAAAATTCTGAAGAATCTGAACTTGGTAGTGCCACAGGTACTAGTAGTGCCCCAGAAACCTCTGTTGCACGCCGCACGAGGGCAAAGGAGGGGCTGAAACCGGAACTTATTCCGGCACTGTTACAGGAGGCAGTAGGACCAGATGGAAATGCAGTATTGATTAGGGTGCTGTACACATCGTTGGACTTAGAATCATGAGAAAGAAAGGCAAGAAGTTATAAATTAGATCCTGTAGGAGTGGCAAAACATTTTCAGTATTTAGTAAGGCAGCATAACCCTGATTGGAGAGATGTCCAGCTAATGCTAGACAGCGTGACCGAAACCGAAAAGCAGCTCATAATAAAGAAGGCTCAGGAGTTAGCTGAAGACCACTTTAAAGGATCAGGGGAGGATGTAAAAAGGATCATTTACCCTTACAGGATCCTCATTGGGATCCCAACAGATCAATATATATGGAGCTCTTGGAACAATATCGAGAGTGGATTGCAAACGGAATAGAAAGAGCTATCCCTAAAACTGTAAATTGGTCAGCATTGTATGCAGTCAGACAGGGTCCGAATGAATCCCCATCAGAATTTCTTGAGAAACTGAGAGATACAATGAGGCACCAAACCCCTCTAGACCCTGAGTCGAAGGTCGGGATACAACAATTAGTTTCACTTTTTATCGGACAGTCTGCTAAGGATATACGAAGGAAGTTACAGAAGCTGGGAATGCCCGAGGGGCAGAATATAGAAAAATTGCTTGATGAGGCCTTGAAAGTATTCAGCAACAGAGAGGTGGAAGATAAGAGACCGTAAGGTGGCAGAGGAAGACCGGAGAAAAGATAGTAGGGCTCTGGTAGCAGCTTTACAGCAGGGCGGGGTCCTAATGAAAAGAGAAGCCGGGACCTCTGGAAATAGAGATTTCTCAGGGCCCCCTGTCTTGGATAATCAGTGTGCACGGTGCAGGCGTATGGGACACTGGAAGAAAGACTGTCCCCGAGGGAGACTGGGAATTAGAAGGAGTGTAAGGGTCCCCATAACCCAAGCCCCGATAGAACAGGACGACTGACAGGGACCCAGGGGCTCCACCCTAGCGGGTCCGCTGGTTATAATGAAGCTAGGGGAACAACAACAAGGGGTTGAATTTTTAGTAGGTACTGGTGCAACGTTTTCGGTATTGAATCAAACTTTGACACCTGTAGATGATGATTTTGTAACGGTAAAGGGAGCTACTGGCCAAAGTGAAAAGGCATATTTCCTCCAAACTTTAAGGTTTAAATTGGGAAAACAGTTGGGGATTCACAAGTTTCTTTACATGCCAAACTCACCTAAGCCACTATTAGGACGAGATTTATTAGAAAAACCGGAAGCGGATGTAAAATTTGGAAAAGATGGAATAGAATTTAAGGTGGGAGGTGATCAATTAATTGAACTTTTAAGCTTGGCCCTGATAAGTCCCTCCGAAGAGATGAAAGTACCAAAGGAGGTGGAGGATCAAGTGTTCCCTGGGGTGTGGGCCACTGAAATGCCCGGCAGCACAAAAACAGCCTTACCCATAATAGTTAAAATTAAACCAGGAGCCAAACCGGTAAGAATAAAACAATATCCTTTGAGATTAAAAGACAGAAAAGGAATTTGTCCAATCATAGAACGATTTTTAAAATATGGATTGTTAGTAGAATGTGAATCTGAATACAATACTCCCATATTACCGATAAGAAAACCAGATGGAAAATATAGAATAGTCCAGGACCTTAGGGCCACAAACAAGATAACTGAGGATTTATACCCTGTAGTGGCCAATCCATATACTTTGTTGACAAAACTAAAATCTGAATTGGCTTGGTTTACTGTACTGGATTTAAAAGATGCTTTCTTCTACCTACCTTTGAGCCCTGAAAGTCAGTTGCTGTTCGCCTTCGAGTGGGAAAATCCAGAGACAGGGAGAAGAACACAACTTACATGGACCGTACTCCCACAAGGCTTTAAAAATAGCCCTACCCTCTTTGGCAACCAGTTGGCTAAAGATTTAGAGCAATGAGAGCAGACATCTGGGGCTGGAACAGTGCTGCAGTATGTGGATGACCTCTTAGTGGCCACTGAAACAGAGGAGCAAAATATAACATGGACTGTAAGCTTGTTGAATTTTCTTGGACTAAATGGTTATTGAGTTTCTCCACAGAAGGCTCAAATAGCCCAACAAAAGGTGACATATCTGGAATATGAGGTCACAGCTGGTGAGCGGACCTTGGGAGCAGCACGAAAGGAGGCCATCTGCCAGACTCCGAAACCACAAACAGTTAAGGAACTTCGTACTTTCCTGGGGATGACAGGTCGGTGCCGTTTATGGATTTATAATTATGGACTCTTGGTAAAACCACTTTATGAACTTCTAAAGAGCGACTCAAAGAATCTCGCTTGGACTGGAGAAGCCATTCAGGCTTTCCACAAATTGAAGCAAGAGTTAATGCAGGCACCGGCTTTAGGTTTACCAGACCCCACGAAACCCTTTTGGTTACTCTCCCATGAGAAGCAAGGAATTGCACTAGGAATACTGGCTCAGAACCCTGGCCCAGACCGAAGGGCAGTGGCATACTTCTCCAAGCAATTGGATGAAGTAAGTAAAGGGTGGCCCAGCTGCCTGAGGGCGGCGGCAGCATTAGTGCCTAACATCCAGGAAGCTCGAAAATTCACAATGGGCCAAAGATAACTGTGCTAGTGTCTCATACAGCGTCCACCGTACTGGAAGCAAAAGGGGGCATTGGCTATCCCCACAAAGATTCCTCAAATATCAGGCCATTATGGTGGAGCAAGATGATATCCAAATAACAGTAACTAACATTATCAACCCAGCATCTTTCCTTAGCGGAGCGACAGGGAAACCAGTGACTCATGATTGCCTGGAAACTGACGGAGTCGACGGGAGACAAGCACATCCGATGATGATCAACAAGTCTCGATTTATTGATACAATAGGCATGCTTTTATAATAGCAGTAATAAGGCTCATACATATTACAAAAGTAAGGCTCATCATTGGTCCGATACAGAGTGTCAGCCCTGCCTCTATTGCTACATTCCTAGGATGTTTTTCTAGGTCCTGTTTTTAGCTCCTGTTATCGCCTAACTTCTTGCTCAGGGAGACTGTGGCCTTGTACGAGGCTGTTATTATTTCACCAGCTGTATTTTCTCACGTCTCTTCTCCTCAAGCCATGTCTCTACAACAACTCTCCACATTTCCCCCATTTTCTTTCTGAGCAAGAAGGTTCATCTGACTCCAAAACGTGGGTTTCCCTATCTGACCGCAGTCTAGCTCGTGCACACTGCGTTTTTCTCTGACTCCATTGCACTAATAAGGATACATTAGGATGGAACAACGATAAATTCCCTCAAATAGTAAGGTCCTCCCTGTGGCTTTGCCGGTATACCATTCCAAGCTCTGTCTCCACAAATTAAAAATATCCTGGGGGCAATTTCTTCGGGGCCGTAATGTTGGCACCGTTACATCGGGAGTAAAGCTGACTATTCACTGTTCCTGATTCCAGGGATAAGTCTAGGCTGGCCCAATTTTGCGATTCTTGTTAAAGTCTTTTAGGTTCAGTGGCTCAAAACCGAACCAACCCCCCTGTTTGACATTGGATAAACTGGCATTTGCACTTCCAAAGAGATCTAATTCTTCTGGGGGAGAGTGCAGGGTGATGTTCAAGGACAGTATGATCTTACATTGTTGGCAGCCATCCTCAATCTGAGGGTTACCTCCCCACTCGGGAGACACCTGGCTACAGCCCTCAGCGCTCGATAAGTTTTTGCACAGGCTGCTTTCGTTCACAAAACCACAAAATTCCCCTGGGGACCAAACAGGCAAACCTATCAGGCAAGTTAGGAAAGGATTAGTAACCCCTCCTAAGCTAAGGCAAAATGACGATTGACTAGTTTGGTTTGCCAATGTTACCCAGATGTTATCTCTTGGCTGATTAAAGCGTGTAAAGCGTATAACTCCTGCTATGCTGGCTACTACAGCACTAAGCAATACAGCAGAAACAGGCTTCATTTTTCTCTTCTATCCTTTCTCCCCCTATTTCTTTTAGTCCTTACTGTTCCTAGCTGTTGCAGTTTTAACTCCTGTAACTTGCTCAAGCACTGATCCAATTCCCTGTCAGGATCTCCTCTTATGGGCCCTACCACGTAATGCTGTGTTATGGGTACCAATTTGCTACACCTCGCAGAGATAATATGAGATCTACCTTGAACTATAACCCTTTTTAACAATATTCTCCAATTCCCAACTGTAGTAAGCCAATATTTTCTGTTCAGGTGCTTCAAAAAAATGCTAAGGCCGTGGTTGTTGCTAGCCTTGTTTGCTCTTGCAGCTCTCTCTGCCAGCTGTTAAAGTTATGGTTAAATGCACACCTGTTACACCATAAGTCACATACTAGGGACTGTTCTATCCAAAAGATCTTATCGCAACCCCTGCAGTACAAAGCTACCCAAGCAGCACAACATGGATTATTACAATCAAGACAATTTTGACCCGCTGGCCCCATATGTAATACTTCCAATAACCGTCCAATAGTTGTAATTAGTCCTTCAAAGGTCTGGCAGTGCTTCAAAACCCTGTCGATGGCTTTCGAGTATCCTTTCAACTGTGACAGCAGCAGTCGTAGGATCAGTGGCAGCTTCTCCTCTATTCTCCTCTTGTCTTCCTCCGTCAGATTGCTTGGCAGTTGTTGCATCGAGAACAGGTTTAGTCCACCTTGCAGGCACCCATACCGGTCCTGTAGGGGTAGAGACACAAAGATATCCCCTCCCCCAAAACATAACCTTAGCAGGATCCTTCCATAACCCTGTCTTAGGGTCTCTGTATTTCACCCACACGTCCTTTTTCTGCTCGGTAGTTTCATTTGGCCGATGATGTAATTCTGCTGGAGGGTACTCTGCGTCCCCAAATATGCACAAGTGATTGATCACAAACAAGCTCTTCAATAACCTTGCCTGGGGATCAGCAATCTTTTCATGTTTTGCCAAGTACCTTTTCAGAGTGCCATTAGCCCTTTCGATGATAGCTTGCCCTGTTGGGGAGTTTAGAATGCCTGTGATATGCTCAATTCCCCAACTCTTTAAGAACCCTTCTATTCTCTTGCTAATGTAAGCAGGCCCATTATCCGTTTTAATCCTTTTTGGCGTCCCCATTACTGCAAAACAGCTATATAGGTGCCTTTCCACGTGGATAGCCTTTTCTCCTGCCTGTGCTGTTGCCCAAATGAACTTACTATAGGTGTCAATAGATACATGCACATACTTCAATCTACCAAAGTTAGGGACATGCGTAACATCCATTTGCCATAGCTCATTTGATTGTAGTCCCCGTGGGTTTACCCCTAGGCCTAGACCACCACCTCCATTGTGATGGCTGCAAATCGGGCAGGCCCTAACTATGGCCTTCGCCTCTGCCATTGGGATTTTGAACTCTCGGTGCAAGCCCTTTGCATTTTGGTGAAACATAGAGTGAGCTTCTCTGGCTAGCAGCTGGCCTGGCAGTGGAGTGCCCTGAACCACAGACACTAGTCTGTCTGCTCTAGCATTACCCTCACCCAAGCCAGCTTCTGCTTGTAAAATCTGATGTTTCCATAGTCCCTTTTCTTGCCATGTTATTGCAGCAGTTCTGGATTTTCTGCCAGCATCCGTGAATGCCATAAGAGCATCTGCGATAGGGGAATTTTCTCGTTTTGGCCGAGTGATCCAATTCCATTCCCCAATCCATTGAACTGGCGCCTGCCGGAGCTTTTCTGTTTCAATGGGGCAGCTCGCACCTAAAAGTGCCTCCTGCAGCTCCTCGCTATTACACAAGTACCAGTCCAAGGTATCCTTTTTAATTGGCATCCTGATTACTGCTGGCTCGGTTCCAGCTACTTGTAGCATTCTCTCCTTGCCTTTCTTTATTAAGTCCGCTAGCATTTCGACCTTTTGAACCAGAGTTTTGGTTTGTTGTAACGTGGGGGAAATCCACTCCAATACCCTTATCTCCCCCGTTTTCTTTTGCAATTGAGTCAGTGCCCCAAGGAGGTATTTGGGACCGTTCCAGATCGTCAGGTCTATGGATAATTCTGGATCTCGCCGATGGACTTGCCCCTGTGTAATGCAGTCCATTATATTCTGAAGAGTGTGCTGTTGTTCCGGAGTAACACGGATCGGTCTTGCTGGGTCCGTACCTTTGAGAAGTGGGCGTAATTCGTCCAGCAGTTCGTTTGGTATTCCCACAATCGGTTTTAACCATTGAAGATCGCCCAGTAACTTCTGAGCCTCATTCAGAGTTGTGAGTTTTGTTTGCAGTTGTAGCTTCTGGGGTTTAACTATTTGTTCCGACATTGTCCATCCCAAATATTTCCACGGAGCTGTTGTTTGAATTTTCTCGGGGGCTATAACAAGGGAAAATTGTGCCAAGGCAGTCCGTATCTCCTGAATTTGCTGTTCAGTGAAAGGTTTTGGTTGGGCAAACAATATATCATCCATATAGTGATAAATCACTACATTTGGCCATCTCTTTCTCAGGGGCTGTAATGCAGAGTCAACATAAATTTGGCATAAAGTAGGACTATTGCGCATTCCCTGCGGGAGTACTGTCCATTCAAATCTTTGGTCCGGCCCCTCCCTGTTAAGTGCAGGCAATGTAAATGCAAATCGCATCATGTCTTGTGGATGAAGGGCAATAGTAAAAAAGCAGTCTTTAAGATCAATAATTAGTAGTGGCCAATCCTTAGGAATCATTGCGGGATTAGGTAATCCTGGTTGTAAAGCCCCCATGGGTTCCATTTGGGCATTGACAGTACGCAAATCATGTAACAAACGAAACTTTCCTGATTTCTTTTTGATCACAAAAATTGGAGTGTTTCAGGGGCTTGTGGATAGTCGCAGATGCCCCTGTTCGTATTGCTCCTTCACTAGATCATGAGCACGCTGGAGACTCTCCCTTTTTAAAGGCCATTGCTTAACCCACACCGGAGAGCTGTTTTTCCAGGTAATGGGTATCGGGAAAGTCCAGGCAACGGCCACTACCCCAAAGGGTGCTCATTGGTTAGCACCACTCCCAATTGGGTCAGAATGTCCCGCCCTATAAGGCACTGCACGGTAGGTGGCAATTGGACTACCGAGAAAGTAGCTGTTAATTGTTTTCCATCGATGTTCACCTTGATAGGAGGGGAACGACTGGCCAGGGTTAAACCTCCAACCCCGGTCACTGTGGTGGCAGCCGGTTGTAAAGGCCAATGTGGAGGCCAGCAATTAGGGCTAATAATGCTGGAATCAGCCCCAGTGTCCAAAAGGCCTGAAAATGACCTCTTTTGTCCTTGATATTCCACCTCCACGGTTTTCTTGGGCCTTTCATTAAGATTTAAAGTCAGCAAGGTCAGGCCGCCAGTGGATCCGAAACCTTTTTCTCCCCTCTCTTGTTCCCTTATAGGCTTTATCTCTTTTGTCATTTGCTCCAATGGTACCAATTGAGCAATTCTCTGTCCCTTATTAATTTGAACGGGTGGAAAAGGAGTATGCACCATGATCATAATTTCTCCAGTAAAGTCCGCATCAATAACACCAGGTAACACAAATAATCCAATCATAGAGGCAGACGATCGTCCTAATAGCAGTGCACCCACCGCTCGACCTTGTATAACAATAGGTCCTTTAATTCCTGTTGGGATCTTTTGTGGGTGCGATGTCATTAGCGTGATTTCTACTGCTGCTGCCAAGTCCAGCCCGAGGCTCCCTGTGGTGGCAGGTTGGGGGCAGGGAAGGTCGGTTGAGCTGCAGCGGCGACTTGTGTCTGAGCGCGGCCACTGCAATTCGCGCTCCTGCCGGAGTTTCCCGACCTCCGCCGACAGGCGCCCGTAGTGTGAGTATCCGAACGGCACTTTCGGCACCATATCCCTGTAGCCTGGCATTCTTGGCGCATGTGACCCATGCCTCCGCATCTGTAGCATCGCGTACGGGTTCCCGATGGAGCCGAATTAACTGCGGCTGACGCTTGAAGGGGTGCGAGAGCAGCTAACACCTGATTTTGTGAAGCCTTTGCCTGTTCCTGTAATCCCAGCCCCAGCTGCTTAATAGCATCTACTAAAAATGCTTGTGATCCTAACGGCATTTGAGCCATCCTTTCTAATGCCTCCTCTATGGTCCAATTTGCACCCAAGGTGTTAATCACACTCCGTGTAGCCTGATTGCAATTTTGAAGAGCGCACTGTTTTAGCAGTGCCCCTCGCATGTATTCAGGTACCCCTGCTTTTTCTATTGCGGCAGCAGCCTTATCTATAAATGCACCAAACGGTTCTTCCCGACCCTGCTTGATTCCCATATATACGGGTACTCCTCCAGGTTCTTTTACCTTATCTATAGCCAATCTGACCAATCTCATAGCCTCTCGGCACTTGTCTGGTCCCACCATAGCCTGAGCTTCCGTGCGGAGAAACGCTCCCAGCCCCATAAGCTCATCAGCTGTCACTCCATGAAGAGGATCTGCTGGCTGCCTCTGTACTGCCACGCATTCGTTAACAATCGCTTGCCAATGTGCATTAAATAAAAGCTGTTGATGCTGTGTAAATATTAACTTTGCTATTCCTCTACAATCAGCGGGCAGAAGCACTTGAGTGCCCCATATGTAGTCTAACATCTGCTTTACTGGCTCACTTGTCACCCCGAACTGGCTGACTGTAGATCGCAACTGTGACAGCAATTTCCAATCGAGGGCAGTAATTGTTGCCATCAGTCCTCCACCTGCCTGAGCCTGGAAGATCACCGGGCATGCTAGCTGTGCTGCTGCATTAACCGCACAGTGATCTCCCCTTTCCAAGCCGTCTTTTGCAAGCGCAGCCCAAGCTTCTCTCCGCTCCCTGGCAATGACCTCCGCTAACTCGCTTTCCGCCCCAGGGGTTGTCTCATTGCCCAGAGGGAGAACGGCCAGGGGCGCTTTCGGCCGCGGCCCCTGCTCTTCGGGGGGTGCGGATGGCCTCTGCTCTTCGGGGGGTGCGGACGGCTCAGAAGCTGCCTCTGAGCCAGAGCCAGAAGGCGGTGGCGGCGGGGGAGGTAAAGCCACCTGCGTGACCGTAGGGGGCAAAGGAGTAGTTTGGGACCATTCTCTTTCATAGTTTCTATTTTTTGTGTGAGCAGCAGATGCTTGCTCAGCTGCTTTCTTTTCTGCCTGGTACTGTAAAAGCTCGTTATGTACCACCCTCCATAGCTTTCCCAACTTTTTTTGCCGTTTTATCATCCTGTAATGTAGCCTCCCACAACACATCTCCGAACTTTCGCCACTCTGTCAGCTCATGTACGGTATGCGGATTTATGAATAAGCCTTTAGCATGCCCATATGTTAAAAGACTCGTTAACTCCTTCTGCAAATCTATTCCCTTAACCCGCCGCTCTTCCAGGAAAGCGGTAAATAAATTATATGCTGCTTGCCTTTCCATACCTAATTTATCAGCGCTGTTGCAGCCCCTCAAGGTCTCGGCAGCACGTATCGGCCGGGCCCATCTATATGGTCGCCCAGAGCACGGCGCGTCCTCAGGCTCGTCTATACGGTCACCTTACTTTTATTCGCGCTTATTGCCGTCCCGGCTGCTTCAGGACCCGAACATTTACCCTGTCGTCGCTCGTCCGTGGTTCAATGCCTGCATTTTGCTCCGGCATGTCGGGGATCACCATTTGACGGGGTCGTCCGTGGTGTCCAGGGGGTACATCGGGGTCACCATTTGACGGAGTCGACGGGAGACAAGCACATCCGATGATGATCAACAAGTCTCGATTTATTGATACGATAGGCATGCTTTTATAATAGCAGTAATAAGGCTCATACATATTACAAAAGTAAGGCTCATCATTGGTCCGATACAGAGTGTCAGCCCTGCCTCTATTGCTACATTCCTAGGATGTTTGTGGTTTTTCTAGGTCCTGTTTTTATCTCCTGTTATCGCCTAACTTCTTGCTCAGGGAGACTGTGGCCTTGTACGAGGCTGTTATTATTTCACCAGCTGTATTTTCTCACGTCCCTTCTCCTCAAGCCATGTCTCTACAAAAACTCTCCACAATCTGCCACCCGACCTAAGTGAGAGGCGGGGACAGAGAGTTTTAAAAAGTGGACACACACCTTTAGCTTTGTGGATACCTGCCATCTTCTTGGACCCTCAGGACAAAGAATAACATGCTACAATGCGCGGAACCTTGAAGATCATGAGTATCTTTCATCTCTTCTATCTCTCTTGTAAACTCTCTCTTTTTATCTCTCCTCATTCTCTTTTTCCTTGTAACAAGTGCATCTGCAGCAGGCTGTAGCAGGCATTTTTGGCGTTCAGTTTTGACTCCGGCAACATCAGGCTCTTTTTATGTTTTTCAGTTCTGCTAAGCAGATTGTTATACAGTGTTACATTCCTAGGATGTTTGTGGTTTTTCTAGGTCCTGTTTTTAGCTCCTGTTATCGCCTAACTTCTTGCTCAGGGAGACTGTGGCCTTGTACGAGGCTGTTATTATTTCACCAGCTGTATTTTCTCACGTCTCTTCTCCTCAAGCCATGTCTCTACAACAACTCTCCACAGGAAACCATCGAAGCGGTCTACTCTAGTCGACCAGACTTGAAGGAACAACCACTGGAGGATGCTGAGGACACATGGTATACAGACGGCAGCAGCTTCATCAAAAATGGCCAGCGCAAAGCAGGGTACGCAGTGACCACTACGAGTAAGGTAATAGAGTTGGGGCCCCTTGGCTCGGACACTTCTGCACAAAAGGCAGAAATAATAGCTTTAACTCGAGCATTAGAACTCGCTAAAGACAGAAAAATCAACATCTGGACGGACTCTAAATATGCTTTTGGAGTAGTTCACGCCCATGGAGCTGTCTGCAAAGAACGAGGACTATTGTCCACCCAAGGAAAGCACATAAAACATGCAAAAGAAATCCTTAAACTGTTGGAAGCTGTACAACTACCAGAAAAAGTAGCAATTATGTATTGTAAAGCTCACCAGAAGGGAACAACTGCACAAGAGATAGGCAATTCCATAGCGGACCAGGAAGCAAAGAGAGCGCTGAAGAGGGCACGGCAGAAATACAGCCCCTAATTCCAGACGGTAAAATCCAAAGTGATCAAATTCCTAACTATTCAAAAGAGGATCAAAAACTCATTATGGCCAAAGTGACACAACAAGTTAGTCAGGTTCTGGGGATAGACTGACAATTACATACTCCATATAGGCCCCAAGCAAGTGGCCAGGTGGAGAAGATGAACCACATTCTTAAGTTACAGACTGTAAAATTGGGTCAAGAAGCTGGACTAGCTTGGCCTCAGTCACTACCCCTAGCCTTGTTGAGAATAAGAACTAAACCAAGGGCCAAGGGAGGATTGAGTCCCTTTGAAATGTTATATGGAAGGCCCTATTTGGTTCAAGCAGGAACATCAACACAAGTTGGTACTGAAGTGCTAACAGACTGTATAATAAGCTTACAAAAACAACTCAGAAAAATAGAAAAGCCTGTTTCAGGAACTCGTGCTCATGGCCTGGATGGGCCAATATATAATATGGAACCAGGTGATTATATATATGTCAGATCTCTTTCAGACTCACCCTTGAAGCCGAAATGGGAAGGACCATTCCAGGTTCTACTGACGACACATAGAGCAGTTAAGATACAGGAACAGGCATTGTGGATACATCACATCAGAGTGAAAAAGGCACATAAGTCTTCATGGAAGGTCACGCAAGTCCAACCAGGAAAATTGTCTTTCTCACGATCTTAATTACAATTCAGGAATGGGAGGGCACTTCTAGCCAAAACAATACTGAGTGGCCTTGGTCTCAAGCTTATGTTAGGTACACCGGATCCATGGGTATAAATTCTGCCCAAGAGGGCCTAAGTTTGTCTACTGTGGTTATACATGGAAATCAGATGTACCTCAGAAAAGAGTGGAATTGGCATAAAAAAGAAAAGGTTCATGGACTTCAGGAGAGCGTGGGGGAAGAAATCAAAGTAGGATGCCGGATGATTAATGGCACCATTCATAAGAAGGCATCCCAAATTACTATCTCAACTATTCCTACAGATAAGAAAAAAGAGATATGCACTTCCAGTGAATTAGATTTTTGGTATAATTTTACGTTAACACAGACCGTTAAGGTAGTTTGACTTTGGGCACATGATACTATTGGACTCTCATTCAAATTTAAAATAGATGCTATAGTTAGGCCTGTTACAGCAAGCACACAAACAACAATCACACACCCTAAGAAAGATATGTCTACCGAACAACCTACGTCAACACCCAAACTCAGATCCAGAATCTATGAAATCGAACCGTACGTAATCAGAAATATAGGTCAGCAACAAATGCTCCATCCAGAATGGTCCCTTAAACGTGTGGAGATGCTAATGCAAATCAATATCTCTGACATTCAGCCAGCATGCTCTCCCTTCTTAAAAACATCCTTTGAGGGCTGGACAACTTGGTTGCAAAAACGAGCGCCCTTTAGAGACCGAATGCAGAGAGACCTAACTGGCATATTAGGGACGGGATCGGGGGTCCTAAATGGAATTGATTCAGAGATACTGATGAATAAATTAGCCGCTGCAACTAGTGATCTGACAAAATTACAGCAGCTTTTACAATCATCTCTATCAGCGTTAGGAACTAGCCAGTGGCTCTTATCAAAAGTGTTACCAAAATGGGTTAAGATAGAAGAGCAAGACCATGAATTAATAGTGAGCACACTTGGTACGGTTCAAGATAACATCTCTTTGGCTCTCAGTTGTATACAGGCGCAATTATGGATGCAGTTGGTGGCCGCCTTAATTATAAGAGAAGGTGGTAAAGGTACTTTCCCCACCGAAATCCGGAAAATGGTTTGGGACAGTGCCACTGACTTAGAGAGGGAGCTCCAGTCCCGGTGGACTCTGGTAAATTTTACCTATGACCCCATCAATAATACAGTCACAGCCTTTGTGTTGACCATACGTAACGCTTCTATACATGTAATCCACCCCATTATTGCATTAGGATTAAACCATGATAAAACTGTGCTCTACCCTTCTGAACATAGAACCTGGGCACGAATGGTGAACGGGAGGTGGCAAACTGTAAATTTAGAATCTTGTTTTACATGAGAACAACAAGGATTCATTTGCGAAAATAATGCAATTGATGCTCAAGATATTTGTCTCGACACGGAGGAAAGCATCTGTCACTTTGAGATCCATCCCAGACGCTAATCAAAGGACTGTACTTGTGTATATGGGCCAGGGTTGTGTGTGTTTGAGAACTGCTTGTGTCTCTGTAGTAGTAGATGAAATAATTGTCAATAGTAAGAATCACTCTAACTTCTGTATCTGTAATTTTGTTAAGATCATTGGGTGTGACTTTTCTTATTTAGCACCAGTCGTATCCCTTCAATTAATAAGAACAAAAGGTACAATGTTTCACAATTTATCACCTGTATCTATGGGAATGAATCTTACATTGGTGAAACAGTTAATGAAACATCAAGACTTGATCAAAATTTTGGACAAGGTCCAGGAAAGCGGGAAAAGACCCTGATAACAGTCCACCACGACACAGAGGAAATAAACAGAGTCCTGAAGCGGGTAAGGGAGGACGTGAACCATCACTGGTGGGACATGTTGTTTGGATGGTCCCCTACTGTGATTGGCATTCTAAATAAGTTGTGTCACCCCATTATTGTCCTTTTGATGCTAATTTTAGTTAGCTTTGTTTTCTCTACCGTGCTGTTTATCTGGAACTGGAGGATGCTACAGCAACTAACAATTCTAACTTCCATGGCTAGTGCCCATGAGAATGCATTGAGAAGTAATTTTGCAACAAAATACCATCCAATTCCCCTTCGAGAGGTAAATTATGCAGCTGGCAAATTAATTTGCCCATGTTAAAAAAGACAGGGGGGAATTGATGAGAGACTGAGTCTGCACAAAGTTCAGAAGAAAATATTCGTCTTTCGCAAAAGAGTTTTGATGGTGCAATGCATTCATTCTACAATTGCCTGTCCAGCTGGGGAATGTGGAATGCCAATAAGGTGTTGCACTCCCATCTGTAAAATCTGTCAGCCCATTTACCGGTGTGGTACTACACTTAGATTTTTCCCCTAGACATTCTTGTTGCAAAAAGGTTATGAACCAATGGCCTGGATGATTAATTTTAATTTGTCCACTAAAGTTTGCCAAGACCACTTGTAATTCTAAACTGTTCTGCATACTCTATTGTAAATATCATTCTGTCATTGGAATGACTATTGTTTCAGGCTCTTTCCCATTCAGATCCTCTATCCGATCTCGACCTTTCATGATTAACTGTGCAAACATTTCTACTCTTGTTACAATCGTCTTTGATGGCTGATTAGATAAGAATTGCCATTCTATAATTTTTAATTTGTCCAACTTGGTTTCAACCCATTGCATTATTAACCCAACAGGCTGATAAGCGTTACTGATGATCAAGAAATTGACACCCCACCCAAATACTACACGATGTGCTTGTCTGTTGCTTACTGCATTTTCTATTTTTTTTCAATGTTTGTTCTGCTTCCTTTGTTAGTTTCCTTGGTGCTAATATATCCATATCTCCTTTTAACAACTCAGACAAAGGTAACAACGTTTGACTATCTACCCCTAACAAATTCCTGATCCAATTGATATTACCCAGCAAGATCTGCACACCGTTAAGTGTTTGGATGTTAATTCTAAATGGTTTGATGGTTTTATCCAAAATTTTTCACCCCAAATACATCCATGGTGCAACACTCTGCACCTTTTCTGGTGCGATTCGCAATTGATGTTTTTGCAACGTCACATAATTCTGTTTATACCTTTCTAAATTATCTTTCCCCATCACTAGTATATTATCCACATAATGATACGCTAACAGCTGTGGATATTTTTTCCGAAAACCCTGTAAGGCTTGGTCGACATAAAGTTGACACATAGTTGGCACATTTTTCATCCCTTGTGGTAACATCACCCATTGATATCTCTACACTGGTCCATGTCTGTTTGTTGTTGGAACCGAAAAGGCAAATTTTTTCCACTATCGCTGGGGTCAATAGGTATGGTAAAAAAAACCAGTCCTTTAAGCCAATAACTAAAACGTTCCAGTCTCTATAAATCCTTGAGGACTGACCAACAGTCATCCTTCAGGACAGTCTTTTTCTGCCATGATGGTGACATCCACGATGGTATCCACCAGCACAGTTATTTGAATTGTTTGATTTTTGTAATATCAATGTCACCTTTAATTGTGGTTTTGATTTTTGAATTTCTAATGCCCATGTTATCTGTTTTTCTTGTCCTGTAGATCCAAAGCCTCCACTCGCCCTTTTATTTTTTCAGTTTGGGGAGCTTTACTTTTAAAAGGTACTAATTGTGCTATTAGACTGAATGCCTGACGCAGAGTAACAAAACCAAACAAACATATTGGATGACCATCAAGTCATCTGTGGACTTTTCTCCGAGTAATGGCTTTTTCAGTTTTGCCCAAAGTTTTTTGTGCATCACTGTCACTGGTAAGAGTAGGAGGTGCTGTTAAAGCCATGTCCCCCTTAGGAAGATCAACTAATGGACTTAGTTCTGCATTAGTAATACCCAAATAAGGTTTAACTCGATTGATTGTTCCTAGGAGCTTTTGTAAATAGTTTTAACTACTATTTGCAATTTGACTTGCTGAGGTTCAATTGTGTCATTCAAAATTTTCCACTCAAGATATTTCCAGGTTTGAATTTTTTTCAGGTGTGACTTGAAGGCCTATTTTCTCTAATACAATCTTTGAAATGGTATTAATTGAGCAACATAACTGCTTTGAGTGATATACACAGGTGGGAAAGGAATATAAACCATAGCTTGTATTTGTCCAGTAAAATCAGAATTAATAACACTGTTAAACAGCTCTGTCTTACTATCGCTGAGCCCTGCAGATGACTATAAATAGCAAGAATCATTCTAGTTTCTGTGTTTGTAATTTTGTTAAGATTGTTGGGCGTGACTTTTCTTACTTAGCACCAGTCGTATCCCACCAGTTGATAAGATCCAGTTATGCAATGTTTCAAAAATTGTCACCTGTACCTATTGGGATGAATCTTACATTGGTGAAACAATTAATGAAACATCAGGATTTGATCAAAATTTTGAAGGAGGTCCAAGAAAATGGGAGAAAGACCCTGATAACAATCCATCATGACATGGAGGAAATAAATAGGGTCCTGAAAAGGGTAAAAGAAGATGCAAGCCATAATTGGTGGGATGTACTTTTTGGATGGTCACCTGAAGCGACTGGCATTCAAGATAAATTGCGTCACCCCGTTGTTGTTCTTTTAATACTAGTTTTAGTCAGCCTTGCTTTGTCTGTAATACTGTTTATTTGGAACTGGAAAATGCTACAGCGGCTAACAGTTCTAACTTCTATGACTAGTGCGCATGAGAATGCATTAAGGGAAAACTTTCAAGCAAGGCACTATCCCGTTCCCCTTCGAGAAATAGATCGCGTATAAGGCAAACGACTTTGTCTAGCACCAAAGACAGGGGGGAATTGATAGATAAACATATAAAATCTGAAGCAACTTAGAAGAAGCTTAGTTTTGTTAGCAGAGGCCTTGAAAGCTGATAAAGAGGAGCCAGCATGCAGAGTTCTGCTTATAAGAAGAAAACAGGTATGTGGACATCAACGGTCTTGAGCGAAAACCGGTTGAATCCTACTTTGTGGTTCGGAGGAATGCCAGAAGTCCAGAGAGCCTGCACACAGTTCGGGGTTAAAATTTCATCCTGAGGAAGACTGCTGACTTCATCCCTGAGACCCTAGCCCATGACCACCAGGAGGCACTGCGCAGGCACAAGACTGAAGAGATCCTTCCAGAACTAATTATAATACAAAGCGGGGAAAGGTTATGAATATGTAGTAGGCGCTTATAATTATGCATGTCTTTACACTATAAGTAGCTGTTTGTTAAGTTATATGTTGTGCGAGCTGGGCAGACCTTATCTCCCTCAAGCCTGCCGGCAAAATAAAAAAACATACCTGCTTTGTGACTCATCTCAGGTTATAGAGTTTGATTCCGCAAAACAGTATTTCCCAGAATCTATATGAATATGTATGTTTAACCAGTGTAAATGTCATGTAATCAGCCTCAATAGTTGGACACGTCAGGTGGAATTATCCCCTGCATACCCCGGTGCCGCTTAATGACAATACTTGCTTAATAATCAAATTGGCACTGATTATTGAGTTTGGCTTTTTCACAGGAACAATTTTGCCACCCCAGATGAGACACCCTCTGCTCGGCTGCACGACCCGGTGAGTACAAGGACTCCCTTGGGTAAACCTCGGGATCTTTTCTCGGAGGGGCTCCTTCCCCTGACCGGATCGCTGTGGGAGCAGAGGAAGACCATTTCCTGAAAAGGTATTCTTCAGTTCTTGTTCTTGGACCAGTAGTGGGGAAGACCCGTAAGTCATGAGGAGATGTCCTACACAGGGCGCTGTACGACTGGTTGCAGTCCCCTTTGTGTATTCTTGTGGTAAGAGTTATGTACAATTGTACCTGGAATCTTGTGGAAGCCTAGGTTTTGGTGACAGGGATTAAAGTTCCCACTGCCTTGGTTTTGGTACAGGGGATCTGGGTCCCCACTGGTAATTGGTATAAGAATTGTGAGCTGTTTTGGTCTTGAACCTGGAAAGCATAATAAGGAACTGAATACTGATAACTGATTTTAATTTTTGTATACTTCACAACTGTGTGTGTGTGAGTGAGTGTGCACCCGAGACGTAGCATAGCTACGGAGCGAGTGTAGAGTTTTGACCATGGTTCCGTTAGGGGTGTGGCTGGAGACGAACAAAGTGAGTGTAAGTTTTGCCTTAGAGTTTTTATGACTTTGTTGTTAACGTAATAGCTGTTACACGGACAGCGTGTGAAGAACAGAAACTGGTAAATTATGTCAAGAAGTTTGGCTAATTCTGACAAAAGACTGTGGCCACCACGAATACTTTTAATCTCGAGCAAGAAGGAAAAAACTGCAGCTGTGTGTGTGAATGTCGTCGTCCCCCCCTTCTCGTCCCTGAATGTGAAGTGTTTTTCTCTGTTATCTCTGTAGGGGGATGCCAAGTTATGAGAAATTTTATTTGGATAAAAATAATGAGCACCCCAGTGATTATCGGGCAATTCTCAAACAGGCTTTATTAAAATATGAGGGGACATTGACCCTTAAAAATTTTAATAGAGCGCCAACTATCAATTTATTCAAAATTTGCTCTATGGTTATTTCTGCAGGCAGTTTTATTGTTGTGTGTGTAGAATTGGGGGACAATACACACAGATTTGTGTTTGTGTGTGTGTGTATTATGTGTATCAATAATGTAAGAAATGTTGAACACCTGCCCAATTGGCAGAGACAAAACTTAATGTAATTTAATAGAAAGTGTGATCAGTGGCAGAAAATGTATGCGAAGAGAAGGAGAGAAAAGAAAGAATTAAAATGCACGTGAAGAGACAGCAAAAGAAAAAGGATTTAAAGTTAATGTGTTTGTACCAAGTGTGTAAGTAGCAGTGGTCATTGGATGTGCGTAAAAAGTTTAAGCAACAAAGGCACGTGCCTCTGACTGGTAAACTTTTAAAACTCCAATCATCTTCTTAGAACGTTGCTGAAATGCAACAAACTAGTATCCAGCTGCAATAAATTTGGTAGCTCTTCCTCTGGCAATTTAATTGCTTTGATTGTTTGCTTTCCAGCTTGAACCATCCAAGCACTGATATGAGAACTATAAGATCAACACCTGGTTTATTTTTCAAGAGATTCAAGGAAGATTGTTCATTGTTCAGCGGTTTGTGTGTGTGTGAAGAGGTGGACTCTCTGGTCAACCCTAACCTGGGGTAAAATCTCTGAATATTTTTGAGAAAGTTGTTTTAAAATAGATGTGTGATCTTACAAGAAAAGGTGGATTTTTTTTCCCCTTCCACAGCAAATTGATTTAGTAGCACTCTGTATTCCAGTGCCCCTTATCAGATCAGCAACTGCTGGGCTCTGGCACAGACAATAGTGAATGGGATTTTAGCAGATACTACAGAAAGCATAGTTGAAGGGCCCAAAAGGGAGCTAACCCAGTATGCCAGAGACAATACCCTTTGAGATTAAAAGATTGTAAAGAAATAGAAAGCCCAATTAATAACTTTTCATGACATGGAACTATTAGTGGAATGTGAATCTGAATATAATACCCCATACTGCTAGTGAAAAAGCTGGATGGAACTTACCAAGTAGTACAGGACCTGAGAGAAATAAAAAAGGTTGTCAAAGATTTGCATCCTGTAGTGGACTAAATTAAGAATAACCAGATGTGGTTTACAGTGTTAGATTTTAAAGATGCACCTTTCTGTCTGCCACTAGCCAAAGAAAGTCAAAAGATATCTGGATTTGAAGGGGAGAGTCCTACCTCTGGTAAGGAAACCCAACTTACTTGGACGGTGTTACCCCAAGGTTTTAAGAATAGCCCAACAAATTTTGGAAATCAATTAGCATGAGAAATTGAAGCACGGGATTCCCCCCTCTAGAGATGGCATCCTTCTACAGTATGTGGATGATTTGTTAATAGCAACTGAAACAAGACCTGAGTTCATTCAGTGGACTGTAAATTTGTTGAATTTTCTTGGATTAAATGGATATCGAGTCTCTCAACAGAAAGCCCAAATGGTGCAAGAATGAGTGACGACCTTGGGATATGGACTGTCCAGGGGACAAGAAGAACTGGGAACTGAATGAGAGGAAGCCATCTGTCAGACTCCACTCCCACAGACGGTAAAAGAACTCAAAACCTTCTTGGGAATGACAGGTTGGTGCCACTTATGGATTTACAATTATGAAGTGATAGTAAAGCTGTTATATGAACTTTAAAAACCAACCCTCCCCAACTGGCATGGTCTAAGGAGGCTAAAAATGCATTTGAGACACTTAAAAAGACACTTTGGACCAGAAGATGCCCCATCTAGGTTTTTGAAATACCAAGCCATTCTGGTCGAGTCAGATGATATCCAAATTGAAGTAACTAACATTGTGAACCCAGCTTCTTTTCTCAGTGGAACAACCAAACCACCGACACATGACTGTCTTGAAACAATAGAAGCTGTTTATTCCAGCAGGCCAGGTCGGAAGGAAGAACCTTTGGAGGACGCACAAGATTCCTGATTTTCAGATGGAAGTAGCTTTGTCCAACAAGGTACCCGTAAAGCTGGTTATGCAGTAACTACTAGGGACAAGGTAATTGAATCCCAACCATTACCTGATGGGACTTCGTCTCAAAAGGGTGAAATTATTGCCTTGACCAGAGCTGTAGAACTGGCAAAAGGGAAACAGATAAATATATGGACAGATTCTAAATATGCCTTTGGAGTTGTTCATGCTTGTGGAGTGATTTGGAAAGGAACAAGGGTTATTGATGGCACAAAGAAAACAGATCAAACATGCTGAAGAAATACTTCGCCTGTTGGAGGCAGTACAATTACCAGCTAAAGTCGCCATCATGCACTGTCAAGGGCACCCAAGAGGTAACACCGACCAGGAAACAGTTAATAGATTGGCTGATTATGAGGCTAAACAGGGGGCAGAAAGAATGCAAGAAGGGCAAATTTTAGCTCTAATTCCAGATAATAGAGATGAAAACTTAGAAAATCAGGAAGATATTAGATACTCCAAGTCCAACTGGGAATTAATATAAGAACTTGACTGACAGGTCCCTTCCCAGAGGTGGGCACAATTAAAAGACAGCAGAACTATTGTACCTGCCAGCTTGTTCTAGGAACTTGTCAAGAGGGAACATGATAAAACCCATTGAGGACCAGACCACTTATATGAATTCCTAAATCAGAAATGGATAGGGAGAAATTTATATACTACAGTTCAGCAAGTGACTCAACAGTGTGAAATATGTTTAAAGAATAATCCCAGTACAGGAAACCGAATACAATTAGGAATAGTTAGGACAGGAAACATGCCTGGAGAGTGTTGGCAAACCGATTTTTCTGAACTCCCAGGAAAAGGGGGGTACAGATACTTGTTAGTATTCACAGATACCTTTTCTGGATGGCCAGAGGCCTTTCCTTGCAGGACAAATAAGGCAAGGGAAACGACAAAGTTTTTGTTGAATGAAATAATACCCTGATTTGGGGTACCCATGATTATGTCATCAGATAGAGGCACTCGGTTTTATGCACAAGCAGTACAAGTTAGTAGAGCATTAGGGATCGATTGGCAATTGCACACTCCATATAGACCCCAGGCAAGTGTGCAAGTAGAGAAAATGAAGCACTTAATAAAACAGCAAATAACTAAAATATGTTATAGAAGCAAATTTGTATTGGTATCAGACTCTACCCATAGACTTACTTAGGCTGCATGTAAAGCCAAGGACAAAAGAGAATCCAAGTCCTTCTGAAATTTTATATGGGAGACCATATCAGATGAGGTATAAAGGAGAAGATTTAAATCAGCTAGGGAATTCTTACTTGCAGCCATACGTCCTTTCTTTAGGAAAACAACTGGAGAAAATTAATAAAGCTGTGGGTGGGACCAGGGCCAAGGGTTTGGATCATCCCATCCACCCATTTAGCCCTGGGGATTTGGTTTATGTTAAGAATTTTATATGTGGTTCGCTTGAGGAAAAGTGGAATGGACCATACCAAGTATTCTTGACCACCTTCACCACGATCAAGATTAAGGAACAACCCACTTGGATCCACTATTCCCAAGTGAAAAAGGCCCTGGGAGAACATTGGACTTCTAAACCTCTAGGGCCTTTAAAGCTGAGGCTACAACAACAACAGGATGAAGAATCCACAAGTATTGATTCTAATAGCTGGTATTGTTAATATTTTAATTGCTTGGAATCAAAATATGTATCTGTGATTGGTACAAGTAGTGGGCAATAGTCTTAACTGGTCAGATTGCTGAGTACGTACAGCTCTTCCCAGAGGAAATATGCAGTCCCCTTTATTTGGAATTCCGATAAGTTATGGTAATTGGAGTTGGCCATTTAGTGGCACAGGCCGCGTATGTCAGCAAAAGGGAAATTATACCAAAGGCCCTCAATTTGAGTTGCAGAGTCTGGGAAATGCCACCTTTATAGGGTAAAACGATTCTGATGCCTTAGAAGTAGGGAACTTTTAAGTAAATTACACTTCCTTGAAGTGGAACGTATGTTCAGTCGACAAGTTCAATTGCTCGAATGGATGTTGAAACCCTCTGGGATGTAAGCTACAACTAATGATAGGACTTAGGGGAAATTATTCCGGCAGTTGTTTACCCGAAGGATTATGGTGGTTGTATGGTGATGGGTATGCTAGGAAAGGGTTGCCAACACATTGGAATGGTGTGGGGGTCCACAGCGGGCTGGGGACCCCTGCTGACTGTACCCGGAAGGAGATCATGGGACGGGAAGTGGGCAGACAATATAGGACCGTGCACGAAAGTAGTACCATCCATTCACAGATTGTTTATGTATAAGCTAATCCAATCATGCGGAGACGCGTGCGTTAATAAAGGGTATAAGAGGCGCGTGTAAGATCAAGGTATTACTTTCCAGGTGTATGGTCTGTGCTCATCCATAATTCCCTGTCCTGGATCCCCCGGACCACCGGGAATGCCATAGCTGTTGCAGGACTCGGGTCACGTTCCTTTAAAGGTGTAGTTATTGCCTCGGACAATGCCCAAAGTCCTTCTAGCATAGCCCATTGTTTTACCTTTTGCCAAAATAAACAGGGATCATACGGTCTCACAGTAACCTGTGCCGAGGGTGAATCCCACGCCTGAGGGGTTTGAAGTTTACCGCAGGAACCCCCAGAGGTTGGCTCGGCATTAGCCTCGCTCTTTCTATTTTTTGAAGCAGCCGCCTCAGTGCCCCCCCCCCCAGCCACAGGATTGTCCCAATCACCCGGCTCATCTGGCAAAGGCGGGCGTACCAAGGGATTGTACGCTTCGGGTGCCCCTCGCTCTTCAGGGGGCAGTGGAGGGGCGGACGACGTTATGGGGTTAACTCGTCGTTGGCTTTGTTTATATATCAGACAAGCAGAGTCTGTTTCATAGTCTGACTCATCAAACAAGAATTTTTTTTCGCGCTAACCGAGATGGTTTATTCTTTGGGCACGTTACCGGATTTCTTGAATTTAGATGTTGAAACTCAGATAGAGATGCAGAGTCTGGGTCGGCGGTTAATATAGAAAATTCCTCTTGCTCCGTTAACAGATCCACAGCAGATGGAGGCTCGTCTCGGGAGGCAAGGGGTGAAAGATCTTGCTCTGCCTGATCCCTCTGTTTTTTAAAGTCTTTCAAAGTATCAAACAAAAGGCACCATGTGGTTAACAAGGATGCTGATTCTTTGTCTCTGTGTGAAGCGCTATCAAACAGCCTGTTCCCTATTTCTTTCCAAGTCAAAACAGTAAATGATGTTATTATATCTGGAGTATAACCCTGTCTCTTGCTCCATAAAAGCATCTTTTGCAACATTGATTCCCCTAGCTTTACCCCCTTCTTTTCTAGTATTTGCTTCCACATGCTTATAATCATTTCATCCTCTTTTGTTAGTGAGGCTCCCATCTTTTTCCCCAGCAACTCACCTGCACTCGGTGGCTTCTTAAAAGTCCCGGATCCGGAATTAAGCAGCTTCTCTCGCCGCTCCTCTTGGCTGTTCTGGCCGAAAACTCTTTTTTAGTGGCTGTGCCACCTCGGGGAACCCCAAAATTAAAACTGTCATAAAATCGCTAGCTATATCACGTCGGGGTCACCAGATGTCGCTGTTGAGTCACGACACGGTGATGTGGAAGCAAGTTTCTTTATTGAAGTTACATGGCTGGCCGGCCCGCGCTTGATCTTACACGCGCCTCTTATACCCTTTATTAACGCACGCGTCTCCGCATGATTGGATTAGCTTATACATAAACAATCTGTGAATGGATGGTACTACTTTCGTGCACGGTCCTATATTGTCTGCCCACTTCCCGTCCCATGATCTCCTTCCGGGTACAGTCAGCAGGGGTCCCCAGCCCGCTGTGGACCCCCACACCATTCCAATGTGTTGGCAACCCTTTCCTAGCATACCCATCACCATACAACCACCATAATCCTTCGGGTAAACAACTGCCGGAATAATTTCCCCTAAGTCCTATCATTAGTTGTAGCTTACATCCCAGAGGGTTTCAACATCCATTCGAGCAATTGAACTTGTCGACTGAACATACGTTCCACTTCAAGGAAGTGTAATTTACTTAAAAGTTCCCTACTTCTAAGGCATCAGAATCGTTTTACCCTATAAAGGTGGCATTTCCCAGACTCTGCAACTCAAATTGAGGGCCTTTGGTATAATTTCCCTTTTGCTGACATACGCGGCCTGTGCCACTAAATGGCCAACTCCAATTACCATAACTTATCGGAATTCCAAATAAAGGGGACTGCATATTTCCTCTGGGAAGAGCTGTACGTACTCAGCAATCTGACCAGTTAAGACTATTGCCCACTACTTGTACCAATCACAGATACATATTTTGATTCCAAGCAATTAAAATATTAACAATACCAGCTATTAGAATCAATACTTGTGGATTCTTCATCCTGTTGTTGTTGTAGCCTCAGCTTTAAAGGCCCTAGAGGTTTAGAAGTCCAATGTTCTCCCAGGGCCTTTTTCACTTGGGAATAGTGGATCCAAGTGGGTTGTTCCTTAATCTTGATCGTGGTGAAGGTGGTCAAGAATACTTGGTATGGTCCATTCCACTTTTCCTCAAGCGAACCACATATAAAATTCTTAACATAAACCAAATCCCCAGGGCTAAATGGGTGGATGGGATGATCCAAACCCTTGGCCCTGGTCCCACCCACAGCTTTATTAATTTTCTCCAGTTGTTTTCCTAAAGAAAGGACGTATGGCTGCAAGTAAGAATTCCCTAGCTGATTTAAATCTTCTCCTTTATACCTCATCTGATATGGTCTCCCATATAAAATTTCAGAAGGACTTGGATTCTCTTTTGTCCTTGGCTTTACATGCAGCCTAAGTAAGTCTATGGGTAGAGTCTGATACCAATACAAATTTGCTTCTATAACATATTTTAGTTATTTGCTGTTTTATTAAGTGCTTCATTTTCTCTACTTGCACACTTGCCTGGGGTCTATATGGAGTGTGCAATTGCCAATCGATCCCTAATGCTCTACTAACTTGTACTGCTTGTGCATAAAACCGAGTGCCTCTATCTGATGACATAATCATGGGTACCCCAAATCAGGGTATTATTTCATTCAACAAAAACTTTGTCGTTTCCCTTGCCTTATTTGTCCTGCAAGGAAAGGCCTCTGGCCATCCAGAAAAGGTATCTGTGAATACTAACAAGTATCTGTACCCCCCTTTTCCTGGGAGTTCAGAAAAATCGGTTTGCCAACACTCTCCAGGCATGTTTCCTGTCCTAACTATTCCTAATTGTATTCGGTTTCCTGTACTGGGATTATTCTTTAAACATATTTCACACTGTTGAGTCACTTGCTGAACTGTAGTATATAAATTTCTCCCTATCCATTTCTGATTTAGGAATTCATATAAGTGGTCTGGTCCTCAATGGGTTTTATCATGTTCCCTCTTGACAAGTTCCTAGAACAAGCTGGCAGGTACAATAGTTCTGCTGTCTTTTAATTGTGCCCACCTCTGGGAAGGGACCTGTCAGTCAAGTTCTTATATTAATTCCCAGTTGGACTTGGAGTATCTAATATCTTCCTGATTTTCTAAGTTTTCATCTCTATTATCTGGAATTAGAGCTAAAATTTGCCCTTCTTGCATTCTTTCTGCCCCCTGTTTAGCCTCATAATCAGCCAATCTATTAACTGTTTCCTGGTCGGTGTTACCTCTTGGGTGCCCTTGACAGTGCATGATGGCGACTTTAGCTGGTAATTGTACTGCCTCCAACAGGCGAAGTATTTCTTCAGCATGTTTGATCTGTTTTCTTTGTGCCATCAATAACCCTTGTTCCTTTCCAAATCACTCCACAAGCATGAACAACTCCAAAGGCATATTTAGAATCTGTCCATATATTTATCTGTTTCCCTTTTGCCAGTTCTACAGCTCTGGTCAAGGCAATAATTTCACCCTTTTGAGACGAAGTCCCATCAGGTAATGGTTGGGATTCAATTACCTTGTCCCTAGTAGTTACTGCATAACCAGCTTTACGGGTACCTTGTTGGACAAAGCTACTTCCATCTGAAAATCAGGAATCTTGTGCGTCCTCCAAAGGTTCTTCCTTCCGACCTGGCCTGCTGGAATAAACAGCTTCTATTGTTTCAAGACAGTCATGTGTCGGTGGTTTGGTTGTTCCACTGAGAAAAGAAGCTGGGTTCACAATGTTAGTTACTTCAATTTGGATATCATCTGACTCGACCAGAATGGCTTGGTATTTCAAAAACCTAGATGGGGCATCTTCTGGTCCAAAGTGTCTTTTTAAGTGTCTCAAATGCATTTTTAGCCTCCTTAGACCATGCCAGTTGGGGAGGGTTGGTTTTTAAAGTTCATATAACAGCTTTACTATCACTTCATAATTGTAAATCCATAAGTGGCACCAACCTGTCATTCCCAAGAAGGTTTTGAGTTCTTTTACCGTCTGTGGGAGTGGAGTCTGACAGATGGCTTCCTCTCATTCAGTTCCCAGTTCTTCTTGTCCCCTGGACAGTCCATATCCCAAGGTCGTCACTCATTCTTGCACCATTTGGGCTTTCTGTTGAGAGACTCGATATCCATTTAATCCAAGAAAATTCAACAAATTTACAGTCCACTGAATGAACTCAGGTCTTGTTTCAGTTGCTATTAACAAATCATCCACATACTGTAGAAGGATGCCATCTCTAGAGGGGGGAATCCCGTGCTTCAATTTCTCATGCTAATTGATTTCCAAAATTTGTTGGGCTATTCTTAAAACCTTGGGGTAACACCGTCCAAGTAAGTTGGGTTTCCTTACCAGAGGTAGGACTCTCCCCTTCAAATCCAGATATCTTTTGACTTTCTTTGGCTAGTGGCAGACAGAAAGGTGCATCTTTAAAATCTAACACTGTAAACCACATCTGGTTATTCTTAATTTAGTCCACTACAGGATGCAAATCTTTGACAACCTTTTTTATTTCTCTCAGGTCCTGTACTACTTGGTAAGTTCCATCCAGCTTTTTCACTAGCAGTATGGGGTATTATATTCAGATTCACATTCCACTAATAGTTCCATGTCATGAAAAGTTATTAATTGGGCTTTCTATTTCTTTACAATCTTTTAATCTCAAAGGGTATTGTCTCTGGCATACTGGGTTAGCTCCCTTTTGGGCCCTTCAACTATGCTTTCTGTAGTATCTGCTAAAATCCCATTCACTATTGTCTGTGCCAGAGCCCAGCAGTTGCTGATCTGATAAGGGGCACTGGAATACAGAGTGCTACTAAATCAATTTGCTGTGGAAGGGGAAAAAAAATCCACCTTTTCTTGTAAGATCACACATCTATTTTAAAACAACTTTCTCAAAAATATTCAGAGATTTTACCCCAGGTTAGGGTTGACCAGAGAGTCCACCTCTTCACACACACACAAACCGCTGAACAATGAACAATCTTCCTTGAATCTCTTGAAAAATAAACCAGGTGTTGATCTTATAGTTCTCATATCAGTGCTTGGATGGTTCAAGCTGGAAAGCAAACAATCAAAGCAATTAAATTGCCAGAGGAAGAGCTACCAAATTTATTGCAGCTGGATACTAGTTTGTTGCATTTCAGCAACGTTCTAAGAAGATGATTGGAGTTTTAAAAGTTTACCAGTCAGAGGCACGTGCCTTTGTTGCTTAAACTTTTTACGCACATCCAATGACCACTGCTACTTACACACTTGGTACAAACACATTAACTTTAAATCCTTTTTCTTTTGCTGTCTCTTCACGTGCATTTTAATTCTTTCTTTTCTCTCCTTCTCTTCGCATACATTTTCTGCCACTGATCACACTTTCTATTAAATTACATTAAGTTTTTGTCTCTGCCAATTGGGCAGGTGTTCAACATTTCTTACATTATTGATACACATAATACACACACACACAAACACAAATCTGTGTGTATTGTCCCCCAATTCTACACACACAACAATAAAACTGCCTGCAGAAATAACCATAGAGCAAATTTTGAATAAATTGATAGTTGGCGCTCTATTAAAATTTTTAAGGGTCAATGTCCCCTCATATTTTAATAAAGCCTGTTTGAGAATTGCCCGATAATCACTGGGGTGCTCATTATTTTTATCCAAATAAAATTTCTCATAACTTGGCATCCCCCTACAGAGATAACAGAGAAAAACACTTCACATTCAGGGACGAGAAGGGGGGGACGACGACATTCACACACACAGCTGCAGTTTTTTCCTTCTTGCTCGAGATTAAAAGTATTCGTGGTGGCCACAGTCTTTTGTCAGAATTAGCCAAACTTCTTGACATAATTTACCAGTTTCTGTTCTTCACACGCTGTCCGTGTAACAGCTATTACGTTAACAACAAAGTCATAAAAACTCTAAGGCAAAACTTACACTCACTTTGTTCGTCTCCAGCCACACCCCTAACGGAACCATGGTCAAAACTCTACACTCGCTCCGTAGCTATGCTACGTCTCGGGTGCACACTCACTCACACACACACAGTTGTGAAGTATACAAAAATTAAAATCAGTTATCAGTATTCAGTTCCTTATTATGCTTTCCAGGTTCAAGACCAAAACAGCTCACAATTCTTATACCAATTACCAGTGGGGACCCAGATCCCCTGTACCAAAACCAAGGCAGTGGGAACTTTAATCCCTGTCACCAAAACCTAGGCTTCCACAAGATTCCAGGTACAATTGTACATAACTCTTACCACAAGAATACACAAAGGGGACTGCAACCAGTCGTACAGCGCCCTGTGTAGGACATCTCCTCATGACTTACGGGTCTTCCCCACTACTGGTCCAAGAACAAGAACTGAAGAATACCTTTTCAGGAAATGGTCTTCCTCTGCTCCCACAGCGATCCGGTCAGGGGAAGGAGCCCCTCCGAGAAAAGATCCCGAGGTTTACCCAAGGGAGTCCTTGTACTCACCGGGTCGTGCAGCCGAGCAGAGGGTGTCTCATCTGGGGTGGCAAAATTGTTCCTGTGAAAAAGCCAAACTCAATAATCAGTGCCAATCTGATTATTAAGCAAGTATTGTCATTAAGCGGCACCGGGGTATGCAGGGGATAATTCCACCTGACGTGTCCAACTATTGAGGCTGATTACATGACATTTACACTGGTTAAACATACATATTCATATAGATTCTGGGAAATACTGTTTTGCGGAATCAAACTCTATAACCTGAGATGAGTCACAAAGCAGGTATGTTTTTTTATTTTGCCGGCAGGCTTGAGGGAGATAAGGTCTGCCCAGCTCGCACAACATATAACTTAACAAACAGCTACTTATAGTGTAAAGACATGCATAATTATAAGCGCCTACTACATATTCATAACCTTTCCCCGCTTTGTATTATAATTAGTTCTGGAAGGATCTCTTCAGTCTTGTGCCTGCGCAGTGCCTCCTGGTGGTCATGGGCTAGGGTCTCAGGGATGAAGTCAGCAGTCTTCCTCAGGATGAAATTTTAACCCCGAACTGTGTGCAGGCTCTCTGGACTTCTGGCATTCCTCCGAACCACAAAGTAGGATTCAACCGGTTTTCGCTCAAGACCGTTGATGTCCACATACCTGTTTTCTTCTTATAAGCAGAACTCTGCATGCTGGCTCCTCTTTATCAGCTTTCAAGGCCTCTGCTAACAAAACTAAGCTTCTTCTAAGTTGCTTCAGATTTTATATGTTTATCTATCAATTCCCCCCTGTCTTTGGTGCTAGACAAAGTCGTTTGCCTTATACGCGATCTATTTCTCGAAGGGGAACGGGATAGTGCCTTGCTTGAAAGTTTTCCCTTAATGCATTCTCATGCGCACTAGTCATAGAAGTTAGAACTGTTAGCCGCTGTAGCATTTTCCAGTTCCAAATAAACAGTATTACAGACAAAGCAAGGCTGACTAAAACTAGTATTAAAAGAACAACAACGGGGTGACGCAATTTATCTTGAATGCCAGTCGCTTCAGGTGACCATCCAAAAAGTACATCCCACCAATTATGGCTTGCATCTTCTTTTACCCTTTTCAGGACCCTATTTATTTCCTCCATGTCATGATGGATTGTTATCAGGGTCTTTCTCCCATTTTCTTGGACCTCCTTCAAAATTTTGATCAAATCCTGATGTTTCATTAATTGTTTCACCAATGTAAGATTCATCCCAATAGGTACAGGTGACAATTTTTGAAACATTGCATAACTGGATCTTATCAACTGGTGGGATACGACTGGTGCTAAGTAAGAAAAGTCACGCCCAACAATCTTAACAAAATTACAAACACAGAAACTAGAATGATTCTTGCTATTTATAGTCATCTGCAGGGCTCAGCGATAGTAAGACAGAGCTGTTTAACAGTGTTATTAATTCTGATTTTACTGGACAAATACAAGCTATGGTTTATATTCCTTTCCCACCTGTGTATATCACTCAAAGCAGTTATGTTGCTCAATTAATACCATTTCAAAGATTGTATTAGAGAAAATAGGCCTTCAAGTCACACCTGAAAAAAATTCAAACCTGGAAATATCTTGAGTGGAAAATTTTGAATGACACAATTGAACCTCAGCAAGTCAAATTGCAAATAGTAGTTAAAACTATTTACAAAAGCTCCTAGGAACAATCAATCGAGTTAAACCTTATTTGGGTATTACTAATGCAGAACTAAGTCCATTAGTTGATCTTCCTAAGGGGGACATGGCTTTAACAGCACCTCCTACTCTTACCAGTGACAGTGATGCACAAAAAACTTTGGGCAAAACTGAAAAAGCCATTACTCGGAGAAAAGTCCACAGATGACTTGATGGTCATCCAATATGTTTGTTTGGTTTTGTTACTCTGCGTCAGGCATTCAGTCTAATAGCACAATTAGTACCTTTTAAAAGTAAAGCTCCCCAAACTGAAAAAATAAAAGGGCGAGTGGAGGCTTTGGATCTACAGGACAAGAAAAACAGATAACATGGGCATTAGAAATTCAAAAATCAAAACCACAATTAAAGGTGACATTGATATTACAAAAATCAAACAATTCAAATAACTGTGCTGGTGGATACCATCGTGGATGTCACCATCATGGCAGAAAAAGACTGTCCTGAAGGATGACTGTTGGTCAGTCCTCAAGGATTTATAGAGACTGGAACGTTTTAGTTATTGGCTTAAAGGACTGGTTTTTTTTACCATACCTATTGACCCCAGCGATAGTGGAAAAAATTTGCCTTTTCGGTTCCAACAACAAACAGACATGGACCAGTGTAGAGATATCAATGGGTGATGTTACCACAAGGGATGAAAAATGTGCCAACTATGTGTCAACTTTATGTCGACCAAGCCTTACAGGGTTTTCGGAAAAAATATCCACAGCTGTTAGCGTATCATTATGTGGATAATATACTAGTGATGGGGAAAGATAATTTAGAAAGGTATAAACAGAATTATGTGACGTTGCAAAAACATCAATTGCGAATCGCACCAGAAAAGGTGCAGAGTGTTGCACCATGGATGTATTTGGGGTGAAAAATTTTGGATAAAACCATCAAACCATTTAGAATTAACATCCAAACACTTAACGGTGTGCAGATCTTGCTGGGTAATATCAATTGGATCAGGAATTTGTTAGGGGTAGATAGTCAAACGTTGTTACCTTTGTCTGAGTTGTTAAAAGGAGATATGGATATATTAGCACCAAGGAAACTAACAAAGGAAGCAGAACAAACATTGAAAAAAAATAGAAAATGCAGTAAGCAACAGACAAGCACATCGTGTAGTATTTGGGTGGGGTGTCAATTTCTTGATCATCAGTAACGCTTATCAGCCTGTTGGGTTAATAATGCAATGGGTTGAAACCAAGTTGGACAAATTAAAAATTATAGAATGGCAATTCTTATCTAATCAGCCATCAAAGACGATTGTAACAAGAGTAGAAATGTTTGCACAGTTAATCATGAAAGGTCGAGATCGGATAGAGGATCTGAATGGGAAAGAGCCTGAAACAATAGTCATTCCAATGACAGAATGATATTTACAATAGAGTATGCAGAACAGTTTAGAATTACAAGTGGTCTTGGCAAACTTTAGTGGACAAATTAAAATTAATCATCCAGGCCATTGGTTCATAACCTTTTTGCAACAAGAATGTCTAGGGGAAAAATCTAAGTGTAGTACCACACCGGTAAATGGGCTGACAGATTTTACAGATGGGAGTGCAACACCTTATTGGCTTTCCACATTCCCCAGCTGGACAGGCAATTGTAGAATGAATGCATTGCACCATCAAAACTCTTTTGCGAAAGACGAATATTTTCTTCTGAACTTTGCGCAGACTCAGTCTCTCATCAATTCCCCCCTGTCTTTTTTAACATGGGCAAATTAATTTGCCAGCTGCATAATTTACCTCTCGAAGGGGAATTGGATGGTATTTTGTTGCAAAATTACTTCTCAATGCATTCTCATGGGCACTAGCCATGGAAGTTAGAATTGTTAGTTGCTGTAGCATCCTCCAGTTCCAGATAAACAGCACGGTAGAGAAAACAAAGCTAACTAAAATTAGCATCAAAAGGACAATAATGGGGTGACACAACTTATTTAGAATGCCAATCACAGTAGGGGACCATCCAAACAACATGTCCCACCAGTGATGGTTCACGTCCTCCCTTACCCGCTTCAGGACTCTGTTTATTTCCTCTGTGTCGTGGTGGACTGTTATCAGGGTCTTTTCCCGCTTTCCTGGACCTTGTCCAAAATTTTGATCAAGTCTTGATGTTTCATTAACTGTTTCACCAATGTAAGATTCATTCCCATAGATACAGGTGATAAATTGTGAAACATTGTACCTTTTGTTCTTATTAATTGAAGGGATACGACTGGTGCTAAATAAGAAAAGTCACACCCAATGATCTTAACAAAATTACAGATACAGAAGTTAGAGTGATTCTTACTATTGACAATTATTTCATCTACTACTACAGAGACACAAGCAGTTCTCAAACACACACAACCCTGGCCCATATACACAAGTACAGTCCTTTGATTAGCGTCTGGGATGGATCTCAAAGTGACAGATGCTTTCCTCCGTGTCGAGACAAATATCTTGAGCATCAATTGCATTATTTTCGCAAATGAATCCTTGTTGTTCTCATGTAAAACAAGATTCTAAATTTACAGTTTGCCACCTCCCGTTCACCATTCGTGCCCAGGTTCTATGTTCAGAAGGGTAGAGCACAGTTTTATCATGGTTTAATCCTAATGCAATAATGGGGTGGATTACATGTATAGAAGCGTTACGTATGGTCAACACAAAGGCTGTGACTGTATTATTGATGGGGTCATAGGTAAAATTTACCAGAGTCCACCGGGACTGGAGCTCCCTCTCTAAGTCAGTGGCACTGTCCCAAACCATTTTCCGGATTTCGGTGGGGAAAGTACCTTTACCACCTTCTCTTATAATTAAGGCGGCCACCAACTGCATCCATAATTGCGCCTGTATACAACTGAGAGCCAAAGAGATGTTATCTTGAACCGTACCAAGTGTGCTCACTATTAATTCATGGTCTTGCTCTTCTATCTTAACCCATTTTGGTAACACTTTTGATAAGAGCCACTGGCTAGTTCCTAACGCTGATAGAGATGATTGTAAAAGCTGCTGTAATTTTGTCAGATCACTAGTTGCAGCAGCTAATTTATTCATCAGTATCTCTGAATCAATTCCATTTAGGACCCCCGATCCCGTCCCTAATATGCCAGTTAGGTCTCTCTGCATTCGGTCTCTAAAGGGCGCTCGTTTTTGCAACCAAGTTGTCCAGCCCTCAAAGGATGTTTTTAAGAAGGGAGAGCATGCTGGCTGAATGTCAGAGATATTGATTTGCATTAGCATCTCCACACGTTTAAGGGACCATTCTGGATGGAGCATTTGTTGCTGACCTATATTTCTGATTACGTACGGTTCGATTTCATAGATTCTGGATCTGAGTTTGGGTGTTGACGTAGGTTGTTCGGTAGACATATCTTTCTTAGGGTGTGTGATTGTTGTTTGTGTGCTTGCTGTAACAGGCCTAACTATAGCATCTATTTTAAATTTGAATGAGAGTCCAATAGTATCATGTGCCCAAAGTCAAACTACCTTAACGGTCTGTGTTAACGTAAAATTATACCAAAAATCTAATTCACTGGAAGTGCATATCTCTTTTTTCTTATCTGTAGGAATAGTTGAGATAGTAATTTGGGATGCCTTCTTATGAATGGTGCCATTAATCATCCGGCATCCTACTTTGATTTCTTCCCCCACGCTCTCCTGAAGTCCATGAACCTTTTCTTTTTTATGCCAATTCCACTCTTTTCTGAGGTACATCTGATTTCCATGTATAACCACAGTAGACAAACTTAGGCCCTCTTGGGCAGAATTTATACCCATGGATCCGGTGTACCTAACATAAGCTTGAGACCAAGGCCACTCAGTATTGTTTTGGCTAGAAGTGCCCTCCCATTCCTGAATTGTAATTAAGATCGTGAGAAAGACAATTTTCCTGGTTGGACTTGCGTGACCTTCCATGAAGACTTATGTGCCTTTTTCACTCTGATGTGATGTATCCACAATGCCTGTTCCTGTATCTTAACTGCTCTATGTGTCGTCAGTAGAACCTGGAATGGTCCTTCCCATTTCGGCTTCAAGGGTGAGTCTGAAAGAGATCTGACATATATATAATCACCTGGTTCCATATTATATATTGGCCCATCCAGGCCATGAGCAGGAGTTCCTGAAACAGGCTTTTCTATTTTTCTGAGTTGTTTTTGTAAGCTTATTATACAGTCTGTTAGCACTTCAGTACCAACTTGTGTTGATGTTCCTGCTTGAACCAAATAGGGCCTTCCATATAACATTTCAAAGGGACTCAATCCTCCCTTGGCCCTTGGTTTAGTTCTTATTCTCAACAAGGCTAGGGGTAGTGACTGAGGCCAAGCTAGTCCAGCTTCTTGACCCAATTTTACAGTCTGTAACTTAAGAATGTGGTTCATCTTCTCCACCTGGCCACTTGCTTGGGGCCTATATGGAGTATGTAATTGTCAGTCTATCCCCAGAACCTGACTAACTTGTTGTGTCACTTTGGCCATAATGAGTTTTTGATCCTCTTTTGAATAGTTAGGAATTTGATCACTTTGGATTTTACCGTCTGGAATTAGGGGCTGTATTTCTGCCGTGCCCTCTTCAGCGCTCTCTTTGCTTCCTGGTCCGCTATGGAACTGCCTATCTCTTGTGCAGTTGTTCCCTTCTGGTGAGCTTTACAATACATAATTGCTACTTTTTCTGGTAGTTGTACAGCTTCCAACAGTTTAAGGATTTCTTTTGCATGTTTTATGTGCTTTCCTTGGGTGGACAATAGTCCTCGTTCTTTGCAGACAGCTCCATGGGCGTGAACTACTCCAAAAGCATATTTAGAGTCCGTCCAGATGTTGATTTTTCTGTCTTTAGCGAGTTCTAATGCTCGAGTTAAAGCTATTATTTCTGCCTTTTGTGCAGAAGTGTCCGAGCCAAGGGGCCCCAACTCTATTACCTTACTCGTAGTGGTCACTGCGTACCCTGCTTTGCGCTAGCCATTTTTGATGAAGCTGCTGCCGTCTGTATACCATGTGTCCTCAGCATCCTCCAGTGGTTGTTCCTTCAAGTCTGGTCGACTAGAGTAGACCGCTTCGATGGTTTCCAGGCAATCATGAGTCACTGGTTTCCCTGTCGCTCCGCTAAGGAAAGATGCTGGGTTGATAATGTTAGTTACTGTTATTTGGATATCATCTTGCTCCACCATAATGGCCTGATATTTGAGGAATCTTTGTGGGGATAGCCAATGCCCCCTTTTGCTTCCAGTACGGTGGACGCTGTATGAGACACTAGCACAGTTATCTTTGGCCCATTGTGAATTTTCGAGCTTCCTGGATGTTAGGCACTAATGCTGCCGCCGCCCTCAGGCAGCTGGGCCACCCTTTACTTACTTCATCCAATTGCTTGGAGAAGTATGCCACTGCCCTTCGGTCTGGGCCAGGGTTCTGAGCCAGTATTCCTAGTGCAATTCCTTGCTTCTCATGGGAGAGTAACCAAAAGGGTTTCGTGGGGTCTGGTAAACCTAAAGCCGGTGCCTGCATTAACTCTTGCTTCAATTTGTGGAAAGCCTGAATGGCTTCTCCAGTCCAAGCGAGATTCTTTGAGTCGCTCTTTAGAAGTTCATAAAGTGGTTTTACCAAGAGTCCATAATTATAAATCCATAAACGGCACCGACCTGTCATCCCCAGGAAAGTACGAAGTTCCTTAACTGTTTGTGGTTTCGGAGTCTGGCAGATGGCCTCCTTTCGTGCTGCTCCCAAGGTCCGCTCACCAGCTGTGACCTCATATTCCAGATATGTCACCTTTTGTTGGGCTATTTGAGCCTTCTGTGGAGAAACTCAATAACCATTTAGTCCAAGAAAATTCAACAAGCTTACAGTCCATGTTATATTTTGCTCCTCTGTTTCAGTGGCCACTAAGAGGTCATCCACATACTGCAGCACTGTTCCAGCCCCAGATGTCTGCTCTCATTGCTCTAAATCTTTAGCCAACTGGTTGCCAAAGAGGGTAGGGCTATTTTTAAAGCCTTGTGGGAGTACGGTCCATGTAAGTTGTGTTCTTCTCCCTGTCTCTGGATTTTCCCACTCGAAGGCGAACAGCAACTGACTTTCAGGGCTCAAAGGTAGGTAGAAGAAAGCATCTTTTAAATCCAGTACAGTAAACCAAGCCAATTCAGATTTTAGTTTTGTCAACAAAGTATATGGATTGGCCACTACAGGGTATAAATCCTCAGTTATCTTGTTTGTGGCCCTAAGGTCCTGGACTATTCTATATTTTCCATCTGGTTTTCTTATCGGTAATATGGGAGTATTGTATTCAGATTCACATTCTACTAACAATCCATATTTTAAAAATCGTTCTATGATTGGACAAATTCCTTTTCTGTCTTTTAATCTCAAAGGATATTGTTTTATTCTTACCGGTTTGGCTCCTGGTTTAATTTTAACTATTATGGGTAAGGCTGTTTTTGTGCTGCCGGGCATTTCAGTGGCCCACACCCCAGGGAACACTTGATCCTCCACCTCCTTTGGTACTTTCATCTCTTCGGAGGGACTTATCAGGGCCAAGCTTAAAAGTTCAATTAATTGATCACCTCCCACCTTAAATTCTATTCCATCTTTTCCAAATTTTACATCCGCTTCCGGTTTTTCTAATAAATCTCGTCCTAATAGTGGCTTAGGTGAGTTTGGCATGTAAAGAAACTTGTGAATCCCCAACTGTTTTCCCAATTTAAACCTTAAAGTTTGGAGGAAATATGCCTTTTCACTTTGGCCAGTAGCTCCCTTTACCGTTACAAAATCATCATCTACAGGTGTCAAAGTTTGATTCAATACCGAAAACGTTGCACCAGTACCTACTAAAAATTCAACCCCTTGTTGTTGTTCCCCTAGCTTCATTATAACCAGCGGACCCGCTAGGGTGGAGCCCCTGGGTCCCTGTCAGTCGTCCTGTTCTATCGGGGCTTGGGTTATGGGGACCCTTACACTCCTTCTAATTCCCAGTCTCCCTCGGGGACAGTCTTTCTTCCAGTGTCCCATACGCCTGCACCGTGCACACTGATTATCCAAGACAGGGGGCCCTGAGAAATCTCTATTTCCAGAGGTCCCGGCTTCTCTTTTCATTAGGACCCCGCCCTGCTGTAAAGCTGCTACCAGAGCCCTACTATCTTTTCTCCGGTCTTCCTCTGCCACCTTACGGTCTCTTATCTTCCACCTCTCTGTTGCTGAATACTTTCAAGGCCTCATCAAGCAATTTTTCTATATTCTGCCCCTCGGGCATTCCCAGCTTCTGTAACTTCCTTCGTATATCCTTAGCAGACTGTCCGATAAAAAGTGAAACTAATTGTTGTATCCCGACCTTCGACTCAGGGTCTAGAGGGGTTTGGTGCCTCATTGTATCTCTCAGTTTCTCAAGAAATTCTGATGGGGATTCATTCGGACCCTGTCTGACTGCATACAATGCTGACCAATTTACAGTTTTAGGGATAGCTCTTTCTATTCCGTTTGCAATCCACTCTCGATATTGTTCCAAGAGCTCCATATATATTGATCTGTTGGGATCCCAATGAGGATCCTGTAAGGGTAAATGATCCTTTTTACATCCTCCCCTGATCCTTTAAAGTGGTCTTCAGCTAACTCCTGAGCCTTCTTTATTATGAGCTGCTTTTCGGTTTCGGTCACGCTGTCTAGCATTAGCTGGACATCTCTCCAATCAGGGTTATGCTGCCTTACTAAATACTGAAAATGTTTTGCCACTCCTACAGGATCTAATTTATAACTTCTTGCCTTTCTTTCTCATGATTCTAAGTCCAACGATGTGTACAGCACCCTAATCAATACTGCATTTCCATCTGGTCCTACTGCCTCCTGTAACAGTGCCGGAATAAGTTCCGGTTTCAGCCCCTCCTTTGCCCTCGTGCGGCGTGCAACAGAGGTTTCTGGGGCACTACTAGTACCTGTGGCACTACCAAGTTCAGATTCTTCAGAATTTTCCTGTGCCCTCGCTGGCGGTGGTCTTTCATGCTCCGGTAACCCTTTATTTTGTGCTTTCCGAACCTTTTCACGATTCGCACACCTCTGCCCTATACTACATGCAGAACAACACCTCCTCAACTTGCCTTTTCTCTCTTTTAAATTTTCTCTTTCCAAGGCCATCACCATAGGGTCTTGTGGTGGGTTAAGACTGCAATCCCTTTGATATTCCGGATGGTTTTCGGAGGGTAAAGAACAGATCAGCATATGAATATTCTTCCCACTTCCTTTCTCTTCTTAAAAATAATGCTAATTGTAACAGGGTGTTATATTCCAGGGTGCCATTTACTGGCCACTTTTCCTGATCGTCCAATATGTAGAGGGGCCACCACTGACTGCAAAACGTTATCAACTTCTTCTTACTCATTGAACCTCCTGGGCTCCCAGCCAATTCCTTCCAATGTCTCAATATACACCCCAAGGGGCTTGCTTGAGGAAATTCTTTGCTCACTTTTGCCCCCATTATACTACCTTCCAACTCCTCTTCTTCCTTTCTTCAACTTTCACAAACCGTTTAAACACTTACGAGTGACCTGTCTCTAAGCTCTCAGGGACTTCCCCTGAGACTAGCAACAACAATAATTCCCGTCTACAAATTATGGACACTCAGGGCAATAAAGTGACCCACACCTGGCTGAACAGCACAATAAAACCAAAACCACAAAACCGCAGTCTGCAGAATTCTGACTTATCCACGCAAATATCTTACTTTTACACTTTCAGTTTACATACACAAAGCACTTGACTCACATTCCAGGAAAGGGTTAACCCGCACAGCAAGTACTTCACAAGATAAGCTCAACTCGAATTCCAGAGAGGGGGAGAAGGAGGGGTACTCTCAGCTGCTTCTGCCGCTTTTCCCCCCACCCCACCCCCACCCCACCTTTTTTTTTTCTTTCTTCTAGCTACCTTTTAAAACTTCACTCCAGTCGATGCAGGGCTCAGCGATAGTAGGACAGAGCTGTTTAACACATCACTAACTTAAGGGAAAGAACATTTCCTTGGGCTGACCTTCTAGGGAGGAAAACAATACGATAAGCAGTTGTAACACAGGCAAGTTGAAGCTAAGCCAGCAAAAAGAAGAAAACAAGAATTTAGAAAAAACAGGGCATGTGGTCACATTGTGCAAAATTAGCATTAGCCAATAATATCATAACACATATGGTAAACAAGAGTTTCATACCAATAGTTTTGATGTTATTAGTGTGATAGCTTTAGCAAGACTATAAAATGATGTGTAGCTTGTTAATAAAGATCTCCATTTTGCCACCTTATTGGAGTCCATCTCATCTTTCATTCCTGCAGTCATCTTGTCTATTGTTATAGAGGTACAGGCAGTTCTCAGACACGCACAACCCTGCCCAATATATACAAGCACGGTCTTTTGATTAGCATCTGGATGGATTTCAAAATGACAAATGCCTTGTTCAGTGTCGAGACAGATGTCTTGAGCATCGATTGTATTACTTTCGCAAATAAACCTTTGTTGCTCTCGTGTAATACAAGACTCCAAATTTACAGTTTGCCACCTCCCGTTCACCATTCCTGCCCATGCCCTGTGTTCGAAAGGATAGAGCACCATTCTTTCATGGTTTAATCCTAATGCAATGATGGGGTGCTGCCGTCCGTGTACCATGTGTCCTCAGCATCCTCTTCCGTATTGCTAAATACCTTCCAAGCCTCATCAAGGAGCTTTTCTAAATTTCATCCCTCAGGCATTCCCAGCTTTTGCAATTTCTTTCATATATCCCTAATGGACTGCTCTATGAAAAGTGAAACTAATTGTTGGATGCCTACCTCTGACTCAGGATCTGAAGGAGTTTGTTGCCTCATCGTATCTCTCAGCTTCTTGAGAAATTCTGATGGGGTTTCCTTTGGTCCTTGCTGGACTGGATATAATGCTGACCAATTTATTGGTTTAGGGAAAGCCCTTTCTATTCCTTTTGCTATCCAGTCTCGATACTGCTCCAATAGCTTCATACGTGTCGTCCTGTTAGGATCCCAGTGGGGGTCCTGCAAGGGAAAATAATCTTTTACATCTTCCCCTGATCCTTTGAGATGGTCCTCTGCTAACTCCTGAGCTTTCTTTAATATTAGCTGGGTTCCAGTTTCGGTAATATGGTCCAGCATTAACTGGACATCTCTCCAATCAGGATTATGCTGTCTGACCAAATATTGGAAATGTTTTGCCACTCCTACAGGATCCGTTCTATGACCTTTTGCTTTCCTTTTTCCTGAACTTAACTCCTCCTTTGACCTGGTGTGGGAAGCTATGTGTGTTACTGGGGCACTAGCAGGTTCTGATTCTTCAGAACTTTCTTGTGCCTTCACCGGCGGTGGTCTTTCATGCTCTGGTAACCCTTTATTTTGTGCTTTCCAGATTTTATCAGGATTCATACACCTCTGCCCTGTACTACATGCAGAACAGCACCTCTTCAGTATGCATTTTTCCTCTTTTAAATTCTCTCTCTCTAAGGCAAACACCATAGGGTCTTGTGGTGGGTTAAGGCCATGGTCCCCTTGATATTCTGGATGATTTTGAAGAGTGAAGAATAGGTCAGCATATGAATAATCTTCCCACTTCCATTCTCTCCTTAAGAATAATGCCAATTGTAAAAGTGTGTTATAATTCAGGGTGCCATGCACTGGCCATTTTTCCTGATCATCTAGTATATAGAGGGGCCACCACTGATTGCAAACCATTGTTAGCTTCCTCTTACTCATTGAGCCCAGGGCCCTGCTGCCAATTCCTTCCAGTGCTTTAATATGCATCCTAAGGGGCTTGCCCGAGGAAATTCTTTGCTTGGCTTTGTCCCCATTGCAAAAACTACTTTCTAGCTCTCCCTTTCTGTAACTTCCACACAAACAGTTTCAGACAACTTGACTCCACTGACTCTCAGGGATCACTCACAAAACTGACAACAACAATTCAAAACTTGACTTGTCTCTGACCCTCTTTTTGTTTTTACACTTCCTATTTGTCCCTTCTCACACACACAAAATACTTAACTCACATTCCAGGAGGAGGAGGGTGCTCACAGTTGCAAGGTTGGGCTTTTTCCCATTTTTTTCTATTTTTCTTCTCTCTTTTTTTTTTCTTCCCTTCTATGCTAGGTATTTTAAAATTTCACCCTCAGCAGCCTTCCATTCCAAGGGTCCAAGGTAAATCTACCTATTTATCGGCTCAATGGACGCTTGAGATTGAAAGGTCTCGTAAGTGTATTTCTAGGATTAACCAAGACAAGCAGGGGCTTCTAACCCCTGTGGTGAAACCAATTTGCAAGTCTTTCAAAGGTTTTAAGCTCTTTGTCTGTCTCTGCCCCCCCCCCCTTCCCCCCCATGGAGGAATAACATTCCCCCCTTCTCGGGTGGGTAAGCTGTCCTCCTCAATTCCGCTGGTACTCTATTATGCATCAAACAATTCACAGAATGGATTTATAACATAGAACATATAACATATAACAGTGATCTTTCACTTTGTTCGTTTCCGGCTGTTTCCCTCACGGGAGAACAGATCGGCAGATCAGAACTCCGCACTCGCTTTGTGCTTAATCACGCATCTCAATCGCACTACCACACACTCCCACACAAGCACATGAACTTAAAATAGGCTCTAAATGATGTTAGAATACACGGTACCAATATTGAGCACTTGCAACAGATAGTTGCAACTAACTAAAGTATAGTTATCTCATCACGCGCAGGACGATTTATAGGCTCTTGGTACTATACTCTTCCCCAGTGCTTCTGCTATCCCAGCAGGGAGCACCCCCTTTGGGCCCAAACCCAACAACTCCCAGTGATGAGCAGTACAGTTTTCTCACCACACGCAGGATTTCTTCCTGACGATTTATAGGATCTTCATAAGCTATACTACCCCTCACCTTCGTGTGAGACATCTCTACACGGCTTATCGGTTCATCCTCTGTTTCCCCTGCAGGTATTCCCCCAGATTACATACCTGGTCTGCCCGATGATGAGCCGTCTCTCCCCCTCGCAGCAGCGATTGGGTAGGGATGGGAGATTCTCCAGAGAAACAGTCCGGGGCATACCTAAAACACCCCACCCCTAACCGGATAGAGAGGGTATCCCATCTGGGGTGCCAAACTGTTTTGCAGAATCAAACTCTATAACCCAAGATTGTTGGAAAACTCTAGTTTGTCTTACTAAAATGTAGTCGAATAACTAATAGTTCTAACAATTCTATTAAATATAGTTAAAAACTAACTACTCCGTTGAAATTTCGCTTGCTCCAGGGTATAGTCTCGAGGTATCCTCATTTGGGAAGGAATGCTGAAAACTCTTACTGAGCCAGAAGAAATCTTATCTATGTTAACAGAACATAGAGTTGGTATCTTTATCTAATGCAAGCAGTAAACTTGCAAAGAGATAACAGTTTGCATAAAAATGTAAAGAATGCTGAAAACGTTGCAAGACCTGATGTGGCAATCACCGAAATGAATATGTATTAGAGTAGGTTGCATCCCTTTTGAATATGTAACAGATAGAGCAACACTTTAAGGATAAATGGCGAACGCGATGTGACGGTCTTTGGAACCAGATTTGGGTGCGTACCCCTGGTTCCCGGGGCCTCGAAATAAAGCACCGCATATAACCTTCTTCGTATGGTTATGTGTTTGTCTCTACGCTAACAAGATGAGTTACAAAGCTGGTATGTGCTTTATTTTGCCGGTGGGCATGAGGGATATAAGGTCTGCCCAACTCGCACAACATATAACTTAACAAACAGCTACTTATAGTGTAAAGACATGCATAATTATAAGCGCCTACTACATATTCATAACTTTTCCCTGCTTTGTATTATAATTAGTTCTGGGAGGATCTCTTCAGTCTTGCGCCTGCGCAGTGCCAGGAGCAGTGCCTCCTGGCGATCGTGGGCCAGAGTCTCAGGGATGAAGTCAGCAGTCTTCCTCAGGATGAACTTTTTTAACCCCAAACTGTGTGCAGGCTCTCTGGACTTCTGGCATTCCTCCGAACCACAAAGTAGGATTCAACCGGTTTTTGCTCGAGACTGTTGATGTCCACATTCCTGTTTTCTTCTTATAAGCAGAACTCTGCATGCCGGCTCCTCCTTATCAGCTTTCAAGGCCTCTGCTAACAAAACTAAGCTTCTTCTAAGTTGCTTCAAATTTTATATGTTTATCAATCAATACTGGTTAAACGTACATATTCATATAGATTTTGGGAAATACTGGTTAGATTCCAGGAAATACTGGTTAAACATACATATCCATGTAGATTCTGGGAAACATGTTACATATCCATTGTTTTTCCGGGAACTCATTATCATAGTTTATGTTGTATCTTCTTCTGTAATGTTTTGCGTAATCAAACCCTACAACCCAAAAATGAGTTATAAAACAGGTATGTTTATTTCCGGCTCTAGGGTGCAAGGGGGTTCTCCTCCTAGCTTGCACACCGCATAACTTAACAAACAGCTACTTATAGTGTAAAGACATGCGTAGTTATAAGCGCCTACTGCATATTCATAACTTTTCCCTGCTTCGTATTCTGGAAGGTTCTCTCAAGTCTTGTGCCTGTGTAGTGCCTCCTGATGGTCGTGGGTCAGGATCTCAGGGATGAAATCAACAGCCTTCCTCAGGATGAATTTTTTTCTCCTCGAACTGTGCGCAGGCACAGTCCTTTCTAGTTGTTTTTAAACTACTGAACCAGGTGCAGCCAGCTTTCTGCATTCCAATCCCCGCTAATCAGTAAACTTCTGCAAGCTAGTTCCCCTTGTTATTAACTTTCAAGGCCTTTGCTAACCAGCAGCACGAGTTCCAGTGAGCATTCCCAACCCCCCCGTCTGCTTTTGCTCATCAATTCCCCCATCTTTTAACATGGGCAAATTCATTTGCCAAATGCATAATCTATCTCTCGAAGGGGAATTGGATGATATTTTGCTTGAAAATTACTTTTTAACGCATCCTCATGGGCACTAGACATAGAAGTCAAAATTGTTAAGTCATTGTAGCATTCTCCAATTCCAAATACACAACACAGCAGAGAAAACAAAGCTAATTAAAACTAGCATCAAAAGGACAATCACGGGGTGACACAACTTATTTAGAATGCCAGTCGCGGTAGGAGACCATCCAAAGAGCATGTACCACCAATGATGGTTCGCATTTTCTTTTACCCTTTTTAGGACCCTATTTATTTCCTATGTGTCGTGGTGGACTGTTATAAGGGTCTTTCTCCCATTTTCTTTGACCTCCTTCAAAATTTTGATCAAATCCTGATGTTTCATTAATTGTTTCACCAATGTAAGATTCATTCCAATAGGTACAGGTGATAATTTGTGAAACATTGTATAATTGGATTTTATCAGCTGATGGGATACAACTGGTGCTAAATAAGAAAAGTCACACCCAACGATCCTAACAAGATTACAAATATAGAAATTAGAGTGATTCTCACTATCCATAATTATCTCATCTATTACTGTAGAGGTACAAGCAGTTCTCAAACACACACAACCCTGGCCCATATATGCAAGTACGGTCCTCTGATTAGCGTCTGGATGGATCTCAAAGTGACAGATGCTTTCTCAGTTTGCCATCTCCCGTTCACCATTTGTGCCCATGTTCTATGTTTGGAAGGATAGAGCACAGTTTTATCATGGCTTAATCCTAATGCAATGATGGGGTGGATTACATATATTGAAGCATTACGTATGGTCAACACAAAGGTTCTGGCTGTATTAGTGATGGGGTCATAGGTAAAATTTACCAGAGTCCACCAGGATTGAAGCTTCCTCTCTAAGCCAGTGGCACTGTCCCAAACCACTTTCCGGATTTCGGTGGGGAAAGTACCTTCACCACCTTCTCTTATAATTGAGGTGGCCACTGACTGCATCCATAATTGTGCCTGTATACAAATGAGGGCTAGAGAAACGTTATCTTGGATCACACCGAGTGCATTTCCTATTAATTCATGGTCCTGTTCTTCCACCTTTTCCCATTTTGGTAACACTTCTGATAACTGATTAGTTCCTAAAGCTAATAGAGAAGACTACAAAGGTTGTCTTAATTTTGTTAAATCACTAGTTGCAGTGGCCAATTTATTCATTAGTATTTCTGAGTCAATTCCATTTAGGACACCCAATCCTGTCTCTAACACTCCGATTAGGTCCTTTTGTTTTCTGCTCCTAAAGGGCACTTGTTTTCACAGCCAGGTTGTCCAGCCCTCGAAGGATATTTTGAGGAAATGAGAGCATGCTGGTTGAATTTCAGAAACATTAGTTTGCATTAGCAATTCAACACGTTTAAGAGATCATTCTGGGTTGAACAGCATTTGCTGTTGACCTATATTTTTGATCACATACGATCCGATTTCATAAATTCTGGGTCTGAGTTGGAGTGCTGACGTAGGTTGTGTGGTGGACATGTCCTTCTCATGGTGTGTGACTGTTGTGTGTGGGTTTGCTGTAACAGGCCTAGCTACGGTATTTATATTAAATTTGAATGTGAGTCCAATAGTATCACGGGCCCAGAGGCAAACTACCTCAATGGTATGTGTTAATGTAAAATTACGCCAACAATCTAATTCATTGGAAATAAAGGTCTTTGTATTCTTATCTGTAGGAGCAGTCGAGATAGTAATTTGGGATGCCTTTTTATGGATAGTCCCATTAACCATTCGGCATCCTACTTTGATTTCTTCTCCTACAGCCCCCTGAAGTTGCCGAATCCCCTGTTCTCTATCCGCATTCCATACTTGCCTCACATATACTTGATTTTCATGCATAACCACAGTTGATTTAAATCCTTTCGATCAGAATATTTCCCAGGGCTCCAGTATACCCAATAAAAGCTTGCAACCAAGGCCACTCAGTATTCTTTTGGCTAGAGGTGCTTTTCCTTCCCTGGATTATAATTAGAATCATGAGAAAAATAATTTTCCTGGTTGGACTTGCGCGACCCTCTGTGGAGATTTATGTGCCTTTTTCACTCGGGTGCGATGGATCCATGCACTCTGCTGCTTGATTTTGATTGCTGTGAAGGAGGTAAGGAGCATCTGGAATGGTCCTTCTCACTACGGTTACAGAGTCCTCTCTGCAAGAGACTTTACATATACATAATCTGCAGGTCGCATGTTATGCACAAGTCCATCCAAACCCCTACTTCGCATCTCAACCTCATGTCTTTCAATCTTTTCGGAGTTGTTTGTCCAATGCCACCGTGTAGGAGGTCATGATTTCATACGCAAATAGTGACTGATCTGTTGTACTACTTTTGAGATAAAATGTGATCCCCTATCAGGAGACATGGTTGCTGGAACCACAAAGCATGGTATTATCTCCTCTGTTAATGTTCTGGTCACCTCCCTAGCCTTGGCTGTTCTAGTAGGGAATGCCTCTGGCCAACCTGAAAAGGTACCAGTTAATACCAATAAGTATTGACATCCCCCACTTTTTCTTGCGAGTTCCAAAAAGTCAATCTACCATTGTTTCCCAGGCCCGTTGCCCCTTCCAATTTGGCCCATTTCTGGTTTGGGGTAATTTTGGGATTAGTCTGGAGGCAAAGGTCACACTGCTGAGCCACTTGTCTCACAATGGTGTATAAATTTCTAGCTGCAATCCCTTTAATTAGGTGTTTATATAGAGCTTCTGCCCTCCCCCGCCCCCTCCATGTCTCTTCCTGTGTCCCTCCCTCATCAAAGACCATGTTAAAGAAGAGGGAATGGAGTGAGGACTTACCCGCCTTTATTATATGACCCTTCCAGGTCTATGATAAGTTTCTGATTATCTGATCTTCCTTGGTATATTCTGGCTTACCTTCTAGGGAGATTTGCCCAGCAGGGATCAAAGCCCCTTCTGGTTTTATCTCGCCTTTGGCTGCCAGTTTTGCCTCTTTGTCCGCCAGCTCATTTCCTCTCCCCAATTCCGAATTCATTTCCTGGTGTGCTTTGATGTGCATGATCATCGCTTTCTCAGGTAGCTGGACTGCTTCCAGCAGCCTCAGGATCCCTCTGCATGCTTGATGTTTTTGACCCGGCATGTCTTTTACCACTTAAGACATAGCTGCTTCCATCCGTGAACCAGCTCTCCGCGTCTTCCATGGGACTGTCTTTCAGGTCCGCATGGCTCAAGTATGTGGCCTGGATGGTCTCTAAGCAGTCCTGGTGCACTGGTTCTCCTGTATTTCCACTGAGAAAAGAAGCTGGGTTGATAATGTTAGTAACCACAATTCCCACATCATGATGTTCCACCATTCTAGCTTGGTATTTTAGGAACCTTTGTGGAGAAAGCCAGTGACCACCTTTCACTTCCAGTAATGCAGATGCTGTATGGGACACTAATAGAGTCATCTTATGGCCCAGGGTAAGTCTTCATGTGTCCTGGATGTTTAGCCCCTAGGGCAACCCCTTGCCTCTCATGATAGAAAAGGGAAAATGGCTTACTCACATCTGGAAGTCCTAAGGCCGGGCCGACATCAGGGCTTTCTCCAGCTGTTCAAAGGCTTGCATATCCTCTTTGCTCCATTGAAGTTATTCCTGTTTGGCAGTGGTTAGTGCATAAGGAGGTTTAACAAGCAGCCCATAGTTATAGATCCATAGCCGACACCACCCAGTCATCCCCAAGAAAGTTCGTAATGCTTTCACTGTTTACGGTCTCAGAGTTTGGCATATTGCCTCTTTTCAGGCCTGTCTCAAAGTTCTTTGTCCAGCGCTGATTTCATAGCCCAAATAGATCACCTCGTGTTGCATTATTTGGGCCTTCTTTTAGATACCCGGTATCCCTGGAGCCCCAAAAAGTTTAACAGACTCACCATCAAGGTCATGCAAGCATTGTCTTGGTGGCGATCAGGGTATCATCTACATACTGCAACAGTCTCCCTTCCTCAGGTGGAGCTTATTTATTCTAGTGCACCTTTAGCCAACACTGCATGCCAAGCAACACCGCCTCAGTTTACCTTTAAATTCTTTGTTATTTTCCCCCTCAAGGGCGAGTACCATAGGGTCCTGTGGCGGCACAATGCCACGGTCCCTTTGCCACTCCGGATGGTTTCGGAGGGTGAAAAACACTTCATTCCACTTTCCTTCTCTCCTTAAAAACAACATTAGTTGCAAGATGGTATTGTAATCTTCCTCTTACTCATTGAGCCCCTGGTTCCCCCTGCCAATTCCTTCCAGTGCTGTTATATGCATCCTAAGGGTCTTGCCCGAGGAAATTCTATGCTTGGCTTTGTCCCCATTGCAAAAACTACTTTCTAGCTCTTCCTTTCCGTAACTTCCACACAAACCATTTCAGACAACCTGACTCCACTGACTCTCAAGGATCACTCACAAAACTGACAACAATTCAAAATCTGACTCGTCTCTGACCCCTCGTCCATGCAAACCTTTTTGCTTTTACACTTTCAATTTATTCTTTCTCTCACACAAAACACTTAACTCACGTTCCGGGAGAGGGAGGGTTAACTCACACACAGCAATGAAACTGCTTCAACAGATAAGCCTAACTCGCATTCCAGGAAGGGGGAAAAGGGAGGGGCACTCTCAGCCTTCTCCCGTTTTTTTTCCGTTTTTTTTTTTCTTCTTCTATGCTAGGTATTTTAAAACTTCACCCTCTGCAGCCTTCCATTCCAAAGGTCCAAGGTAAATATACCTATTTGCCGGCTCAATGGATGTTTGGAATTGAAAGATTTCGTAGGTGCATTCCTAGGCAGGGCTTCTAACCAATTTGCAAGTCTTTCAACAGTTCTGAGCGCTTTGTCTGTCTCTGCCCCCCCTGTCTATGGAGGAATAACAACTAACAACGTCCCCTGGTAAGCTGTTCCTCTCAATTCCGCTAGTACTCTATTATACATCAAGTAATTCACAGAGTACAGTTATGACAGAAAACACACAACATATAACAGTGAGCTCTCGCTTCGTTCGTCTCTGGCTGTTTTCCCTCGTGGGAGAACAGAACCGCTGACTGGAATTCTGCACTGGCTCTGCGCTTAATCGCGCATCCCAATCAGGCTACCATACACTCCCACACAAGAGCTTGAACTTAAAATAGGCTCCAAATGATGTTAAAATATACAGGTACCGATACTGAAGATTTGCAACAGATGTAGAAGATGATAGCTATCCCACACGGCGCTCCTGCTACCCCAGCAAGGAGTACCCAGTCCACCATAGTACTTTCCCGGTGCTTCTGCTATCCCAGCAGGGAGTACCTCTTTGGGCCCAAACCACTAATTCCCAATTCCCAGGGGCAGGCAGTATCGCTCCCTCACCACGTGCAAGGGCGGGGATTTATATCCCCGACTCACAGGGTCTTGGTAAGCTATACTACCCCTCGTCAGGTGTGAGGCGTGACTCGTCCCCTGTTTCCCCTGCAGGTATCCCCAAATTACATACCTGGTCCGCCTGCTGATGGGCCGTTTCTCCCCCTGCAGCGATCGGATAGGGACGGGAGATTCTCCAGAGAAGTCTGGGGCGTGCCTTAGAATGCCCCACTCCCAAGCGGTCCTGCAGCCGGGCAGAGAGGGTGTCCCATCTGGGTCACCAAATTGTTTTGTGGAATCAAACCCTATAACGCAAAAATGAGTTATAAAGCAGGCATGTTTGTTTTCGGCGCTGGGGTGCAAGGGGGTTCTCCTCCTAGCTTGCACACCGCATAACTTAACAAACAGCTACTTATAGTGTAAAGACATGCATGATTATAAGCGCCTACTACATATTCATAACCTTTCCCCGCTTCGTATTATAATTAGTTCTGGGAGGATCTCTTCAGTCTTGCGCCTGCGCGGTGCCTCCTGGCGGTCGTGGGCCAGAGTCTCAGGGATGAAGTCAGCAGTCTTCCTCAGGTTGAACTTTTTTAACTCCAAACTGTGTGCAGGCTCTCTGGACTTCTGGCATTCCTCCGAACCACAAAGTAGGATTCAACCGGTTTTTGCTCGAGACCGTTGATGTCCACATTCCTGTTTTCTTCTTATAAGCAGAACTCTGCATGCCGGCTCCTCCTTATCAGCTTTCAAGGCCTCTGCTAACAAAACTAAGCTTCTTCTAAGTTGCTTCAAATTTTATATGTTTATCAATCAATACTGGTTAAACGTACATATTCATATAGATTTTGGGAAATACTGGTTAGATTCCAGGAAATACTGGTTAAACATACATATCCATGTAGATTCCGGGAAACATGTTACATATCCATTTTTTTCCCCGGGAACTCATTATGACAGTTTATGCTGTGTCTTCTTCTGTAATCATTTCCATTTGTTTATAGTTTCTACTATCTAAGGAACGCATGGTCGAATAGACAAGGGAAGTTTTGTACTTTAGAACTGATACAAATCAGTGGAGATTTGGCTGTTGTGAAGCACACCATAATATTAAAGTTAGACCTTGGAAGTAATAGAACATGCATGAGATTTCGGGGAAATGTTATACACATGCATGTAGATGGGAAATATATTCTCATCTCATCAAGCATGATTGATGGAAATATCCTCCATGCGTCCAGCACTGGAGTAAAGGATGCCTGCTTTCTAAAACTCCAAAACGGGTCTTAAAGAGTTCATTTACCGGTGTTTTTCAGTAACAGGGAGGCCACGTCGGTGACTCCCCATATTCCTGGATAGCCCGGTACTGAGATCCGGACTCTCATGGCCATTTTTCTGACTAAATTGGCTCTGCCAGAAGCATGGCCTGAAATAGATGATGGGGAGGTTACCCCCCCAGGTGATTGAAATGGCTCTGCATGGGTTGCCATGGAAAGTGGCATTGAGTTCTTCTCACAAGGAGACTGGAATGGTTATTAGTTACCAGTCTTAGAGCTTTTAACCGTAAAGTTGTTGCATTACAGAATAGAATGAAAGAATTAGAAAAGGAGGTCGGGACTTTACAAGATGCAAAAGCGATTGCACAAGCAGTAGTTACTACTCAAACACAGCAGTGCTCTAGATAATGCAGACCTGTTAGTAGCATGTATTCCTAATAAACAAAGGAACAAATACAGGAAAAGTAAGGTTTTTGCCTTCACAGGTTTGTGCTCTAACCACTAAACAGTCATGGGATCCCGACAAGTAGGATGGAAATATTTGGAGTGAATCCTCAGGCTCCGAGACCGAGTTTGAATTTGATGTGAACTTAAAATGCGTGGAGATGGTGAAAGCACAACCCCTCATACAAATGATGGGGCAGCAGGAACAAGCAGACTGGGGAGTGCAGGTTACACGTACTTACACCCCGAAAGAGTTAAGGGAATTTTCCGAGATCTATCAGCAAAGGAGTGGCGAAAGCATACTGGCTTTTATGAGCTTGGGATAGTGGAGCGGCATCTATTAATTTATTAGTGAGTGAAACAGACTTATTAAGCCCTATAACTAATGATGATCAGATACAGAGAGGATCACAGAATCACAGAATGCCAGGTTGGAAGGGATCTCAGGGATCATCTGGTCCAGCCTTTTAGGTGATCTATAGTTTAAATGAGATGGCCCAGAACTCCATCAAGCTGAGCCTTAAAAGTGTCCAGTGCAGAGGAATCTACCACTTCCCGGGGGAGATTATTCCAATGCTTAATTGTTCTCATGGTGAAAAATTTTCTTCTGGACTCCAATCAGAATCTCCCCAGGAGCACCTTATACCCATTACCCCTTGTCTTTTCCATGTGACTCCTTGTAAAAAGGGAGTCTCTGTCCTCTTGGCAGACAGCCTTTATGTACTGGTACATGGTAATGAGGCTGAACAAACCCAGTTCTCTCAGCCTTACTTCATATGGTAGGTTTCCTAGTCCTCTGACCATCTCAGTAGTCCTTCTCAGGACCCTCTCCAGCCTGTCCGCATCTTTTTTGTATAGCGGGGACCAAAACTGTACACAGTACTGCAGGTGTGGCCTGACAAGTGCTGAGTAGAGTGGGATAATGGCTTCTTTATCTCTGCTGGTGTTGCCCTTCTTGATGCACCCCAGCATCCTGCTGGCCTTCTTTGCTGCTGCAGCACACTGTTCACTCATGTTGAGCCTGTTGTCCGCCAAGACCCCCAGGTCCTTCTCCACAGAGCTGCTCTCCAGCCAGGTGGAACCCAGTCTGGGCTGCACGCCAAGGTTATGTATCCCCAGGTGCAAGACCTTACACTTATCTCCATTGAACTTCATAAGGTTCCTGCTAGCCCACGCTTCTAGCCTGTCCAGGTCTTCCTGGAGGGTAGCTGTTCCCTCTGGAGCGTCAACCTCTCCACTCAACTTGGTGCCATCTGCAAACTTCATCAGGGTGCTCTTGATCCCAACATCCAGATCACTTATGAAGATATTAAACAGCATTGGGCCCAATATCGATCCCTGAGGGACTTGTGACTGGTTGCCAGTTTGAGAAAGAACTATTTACCGCCACTCTCTGGGTACGGCCTGTCAGCCAGTTCCTCACCCATCGCACAGACCACTTGTCTAGGCCATAGCACGTCAGTTTCTCTAGGAGGAGGCTGTGGAACCATGTTAAAAGCCTTGGAGAAGTCCAATGTCCACCACTCACCCCGCATCAACAGGATTAGGTCACTTTGTCATAGAAGGCGATCAGGTTTGTTAAGCGCAATCTGCCCCTAGTGAATCTACGTTGGCTTTTCCCAATCACGTGCTTCGGTTGACTTGTGACAGTCATCAGGAGTATTCACTCCATAACTTTCCCAGGGACTGAAGTGAGGCTGATGGGTCTACAATTAGCTGGGTCCTCCTTTGAGCCTTTCTTGTGGATGGGAGTGACATTAGCCTTCTTCCAGTCTTCGGGGACGTCCCCTGATCTCCACGACTTCTCAAAGATTATGGAAAGTGGCCTCGCAATGACATCAGCCAGCTCTCTCGACACCTTTGGGTGGATGGCATCTGGGCCCATCGATTTGTATGGATCAAGCTCCTGTAAATAGTTCACACACCAAATCTTCATTCACTGATGGTGGGTCTGTGTCTGCATCAACCTGGGTGTTTGTTCCTGTGACCTGGGGCCCAACAGCGCTGGGAAAGACAGAGGTGAAGAAGGTATTGAGGACTTCTGCCTTTTCAGCACTGTTGGTGACTAGTTCACTTCTCCTGTTTAACAGTGGCCCAATATTCTCCTTCTGTTTCTGCTTGTTGTTATCGTAACTGAAGAACCCTTTCTTGAATGTTGTGACATCTCTGGCCAATTGCAGTTCAAGCTGAGCTTTTGCTTTCCTAACTGCATCTCTGCATACCCTGCTAATGTCCTTGTAATTTTCAAGGGGTAATGTTCCACTTTTCCATCTCTGGTACATTTCCCTGTTGGTTCTGAGCAGACCCAGAAGCTCACAGCTAAGCCAAGGGGGTCTCTTGCTCCGTCTACTTCCCTTGCCTTTAGAGGGGATCTAAACTGGTTTTGTGTATCTAGGAGAGTGTTCTTGAAAAACTCCCAGCGCTCACTAGCTCCTTTATCCTCCATGGAAGTTTACCACGGGATCCCTTCTAATCGAGCCCTGAGTGAGCTGAAGTCTGCTCTTCTAAAATCTAAAATTCTGGTCTTGGAACTGACCTTCAGTGTGCTCAGCAGTATTTCAAACTCCACAATACTGTGACCACTGCAGCCAAGGCTGCCACTAACTGAGATACTACAAAGCAGATTTTCTTGGTTTGTGAGTAGCAAGTCCAGCAGCGACCTATTCCTTGCTGGTGTTATCTAACATTTGCATGAGGAAGGACCCCTCTATGCATTCCAGGAACTTAATGGACGACACGTGAACTGCTGTGTTATTCTTCTATCAAATGTCTGGGTAGTTAAAGTCACCCATAAGAGCCAGGTTTTGTTGACTGGAAGCTTGCTGAAGTGACTCAAGTATTGCTTCGTTGGCCTTGTCATCTTGGTTTGGGAGTCGGTAGCAGATGTCTACTGCAAGGTCTCCCTTGGAGACAACCCCTCTGATTTTGAACCAGAGGCATTCAATAGGACTTCCACAAATACCATAGTTGACTTCCGTACATTCAAGGTTCTCCTTGATATAGAGAGCAACTCCTCCATCTCTTCTTCCTTGCCTGTCTTTATGAAACAGCCTATAGCCATCCATCACGATCTGCCAGTCATGTGAGTGGCCCCACCATGTTTCAGTTATACCTATGATATCATAGCTTCCTGTTTGTTTCCCAGACTGCATGCATTAGTATACATGCACTTCAGGCAGTTGATTTTTTTTTTTTTTAATTCTCATTTAGGGAGACAGGTAAGGCACATTCTACACTGCTCTGGTTGGCCTGGTTTATTCCCCAATTGGTTGTGGTGGTGATGGTGGTGTGGACATTGCCATACTGGGTCCCTCCCCCCAAGTCCTTCAGTTTAAAGCCTGCCTTACCAAGTTGGCCAGCCTACTGCCAAAGATTCCCCTGCCTCTTCTAGACAGGTGGATTCCATCCCATCCTGGTGGGTTGTAGTCCTCGTAGAAGGTTCCTTTATCATAAAAGCCAAAACCCTTGCAGCGACACCAGCCACGTAGCCAGAAGCTGATCTGCATTATGCATCTATTCCTGTCTGCCCCCATTCCTTGAACTGGTAATATGGAAGAAAAGATGACTTGAGCACCAAGGTTCTTCCCTTTCTCCCCCAGGGCCTTATAGTCTTTCTTGCTTCTGCCTAGGTTGGGCTTATGGTGTCATTCATGCCCACATGAAAAAGTAATAGTGGATAGCAGTCTGTGGTCTTGACAAGTTGTGGCACCCTCTTGGCAACATCCTGGATCTTAGCTCCAAAAAGGCGGCATACCTCACGTGACTCCCTGTCAGGCCAGCAGATGGGTGCCTCAGTGTCCTTTAACAGAGAGTCCCCCACAACGAGCACGCTTGTTTCTTTTTGCGATATTCGCCATCTGCTTTTGGTTCAGTTGCAACTTGTGGGTCTTGCTCATGGGTGTCTACTGTTGTTAAAGCTTCAAATCTGGTTTTAGTGGTGATGCTGGAGGGTGGGGACTGTGGCGGAGATCTGCGTTTGTGGGACATCAGGGCCCAGGATGCTTCATCCTCAGTATTGTCTGTCACTGGAACATTGTTCTGAAGCAACCTGCCAATCTCTACCTCAACTCCTCTAATGTTGCGCAGCCTGATTACTGTTTCCTGTAGCTCAGCTACCTGATGCAACAGGTC